>NC_091820.1:63217500-64467500 GCF_041296235.1 Equus asinus
CTTGTTCCTAACCTTAGAGGAAATATTTTCAGTTGTTCACCATTGAGTATGATGTGGGTTTTCATATATACCCTTTATTTTCTTGAGGTAGCTTCCTGAAACTCCTAATTGTTGAGTGTTTTAATCATGAAAGGATAATGAATTTTGTCAAAATCTTTTAATGCATATATTGAGATGATCATGTGGTCTTTTCCTTTACTATGTTAATATGGTGTATTACATGGATAGATTTTGGTATGTTGAACCATCGTTGCTCTCCAAGAATAAACTCTAATTGATCATAGTGTACAATCTTTTTAATATTCTGCTTAATATGGTTTGCTGGTATTTTAGTAAGTATTTTAGCCTTAGTATTTATAAGGGATATTGGTCTGTAGGCTCCTTTCAATGTACTGTCTTTGCCTAGCTTTTAGTATCAATGTAATGCTGGCCTCATAGAAAAATATGTTGGTAAGTGTGCTCCTATCTTCAATTTTTGAAGAGTTTGGGAAAGATTCATTGTGACTTTTTTTAAATGTTTGGTAGAATTCTCAAGTGAAGCTGTCCCTCCTAGAATTTTCTTCTTGTTAGAAGGTTTTGATTACTGATTCAATCTCTTTAGTTATAAATCATTTCATATTTTCGATCTTTTATTGAGTGACTCTTGGTAGCTTGTGTGTTTCTAAGAACGTGTCCATTTCATCTAGATTATATAACTTATTAGCATAGAAATGTTCATATTATTTATTTATAATCGTTTTTTCTGCTACATCAGTTACAATGTCCTCTCTTTCATTTCTGATTTTAGTTATTTGAGACTCCTCTGTTTTTCTTGGTTAATCTTGCTAAAGTTTGTTAGTTTTGTTGAACTTCTTGAAGAATCAACTCCTGGTTTCAATGGTTGTCTTCAACTTTTCTACTCTGGATTTTGTCTCTAATCTAATTTTTATTATTTCCTTTCTTTTGCTAACTTTGTATTTAATTTGTTTTCTATCTAGTTCTTTAAGGTGTAAATTTAGGTTCCTGTTTTGAGACCACTTTTCTATTTTACATAAGCATTTACAGCCATAAATTTTCCTCTTAGAACTATTTTTCCTGCATTCTATAAGTTTTGGAGTGTTGTACTTTCATTTTCATTTGTCCCAAGTTGTTTTCTAATTTCCCTTGTTATTTCCTCTTTGACCTATCCATTGAGAATATGTGGTTTAATTTTCACCTATTTGTTTATTTTTCAGCTTGTTTTCTACTATTGATATCTATTTTTATTCCATTGTAATCAGAAATGATGCGCTGAATGATTTCAATCCTTTAAAATTTATTTAAACTTCTTTTGTTGCTTAACATACATTTTATCCTGAAAAATACTCCATGCACTTGAGAAAAAATGTGTATTCTGCTCTTCATGGGTGGTGTGTTCTGTAAATGTCTATTAGGTTCATTTAGTCTATAGCGTTGTTCAACTTTTCTGTTCTTCTATTGATCTTTTTTATGGTTGTTTGATCCATTATTGAAAGTAGCACATTAAAGTTTCCAACTACTATTATAGAATTGTCTATTTCTTCCTTCAATTCTGTGTTTGCTTTATAAATATTGGAGCTCTGAAGTTTTTTACATATACATCTGTAATTGTTATGTCTTCTTGGTGAATTGACCTTTGTATTCCTTTATTGTCTTTTTAAAGAGTTTTCCTAATTAAAATCTATTTTGTTTGATATTATTATAGCCACTTTTGCTCTCCTTTGCTTACAATTTTCTTGGGATATCTTTTATCCATCCGTTCATTTTCAACTTTTATATGTCCTTAGATCTAATGTAAGTGTCTGGTAGACAGTATATAATTAGATCCTGGTGTGTTTTTTTTAATCTATTCTCCCAATGTATGTCTTTTGATTGGAGAGTTTAATCTAAATACATTTAAAGTAATTACTTACAGGGAAGGACTTGCTAGTACCATTGTATTATACATTTTCTGTATGTCATACAGCTTTTTTTTAATCCCTCATTTCCTCCATTATTACCTTCCTTTGAGTTTAGTTGACTTTTTGTAGTGACACTTTTTGATTAATTTTTCATTTCCTTTTGTGTATATTCTATTGCTATTTACTTTGTGGTTACCATCGTGATTACATATAATATCCTAAAGTTACAATAATCTATTTTAAATTGAAATTAACTTCAATCACATACAAAATATCTACTCATTTAAATTTCCATCCCCTCACTTTCTGTTGTTGAGGTCAAAAGTTATATCTTTATATATTCTGTACCACTTAACATAGAGTCATACTTTTTTTGATTTTTTTTACAAACTGTAGAAAACATAAAGTAGATGGGTAATCAAAATAATACGTTCACTGAACTAATACTCAGGTATTGAAATAATTCCCCATGTATTTACTTTTACCAAAGATCTTTATCTCTTAATATAGCTATGAGTTACTCTCTAGCATCCTTTCATTTCAACTTGAAGGACTCCATTTAGCATTTCCTGTAGGGCAATTCTAGTGATAATGAACTCCCTGAGCTTTGTTTATCTGGAAGTGTTATAATTTCCCTCTCATTTTTGAAGGACAGTTTTGCCAGATATAGAATTCTTGTTTATCAGTTTTTCTCTTTCTGCACTTTAATTACATCGTCTCATTGTCATCTGGCCTACAAGGTTTCCGCTGAGAAATGCACTAATAATCTTACTGAGGATCCATTGTACTTGACAAGTCACTTTTCTTTTCCTTCTCCCAAGATTCTCTCATTGTCTTTGACTTTTGACAATTTGATTATTGGTCTGTTTCATTGTGGATCTCTTTAGATTTAGCCTACTTGGTGTCTGTTGAGCTTCTTCTATTGGTATATCCATTTCCTTTTTCAAATTTGGAGAGTTTTTGGCTATTATTTCTTCAAATAATTTGTCTGCCACTTTCTCTCTCTGTTCTTCTTCTAGGATTTCCATAATGCATATATTGGACCATTTGATGGAGTCCCATAAATCCATTAGGCATTTTTTACTTTACAGTCTTTTTTATTTTAGCTTCTCAGACTCAACAATTTCAAATGACTTGTCTTCAAGTTGTTAAAAATTGGATACTTGGAGCCATCTTTCCCAATATTTTTAAACTTGTGATGTAGATCTTCACTACTTATCAGGGCATGTTCTGCACCTTGATATCAGCCCAGGATTTAGGTTAAAAGTCTTGTTGGTTCCTTTCTGTGGATACATCCTGCCTGCACTTGTGTGTGCTTTCCTTTGATTTCCTCCATGTACCCTGCTGCTTCCAAATGTCTTAATTTCTCGAAGATTTTCACCCTAAATCTCCTCATGGCCATAGATGTTTTCTTTTATCCTACTATAAAGTTTTGCCCCAGGCACCCACACTTCTGCAGTTCCCCTGGAGCTTTCATGTGCTGAAGCATTTTCCACTGCCTTCTGCAGCTTTTGCCATGCTGAGTTACAAAGTATTCTGCCTTTCCTTTTCTGAGCTTCAAATCAGGAGAGATAGAAATCGGTATCTTTGGCCGCCCACAGACAGGTTAGAACATTATAATGTTCTGCTTTTCTTCTTTCAGCCCAAGAGAAAGAAAATTGAACAGTTTCTTCCAAAAAGTACTATACTGTGCGAGGGATGTGGTAGGGAAAGAGTGAATAAAAATACCATGAGATTTCCTACTATTTTGAATGTGACTTTTTCTTTTTTGGATATTTGCTCAGTTACTATAGATCTTTGACTAGTTTCCAGAGCTCCAATAAAATTGTGTTATCCACTCTCAAGCTATTTTGTTCGCTTGTTTGTTTCTGTGTGGGAACGAGGACCTAAAGCTTCGTAGTCTACCATCCTGCTCATGTCACTCAGATATGTTAAACTTTTGAGTAAGCTCTGAATTGTTTTCCATTTCAGTTGCACCGTTTTACATTCCCTCCATCAGGGTACAAAGTTCTATTTTCTCAACAGCCTTGCATACACATGTTATTTTCCTTTTTTAAAAAATTATAGCCATCTTGGGGCTGGCCTGGTGGCATAGTGATTAAATTCACATGCTCTGCTTCAGTGCACCAGGGTTTGCTGGTTCAGATCCCATGCATGGACCTATGCACTCCTTATCAAGCCATACTCTGGCAGGTGTCTCATATAAAATAGAGGAAGATGGGCACAGATGTTCAATTAGGGCCACTCTTCCTCAGCAAAAAGAGCAGGATTGGTGGCAGACATAAGCTCAAGGATAATCTTCCTCAAAAAAATAAATAAATAAAATATAGCCGTCTTAGTATGTGTGAAATAGTATCTCATTTTAGTTTTTGTTTTCACTTTCCTAATGACTAATGATGTTGAGCATCTTTTCATGTGCTATTGGGCATTTGTATACTGTCTTTAGAGAATTGTTTATTCACGTCCTTTGCTCATTTTTTTTGCTGGATGTTTGTTTTCTTAACTTTAAGTTAAAGGTGTTCTTTACATATTCTGGATATTAAACCATTATCAGATATATAATCTACAAATTTTTTTCCAACTCTGCAGGTTGTCTTTAAGTCTCTTGAAAGTGTCCTTTGATGCACAGAAGTTTTTAATTTTAATAAAATCCAATTTATCTATATTTTTCTTTTGTTACCTGTGTTTTGTGGTCATATTTAAGAAGCCATTGCCAAATTCAAGCTCGTGTATATTTGCCTCTGCATTTTCTTCTTCTAAGACTTTTAATTATTAGCTCTTAAATTTAGGTCTTTGATCCACATTGAGTTACTTTTGTGAATTGTGAGAGATAAGATCCAACTTCATTTTTTGCATGTGGATATCCAGTTATCCCAGTACCATTTGTTGAAAATACTGGTCTTTTCCACTGAATAGTTTTATATACTTGTTGTAAATAAACTAACAATAGATGTTAGAATTTATGTCATGGTTGTTGTGATGGTTAATTTTGTGTGTCAACTTGATTGGGCCACAGGGTTCCCAGATATTTGTTCAAGCTTTATTTTGGATGTGCCTGTGAAGGTGTTTCTGTATGATATTAACATTTGAATCAGTAGAGTGAGTAAAGCAAATTCCCCTGCCTAATGTGGATGAGCTTCATCTAATCAATTAAAGATCTAAATTTAACAAAAAATGCTGAGCAAGAAGGAATTTCTCCTGCCTGAATGTTGAGCTGGGACATCTGTCTTCTCCTGTCCTCAGATTGGAACCTACACCATCAGCTATTCTGGTTCTCACACCTCCAGGCTTGGACTGGAACTACACCACAAGCTCTCCTGGGGTCTACAGCTTGACAATTGCAGATTTTGAGACTTCGTAGCAGCCATTATTACATAAGTCAATTCCTTATGATAAATCTCTTTATATATAAAAACACATATTTATATATGTAATATAAAATATATAGAGAATTATTATATATTTATATATAAATATATTTATTATAACATAAATTCCCTATAATAAAATCTCTTGAAATCTCTCTCTCTCTGTCACTCTCTCACTATGTGTGTGTTTGTGTGTGTGTGTGTGTATAAGGCAAGGCATGGTATAAATATATACATATATTTATTTTTCATGCAGAAGCCACAATAAAGGCACTTGCCCATATTTTCCCCTTGCTAACTAAATTAAAACAAAGATTCATAAATTTACCTAATTGGAAATTTAAAATTCACATAGTAAATTTTATATACTGAAAATTTATATAACAACAGATATATATATAACAATGTAACAAAATGTATTACTAAAAGAATTTAGGCAGCAAAAAGGTAAAAAGGATGCGGATGCTGACTGGCTCTTGTGCTTCTGTGGCATAGGTTCTAAATTAACTTTAACTCTTGCTAAAATGCATTAATTTACAGAACTTTATGGACTTAATACTGGGGCCTAAAATGTAGTTACACATGGGGATCCCACTACATTTAAACACACCCCTTATAATCTTAGGACAGTAACAATGTAAAATAGAGAAAAAATAGGCACGTCTCACTTTAACTGTAGCGTTGCCTGTATTTTCCATAGTCATAGTATTCATTCCCTTAAAGTATCCCCTAGATGGCATAGACATCTTAACACAATAAATCATAAGTTAAAATTAAATTAAATATTTTGGCATTTACAAATTGGCTTGATAAAATTGGACCCTACATACCCCCAGTTAAAATAGTTAATATGGCCCACTGTAAGTTATAAAACAGAGCTTAATTAGTAAAAGGGTGATTATCCCACTGTTTTTCCATTTAACAGCCCAATTTTTCCAGTTCTTTATCTGAGTAAAAATAAATGGTGCCTCATGGTGGGCTCCTATAAGCTTAATGCTACAGTCCAATTCATTAGAGCACCAATACTCAATTTCCAATAATATTAAAATTACTGACTCCATCCAATCAACAACTGGTAAATATTTTTCTATTATAGGTTTGACTAACATGCTCTATTCAGTGTCTATTTCTACAACCTCTTAGTCATGATTTGCATTTACGTCTGAAGGGATACAATACACCTTTTCCAGACTACCCATAGAATGCCTCAATAGCTTTGCCATTGCATAGAATCTTTGTTGAAAAGATTTTAACTTCATTTGTCTTTCTCCAGGAGCACAGGTATGACAGTAGATTAATGATATTCTCCTCCAATGAGATTGAATTGACATACTCATTAAGGACATATAAGTCCAATATCTTTTCATTTTGGGGGGTTTCTGGTGGCAACTATGTCTTATTTATAAATTTTACTTACTTTCAATAAGGCTGCTACATACAAAGCAGCCCACCTTAAATGGGACACCCTCCAACAAAAGGCTCTCAAATCTTTTAAAATTAAAAGCAAGAAGCGTTCTCATTAGTGCTCTCAGGGACATCTTCACTGTAGAGGCTTTGGCAATCTCTTCTCATGCTTACTGGAATCTATGGACCACCTATAATTGCAATAAATTGTCCAAGATCTGATTCATGAAACTTCCTCCTTTAGCATCATGCTATTCACCATTAAAACAACAGTTACTGGCTTCATACTGAGATTTCCTAAAAATGGAGACTCTTACAGACCTTGAACTTGTGACCCTTCCTACCTAGCTTCCCGTTATACTTTGGGTGATTGAAAAAGCAGCTTACAAGCTTGACATAGCTACTGAGGCTTCATTAACACAGAATGGAACCAAACTTGGGCCTTCTGGTTTATTCTACCTGTAGGAGGTGGATGTCTCTCCTGTTCTCAGTCCCTTGTTTGACCCCAGAGTGCTGGAGGAGATCGCTCTTCCTTCAGACCTCTTGGCTACCTGAGATTAACTGAGTGAGCAGCAATAGGAGTTCGTAGACTGTATAAATGGAACTGCCAACAGTCATAAAAACGATGGAGCTCAGTGGAATATTGCTCCTTTCCATCACATAGCCAAGAGGTCTCTGTTAAAGGATAAAACTCAAAGGTCAACACAATTAGCTAAACTTCAGACAGTCACCTTAGCACTATATGCCCTGGCAAACAAATGGCTCCATCTTCACATTTATTACAAACTGTTGGGCCATTTCCTAAGGGTTTTCCCCTTTGAGTTAAAACAAAAAGAAACTTTTGGAATCTCTTGTCTTCCAAATACCCAAAATACAAATCAAAATCACACGTGTATCTACATATACTAAGGCCACAATGCAAGGCTTTGCCTGGACACTCCTATTCCTTTTTGAATTACCGATATTATTGATAGTAACCAAGGTACACATTTTACTGCTCAGAATATACATTGCAGAGATCTTATTAAAGCCACTTGATAGAACTTTCATGTCTCTGATAGGTCTCAGATAGCCATTTTATTCAAAAGACATAATTGTCTTCACAAACAATTCCTTTTCAAATTTCAGTCCAGCAAGTGGACCCCTAAATATATCTCTATTTTGCCCAAGGTTCTAACCTTTCTTAATTAAATGTTCTTTAGCCGATGCATACCCAACACCAACTTTAAAAACTTTCCCGCAGTTCTTTACTATATTTAAAAGAGGATATGTTTTTCCTCCACATATATAAATACTCATTATATATGAGATCCTTTAACTATGTCATCCCTTATCTTTATAAATTTTTATCTTGCCCCATCCCATAAGGGCTGGACCAGATCAAGGGCACATACTGTTCTGGAACCCATTAACCATAGATTGCCCCACAGAGCAGGCAGCAGCTCATCTGATTTGGGGTCCATTTGAACTTAAACTTCAAACACAAAACAAAAAACAAACTTGCTAATTGCAGCTGCACACCATTCTGTTCCCTGTTGGTCTTATTACTGTTGATCTGAGTGCTTTCATTGGTTTACAATCCAGAGACTCAAACTCTCAAAGCAAGTCATTGTTTCAATGGCAAATGATGAGGCCCACAGGGTCATCGAGTTTGGACAATATAAGCTTTGCAACCCAAAGACCTAACCAGCCTCCCTATCACCAACCAAATCAAATGAGGCAGAGTCTATAGTAATTGGCCAAATTAAAAGTCCTCCCTACAGTGTAATGCTGGAGCTCCACTCTCAGCCTCACTGTAAAACCACAGAATCATAGAAACAAGACCCATATCCACTCAAGTGGGTATCCACTCGATAAGGATTCCCCCGTTCCACATCCCGGACAATATCACCCTGGCACAGGAACTCAGTCGTCGAAATGACATAGCCTCAGATGATGTTGCCCCAAGTGAAGACCTAGCCATTGAAATGATTTTGGCTCCCGCACTGGAGATGACTTCACCAAGGATATTAAACCCTTCACCCTAATGATGCCTAGGGACTGCCTCTCCTAAGGCACATGTTGCACATATAACATTTATTGTTTTTCTTCCTTTGATATTAAGGATCTTTTATGTTGCCTAAGCTTGCTGTCTACCTAGCCCATAATCCTATTATAGTCTTTGCTCTGTGCCTCTCCCCCTTGTTTACATACAAATACTGCTATTCTTTACATATAGTTTACTAATTTATCAGTTCATCCCTTCTAACGACATAGCTGCCAGACATGCCACGTTGACTCAGGAAATATTATTGTCACATATATATTATATATGTATATCGACCCTTAAGTGTGTCTTTATCTCACCCCAGGCTTTAATCTTTTGTTAATTCTTAATAATCATAAATTAGTTAATTGTAATAATCATAATGTATGTATATATGTGTGCATATGTGTGTGTGTGTATATATATGTATATATATGTACACATACACAGCTATCATACTTTTAACACACTTTATAACTCCACAAAGATATTGTTAAAGACCCCAGAAATTTCATATCTATTTTCTTGGCTAATGCCATAAAAATGGAAAATTTATTTATGGGCCAGCCTATAAGGATTCTATAAGTGCTTCTACTTGTGCTCCTTTTCACTCTCATAATAAATGTTTTCTAAGTTATTTAGGGCAACTTACACCCTACTCTCTAAAAGTATCCACTATCAGCACCCAAAAGATTTCTTAATGTGATATCAAAGCATCACAGGACTAATTTTTTAGTCATTAAATTTTTTAAATGTATTTTCTGATGCTATGACATCTTGGTCTTTGCTGACATTGGAGGGACTGCCCTTTCCCAGGGTTAGTTAATTCCTAGAGATAGTAAGCAACTTGCATGGCTTTCCAATGCAGACCAATCAATCCAGGGCCCATGCTCTCAATGAACTACTCTATCAGCATCTCACACTGAGGGCCACTGTCCCCTCTACTCTATTCACCCCAGGGCTAGGTACTGCAAATTTAAAGAAAGTTCCTATGTATCAAAGTCTGCTGAAATTTTCCAGAATAACCAATCCTAAGCCTGTTGCCCTGATTTAACTTTCCTGCAGATATAACAGTAGAGGCTTTTGCCCACATTTTCTCCTCACTCCATCTGCCTCCTGATTGACTCTGATACTTCCCTGTGTGGCCCTGCATGATGTGCCATGTCTCTTGCTTTTAGGTATCAAGTATAACAATTTCTTCCATCATGACAGTCATTTCTATGCCTGCATATTTTACCATACCTGATTAAAACAAATCTCAGGTGCTTTTAAAAAAGTCTTACACTAAATATGTGTCAAAAAAAGAAAGAACAAGGGGAAATAGAACATAGTTTTAGATTAATGAAAACAAATACAACATATCACAACTTGTGGGATACAGCTAAAGCAATACTCTGAGGGAAATTTAAAGCTGGAAATGTCTGTATTAAAAAAGAAAGATCCCAAATTAACAACCTAACTCTTCACCTTAAGAAACTAGTAAAAGAAGAGGAAAATAGATACAATACAAGGAGAAGAAAGACAATCATAAATGAGAGTGGGATTTAAATAAAATAGAGAATAGAAAAAAATAAAGAAAATTTAAAAAGCACAGCTTGGTTCTTTGAAAAGATCAACAAAATTAATAAACCTTTAGCTACACTGACCACACAAACACAAAATAAGCTTCCAAGTTACTAATTTTTGGAATGCGGACTACAATGACATAAAACTAAAACTTCACAGCAGAGGGATATATGGAAAATTTACCATTATTTCAAAATTTATCAACTCACTCTTAAACAACAAAAGGTCAAAGAAGAAATCACAAGAGAAGCTAGAAAATACATTGAGGCAAATGAAAATGAAAATGTAACATACCAAGACTCATAAGAAGTAGTGCAGGCATAGCTAAGGGGAAAAATTACAAGGTATAAATGCTTATATCAAAACAGAAGAAAGATCTCTAATCAGCAACTGAACTTTGCAACTTGTACATATTTTCTTATTGCATAATATTCTCCAGAGTAATAACAGAATTTCCTCTAAAACTTGAGTAGAATGTAGTAATGTTAATTTATTCAGAACATTATTTTTTCTTCTCATAATTTTTCAAATGTCAATGTTAGAAAAATGTTTAAAGTGGAAGTATTTTTGACAGTAACAGGTGATTATGAGTGGAATGGAATCTATATCAGTTTCCCCTGTGTTCCAAGCAACATATAAAATTAACTACCTCAGATAACTATAATGTGCTTCTGATATTTCCACATTAAAGTCTTTCTTTCTTCACTAATTCCTCTGAATGACTAACATCTCCTAAATTCAGATTTATTATTTCTTTGATTTCTGGTTAATTGAAACTATCTGTTCTTTTTTTCTAGCTTTATTGAGATATAATTGACAAATAACATTGTCTAAGTTTCAGGTGTACAATATGATGATTTTATATATGTGTATTTTGAAATGATTACAATAAGGTTAGTGAACACATCCATCACTTCACATAGTTACCATTTTGTTTTTATGTTGAGAATATTTCAGGTCTACTCTAATAGCAAATTTCCAGTATACAATACAGTGTTGTTAACTATAGTCATCATAGTGTACACTAGGTCCCCAGAACTCATCCATCTTATAATTGAAAGTTTGTACATTTTGAAACTGTCTACTCTTGTTCAATGCACAAACAGATATAAAATTGATTACCATCATAAAATAGCAAACCTATAATTTTAGTATGATTTAGTCGTAAATTAATGGGGAAAGTCCACACATTTATTAAATCATTAACAAATTATTTTAGTAACTACCAAAATGAAGTTATAATTTGATTTGTCAGGAGATAATCTCATTAACAATTTCTAAATGAATTCATTTTCTCATGTACATGTTTTTAGAACCTCTCTCTTATTTCAATGACATTTTTATCATTGAAATTGTTCCAAAATAATGGTACCATCTCCATCCATTTCACCCATCCATCCATGAAATGTGTAAAGGGGGTCAAAAGGTTCAAACTCTCGGTTATTAAATAAGTCATGGAAATGTAATGTACAGCATGGTGACAATAGTTAATAATACCACATTTTATATTTAAAAGTTTCCAAGAGAGTAGATCTTAAAAGTCCTCATCACAAGAAAAATAATTTGTAACTATGTATGGTGATAGATCTTATCTAGACTTATTATGGTGATCATTTTACCATATATACAATTATTGAATCATTATGTTCCACATCTAAAACTAATATAATGTTATATATCAATTATACCTCAATAAAAATTATACCATCAATCTAGCTCTCCAATATTTGACAATAAAGTTGGGCTTTACACAGCCACTTGATTTCAACAATAAACAAACACTGCAATATTTTCAATTTCACTCTGAAAGTTTACACTAAATTTCAACAGAAATTATTTTTCTGTAAAAAACAACTTTACAAAATTAATGTAAAGTCCTAGGACCGTGTAAACTAAGAATAAATTCCCCCAGGCACTTTTCATTTGTTTTTTTCTTCATTTAGGAACTTAGATGTTGCATCAAATTTAAAATTCACAAATAATTTTGTCCATCCCCATTTCGTTCTCAGAATTTCAGAATAATTTCTTCTCAAACTACCCAGAAGGAACTGCAAGAAAATGAGCTCTTAGTCTCATCGATCTTTTCTTTTGTATTTTTATTTTCTCTTTTAGTTATTTCCACTCTAACCTTTTTTATTTCCTTCCTTCTACTAAATTTGAGCTTTGTTCCTTTTCTGGTTCCTTGAGGTGCGAAGTTCAATTTCTTATTTGAGATATTTCTTCTTTCTTGAAGTCTACCTGTATTACTACAATCTTCCCTGTTAGAACTGCTTTTGAGGCAACCCATGAATTTTGGTATGTTTTGTTTTCATTTTCATTTGTCTAGAGGTTTTAAAATTTCTTCTTTGATTTATTGTTTGATCCATTTGTTATTCAGTAGCATGTTGTTTAATCTCCATATATTTGTGATTTTCCCGCTTTTCTTCATATTATTTATTTCTGGTTTTATACTGTTGTGGTCAAAAAAGATGCTTGATATGATTTAAATCTTCTTAAATTTATTAAGACTTCGTAGTCTAATATACTACTTTGCTTTGTAGACTAATATATGATCTATCATGGAGAATGTTCTATGTGCACTTGAGAAGAATATGTATCCTGCTGCTTTTGGATGGAATGTCTGTATATATATATAGATAGATAGAAAGATATCAATATCTATCTATCTATCTATCTATCAACATCTATCTATCTATCTATCTATCTATCTATCTATCAATTCCATCTTGTCTAGTGTGTCATTTAAGGTTGAAGATTTCTTATTGACTTTCTATCTGGATGATCTAACCATTGATGTAAGTGGGGTGTTAAAATCCTCTAATATTATTGCATTTTGGTCTATCTCTCCCTTTAGGTCTCGATATTTTCTTTATATATTTAGGTGCTTCTATGATGGGTCCATAAATACTTACAAATGTTATATCCTCCTGTTGAATTGACCCCTTTATCATTATGTAATGCACTTCTCTTTCTTTTATTACAGTCTTTGTCTTAAAGTCCACTTTATCTGATATAAGTATTATTACCCCAACTTATTTTTAGTTTTCATTTGCATGGAACATCTTTTTCCATCCCTTCACTTTCAGTCTGTGTTTATCCTTACATCTGACTTGAGACTCTTGTACAATATATATATATATATGTTTTGTTAATATACGTATATATATGTATATACATATATATGTTTTGGTTTTTTATCTTTTCATCCATTCTATGTCCTTTGGTTGTGGAATTTAGTCCATTTACATTGAAAATAATTATTAAAAGGTGTATGCTTATTGCCATTTTGTTTATTGTTTTCTGGATATTTTGTAGTTCTTCTCTGTTCTTTTCCTCTTCTCTTGCTCTCTTCCTCTGTAGTTTTATGACTTTCTTTAGTGCTATGTTTGCATTCCTATCTCATTCTTTTTTGGGTATCTACTATAGGGTATTGCTTTGTGGTTACCATGAAGTTTACATATAACATTCTATTTTTATAACAGTCCATTTTATGTTGATAACAACTTAAGTTTGAACACATTCTAAAACTCTACATTTTTACTTCCCCCACATTTTATGTTTTTGATGTTGCATTTTACATCTTTTTGTTTTATCTGTTATCTGATTATTGGGTTATAGTTACTTTACTACTTTTGTCTTTTAACCTTCACACTAGCTTTATACATGATTAATACACTATCTTTAATATATATTTACCTTTAATAGGTAAATTTATACTTTCATATATTTTCTTGTTACTAATTAGTGCCCTATCTTTTCAGCTTAAAGAAGCCCCTTTAACATTTCCTTTAAGGATGATTTATTGGTAACAAATCCCTTTAGCTTTTGCTTATCTGGAAAACTCTTTATCTCTTCCTCAATTCTAAAGGATAACTTTGATGGGTAGAATATTCTTGGTTGAAAGTCTTTTTTCCTTTGGCACTTTGACTATTTCATATCACTCCCTTCTGGCTTCCCAAGTTTGTGTTGAAAAATCTATTGATAGTCTTATGGGAGTTAATTTGAACATAAACATTAGGTTTTGTTGCTGTTTTTAAGATTCTTGTTTTATCTTTAATTTTTGACATTTCAATTATAATGTATCTTGGTATGGATCTCTTCAGTTAATCTATTTTGGAACTCTCTGGGCTTCCTGGATTTGGATGTCTGTTTCTTTCTCATATTAGGGATGTTTTTATCTATCACTTCTTCAAATAAGTTCTGTGTCCCTTTCTTTCTTCTCTTTCTGAAAACCCCATAATGTGAATGTCATTCCACTTGATGTTGTCCCTTAAGCTATCTTCACTGTTTTTAATTTTTTTTTTTTTTTTTGCTACTCTGTTTGGGTGAGTTCCACTGCCTTGTCTTCAAGATCACTGATCTTTTTTTCTGCTTTATCTAGTGTGCTGTTTAACCCCTCTAGTGTATTTTATTATTATTTTTTTTCAGTGAGGAAGATTGACCTTGAGCTAAGATCTGTTGCCAATCTTCCTCTTTATTTCTTGAGCAAGATCATCAATGAGCTAACATCGGTGTCAATCTTTGTCTGTTTTATGTGGGATGCCTTCACCATTTGGCTTGAGGAGTGGTGCTATGTCCACACCTGGGAACAAAACCTGTAAACCCCAGGCCACTGAAGCAGAACAAGCGAACTTAACCACTATGCCATTGGGCTGGCCCCTCTAGTGTCATTTTTAGTTCACTTATTGTATTATTCAGCTCTGTGACTTTCTTTTTTGGTACTTTTTAATATTTTCTATCTCTTTCTTGAAGTTATCACTGTGTTCAGCTATTCTCTCAAGTTCAGTGGCATCTTTATTATCATTACGTTGAACTCTTGGACAGGTAAATTATTTATCTCCATTTCATTAAGATTTTCTTCTGAAGTTTAACTTGTTCTTTCATTTGGAACATATTCCCGTGTTTTCTCATTTTACTTGGCTCTCTGTATTTGTTTCTGTGTATTAGCTGAAACAGCTACTTTTCCCAATCTTGAAGAAGTGGCTCCATGTAGGAGATGAACCTTATTGTTCACTCTTGCCCTAACGCCTGTTTCTCTCAAAACTTTACTATTATCCAAGCTGCCTGATTTATTTTTAATGGCTCCCAGTTATTGCAGGTATGCAAAGATGTGTCAGTATTCCAAATGGAAGGATCTCACTCAGGACCTAGTTCCAAGCTGTTTAGAAACCAGACCCTCAGGTAGCAGCTTTTAAAGTATGAAAGTATGTATGAGGCCACAATTGTAAACCTTACTGGCCTCCAGACCAGAAAATCTGGAGGTGTCTCCTGTACAAGAGTTGCAAAAATTGGGGCTCCAGTGCCTGTAAGGTACTAGTGAGCTGTAGTGAGGCAGGGGAATAGCACAAAGACGGTGTTTCCCAGCCTACATTCTCTGAAAGCCCCTCCATAGCCTCTAGATATATGGCAATCTGAAGCCTGCCCCTGAGGCTGAAGCTCCAGGACAAGGAAATAGGCCTCTTTTACATAAAGACAGTGTGTGTGTTTCAGTCTGATGTCTGTGCAGTACCCTGAGGGTGGTAGCCTGCCAACAACTGTCTGTCCAATTGTTATAGTCCCATGAAATCTGGGAAGGCATACGCCTCTGATGATGAGACCAGGCAATCAAGGAGTGTCCCCTGAGCAGCAGCCACAAAACTTCAGCACCAGATAAAAAACCTGGGGGCACCAGACCAATGTAAGAGCTCCCCTACAACAGATACTGAAGCTCTGGAGTGTAGTAGAGGGAAAGCATGAAAATAGCACCCACCTTCTGAGGTCTCTTAAAAGGTTTACAGTTAACCCTTAGTTGTGTGCTTAATTAGAAACCTGCTCCACATGCTGCAGTTATGAATGTAAGCTTATAGACTTCTTTCACAGAAAGATGGAGCACTGGGTTCTGTTGCATCTTGCTGTGCCCTGAGGGTGGCAGTTGTTTAAGAACTCTTTCTTTCTTTTTTTTTTTTTTTTTTTTTTTTAGGAAGATTAGCCCTGAGCTAACTACCGCCAATCCTCCTCTCTTTGCTAAGGAAGACTGGCCCTGAGCTAACATCTATGCCCATCTTCCTCTACTTTATATGTGGGACGCCTACCATAGCAGGGCTTTTGCCAAGCGGTGCCATGTCCGCACCCGGGATCCGAACCAGCAAACCCCGGGCCACCGAGAAGCGGAATGTGCAAACTTAACCACTGTGCCACTGGGCTGGCCCCTAAGACCTCTTTCTTAACTGGTTATAGTCCTGTGGGACCCATGATCACTGGCCCCACTGGCCTGAAGAGCCAGGTTATATGTCCCCTAGCAGCAACTGTACAAATAGGGGGCCCAGAGCAGGATTTAAGCTTCTTTCTGGGAGATACCAGCAAGCTGGAGAAAGGCAAAGGGAGAGTGCAAAGATGGTGTCCACTGGTCTGCTTTCCCTGAGAGCACCTTCATAGGCCTCTAGGATTATTCCAGACCAGGAGCTTACACCTCAGGCCAAAATTCCTAGAAAGTGTGTTTCAGCCTGCTTTCTCTGTAGTGCCTTGGAGGTAATAGTCTGCCAAGAACTGGCTCTTCGATTTTGTAGTCCCATGATATCCAGGAACACAATTCCCCTTGGCCTCTAGAGCTAGATGCTCAAGGGGTGTCCCCTGGGCTGCCATCACAAAAACTGGGGCACAAGGTTTAAAAAAACTGGGGCATGGGGGTGGACCCGTGGCACAGCGGTTAAGTGCACACATTCCACTTCGGCGGCCGGGGTTCACCGGTTTGGATCCCGGGTGCAGACATGGCACCACGTGGCAAGCCATGCTGTGGTAGGCTTCCCACATATAAAGTAGAGGAAGATGGGCATGGATATTAGCTCAGGGCCAGTCTTCCTCAGCAAAGAGAGGAGGATTGGCAGATGTTAACTCAGGGCTAATCTATCTTCCACGGGAAAAAAAAAAAAAAACTGGGGCACTAGCCATGTGTAAAAGGTCCCCTCTGGGAAATACTAGCACTGTGGATTGTGGCAAAGGGATAGTGCAAGGACAGTGGCATCTGCCTCTTTGGTGGATGATTTAAGGTTTGCAAATGAATCTCCTTTACATATAATTTGGATGCTTTGCGAACTGCTGTTTCTTTGCTGGGCTTTTAGATAAGTGAGTCTGCTCATGAGTTCTTTAAGAGCACAGTTTCTTAGTTTACTACAGTCCTTTGAGTCTTGTGGACATGTGCCCAACTGGTTTTCAACACCAGATGTTTGGGTGGGTCATCTCTCAGGTTCAGGTATTAAGAGTTGGAGTACCTGATATGCTGTACAAGTCGTTTGCTCCTCAGGGAGAAGCTCTAGATTTGTGAAATCCCTACAGATTGTGAGTCACCATGTCAGGGGTGAGATTTTTGACAAGACTGCCTCTCAGCCTCTCCAATCAGCTTCAATGTGGCCCTTTCCTTGTTTGATATGAGGGAGCTGTTCAGCTAGTTTTCATGTCTTTTTCAGAGGGAATTGTTTCATATGTAGCTGTAGTTTCAGTCAGTCCACGGGAGGAGGTGAGTATAGGATCTTCATGCATTGCCGTCTTGGACCACCCTGGAAAATTGTATATCCAGCAAAAATCATTCAAGAATAAGGAAGAAATTAAGACATTAATAATAATTAAAATGTAAGGAACATTGTTACTAGTGGATAAGACCTCCAAGAAATCCTAGAGAATCCTTCTGGCTGAAATGAAAGTACGCTAGACTGTAACTGAGCAGTTACATAAAGCAATAAATAACACTGATAAAGGTAAATATAAAAGCCAGTATCACTGTACATTTTATTGGCAACTCCTTTTGAAATATATTACTTGAAAGACAATGTAAAAAACAATAATTCCAATATGAAAGGGCACACAATGTATAGATATAATCTGTGAGAACAACAATAAAAAAGAGAAGGATGCAGATGTATAGGAGCAAATGCTGGCCTACAATACATATTATTAAGTTGATATGAGTCAACTAGTTTAAGTTTAGAATTTTAATCATAATATCCAAGGTAACCACTAAGAAAATAAAAACATACAGAAAATGAAACAAATAAAGATTCAAATAGTTCACTGCACTGCAGTACTCTATTCTATATTAAACTAAAAAAATCAACTGAATACAAAAAAGGCAGTAATGGAGAAATTTAAAGGAAAAAGAGCTTATAAGACACACCATAAAAAATAGTTAATGGTAGAGTAAATACTTGCTTCTCAGTATTACGCATTTAATATCATATTTAATGGTGAAAGACAGAAAGCTTTTCTTCTAAAACCAGGAAAAAGATAAGGATGTCCACTTTTGCCACTTCTATTCAACATAGTACTGGAAGTTCCAGACAGAGAAATTAGTCAAGGAGAAGAATAAAAGACATCCAAAATTGGAAAGAAAGAAACAAAATGTCTCTGGTCTCAGATGACATGATCCTATATCTAGAAAAATCTAAAGAATTCGCGAAAAAGCTGTGACAGGAAACTAATGAGTTCAGAGAAGTTGCAGAATACAAAATCAATAGGCAAAATCAGTTGGACTTTTATATTTTAGAAATGAAAAATCTAAAAAGAAATCACTCCACTTGCAATAACATCAAGAGAATAACATTCTTAGGAATAAATGTAATCAATGAGTGACAAAACTTGTACATTGAAAACTGCAAAACATCACTAAAAGAAATTAAAGCAGACCTACATAAATGGGAAGACATATTACGTTCATGGATTGGAAGATGTAACATTGTCAACATGTCAATAGTACCTAAAGCGATCTACAGATTTGATGCAATAACTATCACAATCCCAACTGCCTTTTTCACAGAAATGGAAAAACACATTCTAAAATTCATACAGTATTTCAAAGAACACAGGATATTCAAAATATCTTGAGAAAGAAGAACAAAGTTGGAGGGCTCACATTTCTCATTTCAAAACTTACTACCAAACTACATTAATATTAACTTTGTATCACAGCTTATGGATAAATATATGGAACAATGGAATAGAATCAAAAGCTGCCTCTTTCTCTTTATTATATTTCTGGTTGCTCTAACATTTTGCTTTTATCACAGATGTACCAGTCCCCTTTTAATTATTCTACACCAAGTTCTCATTGTTTTTGACAACACTCTTAAGGCATGGAATTCTCCACTCTCTGTTCCAAATAAAGTCAGTTCCCTCAGAAGGGCTGTAGAACTCTTTAACCTTGTGGACTCTCTTTCCACTGAGAAGAAGCCCTGTGCCATATCACTGAATCCAGAAACTTCATTTCCTGGAATGATAAAATGCTCTATTTCTGGGCACTGTGGGCTGGTGGAAGCCCCTGGTCTTATTGGATTGCTCTTCCTAACATGTAACTTCCACCCTATGAGCAAGTTGGTGCAAGGGAAATTGGTGTTATAATATTCTTTGCCTGCTACATTTAGAACAAGGCTTATGCATTGCAATTGTGGTATGAATGGAGAAAGGAAGCCCCTATTCTTTTGGAATCACTTTCTTGGAATAGAATTTCTGCAACGTGTGGCTTGGACATAATGGTGAAAAATGTAGGCAACCTACCTCTCCTAGGGTGAAATAGTACAGGCATTTTGGAGATGGAGCAAAATAGAGTCCTTGTCTTCTAGCCCTCACCTGCCCAGTGTACAGCACTCAGGACAGAGCTTCTATAACACAGAACTACGGTAGAGTTGTGGAGATGAAAGGGCTCAAATGCCACAGACTTACTGTTCTTACCAACATTTAATAGATTTTCTTCAATTAACATGCCTCCACTTACTATATGTCTTTAGGACAATTTCCTGAGATTTTATTTACTTTTCTTTGTTTTCATCAGTTAAATTGTTGGTTTTCTGGAAAAAGGGTTCACCAAGATTCTTATTGTACCATTACACCCTGGATAGTTTTTTAATGCTTTTCCTAGTGTGCTTTTCTAACTATGGCTATTCCAGTTTTATTACATTACAGGTTGCAGGTAGATATTTTTTGACATTTATTAACTCAGGAATGTAATGAAAAATACCTGAAGTTTGATAGTTTAAGTAAATGTCAGAAGGGTGCAGTTTGTAAGTTGTTGTAAAATTATTCATTCTTGAAGGAGTGCTCTGTTAATTATAGAATTCTTGGTTGAAAGCATTTCTTTTTCCAAGACTTTCAACATGTTATCTCACTGTCTTCTGGCCTTCTATATTCCAGATGAAAAGTAAGCTTTAAATTCTATTGAGAATATATTTCATCTAATAAATCATGTTCTTTTGTTGATTTGAATATTTTATTTTTGTCTTTGAGTTTTTTCTTTCAGATTTATTAAGGTTTAAGTGACAAGTAAAAGTTGTACATATTTAAGGTGGGTAACTCGATGTTTTCACACATGTATTTCACATTGTGAAATAATCAGCACAATCAAACTAATTAATATATTCATCACCTCACATAGTAACCTTCTTTTTGTGGTGAGAACGCTTAAGATGTACCCTCATAGCAAATTTCAAGTATACAATACTGCCTTATTAACCATAGCCACTGTCTTGTACATTAGATCTCCAGAAATTATTCATCTTGTGTAACTGAAACTTTGTGCTATTTGAGCAATGTCTCCCCATTTCCCTCAGCCCTCAAAACCCTGACAATCACCATTCTATTCTGTGTCTCTATGAGTTCAACTATTTTGGATTCTACATATAAGTGAGATCATGTAGTATTTGTCTTTCTATGTCTGGCTTACCTTACTAAACATAAGGTCCTCCAGGTTCACTGATGTCATGGCAAAGAGCACAAATTCCTTATTTTTTTAAGGCTGAAGAGTAGTTCCATTGTGTATGTGTATATGTACATACAATGGAAATATTATATATCACATTTTATTTATCCATTTGTCCATTGACATACATTTAAGTTGTCTCTATATCTTGGCTAATGAGAGTGAAGATATCTCTTTGAGATACGATTTTTATTTCCTTCAGATATATAGCCAGATGTGAGATTGCTGGATCGTATGGTAATTCTATTTTTCAATTTGTGAGGAACCTCCATACTGTTCTCCATAGTGGCTATACCAATTTACATTCCCACCAACAGTGGACAAGTGTTCTCTTTTCTCCAAATCCTCACCACTACTTATTACCCTTTTAAAAAACAATATCCATTATAACAGGCATGAGGTGATATTGTATTGTGTGTTTGATTTGCATTTCACTGATAATTTGTAATGATAACCATTTTTTTATATATCTGCTAGCCTATTTGTATTTTTTCTTTTGAGAAATGTCTATTCAGGTCCTTTGCCCATTTTTTATTCAGGCTTTTTTAGAGGTATATTGAGTTGTATGACTTCCTCATATATTTTAGGTATTAACCCCTTATCAGATATATTATTTGCAAATATTTTCTCCTATTCCATAGGTTGCTTTTTCACTTTGTTGATTGTTTACTTTCCTTTCAGAAGCTTTTTAGTTTGACACAAACTAGATCGATCTAGATAGATCGTCTGCCTATATGATCTACCCATTTTAGAGTGAGGTATTGAAGACTCCTATTATTATTGTATTGCTATCTATTTATCCCTTCAGATATGTCAATATTTGTTTTATATTCTTAGGTGCTTTGCTGTTGGGTACATATATATTTATAATTGTCATATCTTCCATTAAAAGTGACCTTTTTCTCATTACATAATGACTGTCTTTGTCTCTTGTGACAGTTTTTGACTTTTTGTCTGATAGAAGTATAGTCACCCTGCTCTCTTTTGGTTACCATTTGCATAGAACATCATTCTCCACCCCTTCACTTTTAGCCTGTGTGTGTCCTTAAATATAAAGTGAGTCTTTTGTAGACAGTGCTGACCATAAACAAATAGACAACCAGTTATTTCTCCAGCAAAAACGGGTTTATTCAGGATTGGCAAAGAATTTCAGTTCGGGATCTGCAAACATGGAAAGCTATGTGCAAGTCCCTCCAAACAAGGGGAGAAAAAGCTCTTTTATAGAGGGCAAGAGGAAGCTGGGAGGGCTATTGGAAACAGAGTGTCCATTGGAAGAATTGAGAGTTCAACGCATATTGGCTTTTCATTGTCTGAGCTTGCCTGTTGGGCTCTGTTTTGGTGTACGGTGTGAGAGCTCCCCCTTTTGGCCTCCCAACTCCAATTGAATGAGATTTCTGTTTATTAATTTCTACATTTTCCCTTTTTGATCGAAATCTTTCACTGAAAGTATCGTTGAGCAAGAGTCAGGTTTTTCTGGTTTCAGCAGCATTTTGTCCCTCAATGCCGGGAAGGACCTTCCCTGGGTATCAGATTCCACATCAGAGGAAAAGTTCACAGATTAGAAATCAGTTGTGCCCATATTTTAGTAACAAGGAAAGGTAGAAGGGAGAACTTTCAGGCACTTTTTATGTAAAGTTCATATGTTATCAAGATCATGCACACTGGAAATCTTCTTAAGTATTTTGTCATCATCAAAGGTACGGCAGACAAATTTCAAACAGGCTTGGCCCTGACATCTTGAGAAAGCTGTCTCATCAGCTATTGTCTGCTTCAATTCTGGGGAATCTTTACTTTTAAATCACCAGATGATGTGTAGATCCAGTCGGGGTTCAGTGCTTTCTTTATGTGTGTCACATCAATCCGAGAGTCTGTTATCTGGAGTTCTGCAGCATAGGGGCTAGTTAGCAGTACCTAATAGGGTCCTTTCTAGCAAGGTTGAAGAGAGGCTTTCTGAAGGTGTCTTTTCCAAAATACAAAATCTTGAGGTTGAAAAGTGTGATAATTAAGGTTTTCATCACCCGGGATCACACTGTGAAAATTTTCTCTAACAAAATATAGCTATTTTTAAAGAAAGCAATTAGGCCTTTGCAATATTGGAGTACATTTCCTTTTATCAGTTGTGGGTCAAAAGAGGTAGAAGCCAAGTGCATTGGGAATCCTGTGACTATTTCAAAGGGTGAGTTTATGAGTTCCAAAAGGAGTGGATCTAAAATTCAGAAGGAACAATGGCAATGCTTTTGGCCAAGGTATTTGGAGGGTCTCTACAAACTTCGCCAATTGAGTCTTAATTATGCTGTTATGGGGTTTAACTAAACCAAAGGATTGAGGGTGGTAAGTGCAGTGAAATTGTAAAACCAGCCAAACAGTGCTGATTTGTTGAAGTACTTGACCAGTAAAATGAGTTCCTCAATCACTATGAGGTTTGAAAGGAGTTTCCCAGGTAGGGATAATCTTTTCTAAAAGAACATTAGCCACATAAGAGGCACCAGTCTGTCTGCAAGAAAAGGGTTTAGCCCAGTGATAAGACATACAAATCATAACTAAAACATATTTATATCCATGATATGGGGCAACTTATATAAAATCCAATTGCCAAACCTTGAATCATCCATTAGGCAGTTTAAAATGTTTGGAAGCAGTACGAACAGACTTTCATGGGTTATATTTTGAAAAAATTAGACAAGTGAGATAGGCATTTTTTCTGGTCTTATTAATATTTCCCCACCAATATTGATTCATGAATGCTATCATTTTGTCAGTAGACCAGTGGTTTAATGTATGCACAGTGGTTAGGAGTAGCTGTTTTAGAGTCTTTGGTAGGACTACATTATTTGGTCTGAATCAGAGCTTTCTCTTTTTATCAAATGAACAGTTATCGAATTTACAATCTTGCTTTTCCTTTCCTGGCATCAATAATTGGACTTCTCTACTCACTTTTTCTAAGCTGTCATTTGGGAAAATATCTCTTTGAACCATAACAGAGGTTTGGCTATTGTTGATAAGTTTAAGGACTGCATTCCTTGCAAAAATACCAGCAAGGTGATTTTCTTTAGCTTCTATAGAGTCAAGTTTAGAATGCCCCTGGATCTTAACAGTAGCTAAAGTGGCAAGTAAAAGCATAGCATCTAATAATTTCTGAACATAGGGGCCATTTTTAATTTTATTTCTTCTGTTAGTAAGGAAGCCATGTTGCTTCCACAACATTCCAAAATCATGAGCTACTCCAAAATTGCGTCTACTATCAGTATAAATATTGGCAATTTTGCCCTTGGCAAAAATACAAGCCTATGTGGGAGTGCATAATTCAGCCTTTTGGGCTGAAGAAGCCATAGGCAAAGGTGCTGCCCCAACAATATCAAAAAGGGTCGCAATAGCATACCCAATACAGTATTTGCCACTGTCACCTTTAAATAAGGACCATCAGTGAACCATGAGAAGTCAGCATGACCCCAAGTATTTTCCTGCAGAGCATCCTGAGGAGTCAGGGTGTAATCCATTAGCGTTAAGCAATTGTGAGGGACTTTGCCAGCAATGGATGGGAGAAGAGTAGCAGGGTTAAGGTTATTACAGTGTAAAAGAGTTATGTGAGGAGCAGTTAAGGAAAGGATTTCATAGGAGGCAAATCGGCCGACTAAAAATATTGAGTATGTTGAGAATTCAGGAGGGCTTCCACAGCATGAGGTAGAAAAGTAGTTAAAGGGGATCCCACAATGATTTTCTCAGTGGCCTTAACCAAAAGGACAGTGGTAGTAGTGTCTCTAAGGCAGGGGGAGTATCCTTGTGCCACAGGATCCAGTTGCTGGTTATAAAACCCTATGAGTCAATGGTGGTCTCCATGTTTTTGGGTGAGTACCCTAAGGGCATTTCCGTCAAAAAAGAGAGTCTGATAATTAGGATGTCCAAGGGCAGGCAAGTTCATCAAAGTGTCCTGCTAGATCTTAACAATTATTTTGTCCAGTTAGTTCCATAAAATTAAGTTTCAGTTGTTCTTTAGTAAAATATGCAAAGGTTTTGCCATAAGAGAAAAATCTGAATTCAATTTCAGCAATAACCAACTAACCTGAGAAAACCTCCCATATGACACTAGTTTTGAGTTTGGGGAATCTTGGGACACCATGATGTCTATCTGGATCTAGGTGTAGCCTTTGTGATACAAGATGTCTTAAATATCAAACCAGGGTTTGGGAAATTTGTAATTTCTCTTTGGCAATCTCATGTCCTTTTAATACTAAAAGCTTTAACAAGTGGATGTTCTCTTCTTGAGAGGAGACTTGGGAGGGAAACAAAGAAGCAAATCATCCTTATATTGCAACAAAGAAGAGCCCTTAGGAAAATTTATATCACTCAGATCAGCCTTCAGGATTCATGAGAAATAAGACGGACTCTCAGTAAAACACTGAGTTGTTACTGTCCAGGTGAATTGTTCTCTTTCCCAAATGAAGACAAAAAGGTATTGACTAGTTTCATCAACTGGAATGCTGGAGAAAGCACTACATAAATCAATTACCACAAAAAAATTTGTTTCCAGTGGGAATGGGTGTTAGTAGCGTATAAGGGTTAGGAACAACAGGGTGCCGAGGGGTAACAATGTTTTTTATTGCTCAGAGGTCCTGGACAAATCTCCACCCTCGACCCTTGGGTTTTCTCATAGGTAAAATAAGAGTATTACAGGGAATAGTACAAGGGATAATGAGGCCTTGAGCCTTGTAATCCTCTAATATCCATTTTATACCTTGAAGGGTTTCTTTATCTATAAGATATTGATTAATTCTGGGGAGAGGTTTTGAAAGGATTATTTGAATTTTGATGGAAGGCGCACTGTGAATTTTATCAATATCAGTTGAAGATTTTTCCCATAAGGAGCATGGTAACTGATTCAATGGGGACACGTGATCAATTTTTTCCAGAATCAGCTCTAGTATTGTCAGAGATGGAACCAATAAAATATGTCAAAGAGTTATTAATTTACCTGATTAGCTGTTTTGATGGCCCCAGTGAAATTCTAGAATTATTTTCTCCTTTTGGGAGAAAGAAATTCCCACATTAGACTTTTTGAAGAAGTCTCAGCCTAACGGATGGGGTGGAAGAACTAAGGAGAAGAGTGTACATCTCTCAAAGGACCTAAACAAAAGGGAATTGGTTCAGAAACAGAAACATTTTAAGATTTATTAAAGATCCCCACTATCTGAACTGTTTTAGTACTCCGAGGCAGGCGCTGCTTTATAGTAGTGGGGTTGGGCACCAAGTGTGGCTTCGGTGTCCATTAGGACAGAGAGAGATTCATCTCCAATCTGGAGAAATGTTTCTCCAATCTGACTAAGAAGGAGGATTTGGAAGAGCCCCTGTATTTCCTTGGAACCCCGTTATTGGGAATTTGGAGGACATCAGAAAGACCAGCTAGAGGGCTGAAGGCACCTGACATGCTTAAATTTGTAACAACCTCTTTCCCAATGCCCTGGCTCTTTGCAACAATAACAGAAACTAAAAAGGTTTTGGACTTTGTTTGGAGGCCTTTATTTGCTAGAGTTGAAGATTAAGAATTTTAGCAGTCTTTCTTTTAGGTGGCTCATCTAGAGTTCAAGAAAGTTGGTTTACCAGATTAACTAAATCTGGAGTAGATATAGTTTTTCCCCATCCTGGTCATTTTACTAGAAGAGAGAGGTCCCAGTCCAGCCCATTAATAAACCTAGAGGTAAAAGTTATCTGGGTGGAACCAACATGTGAAAGGAAACCAGAATTTTCTTTAAAAACAATCTGAAGTCAATTGTAATAGTCACGAACGGGTTTGTCAGGTTTTTGTGCACAAGCCTGAATTTTGTTCCAATCAACAGGCCTCAGGAAAGCCATAGGAATTTTCCAATGTAGTCATCTAGTGATTGCCTGAGCCTGATTATACATACAAATCAGCAGGTTGGTCTCCTGGTTGTAATTCTAGAGACTTTTCAGGATTTTCCCAATTAGCTGCTCTCATTCAATACTGAGCCTGGCCTTCACTGACAAGCATATGAACAAGCTGATATAAGTCAGAGAACCCAGGTTGGTAAGTTTGAGTGACTACATTAAATTCCTCAGCAAATCTGTGAGGATTTTCAATCACTATGGGAAAATCTTTGACTGTGGCTCACAGTTCAGCTTTAGTCCAAGGAGTATAAGAAATTAAGGGGTTAGCCTTTGGATCCTCAGAAGGCTTAATCTTAAAGGAATAGGTTCTGATAGATTCAAAGGAATAAGGAGTGGGGAGAGGTTCAGAAGAAAGGCAAAGGTCAGCAAAAGAGTTAGTATGGGGGAACTTAGTGTATAGAGGGGTGTAGGTGGTATAAAAGGGAAGGAGAATGATGGCACCAGAGGTGGGGTCTGAGACAAAGAAGCTGGGGAAGAAAAACATGAGGCTTTGGAAGCCATTTTATCTTTTTTTAATCGTTTGTTTGCCTTAGTTAATCTTAAAATTGTATTTTGCAAAGAGGCAAGTTTAGACTCCTGATAACACTTGGAAACCTCAAAATACCAATCAAAATAGGTGTTCCATTCAGTTTTGGAAATTACAGAGCTATGGTTGCTCGATTTGGTTTTAAGAAAAGTAAATTTGGGAAGTTCAAAAATTCCCCACAAGAGCCATTGGTATTCTAAATTACTTTTGGTTAAGCTTTTCCATTTAGTTAGAAATGCACATGAGGAATGACTGCGTTTTTTAAACATAAAATCAGCTGAGATCCCTGTAGAGAGGGTGCCCTCTAAATATTTAGAAAGCTCGGATTCCATTGCTTAGAGGTTTTTCTATAGAGAAAAGGGATAATTCTCCAACAGCGTAAACAGCTTAAAGAGTTTAAATAGCTTAAATAGCTTGCAACTCAAACAGCTTGAACAGCTCAAACAGCCTGCAAGCTTAATACCAGCCAGTTCTAATGAACAGTCCAATTTCATTACAGTGGATCAAAGGTTGAATCAATGCAGTTCCAATAGAACAGTCTGCTCCCAAGGGAGTCAAGCCAAAGGCTATACCACAGTCTGGTTCCAAAAGGAATCAGACCAAAGGCTAGCCCAGTTTGATGGAACAGCCTGATTCAAAGATTCAGGCCAAAGTGTCACCTGAGTACTCCCAGATAAATAAGATCTTAACCAGAAGAGGACTAAGCTTTAAAATAGATCTTGAATAAAGCCTGGAGACCCTCAAATGCAAAAAGGTTGGAAGCCTGAATCCAAGAGAAAGATTTACTCTTAGACTCTAGGGTTGACAAGAAAAGCTGCAAACTCAGTGGGCTCTTTTGAGCATCTGTTTGCTCACCAGCCTCAGAGTCATCAGGGGTCTTCTCTGGATCCTCATATGGACCACCAAAATGTTGACCTTAAACAAATAGACAGCCAATTATATCAGCAAAAACAGGTTAATTCGGGATTATCAAAGAATTGTAATTCAAAATCTGCAACCATGGCAAGCCACATGCAAATCCCTCTCAACAAAGGAAGGAAAAACTTCTACAGAGGGGAAGAGGAAGTTAAGAGAGCTATTCTAAACAAAGAGTCCAACCAAGGAATTTACAGTTCAATGTGTATTGGCTTTTCATTGGCTGGGTTGTAACAGTCTCTCATTGACTGAGCTTCTTGCTGGTCAAGAAGAGAAAAGCTTTTTTCTTCCTGTTGGGCCTTGCTGTCAATGTAGGGCATAAGAGCTCCCCCTTTTGGCTTCTCAACTCCAATTTAACAGGGTTTCTGTTTATTAATTTCCAGGACAGTATAAAGATAGTATTTTTTTTTAACTCATTCAGTCACTATATGTCCTTTGATTCGGGAGTTTAGTCCATTTACATTAAAGTAAGCATTTATAGCTAAGGACTTAGTATTGACATGTTGTTAATTGTTTTCTTATCTGTTCTGTAGTTCTCTTGTTCCTTTCTTCTCCTTTTGTCTTTATTTGTGGTTTGATGATATTTTTGTAATGGTGTGCTTTGATTCTTTTCTTTTTACTTTTGTGTGTCTACTATACTTTTTTGTTACTATGAGGTTCACTTAAATCATTTTATAATTATAGCAGTCTGTTTTAAGCAAATAATAACTACCTTCAATCACATTCAGAAACCCTACACTTTATTCCCCCCCTACAAACTTGATGTCAGATTTTACTTTTTTTGTATTGTGTTTACACTAACAAATTTCTGTGGTTGTAGTTAGTCTTACAGCTTTTGTCTTTTAAATTATATATTAACGTTAAAAATGACTTACATGCCTCCATTACAACATTACAATATTCTCTATCCTTATATTTACCTCTATCAGTGAAATTTATACTTTCATATGCTTTCATGTTGTTGTTTAGCATTTTTTGGTTTCAAGTTGAAGAACTCCCTTAAACACTTATTGTAAGGCAAGTCTAGTGATGAACTCCTTTAGTTTTTGTCTTTCTGTGAAAGTCTTTATCTCTCATTCTCAAAGTAGAGTTTTGCCAGGTAAAGTATTATTGGTGGCAGGCCTTTTTTTTTTTGGGTACTTTGAATATGTCACCCCACTCCCTCCTGCTGTGCAATGTTTCTGCTGAGAAATCCATTGATAATCTTATGTGGGTTCCCTTGTATGTGATAAATCACTTTCTCTTGCTGTTTTCAAAATTCTCTCTTTGTCTTTTGATAATTGAATTATAATGTGTCTTGTTGTATACATCTTTGAGTTCAACCTATTTGGAGATTTTGGACTTTGTTGATCAAGCTATCCATTTCCTTGCCTCGAATTGAGAAGTTCTCAGACATTCTTTAAATAAGCTTTCTGTCCCATTGTCTCTTTCTGGGACTCCCTTTATGCACATTTTACTTCACTTGATGGTGTTGCATAAATCCTGTATTCAATTTTCATTATTTTTTTGCTTTTGTTCTTCTGACTGGATAATTTAAAATGACTGGGGGGCTAGCCCAGTGATGTAGTGGTTAAGTTTGCATGTTCTACTTTGGCACCCCAGGGTTCATGGGTTCGGATCCTGGGTGCAGACTTACACACCACTCATCAAGTCATGCTGTGAGAGCATCCCACATGCAAAATAGAGGAAGATTGGCACAGATATTAGTTCAGGGACAATTTTCCTCAAGCAAAAAGAGGACGATTGATTACAGGTGTTGGCTTAAAGCCAATCTTCCTCATCAAGAAAAAAAAAGCAGCACCTCCCACCCTATTCCCCTTTAAAAAGAAATGAATGAATAAACAAACAAGCAAACAAATAAATAAAATGACCTGCCTTTGAGTTTGCTGATCCTTTCTATTTCATGATTGAGTCTGCTATTGAGCTTCTCTATTAAACTTTTCAGTTAAGTCCCTATATCCTTTCACGCTAGGATTTCTGGGATGTTTTTTTTAATGGTTTCTATTTCTTTATTAAATTTCTCATTTTGTTCATGTATTGTTTCTTGATTTCATTTAGCTGTCTGTCTTGTAGTTTAATAAAGCTTCTTTAAAATGATTGTTTTGAATCCATTGTCAAGCAGTTCATGGATCTCCATTTCTTTATTGTCAGTTACTGCAGCTTTATTAGTAAACTTTGATGGTGTATGTGTGTCTGATTCTTCATACTCTGTGTAGTCTTGTTTTGGTGTCAGCACATTTGAAGAAGCAAACACCTCATCCTGTCTTTAAAGACTAATGTTGGCATGCACACATCTTCTCCTGCCTGGTCCCTGAACTAATGAGATTACCTCTGGGATCACAGTCAATTGGGGCTGAAGCCAGGTCAGATATCTGCTGCTGGGTCCACAGCTTGGTCTGCAATTGATGGGCCTGTTACCAGAGACATGGTGGGTGTAATTCCTGTCAGGTCCCTGGGCAGATAGGATTGCCTCTTGGACTGTGGTTTAACGAGGCTGGAGCCAGGTCATAAGGCCAATTCTTGGTCTTCAGTTGGGTCTGCAGACAGCAGGCCTGTTACCAAACATTTAGAAAGGTGAAGATCCTGCCATGTCCCTGGACAAGCTCCTGACAGGTCCCTGGGCTAGTCTTTGGGTTGGCAGGACTGCCTCTGGGATCATGGTAAAGAGGAGCTGGAATTGGGTTATAGGGCTGCTGCAGCGTCCACAATTAAGTCTGAGGTCACCAAGCATGTTACTGGAGGCCCTGATGGATGTGGCTCCCACTGGGAGGCAGTCTAGACCAGCTCTGGACCAAGGTTAAGCAGGGCTAGACCTGGGTCACGTGACTGCTTCAGTGTCCACAGTTAGGTCCATGGTCAGCATGCCTGTTATCTGTCTCTGATTTTTCTTAATTTAACTATTGTAAGTCTAGGTGTGGATCTCTGAGTTTATTAGGTTTGCAGTAGATTGAGCTTTTTGGGTGTGTACTGTATTTCATAAAATATGGAATTTTTTCAGCCATTATTTCTTCAAATATTCTTTTGGCCACTTTCTCTTTTTCCTGTCCTTCTGGGACTCCTTTTATTTATATGTATTTCCCTTTGATGGTAATCTTACACCCCTCTGAAGCTTTGTTCATTTGTCTTCATTCTTTTTTTTATCTTGGTCCTCAGATTGGATATTTTATATTGACCTATGTTTCACTTGATTCAAGCTGATTATTTATTCTGCCAGCTCAATATTTTATTTCCTTTTGCTTGCTTCTTTCTGCATCTCATAATTTTTGCTTGAACATCAGACATCTTGTATAGGATAGTAAAAATTGAGGTGTAGTATTTATGCCTGGAAATGGATGCAACTCTTCTTGCTTTGGGCTTCAGTGTGAAGTGTTGATTTAAACTATTCATAGCTGAGCTTGTCATGGCTATCTAATGTATCTTGTTGTTGATCTGGTTACCCAATGTATATTACTGACTAAAATTCTTCTAATGTTACCTTGTGCACAGGTTTGGGGCTCGATTACCAGAGTTTTCCTTAATGTTTATGTTCCACCCCATAACTTTAGGCTTTCTCTGTGAGCATGTGTTTCGGGGAAAGTGTGTTATCTTGTATAGACTCCCTTTACATGTTATTCAGTGCTTGCTATTCTGGTATGTGAGATTGAAGGTATTTTTTATGTTTGAATGGTCAGCCCCATCTTAGGTAGGTGTAGTATTTCTGGTTCTCAGAGGTGGTGATTTCTCTAGGATTCTTAGCCTCCCTACGAGTGGTAGCAGTTCTATAATGCTCTGGTCTAAAAATGTTTTCTTGACTCTGTCCCAGTGCATTAAAGTTTTATTATGTTCTCTTCTCAGGTACAGTGGATTGCCACCTGTGCCCTAAGGGTAAAAGGATTTTCTACCCTTCCCCAATAGCTTACTATTTTTGTGCATAGTGGAGATAGAGGAGAAGGATCCAGGCAATGTCCCCTGTCTTTCCAGTATTGGCTGTTACTCTTCATCCCCAACCCTGCACTAAATGCTCTCATCCTTTTTTCTGAGCACCCTTTGAGGTATATGGAAAAGAACGTGCAAGTGTTTCATAACTCCTTTTGAGACTACAATTCCCAGGGATTCTATGCACTCCTGAGAGCTTACATTAGATGCTGTGATAGATTCTTAAAAAGTTTGCCTTTTTTGATTATGTTTTTTTCTTCTTGTTTGGGTGGATTGTTGCTTTTTCCAGCTTTATACATCCTAAATGGGAGCCAGAATTCCAGTTTTGGAAAAAAAATTTTGCATGTTATGAAGGTGCTTAACCATTAGTCCATCAGAAGATCAAATTGACCAGAATACCTCATTCTTTCCAAGCATTACAGGAACTCTCTAAACCTACGTGAGTTATTAAGAATTTCAATGCAATCGATCTCAATAACACTCCCATTACACAAAATTCAGACAACTTTTACCATAATTAAATTATTTTAAGCAGATACTGACGCTATTGTTGGTACCTAAGGTGAACCACATGCTCTAACATTATAATTAAAACAAAAATTAAAAATATGAAAACATTGTTTTCTTGTGAATATAACATTGTAATTGAAGAATATTTGGGGTATAACTTAAAATATATTTTTAAAGTATTTATTAATTTTAAATAGAATTATATTCCCTCACATATCTAGGGGTGAATGGGAAATAAGGTGAGTGAATGCTTTGAAATCAAGAAGAAAACCATTAATAAAGTTTCTGAGGTTACTCATGAGGTCAGAACTGATAGAGATATTATAAGACTTTGCTTATAGAGCTATTATCTTGATAACATTAATGCAGCTACAATCTAAACAACTCCAGAAAAACCTGGAAGTCCAGAAACTAAAGTGACTCCATGTGAGGAGATCATATAATTTAAAATTATTTGAGAATGAACAGGGTTCCAAAATAATTACTAAGTGTTAACTGACTTATAGTAATCATAAATCAGGATCACCCATGCCTATCCAGAACACAGGTTATCCCTATTCATGAGGCCAACTTGGAAGTTAGAAAGAGTGTACTTTAAACAGAAATATTTATATAAACATTTCCAGAAATTAACAGGACTGTAATAATTGTCTAATAAAATGCAACAGCTATGTAGATATCTAAATGCATCTTTTCTCTTAGCTGGTGTTGACACAATCTTGGTGAAATATGGTGCTAAAGGAGGGCAGGACATCTCTTTTTTTTCTGTGTGTTATTTACATAAGAAACATGAAAAATTATAGATTGTGTCCCTTGTTTGCCATAAGTTAGGTTTATTTATTTATTTCTCAATAGTATGCACAAAAAGTTTATGTTTTTCTATAGCATTTACTTTTTTGAATATAAAAACCCTTGTGGAGTGTGATTTTAGATACTATCAGCATAAAAGTTTTTGCATTTGACAAGAAGGAAAGGTTCCTGGGGCAGTTTTCATTATTGGTGAAAGCAAAGTGAATACTCACAAGGAGAGGCGGGTTATTTGGAGTTGGTGAATTATTACTGCCTTGACCACATGACCATCTATGCCTTCTCATTCACAACTGCCTCCTATCATTTATGTTTTCTAGAATTATGCGTTTTGGGGTACTGGACTGATAATAATATGAAATGCCTTAAATTATCTCTATAACATCCTTATGACAAAGTGAATAAAAGGTATATAATTAATTATATGTTAGCACCAGCTCATGGCTGCTCTTTTCGAACCTTCCCTTTCCTGATGACACAGATCTGCATGACCTTCATACTCTTTAGTCTAAACACTCTAGATAACAGTTAACTTTTAATGTGAAGGCTTCTATCTAGTGATTTTGTTACAATGTAAATCATACTGTGCCCCTCCTCAGGGTATTTTCATTTTGATAGATGCCAAAATTTGTAAACCTAGATAGTATATGAAGCATCTCTCATGGGAAAATATCAAATATCAGAAAACATGAGAAAATCTATTTGAAAATTTGAGGAATCCTTGAAATAACATAAAATAATCTAAATATAATAATATTATCCTCAAATTTTGAATGCCAGGCATTTTACATGCATTATTTCATTTGGTCCTCACAGAAAACGTATGATGCAGAGGCTAATATTATCTCTATTAGACATTCATTATTTCATTGCACTAATATTTATTAACAGGCTAATTTGTGCCTGACAATATTCTAGGTACTGGGGATACATCAGTAAATGAAACATAAAAATTATCTTGAAACTAACATTTTAATGGAGTAACATAGCTTGAAAAATGAGTAAGATACAGGATATTAACACATTATATGATGATAATATGGACAAACATAAGATAAAGGGTATCAGAAATAAGGAGGGGGATGGGGAATGACATCAGTATCATGATGGCATAAGACATTCCTCCTTTTTGTTCCCACTTATTGACAACTAATTAGGCATCCATACACAAACAAAGGTGCCTCTGTGGGAGTTGCGTGATCCAGCACCTGATGCTAAGGGACCTTGGTGGAGTCTTACCCACAGTGTCACCCACCTTTGCATCTGGTAATATGCAGACAGACTTCAGTATAAGCTCTAGAACCAGTGGAGCCAGCAAACCTGCCTCAACACCTCACAGCCACAGTCAGGGCTGTCATGGGCAGAAACCCATGAATCAGAGAGAATTTGAAGAAATGCAGCCTTCCCACGGAGAGATTGCAGCATGTCATTGTAACTAAAAAAGTATCCGTTTGGAAGTATTGGAGAGGGGCAGAGGAACTTTGCCAGTGCCACACATCCACCATGAGAACAGAACATGTGGCTTAACTATCCTGCAGTTATCTCTATGGGGAAAAAGGAGAGCAGTGAATGAGTACTTGCCTTCTCCAGCTGTGTGGGATGCTGCTGGAGAAACCTGTTTTTCTCCAGCAACACCCAGAGTACTGAGGTAGCACCTCCATGACTGGGGTAACGGAGGAGATCTGGAAAGAGGCAGATAAGGATATTAAAGGACATTAAAAGGATGTGGTGGGGCTTGCCCAGTGGCACTGCAGTTAAGTTCACACATTCAGCTTCGGTGACCCGGGGTTTGCCAGTTTGGATCCCAGGCGTGGACCTATGAACCACTTGTCAAGCCATGCTGTGGCAAGTGTTCCACATATAAAGTAGAGGAAGATGGACACAAATGTTAGCTCAGGGCCAGTCTTCCTCAGCAAAAAGAGGAGGTTGGGCATCACATGTTAGCTCAGGGCTAATCTTCCTCAAAAAAAAAAAAATGTGATTTCTGCTAACTGCATTCAGAATTTCAGCAGGAATTTTGTCCACAATCCTCTGGGAGAACTTCACTTGAAGACTGGCCCCACTGGGCCTGTGGGTACCCCAACACCTCAAATGCTAAACTCACATCCTCCCACTCTGATGACAGATTCTGGGTTTTTTAAAAAGATTTTTATTTTTCCTTTTTCTGCCCAAAGCCCCCCAGTACATAGTTGTGCATTTTTAGTTGTGGGTCCTTCCAGTTGTGGCATGTGGGACGCCGCCTCAGCATGACCTGATGAGAGGTGCCATGTCTGCACCCAGGATCCGATCCGGCGAACCCCTGGGCCAACGAAGTGGAGCATGCCAACTGAACCATCCAGCCATGGGGGAGGCCCCTGAGGCTAGATTCTTGTGTACACTTCTGAGTGCTACAACAAGAGCAACTCTGGTAAATGAGTCTGGTAAATGATGTGCTATCAGACAAACAAACTAGGATCGGTGGGCAAGGAGAAAAATCACAAACTTGAGCTATAACATTACCTTATAGAGGGAAAAAAAGAGGTTTCCAGAAGACAACCTGGTGAGTGGTAAGAACCACAGAAGACATAAAAGATTAAGAATTCTGGTAGAAAACGAAGCAAGAAGAGTGGACCAACTGTACCCATACAAAGGCATGGAAAATACCAGCTATAACACCACCAACGAACAGTATACTACATCTGAAGGCAGTTAGTAAAGATTTAAGGAGGTGTCTGCTACTTCAAATGTGAAAGCAATGACGTAAAACTACATGGGACTTGGAAATTAAGGAGAAATCTCATCTCCAAAAGAGATTTTCTAATAGCTGACTATAAAAGCATAGAATTGTGCACAAGGTGATAAAGAATTCAAAATAATTGTGTTGAAGAGATTCAATGAACTGCAAGAAAACTCAGAAAACTCAGCTAAATCATTAAAAAATACAATTATAAAATGAGATATTTACCAGGGATATAGAAATCATAAAAAGGAAAGAAGCAAAAATTCTGGAGCTGAAGAGCTCAATGAATAAAATGAAAAATGCAGTAAAGAGCATCTGCAATAGAGTAGAGCAAATGGAAGGCAGAATAAATAAATTGAGGACAAGGATTTAGAAGTGACTCAGTCAAAGAAGAACAAGAACAAAAAAGAGCAAAGAAAGCCTATGCAATCCTTGGGAATTTCTCAAAAGAACAAACATTAGAATAATCAGGATTCCAGAAGTAAAAGAATGGGAGAAGGGGACAGAAAGTTCATTTAAAGAAATAATAGCTGAGAACAGTCCAAACCTAGGGGGAGACCTGGACATCCAAGTTCATAAAGCTAATAGATCACCCTACTATCAATAAAAAAGACCTTCTTCAAGACATATTATACTAAAATTGTCAAAAATCAAAGATAAAGAGGAAATCCTAAAAGTATACAGAGAAAAAAAGTTTGTGACCTACAAAGGAACCCCCATTAGTCTATCAGTGGATTTCTGAAAAGAAACTTTACAGGACAGAAGAGAGTAGAATGACATATTTAACATGTTGCAAGAAAAATTGCCAGGCAAGAATACTCTATCCAGAAGTTATTCTTCAGATATGAAGAAGAAATAAAGACTTTTCTAGATAAACAAAAGCTGAGGTAGTTCATCACCACTGCACTTGTCTTGAAATAAATGCTGGAATGAGTACAAGATGAAATGAAAAGACACTAATTAGAGATGTGAATGCATATAAAAGTATACATTTTATGAATAAAGGTAAATATACAGTTAGATTTAGAAAGCTCTAATTCTATAATAAGATGATATATCAGCCACTTCACTACACTATAAAGCTTAAAGGAAAAGATTACTAAAATGATTATAGCTACTAAAATTTGTTAATTAATACACAATTAAAAAATAGGTAAACAGTGACATCAAAAATATAAAAGAGTCAGAGTAACACTGTAGAGATTTAGTATACAATCAAAGCTGAGTTTCTCTCAGCTTGAAACGGAATGCTGTATCTATAAGATGTTTATGTAAGCCTCACGGTAACCACAACACAAAAATGTAGACTAAATCCACACAAGATAAAGAAAAGGGAGACAGAGCAAACAACCACAAAAATATCACCAGCTTACAAAGGTTGGCAGAAACAGAGAAAAAGAAACAATGGCAAACAGAACACCCAGAAAGCAATTAACAAGATGGCATTAGTAAGTCCTTGCATATCAATAATTACTCTAAGTGTAAATGGACTAAATTCACCAATCAAAAGTCACAGAGTGCTTTGGGGCTGGCTCCATGGCCTAGTGGTTAAGTTCAGTGCACTCCACTTTGGTGGCCTGGGTTTGGCTCCTGGGCAGAGACCTACACTGCTCATCAGTGGCCATGCTGTGGTGGCATCCTGCCTACAACATAGAGGAAGGTTAGCACAGATGTTACCTCAGGATAAATCTTCCTCAAGCCAAAAAGAGGAAGACTGACAACACGTGTTAGCTCAGGGTGAATCTCCCTCAGAAAAAAAGGTACAGAGTACCTGGATGGATAAAAAATAACAAGACCCAACTACAGTCATGCACCACATAATTAAATTTTGCTCAATGACAGATTGAATGTATGATGGTGGCCCCATACGATTAGTACCCTATTACTTAGTTGTGTAGTGGGCTATAGCATGTATGTTTCTGAAAGGATACTCTATCATGTTCACAGAATGATAAAATTATTCAAGGACACATTTCTCAGAAAGTATCTCCATCATTAAGCCATGCATGACTGTATATGCTGCCTATAAAAGACCCACTTTAGTTTTAAGGATGCATATATTCTCAAAGTGAAGGGATGGAAAAAGATATTCCATGCAAGTGGAAACCAAAAGAAAGTGAAGATAGCTATACTTACATCAGACAAAACACATTTTAAGCTAAAAATGATAGTGAGAGATAAGGAAGACCATTATATAATGATAAAGGGGTCAACTCATCAAGAAGACATAACAATCATAAATATACACACACATAACATCAGAGCACCTAAATACATTAAGCAAATACTAACAAATATGAATGGAGAAGTAGACCATAATACAAAAATAGTAGGAGTCTTCAGTACCCTACTTTCAGCAATGAATAGATCATCAAGATATAGAATGAACAAGGAAACACTGGACTTCAACCATACATTAAAGTAAATGGACCTAACAGACATTTATAGAGCATTTTACCCAAGAGCACCAGAAGAGATACTCTTCTCAAAGGCACATTGAACATTCTCCAGGTTGGATGATATTATAGGACACAAAACAAGTCTTAGCAAATTGAAAAAGATTGAAATCATAGTAAACATCTTTTCTGACCATAATGATAGTAGGAAACTAAAAATCAACAAAAAGAATCTGGAAATTTCACAAGGATATGGAATATGAACAACACTCCTGAACAACCAATGGGTCAAAGAAGAAGTCAAAAGGGAAATAAAAAAATATCTTGAAACAAATGAAAATGGAAACACAATATATTGTGAAATGAGTTGACAATGGCGACTCCATTTTGTATCCTGGACTCCATCTTCTTAAAAATATGAAACTGCTGACCTTGTTAACTTGCCAAAAGGGAGTCATTTGCTGAGAAAGAACATTCTGAAGGACTATGCGAAAATATACTTTTTTCTGCTAACAACAAGATGTCCTATAGTAAGCTAATGAACTGTAGCATAAATTTATCTGCCCTAACAAACAACTGAGGTGATTGTTCTGGGCTTCCCATGTTGCTAATAAAAACTCCTGACTTTTACTCGTTAAGGGGACATTTTTCTGGCTTCTGCCAGAACCTGTGTTCCCCAAATTGCAATTCTAAGACCCCAAATAAACACTCTATTTTTTCTAAGTTGCCATATTTGGTGTCAGAAACCTGGGATGTGAAACAACTTTCTGCCTGTTTCTGGTGCCATCATTGGTTTTGAGCAAGGTATCTGCATGAATCTTTTCTGCTCAGTCTTCTCTCCAATGGTCCTTGGCCCAGGTGGTGAGATTCTCTTGTTTTTTTTTTTTTTTTTTAAAGATTTTATTTTTTCCTTTTTCTCCCCAAAGCCCCCCGGTACATAGTTGTGTATTCTTCGTTGTGGGTCCTTCTGGTTGTGGCACGTGGGACGCCGCCTCAGCGTGGTCTGACGAGCAGTGCCATGTCCGCGCCAGGATTCGAACCAATGAAACACTGGGCCGCCTGCAGCGGAGCGCGCGAACTTAACCACACCGCCACGGGGCCAGCCCCGAGATTCTCTTGTTTTTGAGCCTGCTGCATTGGTTGAGGTTCTGGCTTTTATTCTGGCTGTATTTTGGAACCAGTTTAAGAAAATTAAGTGTTTACACGTATGGAGAAGTATGCAGTTTAGGACTGGTACAAGGATGAATTCCTGTTTGGCACTGGAAAACCAAAAATTTGTGTCACTCACTTTATTGGAATATTGACTTTATTGTCTTGGTCTGGAACTGAGCTCACAATAACCTTGAGGCTTGCCTGTACTGGAAGTCTTAGATAGAGCAATCAAGCAAAACAATGAAATAAAAGAGATCCAAATCAAAAAAGAGGAAGTGAAGTTGTCATGATTTTCAGATGATATGATCTTATATGTAGAAAATCTAAAGACAACCAAAAACTTGGAATCAATCAAAAACTTCAGTAAAATAGCACGATATAAAATTAACATGCAAAAATCAGTTGTGTTCCTATACCCTAATGACGGAACGTCTGAAAAAGAAATAAATAATATTATTCCACTCACAATAGCATCAAAAACAATAAAATTCTTAGGAATGAATTTAATCAAGAAGTGAAAGAACTGTACAATGAAAACTATAAGACTTTGATGATACAAATTGACAAAGACAAAAACAAATAGAAAGATATCCCAATGTCATGAATTGGATGAATTAATTTTGTTAAAAGTTCATACTACTCAGAATTCAGCAGGTAGAAAATACATGGAGGGATGTCAGCATCATGGCAGAGTGAGCTGTTTCCTTTGTCTCCCTCCTCTAACTTACACCTAAATGGACATTCATTAACCAACAGAGAATTTCCTACACAAGACAACAGGATGCCTGAGAGATCCATGCAGCTATACATCTGAAGGTGGGTGGACTGGATCCCCAGGAAGCAGTGGAACCAGGTGAGCAGACACTTCCTCCTCCCTGGAAGCAGTAATCCAGGTTGAAAATCCTCACACAGCAGCTAGCATGACTGTGAGTGGAGTGGGGGCAATCTAGCCTGCATGTGAATGCTTTCAGAGTGGTACTGTGGCCCATAAGTGCACCCACCTACTGAGGCAGCCCTGCCCACACACTCTCCACTGAATGGTGGCAGACACCTTGTCAACATGAGCACAATCCCCTCAGCAAGTGCATCAGCCAGGCCTGTGTGAAAATGCCCTTTCCACCTATTGTAGCAGCTCAGTAGGCCTGCCCACCAAGCACAGAGGACACACTCGCATGCATGCACTCCACTAAGCAGTTGATGCCTGACTGGTACAACTACCAGGAGATGATGTGGGATCAGAAAACAGAGCTCCTGCACCCCTCAGTGGTGGAAGGTGGAATCTGCAGCCAAATACTACCACCAATGTGCTGGCAGAGGATCAATTCATCAAACACCATGAAGAACTGCAGTAACACTGCAGAACAGAAGGAAAATGACAAGTCTCCAGAAACCAAACATGAAGTCACAAAGATTACAATCTAAATGACAGAGAGTTCAAAATAGTTGTCATAAAGAAAGTCAATGAGTTACAAAACAACACAGAAAGATAGTGCAATGAGCTCATGAATAAAATCAATGAAAAGAAGGAATACTTCACCAAAGAGATTGAAGTCCTCAAAAAAAAAAAAACCCACAGAAATTCTGGATATGAAGAACACAATTAATGAGATAAAAATAATGTAGAAACCATAAAAAATAGAACAGACCTTATGCAGTACAGAACTAGTGACTTAGAAGATGTAAATATAGAAATACTTCAGGTGGAAGAGGAGAGAGAACTAAGGTTTTTTTTAAAAATGAGGAAATTCTTCAAGACATATCTGACTCAATTTGGAAAAGTAACATAAGGAGTGTAGGTATCCCAGAGGGAGAAGAGGTAGGGGAGAGGAGCAGAGAGCTTGTTGAAATAAATAATAGCTGAGAACTTCCCAGACCTGGAGAAGAAACTGAACTTACAAGTACATGAAATCAATAGAAGTCCTATTTAAATCGATGCAAAAGACCTTCTCCAAGGCATATAATATTAAAACTCTCAAAAATTAATGACAAAAAAACATTAAGGGTAACAAGGCAGAAGAAAACAACCTGTAAGAGTACAAACGTGCAACTTGTAGATAACTAAGTCTTGTAGATCTAATGCACAGCATAGTGATTATATTAAACAATACTGTATTATAAACTTCAAAGTTGCTAAGAGACAAGATTTTAATTGTTCTCACCACAAATAAGGAATAATAATGTGACAAGATAGAGATGTCAGCTAATGCTAAGATGACAATCCTATTGCCATATACAAATGTATCAAATCAACATATTGTACACCTTACACTTACAAAACATTATATGTCAATTATATCTAAATAAATAAAAATATCAGAAAGCAAAGAAATAAAAAGGGAGAATTTCAATTTTTAATATCATAATCAAGGAACACTTAATTGGAAAGGTAACATTTGAACAAAAACTTGATGGAGATGAAATAGTGATTCATGTAGATATATCAGGAAAGAAATGTCCACGCAGACAACACAACCAATGAAAAGGACCTGAGCAGGGAGAAAGCCTAATATGTTCAATGCAAACTAAGGAGTTTATTGTGGCAGGAAATAGTGGGTGAGAGGGAAAGTAACAGGAGATGAGATCGGGGAGGTACAGTGGAAGTGGTGTGGTGCATCCACAATATAGGACCTTGTAGGACATCATGAAGACTTGGGCTTTTATTTTTGGTCAAATGGGGAACCATTGCATGGTTTTGAACAGAGAAGTGATGTCCCTTTTACTTTTCAAGGATCACTCTGGCTGCTGATTGGAGAAGAGATTTCAGATGTGCAATGACATAAGCAAGGAGATCATTTAGCAGGCTACTTCAATAACTCACGTGGGAGATGATGGAGACATGAACCAAGGAGATGGTGAGAGGTGGTCAGGTGATATATTCTGAAGATGAACTAAATGTGGGGTATGAATTTCAGACAGGAGTCAAAGGTGAATATATGGTTTGAGGCGTGAGCATCTGGAAGGATCAAATTGTCGTTAACGAAGACAAAGAAGATTGCAATTAGAGCAAAATTTTGGAGGAGCTGAGGGTCAGAAGTTCATTTTTGGATGTGTTAAGTTTGAGATGGGTATTAAACATTCAATTGGAAATGTTGAGGAAGAAGATACATACATATATATATACACATATATATACACATACACACACATATATATATACATATTATATACACATATAATTCAGGAGAAAATTTTGGGCTGAACATATAATCTTTTTAGTAATCAGCATACAGATAGTATTTAAAATCATGAAACTTGATGACATCACCAAGTAAGAGGAGAACAGAAACAGAAGAAAAGAAAACCCATAACTGAGGCTCAGGGTACTCCTTGTAAATGCCACATAGTAAGTGATATATCTGTAATTGGAAAACGGATTTGCCCAATTCCAAAATTTGGATTCTTAACTAGTGAGATATAGAGCCACTATATAAAGTTAGTCTCTATTGTATAGGTAGTGATGAAGCCTGACAACTATGTAGTAAGAGTAGCAAAATAACTTTGTTTCCTAAAACACTATTTGCATTTATACACTAGATCCAAAAATAGATGTAAATAGCTTCTGGATGAAAAAAAGGCAAAACGAAGTATAGTAGTCATGAGCAACATGTAATAACACATCTTTACATAATTAACTCAGTACAGTTATTTGGGAACAGTCTCTTGTTCTAATGTTTGGTTTTCCTCATGATCTTTCCCTCATTTCTGATCTTATATTTATTTTGTAAAAACTAAAAAACCTATTAAAATAGCACTGAACTTATTGTCAAGTAAATTTAGAGTGATAGCTGAAAGCCACTTCTTATCTCACCCTGCTGAGGTTTGTTGGCACAGCAACTACTAAATCATGTATAGAGATACTCAATGGCAATTGAATTAATTAAGAAGATATTTCTATTACATTAAAATAATTGTGTTATAACATAAAAACAGGCATTAAACTGGATGAGATCAGAAAAATAATATCAGAACAACTATGAATTAAAAGCTCAAAAGAGGTCATTTCTGTAATGTCTATTAAAACATGTCAGCGATTGGACAACTTAGATGATTTTAAAAAGGTTTTAATAAAAAATCCTCACACATGTGAGGGTGTGTCACAGACATGCTACCAGAATATTTCTAATGTATTTCAACTGTAACTTTTAGGCAAAGCAATTACAAGGATTCTTCTGTATGGAAGTGAGTGTGCCAGAAGTATTAAGTGTATAGATCAAGTAGCAGCATAGAAAACCAATAATGCTAATACATAATGTTTATCAAGCTTAATATGTAGAATCCATTTGTATTAATTTTCTCCTTTATTTCCCACAATAAACTCAGAGGGGGAGTTACTATTAAAATTTCTTTTTATAGCTGAGGAAACAGGTTCAGAAAAGGTAAATAAATTGCTAGCAAAGCCACAGCTAGTATTTGACCCCAGTTGGTTTAACTTCAGCAGCTTTGCTATCAAATAGACTATACTTCCAAATGTTATGGTGAAACAATTGGATAGTTCTACCCCTATATGAGATACAGCCCAAGAATTTTTATGTTCAATTAGGATTAAGTTCACCAAGTAAAAATTGAGACTTGAAAAATAGTGGCTTAAGTAATTTAGAGGTTTATTTTTCTTTTATGTAAAAGTGTGACTATAGGCAGTCCAAGGCTGGTATGGCAGCTTTGATTCATGAAGTCTTTAAGAAACCAGGAATCTTCCATCCTAACGCTTCACTATGTATGTCCTCCATCCTTAAACCATCATGTGTGCATTCAAGCTAGCATGAAGGATGAAGGGACAAAGAAAAGACATGGAGGCCGTGTGCCAGCTTTCTTTTAAGGAAACTGATACCCCACATTTGCACTTATAATCGTTTTTGCCAGATCTTAGTCACACGGCCACATCTATCTGCAAGGGAGATTGGGAAATATAGTCTTTATTCTAGATGTTCAGAATAGAGGAAATTGTGTTAAAATTGGATAAGGGGAGAAAAGTAGTAGGAGATAGGTATCAGTTTCTGCTACAATCAAATAATATGAAAATATATGACAGTGATGTAAAAATGAATAAAATGTATATGTATTCTATATAACAACATCAAATAGCTAACATAAATAAATAAGAAATCCCACCTCAACTCCTAAACCCAACTTCAACGCGTTCGGAAAATTTGATTGACATAGAAAAAAAAGCTTTATTGTGTTAGTATAGAATGGTTTTATACTGCAATCATGCTATCCTTTTGCTCAATACTGTGCTACTGACTTGCTTGGATTTTTCAAAATCCTTTCATATAAATCGTGCCCAGTTCATGAAGCTGCTTTCTGACTCCCATAACTCCATTGCCTCAAACATGGACTACTCAAACATGGTGAATACTCTAATAATACAGCTTTTGTCATTGTCTACCCAAGTTCTTTTGGAGAAATTCCTAGCTAGGGTGGGGCAAATCTGAGAAAATAATAGTGGTTTCCTGAGCAATAAGTGGCCAAATGGATCATTAATTGGGTGAGTGCCAAAGATTTTGACCGTGGTTGAACTGCAGCAAGGGCTGTAACTTCCTAGAAACAAGGCACAAAGTGGCTCAATGTACATTTCTACCAGGGTATTTTTCTTTTTTTTCTTTTTTTAAAGTTTGGCACCTGACCTCACAACTGTTGCCAATCTTCTTTTTTTCCTCTCCTCCCCAAAGACCCCCAGTATGTAGTTGTATATTCTAGTTGTGAGTGCCTCTTGTTTGTGCTATGTGGGATGCCACTTCAGCATGGCCTGACAAGTGGTGCTGTGTCTGAACCCGGGATCCCAGCCAGCAAAACCCCAGGCAGCCAAAACGGAGCGCGTGAACTTAACCACTGGGTTACGGGGCCGGCCCCCAGGGCATTTTTCTAAATAGGCCAAAATCACAGGAGAAATTGGTATCCTTGAAGCAGCACAATGACTTATCACCATACAAAATATAATTAAACAAAAGCCCACACACATTTTCTTTCAGAAATTTATCAGACTACAGAGATGCTTTCTGAATTCAACCAAAAAAAGTCTCTCAAGACACATTTGCTCCAGGTGTTCTGCATCTTGGTAGAAGCGGAATCAGAGTATAAGCCAAAGGGGTAAGGGTAAAAACAACTTAGGCATGAGATTTTATTTGGCATCCAGTAGGCATTGTTTTGAGTAGGTAGCCAGGTCAGTAATGGATCCTCAACTGAATAGTTATCAAATAGGAAGAGTAGCAGAAATCCTAAGTCCATGAAATGAATGTGAGCTGGGGATGAGATATGGCGGCCAAGTATAAATACAAAGAGCAAGAGCCCAGGTTCTTGTGAATTCTGTTTAATGGCTTACTTTATGACTTGATGGCTTTTATTGGACCAGTTACTTTCACCATTGGTCATAGACACAAGAAAGCAGGTATATGCAAGATGATTCCAAGACACAGCTACACTCAGATTAGCCTAATAGTGTTTTATTAGGCAGAAATTAATGCAATACTAATGACATTTTTACTTTGAAATTGCAGTCACCAGTTCCAATTGTACACTTGGTATTAGTAGTGCCAATTAATTGTTGGAACATCTATGCATTATGACGATTGAGATGTAGCAGAAAATAATCCACCCCATGCTCAGAAATATAACTTTTACTGAAATTCTAGCTTCTGATTTTCAAATATATGTTTATGAGAGGAAAAACAATTAGCTCTTAACTGGGAGAAAATTAATTGCTAAGTCTGGTTTGGACTGAAATAACCTGCAACTAATGGGTCTCAGGGAGAAAGAGACTTTGAAAGAGTGTAGGCAGACGACATAGAAAAGAAGACAGAAATACCAAAGATAAACCTCAACTCCTTAACAATTTTGATGACTGGTCCTGGGTATCACGCTACAGTCAAATCCGCTGCTTTGAAGCCACTGCCAAAGAAAGAGGTTAATGATTATTTTCTTGTTAGCATATGGACCTGGCCCTCTAAGAGAAAGAATGTCATTTTTATTTAAATTTATATACCAATTCCACACAGTTTTTTCCAGTTATCTTATTCAAAGATACATTTTTCACTACATGCAGAGCGTAAACTACAACTTTGAGCATGTCTATATAATACAAAGTGAGTCAAAGGCTTAACAATTATACAAATCCCTCTATAAACGAAGACAGCTAATCCGGATAATTTAGGTAAATTACATGAAAAGGATTGTTTAGTACGATAAAGACAACTGTAAAATTGCCCAATGTCAACTTTATTATGCGTGGTGTTGATTCACCCTAACCTGTCATGGCTAATTTGCCATGGTGATTTCAATAAACAGTTAAAATCTCAAACGATGCTCTGAAACTATGAAAAGTATGCACTTAAGCTATGTCAACATAATGTCTAAACATCCAGGTAAAGAGGGAAAAAGTCATTCAACTAATTTTGTTTGTGCTATATTAAACATTTGGGAATTGGTTTGTACTTGAGTTTTCCATATTTGTAAATATGGTGAAGATTGTATCCCTTTCTCCTGGAGGAAGCAGCATTTTTGTGCACTAGAAAAAGGGTTGAACTCAAAGCAAAGAGATATGGCTTTTGCCCCAGCCCTGATAGTAATAAATTGAATGACTTCTGACAAGCTCCTTAACCTCTTCGAGTCTCCATTCCTTCGACTGCCTGCCTACTAACCTCATAGGGATGTTGTAGAATGCGGCTGTAGATACAAAACCATATAGAAAAGTTGAATGTGAGGTTTAAATGCAAAGGATTCTTATATTTATGCTTAGAATCATATCAATACAGACTATAATTTAAGAAAAGTACAGAAATAAATACACTAAGTTGCCAGTTCTGCATGGGAAGCCTTAAGTAAAAAAACTGTAAAAATAGATTTTATAGCTAAAGTGTTTCCAGCTGTACTTCTATTTTTGTGTTTCAAAGATATGGTAAGTTTCAAACCTTCACAACTAGTTTAACTGCCTTGATCTGAGTGCTTCTGTTATTACAATTTAATGATAAGCAATGGCTCAGTTGCAGGTTGGTCCACCCCATCCATTCATATTAAAGGCAAAAATAACCACATGTGGTTCAGTTATTTCGGTCACTATGGTAACCAAACTGGAGATGCCTAATTCCTAAAGTACAGCTTAAATAATATCTCTTCTCTGCTCAAAACCCTTTAATAATACTTTACTGGTTAAAATATAATGCCCAAATAACTTAGGATAGAATTCAAGGCCAAAATTACCTTTCCAATATAATTTCTCCATTGCCCTTCCTCGCATAGACTACGTTCCAATTAAATCAGATCACTTCCAGTACAGAGTCTGCACTTTTTTTGTTTGTATGATTTTGTTCAAGTTGCCCCCTCCAAATGGAATGGTCTTTTTCCCTAGCTTTGCCTCTCAGTCCTGTCAATCCTTCAAGTTTCTGCTCAAATACCACCTCTTCCATGAACTCTTCTGTGATCCCATCTAAATCTAATCTTTATTTCTGAACTCACGTAACATTTTTGCCTGTATTTTAGTGCTTTTCATACTCTTCTCTATATCACAGATATGTTTTTATAGAAATTTAACCTCTCCCGACACTCAGTTTCTTCAGGAATGTGATTCCATCTCTTTGTCATTTTATTATGCACTATAACCAGAACAATGTATTGCATATAATAGATGCTTACTAAATATTTGTTGCTTCCCCAAATAATTGCTAAACAACCAATTGAAAAATAACCAATTTGGGAAATTGGTAGGCTAGTCACAAAAGCATTGAGTTCCATCTACCAACATAAACGTGGAATAAATAAGCATTAATATCCTCATTAAGGAGATAGAAATTATAGCACATAGAAATTAGTTGACTGCTGACATTTAGAGATTTGCAAATAATTTTAGCATAATCAAAACATTATGCAAATTCATCATCATATTCATGGTCTCTTGTATATGCTTCTTTCAAATATAAAATAACTTAACATTTACTATGATTGAAGAAGAATCTCTTTGCCAGGACGATAATTATATGAAAGATGTATGCAAGGTGCATAATGCTCAAGTACGTGAATAATTTCTTTAACACAGTGGTTAAATAAAACATTCTTGGTTCGTATTCTGACTTTATCATTTTCCAGCTATACAACCTTGGACAAATTCAGCAACCTCTGAATTTTAGTTTTCTCATTGATAAAATGTGGAGACTAGTAGTAATTAACTCATATTATTGTAGGAGGAGCAAACTGAAAATTCTATAGATTTGTTCCACTAACAACACAAAGTAAGAAATTCTTGGAATTCAGTAAGCTAGATTATGTACAAGTCTGTACATGTAAACATATGCATTCCAAAGTGGTTATGATGAGTGGATACTAGCAAAATGCCTGCATTCTTACAGCTACTGTTCCATGTCAACATTTTAATATATCAAAGCTAATCATTTTGCATCATACTGTACTAGCTTTTTCTCTCAACTTCCCTTGTTGCCAAATAACCTGAATATTGTTTTCTTCCTAATGTTTAAGGTAATATGATAAAAAATTTAAATAGATGATCGAACACTTAAAATATATTTATTTACTTTTTTTATAGGCCATTCAAATTTTGCCCCAATATTAAAAAAATTATGAGGTATCTGAAAATGTTGCTGCTTATAGATGATAAAGAAATATATTTGAAAAATCAGTTTGTTTGTGCATCTAAGGTTTATATGCTTTTATTTAGGCTTGCCATTGCAAAACTGCAACTCTTTTGAGAACCTAAAATAAGTCATTTAGAAATAAAAATTACAATAATATTCAGCATTTAACCATGACACTAAATTTTAGTTGTAGCCTGTATATTCTGATTTTAACCAGTCAGTGTGGAATTTTAAGCATGCACCCTATGCCAACTATTTTTGAGAATTTGGTATGTGAGTGATAGGAATGATGTTGCAAAGGTGTGGCTCCACGGCAAAGTTGAAAGCAGCATTATTAAAATTACAACCACCTAGTGCTTCTCTGTATTTGTAGGTCTTCACATTGTGTTTTATCATTTGCTATTAATTCCATCACTTTTACCAAAAAAAATGAATCTCATCTCACGTGTGCAAGTGTTTGAGCCTAGAGTGTCACAGGCCATATGGATCTTGTTTGAGACTCTTCCAAATCATAGATATCCATGTGCAACTAATAAAAGCCAATTTATTTAGCGGTAGGGAAGGCTGCTCTCAAGTCAAGTCCAAGAAGATCACCCTATAGGCTATCTAAGTACTAAACTCAAGGGAAATTACTTCATCCCAACTTGATCCAGACCACAGTAATGAATATTGTGATGTAGCCAATGTTCAACTATATTGACTTTACAGTACTGGAATTAATCCATTTACATTGCAACTCAATGAAGTCATTTCTAGACTTTGGTGCTTTTGAGGCTTATTTCATCCTTATAGGCCCAGATGCTGAACCACATAATCCCGAGAATTAATGATGTTACTGAAATGCTATTAACCTCATGATGATAATACCTGTGTTGCTTGGCATAAACCTGTGAGATTTAGGTTGAGATCATGCTCCTATAACCTAAAGATGTTTTTCAGCGGCATTTCCTAAGATTGTCTATCAATATGTATTCTCTGTGCAGAACACTGCAATATGCCAGGGGTTAGCTGTTTATAATTAGGCTAATCTGTGGGGTTATTTTAAGTTTAAGGTTGCCCATGGCTGAAGACAGAATTCTACATTATCTGAAATACTGAGTCTCAGAAATTTCTTGCTTTGAATTCTACTTTGGTTGATTAATTTGAATGGCAGCTACAGGATGGATTGAGATTTATGATATTAACACTAACGTCACTATAATCTTGCAAGAGCTTGAGGTTTTACTATGGTATAAGCTATCTCCTTGCTTCTACCCATTTCTCTCCTATTTCTTCAATGTATTCTCAAAGCAGCAGTTAGAGGGAAGTTGTTAAAATGTGGCAAACCAAGTCACATCACTTCCATGCTCAAAGTCCTTCAATGGTGTCACATTTCACTTCAAATAAAAGCCAAAGTCCTTACAGTGACCTACAGGCTTTACCTGACCTTCCATGTCCCTCAACCCATTAGCCCTCTGACCTCATCTCCAATCCTCTCCCCGTAGTTTGCTCTGCTCTAGCCACACAAGCCTCTTTCCTATTCCAAGAATATGTCAAGGCACATCTTGACTCACAGTCATTGCTCTCTCTACGCTCTCTGCTCAGATTAATTTTCTTTAAGATTTTGGCATGACCCACTCCCTCATTTCTGTTTAGTCTTTACCTAACATTCACCTTCTCAATAAGAAGTTTTCTGACCACTGTCTCTATATGTTTACTTCTACCTCAACACTTCTTCTCCCTCTTCCTTGTTTTATTTTATTATTTTCAGAACTCTTAACACCTTTTAACATATTATAAAATCTGCATATCTATTATATATTTATTGTTTGTTGTGAATCTATTCCCTCTAAAATGAAACTCCACAATGGTAAGGATTTTTGGCTTTTGTATTCATTGCTGTATACTCAGCCCTACAAATTTGCCTGGCACATGGTAAGCACTAAAAGAAGTAATGACTGACCTAAATCAGTGTTCAATGCCCTGGAATCACTCACGTTTCTCCCACTGACACACAATGAAAAGCAAAACAAATTCATTAACATTCTAGTAAATCCTTTCAATTAATTAGAACTCAAAATTCAAAGCCTCAAACCAGTTGTTCTCAGAATAGGGTTAAGGGATTATGTATACGAAAATTTCTGTGGTGTTTGTCAAAAATACAAGTTTCTTCACCTCAAAACTATTCATTAGAGATCTGTAACAGGAGACACCAGAAAACTGCATTTTTTTTTGAGGAAGATTAGCTCTGAGCTAACATCTGCTGCCAATCCTCCTCTTTTTTCCTGAGGAAGACTGGCCCTGAGCTAACATCCGTGAGCATCTTCCTCTACTTTATATGTGGGATGCCTGCCACAGCATGGCTGGACAAGCGGTGCATATGTCTGCACCCGGGATCCAAACCAGCAAACCCCAGGTTGCCAAAGAGGAACGTGCTAACTAAACCGCTGCACCACCTGGCTGGACCAAGAAAATTGCATTTTTAACAAGCATGCTATATGATTATTTTATATGTTAAAGTTTGAGAACAATTTCTCTAAACTGGAAGTGAGCTACCACTGCATGTGTGGTCATCCTTATTGTCTTTACCTAAGTATTTCTTTATTCAAAAAAACCCACCATTTACTGCAATAATCATGAAACTTAAAGAAAAAATACCTTAGCCAGCACATACATCTAGTTCGGAAAAGTTAAAAGTAATGCTCAGGAGAAAAACACAATCTTGAAAGATTCTATATTCACAAATTGAGATATTTTTAAATTTTTTCTTCCAAAGATGTTATTAAATGCATTCTCACATTCTAGATTCAGAAAAAGGGAAACAAAATTATTTTTTTCCATAATCTTCAATGAACAATATTTTAACTTTAAGAACATCCTATTCAATGAAAATTTTAAATTAATCAGAGTTTAGAAGAAATTATTTGTTTTCCTCCATGCAAACTTACTAACTGTCCCCAAATGAAAACATAAATAAAAATTATTTGACTTCAAAAGTAATTAAATTGAGACTATGGTGCATACATTTTATTAAGGACCTCAGATAAAAATTACAAAACAGATTTTTATGATATTTTACTCTTAACATAAAAGCTATTTAGTTAAGTAAAAATGATGACTTTTCTATGTTCTATTTTTCACTTAAAGATATTTTGATAATTATTCTCTCATCTTGTTTGAAACGTCATATAATTTAATCATGCATGTTTAAATCATTTTTATAAAAGTGCATGAGGGATTAGTGAACTAAATTAAGATAAAAATACTGTTAACTATTCTGATGCAGCTATAATTTGATTTAGAATAATAGGCAATCGATTTTAAAAAGGATAACCTAATAAAGCCTCCTGTTTTTCCTTAAGGACTTAATAAACACAAAGCCTGTTTAATTTTTAGCAGCAAATTTTATTTAATGAGAAGAGGCAGGCTAACCTGCCCTTACTTTTGCCTTTCAGAATCTTGTTTGAATTTACTAGGAACAGATATTTAGGCTCAGAAGCAATAACAAGAGTAATATGCACATTTCACTTAAGTGATTATTCATTCTCATATCTCACAACTGAATAAACCATCAATATATTTCCTAAGGCAGTACTTTTAAGTGTATGGTACTCTTTCTTCATATAAAATTTTATGTGGAGACATAGCATGTAAAACCTATGTAGATTGAGTTATTCTGATTTGAGGAGTGAGGACAAATAATCCAACTGCTTACCATTGCAGAGAAGGTAGTGCCCAACAGCCACCTCTGAGGCATTTCTTGTGGTTCCAGGATTCCAAAGAGCACAGTATGAAAAAAGTAAAGAATGAATCTGATGAGTAAGATACACTGAATGGGGAAGCAAACAAAAGAAAAGTAATTTAAAAAGAATGGTAAGCCCATGGATTGCTATTTCAAAGCTATTACAAAAGCAACAGTAACTTCATATAAAGATTTTCCTTACCTGGATCCATGAATCAGCCATTATTAAAGCTGATTTGTTGGCTTCTGCTGCTTTAACGATTAAGAATTAAGAACTTGGAAAAGAGACTAATTGCAAATTATTTTCTCTAACCTATAAGACATATAGAAGACTATGTCTTATGTTTTGTATATTAGAAATGAAAAAGTAAATGATGGGAGGAGGTAGGACATTCAGCTAAGGAAAAATGAAGAGGTTGACAGATCCTTTCTAAGAAAGCAACTATAAAATTGAACAAAAACGTCAAAAACAGTTACATCAGGGTTCTGGATATTGAACAAAGACAAACAACAAGTTGAGAAATGATGACTAAAAAAACAGATGAATTTTACATAAGAACAATGGGAGTCTGTACATTCTTGCATGTAGATTTCCCCATTCTCACCTACCAAGGAAAAACTGGTTCTGAAATCCAGCAGTTTGCTGCCATAGGAAATGATTTTCTTTGGATAAGAGAGTAGGAATCTCATGTCCAGCAGTGTATGGAAAAAGCCTACAGCATTCCTACCCTGAGGCTGTAGCCCTAGTTAGGGCAAAGGAAAGACCTGAGGAGTAGCCAGAAATTTAACTGGGAGGGCCTGGAAATTAACCGTTTAGTGGCTTTATTAGCATTTCTCATAGATTACAGCAAGTCCAGAAATCTCAGGGATTTGGTGGAATGTAAAAGCCAGAGAATACTTGAAAACTGCCTGAACTTGCATAAAATACTCAAAGCAAACATAGATCTATCAGTAGCAAATGAAAGCTTTACAGACTGAGGATGTTTGAACACAATTTCTGGCAAATTATTGACTGACCAACAAGCGGTGCAGATATAAAGGTGATCCCTAGGAAGACAGGTTAAGAATAAAATTAGAACTAAATTTATAAAACTGAGCAGACGCATTAGTGGACACACAATGTAAGGGTGACAGATTCTGCAGATTAAGTCTAGGTAGGTTACTTACAAGACAAAATCAAACAAACAAAAATAACAAAACCTTTCAGAAGATAAACAAAGAAAATAAGAACTCAGAGTTGCTACAAATATTAAATTATAGGTCCAGTTTTTTTTAATTACCAGAAATGCCAAAAATGCAGAAAAATGTGACACATTCAGGAAAATAATCACTGAAAACTGTCTTGGAGTGGGCCTATAAGTTGGATTTAGCAGATGAATACTTCAAAGAAGCTATTATAAATATGTTCAAAGAATGGAAGTAAACCATATTTAAAGAAATGTAAAGAACGTTAAGCAATAAATAGAGGCTATCAGTAAAGAAATAGAATCTATTAAGACAATGTAATAGAAATCATGTAGTTGAAAATAAAATAAAATTTTACTAGATGTGATCCATAGTAGATGTAAAATGACAGAAGACATATTCAGTGAACTTGAAAACGGATCAATAAAATGTTTCTAATCTAAAGGAAATAAATTGAAGATAAATGAAAAAGGAGACGTGTGATAACGTCAAGCATTCCAACATACATTTAATGGAATTAACTAAAGGGACAGACAGAAACAAAGGAATAGGACAAAAAGTATTTGAAAAAATAAGGGGCAAAACTTCCCAAATTTGACAAAAAGTATTAATCTACATATCAAAATGTTTATCAAAAGAAAGATAGATCTGTCCTTGTCAAATGTTTAGAAGCAATTTTAAAAAAGCTTTTAGAAAGAAATGACTGAGTCATATACAGGAAATAACAATGTAATTAATGGTTAACTCCTCATCAGAAACAATGGAAATCTGTAAGACAGAAGAATGACTTATTTGGAGGGCTGAAAAAGTGTTAAAGGAAACTTCTACGTCCAGCAATACTCTTTTTTAATAATGAAGGTGAAATAAAGGCATCTACAGATAAACAATGACTGAAAGAATTCATTACTAGCAGACCTTTGAAAGACACTTACAAGAAATATTAATGGAAGTCCTTCAGGTACAAAGAAAGTAAATATAGAAGCTTACTCAAATCCACAGGAAAAAATTACACTAGAAATGACAAATATATGGATAAATATGAAAGACTGTATGATTATAGTTTCTCTTTTCTTCCCTCAATTTCTTTCAATAATATAAGATTTTGTATAATAATAATGACAACATTGTATATTTGGTTTTATAACATACACATGTGTATATATATATATATATGTATTATATGTATATGTTATATGTATGAGTGTAGTAGAACAAAAAATGGAAGGGAAATGTAAGTATGTTGGAGGAACATGGCTATATTCTACCAGAATTCACAAATATGTGGAAATTAAGCAATGCACCCATAAAAAACCAATCAGTCAAAAAAAGACTTCACAAAGTAAATTTAAAAAATACCTTGAGAAAAATGAAAGGAAAACACAACATACCAAAACTTATGGGTTGCTGCAAAAGCAGTGTTAAGAAGGAAATTTGTAGTTGTAAACGTTGACATTACAAAAGAAAAAAGAGTGGCTGGCCCAGTGGCACAGTGGTTAAGTGCACACATTCTGCTTTGGCCACCCAGGGTTGGTTCAAATCCTGGGTGCGGACATGGCACCACTTGGCAAGCCATGCTGTGGCAGGCATCCCACATATCAAGTAGAGGAAGATGGGCATGGATGTTAGCTCAGGGCCAGTCTTCCTCAGCAAAAAGAGAAGGATTGGCAGCAGATGTTAGCTCAGGGCTAATCTTCCTCAAAAAAAAAAAAAAAAGACCTCAATCAATAACCTAATTTTATGCCTTAAGAAATAGAAAAAGAGAGCCAAACTAAACCCAAGGCTAGCAGAAGAAGGGAAATGATTTTTAAAAAACTGAGCAGAGATAGATAAGATAGAAAATTTTTAAAAATACAGAAAATCAAGGAAACCAAAAATCATTTCTTGAAAGATACCAAAAAAATTGACAAACCATTAGCTAAATTGTGTTAAGAGTTTTTAAAAGGCTCAAATGACTAAAATCAGAAATAAAAATGGGGACATTAGTATTGACTTTGCAGAAACAGAAAGGATTATAAGAGAGTGTTATGCATACTTGTATGCCAACAATTTGTATAACCTGAATGAAATGGACAGATTTCTAGAAACACACAACCAAACAAGACTGAATCATGAAGAACTAGAAAATCTAACTAGATCTATAGCTACTACGGAGATTAAAATAATAATCAAAGATCTCCCAACAAAGAAAACCTCTGGATCAGATGGCTTTACTGGTGAATTCTACCAAACATTTAAAGAAAAATTAACCTTATCTTTCTCAAACTTATCCAAAATTTGAAGAAGAGGAAAGGCCATCTAACTGATCTATGAAACTATAATTACCCTAATACCCAAGCCAGACAACGGTACTACAAAAAAGAGAACTATACACCAATATCCCTGATGAACATTGATGCAAAAATCCTCAATGGAATATTACCAACTAATTTCAAGAACATATTAAAAGTGTTACATACTACGACTTAGCAAAATCTATTCCTGGAATGCAAGGATGCGTTAACATAGGAAAATCAGCCAATATAACACCACACTTCCAGAATGAAGGAAAAAACACACATGACCATCTCAACTGATGGAGAAAAAGCCTTTGACAAAATACAGCATCGTTTCAAGAAAAAAATCAGTCAATAAGCTAGTAATAGAAACTTCCTCAACATAATAAAGGCTATATATAAAACCCCACAACTAACATCATACAAAATTGTGAGAGACTAAAAACTTCTTAAGATCAGGAACAAAACAAGGATGCCTGCTTTTGCCACTTCTATTCAATATGGTAGAGGAAATTCTAGCCAAAGCAATTAGGCTTTGACAGAAAATCAAAGCATCTGGATTGAAAGGAAGAAAAAAATTATCTCTGTCCACAGATGACATAATCGTATTTGAAGAAAATTCTAATGTTTGTATTTTAAAAACCTGTTAGAACTAGTAAATTCAGTAAAGTTGAAGGATACAAAATCAACACTAGATCGGTTGCATTTTTATACGCCACAGTGTAAGTTCCTGACAATTAGATTTTTTTATTAAAATGTAAGTGCCAGACATTAATTTTTGATTGCCAAGAAATCCGCTTCAAAGACATTTATCTTGAATAAAAACATTACCAGCTAGAGAACAAGATAAACAACAGGCCACCTCACCCATGAAGTTCCTTCTTTTTTAGGAAACTCTGGTAGAAAGATAACTAACCATTTGACTCCCTGAGTTTCCCTTTCTCCACTTTAATCCTTGTTCTTATGTTTTAAGTTCAACAATAAAAAAGGAACCTGGGAAACTGTAGGCACTGCACTCTTGATCTCAATAAAGGCAGAACCCCAGGTCTGCATTCTTTCTCTCTCTCTATCCATGACCTTACTGTATGGCCTTGGCCATGCCACATACCCTCTAAGACTTGTGAGTAATAAATCTGGTCATTTCAAAGTTCCCTGATAGTTGCTGCTGAGGTGCATCTTGCAATCATAATAAGAACACAAGGGCTGGTCCAGCCACAACATTGGGTCTGGTCAGGGAAGTGTCTGTGGGGTCTCACCACAAGTAGTGTAGGCCCAGGTGAGTGTCTCAGGCATTTCTAGCCGATAATATCACTATCTATAGCATGATACTGACCTAAAACATGCACTAACCATGAATAACCTGAAAAGAAAATTAAGAAAACAATTTCATTTATAATAACATCTAAAATAATAAAATATTTAAGCATATATTTAGCCAAAGAGGCAAAAACTTGTACACCAAAACTAAATCATTGTTCTAAGAATAAAGAAGTCACAAATAAATGGAAAGGCATCCTGTGCTCACGAATTGGAAGATTTAATATGTTAAGATTTTAATACTACTTAATGTGATCTACAGATTCATCACAATGCCTGTCAAAATCCCAATGAAGATTTTGATAAGAACATATGTAGAAGATTTACACTTTCTGATTTCAAGCATCCTACCAAAATACAATAATCAAACAGTGGGGTATTGACATAAAAACAGACATACAGACCAATAAAATGTAATAGCACACAAATAAAAACTTGCATATGGTCAGAAGATTTTTGAAAGAGTGCCAAGAGCATTTAATTGGGAAAGTGAAGTCCTTTTAACAAATAGTGTTGAGAAAAGTGAATATCCACATGCAAAAGAATGAAGTTTGACCTTATACTATATACAAAAATTGATTCTAAAATTGATCAAAGACCTAAATGTAAGAGCTGAAGTTATAAAAATCTTACAAAAAAACATACAGGAAAAGCTTCATGACTTTGGATTTGGCAATAATTTATTGGATATGTTGCCAAAATCCCAGGCAAAAAAAAAGAATAAAATAGATAAGTCGAGTTTAATCAAAATTAAAAACTTTTGTATATTAAAGGACACTTATAAGTGAGGAAAAAGGAAATCCACAGAATGAAACAAACTATTTGCAAATCACATATATGATGAGGGATTAATAAACAAAATATATAAAAACTCTTACACCTCAGCAACAAATATAAAAGCTAGCCCCCAATTAAAATATGAGCAATGGACTTGAATAAACGTTTCACACACACAAACGCAAATATATATATACAATAGCCATTAAGCACCTGAAAAGATGTTCAACATCACTAATGATTAGAAAAATACAAGTCTAAACCACAATGACTTACCTCTTTGTACTCATCGGGATGGCTATTATCAACCATAAAACAACCAAAGAACAGAAAATAACAAGTTTTGTCAAGGATGTGGAAAAATTGGAGCTCTAGTGAATTGCTGTTAAAATGTAAAATGGTGCAGCTGCTGTGGAAAATAGAGTGCTTCCTCAAAATATTAAACATTGAATTACCCTGTGATCCACCAATTCCATTCTAGGTATATAACCAAAAGAATTTGAAGCAGGGCTCAAAGAGATATTTGTACACAAATAGTTATAGCAGCATCATTCACAATAGCCAAAAGATAGAGAAGCAACCCAAATGTCCATCAATGGATGAATGGATAAAGAAAATGTGGCATATACGTACTATGGAATATTGTTGAGCATTACAAAGAAACCAAATTCAGATACATGCCACAACATGAATGAACCTTGAAAACACTAAGCTAAGTGAAATAAGGCAGACACAAAAGGATAAATATTATGTGATTCCACTTTTATGAGGTATCTAGAATATTCAAATTCACAGAGACATGAAATAAAACAGAAGTTAGCATAGGCTGGCTTGGGAATAATGGAAAGTTACTGTTAAAGGTCACAGAGTTTTGGTTTGGGATGATGATAGTTGTGGAGTTGGATAGTGATGATGGCTGTGCAACAATGTGAATGTACTTAATGCTAATGAATTGTACACTTAAGGTTGGTTATAAGGTAAAATTTGTTAGATATATTTTATCTCAAAAAAGTGGATCTTTAATAAAAGAGAATGATTCAATTATTTATTGTTTATAAAGGATAAAATTTAGATTTAAAGAAACAGATTGAATGTAAAGTGGTGGAAGTACATATACATCACAAATAGTAAAATAGTGATGAAGTGGCTATTTTAACATAAGACAAAACAGAAGTTATGGTAAGAAATATTACTAGAGAAAAAGTGACATTTCATTATCATTAAATGTTCAATACTTCAGGAATATATATAATTTATAAATTTATATGCAACTAAGAAGAAAGTCCCCAAGTACATGAAACAAAAACAACAGAAATGAAGAAAGACAAAAATCAACAATTATACCTCAATATTTCAATATGTCACTCAAAACAATTGTCAGATATCTAGAAAGAAACTCAACAAGGAAATAGGAAATTTGAATAGAACTATCAAACAATTTATGTAAATGAAACTACAGAATACTCAAACATATCAAAACAGGCATTTTTTTCAACTGTGTAGGAGCCAGTTTCTTCAGAATAGACCACGTTAGGCCACAGAACAAGTCTCACTATAAAATCATTGAAATCATTAAAAATATGTTCTGTGCTTGCAATGGCATTAAAATAGAATTCAGCAACAGAAGGAAGTTTGGGAAATCCCCAAATATTTGGGAAGTTTTAAAATACACTTCCAAAAATCTACGGGTCTACAAAAAAAATCACATGTGAAATTTGAAAATATTTTGAACCAAATGAAAATTTATACACAAAATACCAAAATTTGTGAGATGCAGATAAAGCTGTGCTTGGAAAGAAATTTGTAGTTTTTAACAATTATATTAGAAAAAACCAGAAGTCTCAAACCAATAATCAAAATCCCACTTTAAAATACTGGAGAATAACGAGCAAGATAAACTCAAAATAATCAGAAAAAAAAAAAGAATAAATACCCAGTACAAAAACAATGAAATGGAAAACAGAAATACATGTAAAAATCAATTAAAATAAAATTTGGTTATTTGAAAAAGTCAGCAAATTTAAAGACCTTTATTTATACTAACAAAGAAATTAATAGGAAAGAGAAGTGAGTAAATTTCTGGAAATCTGGTAATATTTAATTTTCTGGTTACAATTCAATGAAGATTGAATTTAGTAACTAGATATTTTAAAAATCATAATAGAGGAAATTTTTTAAAATGTTAATTAAAGTATTAAATAAGATATCACAATATAAATTAAAATGTACTTAGAATTGAATGATAAGAAAACTACCACATATCACAAATTGGTGGATACAGCTAAATAGTACTTATAGTAAGTCTTATGTCCTCAAATGCATATCATAGTAAAGAAAATAAAAACTAAAATTCATGAGTTGTGACCAATTTAAGCAGTTATAAAAATAACTCTAGGTTAAACTCAAGGTTTTTCTGGTTGCTGTATTTGAGGGCAATACATGCCATATTTCAATGTACTGTGCTGACTCCTTTTATCACATAACCCATAAGGCTGTTAGTTTTGAGTAGAGCCCAAAGCAAGATAGGTTTCTGCAGCAGATCTAGGCTGTGGTGAAAGTCTGCCTGACACTTGAAATTAAGTGTCACTTAATTTCTGACACTGCAGAAAGTGGTGTTTGAAATGCCATTGATAAATAAGTTTGCTGTGGAAGACTGGGGTAAATCCATGGATCCATCTGCGTATAAATTTTCCTTTCTTAAGAAGCAATTCCTGAGACTGGCCCCGTGGCCGCGTAGTTAAGTTCGGACGCTCCACTTCAGTGGTCCAGGGTTTCGCTGGTTCGGATCCTGGGCGCAGACATGACACCATTCGTCAGACCATGCTGAGGCGGTGTCCCACATAACACAGGCAGAGGCACTCACACTAGAGTATAAAACTATACAACTGCATATTGGGGGGCTTTGGGGAGAAGAAAAAATAAAAAAGAAGATTGGCAACAGTTGTTAGCTCAGGTGCCAATCTTTAAAAAAATAAAGAAAGAATCAATACCTGGCTTGCTGCTGGTCTCTTGCAAAGAGCTCAGCATTTGACTGTGGGACATCCAGTGACCAAGCTATCTAAGCTGCCAAGCTGTGTGCTCTGATCCACTAAGCCATAAGATTGGCATGTATAGCAGGTCTCCATTATCAAATAGTTGTGCTTTGAGTAGGTTCACTCAAACCAAATCACTGGTTTGAGTGATTTTGAGGTTCAGAACGCAAAGCAATTCACATAAATGGAAGGCACAACCTCTCACAATACCTACTCTATCTGCACTGTATCCCCACCCTGTGACTCAATCTTCATTCTCATGGGCATACCTGACAGAGGAAGAAAGCAATTGCGCCTAGTTTACAGGGACTTTGTATGATATGCTGACACTTGCTGGAAGTGAAATACTGCTGCATTACAACCCTACTCAGGAGTGGCTCTAAAGGACTGTGTTGAAGGAAAATCCTCCTAGTGGGAGAACCTTCAGTGAGTATATCTTGTCCACTTTTTGAAGATGGAGAGTCGACCTGACTTATGAATCCACATTGACTCACATACAGTGGTTAATGATTTGAATGGTTTGTGAGGCATTTGGAAGGAAGAAAATTGATTATAAGTGAATCTGGGAAAAATATGTCAATAGAGCTTTAAGAATAAGCTTACCAAAGACATACCGCTCTACTTTCTCTTGGAGGATGTTTGAAACCTGCAGGCTGTGTTTCCCAGTCCTCATGTCATCTGGCTCCTGGCTGAGTTTGACAAAATGGAGGCAAGGGATTTTAGGGTGGGAAGATGAATGAAGCTGTGGTATTTCTCCTCCTCTCTCTCTGTGACCACATTTCCCCTCCAACGGAAAGAAAAGCAGATGCAAAACAATGAATGAATCTGAAATCAAACAGACTGAAAAGTGGCTCAATCACCCATATTTACTTCTTAGCATCTATACTCACCTTTTACACATATTTAATAATTTTTTTCCTTATGACATAAACCAACCATTAGTGACAGAAATAAAGGCATTTTCTTTCTCTCCAAAGAGACATAAGGTCTCACCTTTTATCATAAGAAAAGAGTCCGGCCTGAGCAACAATAAATTCTCTGATTGTGGCTCCTCGTGGACTAGTGACACAGAAATTAAATTGAAAAGTTAAACAAAAGCAGTACTATTCTTAAAAAGTACTAGGGGCATACTATATGATTCCACATCTATGCAGTACCTGGAGTAGTTAAATTCATATAGGCAGAAAGTAGAAGGGTGATTGCCAGGTACTTGGGGGACAGGAATATGAGAAATTGTTGTTTAATGCATTTAGAGTTTCAGTTTTGCAAGAGGAAAATAGTTCTGGACATAGGTTACGCAAAAATGTAAGCATACTTAAAACTACTGAGCTATACACTTAAAATTCATTGATAGCAAATTTCATGCTGTGTGTATACTACCACAGTTAAATAATAGTTGGGGCAGGAATATAGACATATAGATCAATGGCATATAATTGATGACAAAGAAATGATCCCATATATGGTTCAATTTTCAACAAGGGTGCCAAGTCAATCAAATGGGAGAAAGAACAATCTGTTCAACAACTGATGCTGGGACAACTAGATATCCACATGCCAAATAGTGACATTGGACACCTACCTCACACCACATACAAAAATTAACTCAAAATTGATCAAAGACCTAAATTTAAGAGCCAAAATTATTAAATTTTTAGATGAAAACATAGAAGTAAATCTTCGCGACCTTGGATTTGGCAATTGATTCTTAGAAGTGACATCAAAAGCACAGGCAATAAAAGAAAAATAGATAAATTGTACTTCCTTAAATTAGAAAACTTTTGTACATCAAAGAACACCATCAAGAGAGTAAAAAAACAGCCTAAAGAATGGGAGAAAATATTTGCAGATTATATATCTGATAGGAGTACAGTGTACAGAAAATATAATGAACTCTTACAACTCAACAATAAGAAGACAATCAGCCCAACTAAAAAATGCATAAAAGACTTGTGTAAACATTTTTCCAAAAAAGATATACAAATTTCCAACAGTACATTAAAAGATGGTCAACATTATTGGTCATTAAATATAAATGAAAATCACAATGAGATACTGCTTCACACCCAATAGAACAGCTATAAGTTAAAAAGAGAAAATAAGTCAGTAAGGATGGGGAGAAACTGCAACCCATGTATATTGTTGGTGGAAATGTAAAATGGTGCAGCTGCTGTGCAGCCCTATGTTCACTGTAGCATTGTTCACAATAGCCAAGACTTGAAAGCAACCTAGACATTCATCAAGAGATGAATGGATAAAGATGATGTGGTATATATAAATATACACAATGAAATACTGCTTAGTGATAGAAAAGATAAACTCTTGCCATTTGCTACAACATGGATGGACCTTGAGGGTATTATGCTAAGGGAAACAAGTCAGACAGGGAAAGATAATTACCATATTACTTTACTCATATGTGGAAGATAAGGAAACAAACACATGGATAAGGAGAGCAGATTAGTAATTACCAGAGGTGAAAGGTGTTGCGGGGAGGGCAAAAAGGGTAAAGAGGAAGACGTGTACGGTGACAGATAAAAACTAGACTATTGGTGGTAATCACGATGCAAATTATACAAAAACTGTCATATAATAATGTACCCCTGAAATTACGCAATGTTATAAGCCAACATAACTTCAATAAAATAATTAAATTTAAAAAAGCTAAGCCCAAGTTTAGAAGAAGAAAGGAGAAAAAAGATCAGAACAGAAATAAATGACAGGATAGAAAAGCAATAGAAAAGACCAATGAAAGTAACATTTATAATTTTGAAAAGATAAACATACCTGGCAAATCTTTACCTTAACTTAAGAAGAGAAAAAGAATAGCACAAATAAATTAAATTGTAAATGAAAAAGAAGTCAATACAACTGATACCACAGAAATACAAAGAATCATAATGGACTACTATAAAAAAGTATGTGTCAACAATTTTGACAATCTGCAAGAAATAGATAAATTCCTAGCAACAAACAACCTGTTAAGATTGATTCATGAAGAAGTAGAAAATCTGAACAATAAAGAGGATTGAATCCGTAATTAAAAACCCCTCAACAAATAAATCCCAGGATGAGATAGATTCACTGATGAATTCTACCAAGTATTTAGAGAATTAACATCAATTCTTCTCAAACTCTTCCAAAAAATTGAAAGGTAAGAAGCATTCCCAAACTCATTTTATAAGGCCAACATTACCTTGATATCAAAGCCATATAAGCATACTACAAGAAGAGAAAACTACAGGCCAATATCCTTGATGAATACAGATGAAAACTTCTTGACAAAATACTAGCAAACCAAATTCAATAGCATATTGAAACAATTATACAACATGATCAAGTGGGATTTATCCCTTGAGTACAAGGATGGTTCAACATTTGCAAATCAAACAATGTGATGCATCTTGTTAATAGAATGAAAGACAAAAATCATGTGATCATTTCAATAGGTGCACAAAAAGCATTTGACAAACTTCGACATCCTTTAAAGATAAGGTCTTTTAACAAATTGGATATAAAAAGAATATACTTAAACATAATAAAGGACAGACATGAGAAACTCACAACTAACATCAGATTCAACTGTGGAAGGTTGAAATCTTTCCCTCTACAATCAGGAACAAGACAAGGATGCCTACTCTCATCCTTCCTATTCAACATGGTACTGGAAGTCCCAGCCAGAACAATTAGGCAGGAAAAACAAAAAAAAGTGTTCAAATTAAAAAGGAAGAAGTAAAATTGGCTTTGCTGCTGAGTACATATTCTTGTATGTAGAAAATACTAAAAAGCCTCCTAAAAAGCCATTAAACCTAATAAACAAATTCATAAAGTTTCAGGATACAGAATCAGTTGTATTTCTAGACACTAACAATGAACTGAGAAATAAATAAAGAAAACAACCCCATTTACAATAGCATCAAAACAATAAGAAACTTAGGAATAAAAGTAACCAAAGAGGTGAGAGATCTGTAAACTGATAACTATAACACATTGATGAAAAAGATATTGAAGAAGACACAAACACATAGAAAGATATCTCTTTTTCATGGATCAGAAGATTTAATATTGTTAAAATGTCCATACTACCCAAAGATATCTACATATTCAATGCAATTACTATCGAAATTACAACAGCATTTTCACAGAAGTAGTAAAAACAATCCTAAAATTCATACGGAACCACAAGAGATCCTGAAGAGTCAAAGAAATCTTGAGAAAGAACAAAGATGGAAGCATCACATTTCTTAATTTCAAAATATGTTGCAAAGCTACAATAAGCAAAACAATATGATACTGGCATAAAAACAGACACATAGGCCAGCCAGTTGAACAGAATTGAGAGAACGGAAATAAACCCACACATATATGGTCAACTGATATTAGACAAGGGAGCCAAGGATACGCAATGGAGAAAGGATAGTCTCTTCAATAAATGGTATGGAAAAACTGGATATACACATGCAAAAGAATGAAGTTGGGTCATTATCTTACACCACCCGCAAATATTAACTCAAAATGCTTTAAGGACTTAAACTTTAGACAAGAAACCATAAAAATCCTGGAAGAAAACAGAAAGAAAAAGCTCCTTGACATTGTCATTGGCAATTATTTTCTGATCTGACATCAAAGCACAAGGAACAAAAGCAAAAATCAAAAAATGGCACTACAGCAAACTAAAAGGTTCTGCACAGGGGAAGAAACAAGCAAAAAAACGGAAAGGCAACATGAAGAATGAGAGGGAATATTTGGAAACCATATATCTGATAAGGAGTTAGTATCCAAACTATATGTGATACTCATACAACTCAATAGCTGAAAAGCAAAATCTCATTAAAAAATTGGTACAGAAACCAAATAGACATTTTTACAAAGAAGCCATCAAAATGGCAAACAACTATAGAAAAAGGTGCTCAACATCACTAATCATCAGAAAAATGCAAGTCAAAACCAAAACAAGACATCATCTTACACCTGTCAGAATGGCTACTATTAAAAAGATAGGGGATAACTAATGTTGGTGATGATATAGAGAAAACGGACCCTTGGTGCACTGTTGGTGAGAATATAAACTGGTACAGCCAGTATGAAAAGAGTTATGGATGTTTCTCAAAAAATTAAAAATAAAACTGCCATATGATCCATTAATTACACTTCTGGGTATATATCCAAAGAAAATGAAATCAGTATCTCAAAGAGTTATCTGCAATCCCATGTTCATTGCAGCTTTATTCATATGGATACAACATTATATGGAAACGACCTTAATGCCCATATACAGATGAATGAATTTAAAATAAGTGCTTAATACAATGGACTATTATTCATCCACAAAAAAGGAAATCCCCTCATTTGCAACAACATGGATAGACCTTCAAGGCATCATGGTATGTGAAAGAATTCAGAGAGAGACAGGTACTGTATGATCTCACTTATATGTGGAATCTAAAAACATCAAACTCAGAAACAGAGTAGATTGGATGTTGCCAGGGACTGCAGGGTAGGGGAATTGGGAGAATTTGGTCAAATTTTACCAACTTTCAGTTATAAGATGAATGATTTGGGGGTATCTAATGTACAGCATGGTGACTATAGTTAACAATACTGTATAGTATTCTTGAAAGTTCCACGAGAGAGGAGCTTTAATTTTATCACCACAACATCAACAACAAAATAGTAATATGTGAGGTAAAGGATGAGTTGATTAACCTTATTGCAGCAAACATTTTGCAATATATATGTGTAACAAATCACCACACTGTACACTTTAAGCTTACATTATGTTGTGTGTGAATTATATCTCAAGAAACCTGGAAAAAAATGTACAGGCAAGAAATGTGATCCTTTGAGAAGAAGAGTTGAAATACAACAGAAACACATTCTACATTCTTTCTCTTGGACTCAGATTTACCTGAAATTTTCAGCTGCACACGCATATGATGATTCATCAGACTTGGTTTTATATTCATGTGGTAAATTTTGGGAAAAATTTTGGCAAATAATTAAGGTGAATATTCAGATAATGAGATTTTTGGATACCAGTACATCACAAAGCCAATGACATCTCATCACGTCCACAAATAGGATGCTAGGTTAAGACACAAGAATTTTCTACAAGGCTGTGGAAGCTACAAAATTAGATATATCACAGATATAGATCTTATTTCAAGCAAAGTCAATACAATACTATATAATAGTTTTTTAAATTTTTTCATTATTATTTTATTGAAGTCACGTTGGTTTATAATGTTGTGCAAATTTCAGGTGTACATCATTGTATTTTGGCTTCTGTATAGATTATATCGTGTTCACTATGAAAAGTCTGTTTTCCATCCATCCCCATATATATGTGCCCCTTTAACTATTTTTCCTTCCCCCCCACCCACTTCCCCTCCGTTAACCACCAATTTTTTCTCCTTATCTATGTGTTTGTTGGTTTACCTTCTACATATAAATCAAATAATATGGTATTTGTCTTTCTCTGTCCAACTTACCTCACTTAGCAGAATACCCTCAAAGGTCCAGCCATGTTGTTGCAAATGACATGATTTTATCTTTTTGATGGATGAGTAGTATTCCAGTGTGTGTGTGTGTGTGTGTGTAAACCACACCTTCTTTATACATTGATCCATAGATGGGCACTTGGGTCATGAGTCTTGGCTATTGTGAACAATGCTGCCATGAACATAGGGGTGCATATATCTCTTTGAATTAATGTTTCCACGTTCTTTGGATAAATACCAAGAAGTGGCATAGACGGATGATATAGTAGTTCTATTCCTGATCATTTGGGGAATCTCCGTACTGTTTTCCATAGTGGCTGCACCAGTTTACATTCCCACCAGCAGTGTATGAGGGTTCTCTTTTCTCCACATCCTCTCCAACACTTGTTATTTCTTGTCTTTTTAATTATCACCATTCTGACAGATGTGAGGTGATTATCTAGTTGCAGTTTTAATTTGCATTTCTGTAATAATTAGCGATGCCGCACATCTCTTCATGTGTTTGCTGGCCATCTGTATAACTTCTTTGGAAAAATGTCTGCTCATATTCTCTGCCCATTTTTTGATTGAGCTGTTCACTTTTTGTTGTTGAGTTGTATGAGTTCTTTATACATTTTGGAAATTAACCCCTTATCGGATATGTGATTTGCAAATATCTTCTCCAAGTTGCTTTGTTGTCTTTTCATTTATTGAAGGTTTCCTTTGCCTTGCAGAAGTTTTTAGCTTGATGTAGACCCAATTGTTTATTTTTTGTTTCCCTTGCCTGAAGAGACATGGTATTAAAAAAGATACTGCTAAGACCAGTGTCAAAGAGTATACTATGTGTTATTCTACAAGTGTCATGGTTTCAGGTGTTACATCCAATTCTTTAATCCGTTTTGAGTTAATTTTTGTGTGTGGTATAAGATACTGGTCTACTTTCATTCTTCTACATGTGGCTGTCCAGTTTTGCCAACACCATTTATCGAAGAGACTTTCCTTTCTCCATTGTATGTTCTTGGCTCTTTTGTCAAAGATTGGCTGCCCATAGATGTGTTGTTTTATTTGAAAAGTGACACTAAGAACTAACAAAGTAAAGAATCTCATTATTCTCTTTCAACTTAACTTCCTGTTTCTTTTATTTTTTTTTAGCCTGATTTAACGTTATGCCTTTGAGCTTTAAATGTCTTCATAGCATCATGCCTTATCTGTCAAGATATATTTGTCTCTCTTTTCTCTTAAACTGTCCATTTGGACATTTTGGTAAACTCATCTTGTAGGCGTTCAGCCCTGCCTGGGCATTCTCTTAGCTATTGCACTCTGAAGCAAACAGAAAACGCTTTTATAGGATACTATAATTACAGGCTGAATAATAGAACTGAAATTGAAGCTGGAAAAGTAGCCTGAGTAAGTAAGGTATATTTTTTATAAATGGAATAACTGATGGGTGATTATTTTATCAGTCATATTGGTCTAGCATTGAATGCACACTTTTAATGGATAAAAAAAAGGATAACCAAATGGAGGTAAAACATCTGGATCTATTATTAATTAAAAATATAATTTACATAGACCTTTCTGTGGTACAATATGATAAAATAAATGTTCCAAAAATCTCTACTGTCATATTTTTACATGTATTCAATGCTGATTGCGATTTTAGAGCTGTTACATTAACAAGAATTTTCAGTGCTACTTCCAATAATAGTGGGGACAGTTGTACAAAAATGCTTCAGGTATAAAGGAGCAAATCCAGAACTAAACTTATTACAATGAGAAAAACCACACAATAATAGTTTTAAAAAATGATTTGAGGAAAGAAGCAGTATTAATAATAATCTCTAAATCTTTACATTCAACTGCTGAAGTGTGTATTAGTAAATGGAAAGAAACTTCTGTTTAAATTAATTTATACTTTCATTTTTATTTCAGAATAGGTAACTCTGGAATATATTAACTTATAGAATTTTATTATTTAAGATTATTTGATATTATTTTAAAGATATTTATTTTGTTTCAACTAAAATAATGATGCCTAAACTTATTACATTTTACCTGTTAATTGACTGTTCTTAATTTGTCGGGATAAGACACAGTTTGTGGCTCTTTCTTCAATAGAAACTTGCTTAGTAAAATCTGAATTGTGTGACAAACCTACAGGTTATGGCCCTATGAGAAACAGACTTCTAAAATCCGTCTTAGAATAGCACCTCTTAACCTTTCACGCAAATTTGAATCACCCAGAGATCTTATTAAAATGAAGATTCTGTCAGCAAATACAAAGTGGGGCCTGACAGTATTCATTTCTATAAAGATCCTAGTTGATGCCTACATTGTTGTTCCATGGACCACACTTCGAATAGCAATATTCTAGAATAGTGATTCACAGCCGTGACTATGCTTTCAAATTGCCCGAGGAGTTCTAAAAATTACTCGTATGTTCAATTGGTCTGGGGAGTAGCCTGAGCGTCAGAATTTTTTTCCTTTTAAGTACACTTTATTTTTTAAAGAAGTTTTTAAGTTCACAGCAAAATTGAGAGGAATGTACAGAGATCTCCCATATAACTCCTGCCCCATTACATACACAACCTCCTCCATTATCAACATCCCCTCCCAGAGTTGTACATTTGTTACAATTGATGAACCTACATAGGCATGTCATTACCACTCAAATTCCACAGTTTACATTAGTGTTCACTCTTGGAGTTGTATGTTCTATGGGTTTTGACAATGTATAATGACATGTATCCATTGTTGTAATATCACACACAATAGTTTCACTGCCATAAAAATCCCCTATGCTCCACCTATTCATTGCTCCCTGTCTCCTTCCTCATAACTACTGATCTATTGAATAGCTCCAGAGTTTTGCCTTTTTCAGAATGCTATATCATTGGAAGTATACAGTACGTAGCCTTTTCTGACTGGCTCATATCATTTAGTAATGTGCATTTAAGGCTCCTCCATGTCTTTTCATGCCTTGATAATTTAGATTTAGCACTGAATTGTACTCCATTTTGGGATATACACAGTTTGTTTACCCATTCATCTACTGAAAGATATGTTGGCTGCTTCCACGTTTTGGCAAATGTGAATAAAGCTGCTATAAACATTTGTGTGTGAGTTTTTATGTAGACATAAGTTTCAGCCACTTTGGGTAAACATCAAGGAGTGTGTTTGCTGAATTGTAAGGTAATAATATGTTCAGTTTTGTAATAAACTGCCGAACCGACTTCCAGGCTGACTTTACCATTTTGCATTCCCATCAGCAATGAATGAGTTTCTGTTGTGCCAAATCTTCACCAGCATTTGATGTTGTCAGTGTTTTGGATTTTGGCCATTCTATTAGGTGAGTAGTGGTATCTCAATGTTGTTTTAATTTGTATTTCCCTGTGACATACAATGTGGAGCATCTTTTCACATACTTAATTATCATCTGTACATCTTTTTTGATTAAGTGTCTGTTCAGGTATTTTGCCCATCTTTTCATTGGGTTGTTCATTTTCTTATTGTTGGGTTTTAAGTGCTCTTTGAATATTTGGATAATAGTCCATTATCAGATATGTCTTTTACAAATATTTTATCCTAGTCTGTGACTTGGCTTCTCTTTCTTTTGACAGTGTCTTTAGGAAAACAGAACTTATTAATTTTAATGAAGTCCAGCTTATAAATGATCTATTTCTAGGATACTGTGTTCAGTGTTACATTTAAAAAGTCATTACTATACTTATGATCATTTGATTTTCTCTTGTTATCTTCTAGAAGTTTTAAAGTTTTGCATTTTATATTTAGGTCTGTGTGTGATCCATTTTGAGTTAATTTCTTCGAAGGGCACAAAGTCTGCTTCTATATTTTTTTTGCATGTGGATATTCAGTTTTTCCAGCATCATCTGTTGAAAAGTCTATCTTTTCTTTATTGTATTGCCTTTGAGTCTTTGTCAAATATAAATTTATTGTATTTATGTGGGTCTATTTCTGGGACTTCTGTTTTGTTCAGTTGATCTGTTTGTCTAGTCTTTTGCCAATATCACACTGTTTTGAATACTGTAGTGGCAAAGGTAACCAACCAAAGGTGCATACTAGTTAAAGAGAGCACGATAGATTTTATTCAGTAATAATTATTGCAATGGGGAAGATAGTTCAGCATGAGCTGAACACAACTTCACTGAAACAAAAGGGTGGATATTTTGTAGGGCTTGTATGCCCTAAGGGAAAAGCATTGAGGGGTGTTAAGTGGCATGGTGCACTCAACTAGCCCATGTGGATTTATTAATTGGCACTTATCCAAAGGAGAAACACACTTTTTATATTTTTCTAACAAGAGACAGTGGTGCAAGACAGAACATAGCACCCACTGGGCTGGGAGCAAGAGCAAGAATGATCTTTTCGAATGTTTGCATTTTAGAGAGAGGGCTCTCAAGTCCTTGAGAGGACAACCCTGGATGGTAGAAGATTTTATTTCAAAGGGACAGAGAAAGAATTTATAATTGCAGGTTTTCTACTGCTCTAAGAGAGGATTCAGGGTCCTATCTGACAATCAACAGCTTTTGGCTGGGATAAACACTAAATTCTCCTGATAGCACTGAGCTTTCTCAGGCAGGCACTTTAAGGGGAGCTGGGGACATCATAGAAATGCATCTTTGAGCCGCTAGAAATTATGCTTGTTTATGTTGAAATTTCTTAATTTTGGGGGAGATAGATGAAATAATTTGTGCTAAGAGTCTGCAGTTTTTAAAAGCCAAGTTTGAGGCCTAGTCAAGATGTGGGCCAGAGGGGCCTGACTAGAGTTTGGTCAACAGAGTCTTTGACAGTAGCTTTATAGTAGGAGTGTCATTCCTCTGAATTTGTTCTCCTCCAATTCTATTTTGGATATTCTTGATCTTTTCCTTCTTAATAAAAACTTTAGAATCAATTTGTTGATATACACAAAATAACTTCCTTAGATTTTGATTGGGATTGCATTGCATTTACAGATCAAGTTGGGAAAATCCAACATCGTAACAATATTGAGTCTTTCTGTCCATGAGCAGGGAATATATTTTCATTTATTTCGTTCTTTGATTTCTTTTTTTTTTTTTTTTTTTAAAGATTTTATCTTTTCCTTTTTCTCCCCAAAGCCCCCCGGTACATAGTTGTGTATTCTTCGTTGTGGGTTCCTCTAGTTGTGTCATGTGGGACGCTGCCTCAGCGTGGTCTGACGAGCAGTGCCATGTCCGCGCCCAGGATTCGAACCGACGAAACACTGGTCCGCCTGCAGCAGAGCGCACGAACTTAACCACTCGGCCACGGGGCCAGCCCCCGTTCTTTGATTTCTTTTATCAGAAGTTTGTAATTATCTTTATGTAGATTTTCTACATATTTTGTTAGATTTTTACCTAAGTGTTTCATTTTTTGAGGTGTTAAAGTAAATGCTATTATGCTTTTTTTGTTTTGTTTTTTGTGGGTTTGTTTGCTGAGGAAGATTCTCCCTGAGCTAACATGCATGCCAATCTTCCTCTATTTAGTATGTGGGTTACTGCCATAGCCTGACCACTGACAAGTGGTGTAGGTCCATGCCTCGGAACTGAACCTGAGCCACCTAAGTGGAGCACGCTCAACTTAACCACTAGGCCATGGAGCTGGCCTCAATGGTATTGTGTTTTTAATTTCAAATTCCAACGTTTCATGGTTGGTATTTAGGAAAATGATTAACTTCCATTTACTAACTTCATATCCTCCAACCTTGATATAATCATTTATTAGCTCCAGTAGTTACTTTTTGTTGATTCTTTTGGATTTTTTAACAAAATATTCTCAATTCCTCCTTCTCATCCCTTATCTCATTGTTGTCATTTATTTCATTTGTGCATACTTTATACTCATCAAATATATTCTTGCTATTGTTTTGAACAGACTGTTATCTGTTAGATTAATTAAGAATAAGAAAAATAAAATTTTTTATTTTTTACTGCCACTTATTCCTTCTCTAATGCTTTTTCTTTATTTACATAGATCATAGTTTCTGGCCTATATCTTTCTCCTTCTTTCTGAAGAACTCCCTTTAACACTTCAAGGGAGGTGAACTGGTCACAAGCTTCTTCAGTTTTTGTTTGTCTAAAAGAGTCTTTATTTATGCTTCACTTCTGAAGTGTAATTTCACAGGTTACAGGATTTTAGGTTGATGGGGTTTTTCCTGTCAACACTTTGAATATTTTAATTTGCTCTTTTCTTGTTGCATAGTTTCTGGAGAGAAATCAGATGTAATTCTAACATTTGTACCTCTATAGCAAGGTATTTTTTCATACGGCTTCCTCCAAGATTTTTTTTTTAATCTTTGAACTTCTGCAGTTTGAATTGTATGGCTAGGTATAGGAATTTTTGGCTTTTATCCTGCCTGTTGTTCTCTGAGCTTTCTGGGTCTGTGATTTGGTGTCCAACATTGATATGGGGGAAATTCTCCTCCATTACTGTTTCAAATATTACTTCTGTATTTTTTGCTTTCTTTTCCTTTTTGGATTCCCATTACATGTAAGTTACAACACATGATCAAAATCCCAGAAGTTCTTAGATATTCCAACTGTGTGTCCCAGAGTTTTTAGATATTCAGGTCTGTTTTTAAGTATTTTTTATTTGTTTTACTGCTTTGGACGTTTCTATTGACAGATTCTCAAGCACAAAGATGCTTTCTTCAGCCATGGCCAGTCTACTAATGAATCCATCAAAATCATTATTCATTTCTGTTACAGTGTTTTTTATTCCTAGTATTTCTTTTTGATTCTTTCCTAGAATTTCTTTGCTTACATTACTCATCTGTTTATGCTTGTCGTCTGCTTTTTCCATTATAGCCCTTAGCATATTAATGATAGTTGTTTTAGATTCAGTCTAATAATTCCAACATTTTTGACATATGTGATGTCAGATGTTTTGATGATTACTTTATCTCTTCAAATTGTATTTTACCTTTTAATTTTTTTTGTTGAAAGCCAGACATGATGTACTCATGAAAGGAACTCCAGTAAATAGGCCTTCAATAATGGGATGTTAGGGTGTAGGGGGAGGAGAAGCATTCTATGGTCATATGATTTGGTCTCACAGTGAGCCTGTGCTTCTGGGCTGTAAATTTCACAAAAGTCTCTCAGTTTTGTCCTTGCCTTCGATGGGACAAGAGGGAAATGCAGTTGTGTATTTCTCTTCCCCTCTATGGAAGGCTAGAGGCAGGCAGGATTTGGATATTTCTTTTCCCTCAGGTTCATTGGGCTCCGATAAAAACCCCAATATGGTTAGGCCTTCGTAAAATAGTTTCTTTTGATGTCAGGCCTTGTTATGAAAAATAGAATGCTCTGCCATATCTAAAAATGGTTACTTTTTCCATCTCCCTACTGGAAACATAAGGGGATTTTTCTCCAAAATGCACTGTGAGGACCTGGTAGAGCTCTAGAAGGTAAAACTCACAAAAAAGCAGGAGCCCACTTGGAGTTTTTGACTCTTGCACTTTTCCACACTCAGTATCCAGCAATTCATCAATTAGAGTTCGAGTTTTTCTGCCTCAGTACAGGTTTCCACAGCGGTTCCTACTTGTGGATTTCTGCTCCGGTACATTATGATTCTCTGTATCTGCCTGTCTGTCTCTCCAATTTGGGAGGCAGCAGGTTGGTCTGTGACTTCACTTCTCTGATGATTCCAGGAAGAGTTGTTGACTTTTTAGATTGTTCAGCTTTTCATTTATTGCTACGAAGGAATGGTGACTTCCCAGTTCCTTGTATGCTGGACCAGAAGGCTTTTATAGGCATCCTTTAAAAGAAAACAATATATTAGTTTTCTAGGGCTGCCATGACAAAATATCACAGACTTTGTGGTTTAAACAAGAGAAATTTATTTTCTCACTGTTCTGGGATCAAGGTGTCAGCAGGTTTTGTTTCTCCCGAGATTTCTCCTTGCTGGCAGGTGGCCATCTTCGTCTTGTGTCCTTACAAGGCCTTTTCACTGTGCACATGCATCCCAGGTGTCTCTTCATCTTCTTATAAGTACACTAGTTCTATTGGATCAGGGTCCCACCCTTATGACTTCATTTAGCCTTACTCAATTTTTTAAAAACCCTATCTCCAAATACAGTTACATTGGGGGTTAAGGTTTATACATATGAATTTAGAGAGGAAACATAATTCAGTCCATAATAATGTTTATTATACTTCTTTTCTCATTTTTCCAAATATTGAAGTTATAATATAAATATATTCAGTTTCTTTACTTTTAAGTAAGAATCTTGCCGTTCCTGTACAGATTGTAGAAAAAGAGTCATTAATTCTTCTTACCAGCTTTCTATAGATTGAAATTTTTCAAAAGTACTGACAAAAATTCTTAGCTTAAAATTCAATGAATTTCTCCCTTAGAGAATCTCTCAGTTGCAGTAAACAAACACTTTATACATAGCAAAATGAAAATTACTTGATGGTTTTAAATTTACTCTATAAAGACTAAAGACAATTAGTTGATTTATATTCACAGTCAAAAGCAGCTAGGGAATCCAGTGAGTTGACTCTCCTGTGGTCGGAGCTATCATTTCAAAATTTTATGTGCATCTTTTATAGTTTATAATAGACAGAAGTTCAGTTGTTATTTGCTATAGGCATCTCCATAGCCACCCAGGAGGGAAAGGTTCACCATTCCTCACCCCTCCATTTTTACTTTTTCTGAACAAAGTTTTTTGACATATTTCACTGACAGGGTTGTTCTTATAGTTCCTACCACTGCCACCCAAGTTCAGTGGATCACTGGGAGGACTCACAGGTGCCAACATATAGTCATACTCACAGATATGATTTATTACAGCAAAAAGGCAAAAAGCAAGAGTTGATTCTTTTGTATGGTGTTAAGATGTGTGCAATTTCATTCTTTTGTATGTGGATATCCAATTTTATCCTACATCATTTGTCGAAAAGACCATCCTTTCCCCATTGTGCATTCCTGGCATCCTTGTCCAAGATCAGTTGACTGTATATCTGTGTGTTTATTTCTGAGCCCTCTATTCTGTTCCACCGATCTATGTGTCTGATTTCATGTCTGTACCATACTCTTCTGATTATACTAGCTTTGTAATATATTTTGAAATGAGCAAGTGTGATACTTCCAACTTCGTTCTTCTTGCTCAAAATTGCTTGGGCTATCCAGGGTCTTTAAGGATTTCATATGAATTTTAGAAATCTCTTTTCTATTTCTGTAAAAACTCCCATTGGAATTTTGATAGAGATTTCATTGAATCTGTAGATCCCAGTGGGTACTATGGACATTTTAACAATATTAATTCTTCCAATCCATAAACACGGGATTTCTTTCCACTTTTTTGTGTCTTACTTAACTTCTTTTATCAAAGTTTTGTAGTTTTCAGTGTACAAGTGCCACGTATCCTTAGTTAAGATAATTCTTAGGTTTATTATGTGTTCGATGCTATCTTAGTCTGTTAGGGCTGCTATTACAGAATACCACAGGCTGGGTAGCTTATAAAGAGCAGAGATTATTTCCCACAGTTCTGGAGGCTGGAAGTCGGAGATTGGGGTTCCAGGATGGTCAAGCGAGGGCCAACATCTGGATTGCAGACGTCTTGTTGCATCGTCACGTGGCAAAATGTGCCAGAGATCTCTCTGGAGCTTCTTTTATAAGGCACTAATCCCATTCATGACAGTTCTACTCTCATAACTTAAGCATCTCCTAAGTTTTCGTATGTTGTGTTCTCATTTTAATTTGTCTTAATATATTTTCTAATTTACCTTTTAATTCTTCTCTGACCTATTGTTTGTTCAGCAGGGTGGTATTTAATTTCCACTTACTTATAAATTTTCCAGCTTTCCTTCTGTTTTAATTTCTAGTTTCATTACACTGTGGTCAGAAAGGATACTTGGTATGACATAAATCTTCTTAAATTTGTTAAGACTTCTTTTGTGACCTCAAAAGTTATCTATCCTGCAGAATATTCAGTATGTACTTGAAAGGAATGTATACTTTCCTGCTGTTGGGCGGAATGTTCTGTATACGATTGTTAGATCCATTTGTCCATAGTGTTAAGTTCACTGTTTCTTTGTTGATTTTCTGTTTTTTCTGTCCATTGTTGAAAGTAGGGCATTGAAATCTCCTACTATTTTTGTTTGCTCTCTATTTCTCCTTTGATATCTGCCAATATTTACTTTATATATTTAGGTTCTCTGATATTGAGTTAGTTTATGTTTATAATTGTCATATCTTCCTGATGAATTTATCTTTTTATCATTTTATAATATCTTTCTTTGTCTCTCATACCAGTTTTTGACTTAAATACTATTATGTTGGATATAAATATAGCCACTCCTTCTATCTTTTTACCATTTGTATGGAATATCTTTTTTTCATCCCTTCATGTTCACTTTATGTGTGTACTTACATCTAAAGAGAGTATCTTGGAGACAGAAAGTAGTTGAATCTCGTTTTTTGGTTTTGTTTTTTTTGCTGGGAAAGATTTGCCCCAAACTAACATCTATTGCCGATCTTCCTCTTTTTTTTATTTTTTCCTCCTCAAAGCCCCAGTACATAGCTGCATATTCTATTTGTAAGTTCTTCAATGTGAGCTAGTGCCACATTATGGCTACTGACAAACAAGTGGTGTGGTTCCACAACTGGGAACCAAACGACGGCCGCTGAAGCAGAGAACACCAAAGTTTAACCAGTAGGCCATCAGGGCTGGCTCAAATCTTGTTTTTTTAAATCAATTCAGCCACTCTATATCTTTTGACTAGGAAATATTATCCAATTCCATTTAAGGTAATTATTGAAAGGATTTTCTCTTGCCGTTTTGTTAAATGTTTTCTGTATGTCTATACTTTGTCTCTCTTTTCCTCTTTTGTTGTCTTTTTTTGGGTTTTGTTGATATATTGTGTTGATATGCTTTGATATCTTTCTCATATTCTTTTATGTAGCTTCTTGGGCTTTTTTTATGGTTCAATTGGGGCTTGCACAAAATATCTTATGGTAATAACAATCTATTTTAATCTGATGAAAACTTTAACTTCAATTTCATGCAAAACCTCTACACTTTTACTCCCCCCATCACTTACACACAATATATTTTTCATGTCACAATATAAATTTATTTATATTATGTAGCTATTGACATATTTTTAGTTATAGTTATTTTTAATACTTTTGTCTTTTAACATTTATACTAGAATTTAAATGGTTTATCTACCACCATTACAGTAATATGGTATTCTCTATTTGTCTATATTTTACCTTTACCAGTGAATTTTATGCTTTAATATTATTTATAGTGCTGTTTATCATGCTTTTATTTCAACTTGAAGAACTTCCTCTAGCATTTTATATAAATCAGGTCTAGCGGTGAAGAACTCCTTCAGCTTTTGTGTTTCTGGAGAAGTCTTTAGCTCTCTTTCCTATAATGAGGGAGAGTTTTGCCAGGTATAGTGTCTTGCTTAGCAGTTATTTTCTTTTAGCACTTTGAATATATCATCCCACTCTCTTCTGGCCTGCAAGATTTCTCCTGAAAAATCTTCTCATGGTCTTATGTGGTTTCTTTTGTACATAGCAAGCTGCTCTTCTCTTGTTTTCAAATTTTTCTTTGTCTTTTGGCAATTTGATAATAATATGTCTCCACGTGGATTTCTCCAAAGAAATTATATTTGGTATCTTTTGGGATTCTTGGATTTAGATATCCTTTTCCCTCCCCAGATTGGAAAATTTTTTAGGTATTATTTCTTTTAATAAACTTTCTGGTCCACTCTCTCTCTTCTCCGTCTGAGACTTCTAAATGTATATATTGGTTTGTTTGATGGTGTGCCATAATCCCTTCAACCTTTCTTAATTTTTATTCTTTTTTCTTTTTTCTCCCCTTACTGATTTCCAATAACTTATCTGTGTGATCACTTATTTTTTTCTGCCTACTCTAATCTACCATTGAACACTTTTAGTGAATTTTTCAGTTCAGTTTTTATATATTTCAGTTCCAAAATTTCTGCTTTGTTCTTTTATAGATTTTTGTTTTATCTCTGTCAGAGTTCTCAATTTGTTCATGTATTGTTGTCCTGAACTCATTAAGCATTTTTTTGACAGTTATTTTGAATCATCCATCATGTTATACTGAGATCTACATTTCATTAGGGTCAGTCTCTGGAGTTTAACCTTGTTTCATTTTTTGGATCATGTTTTCCTATTTCTTCATTTTCCTTGAATCTTTGTGTTGATATCAAGACATTAGGAAAAAAAACAACCACCTTTCCCCATCTTCATGGATTGAGCTCATACAGAAGAAAATCTTCACAAATCAACCTGTCCACAGCTTCTGTGGGCCTGCTAAACCTTCATTCTAGTTCAAACTGCCCTCTTTGTTCTAAGTGCCTTCCGGCCATCTAAAGTATGTAGGGTCTCATCAGCACTCCAAGACAATTGAGACAGAGACTAGATCTCTGGGAAACATGAAAAATGTTGAAACACTTCATGTGAGTTTCAATTCTTCCTCCTCTGGGAGATTCTGGGAGCTAGTGTTTATTGCCTGCTTGCTCTGCATTGAGGTGGAGGGAGGATCTATGGCAAATGCCTGAATGCTAGTTCAACCCACTGTTTTTGTTCTTTGCAGTCCTCAGGGACCTAGAATATTCTGCGCCCCATCAGTGCTCCAAGACAGGCAAGATTGAAGCAAGTCTCCCAAGCATCACCAGGGATCTGTGGTCCAAATCTTTCTCTTCTCAGTGAGAAGCTGGGAACTGGGTTTTCCTCTCGATCATATAGCACTGTACTAGGGTGAGGATTATGGGGAGAGAATATATCCAATTTTACTACCAGTTATGATGTGGTTGGTTTTGCACTTACTCATGGTTAAAGAGCCTCTCAACTAGTTTCTGGATTTCTAATAAAATGACTTGATCTACATATTGCTGTTGAATAGATGTATCTGTGGGGAAAAGGAGAGTCCAGGATTTCCTATTTGCCATTTTACCAAATTCAATCTAAAAGTATTTTTTTAATTTTCCTTGTTATTTCTTCATTGACCTATTTGCTATTTTAGAGTACATTGTTTAATTTCAGAAAACATTTAAGTATTTGAAAATTTCTTTTGAGTGTTAACTCCTACTTTTATTCCACTGTGTTGAGAGAACATACTTTGCATTATATAAATCTCTTTAAATTCATTGAGGTATTTTTTTACATTCTAGCATGTGGTCCATCCTGTAGAATGTTTCACGTGCATTTGAGAAGAATATGCATCCTTGTGCTAGTGCATGGAGTATTCTGTAGATATATTTCAGGTCTAGTTTGTTCATAGTGTTGTACATGTTTTCTATATAATTGCTTATTTTCTGTCTTGTTGTTCCATCCATTAATGAAAGTTGAGTATTAAATTATCTAACTATTAATGTTGAATTACCTATTTCTCCCTTCATTTCTGCCAGTTTTTGCATTGTGTGCTTTGGGGCTCTGTTGTTAAGTTCATGTATATATAATTGTTATGTATACCTGATAGATTGAATATTTTATCATTATAAATTATCCCTGCTTATTTTTATTAATATATTTGACTTAAGGTCTGTTTTGTATAACATTAGCATAGCCACTACAGTTTTCTTATGCTTACCATTTGCGTAGTATATCATTTGACGTCATTTTACTTTCGTCATATTTATATATTTTAATCAAATTTGTCTCCTGTAGCCAACACAGGACATGGCTCTTTTTTTTTTTTTCCAATCTGACAATCTCTGTTTTTCATTGGATTGTCTAATCCATGCACATTTAGTATTATTGTTGCTATGATTGAGTTTTACATCTTCTGCTTTGTTTTTTTGTGTGTCTATGTCATTTTTTTTTGTGCTGAGGAAGACTAGCCCTTGGCTAACATCTTTTGCCAACCTTCCTCTTTTATTGCTTGAGGAAGATTAGCCCTGAGCTAACATCTGTGCCAGTCTTACTCCACTTTATATGAGAGCTGCTACCACAGCATGGCTGATGGTATAGGTCTATGCCTGGGATCCAAACCTACAAACCTGGGCTGCCAAACTTAACCACTATGCCATGGGGCTGGCCCTTATGTCTATGTCATTTTTGCTTCTCTATTATTATTTAATATTTTCTTTTGTATTAAGTGGATATTTTTAGCACATTTTAATTCTTTCAATGATATTTTATTATATTTTTTGAGTTATGTCCTTAATGATTACTGTAGGACCTGCAAAAGACACATTTTCTGAGATCTTCAGATTTATACTGACTAAATTACAGTGAAATATGGAATCATGTTTCATTCTCTTCCATCTATTTTAGTTCTATTATTGTTATACATATTACTTACATATACATCTTACAAAATTAACCATATATTGCTATCATGTTGCTTTATGTGATCTTATATTTTTAATGAAGTTGAGAGAAAAAAGGAGACAGGTAATGTTTGCAAAGTATGTTATATTAACCTTCTTATTTACCCTTTCTGATCTTCTTCACTTCTTCTTATATAATTCAGTTACCATTTTGTGACATTTATTTACTCCAATATAGCTCTGTCACCATCTGCCTTCTTTGTGCTGTTCTTGTCAAGTACATTACATTTTTATAAGTTATAGGCCCAACAACATAATTATATTTTTGTTTTAGGCAATTGCTTTTTAAATTAGTCAAGAGAAGAAAGAAGAAATATGCATTTATATTGTATTTTCTCATTTACACATGGATCCAAATTACTGTATGTGGTCACTTTCTTTCAGTCTGAAAAACTTTCTTGTTTTTTTGTAAGGCAGATGTATTAGCAACAAATTAACTCCTTTTGGTTGTCTATGATTGTCTTTAAAGCATTTTTACTTTGAAAGATCCTTTTACAAGATATAACATTTTTTGATGGAATTATTTTCCTTTCAACACTTTATGTATGTTGTCCACTGTCTTCTGGCTTCCATTGTTTCTAATGAGGTATCAGTTGTTATTATTGGGGTTCCTTTGTATTTATGAATTGATTTCTCTTGCTGAATTCAACATTTTCCCTTTGGCTTTAGCTTTCAACATTTTCACCATGATGTGTCTGGGTGTGAATTTTTTTTCTGTTTATCTTATTTGCTCTTCTTAGTTGTATAGATTATTCTTTTTTAATAAAATTTTTAAGGCTTTCAGTCATTATTTCTTTGAATATTTTGTCTATCCCTTTATACTTCTAATCTTTTGGTACTCTAATTACATGTATGTTCCTGCAATTAATGGTACCATAACTCTCTGAGGTTCTGTTCATTTTTTTATTCTTTTTTCCCTCTGTTTTCAGATTGAATCATCCGTATCAATTAATTCACCCATTATTTCTTCTACCAGTTCATATCTACTACTGAGCCATTCTAATATTTGTTAATGCATTTATTGTACTTTTCAACCCCTAAATCTCCATTTTGGATTTTTCTTTTAATATTTCAATCTCTATATTGATGTTTTGTATTTTAAAGAGAGTGTCTTCGTACGTTTCTTTTATTTTTCAAGTGTGGTTTCCATTAGCTCTTTAAACATATTTATAATGGCTTCTTTGGTGAAAGATAAAGGGACTCCAAAGATTATTTCTCCCATAAAAGCAATTTAAAAATGGGCACATCTTATTAGAATCAACTTCTTTAGAAGTGTGGAAATTAACCAACAGCTTTCAGGATTCTGAACAACATTTATTCCAGAGAAATGGCTGAATCTCCATAATAAAAGTAAGCATTTTGTTATTTTTATTGTCCTATGCCCATCCCAACATTCAATTTTCACAATAGTCTTGAATACAAATAGCCCAAAATCACAGTAAAAATTATCAGCCTGTTAGCCGCCACTAGTGGGAGAACTAGCTTTCAACTCTTTCAAATCCCCATTAGCAAAAATTGTCATTATTTGACACGTTTGTTAGGTCAATGGAAGAGCCCATTTGAAAGGCCATCACTATTTGATATAACTGATCTTACTTTACGTAGAAAGATTTTTTTGTTAAAAATGTTATTAATAATTATTTAAGTTCATTGTTTCCTGAGGCAGTGGAAAAACCTGAGGTAAACTACAAGCTATAAAAACTAGAAAGTAAATCTTAGGAAACAAGATATCCATAGAGTCCTTGAAATTTTCTGGCTATTTCTGAGATCTAGAGGATCATGCATGTGCAAAGAGCAGTGTGCTGTCCCTGGATACTGCCCATGTTTAAGAAATAATTGAGAAGGCCCTCAGATCCAACTTTGATCTGTAGGTGGCACACTGTGCAATTAGGAAATAAAAAAAAAGTAGAGCTATCACTGCTGAAATGAGTGTTGAAGGCAAGTCTTAACATGCACAAACAGGCCATCAACAAAAACTTGGAGACTTATTGGCTCCAGAACTTTAAAGAAAGCTGTCTACAAGCTTTAGCTTGACATTAATCTGAGCAGACACTTCCTTGGCCACAAATGATAAAGAATATAGACATTACAGAGTTAATTCAGAAAAGTTACTAAACAAATAACAAATACAACAAACAGCAGCAATAATCCCTGAGAAGGAGGAAGATACTGATTTCCATATTTGTCATATTATTTATTTTGCATGTTTACTTTTCAACCAAAACAACAAAAGATGGAAAGAAACAAGAAAATATGACCCATAGACAGAAAATAAAGTGGCCAAAATTAACTTTCAGCAAAGATGCCCAGATGATGTATTTACTCGACAAGAAATTTAAATGTTATTTTAATATATTCAAAACATAAAAAAACCATGTCTAAGAAACATGTACAGAAGTATGAGATTCACATCTAACCAAGTATAGAATATCAATAAAAGGATAAAAATTACAAACTGAGCCAATATAACTTATAGAGGTGAAAAGTTTAATAAATAAGATAAAAATTCATTAGAGAGTCCAACAGAAGATTTTGAGAGGACAGATAAAAGAATCAATTAACTTAAAATAGATCAATAGAGATTATTTAGTGTCAAAACAGAGAGGAAAAAAAGAATGAAAAAAAGTGAACAGAGTCTCACAGATCAGTGAGATATCATCAAGCATCAAGCATGTCAACACACACAGAATAAGGTTCAAGAAGTATAAGAGACATAGAAAGGGGAAAAAAATATTTGAAAAAACAATACCAAATGTTCCACCACAGGCCCAGCAGGGCTAAGGCAGTGGGGTCTCGTACCGAGAGACCAATGAAATGACCTGGAGACTGTGAGCAAGACATATAGATTTATTGGGTCCTACTTATATGAGAGTGTCCAGTGGTGGCTGGCTGGATGGAAGTATATAGGCACCCACAACCACCCCCTAAGAGAAGCTTGCTTAAGTAGGCAGAGGAACAAAGACTGAATGCTTGCCAAAGGGCTGTCCTTGGTATGACCAGCATTCCCAGGAACAGTAGCTCACATGGAGGGGCTTTGTGTCCCTGTAAGACATGATGTTATTCTCATGGGATAAGGGAGCATCCAGGCTGACAGGCCTGGATTGTTACAAATCCTGGTAGTCGGGCTGCCTGTCCAGAAGGGAGCTAGAAGGACACATGATTATAATGGGCCTAGGGGTTTCTGCTGAGCAAGAAAGGCCCAGGCCCTACACCAAATCTCTCACAAATTTAATGAAAATGTGAGTCTACAAATCCAAGATGTTCAATGAATTCTAATTGGGATACATTCATAGGTAACCTACACTTATATACATCATAAACAAACTGTCAAAAGCCAAAAACAAAGCACCAACAGAAAAATGAGTCATTGTGTATAATGGATTCTCAGTAAGATTAACAGCAGACTTATCATCAGAAAGAATGGAAGCATGAAGCCAGTGGGGTTGCAGATTCAAAGTATTTAAAGAAAAATAAAAACACGCCAACCAAGAATTCTATGTCTAGCAAAATTATCCATTAAAACGATGGAGAAATTAAGATGTACCAACACTATGTTGAGTAATATGATGACAGCAAGCATTTTTGTCTTGCTCTTGATATCAGGGAAAAGCATCAATATTCACCAATAAGTGTAATGGTCTCCTTGGGATTTTTGAAGATATTTATCAGATTGAGAAAGTTCACTTCTATTCCCGTTTTGTTGTTGAGTGTTTTTATTTTAATCATAAAAAGATATTGGGTTTTGTCAAATGTCTTTCCATGTCTACTAAGATGATCATGTGTTTTTTGTCCTTATTCTATTGATATAGTGTATTACATTAGCTAATTTTCATTTGTTAAACCAATCTTGCATTCCTGCCATGGTGCCCACTTGATCATGGTACATAATTCATTTTCTCTTTTCTTCAACTATTTAACTGACATCATAATGGTTTATAACATGTCATTTCAAGTGTACATTATTATTTAGCAGTTTTGTATAGACTGCATGATGCTCACAACTAGTAGTCTAATTTTTATCCATCACCCAACATATGTGCCCCTTTACCCCTTTTGCACCCCCAACCCCCTTCCCCTCTGATAACCACTAATCTGTTCTCTTTATCCACGTGTGTGTTTATCTTCCACATATAAGTGAAATCATGCAATGTTTGTCTTTCTCTATCTCTCTTATTTTGCTTAACATCATACCCTCCAGGTCCATCCATGTTGTTGTGAATAGGTCGATTTTGTCTTTTTTATGGCCGAGTAGTATTCCATTGTAAATACATACCACATCTTCTTTATCCACTCATCCATAGAAAGAGACTTTTGTTTATTCCATGCCTTGGCTAAAGTGAATAATGCTGCAATGAACAGAGGTGCATAAATCTCTTTGAACTGTTGATTTCAAGTTCTTTGGACAAATAGCCAGTAGTGGGATAGTTAGATCACAGGATATTTCTATTTTTAATTTTTTGAGAAATCCCCAAACTGTTTTCCATAGTGGTTTCACCAGTTTGAATTCTCACCAGAACTCTACAAGGGTTCCCTTTTCTCCATATCCTCTCCACATTTGTTATTTTTGTCTTGGTAATTAGAGCCATTTGGTCAGGTATAAGGTGATAACTCATTGTAGTTTTGATTTGCATTTCCTTAATAATTAGTGATGTCGAACATTTTTTCATGTGCCTGCTGGCCATCTGTATATCTTCCTTGGAAAAATGTCTGTTTGTATTCTCTGCCCATTTTTTGATCTGGTTGTTTATTTTCTCGTTGTTGAGATGTATGAGGTCTTTATATATTTTGGAAATTAATATCTTCTCTAAAATGTGATTTAAAATTTTTTTCTCCCAAGTGGTGGGTTGTCTTTTCACTTTGTTCATGATTTCCCTTGCCTTATAGAAGATTTTTTAGCATGATGTAGCCCCATTTCTTATGTTTTTCTTTTGTTTCCCTTGCCTTAGCAGACATGGTATTTGAAACAATGCTGTAAAGACCAATGTTAAAGAGTGTACTGTTTATATTTTCTTCTAGGAGTTTTATGGTTTCAGGTCTTACATTAAAATCTTTAATCCATTTTGAGTTAATTTTTGTGTATGGTGCAAGACAATGGTCTACTTTCATTCTTTTGCATGTAGCTCTCCAGTTTTCCCAACAACATTTAAAGATACCTCCTTTCTCCATTGTATGTTCTTGCCTCCTTTGTCAAAGATTAACTGTCCAAAGTTGTGTAGTATTTTTTATGGGGCTTCAATTATGCTCCATTGATCTGCATGTCTGTTTTTGTACAGATACTATAATGTTTTGATTACTATAGCTTTGTAGTATATTTTGAAGTCAGGAATTGTGATGCCTCCAGATTTTTTCTTTTTCCTCAGGATTTCTTTGGCTATTTGGGATCTCTTATTGTTCCACGTAAGTTTTAGGAGTCTTTGTTCTATTTCTGTGAAGAATGCCATTGGAATTTTCATTGGGATTGCACTGAATTTGTAGATTGTGTTAGGTAATATGGAATTCTAACTATGTTTATTCTTCCAGTTGTTGAGCATGGAATATCTTTCCATTTTTTCAAGTTCTTTCAGTAATGTCTTATAGTTTGTAGTGTATAGGTCCTTCACCTCTTTGTTTTATTTCATTCCTAGATATTTTATTCTTTTTGTTGAAGTTGTAAATGGGATTGTATTCTTGACTTCTCTCTGCTAGTTCATTATTAGTGAATAGAAATGCAATCAATTTTTCTATGTCGATTTTGTACCCTGAATCTTTGCTGTGGTTGTTGATTATTTCTGATTGATTCTTTAGGGTTTTCTATGTATGTAATCATGTCATCTGCAAAAAAAAGTGAGAGTTTCACTTCTTCCTTTTCTATTTGGATTCCTTTTATTTCTTTTAGCTTGTCTAATTACTCTGGTGAATATTTCCTGTACTGTGTAGAGTAGGAGTGGCAAGAGCAGGCACCATAATCTTGTTCTTGTTCTCAATGGGATGGCTGTTAGTTTTTCATTGCTAAATACGATGTTGGCTGTGAGTTTGTCATGTATGTCCTTTATTATTTTGAGGTACTTTCCGTATATGGCCATTTTACTGAGAGTTTTTATCACAAATGTATGTTGGATCTTGTCAAATGCTTTCTCTGCATCTATTGAGATGGTCTTGTTATTTTTATTCCTCATTTTGTTAATATGGTGCATCACATTGGTTGATTTGTGCATGTTGAAACATCCCTATGTCCCTGCTGTAAATCCCACTTGTTCATTGTATATGATCCTTTTAATATATTTGCCAATATTTTGTTGAGGATTTTTGCATCTATATTCATCATCAGTATTGACCTGCAATTTTCCTTCTTGCTGTTGTCCTTGTCTGATTTTGGGATCAAGATAATGTTGGCCTCATAGAATGACTTATGAAGTGTTCTATTTTCTTCAATTTTTTGGAATAGTTTGAGAAGGATAGGTATTAAACCTTCCCTACATGTTTGGTAGAATTCTTCTGAGATGACACCTGGTCCTGGTCTTCTGTTTTTTGGGAGGCTTGTTATTATCATTTTGATCTCTCTACTTGTGATTGGTCTATTCAGATTCTCTACTTCTTTATTCAGTTTTGGGAGTCTAAGAATTTACCCATTTCTTCTAGGTTATCCATTTGTGGGCATATAGTTTTTCATAGTATGCTTTTATAATCTTCTGTTTTTCTGTGGTATGAAATGGAATTTATCCTCCATAATTTTTAATTTTATTTATTTGAGACTTCTCTCTTTTTTTTCTTAGTGAGTCTAGCTAAGGATTTGTCAATTTTGTTTATCTTCTCAAAGAACCAGCTCTTAGCTTCATTGATCCTTTCTACTGTTTTTTCAGTCTCCATTTCATTTGTTTCTACTCTAATTTTTATTATTTCCCTTCTTCTGCTAACTTTGGGCTTTGTTTGCTCTTTTTCTAGTTCTTTTAGGTGTAGTTTAAGATTAATTATTTGAGATTTTTCTTGTTTGTTGTGGTGGGCCTGTATTACCATGAATTTCCCTCTTATAACCACTTGTGCTGTATACCATAAGAGTTGGTATGTTGTATTTTCATTCATTTGTCCCTAGGTATTTTTTAATTTCTTCTTTGATTTCTTCCTTGATCCAGTGGCCGATCAGTGGCATATTATTTAGTCACCACATATTTGTGACTTTCCCAGCTTTTGTCTTATCATTGATTTCTAGTTTCATAGGATTCTGGTTTGAAAAGATGCTTGATAAAATTTCAATCTTCTTATATTTATTAGGTCTTGCCTTGTTTCCCAATATATGGTCTATCTTTGTTAATGTTCTATGTGTCCTTGAGAAGAATTGTATTCCTCTGTTTTTGGATGAAATTGTCTCTATATATCTAAGTCCATCTGATCACATTTCATTTAAATACACTATGTCCTTGTTTACTTTCTGTCCAGATCATACATCCATTGATATAAATGGAGTGTTGAGGTCCTCTACTATTAATGTGTTGTTGTTAATTTTTCCCTTTAAGTCTATTAATAGTTGCCTTATATACTTTGGTGCTCCCCATGTTAGGTGCATGCATATTCATAAGTGTTTTCTCCTCTTGGTGGAAAGTTGCTTTTGTCATTATATATTGCCCCTTTTGTCTCTCACTGTCTTTTTTATCTTTATGTCTGCTTTGTCTGATATAAGTATGGCAACACTTGCTTTCTTGTGTTTGCCATTTGCATGGAGTATCATTTTACATCCCTTCACTCTGAGCCTACGTTTATCTTTAGAGGTGAGATGTATTTCCCAGAGGCAGTATTTTTTTGGTCTTGTTTTTTAATCCATCCACCTCATCTGTCTCTTTTGATTGGAGAATTCAATTCATTTATATTTAGAGTGATTATTGATATATGATAGCTTAATACTGCCATTTTATCTCTTGTTTTCTGGTTGTTCTATATTTCCATTGTTTCTCTTTCTTTGTATTTCCAACTGTGATTTCAGTTTGGTGGATTTCTGTGCTGGTTTTCTCAGTTTTCTCTTTATTTATGAATTGTGGCTCTGCTCTGAATTTTTTAGTGGTGACTGTGAAGTCTGTAAAAGATCTCATTTGATGAGATAGTCCATTTTCTAATAGCCACTTATTACCATTAGCCTATGCAAAATCTATCCCTTTCCTCTTTCCCTTCTGAGTTATTGTTGTCACAAGTCATTCTGTTTTGTGTTGGGAGTTTGTGACTAAGTTGAAGTGTTTATAGTTACTTTTGATACTTTTCTTCCCTTTATCTTTTAAGCTATAATTAAATATTTGCTACCTGTTCTGAAAAAGAGCTGAAGTTTTCTGATTTTGTCTGGCTATTTATCCCCTTGCTCAAAGCTTTGTAGACCTTTGCCTTTTTGTTTCAGGAATGAGGGCATCCTTGATGATTTCTTGTAGGGAGGTCTAGTGGTGATGAACTCCCTCAGCTGGATATGAAGAACACAGGTGAGATAAAAAATAATCTAGAATCCTTAAAAAATAGAGCTGACATTGTGTAAGTCTAGTTTCTTCCTCAGATTCAAGAAATTCTTTTATTTGCTCTTTTTCTAGTTACTTCAATGGAATATTTATTTTTTATTGAGATAATATTGGTTTGTAACATTATATAAATTTCAGGTGTACATCATCATATGTTAACCTCCATATAGACTATATCATGTTCACCTCTAAAAGTCTAATTGCCATCCACCATTCTACAAACATTCCCCATTACCCCTTCACCCTTCCACACTCTCCATTCCCTCTGATAATCACTAATGTATTCTCTGTATCTATGTGTTTGTATGTTGTTGTTATTGTTTTATCTTCCACATATGAGTAAAATCATACAGTCTTTGGCTTTGTTTGTCTGACTTATTTTGCTTAACATAATCCATATTATTGTAAATGGCATCTTTTCTTATGGCAAAGTAGTATTCCTTTGTGTGTATATATATATATACATTTATATACATATATATATGTAACATATCTTCTTTATCCATTCATCTGAAAATGAGCACTAAGGTTGTTTATAAGTCTTGACTATTGTGAATAATGCTGCAATGAACACTTTGCTTAGATCATTTAGTCCTTTTACATTTAAAGTAACTATTGATATGTATGCATTTGTTGCCATTTTGTTACTTTTTCTGGATATTGTCATAGTTCTTCACTGTTCCTTTCTTTTGCTTTCTTGTGATTTGATGGTTTTCTTTGTGTCTGGGTTTCTTTCTCTTTTTTGTTTGCTTATTATAAGTTTTTGGTTTGTGATTACCCTGAGATTTATATATAATAACCTATGTCTATAGCAATCTATATTAAGTTGATAGTCTCTTAGGTTTGACATCTTACTAAAGCCATACACTTTTGCTCCCCCCACACACATTTTATGTTTCTGACATCATATTTTGCCTCTTTTAACATTGTGTATTCCTTACCCTCTTATTATAGATATGGATGATTCTAATACTTTTGTCTTTTGGCCTTCATACTAGCTTTATAGGTGATTTATCCACTATCTTTACTATATATTTGCCTTTACCAGTGATATTTTTTCTTCGCTAATTTTCTTATTTCTATTTATGGCCTTTTCTTTTTCACTTAAGGAAGTTTCTTTAACATTTTTTATAAGACTGATTTAGTAGTGATGGAATCCTTTAGTTTTCACTTGTCTGGAAAGCTCTTTCTCTCTCCTTCCATCTGAATGATACCCTTGCCAGGTAGAGTATTCTTGGTTGTATTTTTTTCCTTTCAGCACTTTGACTATATTACACCATTCCCTTCTAGCCTGTAAGGTATTTGCTGAAAAGTCAGCTGATAGCCTTATAGGGTTTCCCTTGGATGTAATATGTTGCTTTTCTCTTTCAGCTTTTAAGATTCTCTCATTGTCTTTAATTCTTCACATTTTAATTATAATGTATCTTGGTGTGGGCCTCTTTGGATTCACCTTGTTTGGAACTCTCTGTGCTTCCAGCACCTAGATTTCTGTTTTCTTCCCCAAGCTTTGGAAATTTCCAGCTATTATATCTTCAAATAAGTTCTCTGACCCTTTGTCTCTCTCTTTTCCTTCTGGGACACCTATAATGTGAATGTTAGTACACTCGATGTTGTCTCAGGGGTCTCTTAAACTGCCCTTGTTCTTTTTAATTCTTTCTTCTGTTCAGCTTCAGTGATTTCCTCTACTCTGTTGTACAGAACACTGATTTGTTCTTTTGTGTCATCTACTCTGCTGTTGATTCCCCCTAGTGAATTTTTTATCTTAGTTATTGTATTCTTCAGTTGTGATTAGTTCTTTTTTTCTAATTCTTTGTTGAAGTTCTTACTGTGTTCATCTTTCCTTCTCCCAAGTTCAGTGAGCATCCTTATGACCATTAGTTTGTACTCTTTAAGAAGTAGGCTGTTTCATTTAGTGCTTTTTTTGAGAACTTGTCCTGTACTTATATTTGAAACATATTCTTTTGTATCCTCATTTTGCCTACTTCTCTGTCTTATTTTTATGTATTAAGTGTATCAGCTACATCTCCCAATCTTGGAAATGTGGCCTTATGTAGGAGATGTCTTATGAAGCCCAGCAGTGTGCTTCCATGTGGTCACCCTTGCCAAGTGCTCCAAGGGTTTCTCTTGTGTGGGATGCATGTGGCCTTCTATTGTGGCAGGGCTGCTATTTCTGTAATCATGTAGGTAGGATGAATTGGCCACAAAGCTGGATGGTTGAGAACCCCAGACACATGTGACTGCTACAGGCATATTGTTGGGCAGGGCAAGTTCTAAGTATGGCTGGCTGCAAGGCCCAGTTGTGCACAAATACTGCAGGTTCACTGGTAAGTGGGTCAGGCTCCCATTTGGCTGGTTGTAAGGTACAGCAATACATGGCTATTGTGAACATATTTCTGGGTGGTGCAAGGCCCTGGTGTCACAGGCTACTAGGCCTGGGGTCACACAACTGCTGTAGACCCCCAGTGTGGCTGGCTGCATGGCCTGGTGGCACTCAGCTGCCTGAAGTATACTGTTGGGTGGGCAAACCCTCAGTAAGGCTAGCTATGCAGCATGTGGCTGTTGCTAGCTCCCTCTTGTGTGAGGCAGGCTTCTTATGTGTGTTGGCTATGGAGCCCAGTGGTGCACAGCTGCCTTGGGCGCACTGTTTGATGGAGCAGACACCCAGTGTGGACTTGCTATGTAGTCTTTGGGCATGCAATTGAATCAGGTGTGTTGGTTGATGGGGCATGCTTTCTGTACAGCAGCACACAATCATTTCAGGCATGTTGGTGAGTGGGGCAGATCTCCTGTGTGGCTAGGTGCAAAGCCTAGTTATACAAATTTGCTGTGGGCTCACTTGTGGACAGGAGGGGTCCTTGGGATGAGCTGTATGTGTTGCTTGGCTGTGTTCAATTGCTTCAGGTGCTCTAGTGTGGGGGGCAGGCCCCTGTCCTAACAAAATAGAAGAAGTATCCCAAAATGGCACCTGCCAGCATCAGTGTCAGCACAGCTGAATTGGGCCACAAAATGGGCTGCCACCAGTGTCTCAGTCCCTGGAGTGGGAGTCCCAGCTGCCTCCTAGCTACCCAGGATGCACTTCAAGCTTATTAAATGAGTCTCTTTTACCAACAAACTATGCACTATTCTATATGGACCTTTTGTGCTGGTTTTAGGTCAAGTGAGTCTGTGTATGGATCCATTAAGAGCAGGTTTTCCTTTCCCTGAAGTTCTATAGTTTTCCTGGATGTATTCTCTGTTGGCTTTCATAACTAGGTTTTTTGTGGGTGTCATCTCTCTTGTCCTGTATCTAAGGGCTGAGGTATCTAATGTAGAACTTCAATCCCCTGCTCCTCCAGGAAAAGCTCCATGCCTTTGAGATCACTCTTGATCATGAAGTACTGCAATTAGAGTGTTTTTTTTCCTCAGCAGGACTGATCTCTCTTTGTGTTGCCCCTTGTTGTAGAGGTTCTTTTCACCCACTTTCCAGATGTCTCTCAGAGGAAATTATTCCACAAGCAGTTGTAGGTTTGTTGTCTCCATGAGAGGAGGTGAGCTCAGGTTCCTCCTACACCACCATCTTCCAAACTTCCGTGTGTACATTTAATTTATTGATTTGAGACCTTTTTTAAAAAATAAATTTAGAACTACAACTTTTCCTCTAAGCACAGCTTTAGGTGTTTTACACAAATTTTGATATATTAAGATCTGTAAAAATTCATCTTAAAGAATTTTCTACTTTCTCTTTGAGTTATTCTTTCATCTTTTAATTATTTAGGAGTCTGGTATTTTATTTCTCATGTTTGTTTCCTTCCAAAATTTCCTTGCTATTGATTTCTATCTTTATTACATTGTCATCAAATAACATATTGTGCATGAAGTCAATTGTAAATTTATCAAGACTTGGGAAACGTTCCATGTGCACTCAAGAAGAAAGTGTACTCTTCTATGGTTGGGTGATATGTCCTATATCTAATCGGCTTGTATAGTCATTCCAGTGTTCTAGTTTTTTATTGATCTTCTACTTTGTTATTTTATCCATAACTAAAAATGGAGGTGTTGAATTCTCCAAGTATTACTTCTGAATTGTCTATTTTTGCCTTCAATTTTGTCACTTTTTCCTGCTTCATTCATTTTAAGGCTATATTGTTAGATTCTTATATGTTTACAATGGCTATGTCTTCTCAGTGAATTGATACTTTATAACATAAAGCTCCTCATTGTCTCAAATACAGATTTCTCTGCAAGTTTATTTTGTATGATATTGTTGTAGTCTGTCCAGCTTCTTCTTGGTTACTGTTCTTATGATATATTATTATCCATCATTTTAGTTTTAAACTATTGGTGTGTTTGAATTGAAAGTGTGCCTGTTGTACATAGCATAGAGTAGTATACTTTTTAATTCATCTACCAATTTCTGCTTTTTTTGGAGTGTTTAATCTATGTAGATTTAATATAATTTGATAGAGAATTACATCTCCAATTTTACTATTTGTTTTCTATTTAACATGTTTTATGTTCCTATTCCTTCATTGCTGCATTATTGTGTGTTATTTTGGGGAATACCATTTTAATTTTCTTTTCATTACTTTTCTATTTCTTTAGTTATTTTTAGTGGATTCCTGGTGATTGTTATTAACATTTTAACTTATAAAAAACTATTTCAGAGTGTTATCAACTTAATTTCAATAGTATACACAATGTGCTCCTATTCGGCTCCATTCCCTATCTCTTCATTTGTAATGTAGCTATATATATCACATTTTTTACATTTTATGTACATCAGCACAGATTTAAAACTGATGCTTTTCTTTTAAATCAGATAGGAGAAAAAATTGTCATATAAATCAGATGGTAGAAAAAGAGTTACAAATAAAATACACATTTATGCAAGTTTTTATAATTATATCTTTAGTTAACTTTACTGTTGCTCCTCATTTCTTCATATGGATTCAAGCTACTGTCTAGTGTCTTTACATTTCAGCCTGAAAGACAATCTTCCATATTTCTTGTAGGACAGTTCTGTGCTTGTCAAATTTTCTCAGTTTTTGTTTATCTGGTAACATTTTAATTTCCCCTTTAGTTTTGAAGGATAGTTATACAGGATAAATAATTATTGGTTGACAGTCTTTGTTTTTCAGCACTTTGCAAACATTGTCCTACTGCCTTTTCATGTTATAATTTCAGAGAAGAAATTAACAATTTTTTTGAGGATACCTTGTATGTGATGCTTTTCTCTTACTGCTTTCAAGATTCTCTCCTGGTTTGGCTTTTATAGCATGTTTATGATATATCTAGGTGTGGCTCTCTTTGAGTTTACTATCCTTCAAGTTTATTGAACTTTTTAGATGTGTAGATTAATGTTTTCCTCAAATTAGGGAAGTTTGGGGTCATTATTTCTTTATAAATTCTTTCTGCTTCTTCCATTTTCTGAAACTCTCATATACATGATGGTAAGTTTGATTGTTTCTTCAGGTTTCTGAGATTCTCTTCCTTTCTCTTCATTCCATTTTCTTTCTTTTCCAAAGAGCGGATAATCACAATTGACCCATATTCAAACCATTAATTCTTTCTTATGCTTGCTCAAACAAACCTGTTGACACCACCTAGTGATTTTTTTTTCACTTTGGCTCTTGTATTTTCAACTCTAAAATCTGTGTTTTTAAATAGTTTCTCCCTTTATTAATATTCTTTATTTGCTGAGAATTCATTCTTATACTTTCTTTTAGACTTTAGACATAGTTTCCTTTAGTTCTTTGAAACTATTTTAAATGGATGATTTCAAGCCTTTGTCTAGTAAGTTCATGCTTGGGATTTTTCAAGAACAGTTTCTACTGATGGTTTCTTTACTTGTGTATGTATCATACCATCTTCTTTCTTTGCATACCTTGTATTTTTTTTTTAATTTGACACTTCAAACAATATAATGTGAACATTTTGTAATCACATTCCCCCCTCCAAGTTTTTGTTGTTGTTGTTGTTGTTTTCAGTAACTTCTCTGAACTTATTCTATTGTCTGTATATTTTGTCAAGTGTGGCTGCTAAAGTTTCTGCTCAATTAGCTTGGTGGTCAGATAATGGTAATGCTTGTTGAGAAATTTCCTTAAATGCCTAGAAATCATAAATCTGCCAGTCTCTGCCAAAGAGCTCTGTGAGTGTATGTGTGGGTTTTGGTACATTTTCTTTACTTCCTAATTATGCATAACCTCAAAGTTAGATAGTGGCAAGAAGTTAGATTTTCTAAGTTTTCTCTAATTATGAACACTGGGTATATGCACAAGCCTATATGTGCACATGACCTTCTAGATTCCCAAGAATATATTTAACTTGATCTTTTCAAAGACTCTTGTGTACATCTCATTCACCAAATTTTCCTTTTGAGATTTTTACTAAGGCTATTTGCCCTAACTGTTATCAACCAGCTCAGGGGCCACAATGTTAACTAGTTACTGGTGAATATTTCTGGAAATGTCTATAGGGAAATGAATGTCACAATGGATGGATTTCATGTTAGTTAAAAAAAAAGGTAAACTTCGCCAATGACAATTTCCAGGAAACCACCAGAGAGATAAAATAGTGACAATTCTGTGCAAATGGAGATTTGAAGGAACTCCAATACTGTTCTATCCTACCAGTGACTGTCAGCTTGCTGCTTTTCACCATGATTGTAATCTGTTGGTTTTGAATGCTACATCAGAATTGGGAAGGTGAAATGGGAATACTGAAAGCTAAAATGGCACAAAACTCACTCTTCTTACCACAATTTAGCTGTTATTATTATTTTAATTTAGCTTGGCTCACAGACCTGTGTTATGTGTCCAAGTCCCTAACTGCCTCTGATCTAAGGTGAGGTGGAGATGCAAGACAAAGGTTAGGTGGTTTCCGCCTTCCTCTGGGACTAGACAACATTTGACTAGCAAATAAATGCCTGCTCATCTGTATCAACAGCTGTGAGTTGTCAGTTACATGTCATCCTCCCTTCCCAGAAAAGACTTGATGTGGATGATAACATTAAACACATATGCTAGAAACTATTATCTATGTTAACTAACTTAATCCACAAAACAACAAAGTAGGTACAATGATTACCCTAATTTTTAACTGAGGTCCAGTAATTTACAGTAATCATAAAGATGTCTATTATGTTGGAAAGGTGATGTGGCTAGGTCTAAGCCTGGGCATCCAGACTTATGCTAAGTCCCATGACTTCAGAAAAGCTAGGAAAAATTGATTTGTGGTTGTTCTTATAGATTGTTTTATTTTAATGTTTGCATGAAGAAATGGAATTTAATGAAGCATTGATCCAAACCCTTTCCACTATGATAGAGACAGTAAAAAAAAAAATAGCCTATGTCGAGGTTTTCCTGGACAAATGCTAGCCAATGACTTGTGCAAGGCTCCTCTTTGTCTTCAAAGTACACACATAACAAGATAACTGGAAGATGGGTAGATATGCCCCAAAGTTTCTAAGGTGGAAGTTTTTAGGAGGTCAGCCTTAATGGAGAGGCTTAAAGTAAGGGGATTTTGTTGAGGAAGAAATCATGAAGGTTGAGCTGGCTCTTGTGAAGGATGACTAAAAGATGTTTAGGCAGGAAATTACCAGCATGAATACATATGGAAGCAGCAAATAAACAGGGACTAAATACAAACAATTCAGTTTAACTAGAATATAAAGCCTATTAAGGGGAACATATGGAAATAAGAGGTGTGGGAGTTAGATCATGGAAGGCTTTAAATGCCAGGGCAAATATTGTGAATTCCATTCAGTAGGCAATGGAGAACCTATCAAATAAAATCGAAGTAAAAATTGAGGCCCTGGAGGAAGAACAACCGTTATTTCACTCACACTTACACAGGAACTCGGGCAATTTAAAGCTGAACTGTGACTCCAGATTGAAGGCTATGCAGAGTATTTCAGTCCTCTTGACCACCACCATCAGTCTGAAAATAGAACTGAGGTAAAGAACTGTTAGGTAGATGGTAAATGACTGAAATTAGAATTTATTTTCTGACTTTCATGGCATTTTGTTCATTTAACAAAAATTTTTTAGCATGATTTTAGGTACAGTAGACACAGCCAATAATAAACATGGTTTTAGGGGAAATAGTCATCCCCAAACTTAATCTACTTCTTATGTTATTGGCTCAGTATTTAAATTCTTGGATATAACACCTTTATACTGCCCAAGTCTGTGCTGCCCTTATTTCTTGCCCAAATCCTTTCATAGTCTCTTTTTTCCCTCTGCCTCTCTTTTTTTTGTTGAGATATATTTGATATTTAACATTCTATTAGTTTTAGGTGTATAATGTAATGATTTATGTATATACTGTGAGTTGATTAGCACAATATTAACATCCATCATCATGCATAGTTATAATTTTTTTCTTCTGATGAAATTTGTTAAATTAACTCTCTTAGAAATTCTCAGATATACAATACAGTATTGTTAACTATAGTCACCATGCCATACATTTCATTCCCAGGGCTTATTTATCCTAAAACTGGAAGTTTGTATCTTTTGACCACCTTCACTCAATTTGCTCCCCTCCATGCCCTGGTACCCAGTAAGCTGTTCTTTATAATTATGAGTTTGTTTTTATCTTTCTGGTTCCACGTGTAAGTAATATCATACATTATTTGTCTTTCTGTCTGACATTTCATTAACATTGTGCCCTCCAGATCCATCCATGTTGACGCAAATGGCAGGATTTTCTTATATTTTATGGCTGAATAATAGTCCATCATGTATATATATCACGTTTTCTTCATCCATTTATCCATTTATAGACACTTATGTTGGTTTCAAGTCTTACCTATTGTAAATTATGCTGTACTGAACACGAGAGTGCAGATATCTTTTGAGATACAAATTTGTTTCCTTCAGATAAATACCTAGCAGTGGAATTGCTGAATCATTTGCTACTTTTAATTTTTTGAGGGACCTCCATACTGTTTTCCATAATAACTGAATCAATATACATTCCCTCCAATAGTGTCAAGGATTCCTTTTTCTCCATGTCCTCACCAACACTAGTTATTTCCTGTCTTTTTGATAGTAGCCATTCTGACAAATTTGAGGTGATATCTCACTGCGGTTTTGATTTGCATTTTCCTGATCATTAGTGATGTTGAGCACATTTTAATTTATCTGTTACCTATTTGTATATCTCCTTAAAAAAAAGTCTATTCAGATCCTTTACCCGTTTTTTTTTTTTTTTTGAGGAAGATTAGCCCTGAGCTAACACCTGCTGCCAATCTTCCTCTTTTTGCTGAGGAAGACTGGCCCTGAGCTAACATCCGTGTCCATCTTCCTCTATTTTATATGTGGGACGCCTACCACAGCATGGCTTGCCAAGCGGTGCCATGTCCACACCCCAGATCCAAACCAGCGAACCCTGGCGCTGAAGCTGAACATGTGAAATTAACTGCTGCACCACCGGGTTGGCCCCCTTTACCCATTTTTTAATCAGAATTTGTGGTTTTTTTTCCTGCTAAGTTGTATAAGCTCCTTATGTATTTTGGATATTAACCCCTTATTATATTTATGACTTGCAAATATTTTCTCCCACTCTGTAGGTTGATTCTTCACTATGTTGATTATTTCGTATGTTATGCAGAAGCTTTTTCGTTTAATACAATGCTACTTGTCTGTTTTTATTTTTGTTACCTGTGCTTTTTGGAAAATATCCAAAATACTATTGCCCAGGCCAATGCCATGAAGGTTTTTCCCTAAGTTTTCTTCAAGTAATTTTACAATTTCTGTAAAATTACAATTTCGTGTAAGTCTTTAATCCATTTTGAGTAGATTTTTGTATATGGTGTGAGAAAAGAATGCAATTTCACTCTTCTGCGTGGGGACATCCAGTTGTCCCATCATCATTTGTTGAACTGTCTTGTCTCCATTGTGTGTTCTCAGCACCTTTGTCAAGGATCAATTGACCATAAGATGTGGATTTATTTTGGTCTGTCTGTTTGATTGTTTATACATCTGTTGTCTGTTTCTACGCACGTACCATACTATTTTGATTACTATAACTTTGTAGTACATTTTGCAATCAGGAAACACAATTCCTCAACCTTTGTTCTTCTTGCTCAAAATTGCTTTGGCTGCTTGGGGTCTTTTGTGGTTTCATAGAAATTTTATGATAGTTAATCCTATTTCTGAGAAAAAATGCCATTGGAATTTTTATAGGAATTGCGTTGAATCTGTAGATCATTTTGAGTATTATAGATATTATAAAAATATTAATTCTTCAAATCTTTGAACATAGAATGTTTTTCCATTTATTTGTGTCTTCTTTAATGCCTTTAATCAATGTTTTGTGGTATTAGATGTACAGACATTTCACCTCCTTGCTTAAATTTATTCCTAAATATTTTCGATGTTACTGTAAATGGCATTATTTTCTTAAATTTTTTGGATAGTTCATTGTTAGTATATAGAAATGCTACTACTGTGTTATCTATGTTGATTTTCTTTCCTGCAGCCTCACTGAAATTTTCATTAATTGTAATAGATTTTGGGTGGAGTCTTTAGGCTTTGCTATACATAAGTTCATGTCATCTGTAAACAGTTCGATTTATCTCCTTTTATTCTGATTTGAATGCTTTTTTATTTCTTTATCTTTCCAAATTGCTCTGGTTAGGAATTCTAGTACTATGTAGAATGAAGTGGCAAAAGTAGGCATCCTTATCTTGTTCCTGATCTTAGAGAAAATGCTTTAGTGTTTCATCATTGAGTATTATGTTAGCTGTGTCTTGGCACATTTGGCCTTTATTATGTTGAAGTGCATTCCTTCTATACCTGATTTGTTGACAGTTATCATGAAAAGATGTTGAATTTTGTCAAGAAATTTTCCTGCATCTCTTGATATGATCATACTATTTTTCTCCACCATTCTGTTAATGTGGTGCAGAACATTTATTGATTTGTGTGTTTTGAATGATCTCTGGGATAAATCTTACTTGACAATGGCTTATGATACTTTTGGTGTGCTGTTGAATTCAATAAATCCGCATCTTATGATCAATTGGTCTTCAATAAATGGTGGTGGAAAACTGGATATCCACATGCAGAAGAATGAAATCGCTCCCTTATATCACGTCATATATATTTGTAGTATTTTATTGAGGATTTATGCATCAATGTTACAAGAATAGTGGTCTGAAATTTTCTTTTCTTGTAGTGCTCATGTCTGACATGCATCAAGGTAATTCTGGTATTGTAAAATAAGTTTAAGGGTGTTTCCTCCCCTTTAATTTTTTGACAGAGTTTGAGAAGATTGATATTAATTCTTCTCTAAATGTCTGTATGAATTCACCTGTGATGCAGTCTGATTCCTGGCTTTTATTTGTTGGGGGGTTTTTGATTATTTATTCAGTTTTCTTATTTGTTGTTAGTCTTTTCAGATTTTCTATTTCTTTGTGATTCAATCTTGATACATTGTACATTTCTAAGAATTTGTCCATTTCTTCTAGGTTATCCAATTTGTTGACATATGGCTACTCATAGTAATTTCATGATCCTTGGTTTTTTTGTGATATCTGTTGTAATATCTACTCTTTCAAGTACAATTTTACTTATTTGAGTCCTCTCTCCTATTTGCTTAATTATTCCAACTAAAAGTTTGTCAATTTTATCTTTTCCAAAAATCAGCTCTCAGTTTTGGTGATCCATTCTATTTTTTTCTAGTCTCCATTTCATTTATCTCTTCTCTGATCTTTATGTTTTCCTTCCTTCTAGGAACTTTGGCATTATTTGTTCTTTCTCTAGTGCCTCAAGGTATAAAATTAGGTTGTTTATATTTGATCTTTCGTTTTTTTAAATATAGGCATTTATTGCTACAAATTTCCTTGTTAGAGCTACTTCTGCTGCATCCCATAGGTTATGGTATGTTGTGTCAGGTTTTATTTCTTTCAAGATATTTTGTCTTCATTTCTCTTTTGACTTCTTCTTTGTTCCATTGTCTGTTAAGGATTGCATTGTTTAATTTCCACTTATTTGTGAATTTTCCAGTTTTTCTCCTCTTACTGATTTCTAGTTTCATAATTTAGTGGTTGGAAAATATATTTGATATAATTTCAATTTTCTTAAATTTATTAACACTTATTTTGTGGCCTGACATATGATCTATCATGCATAATGTTCTGCATGTGCTTAAAAACAATGTGAATTCTTTTGCTGTTGGGTGGAAAGTTTTCTATTTGTCTGTTAGATTCATTTGGTCTATAGTGTTGTTCAAATCCATGTTGATATACTGTCTGGATCATCTACTCATTTTTGAAACTGGGATATTGAATTCCCTTACTATTATAGTATTTCTTTTTATTTCTCCCTTCATATCTCTTAATATTTTATTTATATATTTAAGTGCTCTGATGTTAAATGCATTTATATTTACAATTGTTATATCCTTGTGATGAATTGACATCTTTATAATTACATAGAGACCCTTTTGTCTCTTGTTACTATTTTTGACTTAAAGTCTATTTTGTCTGACATAAATAAAACCACATTGCTCTCTTTTGGTTACTATTTCCACACAATGTCTTTTTCCGTTCTTTCACTTTCAGTTCAAGTGTGTCATGATTTGTAAAGTGAGTCTCTCAGAGGTAGCATTTGGTTCAGTCTTGTTTTTTTATCCACTCAGTCACTCCATATCTGTTTATTGGGGAATTTAGTCTATTTCTATTTAAAATAATTATTGGTATGTAAAAAGTTACTATTGCCACTGTTTGTTTTTTTTTTCTGTTTTGTGGTTATATTCTTTCTTTTTCCCTCTCTGGCTTTCTTTCTTTGTGGTTTGATAATCTTTTTAGTGGCATATATTGATTTCTTTCTTTTTGTCTTTGTATCTGCTCTAAGTTTTTGCTTTCTTGTTACCATGATGCTTACTCTGAACTTCTTATAGTTATGTGTGCTTTTTGCTGATAAAAACTTAACTTCAATTACAGACATAATTCTTACACTTTTACTCCCCCCTACTTTATATTACTGATTACACAATTTATATATTTTTATCTTTTCCACCCATTAACAAATTGTGGTGTTTATAGTTATTTTTAATACTTTCATTTTTTAACTTTTATACTAGAATTAAAAGTGATGTATGCATCCCCATTACAGTATTAGAATATCCTGAATTTTACTATCATCTTACTTTTATGGTGAGTTTTATATCTACATATGTTTTGATGCTTTTAGCATACATTTGTGTCAACTTTAAGAAGTCCCTTTACCATTTTTCTAAGGCAGGTGTAGTGTTGATAAACTCCCTCAGCCTTTGTTTGCCTGGAAATGTATTTATCTCTCTTTCCTTTCTGAACAACAGCCTTGTCAGGTATTATATTCTTGCTTGACAGTTTTTCTTTCTTTCAGCACTTTGAATATATCATCCCACTATTATCTTGCTTGCAAAGATTCTGCTTAGAAATCAACTATTAGTCTTATGGGGATTTCCTTATATAAGATGAGCTGCTCTTCTCTTTCTGCTTCAACATTCTCTTTGTCTTTGACTTTTGAGAATTTGAGTATAACGTGTCTTGGTGAAAATCTCTTCATACTTAACCTATTTTGGATTTTGAGGGCTCTATGGATCTGAATGCTTATTTTTCCTCTCCAGGTTTTGAATTTTTCTGTCATTATTCCTTTAAATAAGCTTTCTGCCCATTTCCTTTTCTCTGCTTCTGTAACACAAATAAGTTTTTCTTTTTTTGTCCCACAAATCCCTTATGCTTTCTTCACTCTTTTTCCTTATTTTTTTCTGTTTCTTCCTCTGAGTGATTTCAAAACCTGCCTTTGAGTCCACTAATTCTTCCCTCTGCTTGATCAAGTCTGCTATTGAAGCTTTCTGTGGAATTACTTTGTTCACTCATTGTGTTGTTCAGCTCCAGAATTTTTGTTTGTTTCTTCTTTATGGTTTCTTTCTTTTTGTTGGTCTTCTCATTTTGGTTATGTGTTGTTTTTGTGATTTTGTTTAGTTGTCTATCTGTGCCATTTGGTGGCTCACTGAACTTCTATAAAATAGTTATTTTGAATTCTTTCTCAGGCAATTTATATATCTCCATTTCCTTAGAGACTACTAGTAGTGCTTTATTTTGTTACTTTTGCTGTGTCATGTTTCTCTGATTATTTTTGATTTTTTGGCCTTGTGCCTGTCTGCACATTTAAAGATGTGGGCTTCACTTCCAGTCTTTACAGACTGGCTCTGGCATGGAAAGCCCTTCACCAGTGAGCTTGTCCAGAGATTCTGGGTAGGCTGTCTTGTTGGGTTCATAGGCCAGCTTTTTTCTCAACTCCTTAGGTAGGTTGGCCTGGTACCCTGGTCAGTAGTTTAGTGGGCCTGGTGTCTGGGTCTGTGGGGACTGGTCTGGTGCCTGAATTCATGGGAACAGGCCTAGAGCCTGGATCCATAGGTATCAGCCTCGATCTTGGATCCCCAGGGTCTGGCCTGGCACCAGTGCCCACTTAAGTGGACCTGGTGCCTGCATCCACAAGGGTGGGTCAGATGTCTTGGACTGTAGAGGCAGCCCTGGAGCCTAGGACCATCAGGTCTGGCTGGAACCTGGTCTACTGAAATTTGGGGCAGTGAGATCCAGCCTGAAGTCTGTGGGACAGCTCTTGAGTCTGGATCTAGCCTGAAACTGAGATAGGCATGAAATATGAACTATGGTGATTGCCTGGAGTCTGGGTACATGAGGGCTAGCCTGATGCCTAGGACAAGGAGTGCCAGCCTAGAGTCTGGAGCCATCATGGCTGGTCTGGAGCCTCAAATCATGGGAGCCAACCTGGTGCTGGTATTCACTGGGGCAGGCCTGGTTCTGGAGTCCATGGTGATATCAGGTGATCATTTCACTTTCCTTCCCCCACACAGAGAATATCTCCATGCTGCCCTGCCTAGGCATGGGGTAGTGGTGATGTGGGTAATGTAAAACTACCCTTCCTACTCTCTTCAAAGAATCTTTTCTTATTCCTGTGCTGTACCAATGTGATTAATCTCTCACTTTGTTTCTTTAGCTTTCCTGAATGTATTTTTATGCAATGGTAGTTGTTCATATGTATGTTTCTGTGAGGGAATGAGCACTGGAAACTTCTATGTTGCCATCTTGCAGATATCACTCCCCAAAACACAGTAATTTGATTGTACATTCTAAGTAGAATAGATCAAAAAATAAAAGACAGGAGATTTCTAGGAAGATGGTAGCGTAGGAAGATTCTGAACTCACTTCCTCCCACAGACACAACAAATTCACAACTACCTGTGGAACAATTACTTCTGAGAGAGAACTGCAAGCTGGATAAAAACAACCCCCACAACAAAGGGACAACACTGATAGAGGTGGAGGAGGCAGAAATACCTGTTTGCTGAAGAAGAAAACACACCCTAGCCATGACACTTCATGGTTGAGAGCAATCTTAAGGTATGGAGCTTAAGGTATGGAAGGAGGAGAGAATCTTAGTGGGATAGGTATGCCACAATAAGCAACCTTTGAATTCAGCACAATCGAGATGAATGCCATCATGCCTTGCTTTGCTGGCTATTAAAATCAATAGAAAAAACACCCAGAAAAGCCTGTTGAACATAAGAGAAAGGAAAGCTTGCTCTTAAAGTGCCCATGCAGAAATTCACCCATATAGGAATCCAATACAAATTCACCAGAAAGAGGTGTGCATAGTCCTTTGGTAAAAAAGACTTACTTGATAGGCTCTAGATATGTCTCAGAAAGGCAGGAGGCATCTGGGCCCAACTCCTCAGGAACTGAGACAATAGCAGCAGCCATTATAGTGACCTGGTACAGGCATACTGACACAGATTATGGCAGATGCCATTGAATTTCTTCCTCTGGCCTGTTAGTGCAGGGTTGTGCCCCACCCACTAGAGCACCAATTTAATCCAGCTTAGCCAGGGAAGGCAGCCCATCCCAGGGACTGGCCTTGCTGACCAGCCCTGAAGGAACTTGTGGGCCCTTGTAAGTAGACTGTATTGGACCCCTGCAGCAGGGTGAATGGGTCCACCTCAGTGGGACAGAATGTGCACATGGGGCAGGACTGCATTGGTGGACTGTGTGGACCCGTGGGTGGTGGAGTTTGACAGCTGCAGCAGACTTATGCCATTGGCCATCTCAAACAGCCACACGAGGGATCTTCCTGAACTTCTAATGCCTGAAACAATTGTATGTTCCCATGCCTGGGGTCACCTTCACCCAGGTGTGCTCCTGAGAGGGCTGATAACAGCTTTGAAAGCCAGAGGCCTACAGCAGTTTTGAGCTGTTGAGCCTAGCAGTCAGCCACATTGGGTACGTGACTCATTTAACAGCAAAACAGCAGCAGGTGTGTGTTATTAGACCTTGTGCCAACTGTTCTGGGCTAGCCCAGCAAAATAAAGTGAATATAGCAGCTGCACACAGCTGAGTCTTATAACCAGCCAGCCAAGGGGCCAGCCTAGCCTACCCATGCTCTGGCAGAAAGAGCAACCCCTTCACAACAGAAGGGCAAATGTAGCCCACACAGGGGACATTCCTGGAACATTTGGAGCTTTTAAGGAGAGGGAAGCACATTGCTGGGCCTCACAAGGCATTGCTTACATAAGACCACATCTCCAAGATTGGGAGACATAGCTTATGTGTCTAATTCATAGATATAAACACAAATAAAGAGAGAAAATGAGGGATAAAGGAATATCTTCTAAATAAGGGAACAGGACAAATCCTCAAGAAAAGAACTAAACAAAAGAGAGGCAAACAATCTACCTGATGAAGAGTACAAACTCATAGTCATAAGGATGCTCACTGATCTTGTGAGAAGAATAAATGAAGACACTTATAACTTACAAAAAGAGTTGAAAATATGAAAAGAAACAATGAGAACTGAAGAATACAATAATGGAAATGAAAAAATGACTAAAGGGAATCAACGGCAGAATAGATGACACAGAAGAACAGAATAGCAAGCTGGAAGAAAGAGTAGAGGAAATCACTCAAGCTGAACAGAAAAAAGAAAAGGAATTAAGAAGAATGAGGACAGTCTAAAGGACCTCTGGGACAGCATCAAACTACTAATATCTATATTATATTTGTCCCATAAGGAGAACAGAGAAACAAAGGAGCAGTGAATCTATGTGAAAAATCATCCTGAAAACTTTCTTAACCTAAAGAAGGAAACAGACATCCAGATACAGGAAACACAGAGGACACCAAACAAGATAAACCTAAACATGCCCACACCAAGACATATTATAATTAAAATGTCAAGAATTAAAGAGAAAGAGAGAATCATAAAAACCACAAGAGAAAGGTAACAAGTTACATACAGAGGAAACTGCATGAGGCTATCAGCTGACTTCTCAGCAGAAATCTTATAGGGCAGAAGGGAGTGGCATGATATATTCAAGGAGCTGAAAGGAAAAAGCCTACATCCAAGAATACTCTACAAGGTTATCATTCAGAATGGAAAGAGAGATAAAGAGTTTTTCAGACAAGCAAAACTTTAGGAATTTATCACCAATAAACTCACCTTACAAGAAATGTTAAAGGGGCTTATATAACTGGAAAAGAAAAGACCATAAATCACAATAAGAAAACTATCAAAGAGAAAATTGACTGGTAAAAGCAAATATACAGTAAATGTAGCAGATCAACCACCTATAAAGCTAATATGAAAATTAAAAGTCAAAAGTACCAAAATTGAGGTCAGCCCGGTGGCGCAGCAGTTAAGTGCACATGTTCTGCTTCTCGGCCGCCCGGGGTTCGCAGGTTCAGATCCTAGGTGTGGACATGGCACCACTTGGCACACCATGCTGTGGTAGGCGTCCCACATATAAAGTAGAGGAAGATGAGCATGGATGTTGGCTCAGGGCCAGGCTTCCTCAGCAGAAAAGAGGAGGACTGGCAGTAGTTAGCTCAGGGCTAATCTTCCTCAAAACAACAAGAACAACAACAACAAAAAGTACCAAAATTATCTATTTTCATGATAAGAAGTTAGTGGATATACATGCACATGCACAAAAGAGGTTAAATATGATTTAAAAAATGTAAAACATGGGGTGAGGGGAGTAAATGTATAGGGCTTTTAGTAAGAGGTCAAACTTAAGAGATCATAAACTTAATATAGATTGCTATTTACATAAGTTCTTATATATGAGCCTCATGGTAATCACAAACTAGAAACCTATAATAAATACACAAAAACTTAACAGAAAGGAACCCAAACACAGTACTAAAGAAAGCCATCAAACCACAAGAGAAGAAAGCAAGAGAAGAAGAAAGGAACAGAGAAGAACTACTGAAACACCCAGAAAAAAGTTTCAAAATGACAATAAATACATACTTATCAATAGCTACTTTAAATGTCAATGGGTGAAATGATCCAATCAAAAGATGCAGGGTGGATAAATGGATAAAAACTTAGGAGCCATATATATCCTGCATGCAAGAGGCACACTTCAGATCTAAAGACACTCACAAAATGAAAGTGAAGGGATGAAAAAGTTTCTCCATGCAAATGACAACAACAACAAAACTGGGTTATCAATACTTACATCATAAAAAATAGACTTTAAAACAAGAACTGTAACAAAGGACAAAGAAGGGCACTATGTAATGATAAAGGGAACAAACCAACAAGAGGACAGAACACTTCTACGTATCCATGCATCCCACATAGCAGCACCAAAATATATAAAGCAATTATCAACAGACAGAAAAGGAGAAATAGACAATAATGCGATAATAGTAGGGGAATTTAACACTCCAGTTACATCAATGGATAAATCAACCAAACAGAAGATCAATGAGGAAACATTGGCCTTACATGACATATTAGATCAGATGGACTTAGATATATACAGAACATTCCTCCCCCAAACTGCAGATTACACAATTCCTTTTGAATGTACATGGAACGTTCTCCAGGATAGATCACATATTAGGCCAGAAAACAAGTCTCAATAAATTTAAGAAGGCTGAAATAATGCCAAGCATCTTTACTGACTACAACAGCATGAAACTAGAAATCAAGTACAGGAAGAAAACTGGAAAAGCCACAAATATGTGGAGACTAAACAAAATGCTACCGAAAAACTACTGGGTCAATGAAGAAGTCAAAGAAGAAAACCTGGAGATGAATGAAAGTAAAAGCACAACATTCCAAAATTTATGGGATACAGCAAAAGCAGTTCTCAGAGGGAAGTTTATAGCAATACAAGCTCACTTAAAGAAACAAGAAAAATCACAAATAAACAATCTAACGGTGCACCTAAGAGAACTAGAAAAAGAAGAACAAACAAAGCCCCAAATCAGTAGAAGGAAGGAAATAATAAAAATCAGAGTGGAAATAAATGAAATAGAGGCTTAAAAAGCAATAGAAAAAAATCAAGGGGCCAGCTCTGTGGCATAGTGATTAATTTCAACATCCTCTGCTTCAGTGGCCTGGGTTTGCAGGTTTACATCCCAGGCACAGACCTATACCACTAGTCAGACATACTGTGGTGGAGACCCATAAACAAAAAGTGGAAGTGGACTGGCACAGATATTAGCTCAGGGCTAATATTCCTCAAGCAAAAAAAAAGAGAAAGATTGGCAACAGTTGTTAGTTCATGGCTAAACTTTCTCAGAAAAAAAAAAGAAAATCAACAAACCTAAGAACTAGTTCTTTGGAAACATAAACAAAATTAACAAACCTCTAGCTAAACTCAACAAGGAAAAAAGAGAAAAGGCTCACATAGATAAAATTAGAAATGAAACATGATCAGTTACAACAGATACCTCAGAAATACAAAAGATCATAAGAGAGTACTGTGAAAAAGTACACACCAACAAATTGGATAATCTAGAAGAAATGGATAATTTCTTAGAATCATATAACCTTCCAAAAGCGAATAAAGGAAAAATAGAGAATTTTAATAGACCAATCACAAGTAAGGAGATTGAAATGGTAATCAAAAACCTCCCAAAAACAAAAGTCCAGGACCAGATGGCTTTCCCAGTGAATTCTAGCAAATATTTAGGGAAGATTTAACATCCATCTTTCTCAAACTCTTCCAAAAAATTGAAGAGTAGGGGAAGCTTCCTAACTCATTCTGGAAGACCAACATTTCCTTGATACCAAAACCAGACGAAAACACACAAAAAGAAAATTACTGGCCAATATCACTAATGAACGTAGATGCAAAAATCCTCAACATAATTCTGGCAAATCAAATACAACAAGACATTAAAAAGATCATACACCATGATTAAGTGGGATTTATTCGTGGGATGCAGAGATAGTTCAACATCCACAAATCAATCAGCGTGATGCAACACGTAAACAAAATGAACAATAAACATCACATGATCATCTTAATAGATTCAGAGAAAGCACGATACAACATCCATTTATGATAAAAACTATGAATAAAATGTATATAGAAGGAAAGTACCTCAACATAATAAAGACCATATATGACAAACCCTGTACAGAGTTCATTGACCTCCTGGCCTTCTAAGGACACTGGGCCTGGGCCCTACATAAAGGAATGTGTCTGGGCTCGGGGCTGAAGATGGCCAATTCGGCCCTGACTCTAAGGCACAAGTTAGAAAGAATATGTCCTGCATCATGTCCCTTGTCTGGGCTAGCCACCCCGACAGACACCTAACTGGACTTTAGAAACATCCCATCCATGGGAACCAAAATGATAGAAGCACCCCATCCTTGGGAACAAGAAGAAATAACTCAAAGTATCCAAATGTCTGCAACCCTGAGTCAGAACCTAGAGAAACCTTAGGATAAAAGGGAGTAACAGGCATAGAACAATTGGAAGTCTCACTGAAGAAAGTACGCTTTGCCTCAGAACTGGACAATCTGCACTCCCACCCGCCATACAAACTATTGGGACTTCCCCAGTTGATTGTGATATGGATGTTGTAAGTATCGATTTGTTGTTCCCCTTTATCCCTGCCTCTCGTTCTGTTGCCCTTTATCAATAAACTTTGAATGTTTAAACAACCAAGGAGCCTTGGCGGTATCTGTCATGCCTTGCCCTTTGACGCTGTGGACAACAAACCCATAGCCAATATCACACTTAATGTTGAAAAACTAAAACTATCCATTTAAAAATAGGAACCAGACAAGGATGCACACTTTGACCACACTTATTTAACACAGTATTGGAAGTCCTAGCCAAACAATCAGGCAAGAAAATGAAATAAAAGAGATCCAATTTGGAAAAGAAGTAAAACTGTCACTACTTGCAGATGTCTTGATTTTATATTTAGAAAACCCTAAAGAATCCACCAAAATCTACTAGAAATAATAAATTAATACAGTAAAGTTGCAACGTACAAAAATGACATACAAAAATAAGTTGCATTTCTATACATTGTCAACAAAATAACAGAAAGAGAAATTAAGAATACAATCTCATTTACAATCGCAACAAAAAGAGTAAATTACCAAGGAGTAAATTTAACCACAGAGGTAAAAGACCTGTACACTGAAACTACAAAACATTGCTGAAAGAAATCAAAGAAGACACAAAGAAATGGAAAGATATTCCTTTGTCATGGATTGGAAGAATTAACATAGTTAAAATGTCCATACTTCATAAAGCAATCTACGATTCAATGCAATCTCTGTCAATCTTCCAATGACATTTTCACAGAAACAGAACAAAGAAGCCTAAAATTTACAGGGAATCACAAAAGACCCCAAATAGCCAAAGGAATCCTGAGGAAAAAGAGCAAAGCTGAAGATATCATACTCCCTGATTTCAAAATATACTACAGAGCTGTAGTAACCAAAAGAGCATGGTACTGGCAAAACAACAGACACAGAGATCAATGGAACAGAATCAAGAGCCCAGAAACAAACCCACATACTTATGGACAGTTAATTTTTGACAGGGAAGCCAAGAATATACAACAGAGAAAGGAAAGTCTCTTCAATAAATGGTGCTGACAAAACTGGACAGCCACATGCAAAAGAATGAAAATAGACCATTGTTCACACCATACACAAAAATTAACTCAAATGGATTAAAGCCTTGAATGTAAGACTTGAATTCATAAAACTTCTAGTAGAAAACATAGGCATTATGCCCTTCCACATCAGTCTTATTAGCATCTTTTTGAATACCATGTGTCACCAGGCAAGGGAAACATAAGGAAAAATAAACAAATGAGACTATATCAAACTAAAAAGCTTTTGCGCAGAAAAGGAAACCATCAACAAAATGAAAAGACAGCCTAACAATTGAGAGAAGATATTTGCAAACCACATATCTGATAAGGGGTTAATGTCCAAAATATATAAAGAAATGCATATATATAAAGAAAATATATAAAGAAACTCAACTCAACAGCAGAGAAACAAACAACCCAATTGAAAAATGAGCAAAATATCTGAACAGATGTTTTTCCAAAGAAGATATACAGATGGTAAAGAGGCACATGAAAAGATGGTCAACATCACTAATTATTAAGGAAATGCAAATCAAAACTACAATGAGATATCACCTCACACCCATCAGAATGGCTATAATTAACAAGACAATAAGTACCAAGTGTTGGAGAGGATGTGGAGAAAAGGGAACTCTCATACACTGTTGGTGGGAATGTAAACTGGTGCAGTCACTATGGAAAACAGTATGGAGATTACTCAAAAAATTAAAAATAGAACTACCATATGATCCAACTATTCTACTTCTGGGCATTTATCCAAAGGACACAAAAACAAGAATGTGTAAACGTATATGTACTCCTATATTCGTTGTAGCAGTATTCACAATAGCCAAGACTTGGAAACAAAGTGCCCATCAATGGATGAATGAATATAGAAGATGTAGTACATATACACAATGGAATACTACTCAGCCAAAAAAAAACAGATGAAAATCTTCACATTTCCAACACCATAGTTAGAACTTGAGGGTATTATGCTAAGCAAAATAGGTCAGATGGAGAAAGACAAATACTGTTCGACTTCACTCATAAGTATAAGATAACAACAACAACAACAACAACAACAAAAACAAAAACACATAGATACAGAGATTAGATTGGTAGTTACCAGAGAAGAAGGGGGAGGGAGGAGGACAAATGTGTGAAAGGGCGCATGTATGTGGTGATGGAGGGTAATTAGTCTTTGGGTAGTGGACATGCTGTATTCTACTCAGAAATCAAAATATACTGATGTACACTTGAAATTCATATAATGTTATAAACCAATGTTACCTCAATAAAAAAAGGTAAAAGGCAGAGTAAAAATAAATACATTAAGGAATGAATGATTGAATTAATGAATAAATAAATATTTAGTAAATATATTTGTATTAGTTGTTTTAATGTTGGTATTGTTATTCTAAGACTATTATATGCATATTGTTGCCTAAAGAGAATAAGTAATTTTGTTTATATTATTGAAAAACAGATATTTTAACATAAAAGAAAAGGGATATACCTTTACAATTTATGAGGTGAAATAAAAACCTTATCATCGTGAATGTGAATTGCAGATATCAGTATGAATACATGAGGTATTTCATCTTTAAAAAGAAACATATTTCCGAGTGATTTTTAGTTTAACCAAAATGGAGTAGCCCTATTCCTCCCTAGTCCTCTCCGTTATATCTAAAAAACCTGAATACAACAAATTGGTATTGTTTTTCCCTCTAAAAGGAAGAAACAAATTGTGGACAGCCTCTGCAAGTCAGGACTTGAGGATGATAAAGGGGTGAGTCCTCTGTTTTTCCTTATTGCCTCCCATCTAGCCCATACAGGGAGCTCCAGAAGTCTACAACCTGGAGCCACCAACAGGTACAGACCAAAAAAAAGATGCAAGAAAATCCTTTTTTCCCCCAGCAAAATGAAGGGAAATAACAGAAAATGTTTTTGGTAATACTTGCCCTAGAGCAGCCAAACACAAATGGAAAAAAAAAAAAAAGTTTCCTCTTCCCCTCATGGTGCCAGTGAGGTTGAGAGGAAAGTTTTGCTTCCACCCAATCCCATCCCAACCCACCCCACAAACCATAAGCAGGCAATGCACCTCAACTACATGACTGGTGGATGATGACAGGTTGAGTTGGACCTAATCTTCTGTTTTCCGCCTGGAAGAAACAGTCTGCATTCCAATTCCCCCACCAGGTGATATAGGCAGGCCAAGAATTAACCTGTTATTCGATTCTTCTGCCCAGGAAGTGTCAATGGGGTCCAGTGGCAACCTGTGCCTCCACCACCACCCAGCAGCAAGGAGACTCATTGAGGTGCTGTGAAGCAAAGCTAGTCAGCACGAGGCTTTACCAGTTTTATCCATGTGAACAGAGTCTATTGAGGGGCCAGTTTCCACTCACACCTAGCATCAACGAGAGTGAACAAGGTCCAAGTCTCAACTAGCAAGCACTCTACTTTCCCCCATCTGTGATGTCGGTGGGTCCCAACAGGAAGTTGAACTTAAGCAAAGTGAACAAGACGAAGCAAAGCAGACCTAGTTAGCACTCCCGTATTCTCCCCTTCGTTGTCAGTGGGGTCCAATGAAGAGCTAAGCCTTCATTCCAACCTGTCATCAGTGAGGTAGAATGAAGTAGTGAGAGGTGGATTAGTTGACATTTGACTCTCATCTTCCTACACTATTGACAACAAATCCTAATGTAGAGTTGGGCTTCTGCCCCAACCCTGTAGCAACAAAGCAGTGTGAATCAGCACTGCACTTTTTCCTCCTCATTAGGTGCATTTGGGTACAGAGGGATCCTAAGCTTACATCCTCATTCAGAGGCAAGAAGTCAGTGCAAGTCATACCCCTCACTTAATAGAAAGCATCAGCAGGCCTGAGGGAAAAGCTAAACTTCCATTCCAAGCATCTGTAATGAGGCAATGTAAATCAGTGTGCCACTTTGCTGGGGTGGTATGGACAGGACCAAAAAGGAAGATGACCATAACACTTACCTGATCCTTTTGGTACACTCCAACAGAAGTATACCCTACTAAAAATAGATAACTAAATAGAATCTGGAGTTTCACAACACAACATTCAAATGCCAAGGATAAGATGGAAAATGAAAGCAAAATCCAGGAAAATTGCAATGTTAATGAGAAAAGGCAAAGAACAGATGTCAACAAGGAGATGAACTAGATGTTGGAATTATCTGACAAAGACTAAAAAGATCATCATAAAATTTCTTTGGCAATCAAACATAAATTTTCCTGAAATACATGAAAAAATAGAAAAACGTGAAAGAATAGAGGTTATTAAAAATGAATGAGAGGCCAGCCCCATGCCTGAGTGGTTACATTCACACACTCCACTTCGGCGGCCCAGAGTTTGGCTGGTTCGGATCCTGGGCATGGACATGGCACCACTTATGAGGTCATGCTGAGGTGGTATCCCACATGCCACAACTCGAAGGACCCATAACTAAGATTTACAACTATGTACTCGGGGGATTTGAGGAGAAAAAGCAATTAAAAAAGAAGTTTGGCAACAGTTGTTAGCTCAGGTGCCAATATTTTTTTAAAAATGAATGTAATTATATAATATAAATATAATAACTGAAATTTTAAAAAATCTTTCTTCAGGCTCAATACTAAAGTGGATATGACAGAAGACAGACTCACTGAATTTGAAAGCAGATAAATACAATACACTAAATCTGAATAAGAGATAAAATAGAATGAAGAAAATAAAATCTCATGGACATATGGACAACAACAAAGGATCAAATTTTCATATAATCAGAACCCCAGAAGGAGAGTAGAGAGAAAGTAGGATTGAAAAGGAATTTGAAGAAATAATAGGTGAAATCTTTCTAAATTTAGCAAAAGACATAAACTACACACTCAAAAGCAAACCCCAAATTGGATAAACCCAAATAATCTCATGCCAAGAAACATCTTAATTAAAACTGTAAAAACTAAAGACAAAGAAAACATGTTGGAAGCATCCAAAGAGAAAAACACATTACTTTAGGAGTACGCCAGTTCACATGACAGAGAACTTCTCAACTGAAATTAATGAAGGCAGAAGAAAGCATCCTTCAAAAATGAAGGGAGAAATAAAGGCATTCTCAGACAGAAGGAAAATAAGATAATCTATTACTAGCAAAATACTTTTCAAGAATAGCTAAAAGAAATTATCTAAAAGAAAGGAAATTATAACAGAAGAAGGCTTAGAATTTCAGAAAAGAAAGACTATCAGAATGTAGAAAAATATGAGTAAATATAACAGACTATCCTACTTTTCATGAATTTCTTAAATCTTGATGGTTGAAGCAAAAAATATAATATTGTGTGATATGGTACTCAGTATACGTAGAATAAATACTCAAGACAATTACATTTACAAAGTTGAGAAGGTAAAGGGACTCAAATGGAAATAATGTTTCTACACTTGAAGTGTATTCGTACCAGTAGACTGTGATAAATTATATATGCATACTGTAATATTAATAACAAACACTAAGAAAACTATGCAAAACAATATACCAAAAATACTATAAATAAATCAAAATAGAATCCTAAGAAATCTTTAAATAATGCACAGAAAGGTAATAAAAGGAAGCAGAGGAAGGAAAATCAAATGACATAAACAAAAACTAAATAATAAAACAGCATAATTAAACCCTACATGTGTATAAATACCTTAAATATAAGTGACTTAAATGCACCAATGCAGACAGATTAACAGAGTGGATGAAAACATAACCCAATAATACGCTATGTTCAAGAAATCCACTTTAGATATAAAAATATAGGTATAAAGTAAAAGACTGGAAAAATATATGTCATCTAATCATTAATTTAAAAAAATAAAAACTGGTTATATTAATATTAGGTAAAGTAGACTTCAGAGGAGAGAAAATTGGTAGAAATACAGAAGAGCTTTACACAATAATAAAAGAAGAAATCCACTAGGAAGGCAACACAATCCTAAACGTGTATGCACCAAACAACAGAGCCTCAAAATATGTGAAGCAAAACCTAATAGAACCAAAAACTGAATAGAAGAATCCATAATCGTAGTGGGGTATTTCAACATCCAATCTCAGCAATTAATAGATTTATTAACAGGCAATCAGCAAAGGTATAGACCGAACAAAACAATCAATCAGCAGGATCAAATTAACACATATGGAACACTCCAAAAAAGAACAGTAAAATATACATTTTTTAAGCACCTACAGAACATTCAACAAGATAAATCATATTCTGGGCCATAAAAACAAACCTTGATAAATTTAAAAGACTTTAAGTTATACAGAGTATGTTTTCTAATCACAGTAAATCAAATTATAAATCAAAAAAGAGAAATACAGAAATCCTCCTAACACCTTATAAATAAACAACACACTTCTCTATAATCCATGTGTCAAAGAGAAAATCTCAAGAGAAACAACATTAATACACAGAACTGAATAAAAACAAAATTCTGAATTTCAAATCTTGTGGGACACAGCTAGAGCAGTGCTGAGATGTAAATTTATAGCATTAATGTAAGCAAGATGGAGGAAATAACATCAGGAATGAAACAAAGTTTGTCTTTATTGAGTGTGTAGTCACTAAAATGATAAAATAGAATAGCAATAACCTTACATTCATAAATTTGACAACTTAGAAGAAGGGAGCCAATTCCTCAGAAACCATTAAGTATCAAAGCTCAAACAAGATGAAATAGATAACCTGAATATTCCTATAAACATCTAAAAATTAAATTTGTAATTAAAAATTTTCTCCAAAAAATATTCAATCCCAGAGTTTCACTGAAGAGTTACACCAAAAATTTACAGAAGAATTAACAAGTTTAACAATTTTCTTTCAGAAAATATAAAAGTAGAGATCATTCTCCAACATATCTTGCAAAACTAGTATTACCTTCATATCAAAAAAAGTACAGAAAATAAAAATAGGGACCAATATCTTTCATGAACTTAGACACAAATATGCTCAATAAAATATTGGGAAATAGAATCCAGCAATTTGTAAAAAGAATTACACACTATGACCAAGTATCATTTATTTCACATATGCAAAGATAATTGAACAGTTTTAAAATCACTAAATATAATGCACCACATCAACAAGCTAAAAAAGAGAAAATCATATAATTATACCAATTGACAGAGAAAAATCATTTGACAAAATCCAACATCCATTTATGATAAAAACTCTAAGAAATCTCTGAATTCAGAGGAGCTTCCTCAACTTTATAAAGAGCATCTTCAAGAAATACACAACTGGAGAAGCACTGGTGGAGTGAAGACATTCAAAAATCTAACACCATAATAAAAGCAGTGAATACATTGGAAAAATTGCCCAAAAAAACTTTGCAGAACTCTAGATATTCTGGATATTAACCACAGACATGTATCAATCTGAGGAGTGCAGACTCAAGAAAATATATTGCATCTTAGTAAGAGCAGTGAATTTGGGGGCACTAAAACTTGCCCTATTCCCATCTCTCTCCTCTCATCTCTATAGTAGTCTTGACAACCAACAGCATCCGAACCACAGTAGATGTAGAATATTATGAGTTTATGGGTCACTAGAGTAGAACAAAATAGTTTTAGAACTGCCCAAAATGTCAAGCTCCAGATAATTGGCCTATTTTTTTATATTGTGGTAAAGTGCAGATAACATAAAATTTACCATCTTAAAGTGTACAGTTTAGTGGCAATAATTACATTAATAATGTTGTACAACCATCTCCACTATCTTGTTCCAGAATAGTTTCATTACCCAAATGGAAACTTCACACCCATTAAACAGTCACTTCCCATTCTCCTCTCATCCTATGCCCTGGCAACCATGAATCTAATTTTGTCTCTATGGATTTGACTATTATGAGTACTTCTTATAAATAGAGTCAATCATTCAATATCTAGTCTTTTGTGTCTGACATTTCATTGAACAAAATATTTTTGAGGTTCATCCACATTATGGTGTGTATCAGTACTTTATTCCTTTTTAAGAATGAATAATATTCCATTGTATGGATATAGCGCATTTTTTATTCTTTCATCTGTTGATGAATAATAGGGTTGTTTCAACTTTTGGCTACTGTGAGTAGTATCTACATGAACATTCATGCCTAAGTTTTAGTTTGAACAATTTTTTAAAAGATTTTGGAATATATATATATATACACATACATAGGAGTGGAAATGCTGTCATATGATAATTCTAACTTTTTAAGGAGCCATCAAACTTTTCCACAATGGCTGGGTCATTTTACATTCTACCAGCAATGTATAAGGATTTCAACTTCTCCATATTCTTGCCAACACTTGTTATTTTTCTTAAGTTATAACCATTTTTATAGGTGCAAAGCAGTATCTCATTTGTTTTGATTTACATTTCCCAAATGACTAAAGATGTTGATCATCTTTAATACACTCACTGGAGATTTGTACATCTTCTTTGGAGCAATGTCTATTTAAGTCCTATGTCCATGTTTTAATTGTGTAATTTGTTCTCTTATTGCTGAGATGTAAGAACTCCTTTTATGTTCTGGATAGTAGACCACTATTAGATACATAATTTGCAAATATTTTCTCATTATGTAGGTTGCCTTTTCATGTTCTTGACAGTATCTTTTGATGCAAAAACAGTTCTTAATTTTTATGAAGTCCAATTTATCTATATTTTCTTTTGTAGCCTGTGTTTTTTTGGTGTCATTTCTAAAAGTCTATTGCCAAAATCAAAGACATGAAGATTTACCCCTATGTTTTCTTCCAAGTAATTAATATTTTTGATGCTATATTTAGGGCTTTAGTCCATATTTTTCTGTGTTCTTTTATGTGATGATCAGTCAGGTGTAGCCACAAGAGGAAACACGGAAGAGACTCAGGAAAAATAAGTTTATTATACTCACAGATCCTAGAAACAGAATGCATAGCATGCCATGCAGGGCCACATGGGAAAACATCAGTATTGGTCAGGTGGCAGAAGGTCAGGAGCAAGGGGAGAGCCTATGTCCATGGCCTTTATTAAAGTTTCTATGGGAAAGGGAGGGTAGGGGAGGGTAAACAGTTTAAGATTGACTAGTCTGAATAATTTTATTGGGCTTTAAGCTTTAGGGGAGGTCCCTGGTTGCCTGGCACCTGACCCTGGGATGATTAAGGCAAAGGAATATTGCCTCCTGGGCCATACAGGCCAGATAGATAAGGTATGACACTGAATTGATTAGTTTGAATATCAAAGACATGTTCTTGGCTGAGCCTTTTGATATCTCTAATAATTGGCTAGCCCTGAAAGGGGCAGTCTCTCCCCAATCAGAAATGCTTTTAAGATGTCAAAACATTGTAATGTGCATAAAATATAAAATACATATAATACAATTGGTCCTTTGATATTTTTACATCATATTAAGGAAATTTTGGGGTGATGTTAGTGGAGATTTTGAGAGAGTAGGACATAAGTTTCCCTAAACGGCATAGAAAACATTTTATTACACTTTTTGTGAGAGTAGAAAGAAAGAACATAAGTAGAAGTACAAGGAATCTTTGCAGGCCAGCCCATAACCAAGTTTCCCATTATGACATTAGCCAAGAAAATATATCTGAAATGTTTTTGGTTCTCTAACAATATCTTGGTGGAGTTTTAAGAAGTGCAAAAAGTATAATTTTGACAATAATATCTTACTATATTTTTTGGGTCAAGGTGGTAAGTCTGGCAGATATGTTGTTGGGGGTGTAAATTGAAATTTAGTAAAATACATGTAAATATTAGTGGTATTTGTGTGTAACGAAGGAGAAGGAGTGATCATGGTCTGAGACTCAGGGCAAGAGTAGGAGAAGGGATCAAGGAGTGGATGGTCCTCTTCCAAGGGGGCCAATGGATTGACTGATGTGAGGCATATGCCTCCTGGGGAAAGCAATAATTTTCATTGACTTTTAGAGAAGCACAGAGAATACTAACTTTTGCCAGATTTCCATTTAGGCAAGGAACAGTAGAAGTATACATTTTGTCAAGGAGCAATGAGAATAGCAGCGTTCTGTCCTAAGCAGAGATTGAGCTCAGGAAAAAATAGAATCCGTATTATCAAAGAAAAAAATAATAAATGTACTGTGTCCAATCTTTGCCTTAGGATAGGCAGTCCATGAGTGGAGGTCTAGGTGTCTGGGGTAAAAGTCTCTTCAATGGTAGGGTCTAGGGCTGGAGCAATGTCATCTGAGGTGATGTCTTCTCCACCAGGGAACTCTAGGGGTAGGGAAATGTTGTCTAGGATGTGCGACTGAAGTATCCTTTCCTAAGGATACCCACTCAGGTTAATATGGGTGTCAGTATTTGCCATATTTGATTGAAGCAATGGCTTGCTTGGAGTGTTTGGCCCTCAGGATTGTAAGCTAAGGAAAGCATCAAGATTAGCAGTAGTAAAATCAACAGTCAACAGAATGGTGTGCAGCTGCAGTTGGAAGGCTTTTTTTTTTTTTTTTGGAAGTTTAGGTTCAAATGGGTTCCATATTAGATAAGTAGCTGCCTGGCCCATGAACTGATCTGTGATTACTAGGTCCCTGGAGAGTATATGCCTCATTCTGGCTCCAGCTGTTATGAAATGAGGGAAAGATTGAAAATTCAAAAAGATAGGTTAAGGCCCGGGGCAAGATAGGGACATATTTAGGAGTCCGTCTGTCAGATTGGAATTTGAAAAGGAAGTGTTCAAGGAGACCATCATGTCTTACAATTAAATTTTTTATCTGGGTCTATTGGAGACATGAAAGTTCTATTGAACGCCTTTTCCAAGAACTCAGCATTGCATATGTTGAGAAGAGAAATGTGCGCCTTTACTATAATTGCAAGGCTTTATATTGTGACTGTAACATATAGAGACAAGTGTGATTTTATATTTTGGTTATCTGTGAGGCAAGAGATTCCCTGAGGTCTTTAACCTGAAAGCGACAAGTTTTAGGCAATGCCCAACTGTTTATAACGAATGTGAACATGAGGCCATCTTTCGGCCACAGCATCCAGTATTAAGATGACTGACTGAAGTTTTAGCCAAGCATGATGTTCCTTGGGTCCTGTTCTTTATCAGCGACATTCTGGCTAAGAGATGAAAAGTAGCAATATTCCATCAAGCTCCATCATGATGGTCAGCAGTACCATTTGTGTAGTCCATGACTTCCCATGGCTGTTCACTCAGTTAACCCAAGGGGCTCCCTGGGTAGTCAAGGGTGGGAATATATCTTCCAGTACCATGGCATCTGACAAGGGACTGAGGACAGGAGAGGCTACCCTCTCCTGCAGGTGAGATATGCCAGAGGGCCCAGATTTGGCTCTATTCTCTCTTAAGAAGGCCTTTGTTGATGCCCCAGCCATGCAGGGTGCTGTTTTCCTGACCCAAAGCAGAATGCACAACTGGGTATGGAGAATCAGGATTTGTGAGAACCTCTATTTTCAGAAGCTCCCAGTAAGTAGCCAGCAATTTGCTGTTTTAGTAGTGTATAGCCTGAGGCCGAGATGGGCAAGTTCTTGCATCAGAAGCCCTTGGGAAACTAATGACCATCATAAGTGGTCCAGAGACTCCATGAAGCATGAGAAGAGGTTGTCAAAGCCTCTACAGTGAAGAAGTTTTTGAGGTCACTAACAGGAATGCCTGTCGATTTTAATTTGTAAATGAGGATTATATTGCCATCAGAACACAAAAAAAGGACCAAAAGATGTTGCACTTGTATGTCTGTAATAAGCATGTTAAATTTATATCTTTAGAAATCCATCCATGTAAAATGTCATACCTGTGCTTCTGGAGAAAAGTGGATGCAGTTAAGATCCTGTCTGCAAAGATTGTGTGCAATGGCAAAGCTCTGAAGGTAATCCACGGCTAGCCTGGAAAAGGTGTACTGTGCCCCTTTGGAGGTAAAGCAAACTATAGCTGAGAAGATGTGTAAATAAGCACTGAACCGACATCATTAGCTATCAGGGAAATGAAAATCAAAACTACAATGAGGTATCACCTCACTCCAGTCAGAATGGCTATAATTAACAAGACAGGAAACAGCAAATGTTGGAGAGGGTGTGGAGAGAAGGGAACCCTTGTTCACTGCTGGTGGCAGTGCAAACTGGTGCAGCCACTATGGAAAGCAGTTTGGAGTATCCTCAGAAAATTAAGGATAGATCTACCATATGATCCAGCTATTCCACTGCTGGGTATTTATCCAAAGAACTTGAAAACACAAAGGCATAAAGATACTTGCACCCCTATGTTCATTGCAGCATTATACACAATAGCCAAGACTTGGAAGCGACCTAGGTGCCCATCAAAGGACGAATGGATAAAGAAGATGTGGTATTTATACACGATGGACTACTACTCAGCCATAAGAAATGACGAAATCCAGCCATTTGTGACAACGTGGATGGACCTTGAGGGTATTATCCTGAGTGAAATAAGTCAGAGGGAGAAAGTCAAATACCATATGATCTCACTCATAAGTAGAAGATGAAAACGACAAAAAAAAAAAACACATAGCATTGGAGATTGGACTGGTGGTTACCATTGGGGAAGGGGGGAGGGGGGAGGGCAAAAAAGGTGATTAGGGTCACATGTGAGGGGATGCACTATAGTTAGTGTTTGGGTGGTGAACATGATGTAATGTATCCAGAATTTGAAATATGATGCACATCCGAAAAAAATAAAAATTAAAAAAAAAAGAACATATCTGCCGAATCTATAAAAGCCAAAAACATTTACTGGTTGTTAATTGAATAGAATCACTAATTTTAATAATGGACATTAGGTATGAGTCATTAATGGATGAGATCACATGGTTGTAATATTACAACTATGAAGCATAGTTCATTTTTTCCAACTTTAGGAACAGGCACAATTGATGGGGCTGGCTGGTGGCATAGTGGTTAAGTTCATGGGCTCTGCTTCAGTGGCTTGGGGTTCACAGGCCTGGATCCCGGGTGCAGAGCTATGCACTGCTTACCAAGCCATGCTGTGTTAGGTGTCCTATATATAAAGTAGAGGAAGTTGGGCCTGGATGTTATCTCAGGGACAATCTTCCTCAGCAAAAAAAGAGGAGGATTGGCGGCGGATGTTAACTCAGGGCTAATCATTCTCAAAAAGAAAAAAAAAAAGAACAGGCAAAATTGGGCAGTCAAATGGAGAAGCAGTGCAGATAATCATCCCTTTATTAAGTTTCATATAATAAATTTTAATCCTTGAAGACCCTGATTTAGTTTACACTGGGCCATATTAACTATGTTAACTGAGGTCCAAGGGATCCCATTTTATTAAGTCAATTGTAAATGCTAAAGATCTACTTTAATTTTAATTTATTATTTAATGTGTTAAAGTGTCTATGCCCATAATGGAATATTTTAGGGCAATAAGTGCTATGATTATGGGAAATTTAGGCAAGGCTACAGTTAAATTGAGGCATGCCTATTTTTTCCTATTTTATATTTAATTATTTTTTAAATAATATAGGCATTACAATGTTTACATTTAGTGGGATCCCCAGGTATAACTCTACTTTGAGTCTCAGTATTAAGTTCATGAAGTTTTGTCAATTGGTGACAAATTTTAGCAAATGTTCATTTAGAATCTATGTTGTAGAAAAACAAAAACCAACCAGTGCCGTTTGTAAAGTTTTTGTTGTATAAATAATTTATTATTTAAATTTTAGTTGTATATTTGTTATATATATTACGTATATGTAGTGTGTATACATATATAATGTTATATAAGTTTTTAAAAATAAATTTAGTATATTAATTTTGGATTTTCAATTGTATCAAATTTTGGAACTTTGCTTTAAATTAGTTATATACATATTTGTTTTATTATGTATTTACATTATATATATATGCAATTTATTTAATTACCTTTTATACCGAACCCTGATATCTAGGGGTTGTTTCTGTTATTGTTTTTAAATCAGTAAGTAATGTCAGACTAGAATTGTTTGCTAGACCTGGCATTTGCTCAGTACATAAGGTTGAAAGCCCTCCCCCTCCACCCAGCTTTTTCTCCCTTGGGCTTGCAGCTGTGTAAAGCTATGATAGGTTTTTAGTTTCCATCTCTGACTGACAAAAAGAAAAGAGAGGAGGGAGAAGGGGCCTGGTGCCTTTTGGCAGTAGCCTTTCCCTGAGGCAGCTCCCCACTGCAGGATAATTCATCTCTTCTCTACTTTTTCCCGTGAACAGTTTATATCTCTAGACCAATAAAGGTTTTTTACTTTTTTCCATTTCTCTTGGGAGCTGATAAGTTCCTGGTCGCCTCTCCAATGCAGGCAAGTTTATTTTTCTAGGGTGACCCAATGGACTTCATTAGGGTCTGGTTGGTATTCAGGATTGTTTGGTGGCTGGATCTTTTTTTGTAAGGATGCTCAAACCCTTGGATCTCAGCAACAGTGCTTTAGTATGTTGACAAGCAGCCTGACTCAGTAGACGCAGCCATGTCCTGAGGAGATTTTGCATTTATTAAAGAATTAACATTCCTCCTCAGGTGTTTTAAGAGGGAGGGAGCTGGAAGCAAATGTTCCTGCCCTCAATCTCACAACTTGAGGTCCTGAGCCACCAGTCTCAAGAATGGAACCTGTGATACCCCATGGGGTCAGGGGATGAAGAGCAATAGCAGCAACGTATGCAGCAGAGAAAGGGTTGCTGACTAGGTGGCATTGACCTTTACAGAGTACCATGGTGAACTTCCCTTGAAGGAGACACTCTGCTACTGTTTGGTGTTGTGTTGAAGGAATTAACTCCCTCAGCTATTATCTGTGAATGTCTTATTTTTCCCCTCAATTTTTAAGGACAGTTTTGCCAATTATAGAATTCTCAGTTAGGAGTTTCTTCTTTCAACACTGTAAATATCATCCCACTACCTTGTGTCCTGAAAGATTTCTACTGAGAAATCCACTTATACTCTTTTTAAAAAAATTTAACTGTGGCAAGAACATTTAACATGAAATCTATCCTCTTAACTTTTAAGTGTACAATAGCTAATTGTTGACTATAGGTGCAATGACTTATAGCTGATTTCTAGAGCTTCTTCATCTTACCTAACTGAAACTTTATGCCTATTGATTAATAATTCCTCATTTGCCCCTTGACCTCAGCCCCAGGTAACCACTATTCCAGTCTTTGATTTTACAAATTTGACTATTTTGGATATTTCATATAAGTGGCATCATATAGTCCTTGTCTTTCTGTGTCTGGCTTATTTCACATTCTATCCCCTTAGCCCTGTGCATCATGGATTCTTTCTGGGCCTTCTTACCCCAAAAAAGTTCTTAAACAATTCAGTGTGGCTTTTGGACAAATTAAAGCTGGTTTTGTGAAAAAAAGTGAATTATTTCATATACTATTTTTATATAGTTATCACATTTTTTTCTATTTATTTATTTATTTTTTTTTGAGGAAGATTATCCCTGAGCTAACTACTGCCAATCCTCCTCTTTTTGCTGAGGAAGACTGGCCCTGAGCTAACATCCATGCCCATCCTCCTCCAACCTATACATGGGACGCCTACCACCGCATGGCTTTTGCCAAGGGTGCCGTGTCCACATCTGGGATCTGAACAGGTGATCCCAGGCCACCGAGAAGCAGAATGCGCGAACTTAACCACTGCGCAACTGGACCGGCCCCTGTTCTATTTATCTTTTATTTGAAATATGATTGACATATAACATTGTATTAGTTTTAGGTGTACAACATAATGATTTGATATATGTACATATTGCAAAAGATTACCACAATAAGTTTAGTTAACATCCATCACCATACATAGTTACAAATTTTTTTCTTGTTTTGAGAACTGTTAAGATCTACTCTTCAGCAACTTTCAAATATGCAATACAGTGTTGTTAACTATAGTCACCATGCTGCACAATACATTTCTAGGCCTTATTTATCTTATAACTGGAAATTTGTATCTTTTGACCACTTTATGTGAATTATTTCACATAATGTTAGTGAGAATAACTTGTATGTGATGAGTCACTTTTCTCTTGCTCCTATCAAGATTCTCTCCCTTTGACTTTCAACAGTTTCATTATAATGTGTGTCAGTGTGATTCTGTTTGGGTTTATCTACTTGGAGTTTATTGAGCTTCTCAGATTAGTACATTCATGTCTTCCTTCAAATTTAGGAAGTTTTTCCTTTATTCCTTCATATAATCTCTCTGCCCCTTTCTCTCTATCTTGTTCTACTTGAACTCCCATAATGGATATTTTGGTTGGCTTGATAGTGTCTCTTAAGTCCCTTAGTCTCCATTCCCTTTTCTTCATTCTTTTTCCTTTTTGTTACTCAAACTCCATAATTTCAAATAATCTGCCTTAAAGTTTCTTTATTCTTTCTTTTACCTAAGTCAGCTGTTGAGCCCTTCTAGTGAATTTTTCAATTCAGTTATTATATTTTTGTGCTCCAGAATTTCTGCTTGTTTCTTTTATATAATTTCTTTATCTTTATAGTTCTTATTTTTATAAGTGATTTTTCTTATTTCCTTTACTTCTTTGTACATGTTTTCATTTAGCTTTATGAGCATATTTCAGACTGTTACAAAATATTTTTGTAGTCAAATGTCTATGTTACTTCAGGAACACTTACTGAAGATTTTTTTTAATATGCCATATTTTTCTGGGGTTTTCTTTGGTGGGCCTTGTGATGAAATGTTGTTGAAAATTGGGCATTTGAAAAAACAGCCATCTCTCCCTGGGTTTGCAGATTTTCTCTGTGCTTGGGAAGACCTTCACAAATTAGCAGGGCATGTTATGACCCTTCAGATCAGTTCAATGCAAAGTCTTAAGGTCTTCTCAGGGCTTTTCTAGGCATGTGTCTCCCTTGGTCTTGTGTGTGTGCTTTTTTCCAATTCACCCTACACGTGGCTGTTTTGAGATGTTTTGACTTCCATATGAGTCTCAATGCTGCTTTTTCTTCATACTTTAGATGTCCTATTATATTTCTCAATCAGCAATATCTTATCTCAGGTGTCTGTAGCCCCCTTGCAATTTTCACAAGTCGTGCCTGCTGCTTCCTGCAGATTCCATTAGCCTGAGATACAAGCGATTGCACATTTAGTTGTCTGAGCTCTGAGTTAAATAGGAAGAACCCTATCAGACAGCCTTCAGATAGGGTAAACATTGCAAATTAGGTCCACTTTGCTATCTCTGGTTCACAGCAGGGAACTGGTGACCTGACTTTTCCAGCTTTATTGAGGCATGATTGACAAATTAAAAATGATATATTTTAGGTTGTGCTTTTTTTAATGTGCACAACACGATGATTAAAAATACATATCCATTGGAAAATGATTACCAAAATCAAGTTAATTAAACATCCATCACCTCACATAGTTATCATTTTTGTGGTGAGAACAATTAAGATTTAATCTCTCATGAAATTTCAAGTGTACAGTACAATATCACTAACTATAATTACAACTTAACATGAAACTTACCCTCTTAACAAAATTTTAAGCATACAATACAATATTGTTGTACAGTGGATCTCTAGGATTTATTCTTCTTATATAAGTGAAATTTTATTCCCACTGGAAAATGACACCCCATTTACCACTCTCTCCAGTCTTTGGTAACCACCATCCTACTCTCTATTCCTAGAAGTTTGACTACTTTAGATACCTTTTATATTCCACTGTATGTGTTGTATGTATATACCACATTTTCTTTATGCATTTATCCATCAATGGACATTTAGGTTGATTGCATATCTTGGATATGTTAGTAGTGCTGAAATGAAGATGGGAGCACTAATATACCTCTTCACGATCCTGATTTCTATTATTTTGGATACACATAGAAATTGGATTACTGGGTCATATGGTAATTCAATTTTTAATTTTTTGACAAACCTCTATACTATTTTCTATAGCAGCTACACCATTTTATATTCCCACCAATAGTGCAAAAAAGTTCCAATTTTTACACATCCTTCCTAACACTTGCTGTCTTTTGACTTTGATATAAGCCATCCTGGCAGATGTGAGATGATATCTCATTGTGGTTTTGATTTTCATTTCAATAATGATTAGTGACATTGAGCGTCTTCATATACCTGCTGGCCGTTGGTATATCTTCTTTGGAGAAATGTCTATTCAAGTCCTTAATCCATTTTTAATTGGGTTATTTTTTTTTATTGAATTGTAGAAATTCCTTATATATTCCCTATATATTGGATATTAATCCCTTTTCAAATATATGGTTGACAATGGGAGAAATCTCATTTGATAATTCACCTTTTTACTCTGTTGATTGTTTCTTTTCTGCACAGAGACTTTTTAGATTGATGTAGTCCTACTTTGTCTAATTTTTATTCTGTTGTTTGGGATTTGGGGGTCATAGCTAAAAAAATCATTGCAAAGATCACTGTCACAAAGCTTTTGCCCTAGATTTTCTGTGTAATTTTAGACTTTCAGCTCCTAGGTTTAAATCCTTAATCCATTTTGAGATGATTTTTGAATGTGGTTTAAAATAAGGGTCCAATTTCATTCTTTTGCATGTGGATTTCCAGTTTTCCTAACACTATTTATTGAAGAGACTTTCCTTTCTCTATTGCACATTCATGGACTCTTACCAAAGATCAGTTGACTGTTTATAGAATAGAGTTACTTCTGGGCTCTCAAATTGTTCAGTTGGTCTATATGTCTCTTTTTATGCCTATTCTGTACTGTTTTGATTATTCTAGATTTGTAATATATTTTGAAATCATTAAGTGTGTTGTCTCCAACTTTGTTCCTCTTGCTCATGATTGCTTTGGCTATTCCCAGTATTTGGGTTTCCATATGAATTTTAGGATTTTTTAATATTTCCATAAATAATGCCACTAGAATTTTGAATCTGTAGAACAAATGACAAAGGAAGACAGCAGGGGAGTAAAAGAAGAACAAAGGAACTACAAAACAGTTATCAATTAACAAAATGGCAATATTATGAATAGTATGTCCTACTCTGTAATTAGTTAATTTAAATGTAAATAGATAGAATGCCCCAAACCAAAAACATTGAGCAGCTAAATGGATAAAACAATCCAACCATACGTTGTCTATAAGAAACTCAGCTTAGAATTAAGGACACACACAGTCTGAAAGTGAGGGGAGGGGAAAAAATCCAATTCAGTTAACAACCAAAAGAAAATAAGAATACCTAGGTTTATAATAGACAAAATAGAATTTATGTCAAAGACTATGACAAGGAACAAAGAAGGTCATTATATAATGATAAAATGTTAATGTATCAGAAAGATATAATGATTAAAACTATATATGAATGCACTATCAGAGCACTTAAATATATAAAGCAAATATTAACAGCTCTGAAGGGAGAAATAGACAGCAATACAATAATAGTATACAATTTCAAAATCTAATTTTCAATAATGAATCAATCATCCACACTGAAAATCAGTAAAGAAACAATGGACCTGAACAGCATGATAGACAAAATGGCCTGAATAGACATACATAGAACATTCCAAACAATAGCAGCAGAATATATATTTTTCTAAAGTGCTCAAGAACATTCTATATGATAGAGTATATGTTAGGTCATGAAACAAATCTTTAAAAATTTCAGAAAATTGAAATCTTACCAAGTATCTTATCTAATCACAATGAAATGCAATTAAACAACAGTAAGGAATGAAAAGTGCAAAAATTCACAAACACATGGAAATTAAAAACACACTCTTGAATAACCATTGGATCAGAGACTGAATCAAAAGAAAAATTAGAATATATCTCAAAACAAACAAAAACAGAATTATGACACACCAAAATGTATGGGATGCAGCAAAAGCAGTATTAAGAGAGGAAATTTACAGCAATAAACATCAACATTAAAAAGAACAAAGCTCACAAATAAACCACCTAACTATAGAAAGGAACCTCAAGGAACTATAGAAACAAGAAAAAAATAAAGCCCAAGTTAGCACAAGGAAGAAAATAACAAAGATTAAAGGAGAAAAAAATGAAACAAAATAGAAAAAAACTCAACAAAACTAAGATTTGTTTTTTTGAAAGAAATATACAAAATTGACAAATCCCTAACTAGACTACCTAAGAAAAGAGAGCAGACTCAAAAAATAAAATCAGAAATGAAAAAGGAAACATAACACCAGATACAACAGAATACAAAGGATTATAGGAGACTACTATGAATAATTCCATGCCAACAAATTGGATAACCTAGAAGAAATGGGTAACTTCTTAGAAACATACAATCCATCAATGCTGAATCAAGAAGAAATAGAAAATCTGATAAGATCAATAAGTAGAAGGAGATTGAATCAGTTATCAAAAATCTCTCAACATGAAAAATCCTACGACCAGATGGCTTCACTGGTGAGTTCTACCAAACATTTAAAAATTAATACCAATTAATTTTCAAACTCCAATTAAAAAAATTGACAAGTAAGATAGAATACTTCCAAACTCGTTATACTAGGACAACATTACCCTGATGCCAAAGTCAGATAAGGACACTAAAAGAAAAGAAAATTACTGGCCAACTTCCCTGATGAACATTGATGCAAATATTCCCAATAAAATACTAGCAAACCAAATTGAACAGAACATTAAAAGAATCATACACCATGATCAAGGGGTATTTATCCCTAGAATGGCTCAATATACGCAAATCAATAAATGCATTACCTTACATAAATAGAACAAAGGGTAAAATCATATGATCATCACAATAGATGTAGGGAAAACATTTGACAAAATTCAACATGCTTTTGTGATAAAAACTCCCAACAAATTAGGTATAGAAGGAATGTATGACAACATAATAATATGTGACAAGCCCACAGCTAACATCATACTTAATGGTGAAAACTTGAAAGATTTTTCTCTAAGATCAGGAACAAGACATGGATGTGCACTGTCACCACTTCTGTTCCTGAAAATACTGAAAGTCCCAGACAGAGTAATTCAGCAAGTAAAAGAATAAAAGGTATCCACATTAGAGAGGAAGAAGTAAAATTGTCTCTGTTTGCAAAAGAAACGATTATATATGTTTAAAAAAAACCCTAAAAACTCTGCCAAATGACTGTTAAAACAGATAAACCAGATCAGTAACGTTGCAGGATACAAAATCAACATAGAAACCTCAATCGGTTCTTTGTGCACGAACAACAATCCATCTAAATGAGACATTAAGAAAACAATCTTATTTATCATAGCATAAAAAAGAATGAAACTCTCAAATTAAATTTAACCCAAGGAGTGAAAGATCTGTACACTGAAAGCTATAAAACATTGATGAAAGACAATGAAAAAGACACAAATAAATGGAAATATATTCTGTGCTCAAAAGTTGGAAGAATTAATATTGTTAAAATATTCATAGTATACAAAGCAATCTATAGATTCAGTGCAATCTCTATCAAAATTCCAATGACATTTTTCCCTGAAATAGAAAAAAGCAATCATAAAATTCATATATATCCACAAAAGACTCCAAATACCTAAAGCAATCCCGAGGAAGGAGAACAAAGCTGGAGACATCACACTTCCTAATTTCAAATGATATCCCCAAGGTATAGTAATCAAAACAGTATGGTACTGGGATAAAAATAGACATATAGACCAATGGAAGAGAATAGAGAAGCCAGAAATAAACTTACACATACACAGCCAACTATTCTTTGACAACAGCATCAAGAATACATAATAGGTAAAGAATAATCTATCCAATAAATAGTGTTGGAAACATTGGATATCCACTCACAAAAGAATGAAATTGGACTTCTATCTTACACTATACATAAAAATCAATTCAAAATTGATTAAAGACATAAATGCAAGACCTAAAACGGTAAAACTCTTAGAAGAAAACATTGGAGAAAATCTCCTTGACATTGCTCTTGGCAATGATTTTTTGATTTGACATCAAAAGCCCAGGCAAGGAAAGCAAAACTAAACAAGTGGGACTATATCAAACTAAAAAATTTCCCCACAGCAAAAGAAAAAATCATCAAAATTAAAAGGCAACTTGCAGAATAAGAGAAAATATTTGCAAACCATATGTCCAATAAGAGATTATTAACCAAAATGCATAAAGATCTTATACAATCAATAGAAAAAAAACACAAATAATCTAATAAAAAACAAACAAATGACCTGAATAGACATTTCTCAAAAGAAGACATACAAATAGTCAACAGGTATATGAATAGATGCTCAACATCACAAATCATCATGGAAATGTAAATTAAAATCCCAATGAAATATCAACTCACACTTGTTAGGATGACTATTATCAAAATGCCAAAAGATAATTGTTGCCAAGGATGAGGAGAAAAAAGAACCCTTATGCACTGTTGTGGGAATGCAAATTGGTACTGCCATTATGGAAAACAGTTGTGAGGTTTCTCAAAAAATTAAAAAGTAGAACCACCATATGATCCACTTACATCACTTTGGATATATATATCCAAAGGAAATAAAATTATCTGAAAGAGATACCTGCACCCCTTTGTTCACTGCAGCATTATTCACAGTCGGCAAGATATGGGAACAACTTAACTGTCCCTTGATAGAGGAATGAAATATATATCATATTTTATATATCATATATATTATATAGCCTTAAAAATAAGGACATTCTGCCATTTGCAACAATATAGATAAACTTGGAGGACATGATGCTGAGTGAAATAAGCCATACAGAAAAGTAGAAATACTACATGATCTCACTTATATGTGGAAGATGAAAAAGCCAAATTCAAAGAAACAGGTTGTAGAATGGTGATTACCAAGGTCTAAGGGTTGGGGGAAATGGGGAGATGTTGGTCAAAGGATACAAACTTCCAGTTACCAGATGAATAAGTTATGGGGCTCAAATATACAGCATGGTGACTATAGCTAACAACATTGTACTATATGCTTGAAAGTTGCTAAGAAGTTAGATCTTAAATGTTCTTATCACAAGAGGTATTAATTATGTGAGATGATGGAAGTAACTAACTTTACTGTGGTCGTCATTTCACAATATATACATTTATCAAAACATCATGTTCAACAGCTTAAATATATACAATTTCTATCTGTCACTAATAGTTCAATAAAGCTGGAAAAAGAAAACATAGTGACACCAACAACTGCTGGTAAGAATGCAAGGAAGTGGGGCCGGTCTAGTGGCGCAGTGGTTAAGTTCACACGTTCTGCTTCGGTGGCTGGGGGTTCTCCGGTTCAGATCTCAGGTGTGGACATGGCACCGATCATCAAGCTATGCTGTGGTAGGCATCCCACATATAAAGCAGAGGAAGATGGGCAAGGATGTGAGCTCAGGGCCAGTCTTCCTCAGCAAAAAGAGGAGGATTGGCAGCAGATGTTAGCTCAGGACTAATCTTCCTCAAGAAAAAAAAAGAATGCAAGGGAATGGTCACTCAGACTTTGTGGGTGGAAATATAAATTTTACAGCCACTCTGGAACTTATCTTAGCAGTTTCTCTTAAAATTAAACTTGCAATTACCATATGACTAAACAATTACACTCTTTGGAATTTATCCCAGAGTAATGAAAATGTATGTTCTCACAAAAACATGTGCATAAATGATTACAACAACTTTGTTCACAAAAGCCACAAACTGGAAATGACACAGACATCTTTCATAGGGTGAAGGATTAAAGCAAACATGGCACATCTATAACATAGAATATTCCTCTGCAATAAAAAGTAGCACTCTATTGATACATACAATAATTTGAATGACTCTCTCTGGAGTTAACCTGAGTGAAGAAAGTCAGTCCCAAAAGATCACTATATTAATCTGCTTGGACTTCCTTAACAAAATACCACAGACTGCGTGGCTTCAACAATAGACACTTATTTTCTCACAGTTCTGGAGATTTTAAGTCCAAGAGTAAGACATTACTAGGGTTGGTTTCTGGCAAGAACTCTCTTCTTGGCTAGTAGAGTGCTGCTTTCTCTCTGTGTCTTCACATGGACTTTCCTCTGTGCACATGCGGAGGGAGAGAGAGAGCTCTGGTGTCTCTTCTTCTTCTCATAAGAACACTATTCCTATAGAATCAGAGACTCATCCTCATTTAATGTTAATTACTTCCTTAAAGTCTGTACCCCCAAGTAAAGTCACATTGGGAGTTAGGACTTCAACATATAAATTTTGAAAGAACATAATCCAGTCCGTAATAGTCTGCCCTCTGGCCCCCCAAAACTTTGGTATTTTCTCTTTTAAAATACATTCATTCCATTTCAACAGCCCCAAAAAGTTTTAACCCATTCCAGCATCAATTCTAAGTCCAAAGTCTCTTCCAAATATCATGTAAACCATGTATGGGTTAGATTCAAGGTATGATTTATTCTGAGGCAAAATTCCTCTCCAGCTGTGAACCTGTGAAACCGGACAAATTATGTTCTCCAAAATACAATGTTGGCACAGGCATGAGGCATGCATTCTCATTCCAAAAGTGAGAAGTTAGAAGCCAGTAAGGGTTGATGTGTCCCAAGCAAATCCAAAATTAGCAAAGCAAATTCCACTAGATCTTAAGGCTCAAGAATAATTCTCTTTGGTTGAATGTTTTGCCCTTCAGACCCACTGGGGCAATACCCTAGCCTTATCTTCCCTGTGGTGGCCATTTCTCCTTGGCCTTGGGTGGTGACCTTGCCACAGAGGACCTAGCTGGAGGCCACCTGACCCACTGAAACTGAGGAGGTAACTCCACTCTCTGAAACAAAAAGACAGATAGCCTTATCTCCCAGGCCTACAAACTCTGTCTCTGTAGTGGTATTTATAGCCCTGCTGATCTATGAATCATCCTCAGGGTCATTCTTCCCCTTTATTAAAAGACAAGGCATGTTTGAAGCCAGATATTTCTACTGCCCTATCCTAGCTTCTGCTGAGTGGGCTGATTAAAATTGGTAATCTCTTTATGGAGTGATTGTCCAACCACATCCTTGGAGTTCTCTCCAGAACACACTTTATTATTTTTTGCAGTATAGACAGCCTGAGAATTTTCCAAATATTTATGTTCTGGATCCTTTTGGCTTAAAAATTCCTTTATTGATGTATATTTGTCGTTTCACATTTTACTATAAGCAGTAAGGAAATCCTAGGCTGCAATTTTAGCACTTTGCTTAGAAATCTCAGCTAAATATCTAAATTCATCACAAACAAATCTACTTTTCTCAAAACACTAGAATATAATTGGCTAAGTTCTTTGCCACTTTAAAATAAGGATCACCTTTCCTGCTTTTTCCAATAGTATGCTTCTCATTTTTGTCTGAGACCCCACTAGAAGCACCTTTAATGTTCATATTTCTAGTAACATTCTGTTCATGATGATGTATGCATTCTCTAAGACAATAGAAGCTTTCTCTATAGTTCTCTTTTCTTTCTGAGCCTTTACCAGAATTAACTTTAATCTCCATATTTCTAGTGGCAATCCCGGAAAGTTAATCTAGCCTTTTTCTAGCATGCACCTCAAAACTCTTTCAGCTTCTACCCATCATCCAATTCCAAAGCCACATTTACATTTTTATGTATTCGTTACAGCAGCACCCCACATCTGGTACCAAAATCTCTATTAGTCTGCTTGGACTGACATAACAAAATACCACAGGTAGGGTGGCTTAAACAGTAGATATTTATTTTCTAACTGTTCTGGAGACTAAAAATCCAAGATCAAGGTACTAGCAGGGCTGGTTTCTTGTCACGCCTCTCTTCTTGGATTGCAGACGGCTACCTTCTTGCTCTCTCCTTACATGGCCTTCCCTTTATGCATGCACCGAGAGACAGAGAGAGCTCTCTTGTCTCTTCCTCTTCTAAGGACATCAGTCCTATCAGATTAGGTGCCCACCCTTACCACCTCATTTAACCTTAACTGCCTCATTTAAGGCCCTATCTCCATGTATAGTCGCATTGTGGGTTTGGGCTTCAACATATGAATTTTGCGGGGGACACAATTCAGTCAATAACAATCATCAGCTGTATAGTTCCATGTATATTGTGCTATTTAGATGACAAAGTTAAAGAAATTGAGAGAAAATTAATGGTCTTGATTCATCAGAGACAGGCAGGGGGTGGGAGGTAGGGAGATGAGTTTGTCTATAAAAGGGCAACAAATGGGATCCTTCTGGTGTTAGAACTGTTTTATATCTTTTTCTTTTTTTTTTTTTGAGGAAGATTAGCCCTGAGCTAACATTCGCTGCCAATCCTCCTCTCTTTGCAGAGGAAGACTGGCCCTGCACTAACATCTGTGCCCATCTTCCTCCACTTTATATGTGGGACGCCTGCCACAGCATGGCCTGCCAAGGATGCCATGTCCACACCCAGGATCTGAACTGGCGAACCCCCAGCTGCTGAAGCAGAACGCGCGAACTTAAGTGTTGCACCACTGGGCCAGCCCCCAGAACTGTTTTATATCTTGATTGTGTCAATGTCATTATCCTGGTTGTGTTTTTATACTATAATTTTTAAAGTTATCATTGGACGTAACTGGATAAATGATACACATAATCTATCCATATTATTTCTTACAACAGCATGTGAAATTATAATTTTCTCAAAATAAACTGTTTAAAAAAATACATATTTCCTAATTCTGTCCATTGAAGAAAACTAAAAAGAATGACAAGTCCAGCATCAGTAAACTCCCCTGGCACTGAGACCATGGTTTCAATGTACCATTTCCCACTAAAGGTAAAAGAACTCTGGAGAAATGGCTGATTCCATGTGTGGGCAAAACAAGTAGAAAATGACTCAAGAAAGTCTTGTTATATTTGAAAACAGTGAGTCAAGCAAAGACTATCAGGTACATATCAAGAGTATTACAAAGCCAATGTGAAGAGACCGTATTGGTTATTGATGGGATAATTTGAATGTTAATAAACACAACTCCAATGAATTGAAATCCATCAGATATATTTAAATCAATTAGTTAATAATAACTCTAAAAATTTAAATCTTTGGTCACTTTTAGAGGATGATAAGAACTCAACTTATTTTTTAAAACTGGTAAGTAATAGGAAAAATAAAGCACTTATTCTATGTTTCCTAAGTAAACTATACCTCTGGACCACTGCCTGATGTAAGAAAATTTCTTTTATAGAAATATTTGAATTAATAAATTTAAAATACACTATTAATACTCCAATTAATAAATGAAAAATTAAAATATCAACATCTTGCAACTCCTCACGAATTAATCAAATGATCAATTGCTCCCAACATTACAAAGAAAAGGTAAACAAATACTATGTGCCTGCTGATGGGATTATAAACTGCCACCTTTGAAGTGTTGCTGCCAAAAACTCACACCTGAATTAGAGAAGGCTCCAGATCTAAGTTACAGTTTAGAGGAAATATAGGGGACAGAGGAAAATATGAAATATCCCCACCAGAACACAGACAGAAAAATCTAGCCTGGGGTAAAATGCTTCAAGATAAATTGTCTTGTGTCTTCAACTAATAAATTGCAATGATAAAAGAGAGAAGGAGGAGGAGGAGGAAGAGAAAGCAGCAAATTAAAAGAGACTTAAAGGAATATCAACCAAGCACAATGCATAGTCATTATTCTGATTCTGGTTCAAACAAACTGCAAAAAAAAAAATAATTGAGAAATCTCATAACTAATATACTGTTAATTATTTTAAATGTTATAATGGTGTCATTTTTAAGTCTAAAACAAGCCCTTATCTTTTAGGAATACATACTAAAATATTGATGAAGAAAATGGTATACTATCTTGGATTTGTTCCAAAATATTCTTAAAGGAGAATTGAGTGGAAGCATAGGCTAAAACATGATAGGACATAATATAAAATTTGCTGAAGCTAAGTGATGAGCACATGGTTTATTATACTATTATCTCTATTTTTGCATACGTTTTAAGTTTTCTGTGATTACAATATTAATGAAAAAAGGAAATCCTTCAAAATATGTTGACTGACCACAAGAGAATAAGATACAATCAAGAAAAATGTAACAGCCATGAAAATCTCTGTATATTCAGAAATTACAAAATATGTTTTTAAATAACTAAATAGCCTATAAGTCATTAAATAAATCAAACTGGAAATTAAGAATAATTTAACTGAATTATTATGAAAGTACTACAAATCAAAACTTATTGGAAACAGCTCCTGAGAGAGGTATTGACTCATGAAGAGATACTCCAAATTCACAGCTTGGAAGACTTAGTATTTTAAAGTTGTCACTTCTCCCCAAATCAGTCTATAGATTCAATGCAAAACCAATCCAAATGCCAACAACAATTTTTTGCATATGTATATATAAATCTCAACTGCATTTTCTACATACGTATATGGAAATGGAAAGAACCTAGAACAGTCAAGACACTCTGGAAATAGGACAAAGTGAGAGCACCTCTCCACAGAAGGCGAAGAATTATTATAAAGCCATAGTACTTAAAAGTAATATGATTGACACAAGAATAGATAAAAATATCAATAAAACAGACTAGAGGATCCGAAATCAAACACACATATAAGAAAATTTGATTAATGACAAAAATGGTACAGAGGAGTCAGAAAATAGTGTTCTTTTTAATAGTGATGAGTCAACTGGATATCCATTAAAAAATAAAACTTGACCCACTTCACAAGATATATACACATGCAAAAATAATTCTAAATGGATTGAAAAACTAAATGTAAGATGTAAAACAATAAACCTTCCAGAAGATAGGGAAATATTTTCACAACTGTTTTTCAGGAAGACATTTCCTAACCAGGACACAAAATGCAGTAACCCTATAACAGCATACTGATAAACTGGGCCATATGAAAACTAAGAACTGTTTTTCATTAAATAACACCATTAAGAGAGTGAAAAGGCAACCCACATGCTGAAAGTAGATATCAGCAACACATACAACTGACAAGGGCTCATATCTTTAATATATAAAAAATTCCTGCAAATCAAGAACAAAAACTCATACTACCCAAAAGAAAATGGGTAATAGACTTAAACAGACACTTCACAAAAGAAGATATTCAGATGAAATGTGCTCAATATCATTGTATTTAGGGAAATTCGAACAAAAATATCAATCTGATAGCTACACATCCATAAGAGAATGGCTAATATTAAAAGATTGACTATGCCAACCGTTGGCCAGGATGTGGAGGAATTTGATCTCTCATACTCTGATATTTGGAGTGTAAATTGTACAATCACTTTGGAAAACTGTTTGGTAGTATCTAATGAGCTGAATACATGCATATACAATGAGCCATAAATTAAACATCTATGCATTTATTCAATAAAAACTGAGTGTATGCATAAAAAAGTGTACAAGGATGTTTATAGTAGCAGTAGTCAATATTAGCCAAAAAAATGGAAACAAGTCAAATGTCCATTAACAAGAGAGTGGATAAATAAACTATGGTATATTTATACAGTAGAATTCCATACAGAAATGAAAATGAAAAACTACAGTTATATGCAACAACATGGTGTCACAAACAATATTTTAAGCTAAAGAAGCAAGACATATAAGAATACATAATGTATGCTTGCTTTTGCATAAAGATCAAAACCAAACAAAATTAATCTATGCTATTAGATGGCAGTATAGTGGTAACACCTAGAGAAAAGAAAATCATGTATGAATGGAAGAAGGCACACAAGAAGTTTCTGAGATGCTGGTATTGCTCTATGTATTTGTTACACGTTTGTTTACTTTTTAATCCACAGAGTAGTGTACTTATAATCTGTGAAGTTTTTATCAAGCCATAACACTAAAACTGCACGACAGCACAATGTTTAATAAAATAGAATCAACTATTGAGGGAAACGGGTTGAAGCAGGCAGATCAACTGAGAGGTTGTTGTAGTTATACGGGTAAGAGATAATGGTACATGGATAAGAGTGTCAAACGGTAGACAGGGATAGCTAGGTGATGATAGATAGATAGATAGATAGATAGATAGATAGATAGATAGATAGATTAGATAGATAGGCTCCTGACTCTTAAAATTATAATAATGCTGATCTAAATCTCAAAAAGAAACATTTCTGCCTGAGACTAATAGCTTGGTTTCTATATAGTTACAGAAGAACTGGATGTGATCAAAAGAGTCAGCCAGTTCAACTTGATGCTATTCTGCTAGCCACTAAACAATAAAGCTGCTTCCATCAGGGTGAGGTAAATCCAGTGGCATAACTAAATTAAGCCATGTTTATTTCCTACCTTGTTTTTACACTACTTTCTAGATAGAGACAGTTTTCCAGAATAAATCTCATGGTAATGGCCCTGGGATTTGAATTTATGGCCGTGAAGGTGTTGAGTCATCAGGACAGATGGCTATTTGCTGATTTTAAGATTTGGAGTTGTTTTTGAATCTGAACAAAACTGTTCACATGTGTAAGAAAGAATAGTGAGTTAAACTGGATCTCATCCTAAATCATTACAGATTTTTCTTCTTTCCTGAAATTAAAAAAATTAACAATAACATTTGTTAGTCTATGGTTAATTGCCCAGTAGAGTCATAAAAGGAATTTTGGAACCAAGATAACTGCATGGCGGCAATTTTTCTGTATTAAAAATTTAAAAATAATTCTTGAAAATTAAGTCCTTCACATCACTTTTAAAATTTACTTTTCCTAAGATAAAAGTATGTAATCTCATATTTTTAGTTTTCTGAATTCCATTTGGAAAACATGTTATTTCATGCTGATGAAGATTTATGTGTCTGCGCGGCTTTTTTAAAATTAGTTGGTGTTAAGTTACTAACCAATCACTTACAATTATTTTTGCTTTAAAATTAAAACCCAAAAATAATATCCAGTATCCCTCAGGGGATGCTATGAAAAGTAAAGATTTATCCAGTTTTAAGAGGGGAGTGTGTGAGGCTTTCCTTCTGATACAGAGAATATATGGTTTTTGTAGGGAGTTGACATCACCATTTAAAGAAAGTGTTTCATATAATTTCTTGAAGATGTTACTTTGCATATCTGTTGACGGCTATTTACATTGGCAGGTCTTCTAATATATGAAAGATGCTATCAATTTTTCTTGATTTTTAAAAGTTATTTTTAAATGGGGCCCTTAGGAAACATCAGAGTTATTAGAAAAATATTTTTCAGGGACCAAGTGAAAATAGTCTTCAAAAAAGTATGTCTTATTCTTTCTTCCTTGCTTCTGTTTAGCCCTTTCTGCTATTCCACCTGCCTTTCCCACATTGTTACAACTATAAGTAATGTAAATAAATATTGTAGTGAAGGGTGTCAGAACAGGTAAACTCAGCATAGAGTGATGATATCTAATGTAGCAGACCTGTAAAACAGAAAATATTTGGTATTTATGGAAAAAGGCTTTATACTCCACCCTTCTTCTTATAAAAGAAAGAGGAATTTTCGGGGTTGCATAATTTGTCCAGTTTATGTTACCTTCCAGCTTCTGTCATCCTTTGCATCTCCTTTCACCCCAAAGCACCCACAGAACGATGACAGAGGCAGAAAACAGAAAAAAACTTCCATCTTATATAAGGGGAGAGGCAAAGAGGGGAAGCAAGTCTGACTAACCCTGTAACATGAAACACAATATGCTAACCACATGAAAAATCCCAAAAAGACAAAAAATGTATACTCTTGCTATTCAGACTTTCAAGAAATCCAGTTATTTCATATTGCCCTGGGACTGCTAAAAGAAACATGAGAAAAGGATTGCAGTCAATGAGAAAACAAAATAAAAGGGTTTATACTTTTTATTTAACTTTTTTCATGAAGCCTATTTGTTTTGGCCTCTTAAGTTGTGTGCTATCCTTTTTGTTTGAAAATGGTGCTGATAACCCAGTGACTACATCCATAGGTTGCGTATTTGGGCCAACGTTTCAGGACTGCCTAAAGGTTATGCTTGTATTTTCCTTCCTGCCTCCACTTTTGACCAAAAATTGTTAATATATACAGAAAGGAATGACTTCTATTTGAAACAACTGTGCTCTTCCACTCCATTTGCTCTCCTTGAGAAAAACTTCGCATAACCTACCCAGAGAAGTCAGATGACTATGACCAAAACAAAGTAAAAGGCTGAGGAAACTGGAAAATTCTTTCAGGCTACACCAAGATTATGTCATGAAGAATCCTGGTATTTATCTCCCTTTGTACTTTGCTTTGGCCTGATTTTACTTTATTAATTAGGTTACTCTTGCTCACCACAGTCCCTGTGAATTATTCGCAATTTGGGGAGCTACTAAAGGTTCAGAAAAATGGCTGTCTTTTTCATAGCGTCTGATTCACTATGCCCATATCAGCATATCCTTGACCCTATTTCAAAATTATTTCAAATTCAACAATTTCTTCCAATTCCCACTACCACATCCCTAGTCCAAGTTCACATATGGCCTGCTACAATAGCCTCTTCTTCTCTCGAACCCATTCTTTATACAGCAGCCAGAGTGACTGTTTCCAAATAAAAATTAAACATTAACTCTCTTATTTAAACCTCTATGTTGGTTCCTATTTATAGATCTAATCTTTATAGCTTCATCTTCTATCTCTTCCTTTCTCACTCACTACTCCTGCCACGATGGCCTTTTAATGCCATGAACTAACCAAGATCTTCCCTAATTCAAGGTTTATGCAAATGTTTCTTTGAGCCTGAGAGACATATTGTTCTATTTTTAAAATGACTAGCTTCATCTCATTCTTCAGACCTCAATTTTACCATCTGTCAGACCATTCTGTCTAAAGTATATCTCCAAACTATTCCCTTAGTACTATTTTCCACTTGCCATCCTCTTTGTTTCTATTACTGAACTTATCACGATCTGTACTTCTGGCATTTTTATTGATTTTTTGTTTCTTGTTTTGTTTCTTTTGTTTTTCTCCAGCACTAGATATTAAGCTACATTAAGACAGGAATCTATCATCATATATAACAGGGTCACTGTTGTATATGGTAAAGTTTCTGGCACGTGGTAATTAATATTTGTTTTATGAACTAACAAGCTTTCTTTCAACCTACAGTTTTGAATTCAACTACAATAGCTGATTTGCCACATTAATGCCACCTATTTGTCCATTCTACTAGAAGCTTGAGTTTTTTCCTTCTTTTTTCTTCAATCTTTTATTTTTTATTTGTTTATTTATTTATTTTTTGAGAAAGGTTAGCCCTGAGCTAACTACTGCCAATACTCCTCTTTTTGCTGAGGAAGACTGACTCTGAGCTAACAACCATGCCCATCTTCCTCTACGTTATACGTGGGACACAAACCACAGCATGGCTTTTACCAAGTGGTGCCATGTCTGCACCTGGGATCTGAACTGGCAAACCCCGGGACGGCGAGAAGCAGAACATGCGAACTTAACTGCTGTGCCACTGGGCCAATCCCTCAACCTTTTATTATAATATTTTTCAAACTCACAGAAAGGTTGAAAAATAATACAATAACTTGTAAATATCAGTGATCTAGATTAAACAATTGGGAACATTTTGTTATATTTTCTCTCTCTCTCTCTCTCTATACGTATATGTATATATATTTTTTGAAAGTAAATTGCAGACATCACGGCACGTTAACCCTAAATACATTAACATGCAATTACTAACACCAAGGTGATTCTCCTACATAACCATATTATAACTGCACCTAAGGAAATAAAATATTCCTTAATATTATCCACTATTTAGTTCATATTCAAAACCCCCATTGTTCCCCAAATATCTTTTATAATTGATTTTTTGAACCAGGATTCAACATTGCATTGATTGTTATTACTCTTTAGAATATTTAAATGTAGAAGAGTTTGCCCAACAGTTTCACCCATGACAGTGACTTTAAGGTTTTTTATTTGAATATATGAATTTTATTTTTTTTTGCTAATCACTCATTTTGTTATTTCATTTTATTTTTTATTGAGGTAACTGTTTTATAACACTATATATTAATTTCAGGTGTACACCATTATACTTCTATTTCTGTGTAGATTACATCATGTTCGCCACCCAAAGAGCAATTACCATCCATAACCACATACACGTGTGAATCACCCCTTTCATCCTCCTCCCTCCACCCTTCACTTCTGGTAACCACCAACCCAATCTCTGTCTCTATGTGTTTGTTACTGTTTTTATCTTCTATTTATAAGTGAGATTATGGAGTATTTGACTTTCTCCTTCTGACTTATTTTGCTTAGCATAATGCCCTCTAGGTCCATTCATGTTGTCACAAATAGCAAGATTTCATCTTTTTTATGGCTGAGTAGTATTCCATTGTGTATATATGCCACATCTTCTTTATCCATTCCTTCCTTGATGAGCACCTAGGTTGCTCCCAAGTCTTGGCTATTGTTAAAAATGCTGAGATAAACATAGGGGTGCATATATCTTTATGCATTCGTGTTTACATATTCTTTGGATAAATACCCAGCAGTGGAATAAATGGATTGTACCATAGTTCTACTAATTGTTTGAGGCATCTCCATATACTTTTCCATAGTGGCTACACCAGTTTGCACTCCCAGCAGTAGTGTATGAGAATTCCCTTTTCTCTAAATCCTCTCCAACACTCGTTATTTTTTGTCTTGTTAATTATAGCCATTCTGATGGGTGTAAGGTGCTATTTCATTGTAATTTTGATTTGCATTTCTGTAATAGTTAGTGATGTTGAACATCTTTTCATGTGCCTATTGGTCATCTGTATACTTTCTTTGGGAAAATGTTTAGATGTCTTGCCCGTTTTTTAATTCGGTTGTTAGCTTTTTTGTTCTTGAGATATATGAGTTCTTTACATATTTTGGATATTAATCCCTTAACAGATATATGGTTTGTAAATATCTTCTCCCAATTGTCATGTTGTCTTTTCATTTTGTTGATGGTTTCCTTTGCTGTGCAGAAGCTTTTTAGTTTAGTGTAGTCCCATTTGTTTATTTTTTTCTATAAGAAATGGTCAGAGATGGTACTTGGAAATATGCTGCTAATATTGATGTGGAAAAGCATACTGCCTATGGTTTTTCTAGAATGTTTTATGGCCTCAAGTCTTACATTTAAGTCTTTTTGATCCATTTTGAGTTAATTTTTGTGTATGGTGAAAGGTAACAGTCTACTTTCATTCTTTTGCATATGCCTGTCCAGTTTTGCCAACACCATTTATTGAAGAGACTTTCCTTTCTCCATTGTATGTTCTTGGCTCTCTTGTCGAAAATTAGCTGTCCATAGATGTGTGGATTTATTTCTGGGCTCTTGATTCTGTTCCATTGATCTCTGTGTCTGTTGTTTTGCTAGTACCATGCTGCTTTGGTTGCTATAGCTTTGTAGTAGATTTTCAAATAAGGGAGTGTCATACCTCCAACTTTGTTTTTTTTTTCTTAGGTTTCTTTTGGTTGTTTGGGGTCTTTTGTTGTTCCACATAAATTTTAGGGTTCTTTGTTTTATTTCTGTGAAAATTGTCATTGGAAATTTGACAGAGATTGCATTGAATCTGTACATTGCTTTAGGAAGGCTGCACATTTTATGTATGTTAACTCTTGCAATCCAAGAGCACGGAATATCTTTCCATTTCTTTATGTCTTCTTCAATTTCTTTCAACAATATTTTTTAGTTTTGATTGTACGGGTCTTTCACCTATTTGGTTAAATTTATTCCTAGGTATTTTATAATTCTTGTTGCAATTGTAAATGGGGTTGTATTCTTAATTTCTCTTTCTGCTACTTAGTTGTTAGTTTATAGAAACAACTGATTTTTGCATGTTGATTTTGTATCCTCCAAGTTTACTGTATTCATTTATTACTTCTAAAAGTTTTTTGGTGGATTTTTAAGGGTTTTCTATATATAAAATCATGAAATCTGCAAATAGTGACAGTTTCACTTCTTCCTTTGCAATTTGAATCCATTTTATTTCTTTTTCTTGACTGATTTCTCTGGCTAAGACCTCTAATACTATGTGAAATGAGTGGCAAAGGTGGACATCCTTGTCTGGTTCCTGGTCTTAGAGGGATAGTTTTCAGTTTTTCTCCATTGAGTATGATATTAACTGATGGTTTGTGATATATGGCCTTTCTTCTGTTGAGGTACTTTCATTCTATACACATTTTATTCAGAATTTTTATCAGAAAAGGATGCTGTATCTTGTCAAATGCTTTCTCTGTGTCTATTGAGATGATTATGTGGTTTTTATTCTTCCTTTACTTAATGGGGTGTATCACGTTGATTGGTTTGTGGATGTTGAACCATCCCTGTATCCCTGGAATACATCACACTTGATCACGGGACATGATCTTTTTAATATATTGTTATATTTGATTTGCTTGTATTTTGGTAAGGATTTTTGCATCAATATTCATCAGTGATATTGGCCTGTAATCTTCCTTTTTTGTGTTGTCCTTGTCATGTTTTGGTGTCAGGGTAGTGTTGGCTTTGTAGAATGAGTTAGGAAGCTTCTCCTCTTGTTCAATATTTTGGAGGAGTTTGAGGATGATGGGTATTAAGTATTCTTTCGATAATTGAGAGAATTCACCAGGGAAGCCATCTGGTCCTGGAACTTTATTTTTTGGGAGGCTTTTGATTACTGTTTTGATCTCCTTATTAGTGATTGGTCTATTCAACTTCTCTACCTCTTCTTGATTCAGTTTTAGAAATTTGTATGATTCTCAGAATTTATCAATTTCTTCTAGATTATCCAATTTGTTGGCATATAGCTTTTTGTAATAGTCTTTTATAATCTTTTGTATTTCTGAGGCGTCCACTTAGTTTCTCCTCTCTTAATTCTGATTTTAGTTATTTGAGCCTTCTCTCTTTTTTCTTGTTGAGTCTTGCTAAAAGTTTCTCAATTTTGTTTATTTTTTCAAAGAACCAACTTTAGTTTCATTGATTTCTTTCTATTTTTTAGTCTTTATTTCATTTATTTCTGCTCTGACTTATTATTTCCTTTCTTCTACTGATTTCTGGGTTTGTTTTTCTTTGTCTAGCTCCTTTAGGTGTATTGTTAGATTGTTTATTTGAGACTTTTCTTCTTTGGTGAGGTAGGCTTGTATTGCAATAAACTGAGAACTACTTTTGCTCTATTGCATAAATTTTGTCATGTCATATTTTCATTTTCATTTGTCTCCAGGTATTTTTTTTTCTTAGCGAGGAAGATTGGCCTTGAGCTAACATCTGTTGCCAACCTTCTGCTATTTTTTTCTCCCCAAAGCCCCAGTACATAGTTGGATATCCTAGCTCTAAATCCTTCTAGTTCTTTTATGCGGGATGCTGCCAAAGCGTTGCTTGATGAGCAGTGTGTAGGTCTGCACCAAGGACCTGAACCTTTGAACCTCATGCTGTCAAAGTGGAATGCACAAACTTAAACAGTATGTCTCAAAGCCGGCTGCCTATCTCCAGGTGTTTTTTGATTTCTCCTTTCATTTCTTCTTTGACCCAACTGCTTTTCAGTATCATTTTGTTTAATCTCTACATATTTGTGGCTTTCCAATTTTCTTCCTGTAGTTGATTTCTGGTTTCATACCATTGTGTTCAGAAAAGATGCTTGGTAGAATTTCAACCTTCTTAAATTTATTAAGACTTTTTTTGTGACCTAATATGTGATCTATCATGGTGAATGTTTCATGTCTCTTCAGAAAGAACATTTATTCCACTATTTTTGAATGGAATGTTCTGTATATATCTTCTAAGTCCATCAGGTCTAAAGTGTCATTTAAAGCCAATATTTCCCTATTGATCTTCTGTTTGGATGATCTATCCATTGGTGTAAGTGGAGTGTTAAAGTCCCCTACTATTATTGTGTTACTGCCTCTTTCACTTTTTATGTCTGTTAATACTTACTTTATATATTTATGTGCAGCTATGATGGGTGCATAGATGTTTACAAGTGTTATATCCTCTTGTAGGATTATTCTCTTTATCATTATGTAGTGCCTTTTTTTCCTTTTGTTATAGTTTATGTTTTGAAGTCTATTTTGTCTGGAATAAGTATTTTTACCCCAGCTTTCTTTTCATTGCCATTTGCATGGAGTATCTTTTTCCATCCCTTCACTTTCAGTTTTTGAGAGTCTTTAGGTTTGAAGTGTATCTCTTGTAGGCAGCATATATGTGGGTCTTAATTTTTTTATCTAATCAGACACGTTATGTCTTTTGATTGGGACATTTAGCCCATTGATCTTTAAAGTACCTATTGATAACTATGTACTTATTGCTATTTTGTTACTTTTTTTTCTAGGTGTTTTAGTTGTTCTTCTCTGTTCCTTTCTTCTTCTTTTGTTCTCCTCCCTTGTGGTTTGATGGCTTTCTATAGTATTATGTTTTGGTTCCTCTCTCTTAATTACTTGTGTTTTATTATAGGTTTCTAGTTTCTGATTACCATGAGGTTCATATATAAAAATCTATGTATACAGCAATCTTTATTAAGTTGATAGTATCTTTAGATTGACCTCTTTCTAAAAGCTCTACTCTTTTACTGCTGTCTTCCCACATTTTATGTTTTTGATATCATATCTAACCTCTTATTTTGTGTGTGTGTATCTTTTACCCTCTTATCATTGAAATAGGTAATTTTAGTACTTTTTTCTTTTGACCTTCATATTCTCTTCATAGGTGGTTGATGTACTACCTTTACTGTATTTTTGCCTTTGCCAGGGATTTTATAGCCTTTTTTTGGATGGTTTTCTTATTCCTATTTGTCGTCTTATCTTTCCCACTAAAATAAGTCCCTTTAGCATTTCTTTGCTGTAGAGTTTTTCCTTTCAGCACTCTAAATATATCATCCCACTCTCTTCTAGCCTGTAAGTTTTCTGCTGAGAAGTCAGCTGACAGCCTATGAGATTTCCCTTGTATGTAAGTTGTTGCCTTTCTCTTGTGGCTTTTAGGATTCTCTCTTTATATTTAATTGTTGATCTTTTAATTATAATGTGCCTTGGTGTGGGCCTCTTTGGATTTATCTTGTTTTGTGCTCTCTGTGCTTCCTGTACCTGGATGTCTGTTTCCTTCCCTAGGTTAAGAAAGTTTTCAACTATTATTTCTTCAAATAAATTTTCTACTGCTTTTTCTCTCTCATTTCCTTCTGGGACACCTATAATACAGATGTTAGTGCACTTGATGTTGTCCCAGAGGTTCCTAAGACTGTCGTTGTTCTTTTTAATTCTTTTTTCTTTTATCTGTTCAGCTTGAGTGAGTTCCTCTGCTCTTTCATTCAGCTCACTGATCCGTTCTTCTGTATCATCTACTCTGGTATTAAGTCCCTCTAGTTAATTTTTTATTTACATTATTATATTCTTAATTTCTTGTGGGATCTTTTTTATATTTTCCAATTCTTTGTTGAAGTTCTCACTGACTCCATTCATTCCTCTCCCAAGATCAGTGAACATTCTTATGACTATTAGTGTGTGCTCTTTATTGAGTAGATTGTTTATCTATGTTTTGCCTAGTTCCTTTTCTGAGGATTTGTCCTATTCCCTTATTTGGAACCTATTCCTCTGCTCCTCCTTTTGCCTCTTTCTCTGTGCTTATATCTTTCTTAGGTGGGTCAGCTACATCTTCAGATCTTGGAGATGTTGTCTTATGTAAGCGATGCCTCATGAGGCCCAGCAGTGTTCTTCCCTCTCATTACCAGCTCCAAATATTTCAGGAGTGCCCCCTGTGTGGCCTCTGTGTGTCTTTCTGTTGTGTGAGTATTGTTCTTGCTGCAAGTGCACAGGAATGCTAAGCTGTGCTCCTGGCCAGCTGGTTGTAATGTTCAGCTGTGTGAGGCTGCTATAGTCCCTTCAGTCACTTTGGGGAATGGCAGCACAGTTGGCTGCAATGTCTAATAGCACATTCCTGCTGAAGTTTTTGTTAAGTGAGTAGGCCCCTGCATGTCTGGCTGCTAGGCTCAGGGGATTACAATTTCTGTAGGCCTCCAGCCCACAATGCTCTTGTCACCACTTTCAGGGGTGCAGCTGCGTGGGACTGGCCTCAGGCATGTAAGCACACAAGTATTTCAGGCTTTGGAAGGTGGAGCTGATCCCCTATGTGGCTCTTTGAGAAGCAAAAGTCTGCTACAGCTGACAAGTCCCACTGCCTGCAGGCACAAATATGCTGTCAACATGGTCCTGCCCTATATGCATGCCCCGACCCACTGAAGTGGATCCACTTGCCCCATTTCAGAGGCCCTACACACTTCACCCATGCAGGCCTGCCCTTCATACATGCCCTGCCCCCACAAAGGTGGACCCCCTTACCCAGCTGCAGAGGTCCCACACACTCCACTTTTGTGGGCCCACAAGTTTCATGAGGGCTTGCTGTTGGGTGGGGCCAGTCCCTAGGGTGGGATCCCTGCCCTGGCTGAGCTGGATCAAATCAGTGCTCTAGTCAGTGGGGCAGACCCCTGTCCTAACAGGCCAACGGAAGAACTCAAATGGCATCTGTCAGTATCTGTGTCAGCACACCTGTACTAGGTCACAAAAATGGCTGCTGTCAATGTCGCAGTACCTGGAAAGGTGGGGCCAGCCTAGTTAGGTCTCAGCTCTCACTGAGGTGTTCCTAGAGCCTATCAATTGAGTCTTTTTTCACAAAAAGACTGTGTGCCTCTCTTTCTGGTGATTTTAGGTTGCTTTCTTAAACGGGTGAGTTTGTGTGTAGGCATTTTAAGAGCAAGCTTTCCTTTCCCCTTATGTCTGATAGCTTTCCTGGGGGTATTCCTCATTGTTGTTAACAGCCAGAAAAGCCAGATATTATGACATTCATCTTGGTTGTGCTGAGTCCAAAAGCTGCTTATTGTTGTATAGTGCTGTTGCTGAGATCCCCTGCTCCTCTAGGAAAAGCCTCATGCCTTAAGATTGTTCCTAGCCAAAGCACCGAGGCTGAAATTTGGCTTTTTCTTCTCCAGAAAGGAATTTCTGCCTCTTCCACCTCAGTCAGCACTGTCCTTTTTTGTGGAGGTTCTTTTTTTCCAGTTTTCAGTTCTCTCTTAGGGGTAAGTATTCCAAGAGTAGTTGTAAATTTGTTATGTCCACGGGAGGAGGTGATTTCAGAGTCTTCTTATGCCATCATCTTCTAACAGCGACTTTTAAAAGGGACTAGATATTCCTACTCATGAAAGCAGTCCACTCCTCCTGGGGATCCAACAGGAACCATGCCCACCTGTGCTCCCAGTGAAAGGTCTGCCAACTGTGGAGCCACAGGGAGACCTGACAGCAGCCACATGACCTGGCTCTGACTTTGTTTTATCTTTTTTTTTTTTTTTGAGGAAGATTAGCACTGAGCTAACTACTGCCAGTCCTCCTCCTTTTGCTAAGGAAGCCTGGCCCTGAGCTAACATCCATGCCCATCTTCCTCTACTTTATATGTGGGATGCCTACCACAGCATGGCTTGCCAAGCGGTGCCATGTCCACACCCAGGATCCCAACCGGCAAACCCTGGACCACTGAGAAGCGGAATGTGTGAACTTAACCCCTGTGCCACTGGGCCAGCCCCTCTAACTTTGTTTGATAGTAATCCCACAGGCAGTTCTATCAGTCTGGGGACCTGGCAGAAGAAGGTCTTTACCAGCCTAAACCAGTATTTAAAGATAAGAAGAGGTGTTTGCTCCTGCAAATTCACAGACATCAGTGCAAGACTACACAGATCATGAAGAATCAGGCAAACAGAATGCCACCAAAGGAAACTCCAGGAAATTACCCTATGAATTGGAGCTATATAAATTGTCTAACAAAGAATTCAGAATAATTGTTACACAGAAATTCAGAGAGCTATGAAAAACAGAGAGACATCTCAAGAAAGTCAAAAAAAGAATACCTGAACAAAATAAGAAGTATGGCAAAGAGATAAAAATTATTTTTATAAAAAGGTACACACAGACTGAAAATGAAGAAATGGAAAAAGATGTTCCATGCAATTGGAAAACAAAAGAAAGCTGGTTTACCTTATATCAGAAAAAATAGACTTTTAAACAAAGACTGTAATAACAAACAAAGAAGGGTATTACATATTGATAAAAGGGTCAATCTACCAAAAAGATATAACATTTGTAAATATTTATGCACCCTACATAGGAAAACCTAAATATATAAAGCAAATGCTAACAGACCTAAAGGGAGAAATAAACAGCAATACAATAACAGTAGGGGACAGTAATACCTCGCTTACATCAATGGATAGGTCATCCAGACAGAAAATCAATAAGAAAATATCAGCTTTAAATGATAAATCACACCAGATGGGCTTAATAGACATATAAATAACATTCCATACAAAAAACAGAAGAATACACACTCTCAAGTGCACCTAAAACATTCTCCAGAATAGATCATACGTTAGGCCACAAAGCAAGCCTTAATAAATTTAAGAGGATTGAAATCATATCAAGCATCTTTTCTGACCACAATAGTATGAAATTAAAAATCAACTATAAGAAAAAAACTGAAAAATTTATAATTATGTGAAGATTAAACAACATGCTACTGAACAACTAACGGGCCAAAGAAGAAAACAAAAGAGAAATCAAAAGATATCTTGAGACAAATGAAAATGGAAACACAAAATACCAAAACTTATAGCATGCAGCAAAAACTAAGGGGTAGGTTCATAGCAAAAAATTACCACCTCAAGAAACAACAATAATCTCAAATAAACAACCTAACTTTACACCTCAAGGAACCAGAAAAAGAGAAACAAATGAAGTCCAATGTTAGTATAAGGAAGGAAATAACAAAGATCAGAGCATAAATAAATGAAATAGAGACTAAAAAGACAATAAAATGGGTCAATGAAACTAACAGCCAGTTCTTCGAAAAGATAAACAAAATTTATAATCCTTTAGCTAGACTCTCCAAGAACAAAAGTGATAGGGATAAAATAAGTAAAATCAGAAATGAAAGAGAAGACATTAAAACAGATACCACAGAAAAATAAGGTGCATAGGAGACTACTTACTATAAATAATTATACCCCAACCAATTGGATAACCTAGAAGAAATGGATAAATTCCTAGAAACAAAATCTTCCTTGACTGAATCAAGAAGAAATAGAAAAATCTGAACAAAGGGATTACTGGTTATGAGATCTAATCAGTAACCAAAAACATTCCAACATACAAAAGCCCAGGACCAGACAGGTTCATTGCTGAATTCTATCAAAGAAGAATTAACACTATTTTTTTCTCAAAAACTCCAAAGAATAGAAGAGGAGAAAATGCTTGAAAAGTGACTTCCTTATTTTATTTTATTTTATTTTATTTTATTTTTTATTTTTTGAGGAAGATTAGCCCTCAGCTAACTGCTGCCCATCCTCCTCTTTTTGCTGAGGAAGACTGGCTCTGAGCTAGCATCCATGCCCATCTTCCTCTACTTTATACATTGGACACCTACCACAGCATGGCTTTTTTGCCAAGCTGTTCCATGTCCGCACCTGGGATCCAAACTAATGAACCCCGGGCTGCCGAGAAGTGGAAAATGCCAAATTAACTGCTGCACCATTCGCTGACCCCTTTAAAAGTCATCTTATGAGGCCACTATCACCCTGCTACCACAATACAAGGATACTCCAGAAAATAAAATTACAGGCCAATATTCCTGATGAACATAGATGCAAAAATCCTCAGCAAAATATTAGCAAACCAAATTCAACAATACATTAAAATACACCAGGTTCAAGTGGGATTTATTCCAGGCATACAAGGATGGTTAAACATCTGCAAATCAATCAATGTGATAAACCACATTAGCAAAATGAAAGATAGAAATTATATGATCATCTCAATAAACACAGAAAAAACATTTGACAAAATTTAATATCCATTTATGATAAAAACTTACAAGAAGGTGGGTATTGATGGAACATGTTGCAACATAATAACATCCATATATAAGCCCACAGCTGACATCATACTTAATGGTGAAAAACTGAAAGCTTTTTCGCTAATATCAGGAACAAGACAAAGATGCCCACACTAACTGCTTTTATTCAATGTAGTATTAGAAGTCCTATCCAGAGCTATTAGGCAAGAAAAAGAAATAGAAAGCATCCAAATTGGAAAGGAAGAAGTAAAACTGTCACTTTTTGCAGATGACATGATGTTATATGTAAAAAAACTGTAGACATTCCACCAAAAACCTGTTAGAACTAATTATTACATTCAGTAAAGTTGCAGAATACAAAGTTAATACACAAAAATCAATTGTGTTTCTATACACTAATAAAAAACTATCAGAAAGAGAAATTAAGATAATCTCATTTATAATTACATCAAAAAGAATAAAATAACTAGGAATAAATGTAATCTAGGATATGAAATACCTTTACACTAAAAACTATAAGACTCTGATAAAAGAAATTGAAGAAGACACAAATAAACGGAAAGATAGTCCATGCTTATGGACTAGAAGAATGAATATTGTTAAAATGGCCATACCACCCAAAGCAATCTAAAGATTCAGTGTAACCTCTATCAAAATTCCAGAGGTATTTTTCACAGAAATAGAACAAACAATCCTAAGATTTTTATGGAACCACAAAAGACCCCAAACAGCCAAAGCAAATCTGGAGAAAGTAGAACAAAGCTGGAGGCATCATGTATCCTGATTTCAAACTATATTACAAAAGTATAGGAATTAAAACAGTATAGTATTGGAATAAAAACAGACACAGATTAATGGAACAGAATAGAGAAACCAGAAATAAACTCATGCATATGTGGCAAATCAACTTTCGACAACAGAGCCAAGAATATACAATAGGGAAAGAACAGTCTCTTCAATAAATGGTAGTGGGAAAACTGTACAACCACATGCAAAAGAACAGAACTATACTACTATCTTACAACATACACAAAAATTATACCAAAATATATCTAAGATTTAAATGTAAGAACAGAAACTATAAAACTGCTAGAAGTAAACATAAGCAGTAAGCTCTTTAACATAGGTCTTAGCAATGACTTTTTGGATCTGACATCAAAAGCAAAGGCAACAAATATAAAAATAAACACATGGGGCTACATCAAACTAAAAAGCTTCCACGTAGCCAAGGAAATCATCAACAAAATAAAAAAGCAACTTAGTAAATGAGATAAAATATTTGCAAATCATATATCTGATGAAGACTTAATACCAAAAATATATAAAGGTCTCATACAACTAAATAGTAAAAAACTAAACAATCTGATTTAAAAATGGGCAGAAGATCTGAATAGATATTTTTCCACAGAAGATACACAGATGGCCAACAGGTACATGAAAAAGATGCTCAATAACACTAATCATCAGGAAAATGAAAATCAAAAGCACAGTAAGATATCACCTCATGCCTGTTAGAAAAGACAAGAAATAAGAAATATTGGCAAGGATGTGGGGAAAAGAGAACACTTGTGCACTGTTGGTGGGAATGTAAATTAGTGAAGACACTATGCAAGTCCCCTAAAAAACTAAAAATAGAACAGCCATATGATCTAGGAATTTCACTTCTGGGTATCTGAAGAAAATGAAAACAATAATTCAAAAACATGTATGTACCCTCATATTCATTGAATCATTATTTAAAATAGCCAAGACATGGAAGCAACCTAAGTGACCATCAATGGATGAAGGAAAAAAGAGGGTGTAGCATATATATACACAGTGAAATATTACTTACTTAGAAAAAAAGAATGTAATCTTGCCATTTGTGACAATATGGATGGACCTTGAGAGTATTATGCTAAGTGAAATAAGTCAGACAGAGAAAGACAAATACTGTATTATTTCAGTGTAGAATTAAAAAGCAAGAACAACAGAAAACAAGCTCATAGACACAGGGAACAAATTGGTGGTTTCCAGATGTAGGAGCTGGGGGGTAGGCAAAATGCCAGAAGGGAGTCAAAAGATACAAATTTTCTGTCAAAAAATGAGTAAGTTATAAGGAAGCAATGTACAGTATGATGACTACAGTTAATAATACTGCATATTTAAAAGTTGCTAAAAATATAGATCTTCAAAGTCCTCATCACAAGAAAAATAATTTTTTGTAACTATGTATGGTGCTAGATATTAACCACACTTGTGGTAATCACTTTCCACACAAACAAATATTGAATCATTGTATTGTACACCTGAAACTAATATAATATTATATGTCAATTGTACCTCAATAATTTTTTGTTAATTAAATAAACAACCAAAGAGAAATTCTGGAACTGAAGAATACAATGAATTAAATAAAAAAAAAAGTGACAGTTTCAACAGCAGTCTTGCTCACACAGAAGATCTATGAGCTCAATAAGAGATCATTTGAAATAATTTTGTCAGAGGGGTAAAAAGACAAAAAGAATAAAAAAAGACTGACAAAAGCTTACAAGTTATATGGGATACCATCAACAAAAACAATATTTGTATTATGGGAGTTCCAGGAGAAAAGAGAGAAAGGGAAAGAAAGCTTATTTAAAGAAATAATGGCTAAAAACATTGCAAATCTTGAGAGAGGCATGGACATTCAGGTTCATGAAACTCAAAGGTCCTCAGACAGGAACAACTCAAGGAAGATTACACCAAACCACATTAAATTTAATTTCTCAAAATCAAAGACAAAGAGAAAAATTTGAAAACAGCAAGAGAAAAATGACTTATCACATACGAGGGAACTCCCATAAGGCTATCAGTGGATTTCTCAGCAGAAATCTTGCAGGCCAGGAAAGAGTGGGTTGATATATTCAAAGTGCTTAAACCAGAAAAGCTACTGACCAAAAATACTTTACCTGGCAAAACTATCCTTCCAAAATGAAGAAGGGATAAAGATGTTTGGGAGCCGGCCCCATGGCTGAGTGGTTAAGTTCACATGGGTCCACATTGGTGCCCAGGGTCTTGCCAGTTTGGATCCTGGGAGTGGACCTAACATCACTCATCAGGCCATGCTGAGGTGGAGTCCCACATAGCACAACTAGAAGGACCTGCAACTAGAATACACAACTATGCACAGGGGGAATTTGGGGAGAAGAAGTTTTCCCAGACAATCAAAATCTGAGGGAGTTCAACACTACTAGACCTGCGTTACAAGAAAAGCTAAAGAGAGTTTTTCAAGTTTAAATAAAGGATGCTAATTAGTAAAATGAAAACATATGAGACCATAAAATTAACTGGTAAAGGTAAGTATATAATAAAATACAGAAAACTCTGGTGCTGTAAAGGTGGTGCATAAATCACTTTAACTCTAGTACAAAAGTTAAGAGTATTAAAAATAACTACATGTACAATAATTTGATAACAGATACAAAATATAAAATATATAAATTGTGACAATAACATAAAATGCGGGAGGCTGAAGTAAAACAGTAGAGCTTAGTATGCAATTGAAGTTGGTTTCTGTTTAAAATACATTGTTATACCTGTAAGATGTTTTATGCAACCCTCATCAATAATTACTTTACATGTAAATGGATAAAATACTCAAATCAAAAGACATAGAGTAGCTGAATGGATTAAAAAGATAAAAGATTAGAGGAGAAATAAAGGAAATAGAATCTAGAAAGACAACAGAAAAAATTAACAAAGTTAAACTTTTTTTGTAAAAATAAGAAAAATCAACAAACTGTTCCCTAGACAATAAAAAGAGAAAAGAAGTAAAGTCAGAAGTGAAAGAGGATATACTACAACAGATGGCTCAGAATTTAAAACAATCAGGGGCTGGCCCCGTGGCCAAGTGGTTAAGTTTCCGCGATCCGCTTTGGTGGCCCAGGGTTGGATCCTGGGCGCGGACATGGCACTACTCATCAGACCGTGTTGAGCCGGCGTCCCATGTGCCACAACTAGAAGGACCACAACTAAAATATACAACTATATACTGGGGGGATTTGGGGAGGAAAAAAAAAAGATTGGCAACAGTTGTTAGCTCAGGTGCCAGTCTTTAAAAAAGAAAAGAAAAGAATTTAAAACAATCATAAGGTAGTATTATGAACAAATATATGCTGACATACTGTATAATCTAAAAGAGATGGCTAAATTCCTAGAAACATACAGTCTACCAAAACTGAATCAAAAAGAAATACGAGATCTGAACAGACCAATCATGAATAAGGAGATTGAATCAGTAATCAAAAACTTCCCAACCAAGATAAAGAAATGCTCAGGATCATATGACTTCACAAGTGAATTCTAGCAAACATTCAAATAAATACCAATCCTGCTTAAACTCTTCCAGAAAACAGAAGGAGAGGCAACACTTCCAAACTCATTTCTTTTTTTTTTTTTTTGAGGAAGATTATCCCTGAGCTAACTACTGCCAATCCTCCTCTTTTTGCTGAGGAAGACGGCCCTGAGCTAACATTCATGCCCATCTTCCCCTATTTTATTTGTGGGATGCCTAGCACAGATGGCTTTTGCCAAGCGGTGCCATGTCCACACCTGGGATCCGAACCGGCGAACCCCGGGCCGCCAAGAAGCAAAACATGGGAACTTAACCGCTGCACCACCAGGGCTGGCCCCTCAAACTCATTTCTTGGGGCTAGTATCACACTGATACCACAGACAGGTACTGTAAGAAAAAAGCCTTTAAGCCAATATCCCTGATGAACTTAAATGCAAAAATCTTCAATAAAACAGTAGCAAGTCAAATTTAACAACACATTAAAAGGATTATACACATTGGCCAAGTGGAATTTATATCTGAGATGTAAGAATGGTTCAAATTGATATGCAAATCAATAAATGTGGCACACCATATTAACAAAATGAAAAGTCCACATGATCATCTCAATAAAGGCAGAAAAAGCATTTGACAAAGTTCAATATCCAATCATGATTAAAACTTCAAAAGTACATATAGAACAAACTTACCTCAGCACAATAAAGGCTGTATATGAAAAATCCACAGCCAACATCATGATCAATGAGGAACAACTGAAAGCTTTCTCTGTAAGATTCAGAACAAGGCAGGGATGCCCACTCTCACCACATTTAATTAACATATGCAGGAAATTCTAGCCAGAGCAGTTTGACAAGAAAAAGAAATAAAAGGAATCCAAATCAGAAAGAAAAAAGTAAAGCTATTTCCATTTGTAGGTGACATCACCATATGTGTAGAAAACCCGACATATTCAACAAGAAAACTATTATAACTAATAAAAGAATTTGGTAAACTTGCAGGGTACAAAATAAACATATAAAAATCAGTTGCATTTCTATACACTCTCAACGAACTATGCAAAAGAAATTAAGAAGAGAATCACATTTAAAATAACAACAAAATGAATAAAATACTTAGTAATAAACTTAACCAAAGAGGTGAAAGACTTGTACACTAAAAATTATAGCACATTGATGAAGAAAATAAAAGACATAGATAAATGGAAAGACATCCTGTGTTCATGGATTGGAAGAATTAATTTTGTTATAATGTCCATACTACCCAAATGAATCTGCCGAGTCAATGCAATCTCTATCAAAGCATAAATGGAATTTTTCACAGAAACATAAATAACAATCCTAAAACTTGTATGGAACCACAATTGACCCCAAATAGCCAAATAAATTTTGAGCAAGAACAAACTGGAGCTATCACACTTCCTGATTTCAAAAATATATTACAAAGCTACAGTAATCAAAACAGTGTGGTATTGGAATAAAAAGACACATATAGACCAATAGAACAGAACAGAGAGCCCAGAAATAAATCTATACATCTATGTTCAACTAATCTTTGACACTGTGCCAAGAACACACAAGGAGAAAGGATAGTCTCTTCAATAAATGGGGTCAGCAAAACCGGATATCCACATGCAGAAAAATAAAAATGTATCTTTATTTCACATTATATACAAAAATCAACTCAAAATGAATTAAAGACTTAAATATAAGACCTGAAACTAAAATTACTAGAAGAAAGCCAAGAAATAAAACTTCTTGGAATTGGTCTGGAAAACTATTTTTTCAACATGACACCAAAAGCACAGGCAATAAAAGCAAAAACAGACAAGTAGGGTTGCATCAAATGAAAAAATGTCTGTATAAGAAAGGAAACAATCAACAGAGTGAACAGACAAACTATGGAATAGGGGAAAATATGGGTAAGCATATATCTGATAAGGAGTTAATATCCAAAATATATAAGGAACTGAAAGAACTCAATAGTAAAAAAAACCCCAAAAATAACCTGATTAAAAAATGTGTTGGGCTGGCCCAACAGCCTAGTGGTTAAGTTTGCTGTGCTCTCCTTTGGTGTCATGGGTTTGATTCCCAGGCGTGGACCTTTGCCACTTGTTGGTGGCCACGCTGTGGCAGGGACCCACATACAAAACAGAGGGAGATTGGCACAGATGTTAGCTCAGTGAGAATCTTCCTCAAGCAAAAAGAGGAAGATTCACAACAGAAGTTAGCTCAGGGCGAATCATCGTTGGCAAAAAAATAAAGGGCAAAGGACCTGAGTAGTCCTTTCTCCAAAGAAGACATACAAATGGTCAACAGGTATGTTAAAAGGTTCTCAACCTTCTGATCATCAGGGAAATGAAAATCAAATACACAATGAGATATCTCACACTTGTTAGAATGGCTATTATCAAAAAGTCAAAAGATAACAGTTGGAGAGGATGTGGAGAAAAGGGAATCCTTGTACACTGTTGGGAGGCACGTAAATTGGTACAGTCATTATGGAAAACAGTATGGACGTTCCTCAAAATATTAAAAACAGAGCTCCCATGTGATCCAAAAATCCCACTATTGGGTATAGGAAATGATGTCTGTAGGAACTATAGGAAATGATATCACTATCTCAACGAGATATCTGCACTCTCATGTTGTTTGAAGCATTGTTCACTATAGTCAAGATATGGAAACCACCTAAATACTCCCTAATTAATAAATAAGTAAAAACAATGTCATATATCTGTACAATAAAATATTCTCAGCCTTAAAAATGAAGGAAATCCTGCCATTTTCAACAACATAGATGAACCAGGAGGGCATTATGCTCAGTGAAATAAGCCAGACACAGAAGGACAAATACTACATGATCTCATTTATATGTGTAATTTTAAAAATTCTAATTCATAAAAATGAAGAAATAGAATGGTGGTTGCTAGGAGTTTGGGGAGGTTGAAAATGGGGACATATTTGTCAAAGTATACAAAGGTCCAGCTTATGTGGGATGAATAAATTCTGTAAATCTAAGATACAGTATAGTGACTATATTTAATAACACTGCTTTATATACTTGAAATTTGCTAAGAGAGTTGATCTTAATTGTTCTCATCACAAAAAATTGATGTTACATAGTTACAAAAATTGTACCTCTGTGAGGTGATGGATATGTTAATTAACTTGATTGTAGTAATCATTTCACAATGTATACAAATACCAACACATCACATTGTATACCTTAAATATATGTAATTTTTATTTGACAATTATACTTCAATATAGCTGGAATAAATTTAAAAAGAGAGATTCACAAAACTCACACAGACAGATCAGGTCTTCTAAAATGTTAACAAAAATTCTTTTTTAGTCTTCATGCTGGAATTCTCTTACTTTTTCTCCACAGCATAATTTCAAACATTTCCCTCTATTCTCAAGTCCTGCCATCTTCAGCTTCCCCATTCTTGGCAAATGCCTTACCTATTTTTTCTTGTTTTGTGTTTTGTGTTGTCATCATTTTGTTTAGATTCATTAGACTGTCTTTTTTTTTTTTTACCAGTGCCAGATTTAGTGTTGTTTATTAGGGACCTGTTTTGAATAGTTACTACAAGGGGCTGATGGACATGCTACTCACAAAAGTTAATGAAGTAAAACTCACCTTTGGTGCTTATGGTCTGGTGAGTCTATTAGAAAAACAAAAATAATCAAGATTTAAAGTTTCTTCTGCTGGATCTGAAAATCATTCTCTGTAACAAGTCATTTGAATTTAACAAACATACATTAAGCAACTACTGTGCCTGTTCTATTTACTTACTATTTTGATAGAACAAGGCATGTCGTTCAAGTGCTCAGTAACAAAATGACTTAACCAACAAAAAGCATGAAGCCTATATGAAACTAAGAAAAAAAAGAAACTTGGGTCGGCCCCATGGCCGAGTGGTTGGGTTCGCATGCTCTGCTTCGGCAGCCCAGGGTTTCACCAGTTCGGATCCTGAGCACAGACATGGCACCGCTCATCAGGCCATGCTGAGGCAGCATCCCACACAGCACAACCAGAAGGACCTACAACTAGAATATACAACTATGTACTGGGGGGCTTTGGGGAGAAGAAGAAGAAGAAGAAAAAGAAAGATTGGCAACAGATGTTAGTTCAGGTGCCAATCCTTAAAAAGAAAGAAAGGAAAGAAAAAAAAAAGAAACTCTTCCATGTTAAGTAGTAAGAAAAATAGTTTGCACTAAATATACCGGTGTATCATCTCATCCTTAAACTAATCGCCCATGAAAGGCAGTGGAAAACTTCAAAGAGAACAGTACACCAGTTCTCTTCAATTAAGGTAATCTACTCAAATTGACCCAAACCAGATATTTCCTTTAATTTAAAAAAATTATAATGCCTATTTACTTTAATCTTCTAGCAGTATAATGAAATCAGAGTTACTTCCACTATAAGACGGACACTACTAAAAAAATTTCCAAAGCAGCATTTTGATGATACAGTAAAAATCATACAAAAGAATCCTCCAGATGTTTCAAGGACAAATATCCCACTTGATACCAAAGAATATTGAGGTGTTTTACATGGATTTTTATCTGAATAAAAACAACAAAATGATTTTTAATTGAAAAGAAACTACATTTGGCATCAAGATCTGCCACGTCACTTCAGTGACAAAGTGCACGTCCATAGATCCAAGTCCTAATCCTTGTCCTGTCTACAGTCACACTTGAATCCTAATTTCTCTGCAAGAGAAAATGTGACCGTCATATGAAATGATATCTTTTGTTCTAATGTTCAAGTTATATACAACATGAACCTCTGATGTGGCCTATCTGTAGAATGAATAATGTTTAATGCTCAGATAGCTACAGATATGAATAAATATTCTCCCTTTCATGTTTGTAACAGATGTTAAAATTACATAAAAATTGTATATACTCTCCTTACAAATGGCCAGTTACAGACAAAATTGATGATTGATTCTCCATATATAATTTTTTGACTGTAACTTTTTAAGTTTTCTTTCTTCTTTCTATAACTTTCTTGCTTTGGTAATAGATCCTGTAACAGTTTCCCTCTTGGGGAATAATTCCTTCCAAGCAAAACACATTTTGAAATTAAATGTTATTTTTTGGGTCAGACTGTCCCATAAAGTAATTAAATCCTGTAGCAATTGTTATAAAGCTGGTAGATTAGATTGCCTATAATACAGTGATTTGAATTTAGGTGCCAATGCTGTTTGAAATTTGTCATTGTTTTTTATGAATGTATTTTAAAGGATTGATGAGCTATTTTTGTCCAAGCTTCTCCAATCCCTGAATATCCATGTATAATCCAATCCCTAAACACCCTCAGTTTTATTAGGCTATATGACCTCTGCTTTGTCTCATCACTATTTGCTCTGTATTCCTATCCATCAATTTTCACAATCCCCCACCTACTCCATAGCCAATAAACCCTTTTGTTAGTTCCTAATATCTCCTTCCAGTGTTTCTTTATGCAAATGCAAATAAATATAAAGATATTATATTCTTATACTGCAACTTTATTGCACAAAACTTTACATGCAATATGCACTATTCCACGCTTTGCTTTTTTCACTTATATATCATAAAGCTTTTTCCATGTCAGTACACAGAGAACTCCCTTACTCTTTATATATGCATCTGCATAATTACCCCATTGTATGGATGTGCCATAGTTTATTAAACCAGTCCTCTATATATAGGCACATGGGTTTCCAGATTTTTTTATTACAAGTCATGCTCAATGAGTAAATTTTTAAATATATATTGCATTTGTGTACAAATGTATCTGTGATAAACTTTCAGAAGTAGATTTTATTTTTTTCCCTACCATATATGGTTCTAATACCTACAGGTTTTTTGGGGGGTTTTTGGTGAAGAAAATTGGCCCTGAGCTAACATCTGTTGCCAGTCTTCCTCTTTGTTTTTTTTTCTTGTCCAAAGCCCCACTACATAGCTGCATATCTTACTTGTAAGTCCTTCTAGTTCTTCTATGTGGGATGTCACCAAAGCATGGCTTGATGAGTGGTGTGTAGGTCCATGCCCAGGATCTGAACCAGTGAACCCCAGGTTGCCAAACGTAGCACACACACTTAACCACTATGCGCCTAGGCTGGCCCCAGAAGTGGATTTTCTAAATAAAAGAAAACATGCATCTTTAATTTTGAAACATTGCCAAAGTATTTCCCCTAAGAGTTGTGTCATTTTGTTCTCCCACTAGCATTGTATGAGAATTCTTTCCCCATAGATTTGCCAATAGAGCTTGTTGTCAAACTGAGTGAATTTTGTGTAGCTAATAAGTGAGATACGACCTCTTAGTGTAATTTTAATTTGCATTTCTCTTTCTATGCTGTGGTTGAGTGCATTTTCATATGTTTAAGGACCATTTGAATTACTTTTTCTGTATTTTCACATGTCCTTTGCCCATATTCTATTAGATTGTTGTGCCTCACCGCTTGTAGTAGGAATAAGGATTATACCCAGCTGTCGTTTTAAGAAGAAGGACCTGATGACTTACTCTCTGAAATGGCCTGAGCTAACGGAATACTTACCAGACTGTGCTGCTGTTGTTGGAATTAACTCGCCCAGCTGACAGCTTGTGACTCTTCTATTATCAGCTTATTCTGTAGCCTGCCTGGAGTGATGAACTTTGCTTCCTTCCCTACCTAGTGATTCTCACCTTACTTCTCCTTTGGCCTTGAGAGAATGGGAGGCACTACTAAAGCTTGCTTGGGTTTCTGTCCAAGAAGTCTGTGTCTACATGTAAAGGTCCAACTATCTAAAGGGAAGATAAGACCGGGCTGGTGGTGTAGTGGTTTAAGTTTGTGAACTCTGCTTCAGCAACCCAACATTTGGGGTTTTGGATCCTGGGTACGGACATACAAACTGCTCATCAAGTCAAGCTGTGGCAGCATCCCATATACAAAATAGAGGAAGATTGGCACAGATGTCAGCTCAGAGGCAATCTTCCTCATCAAAAAAAAAAAAAAAACACAAAAAGACAAAGGGGAAATAATTGGATTTACTCTAAAATTAGTCCTTCCTCAAACTAGTACATCAGCCAAATAAAGTGTGAAGACAAAATAAAGACTGTTTTAGACATTTAGACATAGAAGGGATCAGAATGTTCATCATTTACAAAATCTCTCTGAAGAATAAGGAATTCCTAGATAATATGTTCTACTCTATAAATAAATAAACCAGAAGGAAGTAGAGGTATGTCATTAAGCAATGGAGAACATACTTATATATTCCTTTAGTAATTAAAATCAAAGTAACAAAATTTTAAAAACACAAGAAAAAGACAAGGAAAAGATTGTGTATTCTTGTAATATTCTCACCTCCCACTCACTCATCAACCCATCCTATCAGCTCCAATTCTGCACTGAAAAGCCTTTTTTAAGGAAAACCCAATAGACACTTTATTATCTTCATCTGATTTGACCTCTCAGCAGCATTCAGTGCAATTGATCAGCCACTCCTTGGATTTCTTAGCACTGATTTTTCTAGTTTTTCTCCTATTTCTAGCTTTTCTATATAGTACTTGACATTCGTTATCACTGTCCTTTTCATATTTTATTACTCTATGCAGCCATTAAATACTGAAATTCCACAAAGTTTGGTCTTAGAAACTTTTTTATTATTTTATATTTTATTCTTATGTGGCTAGGACCCCTAAGAAACCTGCATCTATTCAGGAGTACAGGCATAGCCTGGAGCTACTGCGGGTTATGTCCAGGCCACCATAATAAGGCGAGTATCTCAATAAAGTGAGCCACACAAATTTTTTGGCTTTCCAGTATATATAAAATTTATGTTTACATTGCATTGTAGTCTATTAAGTGTGCAATAGTATTATGTCTAAAAAACAATGTACATATCTCAATTAAAAGTATTTTATTGCTAAAAAACGCTAACCATCATCTGAGCCTTCATCGAGTCATAATCTTTTCCCAGTGGAGGTTCTTGCCTCAATGATGATGGCTGCTGACTTATCAGGGTGGTGGTTGCTAAAGACTTGGTTGGCTGTGGCAATTTCGTAAAATAAAATAACAATGAAATTTGTCACATTGATTGACTCTTCCTTTCACAAATGGTTTTTCTATATCATGCAATCCTGTTTGATAGCATTTTACTCACAGTAGAACTTTCAAAATTGGAGCCAATCTTCTCAAACTCTGCCAATACTTTCTCAGCTAAGTTTATATAATATTCTAAATCGTTTGTTGTAATTTCAACATTCTTCACAGCATCTTCACCAGGAGTGGATTCCATCCCAAGAAACCACTTTCTTTGCTCATCCAGAAGAAACAATTCCTCATCTGTTAAAGTTTTATCATGCGGTTGCAGCAAATCAGTCACACCTTCAGACTCCACTGTAGTTCTCTTGCTATTTCCACCACATCTGCAGTTACTTCCTCCACTGAAGACTTGAACCCCTCAAAGTCACCAATGAGCATTTGAATCAACTGTTTCAAAATTCCTGTTAATATTGATATTTTGACCTCTTCCCATGAATCACAAATGTTCTTAATGTCATCCAGAATGATGGATCCTTTCTAGAAGGTTTTCAATTTACTTTGCCCAGGTCCATCAGAGGAATCACTTTCCATGGCAGCTATAGCCATATAAAATGTAGTTCTTAAATAATAAGACTTAAAAGTCAAAATCACTCCTTAATCCTTGGGCTGCAGAGTGGATATTGTGTTAGCAGGTGTGAAAACAACATTAATCTCATTGTATGACTCCATCAGAGCTCTTGGGTGACCAGATGCATTGTCAATAAGCGATAATATTTTGAAAGGAATCTTTTTTTCTGAGCTGTAGGTCTCAACAGTGGACTTAAAATATTCATTCAACTATGTTGTAAACAGCAGTACTGTCATCCGGGCTTTGCTGTTCCATCTATAGAGCACAGGCAGAGTAGATTTAGCATAATTCTTAAGGGCCCCAGAATTTTCGGAATGGTAGATGAGCTTTGACTTCAACTTGAAGTCACCAGCTGCATTAGCCCCTAACAAGAGAGTCACCTGTCCTTTGAAGCTTTGAACTCAGAGATTTTCTCTCTAGCTATGAAAGTCCTAGATGGCATCTTTTTCCAATAGAAGGCTATTTTGTCTACATTGAAAATCTGTTGTTCAGTATAGACCCCTTTATTAATTAGCTTTATCTTCTGGATAATTTGCTGCAGGTTCTACATCAGCACTTGATGCTTCACCTTGCACTTTTATGTTATGGAGATGGCTTGTTTCCTTAAACATCATGAACCATCCTCTGCTAGGTTCAAACTTTTCTTCTGTAGCTTCCTGAGTTCTCTCTGCCTTCATAGAATTGAAGAGATTTAGGGCCTTTCTCTGGATTAGTTTTTGGCTTAGTGGAATGTTGTGGTTGGTTTGATCTTCTATTCAGACCACTAAAACTTTCTTCATATCAGCAATAAGGCTGTTTTGCTTTATCTTTCATGTGTTCACTGGAGGAGCACTTTTAATTTCCTTCAAGAACTTTTCCTTTGCATTCACTACTTGGTTAACTATTTGGTGCACAAGGCCTAGCTTTTGACCTGTCTTGACTCTCAACATGCCTTCCTCGCTAAACTTAATCATTTCTGGTTTTTGATTTAAAGTGAGAGACATGTGACTCTTCTTTTCACTTGAATTCCTCTAGGCCACTCTAGGGTTATTAATTAGCCTAATTTCAACATTGTGGTGTCTCAGGGAATAGAGAGGCCTGAGGAGAGGGACAGAGATAGGAGGACAGCCAATCCGTGGGGCTGTCAGAACACACAACACTTATCAATTAAGTTCTGTCTCATATGGGCAAAGTTCATGGTGCCCCAAAACAATTACAATAATAACATCAAAGACCACCGATCACCATAACAAATATAATAATACTGAAAAAGTTTGGAATATTACAAGAATTACCAAAATGTGGCACAAAGTAAGCAAATGCTGTTGGAAAAGCAGCACCAATAGACTTGCTTGATACAGGGTTGCCACAAACCTCCATTTTATAAAATATCAATATCTGTGAAGAACAATAAAGTAAAGCACAATAAAATGAAGTATGCCTATACACTATTGTAGTGTTAACTTGTAAGTTCAAGTTGGTTGATTCAGGCTGGGTTTCATGGGAGAACAATGCTAGAATTATCAGAAGCTAGTCCACAGATTTTCTAGTTCAAATGTTTAGTTTTAATAGGTGACCAAACTGATAAATTGACTTATGCCCAACTCAAAAATCACATGAATTGATAATATAGAATTCTTGTTTATTAATTTACACTGGGAAGAATACTTGTATTTGCTCTTTAAAGCAACTTGTCTATGTATCAGATAACCAGGGAAAGTGAATTAATTATCAATAATTTTCTTAGTGAATACAGAGAAAAGAAATTCTAATTGATTTGAGGGATATTTCTTCCAAACTGTGGTAGTGCTTGGTCCAGTGTAAAAACATTTTTCTACTGACTGAAACACTTGTGCCAACCAGATACGGTAAAATCTTTCCATTCTTACCTAATGCTGACAAATCTCATCTTCTAACTTTCCTTTTTCTAGACTCCATGAAACATTCTACCTGTCTCCATGTCTCATTAGCATGTTACAAATATCCAATGTTATCCTATACCTCACATTTAATTGAACTGTCAGGTAGTTGCTTCCTACCACCTTAACTGCACAAAGTATTTTGAAATCAGAATGTTTGATAAGCTATAGTTATTGCATTATTTCTGTGCTGTTGATTCTGGATAACGTTAGTTTTAGGAAGCGACATTTCCTAACTTTGATCCCATATTTTAAGGATTTATGTGATTTGTGATACTTCTGCTCTCTAGCTACTGGCGACATTACCTTTTCCACTGTGGTATCATAGTTGGTATCTTTTTTTTTTTTTTTTTTTTTTTTTGCTGAGGAAGATTAGCCCTGAGCTAACATCTGTGCCAATCTTCCTCCACTTTACATGTGGGTTGCTGCCATAGCATTGGTGATGAGCGCTATAGGTCCACACCCAGGATCCAAACCCACAAATCTGGGCCACCCAAGCCGAGTGCACCTAACTTAACCACTACACCACAGGGCTGGCCCCTTGGTACCGTGTTTAATGCTTTCATTCCCATTTCTACAAAAATATCCATTCCCTTTGAGTTTTATTATTAGAAAGTAAAGTCATAAGGTGATTTGAAAACCTGAATCATTCATTCCTTTAAATATTACTTTATATTTGCCACTGCAGATGTGACATTAAGCAAATTAATAAGGTCCCTACCCTTATATGGGAGAGAAAGAGAATCAATAAGCACAAGAACAAATTTTTTAAAAACTACTTTATGTGTTATGAAGAAAAAGGACTGGATATAATATGAAAATAACAAGGGGACCTGATTTAAACTAGACATTAGAGAAGGCATGAATAACCAATATAGCAAATTAATATGCTTTCTTCCTTAAAAAAAGTATCCATTCTAAACCTCAGTGGTCCTGACCACAAGTCAATTGTTTTCTTGACCACACTGCACTGCCTGGTTAATGAGGAATCTTAAACTCCTCAAACTACCACATAAAACATCAATTTAGTACAGTCAGCCCTTGGTATCTGCAGGTTCTCCATCCCAGGATTCGACCAACCACAAATAAAAAGGTGGTTGTGTCTGTTGTGTCTGTACTGAACATGTACAAACTTTTTCCCCTGTCATTATTTACTATACAATACAGTATAACTGTCTACATAGCATTTAAAAGCAATAGAGTGTAACAACTATTTACATAACATTTAAATTGTATCAGGTATTACAAGTAATCTAGAGATGATTTAAAGTATGCAGGAGGATGGGCACAGGTTATGTGCAAATATTACACCATTTTATATAAAGGGCTTGAACACCTGCAGATTATGGTATCCACAGGGGTCCTGGAACCAATCCCCTGTGAATACTGAAGGACAACTCTAGACAGAATTTGTGGCAACATCTGGTAATGAATTAATTGAGCTTTAACATCTTATTATTTAAGACATTTTGTCTAAACTTAAAATATAGTATTCCAAGTCTAATTTTCCCATATTAAAAATTAAATTTTAAAGTGATTTTGTATCTTTTTATTCAGTATTAATCAAATATAAACAGATTTGGTAAATAGTAAAAGAACTAAATAAAGCTTCATCAGATGTACACAATTTAAATTGGTACAAATCTCTTTAGGTAGGAGTCTACATATGAAAGACTAATGTTTTGAATAAGTTCTATTATTTTGTCTTTCTGTTATTCCATATCAAATAGAGAATTGTTTTTAAAAAGAAAATGATATCTCATCAGCCTTCAGAGACTCAAACTTTGGTAATTCACTTGATAAATGGTACACTGGTTAGGTTTTGTCTATTACCACCACTACCACCAGTCATACTCACATCAACTTTCAAGATGTTTGAAATCACTTAACCATTTCTTTGGATTGAAGTAATGTGGTGCAGGGAGGGCACAGGTTTTCTTAAATAAACTTGGGTTATAAATTCTGCTTTATGTCTTCTTGACCAAATGGCTCAACCTCTTCGAGTCACAACTTCTTCATGTTAAATTGAGATAATTAAACCTACACATATGGGTTTGTTGTGAGGATTACAAGACTTGATAAATGAAAAGTGCGTAGTACAAGCCTGACGTGTTGTTTAAAAAACAGTTGTTGCCTTAGATGTGTACTATATCATTGATAATCCCTTTAGTTAATGTACTTTTGTTATTGCATTATTTTAATGAATGGTAAAATTATTATCTTAATATCTACCATTCTCTGTGGGTTTCACAGGTTCACTTTGATTAGGAATTCCCCCAAGAGTTCATTGATCACAAATTCTCTAGAACTGGTTCCAAGCTTTGTTTTCTTATCCTATTAGTTGCAGAATATTATGCAACTCTACATGTTTTATTCAGTTTCCTCTTCTGCAAAACAGACATAATACTATCAACTCTATAAAATTCCTGTGATAATGAAATGTCATGCTACAAATAAAAATGTTAATAATACAAAGCCCTATACTTTCATATGCAGTTTTATCTCATCAGGAATATAGAAATATTTTGTTCCTCAAAATCAACATTTGTTTAAACAGACTGGTTATTTCTTGATTTGAGAACAGGCTGCTCTTAGGGTTTCTTTTTTCACTCCCTTGCTATTTCTTTTTTTCCAGTTTTATTGAAATATAACTAGCATATAACATTGTGTGAGTTTAAAATGTAAAATGTGATAATTACATATATGTATATATTATGAAATGATTACCACAATAAGCTTGGTTAAGACCTCCATCACCTCACATAATTACCACTTTGTTTTTGCAGTGGGAACATTTTGTGGTGAGAACATTTAACTTTCAAGTGCTTAATACAATATTATTAACTATAGTCATCATGCTGTACATTAGGTCCCCAGAACTTACACATCTTATAACTAGAAGTTTGTACGTTTTGCCCAAGATCACCACGTTTCCCCTACTCCCAAGTCCCTGGCAATCACCACTCTACTGTCTGTTTTTATGGGTTCAACTTTTTTAGACTCCACATATAAGTGAGATCACACAGTATTTGTCTTTCTTTGTCTGAATTATTTCACTTTGCATAATGCTGTCAAGGTACATCTACTTTGTCAAAAATGGCACTGTTTTTGTCTTTTATATGGGTAAAAACTTTCAATGTATAAACAGTTACATTTTCTTTATCAATTTATCCATCAATGGACACTTAGGTTGTTTCCGTGTCTTGGCTACTGTGAATAATGCTGCAATGAACATGGAGATGCAGATATCTCTTTGAGATAATGATTTCATTGTCTTCAGATATATACCCATAGTGAGATTGTTGGATGATATGGTAGTTCTATTTATAATTTGTTGAAGAATCTTCACACTTTTTTCCTTAGTGGCTGTACTAATTTAAAATCCTACCAACAGTGCACAAGTGTTCCCTTTACTTTACATCCTAACCAAGACTTGTTGCCTTTTGACTTTTTGATAAAAACCATCCTAACAGGTGTGAGGCAATACCTCACTGTGGTTTTGATTTACATTTCTCTGATGATTGGTGATGTTGAGCATCTTTTCATGTACCTGTTGGCAATTAGTATATCTTCTTTGGAAAAATATCTATTCAGGTCGTCTGCCCATTTTTTAATCAGATTATTGTTTTGGAGGTATTTTTGTTTTTTCTAATGAGTTGTATGAGTTCTTTACATATTTTGGATATTAGCCCTTTATCAAATATGGTTTACAAGTATTTTCTCGCATTCTGTATGTTGACTTTTCATTTTGTTGATTATTTCTTGTGGTGTGCAGAAGCTTTCTAGTTGATGCAATCCCACTTATCTACTTTTCCTTCTATTGCCTGTGTTTTGGGTGTCATATCCAAAAAGATCATCACCAGGATCAATGTCAAGTAGTATTTTTTTGTTTCTTCTATGAGTTTTACATTTTCAAGTCTTAATTTAATTCTTTAATTCATTTTGATTTAATTCTTGTGAGGGGTGTAAGATAATGTTCCAATTTCATGTATTTGCATGTGAATATCCAGTTTTTCCCACACCATTTATTGAAGAGACTATCCTTTCCCCATTGAGTATTCTTAGCTCCCCTGTCAAATATTAGTTGACCATATATTTATGGGTTATTTCTGATCTATCAATTCTGTTCCATTGGTCTATGTGTCTGTTTTTATGCCATTGTCATACTGTTTTGATTACTGTTACTTTGTAATTTGAATTCGAGATGCCTCCAGCTTTGCTCTTTTGTCTCAGGATTGCTTTGCTATGGCTATTCCGGGTCTTTTGTGTTTCCATGTGAATTTTAGGATTGTTTTGTCTATTTCTGTGAAAAATGCCATTGGAATTCAGATAAGGATTGCATTCAGTATACAGATGGCTTTGGCTAGCATGGAGATTTTAATAATATTACTTCTTCTGATCCATCAGCACAGGTTATCTTTCCATTTATTTCTCTCTTCTTTAATTTCTTTAATCAATATTTTATAATTCTCAATGTACAGATCTTTCCCCTCCTTGGTTAAATTTATTCCAAAGAATTTTATTTTTTTGATTCTATTGTAAATGGGATTGATCTCTTTAATTCTTTTTCAGATAGTTCATTTTTGGAATATAGAAATGCAACAGATTTTTGTATATAGATTTCATATCCTGCAACTTTACTAAATTAATTTATTAATTCCAAGATTTTTTTGATGGAGTGTTTAGGATATTCCATTTAGAAGATCATATCATCTACAAACACAATTTACATTTTTCCTTTCCGATTTGGATGTCTGTCATTTATGTATGTATGTATGTATTTTCTCTAATTGTTCTTGATAGTACTTCCAGTACTATATTAAATAGGAGTGGTGAGAGTAGATGCTTTTGTTTCTGATCTTAGAGGAAAGGCTTTCAACTTTGCACTATTGAGTATGAGATGTTTCTTCTATACTCAATTTTTTAAGAGTTTCTTCATGAACAGACGTTAAATTTTGTCAAATTATTTCTTCGCATCTATTAAAATGGTAACGATTGCCAAACTTCATTCTGTTAACGTGGTGAATCACATAGATTGATTTCCATATGTTTAACCATCCTTGCATCCCGGGGATAAATTCCTCTTGATCATGTGTTTTGATCCTTTTGATGTGGTGTTGAATTTGGTTTGTAAGTATTTTGTTGAGAATTTTTACATCTATAGTCATCAAGGATATTGGCCTCTAGTTTGCTTTTCTTATCCTGTCCTTATCTGGCTTTGGAATCAGAGTAATGATAGCGTCATAAGATGAATTTGAGAGTGTTCCCTCTCTTCAACTTTTTGGAAGAATGTGAGAAGGTATTAGTTTTCTTTAAATGTTTGGTAGAAATCACAAGTGAACTCATCTGCTCCTGAGCTTTTCTATGTTGGGAGATTTTTCCCCCAGTACAAAGCTGTATATTCTAGTTGTAGATCCTTCTAGTTCTGCTATGTGGGATGCTGCCTCAGCATGGCTTGAAGAGTGGTGCTAGGTCCACGCCTAGGATCCAATGAAACTCTGGGCTATGAAGCAGAGCACACAATCTTAACCACTCTGCCACGGGGCTGGCCTCTGTTGGGAGATTTTTGGTTACTGACTCAATCTCCTTGCTAGTAATCCTTCAGATTTTCTGTTTCTTCATGACTCAATCTTGACGGGCTGTATTTTTCTAGACATTTATTCATTTCTTCTAGATTATCCAATTTGTTGGTATGTAATGATTCATAGTAGTTACATGATGTTTTGTGTTTCTGTGGTGTCAACTAAAATGTCTTCTCTTTCATTTTTAATTTTATTTATTTGAGTCACCTCTCTTTTTTCTTAATTATTCCAGTAAAAGTTTTGTCAATATTGTTTATATTTTCAAAAAAGAAAACCCCTCTTAGCTGCAGTAATCTTTTCTACCGTATTTTTATTCTCTTTTTCATTTATACCTGCTCTGATTTTTGTTATTTCCTTCTTTCTGTTCACTTTGGGCTTAGTTTGTTGTTCTTCTTGTTCCTTGAGGTGTAAAATTTTGGGTTTTTTTTTTTTTGAGATCTTTCTATACCTTTTTTTTAAAGATTTTATTTTTTTTCCTTTTTCTCCCCAAAGCCCCCCAGTACATCGTTGTATATTCTTCATTGTGGGTCCTTCTAGTTGTGGCATGTGGGACGCTGCCTCAGCGTGGTTTGATGAGCAGTGCCATGTCCACGCCCAGGATTTGAACCAATGAAACACTGGGCCGCCTGCAGCGGAGCACGCGAACTTAACCACTCGGCCACGGGGTCAGCCCCGAGATCTTTCTATTTCTTAATGTAGGCATTGGTTGCTATAAACTTTCCTTCTAGAACTGCTTTTGCTGAATCCCTCAAGTTTAGGTATGATGCATTTCCACTTTCATTTGTTTCAAGGTATTTCTTTATTTCCCTTTTGATTTCTTTTATGACCTACTGGTTGTTCAGGGCTGTATTGTATAATGTCCACATGTTTGTGAACGTTCAGCTTTCTTCTTGTTGTTGATTTCTAGTTTCATACCATTGTGATTGGAAAAGATACTTTGTATGATTTCCATCTTCTTAAATTTTCTAAGACATGTTTTGTGATGTAACTTGTGACCTACCATGGAAAATTTTCCATGTGTTCTTGAGAAGAATGTGTATGCTGCTGCTGTTGGTTGGAATGTTCTGTATATGTCTGTTCCACTATTTGTTCGAAATTATAGTTTAAGTCCAATAGTCCTGATTGATTTTCTCTCTGGATGACCTACTCATTGTTTAAAGTGGGATATTGAAGTCTTCTGCTATCATTGCACTTTTGTCTATTTCTCCCTTCAGATCTGTTAGTAGTTGTTTAATACATTTGGGTGCATATATATATATATTTACAAGAGGATGTATTTATTATATCCTCTTGATGAATGGACCCCTTTATCATTATATAATGACCTTCTTTGTCTCTTGTTATAGCTTTTGCCTTAAAGTCTATTTGGTCTGATTTAAGTATAGCTACCCCTGATCTCTTTTTCTTTCCATTTGCAAGGAATATCTTTTTCCACCCCTTCATACCCCTCATGAGTATCCTTGAAACTGAGGTGAGTGTCTTGTAGGCAGCACAAATTGATTCTTATATTTTTGTTCATTCAGCTACTCTGTGCCTTCTGATTGTGTAATTTAACCTATTTACATTTGAAGTAATTTTTGATAGGTAAGGACTTACTATTCTATCTTATTAATCAGTTTCTGGCTGTTTTGTAGTTCCTCTGTTGTTTTCTTCCTTACTTTCTATCTTCCTTTGTGAAGCGACAATTTCCTGTAGTGGTATGATTTTATTCCTTTCTCTTTATCTTTTGTGTATCTACTGAAGGTTTTGCTTTGTGGTTATCATGAGGCTTACATAAAACTACTTAAAAATATAACAGTCTAATATTTTAAGCTGATGACAACTAAACTTTGATCACATGCAAAAACTCTACCCTTTTACTGATCCCATACACATTTTTTGTTACCACAATTTACCTCTTTTTGAATTCTGTATTACTAACAAAGTATTCTAACTATAGTTATGTTTAATTCTTTTGTACTTTAACCTTTATACTAGAGTTAAGCAATTAACATCACCATATTGCAATATCAGAGTATTCTTAATGTGACAATATGCTTACCTTTGCCAAAGTGCTTTAACTTGTCATGTTCCATGTTACTAATTAGTAATATTTCATTTAAGCTTGCAGATCTCCTTCGAATATTTCTTGTAAGTCAGATCTAGTGGTGCTGAACTCCTCCAGCATTTATTTGTTTGGGAGTCTCTACCTTGCCTTCATTTCTGAAGGACAACTTTGCTGGGTAAATTATTCTTGATTGTCAGTTTTTTGTTCTTTCAGTACACTGATTTTGGCCTTGGTCACCTGAATGAAGTAATGCTTGCATTATTTGTAATTCTTCTGTGTGAGAGGATTGTTTCTTCTCCTCGTTTATTATTTATTTTTTCATTCACTCAATAATTTATTTATATTAGTATTAACTTATGGATATTTATTTTATACTTTGTACTATAATCTAATGGTACTTTATTTTGTTGCTTAAATTGTTATAGCTTTACCCAGTGAGAAGTCTTTTGACTTGTTTCTGTGCTCTGTGACATGTGTCCATTCTTTTTAAAAATATACGTAACGTATAATATACCATTTTAACCATTTTTAAGTGTGCAGCTCAGTAGCATTAAATACATTCGCAATGCTGTGCAATCATTACCACTATCCATTTCCATGACACGTTTATCATCCCCCCAAAAAGCTCTGTACCCATTATACAACAACTCTCCATTCCCCACCAGACCCTGGGAACCTCTATTATACTTTTTGCATCTATAAATTTGATTATTCCAGATACTTCATATAAGTGTATCAAAAAAAAACAGAGCCTTGTAGTAGTTAAAGTGATAAAAAAGAATTTTAATCATGAACTCCAGCAATAGAACAAAAGAGACCTCAGTGTAGAAGTAGGCTCATTTCTGAATGATCATGGAATAGTGAAGATTTATGGCCAAGGAGCAGAATGAGGATCAGTAGATGGAAAATTACTAAGAGGAAACATCAGGGGTAAGGGGCATCTCTGGCTAAACCAATTTGAAAGAATTTTGCTTTATGTTTGCAGACCAAGGTAATCAGATATCCCCTGAGGTATGGTGGAGGATGAGAAACTTGATCAGACATCGAGAGTAATTAGACATTGAAGATGGGCTATTCCTGCCATATTGAGTTAGCAAGCTTCTTGCTAAAATTTGATGGTGCAAAAATGGACACAGAAGGCCAAAGTTTGAGGACTAGTTTGGAAGAGGATTCAGAGGAACCTGCCTAAAATTTGGTCAAGAATGGAGTCTTTGTTAAGTGAAATCATACAGTGTTTGTCCTCTTGTATATGGCTTATTTCACTTAGCATGATGTTTTCAAGTTTCATCCATGTTTGAGCATGTATCAGAGTTTCATCTTTTTAATGCTGAATAATATTCCATTGTATATATACCTCATTTTTTATCCATTCATCTGTAGAAGGACATGTGAGTTGTTTCCACCTTTGGACTCTTGTGAAGACTGCTGCTATGAACATTTGGTATACAAGTATCTGTTTGATCCTCTGTTTTCAATTCTTTGGGTATATACCAAGGATGTAATTACTGGATCATATGGTAATTCTATGTTTAACTTTATGAAGAATCACCATACATTTTCCACAGTGGCTGTACTATTTTACCTTCCCACCATCAATACACAAGCATTTCAATTTTCCCACAGCAACACTTATTATTTTCCATTATTTCATAATAGCTACCCTAATGGATGTGAACTGTTATCTCACTGTGACTTTGATTTGCAGTTCCCTGATGAGTAGTAATATTGACCATCTTTTACGTGCTTATTAGCCATTTCTATATCGTGTTTGAAGACATATCTATTAAAGATCTTTTCCCATTTTTGAATCAGATTGTTTTTGTTATTGTTGCATTGTAGGGGTTCTTTTTTGCATTCTAGATATTAATATCCTATCCGATACATAATTGACAAATATTTTATCCAATTCTATGGGCTGTCCTTTGATGCAAAAATATTTAAGCTTCATAAAGTCCAACTTATCTATTTTTTTGTTTATTATGCTTTTGACGTCATATTTAAGAAATTCCCATGAAATCCAATGTAATGAAGATTTCCCCCTATTTTTCTCTGTTTTATACTTTTAGCTCTTATTTTTAAGTTTTGGTTCAATTTTGAGTACAATTTTATATATGGTGTATGGTAAGGATCCATTTTCCTTCTTTTGCATGTGTATATCCAGTTTTCCAAGCGCTGAGTGTAGAAAATACCACCCTTTCCCCATTGAATGATCTTGGCAATCTTTTTGGAAATCAATTGACCATATATGGAAAGGTTTATTTGTGGGTTACTTATTCTAATATATTGATCTATATGTCAATTTTTATGCCAGCAGCACAGTTTTGATTACTGTAGTTTAATTAGTAAATTTTGAAAACAAGAAGTGTGAGTACTCCAATTTGGTTCTTCTTTTTCAATATTCTTTTAGCTATTTGGGGTCTCTTGTGATTTCATATGAATTTTAGTATGAGTTTTCTATTTAATAAAAACTCGTCATTGGGATTTTGATAGAAATTGCATTGAATCTGTAGATTGCTTTGGATAGTATTGTCACCTTATCAATATTAAATCTTTCAGTTCATTAGCACAGGATGTATTTCCATTTATTAATATCTTTTTAAATTTCTTTCAGAAATTCTTTGAAGAAGTGTAGAAGTGTTTTTCCTCCTTGGTTAAGTTTATTCCAAAATATTTTGTTCTTTTGATGCTATTGTAAATGGAATTATTTATTTGATTTCCTCTTGAATTATTCATGTTAGTATATAGAAAGGCAAAAAATTTTTGTATGCTGATGTATACTGGAATTTTGCTGAGATTGTTCATTAGCTCTAACAATTTTTTCAGTAATATTTAGGGTTTTCTGCATATAAGATCATGTTATCTGCAGATAGAGATTATTTTAATTCTACCTTTGTAATTTGAATGCCTTTATTTATTTTTCTGTTCAATTATTCTGACTGGCATTTTCAATACTATGCTGAATAGAAGTGGTGAAAGGTGGCGTCCTTGTCTAATTCCTTATTAGGTAAAATGTTTTCCATCTTTCATTATTGAGTATGATGTTAGGATGGGCTTTTCATATAAGAGCTTTATCTTATTGATGGAGTTTTCTTCTACTGCTAGTTTGTTACTGTTATTTAACCAAAAAATGTTTTGAATGTTTTGAATCATTTCTCTGTATCAGTTGAGATAATCATGTAATTTTTTCCCCTTCATTGTGTTAATGTGGTATATTACATTGAGCTATTTTTGCATTCCAGGAATAAATCTCACTTCATGATGTATAACTCCTCTAATGTGGTGCTGAAATTGGTTTACTAGTAATTTGTTCAGGAGTTTTGCATCAAAAATGATAAGGAATATTGGTCTATAATTTTCCTTTCTTATGGTATATTTGTCTGATTTGGGATCTGGATAATGCTGGTGTCATAGAATGAATTAGGAAGATGGCCGTCTGCAAGCCAGGGAGAGAGCCCTCACCAGAACCCAACCATGCTGATGCTCTGAGCTCAGACTTCCATTCTCCAGAACTGTGAGAAAATAAATTTCCATTGTTTAAGCCACCCAGTCTATATTATTTTGCTATAGCAGCCTGAGCTGACTGATACAGTTTGTTTTTAGGAATTTGTCAATTTCTCCTGGATTATCCAGTGCATGTACAAATGTTCATAGTATTCTCTCATAATATATTTTATTTCTTTAATGTCCCAAGTTAAATCTCTAATTTTAATAATATGAATCTTTCCTCTTTTTCCTTAGTCAATCTAGCTAAAAGTGTGTGAATTTTCTGATCTTTTCAAAGAACCAGCTTTTATTTTTGTTGATTTTCTCTGTTGCTTTTCTATTCCCTTTTATTTATCTCCACTCTAATATCTATCATTCCCTTCCTTCTTCTATTTATGAGTTTGGTTTGCTTTTCTTATTCTAGTTACTTAAGATATAAAGTTATGTTATTGATTTGAGGATTTTTTTAGTGTTAACAATTACAGCTTTAAATCTCCTTTATAATACTGCTTTTGCTGCATCCCAAGTTTTGGTATGCTGTTTTCATTTTCATTTGTCTCAAGATATTTTCTAATTTCCCTTATGATTTCTTCTTTAAGCCAATCCTTTTTTAAATGAATGCTGTGTAATTTGTTCATCTGTGAAATTTCCACTTTTCCTTCTATTCTTGACTCCAAGCTTCATTCCATTGTTATCAAAAAATATTTCACTCTGTATGATTTCAATCTTCAAAAAATTATTGTTTTGTAGCCTAAAATATTGTCTATCTTGGAGAATGCTCCATTAGCACTTGAGAAAATGAGTTTTCTGCTGTTATGAGGTGAGTATTCTGTAAATATTTATTAGGTCTAATAGGTTTATGATGCTATTCATGTGTTCTATTAACTTATTGGTGTTCTGTCTTCTTATGCAACCCATTATTGAAAGGGATGTAATAAAATTTCCTTCTGTCATTGTAGCACTGTCTATTTGTCCCTTCAATTATATTTATGTCTACTTCATACATTTTTGGGCTGTGATGTTCAGTGAAAATATGTTTATAATTGCTGTGTCTTCTTAGTGGATTGACACTTTTATCAAAATATAGTGTCCTTCTTTTTGTCTTGTAACAGTTTTTGACTTAAATTCTATTTTTTCTATTAATATAGGGATCCCAGCTCCTTTTAATTACTTTTTACATGGATTATATTTGTCCATACTTTCACTTTCAAATCATTTTGGTCATTACATCTAAAGTGAGTCTCTTGTAGACAGAATTTAGTTGGATCATGAATTTTTATCCATTGTATCAATTGGTTAATATAGGTATTTCAGATTTCTTTTGATTCTTGTTAGCATGGTATATACTTTTTCCATTCCCCTATCTTTTAAGACAATTTTTAGAGTAGTTGTAGTTTCACAACAAAACTAAAAGGAAGGAAGAGACATTTCCTGTATACTCCCCACCCATACATGCATAACTCCCCCAATAGCAACATCCCCTGCCAGAGTGGTATATTTGTTAAAACTGATGAACCTGCATAGACACATCATAATCTCCCAAAGTACCTAGTTTACATTAGGGTTCACTCTTGGTGTTGTACATTGTATGCGTTTGAAAAAAATTACATTGAAATTAATCTATCAATATTATGATACAGAGAATTTTAGTGCCCAAACAATCCTCTTGCTCCACCTATTCATCCCTCCCTCTCCCAATCCATGGCAATCACTAATCTTTACAGTGTCTCCGTAGTTTTATGTTGACAGTGAAATCATACAGTACATAGCCTTTTCAGATTGGCTTCTTTCACTTAGTAATATGTATTTAAGTTTTCTCCATGTCTTTTCATGGTTTGATAGCTCATTTCTTTATAGCACTGAATAACATTTCATTGTCTAGATGTACCACAGTTTACATATCTATTCACTTGAAGAACATTTTGGTTGCTTCCAATTTTTGGCAATTATCAATAAAGTTGCCATAAATGTCCATGTGCAGTTTTGTGTGGATGTAAATTTTCAACTTCTTTGGGTAAATACCAAGGAGCAGATTTGCTGGGTCATATTGTAAGAGTATGTTTAGTTTTGAGCCAAATTTGTTTCACAGTGGCTGTACCATTTTGCATTCTCACTAGCAATGAATATGAGTTCTTGTTGTTCCACATCTTTGTCAGCATTTGGTATGTCAGTATCCAGATTTTACCATGCTAATGAGTGAGTAATGGAATCTCATTTTTTTTTTAAAGATTGGCACCAGAGTTAACAATTTTGCCAATCTTCTTTTTTTTCTTTCTTCCTCTTCTCCCCAAAGACCTCCCCCCACCGAGTACATAGTTGTAACTTCCAGTTGTAGGTCCTTCTCATTGTGCTGTGTGGGATGCTGCCTCAAGATGGCTTGATGAGTGGTGCCATGTCCATACCAAGGATCCGAACCAGGGAAACCCCGGGCTACCAAAGCAGAGTGCGTGAACTTAACCACTTGGCCATGGGGCCAGCCCCTCATTGTTGTTTTAATTGGTACCTCTTTGATGATATATAATGCAGAGCATCTTTATATATGCTTATTTGCCATCTCTCTCTCCCTCTTTCTCTCTCTCTATATATGTATGTACATATATATACATTTTTTTGGTGAGGTGTCTGTTAAATTCTTTTGCCCATTTTTAATGGGGTTGTTCATTTTTTTTGTTGAATTTTTGAAGTTCTTTGTATGTCTTGAATAACTGTCCATCAGATGTGTCTTGTGCAAATATTTTCTTTCATTCTGTGGCTTGTTTTCTCATTTAGTTAACATTGTCTTCGACAGAGCAGAAGTTTTTAAATTTAATGAAGTCTAGCTTATCAATTTTTTCTTTCAAGGATCATGCCTTTGTTGTTTGTCTAAAAACATCACCATAGTTAAAGTAATCTAGGTTTTCTCCTATGTTATCTTCTAGGACTGTTATAGTTTTGTATTTTATATTTATATCTGTGATCCATCTTGAGTTAATTTTTATAAAAGGTATAGGATCTGTGTCTAGATATTTTTATTTTTTGTGGGGATTTCCAGTGGTTCCAGCACCATTTTTGAAAAGACTATCTTTGTTCCACTGTACTTCTTTTGCTCCTTTGTCAAAGATCAATTGACTATATTTATGTGCGTCTATTTCTGGGCTATCTATTCTGTATTATTGATATATTTGTCTATTCTTTCAACAATACCACATTTTTCATGATTACTGCAGCTTTATGTAAGTCTTGAAGTAATGTGGTGTCAGCCCTCCCAATTTGTTCTTTTCCTTCGATATTCTGTTGGCTATTCTCGGCCTTTTGTCTCTTCATTTAAATTTTAGAATCAGTTTGTCAATATCCACAAAATAACTTGCTGGGATTTTGATTGACATCTCATTGACTTTATAAATTAAGTTGGGAAGAAATGACATTTTATCAATATTGAGTCTTCCTATAGGTGAACGTGGAATAGCGCTCCATTTATTTAGTTCTTCCTTGATTTCTTTCATCACAATCATGCTTATTCTCATATAGATCTTGGATATATTTTATTAGATTTAAACATAGTATTTTATTTTTTTATGTCCTAAGGTAAATGATGCTGTGTTTTTAATTTCAACTTCCACTTGTTCATCGTTGGTATATAGGAAAATGTTTGACTTTTGCTCCTTAACCTTGTGTCATGCAACCTTGCTATAATTGCTTATTAGTGCCAGGAGACATTTTTGTTGGTTCTTTCAGATTTTCAGATTTTCAGATTTTAGATGATCATGTCATCTTCAAACAAAGACAGTTTTATTTCTTCTTTCTCAATTTGTACATACTTTTTTCTAGCCTTATGGCATTAGTTAGAACTTCCAGGATGAGGCCAAAAAGGAGTGGTAAGAGTAGACATCCCTGTCTTTTTCCTAATCTTAGTGGGAAAGCTTCTAGTTTCTCACTAAGTATGATGTTAGCTGTAAGTTTTTTGTAGATGTTCTATATCAGGTAGAGGAAGTTACCCTCTATTCCTATTTTCCTGAGAGTTTTTATGATGAATGGGTGTTGGATTTTGTCATATGCTATTTTTTGCATTTATTGATATGATTGTGCTATTTTTCTTTAAGCTGTTGATGTGATGAGTTACAATAATTAATTCTGAATCTTGAACCAGCTTTGCATACCTGGGATAAATTCCACTTGGTTATGATGTATAATTGTTTATATTGTGGGATTTTGTTTGCTAATACTTGAGGATTTTCGCATATATGTTTATCACAGATTTTGGGTTGTAATTTTCTTTTCTTGTAGTGTCCTTGTCTGGTTTTGGTATTAGGGTAATAATAGCCTTGCAAAATGACTTTGGAAGTGTCCCTCCTTTTGTTTTTTGGAAGAGTTTGAGAAGGATTGGTATACATTCTTCTCTAAATGTTTCATAAAATTCACCAGTGAAGGTATCTGGTCCTGAAATTTTCTTTGTTGGGATGTTTTTGGTTATTGATCCATTCTCCTTACTAGTAATCAGTTGGTTGAGATTTTCTATTTCTTCATGATTCAGTCTTGGTAGGTTGTATGTTTCTAGGAATTTATACCTTTCTTCTAGATTTTCCAAGTTGTTGCCATACAATTTTTCATAGTAATCTCTTTAGATCCTTTGTATTTTGGTGGTAACAGTTGTAACATCTTCTTTTTCATTTACAATTTTATATATTTGAAATGCCTCTTGTTTTTTCCTGGTAAGTCTAGCTAAAGTTATATCTATTTATTCATCTTTTCAAAAACCAGCTTTCAGTGTCATTGGTCTTTTAAAATGTATTTTTGACTCCATTTTATTTATTTCCATTCTTATCATTGTTATTTCCTTCCTTCTATTACCTTTGGGCTTTGTTTGTTCTTCTTTTTCTAGTTCATTGAAGTGTGAAGTTTGTCGTTCATTTGGGACTTTTGTTTTTTCCTAATGTAGGCATTCATAACCATGAACTTAATTCTTAGAACTGCATTTGCTTCATTCTCATAAATTTTGGTATGCTGTATTTCCATTATCATTTGTCTCAAGGTTTTTTTTTTATTTCTCTTATGTTTTTTGCTTTGACCCATTTGTTGTTTAGTAACATGTTGTTTAATCTCCACATATTTGTAAATTTTCCAGTTTTCTTCTTGTTACTGATTTTGAGTTTCATACCGTTGCAATTAGTAAAAATGCTTGATATGATTTCAATTTTCTTAAATTTATTAAGGTTTGTTTTTGGCCTAACATATGATCTATCCTGGATAATGTTCCATGTGAACTTGAGAAGAAGGTCCATCTTGTCTAACATGTCAGTTATGATCAAAGTTTTCCTATTGATTTTTTTGCCAGAATGATGTATCCATTGGTGAAAGTGGTGTATTAGTGTCCCTTACTAATATTTATTACTGTCTATTGCTCCTTTTAGATTTGCTAATATTTGCTTTATATATTTAGATGTTCCTATCATGGGTGCATAAATATTTACAAATGTTATATTCTCATGTCAAATTGATCCTTTTATCATTATATAATGACCTTCTTTGTCTCTTATTACAGTCCTTGTCTTAGTCTATTTTGTCTGCTATAAGCATAGCTATTTCAGCTTTCTTTTGGTTTCCACTTGCATGGAATACCTTTTTCCATCATGTCACTTTCAGTCTGTGTGTATCCATATATCTGAAGTAAGTCCCTTGTAGGCAGCATATAGATGGGTCTTATTTTTTTCTTTATCCATTCAGCCACTCTATGACTTTTATTTGGGGAATTTACTCCATTTACATTTAAAGTAATTATTAATAAGTATGTACTTATTGAAATTTGGTTAATAGTTTTCTGGCTGTTTTGTAATTCCTCTATTTCTTTCTTTTTCTCTTGCTCACTTTCTTTGTGATTTGATAATTTTCTGTAGCAGTATGCTTAGATTCCTTTCTCTTTTACTTTTGTGTATCTACTATAAAATTTTGCTTTTTGGTTACCATGAGGCTTACATAAAATGACTTATATTTATAACAGTCTGATTTAAGTTGATAATAACTAAAGTTTAAGCACATTGTAAATGTCTACATTTTTACTCTCCTCATCAAACTTTTAAGTTTTTGATGTCACAGTTTAGAACTTTTCATCTTGCATATCCATTAACAAATTATTGCAGTCATAGTCTTCTTACTATTTTTGTCTTTTAACCTTTATAAGTGATTAACCTACCACCTTTGCAGCATTATATTTTTTTGAATTTTACTAGTATTTACTTTTACCATGATACCTATACTTTCATGTTTTCCTTTTACTAATTAGCACCCTTTTGTTTCAGCTTAAATAATTCCCTTTAAGATTTCTTGTAAGACCAGTCTAGTAGTAATGGACTCCTTTAGTTTTTGATTGTCTGTAAAACCTTTATCTCTCTTTCAATGCTGTAGGACAATTTGCTGGGTAGAACGCTCTTTGTTGATAGTTGTTTTCTTATGGTCCTTCCTTCTAACCTTCAAAGTGTCTGCTGAAAAATCTGCCAATAGTGTTATAGTGGTTCCATTGTATGTAGAAATCTGTTTTTCTCTTGCTGCTTTTAAGGTTCTTTTCTCTTCTTTAACTTTTGGCAATGATTATAATGTGTCTTGGAGTGGCTCTCCTTGGTTTCATCTTGTTTGCAACTCTATAGGCCTGCTGAATCTGATATTTATTTTCTTCCCCAGTTAGAGAAGTTTACACCCAATATTTCTTTAAATAGGTTTTCTGCCCCATTTTCTTCCTCTTCTCATCTGTGACCTCTAGAATCTGAATGTTGTTCCACTTGATATAAGAGTCACATAAGTCCCTTAAGCTATCTTAACTGTCTTTTATTCCTTTTTTTTTTTTTTTTGCTGTTCTAACTGGATGAATATTACTGCCCTGTCTTTGAATTCACTTATCCTTTCTTCCACTTCATCCAGTCTGCTGTTTAACCTCTCTATTGTATCCTTCAGCTCTGTGATTTCTATTTGCTACTTTCTTATATTTGTCTATCTTTTTGTTGAAATTCTTACTATTTTATTCACTGATATCCTGACATCAGAGAGAATTTTTATGACCATTATTTTAAACTCTTCACCAGGCATGGAACTTATCTCCATTTAATTAATGTCTTTTTCTAAGTATTTATCTTCTTCTTTTGTTTGGAACATATTCCTTTGTTTCTTCATTTATCTTGACTCTCTGTGTTGGTGTCTATGCAGTAGACAAAAAAAACCTTTTTTCCAAGTCTTGAAGGAGTGCTTCATCTAGGAGATGAGCCCTATCATTCCACATCATTCTAACTCTTGGTTGTCTCTCAAAACTTTGTGATTGTCCTAGAAACCTATTTTCTTCTTAATGGGTCCCCAAACATTGAGGTTGTGCCAAGACCTGTCAATGTCCCCAAAGGGAAGTTCTCCATCATCACCTAGATTCAGGCGGCTTGGAAGACAGACCTTCAGGTCGCAGCTTTCAAAATATGCAAATGTACCTCTGTCAGGGGAAGACTGGAAGATGGGCGTTTTGTCTGCTCTCTCTGTGCTGAGCCCTGGGGTAGTAGCCAGTTAAGAACTGCTTCTTTGTTTGCTACCTTCCTGTTAAACTCATGAATACAAACTCTACTGACCACCAGAGCCAGGGTATTAAAGCATGTGTTCTCTGGGTGGCAGTTACAAAAGCCAGGACACAAGAATGTGCACAAGCTCCTTCGTTGGAGACATGACAACCTGGGGTGGGGCAGAGGGAAATTGTGAAGATAGTGCCTGCCAGCCTACCCAGTCTCTGGAGATAATTTTATTAGGCCTCTAGATGTGTATTTACTTAGAAGTCTGCCCCTCAGGGGACAGGTTTGAAGATAAGCTAATAGACTTGTTTCACAGAAAAACTGGGAGGGGGGAGCATTTCATTCTGCTGTCTCTGTGCTGTGCCCTGGAGGTTAGTTGGTTAAGAATTGTTTCTCTGTTTGTTACAGTTCTTTGGGACCCATGAACAGAAGCTCCACTGACCAATAGAGCCTTGGGATGAAGTGGTGTCCCCTTGGTGGCAACCACAGAACCTGGGGCACATGTGTACAAACTCATTTCTGGGAGATACCTATGACCTGGAACTTGGCAAAAGGAGAGTGCAAAGATGAACATTGCTGGTGTCTTTGAAGAGTATTTCAATAGGCCCTTAGATGTGTGTTAAATTAGATACACCTGTAACTCCAGCCAAAGCTTTAAGAAAAGCAAATAAACAGCTTTTATAGAAAGACTAGGCATTTCAATCAGCTACATCTGCACTGAGCCCTTGGGTATAGCAATGGTGAGTCCATGTAAAGTCTTTAAGAACTGTTTCTCAGTTTGCTATAGCTTTGTGGGTCTTGTGGACCCAAGCTCAGTTGGCTTTCAAAACTAGCTATTTTGGGGGCTCATCTCTGCAGTACAAGTCTTAAAAGTTGGGGAGCCCAATGTGGGATTCAAACACTTTGCTCCTCAGGGAGAAGCTCATAGTTGTGAGTTCCCTTTTGATTGTGGGTCACTATGCTACAGGTGGGTTTATGGCAAGATTGTGTCTTAGTCTCTCCTACCCATTTCAATGTGGTTTTATTTTTCATTAACCTGATGTGTAGAAGTTGCTCAGCTAATTTTTGGGTTTCTTTCAGAGAAAATTGTTCCATATGTAGCTGTAGATTTAGTGTGTCCCTTGGAGGGGGTGAGTTCAGGATCTTCCTACATTGCCATCGTGAACTAAAACCTAATAGTGTTTTTAAAGATTTTATTTTTCCTTTTTCTCCCCAGAGGCCCCTAGTACATAGTTGTACATTCTAGTTGTGGGTCTTTCTAGTTGTGGCATGTGGGACGCTGCCCCAGCATGGCCTGATGAGTGGTGCCATGTCCACGCCCAGGATCCGAACTGGCGGAACCTTGGGCTGCCGAAGTGGAGCGTGTGAACTTAACCACTCAGCCATGAGGCTGGCCCATAATAGGGTTTTTTATTGAATTCTTTAGGCATTTCTATGTATAAGACAATGTCATCATGTCATTTGTGATTATAAACAGTTTTACTTCTTCCATTCCAATTTGGATGCTTTTTATTTATTTTTCTTTTGTAAGTGCTCTGGTTAGAACTTACAGTACAATGTTGAATAATACTGGTGAGAGTAGGCATTCCTGCCTTGTTCCTGATAGCAGGAGGAAAGCTTTGTCTTTCACCATTGAGTATGATGATAGTTGTCAATTTCTCATAAATGCCCATTGTCAGTTTGAAGAAGCTCCTTTCTGTTCCTAGTTTAGTGACTGTTTTTTAATCAGGAAGTATACTGTATTTCATCCGATGGCATTTCCTCATTAATTGAGGTGATCATGTGGCTTTTTTCCCCTCATTCCATTAAGGTAATGTATTAAATACTTTTATTTTTGTATGTTGAATTACTATTGCATTTCTGGGATAAATTCCACATTGCCATGATGTATAATCACCTAATATGCTACTGGATTTGGTCTGCTAGTATTTTGTTGAAGACTTTTGTATGTATATTCATAGAGGAACTTAGTTTATAGTTTTCTTTCTTCTGATGTATTTGTCTGGTTTGGTATTCAGGTAATGCTGGGCTCATAGAATGAGTTAGGAAGTATCCTCTCCTCTTCTGTTTTTTGGAAGAGTTTGAAAATGATTGATGTTAACTACTTTTTAAATGTTTGGTAGAATTTAACAGTGAAGCCATCTGGTCCATGACTTTTCTTTGTTGTGAGGTATTTGATTATTGATTCAATCTCTTTAAGAGTTACATGATTTTTTCAGGTTTTTTATTATTTCTTGATTTAACTTTGGTTGTAAGTATGCTGCTAGGAATTTGTCTATTTCATCCAGGTTATCAAATTTGTTGGAATAAAATTTTTATAGTATTCTCTTTTTATAATTTATATTTCTGTCAAATAAGTAGTAATATCCTTTTTATTTTTGATTTTAGTAAATTGAGTCTTCTCTGTTATTTGCTTTATCCATCTACTTAAACGTTTGTCACTTCTGTCAGTCTTTTCAATGAAATATTTTTAACTTTATTTATTATCTCCATTGTTTTCTTTATTTCTTTTACATCTACTCTAATCCTTATTACTTTCATCATTCTGCTAGATTTAAGTTTGGCTAGCTCTTATTTTTCCAGTTCCAGAGGGTGCAAAGTGAGGTTAATGATTTGGGATCTTCTTTTTTTCTTTACCGTAAACATTTGCAGCTGTACATTTCTTCTGAGCAAGGCTTTCACTTTATCGCATAGGTTTTGGTATATTGTGTTTTGGTTTTCATTTGTTGTAAAATTTTTCTATTTTCCTTGCCATTTCTTCTTTGACTCAGTTATTTAAGAACGATTTTTTTTAATTTCCACATATTTGTCAATTTTCCACTTTTTTAAAATTTATTTCTAGTTTTATTCCATTTTGGTCAGAGAAAATACTTTGTACAATTTAATCTTATAAATTTATTGAGACTTGTTTTACAGCCTAAGATGTCATCTATCCAGAACAATGCTTCACATTCATTGCTGCTGTTTTGTATGTATTTGTTGTCTTGTTATTTTATATTGTCTTTCAAATACTCTATTTTCTTATTGATCTTTCTTATTGCTATAGCCAAGTTAAAAGAGGATAGTGTAGGCTACTACTGTTATTATATAACTTCCTATTTCTTCATTCACTTCAGTCAACTTTTATTCCATATATCCTGGAGTTCTGTTGTTAGGTGCATATATGCTTATAATTGTTATATATTCTTAATGAATAGGCCCTTCTGTCAAGGTGTAACGTGCTTCTTTTTCTCTTGCAAAGTTTTCTGACTTACTTAAATTCTATGTTTTCTGATATTAGTATAGCCAAATCAGGTCTTTTTTTTTACTTTTAGTATGGAATATCTTTTTCCAAAATTTTACTCTTAACTTACATGTTCAATCATTACATTTAAAATTTAACCTTAGCCTTTACTTCCTGCTTAAGTGGATCATAAAGGTCAGGAAGAAAGATAAAGGCTTAGAGTCTTCTCAGACCTTTTGTGAACATGCTCCCTCTGGCACTAGCAACTAGCACCAGGAGTGTGAGCTGTTATTCCCATAATCAGTATCTATCTGGGGTTTGGGGGAAGGCAGGCAGACAATTTAAAAGCCATAGTACTCTTTTATCATAAAATATCAGCTTCTTCTTTCAGCTTCTTCTTTCACCAAGCCTACCTCTAGTTCTTTTAAGTTTTTAATTAGATTCCAGAGCTCAGCAAAACCAGATTCTGGCAGTCCTTGCCAGTTAATTAATTGCTTTTAGGGATGGACCAAGACCTGGAATTCCCTACTCCAATGTTTCTGATGATGTCACCAGCTTTATTCTGCTATTATTATTATTATTATTATTATTATTATTATTATTATTTTAATGAGGAAGATTGGCCCTGAGCTAACATCTGTGCCAATCTTCCTCCACTTTGTATGTGGGATGCCACCACAGCATGGGTCAAGTGAGATTTATTTCAGAGATATAAAGCTCAGATGCTAATCTTTAAAAGAAAAAGAAAAATTACATGGTTTTATCAATTGATGCAGAAAAAACTTTGACAAAATTCAACACTTTCATGATTTTAACAAATCTTTAAGCAATTTCAGAAAGCATAAATCTTCAACTTGATAACCTGCATCTACAAAAAATATATAGGTGACATCAAACAATAACAAAACATGACTACCCTTAAAATGTGAACAAAATACAAATGTCCACTATAACAATATTTATCTTACATTGGAGGTATACCCACTGCAAGAGGGCAAGAAAAAGAAATAAAAGAAGTCCAAATTGCAAAGGAAGACATAAAATGGTCATTATTTGCACATGGCAATCATTGTCTACATATAAATTCCAAGTAGTCTAACAAAGCGTGTCTTAAATTTTTCAGCGAGTACTCCAAGGTTGCAGGAGACAAGATCAGTATGCAAAAATTAATCACATTTCTGTATACCAGCAATGAACACACGAAAACCAAAATTAAAATCATGGTACCATGTTCAGTTGTGGTGAGAAAATTAAATAGTTAGGCATAAACTTAATAAAATGTGCATAGGATCTGTATGTTGAAACTTACAAAATGCTAATGAAATAAATCACAGAAGACCTAAATATGTAGAAAAATATACCATGTTTGAGGATTCAAATACTAAACATAGTAAAGATGCCAATTTTCCCAAATTAATCTATAACTTTAATTGCTTTCAAAATCCCAGAAAGGTTTTGTTTTTGTTTCTTTACATAGACTGGCTTATTCTAAAGTTATATGAAATGGCGTAGACCCAAGAATTGTGAGAACAATCTGAAAAGGTAGAATAAAGGGGGAGAAACCACTCTACCTGATATAAGGCTTACTATATAGCCACAATAACCAAGACACTGTAGTATTGATTGAGGGATAAACACATAGATCAATGAAACACAACAGATTCATCTAGAAATAGACTTATGAAGAAACACCGAATTGATTATTTACAAAGACTTATAAAGAGTTCAATGGAAGAAATATAGTCCTTTCAACAAATGGTGCTAAAACAATTGGACTTCCATAGCAAAAGAAAACAAAAATTTAGAACTAAATCTCACATGATATATAAAATTTAGCTCAAATTCAATCATAAAATTTAAAGTAAAACATAAAACTATCAAACTTTTAGAAGAAAAATTTTGATAACTAGGACTAGGCAGAGTTTTTAGATTTTACACCAAAAGCATGGTGAAAAAAATAAATAATTGATCAGTTTGGACTACAGCACGATCAATAAAAGGAATAACTGATAAGTTTGGACTTTAGCAAAATTTTCAACTAACTGTGCAATCATATTTGAAGAGAATAAAAAGACAAGCTAGGCTTATTCTCTGGGCCCTCACTCTCTGATCTGTCTCTGGGCCTCTCACTCTCTTATCCTCTCACATTGTGGGCTTCTCATTCTCTAAGCCCCTCACTCTCTGGTCCCCTCGTTCTGTAGGCCCTTCATTCTCTTGGCCCCTCAGTCTCTGGTCCCCTCAATCTCTGATCCTTTCACTCTCTGGGCCCCTCAGTCTTACATCCTTCACTCGGTGGGCCTCTCACTATCTGGGCCCCTCTCTCTCTGATCCTCTCACTCCCTAGGCCCCCCACTCTCTGGGTCCCTCACCCTCTGTTTCCCTTAGTCTCTGGGCCCCTCACTCTCTTACCCCCTCACACACTGACCCCTCTCTCTCTGGGTCTTCACTCTCTGAACCCCTTACTATCTGGGCCCTTAACTCTCTAACCCCCTCATCCCCTGATCCCATCTCTCTCTGGGCCCCTCACTCTCTTACCCCCTCACATTGTGGTCCCCCAATCTCTGGGCCCTCCACCTATGATTCCCTTACTCTCTGGGCCCCTAACTCTCTGCTTCACTGATTTTCTATTCCCCTCACTCTCCGGGGCCCATCACTCTCTGATGCACACACTCTGTAATATCCTCACTCTCTGATTCCCTCACTCTCTGATCCTCTCTTTCTCTGAGCCCCTCACTCTTTGGGACCGTGACCATCTGATCCCCTCACTGTCTGGGCCCCTCAGTGTCTTGACCCCTCACACTCTGACCCTTCACTATCAGATGCCCTCACTCGCTAGCCTCTCATTCTCTGACCTCCTCACTATCTGCCTCCAAACTCTCTGGGCCGCTTATTCTCAGATCCCCTCACTGTCTGGGCCCTTCACTCAATGGGCCACTCACTTTCTGATCCCCTCACTCACTGCTCCTTTCACTCTCTAGTAGCCTCATCCTCTGATTCTCCTCACTCTCTGGGCCACTCACTCTCTATTCCCCTCACTCTCTAAGCCCATCACTCTCTGATCCCTGCAATCTCTAATCCTCTAACTCTCTGATTCCCTTACTCTCTCATTCCCTCACTCTCTGATCTCTCACTCTCTGATTCCCTAATTCTCTGGGCCCTCACTGTCTGAGCCCCTCATTCTCTGGGCCCCTCACTCTCTGATCCCCTCAGTCTTTGATTCCCTCAATCTTTCCCCCCACACTGTCCTATCCCCTTGCTCTGTGGGCCCCTCACTCTTTGGCCCCAGACTCTCTGAACCCTCACACTCTGATCCCCTTACTCTCAGGGCCCCTCACGCTCTGGCCCCTCACTCTCTAGCCACCCGTTCTCTGTTCCCCTCACTCTCTGTTCCCCTCACTCGCTGGCCTCCTCACTCTTTGGGCTCCTTACTCTCTGATCCCCTCACTCTGTGGGCCCCTCACTCTCTGTGAGACTCACTCTCTGGGCCCATCACACTCTGATCCACTCACCCTCTGATATCCTCACTCTCTTGCCCCCTCACTCTCTGGCCCACCACTCTCTGTGCCCTTTAATCCCCTCACTCTCTGGGACTCTCACTGTCTGTTTCCCTGACTCTCTGATCCAATCACTCTCTGATCACTTCAATCTCTGGGCTCCTCACTCTTTGGCCCCTCATTCTCGGATCCACTCACTCTCTGATGCCATCACTTCTTTGGCCCTTCCCTCTCTAGCCTCTCACTCTCTGATCCACTCTGTGGGCCTCTCTCTTTCCGGGGCCCTCACTGTTTGTTCCCCTCACTCTGTGTGCCTCCTACTCTGTGGGCCCCTCACTCTCTGGCCCTCTCACTCTCTGATAACCTCAGTCTCTGATCCCCTCACTATCTGGGCCCTCCCTCTCTCTGGGCCCCTCATTAAAGGAATAAAAAAAGACAAGCTAGGGCCTGACCCCATGGTCTAGTTGTTAAGTTCAGTGCTCTCCTTTTCAGGGGCCCAGGTTTGCAGGCTTGGATCCACAGCACAGACCTACACCACTCATCAACCATGTTGTGGAAGCAACCCACATATAAAATGGAAGAAGTTTGGCACAGATGTTAGCTGAGGCATTATCTTCCTTAAGGAAAAAAAGAGGAAGATTGGCAACAGATGTTAGCTCAGAGTTAATCTTCCTCAACAAAAAAATAAATAAATAAATAAAAATAAAAGACCAGCTATAAACTGGGAGAAAATATTTCTAAACCACATATTTGACAAGGGATTATTTTCTAAGTTTATTTTATTAAATTATCAACACTCAACAGTAAAAAAAAAAAAAAAAGAGCGAATGATCCAAGTGTAATATGAGAAAAAGACATGAAGGAATATTTGACAAAAATGTTATAAAGATGGCTAATGAGCACATGAAAAGTTGGTCAACTTACACATTTCTATACAGTAACAGTGAACTAGCAGAAAGAGAAATTAAGAAAACAATCACTTTTATAATCACAACAAAAAGAATAAAATAACTAGGAAGAAATTTAACCAAGGTGAAAGACTTACACACTGAAAGTTATAAGACATCATTGGAAGAAACTGAAGAAGACATAAAGAAATGAAAATATATTCCATGCTCATGTATTGGAAGAATACACATAATTAAAATGTCCATATTACCTAGAGCAATATACAGATACAATGCCATCCCAGTAGAATCCCAATGACATTTTCCACAGAAATAGAATGAAGAGTTCTAAAATTTATATGGAAAGACAAAAGACTCCGAATAGCTGAAGCAATCCTGAGAAAAAAGAACGAAGCTGGAGGTATCACACTCCCTGATTTCAAAATATACTACAAAGCTATAATAATCAAAACAGCATGGTACTGGCAAAAAAACAGACACACAGATCAATGGAACAGAACTGAGAGCATAGAAATAAACACATATTTATGAACAGCTAATTTTTGAAAAAGGGACCAAGGACATAAAATGGAGAAAGGAAGTCTCTTTAATAAATGATACTGGGAAAAGGGGACAGCCACATGCAAAAGAATGGAAGTAAACCATTCTCTTACATCATCCACAAAAATTAACTCAGTATGGATTAAAGACTTGACAGTAAGACCTGAAACCACAAAACTCGTAAAACAAAATATAGGCAGTACACTCATTGACATCAGTCTCGGCAGTATATTTTGAATACAGCGTCTAGTCAGGCAAGGGAAATAAACAAAAAAAATATAAATTGGACTATATTAAAGTAAAAAGCTTCTGCATGGCAAAGGAAACCATCAATGAAACAAAAAGACAACCCATCAACTGGGAGAAAATATTTGGAAATCATATATCTGATAAGGAGTTAATTTCCAAAGTATTTAGGAAACTCATACAATTCAACTACAAAAAAATGAAAAACTTGATCCAAAAATGAGCAGAATATATGAATAGACATTTATTTAAAGAAGATACACAGATGGCCAACATGAAAAGATGTTCAATATCACTAATTATTAGGGAAATGCAAATCAGAACTCCAGTGAGATATCACCACACGCCTGTCAAAATGGCTATTACTAAAAAGACAAGAAATAACAAGCGTTGGAGAGGATGTAGAGAAAAGGGACTCTTCATAAACTGTTGGTGGGAATGCAAACTAGTGCAGCCACTATGAAAAATAGTATGGAGATTTCTCAAAAAGTTAAAAATAGAAATACCATATGATCCAGCTAGTCCACTTCTGGGTATTTATCCAAGGAACTTGGAATCAACAATCCAAAGAGATTTATGCACCCCTCTGTTCATTTCAGCATTACTCACAATAGCCAAGACTTGGAAGCAACCCAAGTGCCCATCTACATATGAATGGAAAAACTAGATGTGACATATATATACAATGGAATACTACTCAGCCAGAAAAAAAGACTTAATCATGCCATTTGTGACAACATGGATGAACCTTGAGGGTATTATGCTAAGCGAAATAAATCTGACAGAGAAAGATATATACCATATGATTTCACTGGTATGTGGAAGATAAAAAAACAAGCACATAGATAAGGAGCAATAGATTGGTGGTTACCAGATAAAGAGTGGGTGGGGGTAGGGCAAAGGGACATATGTGTATCGTGACAGATGGAAAGTAGACTTTTGGTTGTGAGCACAATGCAGTCTATACAGAAGCTGAATCATAATGATGCACACCTGAAATTTACACATTATAAACCGAAGTGGCCTCAATAAAATATTTTTAAAACAATGATGGCTGACTTCACTAGAGAAATGCAAAATAAAATCACAAATAGATAACATTACACATCTATCAGAATGGCTAAAATAAAAAATAGTGACAACACCAAATGCTGGTAAGGATTCAGAGAAACCAATTAACTAAATCATTGTTCATGAGAACATAAGATGGAGCACCCAGTCTGTAAAGACTTTGACATTTTCTTACAAAACTTAACATACAATTTCTATACAAAAGCAATTGGACTCAGGCATTTATCTGAGAAAAATGAAAACATGTTCACTGAAAAACCTGTACATAAATGACATAGCTTTAAAATACACATAGCAAAATTTATCATTTTAATTATTTTTAAGCGTATAGTTCAGAAACATTAAGTATATTTACATTGTTTTGCAAACATCAGAACCATCCATCTTCACTTTTTCCATGTGGGAAAGTTGAAACTCTGTATCTTGTAAACAATAATTCCTTACTCCTCTCTCCTTGCAAGCCCTTGGCAACCTCCATTCTACTCTCTGTCTCTATAAATTTGACTACTCCAGGTACTTCATACATAACGTAGCATGTGTCAGAATTTTGTTTCTTTTTAAGGCTGTATTATAAATCAGTGTTTGTATATACCACATTTTGTTCATTCATGCATCTGTTGATGGAAAACTGGATTGCTTCTAAATTTGCCTAACGTGAATAAAGCCTATGAACATTGGTTTACAGATATCTGTTCAAAACTCTGCTTTCAATTATTTTAGGTATATACCCAGAAGTAGAATTTCTGGATCATATGTTAATTCTATGTTTAATTTTTTGAGGATTTTCCATACTGTTTTCCACAGTGGCTGCACTATTTTACATTCCCACCAGCACTGCACAGGGTTTCAATTTTTCTACATCTTCTCCAACAATGTTAACTTTAACAGACTTTTTTAGAGCAGTTTTAGCAGAAGATACAGAGATTTTCCCAATAGTCCCTAACCCCACACAGGTCTATCCATCTCCATTATCAACAGTATCAACTCTATCTACTTAACTTTACCAGAGAATTTTATGTTTTTGTATGGCTTCAAGTTACTGTCTTGTGTCCTTTCATTTCAATTTAAACAACTCCCTTCAGTATTTAGCATTTCTTGTAGGGCATATGTAGTGGTAATGAACTTCAGCTTTCTAAAAAATCTGGGAATGTCTTAATTTTCCATTTATTTTTGAAGAACTGTTTTAAACTATATAGAATTCTTGTTTGACAGTTTTTACCTTTCAGCACTTTGAATATTTAATCCCATTGTCTTCTGGCTTGCAAGAGTTCTGCTGGATTTAACCTACGTGGAGTTTGTTGAGCTTCTTGTATTTGTATATTCATATTTCCATGGCTTTTCACAAACTTGGGAAGTTTTGGGCCTTTATTTCTTCAATTAATCTTTCTGCCACTCTCTCTCTTCTCCTTATGGGATGCCTATAACACTTCCATTGGTCCTCTTAATGGTGCCCCATAAGTCCCTTAAGCTTTATTCAGTTTTCTTTGTTCTTTTTTCTTTTTGTTCCTCAGACTTGATCATTTCAATTGACCTGTCTTCAAGTTCAGTGATCCCTTTTTCTGCTTGTTCAAGTCTACTATTGAATTCTTCTAGTGGATTGTTCAATTCAGTTATAATGTTTAGCTCCAGAATTTCTGTTTGGTTATTTTTAATTATTTCTTTCTCTGAAGATATTTTCATTTTTTTCATATATTGTTTCTCTGATTTCCTTTAGTCCTGTATCCATGTTTTCCTTTAGCTCTTTGAGCATATTTAAAACAGTTATTTTAAATTCTTTTTCTAGTAAGTTTGAATCCTGTGTTTTTTTAGGGTCATTTTTCTGGAAATCAGTTTTGTTTCATTAAATGGGCTATGTTTTCCTGGATTTTTGTAGGCCTTGTGATCTTTTGCTGAAAATTGAGTATTGAAAAACCAGCCAACTCTCTCAGTCTTCGTAGACTGGCTCTGTGTGGGTGAAGACTTTCACTAACCAGGCTGGCATGAAGGCTTCAAGTCTTCCTAGATAATTTTTCTGCCTGCATCTTCCCTGGGCTTGTGTGTGTGCTTTTTTCCAATTCCCCCTTATATGTGGCAGATTTTTATTTATGTATTTATTTTTGCAGATTTTTAATGTTTCAATTTCCCTCAAAGCCTCATCTCTATTTCTTTTCAATGCCTTAAATTTTCTATTGTATCCTTCTTCCACAATCTCTCATCCCAGGTATCCACACATCTGTAGCCCTCCTGCCATTTCACATGCCACAACATCTGCCACAGCCTTCTGCATTTTAAACCTGAGATTGAAACTATGCTGCTGATTACATCTTAGCTTTGAGTAAGTTGATACAGAGCCAGTCATTCAGGCAGCTCACAGATAGGCCAGAACATTGCAAATAAGTTCCATATTCTTCCTTCTATGCTAAAGGAAGGAACCAGGAATTGGCTTTCCTCCCCACCTTGCCCCACCAGGGAGGGATGAGGCAAGAATGAGCAAAATGCCACAAAATTTCCTATCATTTTGAGTGTGTCTTTTTCTTTTTTTGTTTTTGCTAAGGAAGACTATCCCTGAGCTAACATCTGTTTCCAGTCTTCCTCTTTTTTTGCTTGAGGAAGATTAGCCCTGAGCTAACATCTGTGCCAATATTCCTCTACTTTATATGTGTGTCACCACCACAGCATGGCTGATGAGTGGTGTAGGTCCACACCTGGGATCCGACCCCATGAATCTGGGCCACCGAATTGGAGCACACTGGTCTTACAATATTCCAGCAAAGACATGAAGAAGCAAGAGGGGATTAGTATGCATTAAGTCCCTTACAACCTGAAAGGTAAGTACTACTGTTAACCACGTTCTACAGATGAGGAAATTGAAACTCAGAGTCAATAAAGAATTTGCCTATAGACACTCTTCTAGAAAGTGAGAGAGTCAGAATTCAAACACAGGTTGATCTAACTCCAAAATTCATGCTCCTCATCATCAAGTCTGGCTCATAGAAGACATTCTTTGGGTGCTTTTGAAATGACTCAGTATCTACTAGAAACATAAATCATGAATTATGGAAGTAAACAACAGTGGAGTTTGAGCAGTAAGGATTAACAAATAGCAAATGTAGTGCAAAAACTTGATTTGTCAGAGATGGAAACACTGAAATGGCATTGCTACAACCTTCATTAAATATTTCAATCACTTTCCAAATCTTAATTAGGAGTTGAAAATGCTAAAATAAGATTAGGTATATTTAGAAAATAATCTATAAAATGTATGTCAAAAATCTCCCCAAACTGAAAATATATATTACCTTAAGGATTGAATATTTTTATACTTCTCTGAACTTATGAAATAAAAATTATTTGCATATATAATCAGACAACTTCTGGGTCTAATGTATCTCCCAGAAAATGTTGTTTCTAACAATTATAAAGTATAATAACTGTATGCATGCTCCTATCAAAGCCAGAAAATAGTGAGAATTTACTTAGTTGATATCACATACACATATAAATTGAAAACAATTATATACACACACAGACACACACATAAACCTGCTCATGTATATGTGAATAAACACACACACACAAAGATATGAACCTTACAAAGCATCAAAAGAACTATTGTTCACACATAGGTCTTTCAGGCTACACTTTCTCAGAGATTTAACACATCTTTGATAAATTAAGCTTCATATGCAAAACTAAATAAAACTCTTCATCTGATACCTGGAAAAATGAAGAAAATCTTTAAGCTTTTCTCTCGGATTAAACTAGACACTTTCATTAAAAATCCTTTATGTTAGACCATGAAAAAGATTGACACAGGTCCAAAAAAACTTACTTCACATAGCCGATGGACCAAAGAATAAGGAATATGTACAGAAAAGACATATGATCCCTAGGATTAGCTTCTAAGAGTTATCCTCCACAGGTTTTGAATGTTTTACTCTCAGATTACAAGATTAGAGAATATTATTTTTAGTTTTGTTTCATTTTTGCCACTAAGAGAAGAGATACAGTAGTCCTTCCCACTTAGCACAGGGGGAAGGGAGAATATGTTCCAAGATCCCCAGTGGATGCCTGAAACCAAGGATAATACCAAACCCTATGTATGCTATGTTTTCTTTTCTATATTAAGCACTTATCACTGTGGCCGTAACTTTTGCAGTTGGAGGTGGGACAGCAAAACTAGCAAGAATTTCTTTTTTCTCCTTCATAATTTCATGGATAGAAGATTCATTCTAACCATAGATCTTAGCAACTTCAGCGTAGATTTTTTTTTCCTTTTCTTATTAAGCGGAGAACTTTCACCTTTTCCATTAAAGGAAGCACTTTACAGCTTCTCTTTGGCATATTCTAATTTCCAGCATCACTACTCTTGCACTCTGAGGCCATAATTAAGTAAAACAAGGGTTACTTGAACACAAACACTGCCATACTGCCACAGTCCATCTGATAACTGAGACGTCTACTAAGTGATTAATGGCAGGGTGTAGCATATACAGCGTGGATACACTGGACAAAGGGATGATTCGCCTCCTTGGCGGAACGAAGTGGGATGGCATGAGATTTCAACACGCTACTCAGAACAGCATGCAATTTATAACTTATAAATTGTTTATTTCCGGAATTTTCCATTTAATATTTTTGGACCATGGTTGATCGCAGGTAACAGAAACTGTGGAAAGCAAAACCACAAATAAAGGGACACCACTGTATGGTCCCTCTCTGTTCACATTTTACACTATAAATCAATTCGGTTAGTAGAGGTACGTGCCAAAGCATATATTACTCCAAAGCTTGATGGATGGTTCAGTTATATAAAATGACCAAAAAGGAGAGGATAATCTCTTACAATAATCAATCACTAACTATATATTAATTCTAAGTAGTAAACTGTAGCAAATAAACAAAGAAAAACTTCTTACTCAATTATGCTTCATTCACTGCTCCGAGGGAATATAAACCAGTACTTGGAAATAACAGCAGAGGTATAAATCAAAATCTTCAGAGTTTAGTAGACACTTGTGGAATAGGATAAAAAGGTGGGAAAAATTAGTATTTACTGAAAGGATTTCCCCCACAATATGGCACAATGAGAAGAAAATAATAAAAATATAAAGGAAAAACTAGAAATGTTCAGGATTTTGTTCTCATTTTATGCACATTAGGACACGGCTTTGCTGAGCTTTTCAGGATAGAGTTCACTTCAGATTTAATCTTGGTTTTTGGGAGCCATAGTTCCGCACTTAAGCATACGTTATATATAAATAAGAGAATAGAAGTTCATGAAAGTTCATTAGGGGAAAATAAGCTCAAAGATGAAATTAAAGCTGTGCTTACGAATGTGACATTTGAGAACACAGAGGAAAATTATCTCACAAGAATCAGAATAAGCTACTAGATGTTTTTGCCAAAGTCTACTTGATCTTTGAAACATTTTGAAAGAAAAGATTTGTTCTTAAAATGTTTTAATAGTTTAATTTGATAATGGACAATAATTGAATCTAAATAGTCAAACTGTCTTTGGTGAAGCATCTTAAGCATGTATTTATCAATGACAGAGCTTTAAAAAATATGTTAACCTATTGTATTTTAGTGAATTATGATCAAATTCTTCAATATAAAAATCTTACTATTGCATTTGTTTGTCAAATACAAGTACACATTTTAATATTTCTTTAGACTATTTTACTGTATTTAATATCATAAATTCACTACTCTAAGTTTTATCCTCTCCTTCACTGACAACGTCACATATGTAAAAATATGCTTTTAAACTTTAATAAAAGGATATTTGTTGTAATAGATTTTGTTTCAAGTAGTTAATGTATACAATATCAAAGTGAACTTTTATTTTTGTAAATTAAGGCTGCTTTTTATTTTTTATCCAATTATAGTTGACATAAAATATTATGTTACTTTCACGACATTTATATACATTATGAAGTGATCACCATGATAAGTCTATTAAACATCTGTCACCATAGAAAATTATTACTATGTTATTGACTATATTCCCTATGCTGTATATTACATCCCTGTGACTTATTTATTTTATAATTGGAAGTATGTACCTTTTAATCTCCTTCACTTATTTCACCCAACCTCCCACCCACTCTCCTCTGCCAACCATCCGTTTGTTCTCTGTATCTTTGAGTCTGTTTCTATTTTGCTTTTTTTGTTGCTGCTAATTTGTTTTGCTTTTTAGATTCCACACATAAGGTGAAATGATCTCAGTCTGACTTATTTCACTTAGCATAATACCCTCCAGGTCCATGCATATTGTTGCAAGTGGCAAGATTTTATTCTTTTTTTGTGCCTGAGTAATATCACATTAGATATATATACCACATCTTCTTCATCCATTCATATATTGATAGACATTTAAGATGCTTCCATATCTTCGCTATTGTAAATAATGCTGCAATGAACATAGGGGTACATGTATATTTTCTAATTAGGATTCTCTTTCTCTTTTCATAAATACCCAGAAGTGGAATTGCTGGATCACTTGGAAGTTTATTTTTCATCTTTTGAGGAACTGCCATACTGTTTTCCATAACAGCTGCACCAATTTACATTCCCACCAACAGTATACAAGGGGTCCCTTTTCTCCACATCCTCGCTAACACTTATTTGTTGTCTTTTTGATGACAGCCATTCTGACAGGTGTGAGGTGATATCTCACTGTGGTTTTGACTTGCATCTCTCCGATGGTTAGTGATGTTGAGCATCTTTTCATGTGTCTCTTGGTCATCCGTATGTCTTCTTTGGAAAAACTCAGTTTCCTCCAATGTCTAGTCTAGTCATGTCTTCTGCCCATTTTTTAATTGGGTTGTTTGTTTTCTTGATATTGAGTCGTATGAGTTTTTTATGTATTTTGGATATTAACCCCTCAGCAGATATATCATTTGCAAATATCTTCTCCCATTCAATGGGTTGCCTTTTCATTTTGCCAATAGCTTATTTTGCTCTGCAAAAGCTTTTTAGTTTGATGTAGTCCCATTTTATTTTTGCTTTTGTTGCTCTTAACATTGCTTTTCAGTTAAAGATATTTAATGCTACAAAATATGACACTTTGAACATTACTTCATACTTTCATGATTTATTAATTTCAAATTTGTATTCAATCCTATAATTTCCATGCAGTATGTATGCATAAATGTCCTAATAATTGGTTATTACTGCACATTTTCAAATAAACTCTATTTACATACGCTATATTTATTACCCATTTTACATTTATTTTTGAAATCATCACATTCTTAAAGAAACTTTAGCTGTGCTTGTGACAGTGATTTTTGCTGAATTCAAAACTGTTTAATTTCCTAACGACAACTACCCTTTTGTGAACAATACCTTTATCCAGAGTGCACTGGATATACTTTGTACCAAAACAAAAGTTATCTTTCTCAAAGTGGAATTAGGTATCTAGGTAGGCAGCTGGAGCACAGCAGGCTACATTACTGTGAGAGGAGAGAGGATTTTGACAACTGAAACTGGGCTAATTCCTCTATGATTGTATAAAGCTGACAAAATGCAGGACCTCAGTGTTTATGACAGTAAATGAGAAGCACTCAAGCTGTCAAACTTCAGGGAATTCGATTTATCTACACACTTCAGAGGCTAAATAAACTGTGGTGTGTTCTAAAAATATGGAGCAAGAAGTGAAGTGACTAATTTAATAACATTTTGTTATAATAAATGCTTTTCATGATTTTTTAAAATTCTACTGTTAAAAAATATTTCCAAGCCCCAGTTGATGGCCCATAGTCATAGTGCTTTGTTGATCTGGCTACATGAAGATTCGCTATATAAATATTAGAGAGTTAAGTAAATAACTATTGCCAACCCATGCATGTAACATAGTCATTCACTAAGATGAAAAACAAAGCAAAACTATCCAATATCTGATTATGTGATATGGAAAACATGCAAAGAGAAACCAAAGGTGAAAGAGCCCAGACTTCAGCACAATGCCAAAGTATAGTGAGAAAACAATATGTTTCTGGGATTTTCTTTCAAAGAAAAATGAAAAGCAGTGGAAGTAGTTGACTCTGATAGAAAGGATGGTGATCTAGGCAAAAAAGTTTGGGCCAGCCCCGATTGCCTAGTGGTGATGTCCAGCACATTCTGCTTTGGAAGCCTGGGTTCGGTTCCTGGGTGCAGACCTACACCGCTCTGTTAGTGGTTGCTGTGCTGGTGGCCCACGTACTAAAAAGTAGGGGAAGATTGACATGGATGTTAGCTCAGGGTGAGTCTTCCTCAGCAAAGAAAAAAGTTTCATCCTTCTATGCTATCCAAATTCTTAAAAATAATTGTGTCTGTGAAGTTTTTAAATTGATAAAGCTTTTGAAATTGCCATTATGTATTCCAAATTTCTTTTGAGAATTCTGAATGAAAATAAAATACCAATTATCAAAATACCCACCTAATTAGATATGTTTTTAATGTCCAAAGTAATACAATTCAATCTTTTTAAGTTTTACTAATGATATATGAGTGCAAAAACTTGTGTAAAATACTCTTTTACCATATGTTCCCTTGAAACATGATTTTCCTTCTTCTTAAATGTATTTTCTAGATCTCTTCCTCTCAGCAGTTTCAGAAAAGATTGCTAAGGGTCGAATATTACTTACCACAAAAAGCTAAAAAATTTCTATTTATTTACAACTAGAAACCAGACTAATCCTTTTTCATCACATTGATCAGATTAACCAGAAATTATCAAAAGAATCCGATCCTTCTGCCATGGTTCCTATTAATTTGAATGTGATAAATGATCAGTTAAGCATTGACCAAACTGAAGTTGAATCTTTAACAATCCAAGAGGATGGGCAAGTATAGGACATAAAAGCAATGGGATGGTGATGGAAGAAAGGAGCAGTTTTTAAAAACGTGTACTCAAATGTTCATAACAGTTTTATTTTTAATCACCAAGAACTGGAAACAATCAAATGTCTTTCAATAGGTGAGTGGTTAAATAAATTTTGTACATGCATATCACGGGGGTACCACAATAAAAAAGGAACACACTATTGATATGAGTAACAACTTGGATGAATCCCCAAGGAATTTTGCTAAATGAAAAAAGTCAATTCGAAAAACTTACATATTGTATATCCCATTTATGAGCGTGGGGGCTGGAGGCAGTTGAGTGTAGTTATAAAAAGGCAGCAAGAGGAATCTGTGGTGATTGAACTGGTCTATATCTTGACTATGGTGGTGATCAAACAGCCCCACACATATGATAAAATTGCATAGAAGTAAATATATACATGGGCACACACACAAATGAACGTATGTAAAACTGGGGAAAGCTGAACAAAATTAATGGATCATAACAATGTCAAAATCCTGGTTGCTATATTATACTACAATTTTGCAAGATGTTATCATTGGAGGAAACTGGGTGAAGGGTACACAGGATATCTCTGTATTATTTCTTTCAACTGTATGTAAATCTACAATTCAAAATAAAATATTTTTAAATATCTCTGAGAAAGGAAAGCAAAGTGCATGATTCAGGGTTTTTAAATTGTACTGTTCTATGTTAGCTTTAATTTCTAGTCAAAGTGTGGACTAAATTAAAGTATTTCATTTTTATTTTAAATCAGGTTGGGAGTGAACTATAGCTAATAGCTACAAAACACTTCAAACATGAATTTGAAAAAGAATTAATCATTTAAAATAGTCTCACCTCAGGAATTTTCTTCAAACTATTGGATGTAAGTCAATGAGCACTGTTGTTGTGTTTATTGTTAATGAGTGTTCGGTAAGGTTAGCTAGGTACCAGTCATGCATTATTATTATCTCATTCTTATAGGAACTCTATGAAACAGTAATTACTCTTGTCTATATTAAGTAGATGAGAAAATTGAGGCTCTGAAAAGCTGAGGAATTTGTTCAAAAGTTTTCAGGTAATTAAGTGGTAGATTTGAAATTCTAACTTAGGTCTGTCTGACTCAATACAGATCTCTTGACTACTATGCTTTAATGTCAATGCCATGCTCTACCCATTGGAAAACTTTCTAAGGAAAACCATTTTTCTTTTCTATAATTAAGCATAAAACTATGGTGATGCAGCGGGGGGAAAAATTTGTGAGTATCTTGTCAAATGCTCATATGTTTTGTGATCTACCTTCCAGATAATTATTCAAGCATAGAGTGGGTTAATGACAGTAAATTTTATAATAGGAAATATGTTAGTATCAAATTCATAACTATAGCGCTGTATAAAGCCATAGCTTTTAAGATAATCAGATGAAAACATAATAAATAACAATATCAGTTACCAAATTAAGCACAGGTGCTTTGTCAAAGCTGAACCATTACCTGAAAGCTAGACACCAGTTTTTCGTTATTGCAGGAATGAAACAGTTAGTAGAACCACAGAAAAATTCAATCACTTGTCATCTGAGTTTCGTTACACTGTAGTATTAACCCTTGAGTTCTTGAAAACTTAATACATAATTAAAATTTTTATACTCACAAATATGAAAATCAGATGGTTCCTTTAAAGGTATATAGATAAGTTTCAAATAAATTTAAGTTTGGATTTTATTTCTTTTTCTTACTGACCAGAGTGTATTACATAGCATAAAACTAATTTCTAGGGACTCAGTAAGATTACAAAATGCAATCATGATCTGAGCCAATCTACAACAGATAAACTTTCCCCCAATTCAACAGAAAATGTTGTCCAATATGCCATATAAAGCTAAATCCACTTATCCACTTCATAAATGTTCCTGATTATATTCTCAATTGCCTTCCTTTTTTGTTCTTTTCATTTTTCACCATAGAAAATTAAAATGATTTGGTTGATCTTTGTCCAACTTTCTAAATGTTTTGTAATAAAAAAATAAAACATTATTTGACGTGCTTTAAAATAATGTCATCTGATTAGAGATAAAAGTGTCTCAGCTGGGTTCTATCAGAATTGAAAAAAACCTATCAATAAAAAGAGAAAGAAACAATTCATGAATGAAATATAGATGACCACGTAGTTCTTCTCATTAATTTTGTAATTGCACGCCACTATAATGACATCTATATTTGCTACATGTGTTTCAGTTATGCCTTTGGGGAGAAGGAACCTCATTAATTTACAAAATGTAACTAAAAAATGGGATTGGGATTGTATAATATAAAAGTTCTCCATTTGGTTTATTTTCATGCTGAACACAATTATAAAAGTAAAACCAAGAAAGTAATAACAATGAATTGAAGAAAAAAGCTCACCAAATAACAAGAAACTAAGAATTAGGGGAAGATCAGAAACTGAAAAAGTGGACAGAAATATTAATTAGTAACATATACTTGACAATATCATCAAATACCTTCTGCTATCTAAGAAAGGCCTTTATACTTTCATCAGAGATCACTAAATGCATTATATAAGACCTTTGAAGAATGGCTGTTCTGAATTTTAGAACTCCTACAATCCCTCCACTGGTTGCAATAAAAGTTTCTTCATTCAAATAACAAGGTCTACTTTATTTTTGCTCTTTCAGTAAGGTCATTTTGTGGTTATGGTCCTTGTGACCAAGCTCTCCTCAGTCAATTAGATCTGCTGTTCACTCTGCTTCAGTTGTTGGGATGACCCTAAGCAAGAGAGAGTAATTTTTCAATCAGTGATTTTTATCAAATAAACATTGCTTTTAAATATTAAAAATAAGTCCACCAATCTGAAACATCCACCTACATCATTATATTAACAATTTTTATTGAAAATTTGACTCCAGGGCATGTGTATTAAGATTGTGCAAAGGATAAAGCCTAAATTTTATTAAAGCATTCAATATTTTAACTGACACAATAGATTCTTTTCAGGTATTGAGAAATAAAAGTGTTGAAAAGAAATTGTAATATTTAAAGTTTTAAAAACTTCACTTTAAAAGTATTATGTACTTCATGAACCATAAAATCTTATATATTAGCATGCATCTTTTCAATATCAAATCATTTCAACATTTGGTGTCATTCAGAGTGCTGAATGGGAAAGTATGATGTGTTTCCCCAAAGTGGTGGTTGACTAAGATTTACTACAGTGAAAAAAGTCTTATAATCATTTCCAGTTTCAAAGGAGTTTTACAGATGTCTAAAGACCAGTTTAAAATAAGGATGTTTAAAAGGCTAACATGCATATGCAAATGAAATAGAACAAAAATTGTTTGCAACCTAATTTTCAAAGTCATTTCATTGGGCCTTCTAGGTGCTGATGTGCTAATTGCACCTCAAATTGGTCACTTGTGTTTTTGACAATAGATGTAGTGGCTAATCTGTACACAGGTGATGACGCTAAGTGAAAGAGAGAATGTTGTCTGAAAATCTAGCCCATAATTTTCCATTTATCATGTCCAATGTCATCCTCTTCAGAGAATGGTCAATATAAGGCTGCCTAAACTTCCCAATTTAAAAATGCAAGTAGCATTTCGATACATTCTAGCAAACGGAACTATTTCTCAAAAGTTCTTGGCTTCTCACAGTCAAATTCTTAATAAATCAATGGCCCCATAGATCATGATCATTTAAAAGTCACGCTGGTCTAGGAAGATGGTAGGAAGCTGAACCATAGGTGGGCTGATATTACTGGTTAGTAGAAACTCAGAGGAGCACAGCAGAAAGTGACTTTTGTGCTTTGACTTTCTAAAGTATTGTTTGTGAGGAGGTCTGTCTGTCTGAGACAGAGCTTTACTATTACAGGGAGGAGCTTTCTGAGGTCCTGACGAGTGGCAGCAGCCTTTCCCCAAACTTCAGAGTGCATTTTGGCACTCAGGGAGCTATAAACTTGGCTGGAAGAAAGGGAGGCTCCCGGCCGATCTTGGAAGGCGCCAGCTCTGCAAATTGCCCGGACCCGCAGGTTTGCTCCGAAGTCAGCACCAGAGGACAGATGCCAGAAGATCATGCCAAATAGAATGCCTGCTCTCCTTGAGAGGCGACAACTGGGTTTTCCCCCCAGGCCCTACGAGGCCTCTCACAGCGAATCACCGCGGGGATCTGGGGCGGGAGAGGGCTTTGTGATGGTAGCAGAAGGTTTAGAAATTCGTTACTTTCTGGTCTCTGAGCAGTGGTCTTGGAAACTCACTGCAGCGCTGGAGATCGGCAGCTGTCTTTACCTTTAATGTAATTTTTCTAGTCCTCGATTACTTTATCTGGATAATGGGGTAATGAAATTACCGACCTCATTTTGTGTTGTTGCCCTAAGGATTAAGATAATGTATATAAAGAGTTAACACAACTCAAGTTTCAAAAAAAATGGCAGTGGTTACTGTTAGAGACCCCTCGCCTGTACCCATTGTCTCCCCAGAACACTGTCAAGATCTCCTGAACTGTGGAAAGCCAAGCCCTTGTTCTCTTCTATTCCCAAAATCTGGTTTGGTAGAAGCCACTGGGAGTTTGAGTGCACCTGCTGAAGTCGTGAGAAAAGATGAGAGTTTTTTTGGAATGTCAAAATTTGTCCCCAACTGACTGTCACTGCGGCGTCTACGCAGGCAGGGTACAGGTAGCGCTTTGTCCCTCTGTCCCTCGGTAGGCACGCTGATGCGAGTTTCTGGCAAACACTTGCCCCCTGGCTCACTACCTGACTCTGCAATGTCTCTCAGAAGCCCTCATCCCAAAGGCTAGAAGTGTAGTATCAGCTGGCTGTCCCGGGCCTTAAACCGAGCACGGTGGGGCTCAAAGAGGACAGCGGAGGGAGGGAGTGGGAGGCAGGTTTCTTCACTTCCCTGGGTGCGATTGCTGACGGGGTAGCCAGGAGACTCTTCTGCTCCAGCGGGTGGCGACCTTGCCACTTTGAGATCTTGCCTGCACTTGCACTCAGCCCCCACCCAGCACACACAAGAGCAGAGACATAAAGGGGTACAGCTGGCCTGAGCCCGGGAAAGATGTTTTGTGATGTGAGTCCCAGTCTCGCTGCCGCTCACCAACAAGGAAAAATCTCTTTCATTCATTAATAATTGCCTGCCGTGTTCATTACTGCAGAAGAAAAATAGTTACAAATTCCTTTGTTTTGCTTGGGAAGTGATCAGATTTGGTTGGTAATTGCCTGCCTGATCAAGAGCCATTTCCTTCATGGTTAACTAAACATCAACTCCACACAGTTGGGCTCGTTTTAAATATCACCAAAAGTGAATAGCCCCAATTACAACAGGAAACACATTTCCTGACATGAAACGAGGACCAGAAACGGATTTGTCTGTGTTTCAAAATGCAGAAACAGATTTGTCCGTGTTTCAAAATTCTTCTTTTAGGGATGTGGAATGGACTGTTGGAAAATTCTACTTCTGAGTTCTCCTAAAAAATCGCTGGAACCTGCTCACTACAATGATGTTTTCAGACTTGAAAATAGAAATAAAGTAAAAGGGAAAGCCATAAGCGAAAAATAAAATTCCTCTTTTTTTCCTTGAGAGAAGGGAAAATATTCCCCAGGAAAATTACTTTAGAAACAGTGTAGTCCTCTTTAGACAATTATAACTTGCATAGGAAATTGTCAAGATAAACCTAGGTTAATGCATGGTTGACTGTGAGTTAAAACCTCAGGAACTCAGGAATGCATCTATAGACCCTTCATGTATTTCACCCTCATAATTTCATGTCCAGTTTTGGTAAACAACGTGTTGGTTTCTCACGCAAGATCTGCATAGACTTTACCTGGTTCAGGGGTTTCATTCCCCAGGTCCCTGTTTCTTCCAGGTGACAAATGATGTCCTGGCAGGGTAGCCAAAAGCCAGGTGTCTGGGGTTTCCCTCATTCTTTGGAAGATTTGGCCCTCCCTGCAGCTGAAAAAAAAAATGCTCCATCATTTGGACATTCATTTAAACCGCACTGATCTGAAATCTATCTTCTCAGGGAGCCACTCCACTCCAGGATAAAACAAGCATTGATTTCAAGTCTCAGTAGGTCACTTACTGCTAGTAAAGTCTTCTTGTTTAGAGTCTTAGCCCTTTTCATTTCTCTCTGAGCTGCCCTGGAGAAATAAATCAAGTAAAAATCAGACATGTTCTATTTTGCATTGTGAAAATCAATCAGCCAATGCATTTCTAGGATTCCCTATGGATTAAAAAAAATATTTCTATTGACTCTTTCCTCTGGGAGGTGTAGGGTTTGGATACATGGCGCGTGGGGATCCCAGGAGGAACCATGGCTCCTGAGAGTCTCACAATGCCCGAGGCACCTAGTGGCCTGCCCCCTGCATGGAATGGCTGAGACTGAATGGGTTGCTTCTTGGGCGACCAGAAATCAGAGCAGATGGCCAGAGCTGGGACCCACAGGTGGGGCTCCTGAGCTGCTGTTGACTGGAGTTTGAAAAGTGTTTTCCAACTACAAGTGCTCAGGATGAAGATGGGCCTGTTTAACTAGTAAGGTCAGTTTACTTCTGGTTCCGAGGCATTTTTCTCAAGAAACGTTTGCCTGAAGCTTAGAGCAGAGCAAAGCTGGGCAAGCTGCCCAAGGAAGCTGGAGGAGGAGGCCAGGAGCCCTAAGCCTTGAGTTCCTGAAGGCTGAAATCACAGCTGTCCTTGTGCCTTAATGGCTGGCCTTGAGTTGAGGCATGTCTTCTGGGAGGGAGAAGGTGCGGCACAGTCTCACTCAGGAAGCAGCAAGTGCTGCTCTAGCCACTGGCCACCAGAACATCTTGTTCTCGTGTTCACTCGCTCCAGGGGACTCTCCTCTGGACTTTGGAGAGTTGGTTCTGGCATCTAACGGAGCAGATGAACCCAGCCTGAGACTCAGCTTTCAGATCAGAGGCGAGCCTGGCCTCTTAACACAGCCACCAAACATTTCTTGCCTCCAGGGTAAAAGCCCTTGCCTTACTGGTCAGGCTGTGGGTTTTCTTTAGGATCTCAGGTGAAAATATTCTTCTCTGTATCTGCCTCTCTTGTTAACTATGACTAGACAAATCCATAAAGTTAGGGAGGGCCAGCTAAAGTCATAACTATAGGTTTCATCTTCTTCAACTGGGGCTTTGTGACAGGGATCCTGAAACATCTACTTCTCAGGTGACCCAAAGTGGAATGTTAATGATCCATAAAGTGAATGAAGGCTAGACTTGGCCTGTCTTTTGAGCATATGCAATGATACCTGAAGGAACCAATAATAGTCCTTCTCTTGGGCAGGGTCACTGCCAGAAAGCCCCCAGGCCCAGGAAACTGTGCATTGGGCAGGGAGTAAAAGTAAGAAGCCTACATGCCTCCCTGGAAGGTGAGGTCTGTGGCCTGCAGTGAGGCCAGATCTGAGAAAAGCATACTGAGCTGAGTGGCAAGTGTCTAGCACTGAGAGGTGGCCGGAGGGCTCTAAGCAGTGACGCTTTCTCCCCAGGCTCTTCTCCAAGGAGTTCCAGATCACTGAGCCAGAAGGCTTTTTCGGAGCTCCCCTTTCACTCACTTGACTTCAGCCCCCCTCATCCTCAGGAGGAAGCCTGAGGCTCCAAAACATCTGGCAGTGACCACTCCCAAGGGAGAGGGGAGGGAGCAGTAGGGTGTGCCAAAAGACACCTTCTTCCTTTACTTATTCCTTGTTTTTCTCACAAGAGCTTTAGTTAAGACACTGCATTGTAATCCTACACACACACTCATACACACACCACACGCACCTGCCTTCAAGCTAGAGAAGGATACAGCAGAAAACACCTGACATTGAAAGGGATGCCACGGAGCTTGCTGTAGGGTGGTATGGTAAAACTCCCGCCTCCCCATGGAGGCCTTCTTGGATTATTGGAAGCAGGGAAAATATAAGAAATAGAGAGAGACACGGGGAGGGAAAAAGAGGACTAAGCAGAAGAAAGAGAGAAAAAGAGGGAAAGAAGAAAGAATGGTAAAGAAAGACATAAATTAAGAGACATAGAAGCAGAGAGACAGAAACACACACAGAGAAATTCAAGTAACACAACAAAGAGACACAAAGAAAGAAAGACACTGAAACTGAGAGAGTGAGTGGGAGCAGAGACCCATTGAGTTTTCTATCAGTAGATGCCTTCATATCAGCTTGACTTAGACTGGCTTGTTTTTCTTGAGAACTTGATGAAGTACACTGAGATCTTTTTCAAACCAAAATCCTCATCTACATTCTATCATGGCTCCAGTTTATCAATATATTATCTAGAGGAAAAATGCACAGTGAATCCATCCTGGATAAACAACTGTCACCTAAAAAAAACATTCAAAACTGACTTTTAAGTCTTTTCAATGCCAAAATGAAATGTTGGGGAATAGAAGGTAGAATTTCTGTTTTTTAACTTCTGTTAAAAAAAGAAGTCACTCTTGAGGAAAATGCTTCATAGCACTCTGTCTGTGCATGTGTTCAGATAATTTTACTTAAAAATATAAACCTGTGGTCATTTTCACAGCACACACTAGAACACATACACACAAACAAATGCCCATTGTGAAATTTTTCTCCAGCCACAAAAGCTTATTAAAACATCAAGAGACATTCTAATTAGTCCTTAGACAAGGAGAAAGACAAGAGGATGCATGTGTGTGTCAGTAAGAAATAACTGCAAAGTTTTAAGTTTGCCAAAATGGAAAGTAATGACTAGGTTTCAGTTTAGGATGGAGTTTTCAAAATTTGTCTCTTTGTAACAAAATAAATCAGACCAGGACCACAATCTAAGACTGGAAATCAATTGTGAAGAGTGATATCAAGTGCTTTAGCATTTATTAAAATGCTAGCACACTGGACCTCCTAATCTAATTATTTTCCAAGCAGTCACTGGCATCATTGCCCTGAAAAAATTCAATAATCACTTTCTATGAGAAATACACATATATACAAATTAAATGACTCTGGATTCACAATCATAAAATATAAAATAAATGTGTGTTCTAACCTTCTATCAACCTGCTGTGGTGCAGTCAGGTGAGTCAAGTTTTAGGCTAGGGGTACAAAATCCAAAGTTTGAGGAGGGGAATTATTTAAATGGCTTCACTGAGATGATTTAGTTAGTCCCCTAACTGAGCGGTGACCTAAATGAGTTGCCTCCAGGGTGTACATCATGGTCCCATGGACCCAGTGTATTAAAGGCTGGCATTCATTTACCAACACGCATAACCATTGACTTTGTTCTTCCTTCATGCTCTCTTACTCCCTCAGTAATTAAAACATGATGAATTCAGATAGTGAGGTCCTTGTTGTTTTCAATAGTTCCTCTTTTGCATCTTGCCTTGTGTATCTTTATTGCTTAATTATTAAAGAATGCCCTTTTACCCCTTGGAAGAATTGATCAGGGTGTCCTAACTCTAGAAACATTCACTTCATGCAGGAACAGCTTTTTGTCTAATAATGTTAATATAGGAAGATAGTAGGTGAAAGTAAGTATAGAATGTGGGCCCACTGGTGGCATAGTGGTTAAGTTTGCATGCTCCCCTTCAGCGCCCTGGGTTTCACAGACCTGGATCCCCGGCATGGACCTAGCATGGCTCGTCAAGCCATGCTGTGGCAGTATCCCACATAAAATTGAAGAAGATTGGCACAGATGTTAGCTCAGCAACAATCTTCCTCAAGCAAAGAGAGGAAGATTGGCAACAAATGTTAGTTCAGGGCCAATCTTCCTCACAATAAAAAAGGAAAGGAGACATAGAATGACTTTAAGTACAGGCAGAGTGGATGTTTGCCTAGATTTGATGTTTTGATGGATCTAGGGAAAATCCCTCAGCCTACCACCAAATATTTTCCACTATTACTTCTGTGGATGTCAGGTCTTGAAAAGCCCTCATCAAAAACAAATCATTATGAAAACAGGGAAGAAAGCTTTTAAAACTTTATTGACATGCTCTGGGCATGATGTGGTAGGGTGCCAAAGTAAGGAGGGGAAAATACGTTGGAAATGCCAAGGGGAAGTAAATAGAAATTAAATAGACATAAGATTTGGTGTGCCCAGTCTATGACGCTGAGGAAGATTTCCTACTTAGTGACAGGATCGGCTTCTGATGGGCTCATGGCTGCCTAGATTAGACAGAGCCAGAGGAGGGTGGCCTACTGATCTGAGGTCAGGTTTTTGACTGTTGATTGCATGCAGAGTCATTTTGTGAGAGTGTGGGAGAGAAGGGTGTAAAACGGGTTTTTACCTGGTTTTAGAGAGACAAAATGATTCTTCTTAAACAGTATTTTTTCCAAGAATTCATTGATGGAACAAACTTAGTATATCTCTGTTCAAGTGATCTGTGCTGGTGGTATTTTGCTACATGTCAGAATTATTTATTTAAAACTATCAAATTGGTACCTGTGGCCATTTCTCAAATTCCAGCCCACGTTTTGTAGGGCTGATGCATAAAGCATATTTGGAAATAATTCTGACTCTTATACTCATAAGAGAAAAAGGCATGAAAGAAAAGACAAAGAAAGGGAAGATTGAGGGTGGGAAAGTAAAGGAAATGTATAAGTCATAAAACCCAAGTTAGAATGGCCTAACATTAAAATTCACAATTAGAAACTCAAGCCATGAAGAATTATTATTTCTAGCAATCTTGATTGAGCCTTAAGTTAATATACGACTGTGCAAATGCCAATGGAGCACAAGAGAGGTAACATAAGAAAGGACTAAGTCTGACCCAAGCTCATTGTTTCAATAGCGGAGTATTTGAGCATTAAAAGAAGCAAGATACATTTACAATTATTGGTTGCTTACACTGTGCTAGGCAGTCAAAGACAGCTGAAAAGTGGGCTTGCAATGCCTATTCTGGCAATTATTCAGGTCACTATAGAATAGGCTCACATCTGAGCTTATTCTTTTATTGTTTATTTTTCTTTTATTCATCTACTCTGCCACAAATTAGCCAAGGACAAAATTGTCCTCACAATTCTGGGGGCCAAGCTCCTAGATCCAAATTTTTAAAAAAATCTGCCAGCCATAAGTTATGAATTGAGTAGAAAAAAATGGTAAGAATAGTTGCATGCCTTTGACATACTTCACTGAGAGTGAGAAATACAGTGAGCCCAAGAGTAATGTTAGAATTATTTTCATAGGAAGGCCTTCATCATTTGATAGCAGTGTGAACACATACAAAGCCTTCCTTTGCTACACAAGGCAATTTCCTGCTTTTCAGCAATAAAATGAGCCAGGGTTCAAAAACAAGAATATATCCGTATTAGGAGACACTAATGCAAGTGCTACATTGTGATTAACACTCTAAATTTAACAAACGAACTCTTGACTTTTCTGTTTCTGAGCTGTGTCTTTTAGTTAAGAACATACAGTGGACAAAAAATATATCTTCTGAGTAAGAATGGCTGGCTGAATGCATTCATATCCTCCCTCACCCCTTTAATGGCTGCAGAAAGAAACAAATGCCAGTGGAGATGTGGCCAAGATCACATCCAGACCTGGCTCTTTTCCAGCCCAAGTGTCTTGTATACTGGCCTTGCACTGTGAGCTTCACTCTGCCTCTCTAGAGTAGCAATAGTGTCTTTCCCAGCCCTGCATGGTGAGCAGGGGAAAATTGGTTATTGAATCAAACCCCTCAGCAGCATTCAGGCTGTAATTAACCCTTTGCCATACTACCCGAGATCATCAGATGCTTAAAGTCATACAGGATTGCCTAAAGATCTCCTTTCTGTGGACCAGCTGGACACACCCACACACTCCACCACCACCAGCATTATCACTGGCACACTTGTACCTAAGAAGCTGGAACTAAAAGGCCACAAAAGGTTTTTTACTGTCAAACTCCAGTACTGAGATACTATCAGTTCATTCAAGTTCCATACTATTTTTAGCAGAGTTGGATTGACTTTAAATGTCCTTTGAACAAATATCTCAGAGGAGAATAGGTGAACCTTTCTGAAAAGGTGCTAATGTCATTAGTTAGGATGCAGTCTGCCAAAGAGTGCAGAAGTGCCTGATTTCTTATTTCTGATGAAAAGCGGATGACCAAATCTCTTGCACACAGACAAACATCTCACATATGCATGCATAAACATGCTCTTTGGAAGTGGTAGGAAAGTCTTTTCCTGACACAAAGAAGATGGCTTTATCTATTTTAAGGAAAAGTAAAACCCAGCCCAGGAAGCTATTCCAGGAGACACTGGAATCAATTATCGGAGCTCAGCATTTTGAGATGCCACATCCTTGGGAGCAAAGTTCTGGTTGGTGCTCCGCTGGTGGCCCTGGAGTCCTTAGGCTGTGTTTGCTGATTAAGTCATGTGAGTAAGAAGCGGCTGTGTGTGGGAATGCTGGGCTCCAGTAGAGACAGGGCTTGAAAGCCCAAGGATCATTGACAGTGTGCATCTGGGAGGCTCCCGCTTGTCCTGGCCCTTGCCTCCCCAACTGGATAGAGAAGAAAAACTAACAAATAGCCCACCCATTTTGAGACCAGGACTATAGAACAAACTGGTCCTCTACTTTTCCCCAGTGTGCTCACTGGAGAGCAAAAGACCTTGATACACTTCTCTGGATCTGGTTAAATAATATTTGCAGTTTTGTTGGAAAAGTGGCTCCTCGTCGGCAATTATTTCGCATATCTCTGAGTTTCACAATTTAATGTATAATAGTAACTTTGCATATCCCTCCTCCCTATTATCCTGAGCCCCTTTACAGGCAACTCTCAACCCCCTCCACCCCTACCCCCGTCCGACTCTGAAGTGTCACTCATAGTGTTTTTTTAATGCTTCCGACAGTTTCCAAAACAAACAGTGGAGGCTGTGACCGGCGGGTATTCACTCAGTCCGATGCAACAGTATCTCCCAATCCTAGCGGCCTGAGTCGCCATTGGCGGCAGGTCTGCTCCCTAAAAGGCCCGCGCTTGCCAATCTCTGCGCTCTGCCAAGTCCTGGAATCAGGGATTTGAGGACTGATGGTCTGCACATGTCCGCTGGGAGGAAGGAGACTGCAAAGGAAAGGACGACTAGACTCCACAGGACTTTGGCTCCAGTTTGATCTTCTCCTTTCATTCTGTCTATTCAAAGAAAAAAATATACGTATATATAAAAATTATACACAATTCTTTTCTTTGAATATACATCCAGAAATTATTTTTCTGTTTTGGGGACTTTTCCGCTTTTTCTCCTTTGCCTGTCTTCTGCGCCCTCTTTACCTCTCCCTCCCTAACCCATCTCAGGTTGAAACTTTGCAGTGCGCATTCCCTTCGCCCCCTCCAGGAATGGCTCTGAGCTCTCGGGCGAATGCCTTCTCCGTGGAAGCTTTGGTGGGGAGACCCAGCAAAAGAAAACTGCAAGACCCAAGAGAGGAGGCGCAGCTTGAGCTGCTGGAGAAAGAGGGCGGAGAGGAGGAGGAGAGAAGGAGCGGCGCCGAAGGGAAGACATGCGAGCAGCCGGGTAAGTGCCTCTACCGCAGCCCCAAAGCTCTGAGCCCGGTACCTGCGCTTGTTGGATCTGCAAGTCTCAGTCTTGCCCGCGACGCTGCGGAAGGGCGGCTAGCCCTACCCTAGGATGTCCCGGCCCAGCCTGATGGCAGCCTTTGGGGCCGCAAGAACATCTCAGCCACCTGACTGTAGGGGAAGTTTCAGAGCCTCCAAGTTCAGCCCTAGTTTGTGGTTCACTTGCGGTGAAGGGGAGGGACCCTACATGTTTGTGGAGAAGTGGGACTCTCCAATCTCCCCAAGCCGTGAGAGCCAGAGAGTGGCTGTTTCTCCGGGTAGGAAACAGGACACGCACCGGGATTCCGAGGGGATTCAGCTTGGGGGACCGAAAGCCTCCTAGAGAGTGAGGATGGGCAAATTTGAAGAAAGGCTGTGCCTTTCACTGGACGGGACGTGGGCCCCTTTCTCTCCATCAGGGAGCCACAGTGGGTGTTGTAGGAAACTTAAGGATCCGCCGCCAAGATTATTGGGGAAGAGACAAAGCCGGTCTGCTCCCAGACAGGAGTCAACGAAAAGGGGGCGCGCGAGCTGTGAAGCTCAGTCAAAATCTCGATGTCTTTCTGCCCAGCAGAAAAACGACCCAAGACAGAGCCCTCTGCAACTGCTTTCTTATCCTGTGGAGGCGGCAGCGGCGATCGCAGTAGCGGCGAATGCCTGGAAGAGAAAGATGCTATCCAAGTGGAGCTTCAAGGATCCGAGCTGTGGAAGAGATTCCATGACATTGGGACTGAGATGATCATTACCAAGGCCGGCAGGTTCGGCTCTCCCCAAGCTGTCCAAGGGCAGCCGCTCTCTAGTGTTATGCTTTAGTACCCCTACCCCCCACACCTCCACTCCCGACAGGTATTAGAAAGTCACTGCCTCTCAATCTACCATACTAGGACATGCCTGGCCCATGTTAGTGGCTTAGCCTTTCTTTCCTGTATAACGAGACTCCAAGAGCTCATTCTCCCAGCTCCTGCCTGTGGAGTATGTGACAGAAATTAGACCTCTCAAGGCAGGTGCCAGATGCCACTCCCACATCTTAAACAGTGGACAAGCCTCTCTGTTAAAATCTCACAATTATCAGTGGGCAATAGCCCATCTAGCAGGCCTCAATCTACTGTCCCTTAGCCCAAGCCAGTTTGAGGTGGGCTTTTCCCACTCCTAACTTTTACTGTGGGGCAGCTTCTTCATGGCAGCTTGGTAATTTGTGTGTGTGAATCTTCCTAATTTCGGTCTTTCCCAAATCTCTCACAGAAAGTACCTCTGAAAATTCGGGGAAGGGGCACAGATTTTTTCTTCCTATAGCTTTTTATTATGATGGTGGTGGGAAGTGAGGTGGACACTTGTGGTAAGGATATTCTGCTTCACTCAAAAATCCTGAACTTGTTCAGTCAAGCCTACAACCAACAGTCTTTCTTCATGTAGCAAATATCGTTCTCTGAACCTGTCCTAGAATGGGAAGAGTATTGTGAATTCCTTCACTTTTCATTTGCCCCCACCTCTGCCCCACTCCAAATGTGTCTAAAAGAGCCCAGGTCAGTTGCTATGCCATTTTCTCTCCCACAGGCGGATGTTCCCCTCTCTTAGGGTCAAGGTGAAAGGACTGGACCCAGGAAAGCAGTACTTCGTGGCCATCGATGTGGTGCCAGTGGATTCCAAACGTTATAGGTAACCAAGTCCAGAGGAGAGTGCCCCAGGCCAGGCTGGGAATGGGGATTCTGATCTATGGAACCTGAGAGCGCTATTTTGAAAACTCTACCATGAGGGGTGGGATTCTCTCCCATGGGCTTTGGGAGTTGAATTTTCTCACTCAAATTGAGGTTCAGACTGAGAGAGGAGCAGGCTTACTCCTCTTTCCTCTCACTCCTGGAATGCGATGCTAATCAATGTACCCCAAACCTTTCAGCTTCCTGCTGCTCTGGCCTTGGCTGCGCAAACAAACTGCAGAGGGTGTGGGCTCAGGCAGCTGGGACGGGAGCTGTTTGAAGGAATTTGGGGAGAAATGCCTGGACTTCTCGGGTCCATACTGGGCTTTGAGCTGTGCTGCTTTGGCAGCAGGTTCCTGGAGGGATGCCCTGATTTGCCATCCAAGGCAAAGCTAGCAGTTCTCTCTCCTAGGTCCATCTTTTCTTCTTTCCTTAGCCTCTCTCCTGAAGCAGTGGCCAGGTCCCAAAGAGTACAAGTAAGCTTTCCTCTTGATATAAGCTCTCTACCTAGAGCAGGCTAAAAGTGCAGAATTGATCTGAAACGAAGAGTCCAGTCTGTGTCAGCAGCCCGGAAGTGTAAATCTGCCAGGCTTTGGCTCAGGGGCAATGGGAGTTTTGCGAGAGGTGCCTGCACCCGGGCTGCAAACTTTCCACTGAAGTAGGTAACTAGTCTTTCTAGGAGACAGCCCCCATCGCGTCCAGTGCTGCGTTTGAGGGGCAAGGAGAAGGCTCAGCTCAATAGCCTGCTGGGGCCCCAGACTGGAAATAGCAGAACAAGCAGTTTGCTTCTGCATTTGAGCTGGCTTGGGAATGCGGTGCCCAACTGAGCGATTGAGATTAGAAACAATAGGAAAATCAGTCCCGAGACCACCTGGGGCAGAGTTCCTGGGGGTATTCTGATGCAAAGCTTTGTTGGGGAAAAGGCTTCTAGGATGACTGCTGGCAGTGGGCTGGACAGACACTCTCCTCACCCCTCTGCTTCTTCCCTGATGCTTCTGGCCCGAGGCTTAAGGATTTTTCCAGCGACTCTGCCCCATAGAACAGGTTAGATCAAATTTTGTTGTGGTTTCTGTGAGGAAATACAAACCAGACTCTGAAATCTCATAACATTATACTTACTCTGGGACTTCATTGCATTTTAATGAAATATGCTTATTTTCAGTTTGCTTTCTGACTTTGAACACTCTTTGGAAATGAAGTTGGATCTTCTACTAGTTGCCTTTGGGATTAGCGGGCAAACCTTGGCCAAGGCTCTTAGCATCAGAGCCTAGCAATCTTCCTCCCACGCTCCTGGCTGTGGCCCTCTGTACCTAAAGCCACACTCTGCGCCTTTTCAGGTACGTGTACCACAGCTCACAGTGGATGGTAGCCGGGAATACGGACCATTCCTGCATCACTCCTAGGTTCTATATTCACCCGGACTCACCCTGCTCAGGAGAGACCTGGATGCGGCAGATCATCAGCTTCGATCGCGTGAAACTCACCAACAACGAGATGGACGACAAAGGTCATGTAAGTGTGTGCAGTCCTTTGCCCTGAGGAGGGGAGGGAGATGCCAAGGCCTCAGCCCTTGGGTGGCCCTGGAGAGGCCAAGGAGGCTTTTTCTCCCAGTTGCCTAATGTGGTCTATAGGAACTGTTCAAGTTCTGGGCCTGTGACCAAAGTAGCTCCTATGGCCTTTGTTTTGCATCTGAGAGTGCTAGGGGATGGGGACGGTGAGAGAAGGGAATTTGAGGATCAAATGAGGCTTGTTTAAGCCAGGATGTTTGGTCTGGGAGAGTGTAAGGGAACATTTCACAGAGCTCTCTGACATCTCAGCCTCCTGGGCAATCACTGGTGGCTCTGATTGCTTTCTCCTAGACGGGGCACTTTCTGTGTAGCATGGTGTGGTGGAAATCTCCTCCACAACCTGCCGCCATGGAAGGCCTTTTCAGGTCACCAGGATCTTAAGCCATCTTCCCAAATGCCCCGGCCTGCCTTTGCCCTGCCAGGCCATGTGCCAGCCACAAAAGGAGAAAGGGAGGCTCCCAGGATTAGGAGGTGGGGAGATGTCAGAGGGTTGCCCATCATTTACTGCAAGCCTAGGGAATTAATGGCAGGCACTCATTCCAGTGATACCTGGGGATATCACATGGTCACCCACGGTTGGAAGCAAGAAAAGTCCCATCTGAAAATGGAATCACTGCTGCTTGGTGCCGCTGTGCTGCCCTGCTCTGGAAACCCCGTAGCCTTTAGGGCCTCTGTCTGGGACCAAATGGCACAGAAAAGTCCTTGTGTATGGCTAGTCTAGCCTTTCTGGTTTAGCCTTACTTTTGTGTGTGGGCAGGTTGGGGGTGCGGAGGAGGGGAAGCCAATTTCTAGGCAGCATTTGATGATTTCTTCTCCAGATCATTCTGCAATCCATGCACAAGTATAAGCCCCGTGTGCACGTGATGGAACAGGACAGCAGGATTGACCTGTCCCGGATTCAGTCCCTGCCCGCTGAAGGGGTTAAAACGTTCACTTTTAAAGAAACTGAGTTCACCACTGTGACCGCTTACCAAAACCAGCAGGTAAAGCCAACTAGGTCCCAGGCAAGCAAGGATGGCCCCAGAGGGACTTTTGGGATAGAGGCAAACTGTACTATACGGATAGAATTTTTCACAATTAAAAAGAGTCATAGTGCTATTGCGTTGTCATCAAGCAAGTTTGATCATGAATTGTGTGGATCTTGTGTTAGAAAGGAAAGCACAACAAAGAGTGCCAGGAGAGAAAGGACATAACCATTCCAAATTTGACTTACCAATATGCTTACATTTATTTAACATGCCATATTACATGTTGAAAAGTGTTTTTGTCGTGGTTGTAACCATTAAAAACAAGGGAGATGGTGTTATTAGTGAGGACACTGACTTTATCTTGCTCTCTCTTTTGAATCCATAGATTACCAAACTGAAAATAGACAGGAATCCTTTTGCTAAAGGATTTAGGGATCCTGGAAGAAACAGGTAAACAACATAACAGTCACATCTAATGTTTATATAGCTCTTTTCGCAAGTATTACAGATTAGTAAACTGTGGCTTAGAGACTCAGGGGACCTATGTTTTGTAACTAGTAGGTAGTAGGAAAGGAACTTAGCTGTTTTGTCTCCAAAATCTTGCTTTCTCCCTCTCTGAAATTGTTTATTCTAGATTCCAGGGGGTTTATTCAGGAAATAATTATTGGGAATTTTATTCAGAAGTCTACCTGTAAAATAAAAATATTTCAGATATTCACCCCTAAAGGCTATAACAAAATAACTCAAAAGTTTACATAAATCATTATTTTCAGGAAATGCATTCTGGAGGTTGAATCTCTTTTTCAGGGGTGTTTTGGATGGGCTTTTAGAGACCTACCCATGGAGGCCTTCTCTCACTCTGGATTTTAAAACTTTTGGTGCAGACACACAAAGTAAGAAAAGTTTTATTAACTTTTATTTTTAAAAGTAAATGAAATAATAACAGTCAGAACCTCTGTACCAAATACTACACAAGGGAAGAATTACATGCCAGAAAATGTGTGTTTACAGGCAAGTGGGTGTATATTTATCTTGATGAGGAGGTAAGAGGCAAAAAGGAAGGAGAACTGGCATGAAGGAAAAGAGCAGAGCCATGGTAATGGTGGGTTTACTGACTTCTATCTTCTTGAGTTATCATGCATCCTGAAATCTCCAGATCTCATCTGGATTCTTCAGCATCTCACTATATCATACTCTTTAGGATCTGCCCGTGATGCATTTGTGGCCTTGTTTGGAAATATGTTAGGTATTGAAATAAATATTTTATGTTTTAGGAGAAACTTTCAGAACATGTTAAAATGACTTCCATTAAATTTTGCCATCACTTAGCTCTAATTTTCCTTGTGTTGTGAGTAGGGAAAATAAATGTTGAAAACAATACTAAGCCAGCACAATTAGATTAATTGCCATAAGCATTTAAAATATTTGCAAGGTATTTGTTCTCAGGTAGGGCATTACATGAATAAATGATAAGAATAATTAGACAACGCAGGCTTTGTGGTGGAAGAACATATATCTTCTTTTACTCTGATATCTAACAATGAATAGAAGAATCTTTATTTGCAAGCAACATGGAATTATTTTACCCCTTTTATCTTTACTCCATTAAAGTTGTTTGTCTTTGAACATTAACGCAAGGTTAGAGTTATGGAGAAAATCATCAACATTATAAGTAGATTGAGTTTTATAAGATATAACTACCAATCAAAATGTAAAGAGATCAAGTCTAATATTTTGGTGAAATGTTTCACTGGATTGACTGTATTAATTTGGTTTAGAGAGTTCCATAGAAAAATAGGAACACTTATTTTATAGTATCACTTTAACTAATAGCATCTAGGCAGCATGCTTTTAAAATATCCAAACCAACACTAAGTGTACTAAAAAAGAAAAAAAGCTAAAGATGATCATTAATTGATAATTTAAAATACACAGTTTTCTTAATTATTTAAGATGCCCAGAATGTTCTTAAATTGCAAAAAAAGGGTATCAGTTTTTTAAAATAACTTTTGAATGCTTAGTTATAAAAGATATTTGCCATCCTGTTGATAAAGAATTAGGTTATGTCTATGCATACGTCTATATACACAAAATAGTTAAGAAAAACAATAGCAATACCAAAAAGATCCCACAAAAAATTGACCAAGTTCACTCAATAACGAATTTTCTAAATTCAAACACTTACAAAAATAAGGTGTAGTGTACAGATTTTCCTGGACCTTATAATTATCTCTAACTCTAGTAAATGCCGGGCCACCATAAAAGATCCCCTGACTACATTGATACAAACACTTTCATTTTCATCTTGATATTTTTTAACCTGCAAAATTTTCTTTAACTCTTGATATAGTGCACCGCTGAAGTCTCCCCATCCGTACTTTTCATGCAAGGAAAAAATCTAATGCATTTAAATGTTATTTTAATTTATAAACATTACTTTCATGTGCACTGATTTTTTTATCAGACTGAAGTTTTCTGTATAATCCCAAGCAACCAATTTCTTCAATTTAATCAAGCATTTAATTTAGTAATTTTTTTAAGCTTAAAAAATTTAAAAAAATAATTTTTATTTGTAAGATATACTTGGTTCTGGGTCATATGTAATTGGACTTCTTCTTTATTCATTAGATAAATGTTGTTCAAGTGTCTAGCACAGTTCTTGTACATAGTGAATGCGTAACACATGAAAACAACAGCGGTGCTAAAAGTAATAGTGATGGTAGTAGAGATACCATATTCAACTTTAGTCAGAAAAATGAGCATGCTCTTTACCAAAGAAGTTAAAAGAACTGTGAACTTGCAAGGAAAGCTAACCTAAAAATGAAACAGGGATAGCTATGGACATGATTCTGATTCAGTAGGAACACCAAGTTCATTGTTTACTGAATTGTCATTCACAGGTGGAAGCAGTGGCTCATCTCCAGTGACCTCTAGTGGAGGGGCTCCCTCTCCTTTGAACTCCTTGCTTTCTCCACCTTGCTCCCCACCTACGTTTCACTTACCTACAAGCTCCCTTGGAATGCCCTGTCCGGAGGTGTACCTGCAGGATATCAACCTGCCCCTTTGCTACAAGATTTGCCCAACTAATTTTTGGCGACAGCAGCATCTTGTCTTGCCTGCTCCTGAAAGGCTAGCAAGCAGCAACAGTTCTCAGTGTTTAGCCCCACTCATGATGGAAGTTCCCATGTTATCTTCCCTGGGGGTCACCAATTCAAAAAGTGATTCTTCTGCAGACTTCAGTGGGCAGTGTCTACAAGCACCTAATTCTGCCAATCAAATGTTGTATGGATTACAGGCACCTGGAAATATTTTATCACCATATCCCATTGCTCAGGAAGCAATTGGTTGTTCTTTCCATCCTTCCTATGGCTTTTATAGGTACAACTTCTCCATGCCATCTAGACTGATAAATGCTGACAACCAACTCAAAGTGAATGACAACCGTCAAGTTTCTTTTAGAGAAGGCAAATGCAGTCATGGTCATTGGTATCCAACAATTAATCATTGTCTTTAATGGAATAGTCACGTTCACTTCTAAAACAATTACATGTGAGCGCATATTTTTTTTATTTGTAGCCAAAGAAAGGTTAAGAGCTATTGGGTTTAAAAAGCTTCATTATCAGAGGGTATTTCTCTGTTATGCATTTAGAGTGCTTTATCAAATGTTCACAAGAAGTTGTTATAGGTCAAATATGACCTATCGTGATAGATCTCGATTACAGTGGCCTTGGGCTTCAAAAAAGATACTCAATAAATATTATTTAATGAGATGGACCACCAGTGAAAATTGACTCCAGATGACAAAGTCTCCAATTATAGCGAAGCCAGTTTACCATGTCAGCTGCCTCTTATATATTGACAATGACCAAAAGAAGGTGGATTTAATTCCTGTGAAAGTAGTGAAACAATTTTAGTTTAATCTATGAATATTGGTGTCATTGTAATTATCTATCTAGTAATTGTAAAGGAAAATTTCATTGCTCATTTGCCTTATACTTTTATATTCTGCTATTGAAGGAGCAACTAATCTCAGTTTTAAGGTATAAATAAGGACACAAACTTTCAAATATTAATCTTTGCAGCCTAAAGACCCTTTAATCCTTAAGGAACACAAAGATTAAATGAAAAGCAAAATATTCTAAATAAATTTGATCTTTTACTTCCTTTTATTTTTTGGATCATTCCTAGGTGAAGCTTGTTTACTTATTCCTCTAACAAACCTGGTATTTTATACACAGTTTACAAAAACAAATTATTGTAGTTCGCCAAAAAGACCATGGAATTATAATTTGAAGGAGGAGAATATATCTGAGTCTGGAAATATGAAAATATCACGACATCGGGAAAATTTAATTTCTCTTTTGTGCTTCAATCACGATAAATTAGACTCGACAAAAAGTATCATAAATTAGACTTTAGTTTATGAAGTTGAAAAGTTTCTTTTGCCTGGTCCTAAATTTTCTGAAAAGACTTGTTAAGTATAACCTATATATAATTTGTATATCCTTAAAATTAATCATATTTTAATTTTTATGCTACTAGCCCTACAATTTATTAAGCAAAGACCCTTCAAATTACAATGGCATGACTTAACTTTTGATAAACTAACCAAACTGCTAAACTGCTTTCTCTAAGTTTTCCAACACATATTAGGAAGAGCATGTCATTATTATTTATTTTGCTCAAAATGGTTATTTCCTCTTAAGTATATCTTATAAGTGTGCCTTCCTATATATACTTTAAAATTATGTGCCTGTTCACTTCTGGGGCTATGGATAGAACAGCACATGGTTACATTCAAACTGAGTATTTTAGTCAAATATTATTTGTGGCCCAAACTAACTAGGTACCTATTAGAAAAGTCTTTGAGGCAGAAAACTTGTACTACCTAAGTTTATCAAATCAGGGATCAAAGCAGCAAGTACACTTTATTTCTGTCTATTCCAAAACAGTAATGCTGTAGGTTAACTTACACTGCTAAAATAAATTATGATTTTTTTAAAGCAGAAACTCCCATATCAGATTATAATGAAACTTATTCTGATGGTTTACCTGACAGATAATTAGTAATTAACAACAGAAAGTATTTAACTAAAAAGTCCAGAGAATCTCTGGGTTACTTTTTAATGATTATTTAAGAGAAAGCATTAATTTTGTAGCTACTTGAATATATATACCCGATGCTTTATATTTCAGATCATTTTGCTATATTTTGCCCATATAAAATTGACAATACAGAACTATATTGATAAAGGAGATTAATATAAAGGGGAAAAAGTTTAAATTTTAGAATCTAAACATCTACTTTAGGCTGTTTTTGTATAATGTTCATAAATTGCCATTTCATACTTTTAATTGAAGAAGTAACCAAGGGAAAGCTTTCATAGAAAATTAGACTTAGAAGAGACCTCAAGAAGTCTAGTAAGCAGTCCCCTACTTTCTGAGCAAGTTACTCATCTGCAGGAAGCTGCTAACAGCTCTAATTCATGCACAATTAATATGCAGTGTCCTTACTATTTTACATTGAATAAATTCTTACTCCTCAATGTAGGACGGTGCAAAACTCGGGTAACTTGGTAAATTGAGGCTATGGTTCTGGAATAAAAACCAAAATGCCATGGAATTCTATTAATTTCAACTGCATCAACTAAATATTAAGCTCGCTTTAAAAATCTACAAAAATCAAAAGCCACTCTGGTTAGACAAGGTATGAAATAGCAAATGAAAGTGGCCAAATGGTACTTAATAGATTCCCAAGTCTGATAATTAAAACTATTTCCAATTGGTTTGATCATATATATACATCTCCCCTCCCCAAAAATAAAACATCCAATTCAGCTGACTAGATTTATAAAATCTAATTCTTAACCTGACCTGGTTATATGGCTTACCGCAAATAAGTCTAAAGAAAATAAAATTTTCATCAAGTCTGTAAAATTTGTACATCGAGTCAGGAAAGAAGTGAATGTTTCTTTGTCTTTGTATCATTTCGAGTCAAGCTCAAACCTGTAGTCAGATTCCCTTGTCAGGAAGGTTCTATTTTGTGGAACAGCCAGTCAAGCTGAGATCAAGGACTTGATTTCAAGTTTGAGCTTGGTTGCAGAACACATGTCTAAGTGGGTAAATGCTCTATTCATTACATTTTAAAGACAAAAATATGACTTTAGATAACATAACTCAGAACGTCAAAACTATTATTTCTTTTCACAAAACAGAGGGTCTAGGACTCCTGGATGTTATATTATAAAGTCCAATATATAACTTTAGATTACATATTTGAGTCTTCAAACATTAATATAATTGCTCATCTTCACTATACTACAAAATGAAGAGTTATATTTTCCCCAAGCTATGAAGGTAGATATTCATGATATTTCACTGCCGTTAGGCATGGGTTCTACAACTGGTCTAAGAATGGACAAGACTTCATTCTTCTTTTGTGAGGTTGAAGTGTGTCCATGGCACGAAAAGAAATGAACAATTAGAATTGTCAAGTGATGAGTCAGTGAATCAGTCCTTGAATGGTCAGAGTCCTATGTGCCGACTGCTTGACAAGGTGCCAACAATGAATAAAGACAAGCATCTATACTGGACGTTAAGAAAGATTTCCCTTTCATTCTCCTAAGCATTTATACTATGCACCTTGGGGAAAATCATGGTGCACATAAGGCAGGTAGCATGTATCTTGTTAAGTGTTACTGGTATAATGCTAAGCCAGAACATGACTGAAATAAATGCTTTGCATACATATTTAAAATATATTTTACAAAAATATACAAAAATGCTGATGACAAATTTAGATGCTTTGAGACAGTAGTGTTATATGTCCACATATGTATTGGGGTAATATACAGTTTTTATCTCCCAGGTAAATCTCAATAACAAATCTTTTCCTTATCTGAATATGCAATTTGATAAATTCCAGATGTCACACTGTAATTTATATAACCAGTAGGGTTTTAGTTTAGTTTTGTTTTAAAATAATTTATACCATATTGCTTTTCATCCTTCCTCTTCTTAAAAAGAGATGCTACAAGAACACCTACTCATTATATACTTGTACTATTGTGGAAAGGCAGATTTAAATATACTTAGAGATGTCTAATTGCATGTACTGTATTTTTTTTAATTTAATTGACAGGGTGGAAGTACAATGTTTTCACTCCAGTTTAGAGATACATTGCCTTTGTGCTGAAAAATTTTCAATTAACCAAAATAACAATATCCTGGTATACAGCAACAGTTTACCAGTTGACTTCATTGGAATTTAACGTATTTATTGGAGCAGTTTAAAACAAACCAAATGCATAGTTTATGCATTGGTGGCAGTTGCTTTGATATAAGTGCCTTCGTATACGTTTAATCTTCTTAGGTTTGGTCTGCAATTAAATGATAATTTGTATTAAAATTGTGCAAATAAACATGGTTTGGATGAAAACATAAAACAGAACAAATAGATATATAGGACATGTGAAACATATCCAGTATTAAAACTATTTACATGTGTGGTGCTGGCCAACTTCTGACATGCTGTTTCAATAAAATATTGAGAAGAAAAAGCTAGTATCATTTCCTTTTAAAGTTTCAAATGTTCACGTTTACAGATTGTACTGCACATTAATATGTAAACATACATTATAGTGAGCAGATGTACAGAGAATAGTTATAGGATATTTCTACTTATTTGAAATGTATACATGTATACTGGATTTATTTTTTAAAGTACCTGAAAGAGTTACCAAATTTAAAATTAAATACAATAGACAATCTTGAAGTTATACTACAATAAATTGTATCATTAAACTCTTTTATCAAATTATGATGACAGAATTTTGATTTTGGATTTAGGATTATATAATTATCCACATGATCAAGTAAAATGTAATATTATGCAGTACAAAATGGTATAAATAATTCAAAATTTTACTAGAACAAGAAGGGAATAAAATCATGTGTTTATATGGATAAAAATTAATGTCTTTAAATTAAAGATTGTTTGGATTAAATACATAATTCATTCTATCTTCAATTTTTCTGGTCATTTTTTGGAAAATGTTGATGTTTTAGTGTTTTTACCTTCACTTAAATTTTGCCTGAAATTGAGTTTTCATATTTCTTTTGTGACATGAGGATTTTGTGACCTTTTACCAATTACTGTAATGTTTAATAATACTGCCTTTTTACTTTATTGGATTTTGAAAATTTTAGGAAAAATTGTTTCATAGAAGCACCAACAAATAGATTACCCTTTGAAAAAGACACAATGTTTTAGTAAACCTCAAGTTGAAGTAGCAAAGTTACTCTCACTAGTGCACAAACACAGACATCATATTTGGCTTTCTTTAAGGGAATTCATGCAAGGCCAAATGCTTAGTGTTTAACTGCTACAATACTAGCTATGCCTTGCAAAACCAAGGTTGGCTCCTCTTCAAACCATGATGCCAGGCAGGAGAAAGAAGTATTTGGGAAACATATCATCACTTTGTAACCTATCACCATGATTCTTTTCTGTAGTTGTAACGGGCCCTAGTATCACACACAGAGGTTAAGATAAACTAATACAATGTTTACCCTCAATTGTTGTAGCCAAATTCAGCAGTCCCTTGGGTGTGCTGAATCACGCAGTCGCCCTGAGCCTTTGGCTAGTCAGGATACAGGACCTTCCAAGTGGGTAGTTGGGGTGACAGACCCAGTTGATACTAACAAAGGCATGAAGCTTTACACACACATATTGTGCTATATTTTAGTTTAGTTGTTTGTATGCATGCCTCTCCTATTAGACTGTGAATGAGAGGAGGAATGGTATTTTTTAAACAACGTTTATTTTCCAACTTTTAAAAGTTTATGTGCATTACCAAAAATTGGAAAATACAAAAAGCAAACACAAAAAGATCTATAATCACAAGCAGTGTATAGTTTGAGTTCTAGTGATTGTGTATGTCTACACACAACTGAGCATACATTTTTTTAATGTGGTTGAGGTCATACAATATTAATCATGCTTTTTCACACATGGTCAAGATATACCAATTCAGGGTCCGAAAGCCATGAGTATTTTAATAACCAAGAATATGCTAAATCAAATTAACAGGATAGAAATGTAATCGTGCCTTTCACAGGGCCAGATTTTTTTTTAAAGACAAAAATGGCAACAGGTGTTTGGAGAAAGATGTTGAGAGAATTACAATTAAAATACTGCATTCCCTTAATGCTCAATTAAAAATGAGACGAAGTAATAGGGTACACTAAGCATAATGCTTCTAAGGTAAGTCATTATCAGATCTATACTATTAAAGTATTAGTGAGAAGTATGTTTCCTTTAAATTGTATTCCATGGAATGGATGTTCCACAGTTTAACTATTGACCTGTGGATGGACATATGAGTAGTTTATAGTTTTTGGCTATTACAAACAAAGTTGCTATGATCATTTACGCACAAGTTTTTGTGTGAAGATAAGTTGTTTATTCCTCTTGGTAAATGCCCAAGAGTGCAATTGCTTGGTTGCACATAGCTGCATGTTTACTTTTTTAAGAAACTAACAAATTGTTTTGCAGAGTGGCTGTATGATTTTACATTTCCAACAGCAATGTATTAGGAATCCAATTTCTCCTCCACCTGGTCAGAATTTGGTGTTGTTACTGTTTGTTTTTGTTGTTGTTATGCCAATAAGCTGCTTGTTATTCTGATAACTCACTGTAATTTTAATTTGAATTCCCCTGATGGCTAATCATATCAAACATCTTTTCATATGTTTATTTGCCATTTGCAGGTCCCCGTCCATAAAATGTCTGTTCCTGTCTTTTGCCTAATTTTAATTCTATTGTTTTTTTGTTTTTAAACTGTTACATTTTAAGAGTATTATATATATATATATATATATACACTCATCAATTGTTTTCTTTTATGGATTATACTTTTGCTGTCTAGTCTAAGAAATGTTTGTCTAGCCTTAGATCTCAAAGAATTTCTCTGGTGTTCATTTTTATAAAAGTTTTATGGTTTTATGTTTTAAGTCTGTGATCCATTTTGTGTTAAATTTTATGTAGGTTGTAATGTTTAGGTTGAAGTTCTTTTTTATCTTTCAATTTTGGGGCCTATGGATATTTAATTGTTTCAGCACAATTTACTGAATTACTTCTTCCATTGATCCATTCAACATTGATTAAATTGGTTTTGCATCTTTGTAAAAAATCAGTTGGGCACATTTGTGTAGCTCTATTTTTGGGTTCTTTATTCTATTCCATTGATCTATGTTTCTAGCTCTCTGCTAATACCACACTGTCTTGAGTATGGTAGCTATATAGTAATTCACAGTATCAAGCAGAGTAATTCCTCCCACTTTATTCTCCTTTGTGAAAATGATTTTGCCTATACTAATTCCTTTCTATCTTTCATATAAATTTTAGAATTAGCTTGACTATGTCTGCGAAAAACTTTGCTGAGATTTGGATAGGGATTGCATTAAACCTATAGATCAATTTGGGGAGAATTGACATCTTTAATATATTGATTCTTCCAATTCACAAACATGGTATTTCTATCCATTAATTTAGCTCACTTATCAGTTCCTTCATCAGCATTTTGTAACTTTCAACATACATTTTGTATGTGTCTTATTAGTGTTTTACCTAAATATTTCATTTTCTTTGGAGCAATTGTAAGTGGCATTGTTTTCTATTTCACTTTCTGTATGTTCACTGTTAGTGCATAGAAATGCGATTACTTTTTTTGTATTGGTCTTGTATCCTGCAAACTTGCTGAACTCACTTACTAATTCTACAAGTTTTGAGAGTGTGTTTTTATGGATTCCTTGGGATTTTCTAGCTAGACAACCATGTCATCTGCAAATACAGTTTTGTTTCTTCCTTCATGATCTCTATGTCTTTTATTTCCTTTTCTTGACTCACCACACTGGCTAGGACTTCTAGTACTATGTTGAAAAATTAAAACTAGGACTACCATACGATCCAGCAATTCCACCTCTGAGTATATATCTGAAGGAAATAAAAATAGGATATGGAAAATATATCTTCACTCCCATGTTTATTGCAGTATTATTCACAATAACCAAGATAAGGAAACAACATAAGTGTCTGTCAATGATGAATAGATAAAGATGATGTGTGTGGATATATATGTGCACATATATACACATATATGTACACACATACATGTATATGTACATATATATATCTCCACGTGAACGATGGAATATTATACCACCATGAGAAAGAAAGAAATCCTGCCATTTGCAAACACATGGATGGAACTTGAGGGCATTTTGCTGAGACAAATCAGAGAAATACAAATACTATTTAATATTCTTTATATATGGAATCTAAAAGAAACAAACTCGTAGATACAAAGAATAGATTGCTGATTACCAGAGGCTTAGGTGGTGGGAGGATTGGGGAGATGTTGGTCAAAGAGTACAAACTAACAGTTAGAAGATGAGTAAGTTCTGGAGATCTAAACACAGAATTGTGATTATAGTTAACAATACTGCATTATATAATTAAAAGCTACTAGGACACTTGATCTTAAACGTTCTCATCACAAAAAAATAAATGATCATCATGTGACGTGATGGAGGTTTTAGTTAATGCTACAGTGGTAATCATATAGCAATCTATAAATGTATCAAATCAACACATTGTACACGTTATACTTATATGATGTTATACATCAATTTTATCTCAATAAAAAAAGAGTGGAGAGAGTGAACATTCTTGCCTTCTTCCTGATCTTAGAGGTTTTCATTAATGGTATGATGTTATCCATAGGGTTTTTGTAGATGATATCAAATTGAAGAAGTTCTCCTCAATACCTATCTTTTAAAATCATAAATAGGGATTGGATTATGTGAAATGTTTTTTTGTGTCAATTGATATGATTTTTCTTCTTTAGCTTGTTTACATTGAAAGATTACATTAATTGATTTTCAAATGTTGAACAAGTCTTGCATACCTGGAGCAAATCCCACTTAGTCACAGTTATAAGTAATTTTACACTTTGATGTGTTTGATTACAATATTTTGTTGAGAATTTTTAAATCTAAGTTCATGAAAGATATCGGTCTGTAGGGTTTTTTTGTGTTGTCTTTGGTTCTAGTACTAAGGTAACATTAGTCTCATAAAACAAGTTGGGAAGTATTTGTCTTCTATTTTCTGGAAGATGTCATGAATAATTTCTTTTAATTCTTTTTTACATGTTTGGTAGAATTCTCCACTGAAAATCATTTGGGCTCAGACATTTCTTTTCCAAGAGTTGTTGTTTTTTTCTTCAATAACAGTGTTATTAAGATATAATTGACATATCATAAAATTCACCCTTTAAAAGTGTACAATTAAAAAGTTTTTCATGTATTTACAGAGTTGCATAACCATCACTACTATAAAAGTTTAGGACATTTTCATCACTCCAAATAGAAATGCCATACTAATTACTAATCAACTCCTCTAACCCTTTCTCCCTCCCTCTCCCTACCCATGGCAAGCACTAATCTTCCTGTTTCTATGGATTTGCCTATTCTGGAAATATCACATAATGGAATAATATAATGTGTGGTATTTTGTGACTGACCTCTTCTGATTAGCATAATGTTTTCAGTGTTCCTCCATGTTGTAGTGTGTCAGTATTTTATTCATTTTATGGCTGAATAATACCCTAATGTATAGATATAATGCATCTATTTATTCATTCTTCAATAGATGGACATTTGAGTTTTTTCTACTTGTTTGGCTATTATGAATAATGTTGCTATGAATATTCATCTATAAGTTTTTTGTGAACATATGTTTTCAATTCTCCTGGGGAATATACCTAGGAGTGGAATTGCAGGATCTTATGATAACTCCATGATTAACAATTTGAAGAACTGCCAGATTATTTTCCAAAGTGACTGCACCATTTTACATTTCCACCAGCAACATAGGGTGTTACAATTTTTCTGCATCCTCTTCAATACTGGCTGTCATAAAATGTTTTTATTTTAGTCATCTTAGTGGGTATAAAGTAATACTTCATTGTGTTTTGGACTTACTTTCCCTAGGACTAGTGATGTTGGGCATCTTTTCGTGTGTGTACTTCCATTTGTGTATCTTGAATTTCAAAATGAATTTTAGGATCAGCATGTTAATTTCTGAAAAAATAAAGCCAGCTGGGGATTTGATAGAGAATGTGTTCAGTCGGTAGACCAATTTAGATAGTATTGCCAGCTTACAGTATTAAGCTATTCAATCAACAAACACAGGATTACTTTCCATATATTTAATTATTCTCAAATAATTTAGCTTCTTCCTTTACAATCTGGATGGCTTTTTTTTTTTCTTGCCTAATAACCTGGCTAGAACCTACAATACAATGTTGTATAGAATTGGAAAGATCAGACGTATTTATCTTATTCCTGATTTTAAGGGTAAAGTATTCATTTTTCACCAGTAAGTATGATGTTATCTTTGCACTTTTCATAGATCAGTTAATTTTGATCAAGGAAGTTCCCTTCTACATCTAGTTCATTGTGTTTTTATTATGAAATATTGTGGGAATTGTCAAATTTTTTTCTGTGTTTATTGATATGATCTTGTGATTTTTGTCCTTTATATTATTAATATGATGTGTTACATTGATTTATTTTCACATATTAACCCATTTTTGCCTTGCATTCCTGGGATAAATCTCACATCTCTATGGTACATAATGCCTTTTCAAAGTTGATGGATTTTGTTTCCTAGCATTTTGTTGGGAGGTTTTTTTCATTTATATTCATAAGGAATATAGTCTGTAGTTTTCCTTCCTTGTGGTGTTCTTGGCTCTGGTATCAGAGTAATACAGGCTTCATAGAATGAGTTGGAAAATATGCCCTCCTATTTCATGGAAGAGTTTGTAAAGAATGGTGTTAATTCTGTATATTTGGTGGATATCATCTGTGAAGCCATCTGGGCCTGGGCTTTTTTTTGTGGGTCACTTTTTTATAACTGTTTTATTTTATTTATTTGCTATAGCTTCATTTAGGGTTTCTATTTCTTTTTGATTGAGTTTTAGTAGTTTGCTCTTTCTAGAAATTTACTGTTTCATCTAGGTTATCTAAGTTGTTGGTGTAACATTGTTCATAAAATTCCCTCACAATGTTTTTTATTTTTGTAAAGTTGGTAGTGATGCCCCTGCTTTTATTCCAGATTTTAAGAATTTAATCCTTCTCTGTTTTGTTTGGTCAGTCTAGGTAAATGTTGGTCAACTGTTGATCTTTTCCAAGAAAAAATTTTGGTTTCATTGATTTTTGCTATTGTTTTTCTATTCTCCATTTTATTTATTTCTGCTGTAATGTTCAGTATTTCCTTCTTCTTTTCTTGCTTAAGTTTAATGTCCTCTTCTTTTTCCAGTTTCTTAAGGTGAAATGTTATATTCTTGATTTGGGATCATCCTTCATTTTTAATTCAGATGTTTACAGCTATGAATTTCACTCTAAGTACTGCTTTAGTGGCATAAATTTTGATATGTTGTGTTTTAATTTTCATCCATCTCAAAATGTTTCTAATATCTGTTGTTATTTCTTTTTGACCCATTGTGTTTTCTTAGGAGTGTGTTGTTTAATTTCTACATATTGTATTTTCTCCAAATTTCCTTCTGTTATGGGTGTCTAATTTCATTCCATTGTTTGATTTGAATCCTTTTAAATTTATTGAGGCTTTTTTATGACCTTGCACATGGTCTATCTTTGAGCATATTCCATATGCACTTGAGAAAAACATGAAAATGTGTATTAGGCTTTTGTTGGGTGGAGCATCTAATAAAGGTCTGTTAGAACTAGTTGGTTTATGGTGTTTTTAATGTTCTCTATTTCCTTGTTAATTTTCTACCTAGATGTTCTGCCCATTATTGAAAACAAGTTATTGAAGTCTTGGACTATTATTGTTGAATTGTCTGTTTCTCCCTTCAATTCTATCAGTTTTGGGTTTCTGTATTTTGGGACTTTTTTGTTATGTGCATTTATGTTTATTATTGTTTATTATTATTATATCTTCTTGATGGAATGGATTTTTTATCATATAATGTCCTTTTTCTCTGGTAACAATTAGTGCCTTTTTTGTGTTAAATAGATAGTTTCTAGTGTCCCATTTTCATTCCTCTGTTGTCTTTTTTACTATATTTTTTAAAAATTATTTTTAGTGGTTACCCTGAAGACAAAATTTAACATTTTATAGCCATCTAGTTTGTATCAGTACCAACTTAACTTCAATAGTATCCCTATGCTCCTCTCAATGTCTTCTGTGCTATTATTGTTATACAATTTGCATCTTTATATATTATAGGACATTTTGTCTCAGTTTTTGTTTATCTGAGAAAGTTCTAATTTCTTCTTCATTTGTGAGGGATAATTTTGCTAGGTATAGAATCATTGGTTGATAATATTTTCTTTCAGCACTTTGAATATATCATCCTACAGCCTTTATTTTCCATGATTCCTGATGACAAGTAATCTTTAATAATATGCTGCTTTGTCTTTGTCTTTCAAAAGTTTGACTATGGTGTGTCCAGGTATGATCTCTTTGTGTTGATCCTACTGGAGTTCACTGAGCTTCTTGGATGTGTAGATTGTTGCTTTCCTAATTTGGCAAGTTTTTGACCATTGCTTCTTCATATCTTCTTTTTGCCCCTTTCTCTCTCTCCTCTCCTTTTGAGACATTCATTATGCATATGCTGTTACACTTGATAGTGTCCCATAGATTTCTGAGGCTCTGTTCTTTTTCCTTCATTCTTTTTTCTTTCTGTTTTTCAGACTGTAGAATCTCAATCACCCTGTCTTCAAGTTTGCTGATTCTTTCTTTTGCCAGTTCAAATCTTTTGTTGAACTTTGTAGTAATTTGTTCAGTTTAGTTACTTTATTTTTCAACTCCATAAATTCTCTTTGATTTTTTTTTATAATTGTAGTAGCTGATTTAAATCTTTGTCTAGTAAATCCCACATGTGGGCCACCTCAGAGACAACTTCTATTGATTACGTTTTTACTTGGGTATGAGCCACAATTTCCTGTTTCTTCTCATGTGTCATAACTTTTATTAGTAACTGGACATTTCAAATTAACATAGTGGCAACTCTGATGATCAGATTCCCTCCTTTTCTCCAGGGTTTGTTGATGGTTCTCCTAGTTGTTGCTGTTCCCATTTGTTTGTTTGATGATTCTTCTGGACTAATTTTGTAAAGCCTGTATTCTATGTTGTATACTGATATTTTTACTCAGCTAGTTTAGTGGTCAGTTAACAATTGACAGTGATTTCCTTAAATGTTTTGAACCATTAAGCACCCCTGTCTTTGAGAGTAGCTCTCTGTGTACATTGAGGCATGTCTTCAATATCCAAGCAAGCAGTTTACATCTTTGCCTTAGACTTCACTTTCTGCTTACACAGAGCCTCAAGACCAGTGAAAGGTGAGAAGTTAGGGCCTTCTCAGGTCTTTCTTGGGCATAACCATAGTACTGGGAATGTGTGTGGCCTTCTAGATTCCCAGGAATATTTTGGAGTTTTTCAAAGCCTGCTATGGCTATCTCTTTCTTCAGTTTTTTCTTTTAAATTTTTTGTCAGGGTGTTGTTAGCCTCAACTGGTATTCCTATATTAGACATATGTGATGTTAAAGAATTGCTGATGATTGTTTTTAGCAAATTCTCTATGGAATGAGCTCTGAGTCAGATGAGATAATGATAAGCTATGAGAGTACAACTTTTTAGGGAGGTGCCTAATATATCAAAACATAACAATTATCTGGGGATTACACTTTTGAGGAGCTGCCAACCTTTTCAGCCCCCTCCAATGGTCTACTAGACTGCTAATTTTTACAGATAACAATAGTTGAAAGGCTATTTGTTTGAAGGCTACCTCTGAGTCAGAACGGGAAGGAGAGTTGGGAGTAGGGTAAATAATGTCCCAAATCTCACTGTTCTTACCAAGATTTAGCTGTGTTTCTGGAATAATACTCCTCTGATTGCTGGAAGCCTTTGATTATTTTCTAAAGTTCTGAAAAAGTTGAGTTTGATAAATTTTTTGCTTTTTTTTGTGGACGATTAGCTCTGAGCTAACATCCTCTGTCAATCCTCCTCTTTTTTTTTGCTGAAGAAGACTGGCCCTGAGCTAACATCTATGCCCATCTTCCTCTACTTTACATGTGGGACAACTGCTACAGCATGACTTGACAAGCAGTGCGTAGGTCTGCACCAGGGATCTGAACTGGCAAACCCTGGGTCACTCAAGCAGAACGTGTGAACTTAACCATTGTGCCACCAGGTCAACCCTAAATTTTTTGCTTTTATAGAGGAGTAGATTCTTGGAGGTCCTTACTCTGCCATTACAGAAGTTCTTTTCATTGGCATCTTTTAAATTACAAATCCAATTTCCGTTATAGGTATATAGTTGTTCCAGTTACTTATTTCATCTTGGTTCAGTTTTCATATTTTGTGTTTTTTAAAGGATTGGTTCATTTACCATTTATTTTAGATTGTTGAATTTATGAGCACAAAATTGCTTGTAGTATTTCATCACTATCAAATTAATGGCTGTAGGATCTGTAGTTATATCTTCTTTTTTATTTCTAATTTTGGTGATTTGTATCTTCTCTCTTTGTATCTTTGTCAGTCTAGAAGTTTGTCCATTTTTACATATTTTCAAAGAAACAACTTTTGGTTTTGTTATTTTTCTATGATTTTTAAAATTCCCTATTTAATAATGTTAACCCTTATCTTCATTATTTTCTTCCTTGTGCACACTTTGGATTTATTTTACTCTTCTTTTTCTAGTTTCCTAATGTTGGAACTTACATTATTAATTTGAGACCTTTTCTCATTCCTAATGTAAGCACTCAGTGCTATAAATTTACTTCACAGCACTGGTTTAGCAGCATCCCACATATTTTAATATATTGAATTTTTATTTTCATTCAGTTCTACATACATATTGTTTTTTGCTTTGAGATTTTCTCTTTGACTCATGGATTGAACAAACACGAATTTTGTCATTTCTCTAGGTAGTCTAACAAATTCATTTCTAAAAGCCATTTCCAGAAGACATTTCTATGATGTTTTTATACAAAAGTGTTTTTATAAGACATGATTTTTTAACTCAACATTATTATACCACCCCAAAAGTTGCAACTTTTGTTCACGTAACACATACAAATCTATAAACATTCAGTAAATCTTTCCAAAGTGTAATGCTCACTTCCTGTTAGTCAACTGTGATACATTATGTGTATCACACATGTGTGTGTTGTGGATGGATTACAGTGTGCTGAGATTTGTGCTCTCTTATCCCTCAGAGTGGTAGGCCAGGACCTGACGTGGCCAAAGTTCTAGGGATAAAGTTATTAGAGTCCTAGTGCCTTTACTCCTGGCTCAAGAACCCTCTCTGCTTACTTCATCATGCCATATAAGCATTATCATTCTCCACGTGTGCCACGATGTGAAGTGGTTGGTAAGTTCTAGACACACTGTAATTTTTAGTATTTCTTGTGAACATTTTAATGTGTAATATTCAATCAAGACCTGTTTTGTGGGTCCCTGCTGCATTGTTTTACATATACTTATGAAATATCTTAGAGAATGTTCCTAGAAATTTTATCTTTGCTGTTTCATCTTTATTTTTCATTTAAGAAAATGTGTCAAACTGTCTTATAATCTTAGCAAAGTCATGAAAATTTAATGGTTACTCTCCTATCGTGAAACTTTTACATTGGCTAAAATGGAATAAATCTGCTCTAAAACAGACTCAAGACCACTAATTAGAATATAAACTTACCCTCTTTTCAGAGAAAAATCATAACTGCTCAGCATTTACTGCTGCTACACTTCAAAGAAGGAGAAATACCTCTTTCTTATGGTTAAAATATTTTATTCCTCACTGAAATCTGTGAAATTTGCCATTTGTGATAACCAGATATTGATGCATTCATCTGACAAATATTCCTTGAGTATCTTCTATGCAATGATATGTTAAGTGGGATAAAAAAAAGTATAAGGCATGGTTCTTGTTCTCAAGGAGTTTATAGTCTATTTGGATGGGCAAGACTTGAATATATTAAAAAGAGATTAAAATAACGTTAAAACAGTGCAAACTATTTCCTATGGTGGTATAAAATGAAACACCAAAGGAGTCGTAATGATTCTAAGTGATACAGGATTTCAAGAGAGCACAAGGATGATGTGTCACTTCCTGGAGATGATGGGAGCTAAACTCTGCCTGGAAGGAGGGAGGAAGAAAAATAATAATAGCAAATACTTACATAGGAGCTACTTCGTGCCAGCCACCTTCCTCAGCACTTTATGTACTAGTTCATTTAATACTCAGAAAAATGCCAGAAAATGCAGAATTTTAGTGGCTTGACTAAGGTAATACAGCTAGTAGGCGTTAGAATAAAATACAAGCAATCTGTGTTTTAACCACTATACTGTACTATCCCTTGGCAGATGTTCTAGGACTTGAGAAGCAAATGAACAAAGACACAGTAGGGTGTACTAAGATCAATGAGCAGATTCTTAAAGAGGGGGCCAGGTTTGATAAGAAACGTGATATGTTTCTGGTAACTCTGTTCCTGCTTCTTTTGAGGTTAGGACTCTTCACTCTACCTAGTTACAATTAATACCTAGGCCCAGGGTTGCTGGTGTTCCACAGGTACCCAAGGACTAAAGATTATCAACCCTTTTTGCCAGTTGTTTGTTTTCTCTAACTCTGTAATTTCTTAGGTTTAGAAGTAGGTGGTTTAGATGTGTACTGTTTGCACTTGCCTATAGGATGTCAGTAACTTTGTCTTTACAGTTTATATGCTTAAATTTTAGTGGCTGACAAATCCCTTAGTTACCACCCTATATCGTATTAGGTGGGTGAAGACTGGATCTTTGAGGCTCTTGCCTTTGGGATGAAACCTTAAAGTTTTAATCCGGCTCATGATTGGGAGACATTGGAAGTGTTTGTGTAGAACACTGCAATAATAGTGGTATTTTATCAGGCAGTTGTGTGCAGGATGCATTGGATAATAAATAATCAGTTTCCAGAAATCAGAAACTATGCAGGTTTCACTTTGTTAGGCTTGTTTCTGCTTTTAGACAATAAAACTGTATGATTAAAAAAATTCTAAGGTTATTAAGCTTTTTTTTTTACTCTTCAACTTACCCATCCACATGCTTTATGGATCTAACCTTAAACTGAGGATGTTTGCTCAGCTATCCGCCACATAGATTTCTGTTTGTCTTTGACAATTTTAGGAGGCCTCGATGCATCTGTATAGAATATGCAAGATTTCAACTTTCATTGAAATATTTTATATTTCATGCTGTCACCAAAATTTGAGAGGGAACAACGTTAGCGATTTTTCAGAGGAACTTTACCTTTCATTAAGTCTGCTTTAAGATGTTTGAATGACTCATCACTATAAACTCACTTTTAAGATAAGAAGCTCTTTAAAATCTCCTGCTGTATTTGTTATTTAAGAAGTCTTTGGCAGTTTGTGTTTTTGCTTTTTATTTTTCTTTTATTCTACTTTGCAAATCCGAGAAACATAATTCTCATAACAATGCTATTTTTCTTTATGATACTTGCCCCAAATCTTCTTTGGTAAGAGGAGGCCCTGATCTTCTACAATTTCCTCAAAGCCTAACCTAACAGCTGTAAGCACTTAACAACTAATCAGCTCAATTCAGCTCACCTGTGTGAGTGATCCTTGACAGCTCCATCTGCTTTGAGTCAGGATTTTTTTTTCTTTTTTTTGGTAAAAGACTTAAAGGGAAAAGAGTTAATGAACTTGCAAGATTACTTTCAGCTATTTTGAGTGTTATTCAAGGTACAAAATGTTTAAAAAGATACATTAACTTTAGTGTATACTTCTAATCAGCAAATGACTACCATATTATTGACAATAGTATTGACAACAAATACAGTACAAACGACGAGAAAGTTAGATATGGATTTCAAAAGAGAAACTGAGAAAATGTTAGCGAAAAATAAAAATAAAAAATCTGGGTCTAACCCTTTAAGAAAATACAGAACATTTATAAAGACTATTTAATTTGGCAGAAATTACCATATTAGCTAAAGTAAATGCTAAATCTCTTAAAAGAAAGGACAGGTCTTTATTTACTTTTTTGAGCAAGATTAGCCCTGAGCTAACTGCTGCCAATCCTCCTCTTTTTGCTGAGGAAGACTAGCCGTGAGCTCACATCTGTGCCCATCTTCCTCTACTTTATATGTGGGATGCCTACCACAGCATGGCTTGCCAAGCGGTGCCACGTCCACACCTGGGATCCAAACCGGGAACCCTGGGCCGCCAAAGCGGAATGTCTGCACTTAACCACTGCACCAGAGGGCCAGCTTCAGGACACGTTTTTAATACTCACAATGAGTCTGACGTTGTATTAGGCCAGAATGCGGAGATTGAGGAGATTATAGAAGAACAAAACAGTGTCCTTATCATTACTATGTAGAAAAGGAGTGTGGCTTTTCAAGGCATAAAGCAACTGATATGATGACCTGGAATAAGTATGACCTGCTCTTACTCTCACTTGGATCCTTTGATATTGATCCATGCTGCTTCCGTATGGAAGCTGACATTTGACAAAGATATCAAAAACCTCACCCATCCGATAAAAGCCTTATTTCTCCAGATGAATAATGCAAAGATATTGTCTAAGAAACATGTTTTACATACATCCACGTCCAGCTGTAATAAGAACCTACTATTTTAAAAACACATTTACAATTGAGAAGCTTTAGCTTCTTCATAGTTATTCATTCATTCCCCTTTATAGTAGCCCTATATTAATAAGCCCAATTGTCTGTTCATTACTATCAAAGAACAAAGCCTAGGGTGTCTTGCTTCGAGTTAGTAAGAGTCAGGGGTAGACCGCTGGCTTGATCTAAGGTCCAGGTGCTGCCCATTAAATTGCAGGGCCAGAACTGACATGAGGTTAACAGCACCTCTGCCTAAAGAGAGCTCTTCTCTTCCCCCTCTTCTAAATTTTCAGATTGAATTAGGATGGGCACAAAAGCTGGGCACTTTTTATACCCAAAGAGTGAGCTCTTTTGTAAGTCAGCTGCTTGAATTTCAAAGAATTATAGGACATCAGAGCTGGAAGGGTCCCTTAAATATTTTTCAGTGAAGTCCATCCTTCATTGTACAGATGGGAAAACTGAGGCAAAGAGTGATGGACAGACTGGCCCAAGGTTTTCTGGAACAGTTTTCTGCTAAATACCACTGGAAATTTTCCAGGAAAGTGATCCCAATAGGCCTATATCACAGCATCTTGCCCTGTACATTACCTGCAGAATTATGCCATTTCTCTTACTATTTGGGTACTGAAGTGATTTGACGATTCTGAAAAAAGGATTTTCTCTATTAGAATAAAGGCTTCTCAGACAAATGCTATGTTCAGATACTCTAACCTTTGGCAACAAGTCTGTACCTGTTTACCTTTGGTGTTGGTCAAAGCATTTGATTTTGAAAAGCATAAATAGTAAAAGGCTCCTGTTGCCTTAGCAACCATATTAACCAAACACACTCCTCACTGTTTCTCCCTTGACCCCATCCCCCAAATCATTCCAATATCCACTTATGTAGGAAAATAAGTTTAGCTGCTTTATAATATTTTCCAGAAGGCAGAATTTCTTCATTTTGCTGCTTAAGACAGTGTTACATGGCACAGTGTTTCATGGATATTTACTAAAGAGTTTGAAACATATTGGTTACCAATGGGTAGATGGTTTCCACACAAGAGTAAGACGTCATGGCTAAAGCTTTGGAATTATAGTCGGAAGACCTGAGTTCAAGCATGGTCCTGCTACTTACTAGCTATAAGAAATTGAGCTAGTTAGTCACTTAATTGTGTATTTTCAGTTTTCTCAACTGTAAAATGGGACAATAACTACTTCAGAGAGAGTTCACCATGATTTCGTGAGATAATGTATATCAATGTTCTTAGTAAACTATGCAGTATTGTAGAAATATACGATAAATTACTCAGCATCTTTATTTACTCGTAAGGGGATGATTTTCAATCATTAAAAAGGATGGAGAGAAGAAAAATGCATATAGCCAGATCATTTGGTTTGCAGGGATAACAAAGCCCAGTTGATTGAACTCTCCTTCAGCAAATATATTTTGACCAATTATATTGTTCATAAAATGACTTGTCTCAATTGACTTGCCCAGAATCTAAATGGACTTGTTAAGCAGAAGTCTAAATTTATATATATATATTTGAGGAAGATTAGCCCTGAGCTAACATCGGTGCCTACCTTCCTCTACTTTATATATGGGACGCCTGCCACAGCATGGCTTGCCAGGCAGTGCCATGTCCGCACCTGGGATCCCAACCAGTGAAACCCGGGTCACCAAAGTGGAACATGCGAACTTAACCGCTGCACCGCTTGACCGGCCCCAAGTCTAAATTTAAATGATTGTGTTTATGTTTCCACAAATAAAACAATTTTCTTCATTGTAGGAAAGAAAGCATGTTTTTAATGACTCAGTTGAGAAAGTTGTATTTATATATTTCATATGTTTCATTGATGCCTTTATAGTCGTGCTCCTCTCCAACAGAATACATATATATTATTCTTTGATAAATCACTTTGTCAGTGGCCAAAAAGTATTCTCATGCATGTGTGTTCCATTGCCCAAAGATAATGGTATTCCCAAGCTTCAATGGCAGATTCCATCCTATCACTCACACAATCCTGGTATACTTTCTTATGTTGGGACTTTTTTTCCTATATAAACAGTTATTGGACATATGATCCTCATAAGCTTATTGGGAGCACCCAATATGACTCATGTAAAAGTGAGTTGTATGCACTCCAAGTGTTTGTAAGTGGAAGGTAGGGTTAAAACGAGGATGATAAAATAGGCTGGGAGGATTCCAAGCAAAATGTGTTGGATCATTTGAGTTGGGTGGGATGTTTAAGGCTAGGTAGGCCAAGTTCTCACCCAGCTCCCTAGGATGTCATACCTAACCCTAGTCTTAGTATATTCAATGCTAACTCTCTCCCTTAGCCCATCAAAATGTCCTTGGGCAATGCCTCACACCTCCAGGTAGTTTCTTTTTCAGTTGTTTATATATCTTATCAAGAGCTGGTTGACCATAGCTTTTTAATATTTTTTAACCACTACTCTAAACCAACGGAGTGAGAATTTTAAGAACTGTGGTAGGCCAGTGCTAGGGATTATAATGGGGGTCAGGCAGTAGTCACATCCTTGGGCAGACACACTTGCAGTTTGACATTGTGATAGCATATCTACTACACCATATGTGGTCAACCACATTGCCAATGTAAGAAATTAGATTTTTAATCCACCATTGATCATACAGCCTAGCTAAGAGTGGCTACTTAAACTCCTTGTGGGTCTCAGAAATGTTTGATGGGCAGGATGTATTTGTTTCATCTATTTCATTTGCCGTTTTGTCACTGTAGAAAGCACAGGATACTCCAAGGGGAAAATTGGCTATTTGTCTCAGGACTTATGGGGGAAGCTACTTTCTTGGCACTTCTTCAGGACCCTAAGCCTTTAGAATCTTTACCTTGGTATCTGACATCAAGACTCCTTTACAAAACCAGGAGGATGGTGACCCTTGACTTGGACATCCCAATTTATTTATTTATTCATTTGTTTTGAGTACCTACTGTGTGGCAAGCACTGATCTAAGAGCTGGGATACAGAGATGAACAAAACAGAAAGTCATTTTTATCAATATACTCCTGCTTGCCCCCAACAAATCGAACATGTCCATTGGCAAAAGACTACTAAATGTGAGCTCTTAGAAAGCTGGGTCTATATCTTATTTATTTTATTTACCCCAATATCTTTACAATACCTGGTGGCAAGTAGGTGCTCAGTAAATGTTCAGTGACTGAAGGAAGAAATGAAGAATGTATTTGAAACTCACAAATGAAGATGTCAGTAACTGATAAAGCTGATGTCATTTGCCTTCCAGGGATATGTGCAAATTCAAGGGGAAAGGGCACCCACCACACTTCACTAGCTTAGAGAGAATATATTGGTGGCAGCAGAGCATAATGGTTAAAAGTATGGGCTTTAGAATTGGACAGAGCTGGCTTCAAATTATCAGTTCGTCTTTTACCTAACTGTATGACCCTGAGCAAGTTATGTAAACTGTATATTAGTTTCTGTAAAATAAGGCAAGTAATATGATGTTGGGAGGTTGTATAAGATAAGGTATATATAAAGAACTTAGAACAGTGCCTGCCTCATGGTAAATGCTAGTGCTTTTTAATGTTAAAAATACTTCTTAAAGTAATACCTCAGGCAGCTTCACTGTGTGCCTCTGGCGAAGGAATCTGTTGGGCTCTTAGGATGGACCTGGACCTCCTCTGCCCAGAGGAGGTCCACGCACTGTGGCCTGATATCTGGAGCTTCTTTGGAGCTGCCTACATTATTTATTATCTATTGGTTTATTTATTTGTTTATTTGGGCCAGTGGGCAAAGGGCTTCTGACTTTCTACAAATCTGATCCTCATAGCTTGTATGGAATAAAATCTGGAATAAAGCTCCTCTTGAATATATTTTCCTACTGATTGGCTTCAACAGGCAGGCAAAACTATTCATTTCTAATCACAGGAAGAAATTTGGATGCTCCACTTCCAGGGTTAAAACAAAACTTTATCTTAACAAATGAAAATGAGAACAAATGTTGCTTTAGTAACAAAAGTAAAGTGCTGTCTAGAAAGGAAATACAAAGTAGACAAAACCCAATTGTGCAGGGACTTGGCGGCTGAAGAATGAAGGAATTAAAGTCCAGACCCAAGGGTGGCCCTTTGGCAAAATTGTAAACGATCCTCTGTACTTTCAGTCTCCCTGAGCTGGGCACATTTCTAAGTCAATTTCTAGTCATACATTTGCACTCAGGGCTCAGAGATGGATTTAGGAGAAGAGAAGGGATGCAGAGAAATGCCCCAATCTGAGCATCTTTTATGTGCCAGGAATTGTGTTATGGTCTTCATTTGCATTAGAGATACACTCCTCAGGCAACTCTGCACAGACTAATTGGCCTCATTTTTTACATAAATAAAAGCAATCTTAGAATGGTTAAATAATTTGGCTTCACATCTTTTGTGTGGCTAAATGGGGAGTAGAACCTAGGTTGGTCTGTAGTCAGAAGCTAGGTTCTACATGCAACACAATGCAATTCCTAAACTAAAAAGATAAAGCTCTGGAATGTGGGATAAGAGTATGAATGAAGATTTGAGCAACAGGCCAACACTTAAATCTCAGAAAAATCTTACTTAGGCAGATGAAACGAACCTGCAGACTGTCATATATAAAATACAATCCCTTCTTTACCTCAGGCTACCCTTAGTGTTTTGTTTTAATTAGAATTCTCCATATAGGCACCTTTCAAGAAAACCGACCTCTGACCTTTAGTGGGGTGTCAAAGCCCCAAAGCACCTAAGACTTCCTATGGAGGTATCAGGGCATAGAAAAGAAAAGTGAGCCTCCTTCTGTCCCAGTAATAATTTGGGAGAAACTAGGCTTTATCGCTTACATGGATGTTTTGTTGTTTCCCTTTCCAACATATACTTGAACCCCTTTTACTCTTCTTGACTTCTGGAACTTATTCCTCAAGGATATTGTGGAAGAAATAAAAGAAGACATGGCTTTCTCTCCACCACAGATGGCTGTGACCTAGTCACTGACAGCCTAATAACAGAGTATGTGGTTGAATTGGCTCCTTCACTCTTTCTACCACAACATATCTGGGAATTCTTTTAAAAACATCAAGATTCTCCACAAACATGATTTTTCACCTCCTTTAGTCCAAACCTTTTACTTTGTCTGAGCCTCTGGCCAGGCAGATTTGGGGAAAGCCATGAAGGTGCGGGAAGTGCTTGAATACTTAGCAGTCTAACATATTTGGAGCTCTGTTAGGACAAGGATCCATTTTTTATTCACATCTGGGTTGCCAGTATTTCTGTAGTGTCTGAAACACAAGTGTTACTCAGTAAATGTTGAATGAGTATGACTAATGTCAATCATTGAGTATCTCATGTAAGGAGACTACTCAGAGAAGATGATATTTTTGATGGGACTCGCAAGAAGGTAAAGAGGAGGGAGGGTAAAGAATAAAAACTGAAGCAGGATGGAAAGTTGGGCCCATCTGGAGATGCATCTTTGATTCAGTCAGCTCCTGCTTAGCACTCAAGAGTTTATGTATTGTTTGTAGGTGCCTGCATCCATTGTGCAGGCAAGTATGTAACTAAAATCTTCACAACAATTGATAGGGGCCCAAACTATATAAAAATCCTGACGAGACAGGTCTAAAAGGAACTAGAAGTGAAAGAACTGACACTACCTTTAGGTTTACAGGGGAAAAGGGAGGAAATGTTACCAGAATCTAGAAGGAGAGAATCATGTAGAACAGGCAGCTTTGGGAGGAACAAGGACCTGTGGGCAAGTGACCTGGCCAGGCTGCAGTGATCCTTTAGGAAGGGAGCTGGCATGTAGTAAGTGTTCAATAAATGTTAGCTGTTACTTAATCAACACAATGCATGTGATTACTTAGAAGCTACACTTAAATTACTTTAAATTACTACATGCCAGTCATGATTCCAGGTACTTGACATATATTAACTCACCTTAATCCTCATAACAATCCTAAGAAAGTTGCTAATGTTACCTTCATTTTACAAGTAATGACACCTAAAGATGAAAAGTTAAATAAGTTATACAAGATTACGTGTCTAATAAAGAAGCAGATGCATAATTTGAATGCAGATAGGTTTGGTTCTAGGACTTAAATCCTTAACACTGTTCTATGCTGCTTGAACCAGATAGTGTTCTTAGGTCCTGAGGGTGAGGGTGGGTAAGGGGTGGGATATGCCACAGACTATTTTATTTCCTCTTTTTTTTTACCTCTTTCCATGTCAGTTGAAGATAATGGATCTTTGCTTTATTGTCTCTAGGGCCCAATTAAGAAAAAACTTTTAAAAATCTCTTTTTGATGGTGTACAATCAGCAGCCCCTATCCGGTATCTTTCAACACAATAAATGAGGAAATAGGGGATTGCCATCCAAAATGAAATATCAATAAAAGGAAGAAGGTGGTAGCGGTAGAGTGTTGGCCAGACCCAAACATGACTACATAAATAAACAGTGGAAGCCACATTCATCCCTGCAATTGAGCTAATGATAATACTGACCAATCATCCAGGGATAGTGACTAAAATCTTATAAAAGGGTTACTTCAATCAGTAGGGTAAATAATCGTCTTATCCTTTGGTCACTTTTTATATAATAAAAGTTCTAATCCACAAGGCCCAACCCAATTATTGCTTGTATTTCCACCACTGCCCTCTCTCAAAATAAAATATACTTGCATTACAAATTATGAAAGACATTCCGAAGTTGGACTGTATTACAGTGATATACTCGGCATTCAGTTTTTCTTTCTATATGATTTGCTCTAAAAATCACATAATGTCAGGATCTGTTGCCTGAGATTCATTAAAAAATGTCTTTTGATCAGTGTAACCAACTTAAACAGTTGTTTATCGTTAGACAGCTCTTCAATCACAAAGGACCATGGTTGGGGGATTTATGTATGTGTGTTTGCACACACACAAATGTGTATCAGTATGTGTATGTGTGTATGTGTCTGTGTGTGTTGGTTCAGCCAGGCTCTGTAGAATTTGTGATTTCATGCTTGCCAGAAAGTGTGAAAACATCAGGAATGCCATTGGTACAGAACATTAGTCACCTCCCAATCATAGTGGAAGTATGGGTTTATAATGGGATGATACATAGTGGAAGTATAGGTTTATAATGAGGTGATGCCTGCTATGGCAGTCAGTGTCTCATAAGGACCATTTCCATAAAAAACACCCCATCAACCCTGACTTGTTCCAGGAAATGGCTAGCCAAAGGAAACCCTCTGCCGCTAACTTTGAACAATTCTCTCTTTTGAAATGTCCCAAACTGCTCGCTTGCCTCCTTGTAGGCAACCAAGGATTGTCAGATGTATCTGGAGACCCACGTCTTCCATTTAAAAATATCTCATTTTAGTAGAACGTTTGTCAATCAGACACTGTCTCAATATTGCCTCTTTTTAGTCTATAAAGTTTATTTCCTTTCTAGCACCCTTGAACCCCTGCTAAAACAAAAGTGAACGTAGATGAGTTCCTGTTCTGCAGGTTTATGAGCAAACAGATTTTGTTAATTTTGTCTCAGACTTAGTTTTGTCTTTTACACTCTTTTTTAATGTATTCCAAATAGATTCTGCATGACTTACTTGAATAACTTCTCAAGACAATTTCTTAGTTTAATTCCTTGTAAAAAAAAAAAAAATCTAAGCTTACTAGCTTATCATTTTCCACTTCAGTTTAAGATCGCCTTCATGCTAGCTTGCCTGCTGGTAACATGAGAAATAAACATATTCTAGATGTAATTGCAAGACGTCTTTGTTATTTGCTAAATTTGTCCAGATGCTGGAGTGGATGATATAGTGAAATAATTTACCATTGTTATACCTAGCAATATAGATTTTGTGATTTCTGTTTTCAAATGTAGTGATCCTTTCTATAAAAAGCATCACCAGTGAACTAAAATAAAAAGTAAATAACTTTTAGTAGCTTTACCTTGGGGAAACTTCCTCCTTTTATGCCTTTCTACCCCTCCTTAGATTCCAGTTATTATTACTGTTGTTCAAAATGGATATATACAATGATTTTTGTTTCAATTAATGCTAAACTACATAACAATTTTAATACTCTCAGGAGGAAAGAAACAACTTTCCATCTCATCCTGGGAAAAATCAAAAATAAAATAATCACAGAAATAAACCTCTGTACTACATCAAAATGTAGAAATTCAGGGCCAGAAAAAAGCCTTCTCATGTTTTATAATTTGATGCCAAAATTATCTTGTAACACACTGGCAGTTCTGGAGCACAAGTTTGTTATTTTGGGTCAATTTTTATTACTTGAAAGGCCTGCTTTAAAATAGATTTTTTAATTTGCATGAATATTTTAAATGAAATCCCTTCTTTATCTTGTGGCCAGATTGTAAGGGAAAACCAGAAACCTTGGCTCTGTGGACTTGACAGTATAATTCTTAAGGTTACATGTAACACATTAACACAGCTGTGGCCAATAACTGCACTGTCTTTATTATTCTCCTATAATGTGAAATTAAAGTGAAGTGGAAAGGTTTATTCCATAAATGGCGGGCAACATTTTAAATAGATAATAAAATCTAAGTGTTTGCTTGAAAGCAAAAAGAGCTATCTCCTTCAACCAAATTGAGAGGTAACCCAATGCCAAGCTTGTCCAAATAGGCATAGACAGCTGACAATCCTGTCAAGAGACTCAATCACATAGCAATATCTTCATTAGGGGAAACTATTTCTATCTTGGAATTCCCAGGTGCCAAGAGAAATGAAGCTTCGTTTCATATGGTGAATTAAGTCAGCCCATTCCAATTGTCATGTTTATATGAAGATAGCTTTTCTTCATCGGACATTTTTGATAAAGTTATTTTGGTTTTTGTTTGCTTCTCTTTCGAAATTCCCCTGGAGCCTGTTTAGTAGTTGCATGCTAATTCTTTAGTCAGGCTGATGGTATTTTTCCTCACTCAAGAAATTGACCTATCACATTTAATCATCTCAACTCAACATTCTTTTGGCTTGTTTGTACCAATTGATAAGTTGAACTAAATCAAATTATTGAAGGTTGTTAATTCTGAATCAGATAAGTGCCTTATTCCAACATGTGCACCTGACATGTATTTTGTTTGAAATTAGACACTTCTCCTTCAACAGACACTTGCCAATCAACAGTGCTGCATGAGGAAATGCCATAACTGCATAAGGACGACTTGCTGACATGGGTCTGCAAATTGATCTTCAAGATGTTCAAAGTCTTTGGGGCTGGGGGAAGGGCACCATATGGGGAATCATGGACTGCAGGAGCTCAAAGTGTTCTTAATTTGCTCTCCAATTCCATTTGTATGTCAATATATCACCATACAAAATACCACTGACTGCAAATGGCACAGAAACTTAGAAATTCCAACAAAGCTTGTTATAGGCATGCTGCTCTATTGGGTTACTAAAACCATAGAAATTAGTCCTAAAATATCCCAGACAGCATCTTTGACACTCAGCAAAATGCAGGATCATTGTATATGAAAGATTAAAGGGACACTTGGAGAAGGTCAGAGAGACTGCAGACAGTTGAACAACCTTACTAGTTTGTACTGTATCTTATTCCACTGAAAACAAGATTGAGAATATAGGCAAAATGTCTCAGAGTGCCACTGTGTGTTGCAGAAAGAAGAGGTCTACAGAGTTCTGGGCCTTGCTGAGTCCTGAATCTCCTGGAGATTATCCTGATCTAGAGGATTCTTCCTGTCCTAGAACCTCATGAACTGGGGATGCCAAGTCAGACTCTGTTAGACCTCTGGGGATGGCAGCATGGCAATGGAAGCAAACTGAGAGGAAAAGGGGGAGCTTCGCTTAGCTTGTGATAACAAAGAACAAATAACTGAAATCTTCCCCCTAATTTCAGGGGCAAAGTGTGAGAGTGCCAATTTTGTCTGTGGAGTCACATTCCCCTCTCAGCTCACTATTTGTGACTCTTTCTGCTTGCCCTTGATTTTAATTTTAACCTTATTTAATGGGGATTCAAATCTTGATGTTTAGAGACGTGTAGAGAGTGATTTGTCCCCAGCCTTTTACCCATCTTGGGGCAGTCCTAGGCCCTATACTACACTAAAAGATGACATTGATTCAACCTGCCCTCTTCTACCAGACACTACCTCACTGCAACCTTATATCAACAAAAGGTCCTCTATGGTTAGCTACAGTTTATCACTTAGTGTGTTTCTTACCACATGCTGAGAGTCAGATGTCATCATCAGTACTTCATGCCAAATTAAAATCTGCTGTCTTCCATTTGGCAAACATTAATTTTCCTCTCCTTTCTTCCCTTTGGCACAAAATATAGCTTAGATCTACTTGAATTTTACTTAATAGTTTTCTTTAGCTTGGTTTCAGCTCGGGGATTTGTAATTGTTTAGTAAATGGTACTGTAAGATAGGCCAAAGCAAGAGAAAAAAAAATGCTGATAGCTTGTGAATTCTCTTTTAGTAAATACTGGTATTTTAGTGCCCAGATGAAGTGGCTTCCAAGAAGGTTTAAGATGCAGAAGTTTGGTTCAGATGACTTTAGTCATGATATATTTGAGATTTCTGTTCCAGAAAATATTTAATACATGTAAGATGTAGTGAGTACTCTACATCCCTAGGCAGTATATTTAGAGCATTGTGTAAGATATATGACGTGTAAAACGTGAACCTTGCACTTAAGTATTTACAATCAAAGGAAAGTGAAAAATTCTCTTAGAACTATTAGACAGAGCAATAGCACAAATGTTAAGTGCTATGAGAGTTCAGAAGAGGAAGAATATGTTCCTTCTGAAGTGCATTACTCAGGATAGGTTTCCAAAGGAGGCAGGATTTGAAGTAGCCCTTGAGAGTTAGGGAGGAGTTGAATAGGTGTAGGTGAGTATAGCATATGAAGGAGCAGAAACAGCCAGAGCAAAAATGCAGAGAACAAAACCACAAGGACCACTTTCTGAGGGTGAGAAAAGTAATAATGTTGAAGGAAAAACTACAGTAAAGACCACTCATGTCAAAAAGTACTGATTGATTTCAGATGTTCAGGCCCTTAAAAAATCAAGCTCTGACTTAAACTCTATCACTTTATTTTAATAGTGTTATTATGCTAATAAATGGATCAAAAAATGTAAGAATTCCTTATACTAATGTAGTTTGAAACAGTTAAAATTAATACTTTTATTTAATGTTAAGTCTACACCCTTGGTTCTCAAACTTTAACTTGAAGCAGAATCAGCTGTGGGGCTTTTCAAAACACACACTGCAGGGTCTCACTTCCAGAGTTTTTGGTTCAGTTGGTCTCTAACGGTGCTAAAGAATTTGTATTTCTAACAATTTCCCAAGTGACACTGATGTTGCTGATCTGGGGATCACACTATGGAGAAAGAGTTCCAGTCAGAGGAAACAACTAGAGCAAAGACCTTTAGACTCGAATTAGTTTGGTATATTCAAGGAACAATGAGGAGGTCTCTTTGGCTGGAATAGATTGGGCAAGAGGAAGAGTAGTAGGTCAGGCCAGAGAGGTAACAGAGACTAGATCCAGGGTCCGACAGGTCATTATCAGGATTTTGGATTTTATTCTGAAATTGAAAGTCATTCGGTTTCTATTTTAACAAGTTTCTCTGGTTGCTACAAGAATAGACTTAAGGAGAACAAAGTAGGACACAGGGAAACCAGTGATAAGAATATTGTAGTAATCTAGGCCTGAGATTAATTTATTGCTTGGACTAGGGTGGTAGTAATGGAATTCATGAGAAGCACTGGACTCTGGACATACTTGAATGTAGAGTCAACATGATTTCCTGACAGAGCATGGGCTCTAAGAGTGAAAATGATCAAAAGTGACTCCAATGTCTTGGTTCTGAGCAACTGGAAGTTGGAGGTACCATCAACTAAGAGAAGACTATGAGTAGAGCAGATTTGGAGGTGGAAGAAGATCAAGAGTTTAGTTTGAGGTAGGTATAGTTTGAGACTTATAGACTCATGAAATATTACAACTTGCAGGGGCCATAGAGATTTAAAGCCCAGAGAGGGATAAGAATTTGATCAAAGTCACATACCTAGACAGAAACAAATCCTAAATTAAGACACTATGTTTCTCTTATATTTCCAAGAGTGCTCAGCTCTGGGTTAGGCACACAGTAAGCACTTTATAAAGACTTGTGAAAGCTCTCATGAGGGACACTTAGTTTAACACTCCTAACCAATGTAGATTTGGGGGAAAATCAAGTCAGATTCTTTCAACAATAATTTAAATAAGGTGGTCACTGTAATGATTTTTACATTCTAAGTTGGAAAAGTATGCTGATGCTAAGAAGGTCCTCCTTGTCCTCAGCATCACACATTGAGCTAACTTCCATTATGAGGGTTTGGTATCTTGAAACAGCATCTATTGGTCACCAACAGAAATAATGTCCCTGAATGCTGACTTTAGGAGAGATAATTAAGGTATTCTTTGTGACAGTTGAGTAAATACTATTTGGAGACTCAGGACCTGACTTCTGGCCTCAACTTTGCTACTCTCTCCCATTTTCTCTGGGCAAGTTGCTCCTCCTATCTAGGCTACAGTTTCCTCTTCTGTAAAACTAAGACGTTGGCCTACATGACCCCTATATTTACTTACAGATCTTGAAATTAATTCCCAATTTCATTTTTTCAGAAAGAATTCACAACTAAAATTTTTGTTCCTCAGAGCTTCCATGTGTGTCTAGAAATTCATTTACTTAAACAACCAGACATGAATTGTGAGTTTAGCACCCTCCATTGGAAAAGGTAAGACCTAAAAAGCACAGCAAAGTACTAAGCATACTGAAATTTGAATCAGTCTTGGATCCTTTCTCTGGCTCCACCATTGATTCATTGTATCACTTAACTCTGTCATTTAATCTCAGACTTCAGTTTTCCTCTTGCTCAAAGAGGGGTAATGCTTGCTCCTCCCACATCATGGGGATTTGGGGATAATCTAATGGGGTAGCAGATGTAAAAGAGCTTTGAAAAAGATAAAGTGTTTTTAAAACGTAAATTCGTGTGGTACATAATAACAATAAAAGCGACAATAATAGTTAATATTTATTATTCACCATTGTCCTCACCATGTCACGCACTTACTTCACCATTTTGCTGAATGTCATTTTCTCAGTGAGGACTTCCCTGACTACACTGTTTATCATTACACACTTCCACTCATGTTTCCATCCTCCTTACTCTGCTTTATTTTGCATGGCACTAATTACCTGCTAACATCTTGTATAATTTAATTCAATCTGTTATTGTCTTTCTCTGCTCACTAGAATGTATAATTCATAAAGAAAGGGTTTTTATCTGTTTTGTTCCACTCTGTTTCCCCAACATCTAAAACTGTGGACTAATACATAGCAGACACTCAATAAATTTTGTTGAATAAGTGAATTCTGCCTAGCTTCTCTCTTCCTATCTAGATCTTCCTATCTAACAGTATTAGCTTATGCAAAATCAACATCTTTACTATTCATTCAGCAAAAGTCAGTCCTTGTGCTGTGCAGGTAGCTAATTGGCAATCCTATTATCTTAGAATGTCCTGAGGTAAGACGAATCTTTTCTTTGGATATAAACAGCCTTTTGAGGCCACTTTCATTTAAAGTTTGCTTTATGGTCTGGTAAGATAGGTAGTTACTATCTTCTGAGGGGGACTGCCTAATGTAATGTTTCACTTTACGGTCCAATACCATGTCTATTATGTATTAACTATGTGACCTTCATCATGGTACTTGAATCTCTTCAGGCATCTGTTTTCTCATTTATTAAATGGGGATTACAGTAGGACCTTCCTCATAAAGATGTTGGATAACCAAGTGGGACATTATCCATAAAGCACTCTACACAGGGACATTGTAAGAGCTAAAGAAATAGTAGTCTTTTTAAGCGATTTCATCAGGGGGGTTATAGAAAGACTTTCAAGTCTCTCCCTCACTGTTGGAAGCATGTGTGACCTCCTATAAACATCTTCACATTCCCACCAAATGAAAATTCTATAAGTTACTTATCTATAGAGCCTGAAAGTATGTGTATACCCCAAAGCCTGGGAACTTGATGGGGAAGGGGAAGGGAAGAGTAGCAGGTGGAGGGGACACAAAAGGAGGCTGAAAATCCTGAAAATGCACTTCACTGACTTCACAAGATTGTGCTGGCTGGCATCGATGATTAGAACTTGGTCCGTGGTACTTAAAGAAATATTTTTAAGGTAACTACTCCACAATAGAGAGCTCTGGGATATTGAAATCCATACTGTGACTTGGATGCTTCTCTTCTGCCAACATGATTTTCATGGCTGCCAAAAAAATAGGCAAAAATCTCCCTTCAACAAATTTAATGAGTATATGCTGTGTGCACTTAGGCATAAACTTCCAGCCCTCTCGTGGATGAAGTTGTAATTCAGCAACCCTACCTTCCATTTATGGAAGGGAGATTTTTTTCAGGCTTAGAATTTCTTCCTGATTGCTTTCCTTTTTTAAATTAGAGGAGAGGCTGCCTTGGTTTAAACAGCACCTCCTCAGATTGTGCCTGACTGATCACATGCAAAGCAAAAATCAAATAAACTCCACACTCATCCAAGACATCAGTTGGGGGTCGTTTTCAGGCTAGAAATCATACCCCAACAAGTGTGCTCTCCCCTGGGATGGCAGTCACAGGCTGCTACGCGCCTGTTTGGACTTCCAGATGGTGTGTGTTTGGAGCTGCTCATGGGAGACCATTAATCTACAGAGAGAACATTTTCTCCTTTTTGCTGTTTCACTTATGATAGAGCAGAGAAGAGTTTCAAAGTGAGTGTTTTCATTTATCCACAATGCCCAGTAACAAGTATTACCTGTTTTCTCCAAAACTGGATATGAGTATAGTGGAGTCAATCTGACCCCAAAAGAGATGGTCTGAATGAAAATACAGCATAAAGGCATAAAGATGAGTTATTCCATTGACTCCTCTGGAAATTAATTAGGAATATATATGTACACTCATTTTTTTTAAATTTAGGATACTGCTCGTTCTGAAATGGAGGAGAGTGGATGTGTATTCATTATTGGAAGTGATGTCTGTAACTACCCATTCATTCTTCTAGAGTACTTTACATGCGTTATCTTGTTTAAGAAAAACAACAACCCGCGAGGTAGGTCAGACAAATCACACTCCATTTGGGGATTATCACATTCAGGCTCAGGGAGGTTAAATGATCTGCCCAAAATCTTATGGTTAAAACCAAGAATAGAATCCCAGCATACAGATTCCTATCTCCTTTAACCTTTTTTTTTTTTTTTGAGGAAGATTAGCCCTGAGCTAACTACTGCCAATCCTCTTCTTTTTGCTGAGGAAGACTGGCCCTGAGCTAACATCCATGCCCATCTTCCTCTACTTTATATGTGGGACGCCTACCACAGCATGGCTTTTGCCAGGCGGTGCCATGTCCACACCCAGGAGCTGAACCAGCAAACCCCGGGCCACCGAGAAGTGGAGCATGCGAACTTAACCGCTGTGCCACCCGGCCGGCCCCTCTCCTTTAATATTTTAGAAGTCAGCTATGAGTGAGTTTCTCACTATCTTTCCAAGGGGCTCTAGGGGAAGAAATGCTATACATGACTGTCACCCCCCTGTCTGATAGACATTAACTTACAAGAGCCAAATTTTGCTCTCTCATTTTCTTCTCATTTTGTCAATTCCAAGAACATCCATTGTTTTTCTTTGTCATAAAGGATTAGCCAGGTAGTAGAAAATTACATGTTCTCAGTATAAATGCAAGTGACAATTTAAATTTTGGAAGTCCTAGAGAAGGACTAAATCTTTGTTTTTTACTATGTTTATAAAGGATCAATTGAAGGGAAAAAGCAAAAATCTAGAGAAAGATTGATGTCTATGAAGAGCAAAGAATGGAAGTAACAAATTTAAGCAACCATAGTGTTACAAGTAATGGCAGGAAAAGAGAAAAAAGGATGAAAGCCCACACCCACTACCAGTTTGATTGACACATTAGCAATCCTGGCTCTGTTACAACATTGCCTCTATCGAGCCTTTCTTGTATGCAGGCTTCTCTGTACCCACACCCCTTCTTTCAGCATCTTGCTTCCTCGCTCTGGTCTTTCACATTATACCTGCTCTCCCTGACTGATACTTCATGCTTCCACCTCCAGTCCCCCTGCTCCATTTAAGATACTCTTTGCTTCTTGCTAACTCCCTAAGGGCTGGAATGTCCTTTCACAACTATTGAGAAAATAAAAAACAATTTGAATTTTAAAAATATGCCCTGCCACTTATAGGTCTGAGATAACAGACACAGATAAAGCTAGCTGCACAGTTAACAGGAAACAATATTTCTCTCGAGGATATGCTGCAGCTAAAATATGTCCTAACAACCCCCTTCTTTGAGTGACTGCTGCTTTCTTATTCACTGAAGAAAACTGTTATCTAAAATCATAGACTATGAGAAACTTCATTCTTTGAAATTGTATCAATATGAATGAAACATCCCATTCTTGCCAGGAGGATCTAAGTCATTTTGACACAGAGAAACAGCCTTCATTTACAAACCAAGCACAGAGCTTCAGAGAAGGGATTTCCACATCTGTTTTAATTTTATTGGTTCCAAGGAAACAGGCCTCTGGTTCCACTTTTGCAGTCTAGATCAGATGTTTATTCCTTTACATATAGCCCTGCCTTGCTTCGAGCCTAAGAAAACATAGCTTCTTGCCTTATCTCTGCTTGACAATGTCTGCGGCCTCAGCTTGGAAGACAAAGTAGAAGCAACTCAGCTGGGATCTGGAATCATCTGGAGACTCATTTACTCACATGTACTGTGCCTGGGCTTGGGTAACTCAGACTAAAACTGCCAAACAGAGTGCCTACACAAGGCCTCTCTACTTGGCTTGGCTTCCTCACAGCATGGCAGCCTCAGAGTAGTTGAACTTCTTACCTGATTTTTTCCAGTTTTCCCAACTTCTTAACAGCACTCCAAGCATGAATGTTCCATCTAGTGAGGCAGAAACTGATGGCCTTTTATTACAGCCTCAAAAGTCACATGGCATCAGTTCTGCCATACTCTATTTTTTTACACTAGTTTTCATCAGCATTTCTTTTATGTTTTTTTTTATTGCAGTAACATTGGCTTATAACATTATATAAATTTCAAGTGTACATCATTATATTTTGATTTCAGTGTAGATTACATCATGTTCACCATCCAAAGACTAGTTGTAATCCATCACCACATACATGTGCCTAATCACCCCTTTCACCCTCCACTCTCCTCCCTTTCCCTCTGGTGTCCAATAATATGATTTCTGTCTCTATGTGATTGTTTGTTGTTGTTTTTATCTCCTATTTATGAGTGAGATCATACTGTATTTGACTTTCTCCCTCTGACCTATTTCGCTTAGCATAATACCCTCAAGGGACATCCATGTTGTCACAAACGGCCAGATTTCATTTATTTTCATGGCTGAGTAGTATTCTATTAGGTATATCTACCACATCTTCTTTATCCATTCATCCCTTGATGGACACCTACGTTGCTTCTGACTCTTGGCTACTGTGAATAATGTTGTGGTGAACATAGGGATTCATGTATCTTTATACATTCGTGTTTTTGTGTTCTTTGGATAAATACCCAGCAGTGGAATTCTGGATAGTATGCTAATTCTATTCTTAATTTCTTGAGGAATCTCCATACTGTTTTCCATGGAGAAACTGCACCAGTTTGCACTCCCACCAGTAGTGTATGAGAGTTCTCTTTTTTCCACATCCTCTCCAACACTTGTCATTTCCTGTCATGTTAATTATAGCCGTTCTGACTGGAGTCAGGTGATATCTCATTATAGTTTTGATTTGCATTTCCCTGATAGTTAGTGATGTTGAACATCTTTTCATGTGCCTGTTGGCCATCTGTATATCTTCTTTGGATAAATGTCTGTTCAGATCTTTTGCCCATTTTTTTAATTGCGTTAATTTTTTATTGTTGAAATGCATGAGTTCTTTATATATTTGGATATTAACCCCTTATCAGATATATAGTTTGAAAATATCTTCTCACAAATTTTGGGTTGTCTTTTCGTTTTGTTGATTGTTTTCTTTGCTTTTTAGTTTGATGTAGTCCCATTTATTTTTTCTATTGTTTCCTTTGCCCAGTCAGACATGGTACTTGAAAATATGCTGCTAAAACCAATGTCAAAGAGTGTACTGCCTATGTTTTCTTCTAGAAGTTTCACATCTTACATTCATGTCTTTAATCCATTTTGAGTTAATTTTTGTGTATGGTGTAAAATAATGGTCTACTTTCATTCTTTGGCATGTGGCTGTCCAGTTTTCTCAACGCCACTTATTGAAGAGACTTTCCTTCCTCCACTGTATGTTCTTGGCTCCCTTGTTGAAAATTAGCTGCCCATAGATTTGTGGGTTTATTTCTGGGTTTTCAATTCTGTTCCATTGATCTCTGTGTCTGATGTTTTGCCAGTACGATGCTTTTTTGGTTACTATAGCTTTGTAGTGTATTTTGAAATCAGGGAGTGTCATATCTCCAGGTTTGTTCTTTTTTCTTAGGATTCTTCTGGTTATTTGGGGTCTTTTGTTGTTCCATATAAATTTTAGGATTCTTTGCTTTATTTCTGTGAAAAATGTCATTGGAACTTTGATAGGGCTTGCATTGAATCTGTAGATTGCTTTAGGATGTATTGACATTTTAACTATGTTAATTCTTCCTATCCAAAAGCACAGAATACCTTTCCTTTTCTTTGGGTTGTCTTCAGATTCTTTCAACAAAGTTTTACAGTTTTTAGTGCACAGATGTTTCACCTCTTTGGTCAACTTTATTCCTAGGTGTTTTATTCTTTTGTTGCAATTGTAATTGGGTTGTATTAATGACTTCTTCTTCTACTACTTCATTTTTCGTGTACAGGAATACAACTGACTTTTGTATGTTGATTTTATAGCCTCCTACTTTACTGTATTCGTTTATTATTTCTAACATTTTTTTCTGGATTCTTTAGGGTGTTCCATATATAAAATCACATCATCTGCAAATAGTGACAGTTTCACTTCTTCTTTTCCAATTTGGATCCCTTTTATTTCTTTTTCTTGCCTGATTTATCTGGGTAGGACTTCCAATAATACATTAAATAAGAGGGGTAAAAGTGGGCATCCTTGTTTGATTCTTGTTCTTAGAAGGATAGCTTTCAGTTTTCCTCCATTAAGAATGATATTAGCAGTGAGTTTGTGATATATGACCTTTCTTACATTGAGGGTCTTTCCTTCTATCCCCATTTTATTCAGAGTTTTTATCATAAATGGATGCTGTATCTTGTTAAATGCTTTCTCTGCATCTATTGAGATGATCATGTGATTTTCATTCTTCATTTTGTTAATGTGATGTATCATGTGGATTGATTTGTGGATGTTGAACCATCCCTGCATCCATGGAGTATATCCCACTTGATCATGGTGTATCATCTTTTAATGTATTATTGTATTTGATTTGCTAGTATTTTGTTGAGGGTTTTTGTATCAATGTTCATTGGTGATATTGGCTTATAATCTTCTTTTTTTGTGTTGTCCTTGTCTGGTTTTGTTATCAGGGTAATGTTGGGTTCGTAGAATGAGCTAGGAAGCTTTCCCTCCTCTTCAATTTTTTGGAAGAGTTTTAGAAGGATAGATATTAAGTTTTCTTTGAATGTTCGGTAGAATTCACCTGGAAGCTGTCTGATCCTGGACTTTTATTATTTGGGAGGATTTTGATTATTGTTTCAATCTCCTTACTGGCAATTAGTCTATTAAAATTCTCTATTTCTTCTTGATTCAATTTTGAAAGTTGTATGATTCTAAGAATTTATCCATTTCTACAAGATTATCCAATTTGTTGGCATATAGCTTTTTGTAGTATTCTCTCATAACCTTTGCATTTCTGAAGAGTCTGTTGTAACTTCTCCTCTTTCATTTCTGATTTTATTTACTTGAGCCTTCTCTCTTTTTTTCTTGTTGTATGTAGCTAAGAGTTTCTCAATTTTGTCTATCTTTTAAAATAAGCAGTTCTTAGTTTCATTGATTTTTTTCTATTGTTTTTTCAGTCTCTATTTCATTTATTTCTGTTCTGATTTTTAGTATTTCCTTCCTTCCACTGACTTTAGGCTTTGTTTATTCTTCTTTCTCCAGTTTCTTTAGGTGCACTGTTAGATTATTTGATATCTTTCCTGCTGGTTGAGGTAGGCCTATATTGGTAGAAACTTTCTCTTAGAGCCACTTTTACTGTATCCCATAAATTTTGGCATGTTGTATTTTCATTTTCATTTGTCTCAAGGTATTTTTTGATTTCTCCTTTGATTTCTTCATTGACCCAATCATTGTTCAGTAGTGTTTTATTTAATTTCTACATATTTGTGACTTTTCTGTTTGTCTTCCTGTAGTTGATTTCTAGTTTCATACCTTTTTGGTCAGAAAAGATGCCTGGTATTTCAATCTTCTTAAAATTTATTAAGACTTGTTTTGTGGCCTAATGTGTGATTACTCCTGGAGAATGTTCCATGTGTATTTGAAAAGAACGTGTAATCTGTGGTTTTTGGATGGAATGTTCTGTATGTATCTGCTAAGCCCATCTGGTCTAATGTGTCATTTAAGGCCAATATTTCCTTATTTATCTTGTGTTCAGATGTTCTATCCATTGGTGTAATTGGAGTGTTAAAGTCCCCTGCTATTATCATGTTGCTCTCTATTTCTCCTTTTATGTCTGTTAATACTTGTTGTTATATATTTAGGTGCTCCTATGTCGGGTGCATAGCTATTTACAAGTGTTACATCCTCTTGTTGGATTGTTCCCTTTATCATTACATAGTGCCCTTCTTTGTCTCTTGTTACAGCTTTTGTTTTAAAGTCTATTTTTTCTGATATAAGTATTGCTACCCCAGCTTTCTTTTCATTGCCATTTGCATGGAGTATCATTTTTTTGAGGAAGATTAGCCCTGAGCTAACATCTACTGCCAGTTCTCCTCTTTTTGCTGAGGAAGACTGGCCCTGAGCTAACATCTGTGCCTATCTTCCTCTACTTTATATGTGGGATGCCTGCCACAGCATAACTTGATCAGCAGTGCATAGATCTGCACCCAGGATCCAAACCAGTGAACCCTGGGCTGCTGAAGTGGAATGCACAAACTTAACTGCTATTCCACCAGGCCAGCCACTCTGAAGTATCTTTATCCATCCCTTCACTTTCAGTTTGTGTCTTTAGATCTCATGTGTATCTCTGCATGCAGTATACACATAGGTCTTGGTTTTTTGTCCAATCAGCCACCCTATGCTGTTTGATTGAAGCATTTAATCCATTGACATTTAAAGTAGCTATTGGTAAGAATGCATTTGTTGCCATTTTGTTACTTTTTTCTGGGTGTTTTAGTACTTCTTCTCTCTTCCTTTCTTCTTCTTTTGCTCTCTTCCCTTGTGGTTTGATATCTTTCTTTAATATTATGTTTGGGTTCCTTTCTCTTAATTTTTTGTGTATTTATTATAGGTTTGTGGTTTGTGATTACCATGAGGTTAATATACAGTAACCTATGTATATAGCAATCTATATTAAGCTGATGGTCTCTTTTGTTTGATCTCTTGCTAAAAGTTCTACTCTTTTATTTCCCTCCTCCCACACATTACCTTTTTGATATCACATCTAACCTCTTTTTTTGGGTTGTGTGTATCAATTACCCTCTTATCATGGAATAGGTCATTTTAGTACTTTTCTCTTTTGATATTCATATTATCTTTGTAAGTGATTGATCTGCTACCTTCACTGTATATTTGTCTTTAGCAGTGATTTTATTGTTTTTTAAATTTTTTTTATTTGATCATAATAGATATTACCTTTTTTTTTGATGATTTTCTTATTCCTATTTGTGGTCTTCTTTCTCCAAGTTAAATAAGTCCCTTTAGCATATTTTGTAAGGCTGGTTTCTTAGTGATAAACTCCTTTGGTTTTTGCTTGTCTGGGAAGCCCTTTGTCTCTCCTTCCATTCTGAGTGATAACCTTGTCTGGTAGAGTATTCTTGGCTGTAGGTTTTTTCATTTCAGTTCTTTAAATATATCACACCACTCCCTTCTAGCCTGTAGGGTTTCTGCTGAGAAGCCAGCTGTTAGCCTTATGGGATTTCCTTTGTATGAAACTGTTGCCTTTCTCTTGTGGTTTTTATGATTCTCTCTTTATCTTTAATTGTTGACATTTTAATTATCATGTGCCTTGGTGTGGGCCTCATATATATATGCACACACACATATTAGGTAGGTTGGCTAAGTCTCTCAATCTTGGAGAGGTGACCTTATGTAAGAGATGCCTTATGAGGCCCAGCAGTGTGCTTCCCTCTCGTCACCAGTTCCAATTGTTGAAGGAGAGTCCCCGGTGTGGGCTACATGTGTCACTCTGTTGTGACAGGGTTCCTCTTGCTGCAGGTGCCCAGGGAGGCTAGGCTGTCCCCCTGTTCATCTGGTTGTATTACTCAGCAGCATGTGGTTCCTATGGACCCTTCAGCCACTTTATCAGGCATGGGGAGCCCTAATACAGTTGGCTGCAAGGTCTAATAGCACATTCCTGCTGCAGTTTTTCTGTAAGTGAGTAGGCCCCCCATATGACTGGTCGCTAGGCTCAAGGGTTTACAATTGCTGTAGGCCTCCACCTTGCAAGGCCATTGTCAACTCTCTCAGGATTGCAGCTGAGTGGGGCCAGCCCCAGGCATAGGAGCACCCAATTGTTTCAGGCTTTGGAAGGTGGGGCTAATCCCATATGTGCCTGTTTGGGAAGCACAAGTCTGCTGCAGCTGATGAGACCCACAGCCCACAGGGTCACACATCCAAACAAAACAGTCTTGCCCCATGTGTGTGCCTTGACCCACTGAAGCAGACCCAGTCACCCCACTGCAGAGGCCAGACACACTCCACTAATGCAGGCCTGCCCCTAGCACACACCCTTCCCCACAGAGGTGGATCCACTTGCCTGGCTTCTCAGGTTCCAGTCACCCTGCTTATGTGGGCCCACAATTTGCCTGAGGGCTTGCTGTTGGGTGGGGCCAGTCCCTAGGGCCAGCTGCTGGCCCTAGCTGAGCTGGATTAAATCGGTGCTGTAGTGGGTGAGACAGACCCTGGGCTAACCGTCCAGAGGAAGAACTCCAATGGTGTCTGCCAGCATCTGTCTCAGTATACCTATACTAAGTCATAATAATGGCTGCTTCCAATGTCTCAGTCCCTGGGGAAGTCTCACTTTTCATTCAGTATGCACCTAGAGCCTAGCAGCTGAGTCTCTTTTCACCGAAGGACTATGCACCTTTCTTTCTGGTGGTTTCAGGTTGTTTTCCAAAATGGGTGAATTTGTGCATGAGCCCTTTAAGACCAGATTTTTTTTCTCTTATGTTCTATAGCATTTCTGGGGTATTCCCCATTGTTGTTAGTAGCCACCAAAGCCAGATATTATGACACTCATATCCATTGTGCTGAGTCCAAAAGTTACTTATGGTGGTAATGCTCTCCCACTCAGAGCACCTGCTCCTCTGGGGAAGGCTATGCACCTTAGGATTGCTCCTGGCCATTAGGTGCTGCAGCTCATGAAGGTGGCATTTTTTCTCTCCAAAATGGAATTTATGCTTCTTCCACCTCAGTCAGCACTGTCCCTTGTTGTGGGGGTTCTTTTTGTTCAGTTTTAAGTTCTCTCTCAGGGGCAATTGTTCCAAGAGTAGTTGTCAATTTGTTATCTCCATGAGAGGAGGTGAGTTCAGAGTCTGCCTATGCTGCCCCCTTGACACCATCCCTACCATACTCTATTGATTGACCAGTCACAAGCCTGCCCAGATTCACGGAGAGCAGACATATCCATCTGTCAAGGGAAGGAATATCAAAGAATTTTGGGCCATGTTTTAAAATTTCCCCAGAGTGTATCAAGCACTTATTTATGTACAAAGTACTATGTTATTATCTTTGTAGCAGTTACAAAGAATCAGATGTGAATGTTAACCTCAGGAATGATATATTCAAGTAGGATCTACTGATATCCTTTTGTAGGATCCTAGGTATGCCATTTACTCTCTCTGAATCTTTTTTCATGTCTGAGAAATAGAATAATAATTTTTATCTACCAACACCCAACCATTACAGAATTAGAAAAATAAAATAAGATCATTATGGTAACCAGCCTCCAAGATAGCTCCCAATAATCTCCACCTCCTGGTTGCCTTATATAGTCTTCTTCCACATTATACTAAGGTTAGGCTATGTGACTAATAGGACACAGTAGAAGTGATAGTATGTCACTTCCAAGATTAGGTTATAAAATTCTTCATTTGGTGCACTCTCTTGCTTGCTGGTTTCCTTTACTTTTCTTGAACCCCTTAATTTGAGGATGAAACAATGTTGCAAGCAGCCCTATTGAGAAGTTAACACAGCAAGGAAATCAGGCTTCCTGATAACAGCCACATGAGTAAGCTTGCAATCTCACAAGAGACCCAGAACTAAAATGAGCCAGATAAGCTGCTTCCAGATTCCCGACCTACAGAAATGATATGATAATAAATGTTTGTTTTAAGCTTCTAGGGTTTCGAGTAATTTGTTATGCAGTCATAGATAACAAACACAATCAGGTAAGAGTACTTCATACAATGGCAAAAGATGATTCTTAAGCTGATGTAGATGAACAAGGCTAATTGGATGTCCAGCCTTATTAATTAACAATCTCTGCAAATATCTATACACTAATGTTGGGTTTAAGTGGAACAGGATAGTATAAGATGTCACTACTAATAAACATGACTTCACAGTAAAGGAGGGCCTTCCCGTGTGAGTGTTTTCCCTTAAAATGTGTGTGTAAGCATAGGTCACTTCACTAGCAAAATATAAGAGAAATGCTGAGATGAGAGGTAGCACAGGGTGGTTTAAAAAAAGTCCTGGAGGGCCAGCCCAGTGGCATAGTTGTTAAGTTCACACACTCTTCTTCAGTGGCCCGAGGTTTGCTGGTTCAGATCCTGGATGTGGCCCTACACAATGCTCCTCAAGACATGCTATGACAGCATCCCAGATATAAGAACTAAAAAGACTTACAACTAGGATATACAACTATGTACTGGGGCTTTGGGGAGAAAAAAAAAAGGAAAAAGAAGAAGGTTGGCAACAGATGTTAGCTCTGGGCCAATCTTCCTCACCAAAAAAAAAAAAAAAGTCCTGAAGGCAAGGAATCAGCAGATCTAAATTCTAATCTCCTTTGTCACTGATCAATTGTGTGACCTTGGACTAGAGACTACCTCCCATTGAACATCAGTTTATTATTAATAAAGACCAGATTCAACTATATTAGTGGCTTTTAAAACTTTTTTAACATGAATTAGAATAAGGAATATATTTTACATTACAATACAGTGCATGGATTGTATATGAATAGAATATCTATAGTATATGAATAGATGTATCTAAATTTAAATATAACTTTCCTGACACAATACTTTACCTTTTCTGCATGAGATGCACTACTTTAATATTACTTTCTATTCTATTCTCTTCCATAAAAATCCCACTAGTCATGAACTACTAAATTCACTTCATGTGTTATAATTGAAAATACAGTTGTACTGGACTGTAGATGGTTAATAAGAACGCTGTCTGGATTCTAAGTAAGGGACAAATCTTATTGAGGGTGATAGACCTAGCCAAACTAAGTATAGTCTACAAAGAACAAGAGTTAAGAGCAAAAGAATATTGTCATATTTGGGACAAAATAATATACTGATGGTAGAAGAAAGTTAAGCAGACATTTGAATTTGGCTATATAGATCTATTTGTTTGATTCTTCATTCCTTGTAAGGTAGACCAGAATCAGAAGTACCAATGAAGGGAATTAAATACCTCATCATCCGATCAGGACACCGTTCTCTTTGGAGAGATCTGGAGAGATGCTGAAAAATTGTCACTCTTTGGATTCATTTTTCTCGAAATTACTTGCAAATATAAATTTCTTTGGCCACACATAATCTCTTTCCATGAAGTATAACACAATTAATTTAGGCACAGCAATTGACATACTAGCACATTCCTGAGATTACAACCTGGGCATCTGGATTTAAATTTGGATACAAATGAAACAATTTAGTCATCCATTTATGCAGTGTTGCTTTGGTTGCATTACTGTCATTATTGCATTATTGTATTTTATAATGTTTCATACTTAGAGAGAAATATTATCTTAAGTTTTGTGAGATTTATTTTTTTACTTAGACAAGTGTTTATTGAGTATCTCCTAGAGACTAAACCTTCTAAGTGCTGGAAATGTAGCAATGGCTAAGACAGAGATGATCTCTATTCACATGGAGACCTCACTGGTGTTGTTCCCATGAACCAATTACATTAATGTGCTCACAATCCATATGCTGCAGGTAGACCTAACCTACTTTATGACATGATCAACATAAGGTACTTAGGGGCAAGGTAACTGAATTTAGTGGAACATATCTAATCACCCTAAGGAAAAACAGATAAAGACAATGTAGATCCAATTAAAATAGCTAGGAACATGCCAGCACCAAAATCTATAAAGCTGTAATGGATCTAATTGTCTAATCTCCTGGAACCATTTGCAGCACTGTAGCCACTGAAAGGCAAGAAAATGGAGTTACATGACCTCAAACATTAACCCTTTCACTTTAAGAAACTTCTGTGACCCAATCAACAAGCAAAGTCTAGGATAGGTGTGAATGGATATTCAAGATTTCAAAAATACAATGAGAAATTTGGCTCTGAAATGTGACTGACTGAAACAGTTTCCACCTAAGGTGCCTGTGGCTCTGAGGCACATGTACCTGAAAATGGATAGGAAATAAGACTAAAAGTAGAAAAGACAAAAATGGGAACCAATATGGACATTGTTTATTATAAATGTTCTTGGTGTTGCTTTCTGAAACTACATAAATACTCCCAATTTTATAACTGGGCCTATAAGAACATTGGCTAGACCTCTAACTTGTTTTGACTTCAGGTAGCATGTTTTTATTTATTTATTTAGATATAATTGACATGTAACATTGTGTACATGTAAGGCATACAATATGACGATTTGACACGTTTGTATATTACAGTGATTACCACTGCAGCATTAGCTAACACCTTTATCATGTCACATAATTATCATTATTTTTTGTGATTAGAACATTTAAGATTCAGTCTCTTAGCAACTTTGAAGTGTATAATGCAGTATTGTTAACTACAATCATACTATGCACTAGATCTCCAGAAATTATTCATCTTCGAACTGCAAGTTTATACACTTTCATCAACATCTCCCCAATTCACCCACCCCCAACCCCGGGTAATGACCAATCTATTCTGTTTCTATAAGTTAAGCTTTGTTAGATTCTACACATAAGTGATATCATAGAGTATTTGTCTTTGTCAGTTGTACCTTACTTAGCATAACACGCTCAGGTTCTATCCGTGTTGTAGAAAATGGCAGGATTTCCTTCTTTCTCATGGGTAGATAAATAGATAGATGGGTAATCACATCTTATTTATCCATTAATCCATTGCCCAACACTTAAATTGTTTCCATATCTTGGCTATTGTGAATAATGCTGCAATAAACATGGGAGTGTAGACATCTTTTTAGTATCTTGTTTTCATTTCTTTTGGATATATACTCCAGAAGTGGAATTACTAGATCATATGGTAGTTCTATTTTTAATTTTTTGAGGAGTGTCCATACTGTTTTCCATAGTGGCTGAACCAATTTACAATCCTAACGAAAATGCACAAGGGTTCCCTTTTCTCCACATCCTCTAAATACTTGTTATCTCTTGTCTTTTTGATGATAACTATTCCAATGGGTGAGAGGTGATACCTCATTGTGGTTTTGATTTGCATTTCCCTGATGATTAGTGATGTCGAACATATTTTCATTTACCTGTTGGCCATCTGTATGTCTTCTTTGAAGAAATATCTACTCAGGTCCTTTGCCCATTTAATAATTGCATTTTTTCTTTTTTTTTTGCTATTGAGTTGTATGAGTTCTTTACATATATTTTATATTAACCTTTTTCAGATATATGGTTTGCAAATATTTTCTTCCATTCTGTAGTTTGCCTTTTCATTTGGTTGGCTACTTCTTTTTTTTTTATTTAAAGATTTTATTTTGTTCCCTTTTCTCCCCAAAGCCCCCCGGTACATAGTTGTATATTCTTCGTTGTGGGTCCTTCTAGTTGTGACATGTGGGACGCTGCCTCAGCGTGGTTTGATGCACAGTGCCAAGTCCACACCCAGGATTCGAACCAACGAACACTGGGCCGCCTGCAGCGGAGCACGCAAACTTAACCACTCAGCCACTGGGCCAGCCCCTGGTTGGCTGTTTATTTTGCTGTGCAGAAGCTTTTTAATGTGATGTAGTCCTACTTGTTGATTTTTGCTTTTGTTGCTTGCACCTGTGCTGTCATATCCAAAAAATAATTGCCAAGACAAAAGTTAAGGAGGTTTTTCTCTATGTTTTTCTCTAGGGGTTTTACAGTTTCAGGTCTTATGTTTAAGTTTTTAATCAATGTGGAGTTAATTTTTGTTAGTGGTGTGAGAATGGATCCAATTTCATTCTTCTGCATGTAGTTATCCACTTTTCCCAGCACCATTTATTAAAGAGATTTTCCTTTCCCTATTGAGTTTTCTTGACTCCCTTGTCAAATATTAGTTGATCGTATATGCAAAGATTTATTTCTGGGCTCTCAATTCTGTTCCATTGGTCTATGTGTCTATTTATGTGCCAGTATCATACTGTTTTGATTAGTTTTGTAGTATAGTTTGAAATCAGGAAGTGTGATGCCTCCAGCTTTATTCTTCCTCAAGGTTGCTTTAGCTATTCTGGATCTTTCATGGCTCCATACGAATTTTAGGATTGCTTTTCCTATTGCTATGAAAAATGCCATTGGAATTTTGATAGGAACAGTATTGAATTTATAGATAACTTTGGGCAGCGTGGAAATTTTAACAGTATTAATTCTTCCAACCCATGAACATGGGATATCTTTCCATGTATTTGTATCTTCTTTAATTTCTTTTATCAAAGTCTTGTAGTTTTCAGTGTACAGATATTTCACCTCCTTGGTTAAGTTTATTCCTATTATTTTATTGTTTCTGATACTATTGTAATTGTGATTGTTTTCTTTGTTTTTCTTTTTCAGAATTTTGTTGTTAGTGTATAGAAACACAACTAATTTCTGCATGTTGATATTATATCCTGTAACTTTACTGAATTTGTTCATTAGTTTTAACAATTTTTTGGTGGAATCTTTAGAATTTTCTGTATATAGATTATATCACCTGCAAACAGAGACAATTTTACTTCTTCCTTTCCAAGTCGGATGCTGTTTTATTTCTTTTTCTTTCCTGATTGCTCTAGCTAGGATTTTCAGTACTATGTTGAAGAAGGGTGGTGAGAATGGATGCCCTTGTCTTGTTCCTAATCTTGGAGGTAAAGCTTTCAAACTTTCACAGTTGTGTATGATGTTAGCTGTGAGTCTGTCATATATGGCTTTTATCATGCTGAGATATTTTCCTTCTCTACTCATTTTATTGAGAATTTTTATCATGAAAGGATGTTGTATTTAGTGAAATGCTTTTTGTTCATCTATTGAGATGACTATATGGTTTTTATCTTTCATGCTATTAATGTGATGTATCACATTTATTGATTTGGGTGTTAAACCATCCTTTCATCCCAGGGATAAATCCCACTTGTTCATGGTGTGTATGATGATCCTTTTAATGTGCTCCTGAACTCAGTTTGCTAATATTGTGTTAAGAATTTTTGTATCTATATTCATCAGGGTTATTGGTCTCTAGTTTTCTTTCCTTTTTTGTGTGAGGAAGATTGGCCCTGAGCCAATATGTGTTGCCAATCATCCTCTTTTTGCTTGAGGAAGATTGTTGCTGAGCTAATATCTGTGACAATGTTCCTCTATTTTGTGTGGGATGACACCCCAGTGTGGCCTGACAAAGGGTGCTAGATCCAAGCCCAGGATCTGAACCTGTGAATCCCGGGCTACTGAAGCAGAGCACAAAACTTAACCACTACGCCACCAGGCCACTAGTTTTCTTTTCTTGTATGGTCCCTATCTGGCTTTGTCATTAGGGTAATGTTGACCACATAAAAAGAGTTTGGGAGTGTTCTTTCCTCTTCGATTTTTTGGAGTAATTTGAGAATGATTGGTGTTAATTCTGCTTTAAATGTTTAGTAGAATTCACCAGTGAAATTATATGGATTTTCCTCTGTTGGGAAGTTTTTGATTACTGATTCAATCTCCCTACTCATTATGGGTCTGTTCAGATTGTCTATTCTTCATGATTCAGCTTAGTAAATTGTATGTTTCTAGGAATTTGTGCATCTCTTCTAGCTTATCCAATTTATTGGCATATAAATATTTGTTGTAGTCACTTATGATCCTATGCATCTCTGTGTTATTAGTTGTAATGTCTCCTCTTTCATTTGTGATTCTATTTATTTGAATCTGCTCTCTTTTTTTCTTAGTCTAGCTAAAGGTTTGTCAATTTTTTATCTTTTCAAAAAGCAGCTCTTAGTTTCATTAATCTTTCCTGTGGTTTTTCTGGTCTCTGTTTTATTTATTCCCACTCTGACCTTTATTTTCTTCCTGCTACTAAAGCTAGTATGTTTAAAATGAAACAAACAAAAAATCTAACTATATCAAGACTAAAAGAACATGAGGACTAGATCTCAGAGTAAAGACTTGGTCAATGACCAGGATTCAAAATGTTTTTCCATTCTTCTCTTTGTTAATTCATTCATTGTTCTAACAGATGTTTATTGAAAACCTGCTAGGAGCCTTGTAAAGCGCTACTCACTTTAAATATACATGTTTCTATCTTAGTGGAGTTTACAAACTAGTGAAGTGAGGCATGAAAAGAAAACAATGATACAATCAATAAACAAGAAACACAAAACCAGAGGACAGGAGAGTCTGAGTAGCAGAATTTCAGCCTCTTACATTCTCGCATACATTGAGACGAATCACTTGTGTGCCTTGTTGTGGTGTCTGAAATGGTAGCATTAGAGAATCATTTTTGGGGAGCCTAGAAAATTTGTCAGTGTTTCAAATTTGTTCATTAAACTGAAAATACCCCAAGGGGAAGACATACTTCAAGTATGCAGGCTGTTCCTTTGGTTCCCTGTTCTACTTCCACTACTCCATGTAAGTAAGGCCAATCTTCCTGGCTCATGGAAAGTGCAGGAGAACCAGCTGTCCAAGTTGCTGTGCTACAAATCACCAAGACGATGAGCCTCTGCTATTTTTCATTTCAAACTTCTTCCCAGGTAATAATATGTAACTACGTAATTTATAAGATATAGTAAATTTGGCTAAGGTCATTTAGAGAAACAACTGGTAATCACCATACTTAGAAGCTCTCAAGATTATGGGCTAAATTTAACTCTTTCATATTAATGAAATTATTTGTCTAATGACCTCATCTTCTGTCTGTGGCACAGATCCTCTCACACTTCTTACCAGATCTCCCCCTAAGATGAGGTTAACTCAGTTATATGTGGCTCCATTCCTAATTACTGTTAACTTCATTTGCATATGTTTTTCCATGTTATGTCTAGAAAAATAAAGTGAATTTTATTATCAGGGTACTCAGGAATGATTCCTGATCAATTTGGCCTTTATTGAAACATTCACTCTATTTGGTCCAACTCCCACTGTATTCTTGGCTTCCCTCACTATTGTGGTTAAAATAATGCAAAACATTCTACAGTTCTCTTGGCTTCTTCTTAGTTTTGGTTTTCCATAAAGTCTCATTGATTTGCACACCCTTCTAAATGTGCTAGCTTAATTCCATTTATTTATAAATCTTTGATGACTTTCCCTCCTCTAGCTTGACAGAGTTCTCTTTTGATCAGTATGACCCATTCAACAGTATCTTCTTCCTTAAATGCCTTTCTTCCAAAAAGTAGGCTTATTTTAGCCATTTTTATAGTCATCTCAGTATAACCTAACGTTAAGATTAGCACAAAGCAGTTACCTATTGAATGTTATTGATAAATTAAAGTTTACCATTTATTATTATTATCTTATATTATAGAGTAATTGATAGCTTTTCGGAGCGAGGCTTTTTTAAGAATAGGCCTAGAGGAGGAAAATGTACGGGTAGGAGGTGTAAATTGGGAGGTAGGGTTATGACAAAGATTAACTTTCCCTAGTTCATGATTCTGCTTTGGATTGGTCCTCCCCTACCAGGGAACATTTGGTGCTGGTTTCAAAAGAATTTTTTTAAATCTCTGCACATAAACACAAACTGTCTCTGTATCAGAAATTAAAAATGGCTTAGCCCAATATATTTACATTTTTCACTTAGTAGTCTGGAAGCTTAGAACTAAATTAAAGTACATAAAATAGGATAACAAAGAATCCAACACAGTGTTGGCCCATAAGAGATACTCAACAAATATTAATTACCTTCAAAATTGGAGTCAAGTTCTAGTAACTGACTAATCTCTGAGGCCTGGGTAACATGTCTTCTGTTTTCTTTATAGCAATGTTTCTGCAGGTGTGGTCCCTGGGCCAGCAGCATCAAAATCACCTAAGAGCTTGTTAGAAATGCAGACTCCCACATCCCACCCCAGACACACTGAATTAGATACCCTAGGGTAGAGGCCCACAATTTGGATTTTAACATGTCCTTCAGAAGATTCTAGTAGCACATATGTCTGAGAACCACAGCTATAAACAATTTTGCTCTGTTTTTTCCTTAAATGTTTTATTTTGTATAATGTTTTAATCCATAAGCTATTTTAAATTGCTGAGGGAAATGACAGGGTATAAACCTACCTAAAATATGTATTAAACGAAGTTAATAACTTGCTACACAGAAGATTTAAATTGGAATAGAACTCCTTCCTACAAATCTCTCCAGTAACCCCAAAGTTCTACCCGATATAAGTCCTACTTTCAAAAATTTAAGCCTTTTGCTTATTTATCATTTAAAGTTGTCCTACCACCCATGCTGGTAATTGAAAATAGATTGCACTAAAACATTCAAGTTTTGAGTCAGGCATGAGTTTTAATTAGGTCATGCTGCCTAATGCTGTTTCATTCCGTTAACTTCTTCCTATGCTTACTATTCCCCAAACTCCCAATCCTTCTCCACTAAAATTTTCCTTGGGATCCACTAAATAATAAATAACATGCATAAATATTCTCAGGTGCCTTGAAGAAGCATATGATTATAGATGCTGTCTCTGTATAAACTGCTTTTGGCTATTAGACTTCTTGGACTTGCATAGCGATCTGTTTTCTGCACACACCCCACCCCCACCCCCAGCCACCTGCAATAAGAGCCCAAATTCCTCAGTCCCTAGTGGCTCCAAGTGGGAAGGTCCTTAAATTGGAAATCTCCCTGGAAATGTGAAGGCCCATCAGGAATGTTATGCCCTTATAAGGTCTGTTGAAAATCTGCTAACAAATTAGTGGTCTGAAAGGTTAACTGACAGTTTGACAAACATGTGTTGAGGAGGGAAGGCACATGCCAGAAGAGTGCCCTCCTGACACTCTGCCTGTAGGGGGCAGTTAAGGCGGCATCAAATTGCAGGCTTTGGGGCCAGTTTAAGTAGCACAAAAGAAAACAGTGTAACATGTGGCAGACATAGACCTGCAGAGAGGAAAACAGCTAATAAAACCACTGTGTAAAGCAAGTGGAAATTCCTTCTCTGCTCAGATCTCAATATTGTTACAATAATAAACAATTATAACATCTCTTCTCTTCTTGCACAACTAGAAATAGTCAGATTAAAATAGATGGGCTGGAGAAAACTACAACAGGCAAAGCAATTTCCAGTATCCAGTCAAGTCAAGTTCTGGTGTCTTTAAGCAATAGCAAGAAGCATGGTGAAAGGAGCGCTGAAATGGAAATCAGGAGTCTTGGGTTTTAGTCCAGGCTCTATCACATTCCCAGCTATATGACTGTGAACTTCATCTTTACTTGAAATTCCCTCACAGAAATATATTTTAATATCATGTCCTTGACTTTTACTGAAAATCAGTATGAAAAATGACCATATAAAAATATTTCTTTATGTTCAGTAAGTCTTCTATTTTAAAGACACGCATACACACACAGTCCCCACACTTGCTGAACAATTAATATGAAGCAGGCGCTGTGGTAAGAAGTTTGCCTATTTATCTTATTTAATCCTCAAAAATATCCTATAAAAGATCTATTATTATCCTGATTATTGTAAATGAGGAAACTAAGATGGAAAGAGGACTCAAAGTATATGATATTGCTGGAGTTTGTGTCTGGCTTTGCCAACACCAAATTCCACGTTCTTATCCACTGTATTTTGCTGAGTACAAATGTTCTGTCTACAAGGATTCACAAGATTTGTTCGAGTTTGATATTATGAAGAAGGTTTCTTTCTTTGGCTCACTGGGATGTATTTCTCTATAGAATAGGAACTATGTAACACAGTATATTTCCCCTTTTGCTTTGTCTCCTTAGAAATTCAAAGCTAGGGTTTATACTCAGTTTTGGCAACTACATTTTAGCCTGTTCCTGATTTCCACTATGTCCTCCACTCCTCCGTTATATAGCTCTTGCTCTTTTCTAATTGTCCTATTATGCCTGTCCCTTTTGTTGTAAGCTGCACAAAGACTTTTTGGAATTATATAAAGTATAAATAATAAGTCATTTGACTTGTTTGGGTCTCAATTTCTCCATCCATAAAATGATGGGTGGAATAAAGTGAGTATCGTTGACCCAATAATCTATGAGTTATCTTTTAATTGTAAAGATTTCAGACTTCCCCTGACATCTTTTTACTTTGGTTTTATTTTTTTAATAAAAGTAGTACAGACTCATGATTACTGTTTTCAAATGTCAGGAAAGTATGTAAAGTGAAAAGAAAACTCTCTCTCTCTGACTGTTGATCCTCTATTCCCATTTTTTACAAGTAGCCACTATAACTTCTTATGTACCCTTTAAGGAATGTTCTATGCTTAAATATATAAACATACATATGTATTATTAACTTAGTTAATGCTGCATAGTAATGTTACCACAAACTTAGTGGCTTAAAATAACACACATTTATGATCTCACAGATTCAGTGAGTCAGGAATCTGGACATGGCTTGGCTGATTCTTCTGCTTTAATGATTCACAAAGCTGTAATCAAAGTGTCAGTTGGGGTTGCAGTCTTATCTAAGTCTTGACTGGAGAAGGATCTCCTTCCAAGCTCATGTGGTTGTTGGCAGCATTTTCTTTGCAGGATGTGGGCTGAGGGCTTATTTTTGCACTGGCCGTCAGCCAGAGGCTACCCTCAGTTCCTTACTAGGCGGGCTGTCTTCGTCCATTTGAGCTACCATAATAAAATTACCATAGATTGGGTGGCTTATAAACAATATAAATTTATTTCTCACTGTTTTGGAGGCTGAAAAGTCCAAGATCAAGGTGCCAGCAGATTTGGTCTCTTGTGAGAGCCCATTTCCTAGTTCATAAACAGCATTTTCTTGCTGTGTCCTCACATGGTGGAAGGGGCAGGCTAACTCTCTGGAGTCTCTTTTATCAGGGCACTAATCCCCATCATGAGGGCTATGTCCTCATGACCTAATAGTCTCCCAAAGCCCCACCTCCAAATACCATTGTCTTAGGGGTTAAAATTTCAACATATGCATTTTAGGGGGACAAAAAGCATTCAATCCATACCGTAGGCCTTCCCAGCGTGGCTTCTTACTTCCTCAAAAGCAGCAAAAGAGACAGCATCTCCTCACAAGATGAGCCTTACAATCTTATGTAATATAATCATGTACATGTAATCACCCAGATCCTGTGACCTTTGCCATGTGCTATTGATTAGAAGCAAGTTACAGGTCCTGCCAACACTCAAGGAGAGGGGATTATCCAAAGCATGTTTACCGGGAGGCAAGGATCACGGTGGCCACCCTGGATCTGCCTGTCACGATCATTTTCCACAAAAATTAAAAGGAAATTATGGTCCCAATTCTGTTCAGTACCTTGCTTGTTTTCCCTTTAAAATATATCTTCCATATTTTCTCATAGCAGCACACAGAGATGTACCTTATACTTTTTAATAGGTCCCTCATTTCCACAATACAAATATACCACAATTATTTAACTCATTCCACCTTGAATAACAGTTAAATCAATTCTGCTTTTTTGCTATTATTAATAATGCAATAGACACATTTGCATATGTGTTATTGGGTATTTCTATGAATATATTCATAGAAAAAATTTAGTAGTGTGATTTCTATTTCAAAAGGTATATACTTTAAAAATGTTGGTGAATAGCATACGAAGTGAGCCAGGTCTGAATATGATTAAACATTTTAATACTTGCCAATTTGATGGTTTAAAATTGGTGTTATACTGTTATTTTTATTTGCAATTCTTTAAATGGGAGAAGTGGAACATGTTTATATATTGGACACATTTTTAATTTTTGCAAAGTATCTTCTCACTTTCTATTGTTTCACATTTTTCCTGTTGATTTATGAGTTCTTTGTATGTAAGGAAAAATAGACTTTTGACATATGTGTTGCATTTTTCACAGTTTGTCATTTGCCTTTTTATTTTGTTTATGGTTATTTTCCTACAGAAGGTTTAAATTTTTAAGTAGTTACGTTCATCTTTTTTCAATAATGAGTCTGTCTTCTATTGTGCTTTGGCTGACCTTTCCCTCCCTACAAGATTGTCTTCAAAAAGCCACTCAGTATTCCTTCTAACACTGCTATGGTTTGATTATTTCCTTATACCTTTGATCCACCTATACCTTATTCTGATGTAAAGAGTAAAATGGAAAATTAACATTTTTCACCCAAATTGCTGGCCAATTCACCTGAAATTTATATAATGTTATAAACCAATGTTACTGCATTAAAATAAAAAGTTATAGCCATTCTGGTGGGCATGAAATGATAACTCATTATAGTTTTTATTTGCATTTCCCTAATAATTAGTGATGTTAAACATCTTTTCATGTACCTGTTGGCTATCTGTATATCTTCTTTGGAAAACTGTCTGTTCAGATCTTTTGCTAATTTTTAATTGGGTTGTTTGGTTTTTTGTTGCTGAGTTATAGGAGCTCTTTATGTATTTTTGATATTAACCCCTTAATAGATACACAGTTTGCAAATATCTTCTCCCAATTGTTGGATTGTGTTTTCATTTTGTTGATGGTTTCATTTGCAGTGCAGAAGCTTGTTAGTTTGGTACAGTCCCATTTGTTCATTTTTTCTTTTCTTTCCCTTGTGCAGTGAGACGTCGTATTAGAAAAGACACTGCAAAGACTGGTGTAAAAGAGCATACTGCCTATATTTTCATCTAGAAGCTTTATGGTTTCAGTTTTTACATTCAAGTCTTTAGTTCATTTTGAGTTAATTTTTGTGTATGGTGTAAAAAAATGGTCTACTTTCATTCTCTGTTGTGGCTGTCCAATTTTCCCAAGACCATTTATTGAAGAGACTTTCTTTTCTCCATTGTACATTCTTGGCTCCTTTGTTGAAAATTAGCTGTCCATACCCATGGGGGTTTATTTCTCGGCTCTCAATTCTTTTCCACTGATGTGTGTGTCTCTTTTTTGTGCCAGTACCATGCTGTTTTGATTACTATAGCTATGTAGTGTATTTTGAAATCAAAGAGTGTGATACCTCCAGCTTTGTTCTTTTTCCTCATTATTCCTTTGGATGGCTATTCAGGGTCTTTTGTTGTTCCATATAAATGTTAGGATTTTGTGTTCCATTTCTGTGAAAAATGTCATTGAGATTTTGATAGGGATTCCATTGAATCTACAGATTTCTTTAGGAAGTATGGGCATTTAACTATGTTAATTCTTCCAATCCATGAGCATGGACTATCTTTCCTTTTCTTTGTGTCTTCTCTGATTTCTTTCAACAATGCTTTATAGCTTTCAGTGTACAAGTATTTCACCTCTTTGGTTGAATTTATTCTTAGGTATTTTATTCTTTTTGTTCCGAATGTAAATGGGACTATATTCTTAACTTCTTCTTCTGCTATATTGTTGTTAGTGTATAGAAATGCAACTGACTTTTGTATGTTGATTTTGTAGCCTCCCACTTTACTGAATTTGTTGTTATTTCTAACAGTTTTTTCTGGATTCTTTAGGGTGTTCTATATATAAAATCATGTTATCTGCAAATAGTAACAATTTTACTTCTTGCCTTCTAATTTGGATTGATTTTATTTCTTTTTCTTGCTTGATTGCTCTGGCCAGGACTTCCAATACTATGTTAAATAAGAGTGGCGATAGTGGGTATCTCTGTCTGGTTCCTGTTCTTAAAGGGGTAGCTTTCAGTTTTTCAATGCTGCATATGATATTAGCTGTGGGTTTATCATATATGGCACTTATTATGTTGAGGTACTTTCCTTCTATACCTATTTTATTCAGAGTTTTTATAAATGGATGCTATATCTTGTTGAATGCTTTCTTTGCATCTATTAAGATGATCATGGAATTTTTGTTCTTCATTTTGTTAATGTGGTGTATCATGTTGATTGATTTGCAGATGTTAAACCATCCTTGACCCCCTTGAATAAATCCTACTTGATCATGTTGTATGATCTTTTAAATATATTGTTATATTTGATTTGCTAATATTTTGTTGAGAATTTTTGCATCTGTGTTCATCAGTGATATTGGCCTGCAATTTTCTTTTTGTATGTTGTCCTTGTCTATTTGTGGTATCAGGACAATGTTGGCCTCATAGAATGAGTTAGAAAGCTTCTCCTCCTCTTCAAATTTTTGCAACAGTTTGAGAACGATAGGTGCTAAGTCTTTGAATGTTTGGTAGAATTCACCAGGAATGCTGTTTGGTCTTGAACTCTTATTTTGGGGGAGGTTTTTGATTATTGATCTCATTACTGGTGATTTGTCTATTCAATTCTCTCTATCTTCTTGGTTTAGTTTTGGAAGGTTGAATGATTCTAAGAATTTATCCGTTTCTTCTGTGTTATCCAGTTTGTTGGCATATGGCTTTCCATAGTGTTTCCTTATGATTCTTTATTTCTGTGATATCTGTTGTAATTTTCATTCTTTCATTTCTGAGCTTGTTTATGTGAGCTTTCTCTCTTTTTTCTTGTTGAGTCTAGCTAAAGGTTTGTCAATTTTGTTTGTCTTTTCAAAGAAGTAGCTGTTAGTTTCATTGATATTTTCTATTGTCTTTTAAGTCTCTGTTTCATTAATTTCCAATCTGATTTTTGTTATTTCTTTCTTTCTACTGATTTTGGACTTCATTTGTTCTTCTTCTTCTGGTTCCTTTAGGTTTAATGTTAGATTATTTATTAGAGATTTTTCTTGTTTGTTGATGTAGGCCTGTATTGCTGTAAACTTCTCTCAATACTACTATTGCTGTATCCCATAAATTTTGGCATGTCTTGCATTAATTTTCACTTATCTCCAAGTATTTTTTGGTTTCACCTTTGATTTCTTTGTTTACCTAATAGTTTTTCAGTAGCGTTTTGCTTATTCTCCACACATTTGTGACTTTTCCAGGTTTCCTCTTGTAGTTGAGGTTTAGTTTCATACCATTGTGGTGGTAAAAGATGCATCAGATTATTTCAGCCTTCTTAAATTCATTGAGACTTGTTTTATGGCCTGTATATGATCCATCCTGGAGAATGTTCCATGTGCATTCGAAAAGAGTGAGTATTCTGTGGTTTTTGGATGGATTGTTCTATATATATCTACTAAGTCCATATGGTCTAATGTGTCATTTAAGGCTACTGTTTCCTTCTTGATCTTATGTTTGGATGATCTATCCATTGATGTAAGTGGAGTGTTAAAGTCCCCTACTATTATTCTGTTTCTATTTCTCCTTTTATGTCTGTTAATATTTACTTTATGTATTTGGGTGCCCTTACATTAGTCACATAGATATTTACAAGGGTTATATCCTCTTGTTGGATTGTTCCCTTTATCATTATATAGTGCCTTCTTTGTCTCTTGTTACAGTTTTTGTTTTAAAGTCTATTTTGTCTGATATGTTTGCTACCCCTGCTTTGTTTTCATTTCCACTTGTGTGGAATACCTTTTTACATCCCTTCACTTTTAGTCTGTGAGTGTCTTAAGATCTGAAGTGTGTCTCCTGTATGCAGCATATATGTGGGTCCTGTTTTTTTATGCATTCAGCCACCTTATGTCTTTTGACTGGAGCATTAAGTCCATTTACATTTAAAGTAATTATTGATAGGTATGTACTTACTGCAATTTTGCCACTTTTTCTGGATGTTTTTGTAGTTCTTCTCTCTTTCTTCTCTTGTTCTCTTCCCTTGTGATTTGATGATTTCTTTAGTGTTGTGTTTGGGTTCCTTTTTCTTTTTTTAATGTGTTTTTATAGTTTTTTAGTTCATGGTTACTGTAAGATTCATATATAGTAACCTATGTATATAGCAGTCTATATTGTTGATGATCTCTTAAGTTCAACTTCATACTTAAATCCGTGCACTTTCACTCTCCCTCCACACGTTTGTTTTTGTCATATTTTACCTCTTTTGATTTTGTGTATCCTTTAACCTCTTATTCAAGATATAGATGGTTTTAATAGTTTTGTCTTTTGACCTTCATACTAGCTTTATAGGTAGTTGATCCACTACCTTTACTATATGTTTTCCTTTACAAATAATATTTCTCCTTGATAATTTTCTTATTTCTATTGTAGCCTTTACTTTTCCACTTAAAGAAATCTCTTCAACATTTCTTGTAAGGCTGGTTTAGTGCTGATGAACTCCTTATTTTTTTCTTGTCTCAAAAACTATCTCTCCTTCCATTCTGAATGATAACCCTGCCAGGTAGAATATTCTTGGGTGTAGGTTTTTTCCATTCATCACTTTGAATATATTATGCCACTCCTTTCAAGCCTATAATGTATGCTGAAAAGTCAGCCAATAGCTTTATGGGGTTTCCCTTGTATGTAACTTGTTGCTTTTCTCTTACAGCTTTTAAGATTCTCTTTTTATCTTTCATTCTTCATATTTTAATCATGTGTGTTAGTGTAGGCCTCTTTGGATTCATCTTGTTTGGTGATCTCTGTGCTTTCTGTACCTGGATATCTGTTTCCTTCCCCAGGTTAGGGAAATTTTCAGCTCTTATTTCTCTAAATAAGTTCTCTGTCTCTTTGTCTCTTTCTTCTACTTCTGGAGCAAATAAGGCAAACGTTAGTGTGCTTGAAGTTGTCACAGAGGTCCCTTACACTGTCTTCATTTTTTAAAATCTTTTTTTCCTTTTTCAGTTCAGCTTGGGTGATTTTCTCTACTCTGTTGTCCAGATCACCAATTTGTTCTTCTGTATCATCTACTTTGTTGTTTATTCCTTCTAGTTAATTTTTCATTTCAATGATTGTATTCTTCAGCTCTGATTCATTCTTTTTTATATTTTCTACTTCTTTGTTGAAGTTCTCACTGCATCATCTATTCTTCTCCTAGGTTCAATGAGCATTCTATAACCATCAGTTTGTGATCGTTATCAGGTAGATTGTTTATCTCTGTCTGTTTAGTTCTTTTCTCTGATGATTTGTCTTGTGCTTTTATTTGGAACATATTCTTTTGTCTCCTCATTTTTCCTACTTCTTTGTACTTATTTCTATGTACTAGGTAAATCAGCTACCTCTCTAAATTTTGGAAATGTGGCCTTTGTAGATGTTTTATGGGGCCCAGCAGTGTGCTCCTCTCTTGTCACCTGTGCTCAATGCTCCAGGGTTCTCCCATGTGTGGGTTGTGTTTGTCTTTCTGTTGTGGCAATGCTGCTATTGCTGTGGATGTATGGGTAGGCTCAGCTGACCCCTGGCTGGCTGGTTGCAAGGCCTGGCCATGTATGGCTGCTACTGGGGTATCAGGTGGTACATATCCTGGCATGGCTGGCTGAGATGCCTGGTAGTACACAACCACTGAGGGCTTGCTGGTGAGTGGATCAGGCCCTGGTGTAGCCAGTTGTGGGCTCCAATGGTGCAGGACTGGTACAGGACTGGTGCTCTGAGCTCACTGGTGGATGAGGCAGGCCCCTGGTGTGACTGGCAGCCTATAGGCACTTGACTGCCTCGGGTGCACTGGTGAGTGAGGTAGGCCCTCAGTGAGGCTGGATATGTGGTATGTGACTGTTGCTAGCTAACTTTATGGCTGGACAGACCTCCAGTGTGAGCTGGGTGTGTGTCCCAGTGATGCACAGCTGCCTTGGGCATGATGTTTGGCCGGGAAGGCCCCTGTTGTGGCTGGATGCATGGTGCAAATGTTGTTTGCATTCTCTTTGGCTGGGAAGGCCTTGACTTTGGCTGGCCATGCAGCTCCAGGGTGCACAACTGCCTCAGGCATGCTGATGGTCAGGGTAGGCCCTGAGCACAGCAGCACAGGACCATTTCAGACACATTGGTTGGAGCAGCAGATTCCCTGTTTGGCTGTTTGTGAGGCCATGTGGGGTAAATCAGCTTTGGGCTCACTGGTGGATGGGGCAGGTCCCTGTAGTAGACTGCCTGAATTGACTGGCCTGTGCTTGATAGTCTCTGGTGCTTTAGTTGGCAGGGTGAGTCCCTACACTAATAGGCTAGAGGAAGAATTCCAAATTGGCACCTGCTAGCATGTGTGTCGGCATGGTGGAACTAGTTCACAAAAATGCCAGTATCTCACTTCCTGGGCTGCAGGGTACGACTGCCTCCTGCACCTTTGGGGTGTCCTCATTGCCTAGAGAGTCTCTTTTACCAAGGTATTATGCATTTTTCTATCTGGTGTTTTTGTGCTGGTTTCTGGGTTGAGTGAGTCTGTGTTTGGCCCTTCAAGACCAATTTTTCCTTTCCCTGAAGTTCTATGGTTTTCCTGGACATATTCCCTCTTGTTTTTCAAAGCCAGGTGTTTTGAGGTCTCATCTCCCTTGTGCTGGATCTAACAATTGGGGTAACTAAAATGGATCTTGAATCCTTTGCTCCTCTGGGAAAAGCTCTGTACCTCTGTGGTTAGGGTGTTGTTTTCTCCTCAGCAGGACTGTATCTCTGCCTCTTCCACCCCTCTCTGTGTTGTCCTTTGTTATGGAGATTCTTTTCATCCAATTTCCAGGTCCCTCTCAGAGGAAATTTTTCCATAGGTAGTCATAGGCTTGTTGTGTACATGGGAGGAAGCAAGCTCAGAATCCTCCTACCTCACCATCTTCCCAACTCTCCAATCCTATTTATTTATTAATCTACTCTCTACTAATTTGAAGTGTCTTCCATATCATAGTTTAAATTTTACATTTATTTAGGTATATTTCTTCATTCTATCCTATTGATCTATTTATTTTGGGGACTGTGCTAAAGTGTTGCAATTTCCTGGCAAGGTTAGCTCAATTTCCCTATTCATTTTTTTTCAAAATTTTTCTGCATATTTTTCCATGTTTACCTTTTTCTAGATGAACTTTAGTATATGTTTCTTATGCCCCAAATTGTTGGTATTTTCATGGATATATTGATTTTATTAAAAAAAATTAGAGATATTTTATGACCTTTAACAAATGCAATCCCATATATCAAATCATCACATTGTACACTTGAAACTTAAACAATGCTATATTTCAAGTATATCTTATTTACTTTTATATAATCCTGGAAATTTCTTTACCTTTCTCCTAATTCCCTCCATTCTATATTTTCTTCTGTCTTGGTTTATTTCCTCTTTTTGCAGAAGCACATCCTGCATGAGTTTCCTGAGAAATGGTGCATGAGAGGTAAATATTGAGTCCTTGCATATTTACATATGCCATTATCATACCGTTAGTCTTGCTTAATTTAGTTTGATGGGATATAAATTTTTAGAATGAAAAATAATTTTCCCTCAGAATTTTGAAGACATTTCCCCATTGTCTTCCAGCTTCCAGTGATGCTTTTCAAAACTATGATGCACTTTGATTCTTAATTCTTTATATGCGGCATACTTATTTTTTCTCTGTAAATTTTTACAATTGTTTCTTTATCCCTGGTGTTCTCAAATGCCTTTCAGGTTATTCTTTATTTATTGTGTTGCGCACTATTAAGTACAATTTATTGTGCTATTTATTTTTATTTGAATTTTATTTAAAATATATGTATATATAGATACATACATTTAATTGCATATAAATCCATAGAAGAGATTTAAATCACATTTTGCTCTGGAACCAGAGAGCCTGGATTCATATCCTATTTACATTATTTGCTATTTGTGTGAGCTTGGGAAAGTTACCTCATTTCTCCATTTCTCAGTTTTATCATCTTATAATGGGGACACTAATATTATGTACGCTATAAGGTTATTGTGAAGAATAAATGTGTTAGTACTTATAAAGAGATTAGACAGCACATGACATATATGGAGTACTTAATATATGAGTTTAATTATGTGTATCTCTTTTTAAAATTCATCTTTTTTTCTTGAATCCTTCCCCCTCCCTCATCTGTTCCTACTTTTCTCTTCAGTAACCATGATAACAACTTAGTATGTATTCTCTCTTATTTTCCTTTATGCTCATAAAATCATACATATGTAGCATCCATTGTAGTGAAAGTCTACTGGTGGTGAATTTTCTTAGTTTTCATTTAGTTGAAATAGTCTTTATTTTGCATTCACTCTTGAAATATAATTACTGTTTGATATAGAATTCTTGGGTGGTAGGTTTAAAAAAAAAATTTGTCACCACTTTAAAAATATTCCAGTCTTCTGGTCTCCATATTTTCTGATGGGAAGACAGATTGCATTTGAATCATTGAAACCCTGTATGTAATGAGTTATTTTCCTCTAGCTGATTTCAAGATTTTCTCTTTAACTTTGTTTTTCAGTAGTTTGATGTTTATGTATCTAAGCAAGATTTTCTTTAAAAACTCCTTTACTGAGATGTGGTTGATATACAAAAAGCTGTGCATATTAATATATACAATTTGATAAATTTGGACATATGCGTATACCTGTGAAACCATTAACACAATTAAGGTAGTAGATATATCTATTACCTCCAACGGTTTTCTTGTGTCCCTTGTGTGTGTGTGTGGTGTGTGTGTGTGTGTGTGTGTGTGTGTGTGTAGTAAGAACACTTAACATGAGATCAACACTCTCGACAAAATTTTAAGTGCATACACATACTGTTGACTATAGTACTATGGTATTCAGCAGATCCGTAGAACTAATTCATCTTGCGTAACTGAAACTTATACCAGTTGAATGACAACTCCCCATTTCTTAATCCTCTTGGCCCCTGGTAACATTCTATTCTCTGTGTCTATAATTTTGACTGTTCTAGGTACCTCATGTAAGTGGAATCATGCAGTATTTATCCTTCTTTGACTGTCTTATTTCATTTTAAATAATGTCCTCCAGGTTCATCCATGTTGTTGCAAATGGCAGGATTTCCTTATTATTTAAGGCTGAATAACATTCCATTTTATGGATATACCATATTTTTTTTTATCCATTCATCTGTTGATGAATATTTAGGTTGTTTTCCTAACTTGGCTATTGCGAATAGTGCTGCAATAAATATAACAGTGCAGACATTTCTTTGAGATCCTGATTTCAATTCTTCTGGGTATATTCCAAGAACAGGGATTGCTGGATCATATGGTAGTTCTATTTTAATTTTTTTGAGGAACATATGTACTATTTTCTACAGCAGCGGCACCATATTACATTCCCACAAATAGTGTGAAAGAGTTCCAATTTCTCCATATCCTCATCCACACTTGTTATCTTTTGTTTTTTGATAATAACATCTTAACAGGCACAAAGTGATTTCTCATGTGGTTTTGATTTGCATTTCTCTGGTAATTAGTGATGCTGACTATCTTTTTATTTACCTATTGGCCCTTTGTATGTCTTCTTTGCAGAAGTGTTTATTCAAGTCCTTTGCCCATTTTTGTTCTTTGGCATGTGAATATCCAGTTTTCCAAAAACATTTATTGAAGAGACTATCTTTTACCTATTGTATAGTCTTGGAACACTTGTCAAAGATCAGTTAACCATATATGGGTGGGTTTAATCCTGGGATCTTTTTCTTTTCCATTGGTCTGTTTTGTTTATATGGATTATGTGTATCAATATTTACCCTATTGGAAATTAAAACTAATGTTTTTGAAATGAAAAAATTATATGTGATGATGTTAGAACAATATCATCACACTATGTAGAGCCTCTGGGAAAATCCACTGTACACTTGTGAAATATTTTTATGAAAATTGTTTTGACTGTAGATTCTCTGAAAGGGTTTCCAGAACACCTTTCGAAAGCTACAATTTTACTAGTTTCTTTGAAATCATTGACTATAATCCTAACATCTGGGTCAGCCTCTATTTGATTGTATTTTCCTCTGGGAATGGGTCATTTTTTTCCTGATCCTTCATATATCAAGTAATTTTGGGTTGCATCCAACATGGAAAACATTATGTTTGGAGACTCTGGATTCTGTTATATCTATCTTAATTGTGTTGATAGTTTTGTTTTAGTGGGCAATTAACTTGGATTCAATTCAAACTATAAACTCTGTCTTTCCTGTACTGGGCAAGAGCGCCATAGTTAGCTCTGTTCTTTAATTCTTTAGCTGAAAGCTACTTTAAATCTGCCTAGTATATATATGTTTCAAGAGTCAGCCAGAGACATAGAAAGTATGTATATACAAAATTTGAGGGTTCCTTCTCTAGCTCTCTCCATTCCAGATTTTCCTTTAATTCTCTGGTGGCCATTATTTCTCCAAGGTTGATTCCCTGCTTAATCTTGCCAGAAAAATTACAGGTTTTCTATTAAAGCTTTAGCTATAGTATGACTAAAACTTGTCCTCAGGCCAAAGCTGAAAAATAAGAAACTCACTGATACCTATCACTTTATCCAAATTTTGACTCTCCTCCTCAATCTGGTGCTTTTATTCACTCCCCAGAGATAGGTATTTTAAAAGTATTTTTTCCAGAGTTTTAATTTTGCATATGAAGGAAGGTCAGTGTGTTAGTAACTTACCGCTCCACACTAAAAGTGGAACTCTCATGTTCTTAATTAAAGCCTTCCCAGAACCATTATTTCAAGTTTATCACCTTTTCTCTCCTATGAGTTACATCTGTAGCTGGCTTAAATTGTACAATTATTTTTAACTTCTTATATTTAATTATAATTATGTTTTCACATTTCTATCTCCCCAACAACACTGGAACAATGTCTTAGTTTTTCTGTATCCATAACAGTGCCTATAACATAGTAGATTCACAAAGAATGAACTGGACAGGAACTTGTGGCTAAATCACTGAAAGAAAAGAAGAGTCTACTATGAGATGCGAATGGGAAGATAAGAGGGCTCAAACTCTATTGAGTTTTGTACTTGAAACCATAAAACTCCTAAAAGAAAATATAGGCATTAAACTTCTTGAGATAGATCTTGGTGAGAATTTTTTTAATCTAACACAAAAAGTACTAGTAACAGAAGAAAAATAAACAAGTGGGACTACATTAAACTAAAAAGTGTCTGAACAACAAAGGAAACTATCAACAAAATGAAAAGGAAATTACTGAATGGGATAAAATATTTGCAAATCATATATCTGATAAGGGGATAAAATCTGAAATATATAAAAACTCATACAACTTGATAGCAAAAAAACATACAATCTGATTAAAAAATGGGCAGAGAGTCAGAATAGACAATTTTCCAAATAAGATATACAGATGGTCAACAGGTACATGAAAATATGCTCGGCATCGCTAATCATCAGAGAAATGCAAATCAAAATCACAGGGAGCTATCACCTCGCACCTATTAGAATTGCTATTATAACAAAAGACAAGAAACAACAAGTAGGGGAAGGATGTGGAGAAAATGAAACCTCATGTACTAGAGGTGGGAATGTAAATTGATGCAGACACTATGGAAAACAGTATGGAAGTTCTTCAAAACAGTAAAAATATAACTACCATATGATTCAGCAATTCCACTTCTGGGTAGTTTTCCAAAGAAAAAGACACTAACTCAAAACTGTATATATGCATCCTCATGTTCATTGCAGCATTATTTACAATAGCCAAGATATGGAAAAAACCTAAGTGTCCATTGTTGGATGAATGGATAAAGAAAATGTTTTATATATATATATATATATATATAGACACGCATGCATATACATATATATACATATACATAATGGAACGTTATTCAACCATAAAAAATGAAATCTTGTCCATTTGTGATGACATGGATGGACCTCAATGGAATTATGCTAAGCAAAATAAGACAGAGAAATACACATACTGCGTGATCTCACTTGTATGTGGAATCTAAAGTGACAAAAAGTAAAAGAAAAACAAAAACAAACAAAAAAAAACAAATAAGCCCATAGATACAGAAAACTGATTGGTGATTGACAAGACGGGGGGTGGGGAGTGGTAGAAATTGATGAAGGAGGTCAAAAGGTATAAACTTTGAGTTATGAAATAAGTGATGGGGGTGCAACATATAGCATGGTGACAAAAGTTAATAAGACTGTCGCATGTTTGAAAGTTGCTAAGAGAGTAGATCTTAAAAGTTCTTGTCACAAGAAAAAACTTTATTTTTTTAACTATGTAAGGTGATGCTGTTAACTAGACTTATTGTGGTGACTATTTTGAAATGTTTATAAATACTAAGTCACACTGTACACATGAAACTAGCATAATGTTATATACCAATTGTATCTCAATTAAAAAATTAAATAAAATAGAACAGAAAAATTATTAAAAGTTATTGATAATGTATATATAATGTAAATTTTTATTACATTTTAAAATGATGTTTTAATTTTGAAACTTATTTTTATGCACACTGAAAGATTTTTCCTGAAGGATACTTATATAAAGAGATTAGGTGCAAAAATAGAGAAAAAATCCATCCCCTCCCTTTAGCTACTTCTCTTTGCCATGTATATTTGAGAGTCTTCTCACTCTGACTCAGCTTTTGCACTTTCTTTGGCTAATCTAACATCAACAAACTTGACAGAGACTTGAAACAAACACAGAGACATGAAAATGCTTATGGATGGAATTTGCTCTCTTGCTACTCCTTTGACTGTCATATGAACAAGCCCAAGCTAAACTAGTGGAGGATGATAGACCATATGACTCCAGTTGTTCCAGGTGTCCCAGATAAGATAAACTAGTCAGTGACAGGGAATCCATGAGTGGACCCCATATACATGAACAAGTTAGGCTGAAGTTAGTTGATCCTGATCCAGATCAGAAGAACCATTCAGTAGAATTATGAGCTAAATTTGGGGGTTGTTACACAACAATAGATAACTATTGCACATATTTAATAAGATTCAAAGAAATTTAAAATAAATTAAACAAAATATAAGCTTTAATTAATTTTAGCTTTGTTAAGCATGATCCACATAAAATTTAAAAACAGCATTACAACTTTTTAAATTAAGATTTAATTACTGATTAAAACAATTAAAATGAACAATGAAGTTATTTACATCAATTCTTCAACTTGAACAGATCAGAAGACATACCTGCAACTTTATAATCTTTATTCAATAAAGATTTAGTTACTGAGAAATTAGTGAGAAGAAAAATAGAATTATTCATATAAAATTCACATATCAGAAGTCACAAATGTAACTCTGACAAGCCTATCAAAATATGAAAAATAATTGCATAAATACAATGAACTAATTGGAAGAGAAAGACAAAACCTCTGGAAATTTAGTATTTTGTTGGATGAAACTGGAATATATTATATCCTTCTGACACTGTGAGAATATTTCTTGTAAAACACTGCCAAATTCAAATTTATGATTAGTATTTTATTTTGCACTAAAAGTAATCCAAATGGAAAAAAAAAACTATAGAAATTTGCAATTACGTTTTAACTTCAAGGACAGAGTATATTTTTACTATGTCTATCTATGTCTCAAACCAGTCTTTAAGATCAGCTCTGAACAACAGATTTATTTGTAACTGGAAACAATTAGGTTCTTGATTAAAATAACATAAAATGACATTTGTACATATGAAATTTCTAGAACTGAAAAACAGGCAGAAAAAATCAAACAATTGACAGCAATCAACAAAGATATGTGAACATCAATATACAACATTATTATGATGTTCTTAAAAGGATAATATTATGTGTCTAATATTTAGCTAAACATGATTATGCTCCTTGTGGTACCAATATCATGATATTTAAATAAAACAGTGGGAATGTTTAGTTTAGTAGAAGTGATTTTGAAATTTGATGTTAAAATGGCTGAATTTTAAGTCAAAGTAATGAAACAAATAACTACTATACAGGATTTAGCATTCAAAAGGAGATTATTAATCTAATCTAATGGATAATGAAGGGAGAGAAGAAATAAAATATTAAGATGTAAACATTACTCAGTTTTACTAGACTGTGCTAAGAAAAAAACAACATATATTATACATATTATTGAAAAGATAAAAAGGAATTTAAAATTAATGAGTACTTCGTTGGATTTACAATTGTTGTACAAAGCACAATTTTTTAATTAACTCAAGCACTGAAATAAAACTTTCAATTTTAAGCTCCAGCTTAAAATATTATCTATGGCAAATCTATGATGATGGAGATAACATGGTATGTAAAGTAAATTTTACCAGAAAGTACAGAAACATTTTTTGGACCACGCACAAAGCACAGTTTGAATTTATTACTCAGAGGCATGGCCTCAACTGTACTGATAGCAATGGCATTATTTTTAACAAATCAGAGATTATATGTGATAATTTCTTGATTGGAAAAAGATGGAACATGGTGATGAACATAGAAAATTTGATCTTATAATGACTTTAGGACACACAGTGCAAATACAAAGTAAATGTATTTAATTTAGACAAAATAGAAGATGCGCTGGAAGAAAAATGAGCAATAGGAGATCCTCAAATAATAAAATGTAACCATATAGTCCAAAGAGCAAACCTTAATGTTTGAAAATTTAAAAATTCAACTAGGATATGGGAAGGAATAGTAGGATGTAATGAAGACTGTGACAAAATATTCTAACTATATTTACAAATGTAGGGCATAATCTCACTAAAGAGAGTGAGGGGAAAGGTGCTGACCTTTTAAAGTAACTTTGGAAATAACTGGAAACTGTAAGACTAAAGACAAGAAGAACAATCATAAGTACAGTAGTCCACTTGGTAAAGTTGTTTCTCATGGGGGTATGGGTTAATAAGCCTGAAACTGCCATACATGTATGCGGAGAGTCAGTAAGTAAATGGATGGCAGATGGTGGGAGTCAGGTTTCTCACTTTTGGAAAGAGAGATAACAGGTAAGCAAGACAGAAAGACTGGAATAAACCCCCTGCTACTGGGATAGAGCAGTGACATCAGCATAAACTCACATTTAGCTTAATATAGATATAGATGGATAGATATATAATTATATACATAAATATGTAAAGTTTATATGTTTATGCATATATATAAACTATAGATATAGCACTGTCCACTAAGAGGGCCTAGAAGCAGAGGCATCACAGTAGCAATCTTCGGAACTTGGTTCACATCCTGAACCAAGAAATAGCATCTACCATTCTTCAGGGATCCTTGGAGAAATAACTAATTTTAGAGCAGGGACAGGGAATATACGAGAGGACCCTGAAGTATCTTGTAGTACCTGAAAGTGAGGAAGTTCTCAAGAGACAAAATGATATGAGATTATCAAAGGGACTTAGGAGCAAACTTAAAAATGCTCCCAATGGCCAAGGCTGGAACAATTCCAGCAACAAAATAAAGTAGTATCGGATTATAACCTAAATTATAAAATACATATCCATGGGTCCATTGTGATATAAATAAAACAATAAAATAGATTAATGGAAGACAAGAGACAAATATCCCAAACAAAAGAATTAAATATAATTTACTCAAATGTTCCCCTTCAAAAAGGTGGAGCTAAGATATCTCCCACCCATACTGTAAGTGTGGGCTGTACTTAGTGACTTGCTTACAAAAGATGGAGTATAAAAAAGGGAGGAGAAAGTAATTTTACATTAAAGACATGTAATGAACATTACATCAGTCAAATGATTAAGGATAACATCATCAGTGATAAGTTATGTTGATAGCATGTACCCTTGAATGATGCGATGAGAATGGCGCTGTATTATTCAGGGTTCTCCAGAGAAACAGAACCAATACAATGTGTGCATATATTAGATGAGATTTATTATAAGGAATTGGCTTACAAGATTATGGAGATTGGGAAGTTCAAGTTTGCACTTTAGGCTGGCAGGCTCAAAACCCAGGAGAGCCATTGGTGCAGATGAAGTCCAAAGGCACACTGCTGGATGCTGGTCTTTTTGTTTTATTGAAGTCTTCAACTAATTGGATGAGGCTCATCCACATTATAGAAGGCAATCTACCTATTCAAAGTTCACTGACTTAAATGTTAATCCCAACCAAAAACACCCACCAAGTTGACACACAACATTAACAATCACGATTTCACCACTTTTCAACTTGGCACTCATATGTATCTCTGTAAACTATACCTAATCTCCAAATAAAGACAAATAAGAATGACATACTTTCGCTTAACATGATACAATTATCCTGTGTACAAACAAAATGCATTAACCCTTTCCTCAGAAGAGAATGCAAAGTACTTGGGCGATGTTTACTTTTCTCGTTGATATCCTGTGACTTAAATACTATGATGTAAAGTTAACAATACTTAAATACTATGATATAAAGTTAATACATCTATGTCACATGAAAAGGGGATAAGAGAGAGAAGAAAAAAAAATATTTAATATATATACCCAAACATTCATGACAAAATAAGGAGGAAATAAAATTCTCTCCAGGAGGAGCCAAGATGGCGCCGTGAGTAGTCCTCTTTGTCTCTCGCCCTTCGAGTCTACAATTATTTGGACACTTATCGCTTGACAAAGGATATCCAGACAGCATCTCAGGACGTCTGAGACACCCACGCGACTATACATCGGAAGGCGGATGGACTTTCCTCCGGGAGGATGTGGAAATAGGTGAGGGCTCTCCGACCCCGACGGGCAGCCTGGTACCCGCAAGCGGCTTTCTTCCAACGGACGCCCCCAGAGGATCCACGCACGTCTAGGGCAGGAGCGAGAACACAACAGAGGAGCGACGGTGGAAACAGGTGACCAGAACCCTACCTAAACCCCCTGCAATTACTCCTAAACGCAGAGGGAAACTTTGGAGTTGCACACCTGAGCCCGCGGGGAGAGTCTCTCCCCGCCATTGGCGGGGGGATCCAGCCTGGTGCTCGGGGCGCCCGGAGGGTCCCAGAGAGAGACACGGAGGGCACGGAGATCTCCCAGCTGCCGTTGCCCGCCCCGTGGGACTAGGGATTGCCGGAGATCTCGGAGAGGACCGGGGCGGGGGGAATTTTCAAAGGCCGGTCCTGCGACCCGGAGGGGAAGCGCCGGAGCTCCGCCCGGTCAGCAGACAAAACTCTCTGTCTGCCATTAGCAGAGGGGCCACGCTGAGCATTCACGGCTCCGGGAGAGGCCCGGAGAGAAGCCCTGAGGGCGGGGCGACCCCCAGCTGCCGTTGCCCGCCCCGTGGGGCTAGGGATTGCCGGAGATCTCGGAGAGGACCGGGGCGGGGGGAATTTTCAAAGGCCGGTCCTGCGACCCGGAGGGGAAGTACCGGAGCTCCGCCCGGTCAGCAGACAAAACTCTCTGTCTGCCATTAGCAGAGGGGCCACGCTGAGCATTCACGGCTCCGGGAGAGGCCCGGAGAGAAGCCCTGAGGGCGGGGCGACCCCCAGCTGCCGTTGCCCACCCCGTGAGGCTAGGGATTGCCGGAGATCTCGGAGAGGACCGGGGCCGGGGGAATTTTCAAAGGCCGGTCCTGCCACCCGGAGGGGAAGCGCCGGAGCTCCGCCCGGGCAGCAGACAAAACCCTCTGCCTGCGGTTAGCAGAGGGGCCACGCCCAGCATTCACGCTCCGGCAGAGGCCCGGAGAGAAGCCCTGAGGGCGGGGCGACCCCCAGCTGCCGTTGCCCGCCCCGTGGGGCTAGGGATTGCCGGAGATCTCGGAGAAGACCGGGGCGGGGGGAACTTTCAAAAGGCCGGTCCTGCGACCCGGAGGGGAAGCGCTGGAGCTCCGCCCAGGCAGCAGACAAAACTCTCTGTTTGCTATTAGCAGAGGGGCCACGCTGAGCATTCACGGCTCCGGCAGACGCCCGGAGAGAAGCCCTGAGGGCGGGGCGACCCCCAGCTGCCGTTGCCCACCCCGTGAGGCTAGGGATTGCCGGAGATCTCGGAGAGGACCGGGGCCGGGGGAATTTTCAAAGGCCGGTTCTGCGACCCGGAGGGGAAGCGCTGGAGCTCCGCTGGGCAGCAGACAAAACTCCCTGTCTGTCATTGGCAGAGGGGCCACGCCCAGCATTCACGGCTCCGGGAGAGGCCAGGAGAGAAGCCCTGAGGGCGGGGCGACCCCCAGCTGCCATTGCCCGCCCCGTGGGTCTAGGGATTGCCGGAGATCTCGGAGAGGACTGGGGCTGGAGAGAGTTCCAGAGACCCAGCTTAGTAGCCTAGGGGGAAACCCTACAGGCTCACAGCAGCCTTAGGGAAAGCCTCTGCACAGCACCAGTAGAAGGCACCCAGCCGCCAGCCACAAGGCTGGAAGACCCCAGGGCAAAAGCAGCATAACTAGGTGTACTAACCACAGACTGTAGAAGAGGCCAATAGCTCTCCTGCGACCTATAGAGGACAAGTGAGATTTGGTGGGTGCCGACAGCAACGGAGCGACAAATATAAGTGATCCCACCCCTGGCTGCTGGAAAAGCCCATAACACCGTTGCAGACCCCAAGGAGAGAGCACATCTAGGTGGGCTGCAACAGTAGGCACCTGCAGCCTGAAGCCCCCCTGTGACGGCCCCCACAGCAGAGGAGGGAATCCAAAGGGCCACTGTGGCTACGAAGAGGGGCCCAGGCCCAGTTAGCAACTACGGACAGGGTTCCTGGTTGGTGAAATATAAACAGCTGCTCCTCCCACCGCAGCAGCTGAAACAAGTGAAAGGAGCAACTAAACTCTATCTCCATGCGGAGGCACAAATCAACAACATCAAGCAATATGAAAAAATACATCAAATCTCCAGAACAGAAAGAAAGCAACAAATACACAGAAAACAATCCCAAAGAAAATGAGATGTATAACCTAAATGACGATGACTTCAAAACAGCCATCATTAAGATTCTCAATGAGTTAAGAGAGAATTCTGACCGACAACTCAACGAGTTCAGGAGCTATGTCACAAAAGAGTTTGATACGATAAAGAAGAACCAAACAGAAATATTGGAAATGAAGAACACAATAGAGGAGATTAAGAAAAATCTAGATGCTCTGAACAGTAGGGCCGATAATATGGAGGAAAGAATTAGCAATTTGGAAGATGGCAATATAGAATTGTTGCAGGCAGAGGAGGAGAGAGAAGCAAGACTTAAAAGAAATGAAGAAACTCTCCGAGAATTATCAGACACAATTAGGAGATGCAACGTAAGGATTATAGGTATACCAGAGGGAGAAGAGAAGGAGAAAGGGGCAGAAAACCTATTCAAAGAAATAATGGCTGAGAACTTCCCAAATCTGGTGAGGGAGATGGATCTTCAGGTGACAGAAGCCAATAGATCTCCAAACTTTATCAATGCAAGAAGACCAACTCCACGGCATATAGTAGTGAAGCTAGCAAGAGTCAACGACAAGGAGAAAATATTAAGGACAGCCAGGCAAAAGAAACTAACCTACAAAGGAACCCCCATCAGGCTATCAGCAGATTTCTCAGCAGAAACTTTACAGGCTAGAAGAGAGTGGAATGATATATTCAAAAATCTGAAGGACAAAAATCTACAGCCGAGAATTCTCTACCCAGCGAAAATATCCTTCAAATACGATGGAGAAATAAAAACTTTCCCAGACAAACAAAAATTAAGGGAGTTCATTGCCACAAAACCTCCTCTTCAGGAAATCCTCAGGAAAACCCTCTTTCCTGAAAAATCCAAAAAAGGAAAGGGGCTACAAAACCAAGAGCAGAGGAGATAAGTAGAAGGACAACAACAGAGAGTAGTAGCTCTACATCAGAACAGATTAAACCATGGGACGAGAAACAAAGGAAACTGAAGAAAACCGGAAAACAAGACACAAAATGGGAGTGGTAGGCCCCCACGTCTCAATAATCACTCTAAATGTAAATGGATTGAACTCCCCAATCAAAAGACACAGAGTGGCAGGATGGATCAAAGAACAAGATCCAACAATATGCTGCCTCCAGGAAACACACCTCAGCCCCAAAGACAAACACAGACTCAGAGTGAAGGGATGGAGAACAATACTCCAAGCTAATAATGAACAAAAGAAAGCAGGTGTCGCTATACTAATATCAGACAAGGTAGATTTCAAAGCAAAACAGATAAAGAAAGATAAAGAGGGACAGTATATAATGATAAAAGGGACTCTCCACCAAGAAGACATAACACTTATAAATATATATGCACCCAACACAGGAGCACCAAAATTTGTAAAGCAACTCTTAATAGAACTAAAAGAAGACATCAACAACAATACAATAATAGTAGGGGACCTCAACACACCATTAACACCAATGGACAGAACATCCAGACAGAAAATCAACAAGGAAATAATAGAATTAAATGAAAAATTAGACCAGATGGACTTAATAGATATATATAGAACACTTCATCCAAAAACAGCAGGTTACACATTCTTCTCAAGTGCACATGGAACATTCTCAAGGATTGACCATATTTTGGGAACCAAAGCAAACATCAATAAATACAAGAGAGTTGAAATAATATCAAGCATCTTTTCTGATCATAACGCTATTAAACTAGAAATCAACTACAAGAAAAAAGCAGAGAAAGGTGCAAAAATGTGGAGACTAAACAACACGCTTCTCAACAAACAATGGATCATTGAAGAAATTAAAGAAGAAATCAAATATTATCTGGAGACAAATGAAAATGAGAACACGACATACCAAATCATTTGGGATGCAGCAAAAGCAGTCCTAAGAGGGAAATTCATCGCAATACAGGCTCACCTCACTAAACAAGAAAAAGCTCACGTAAGCAACCTCAAACGACACCTAACAGAACTAGAAAAAGAAGAACAAACAAAGCCCAGAGTCAGTAGAAGGAGGGAAATAATAAAAATAAGAGCAGAAATAAACGATATTGAAACAAAAAAGACAATAGAAAGGATCAATGAAACAAAGAGTTGGTTCTTCGAAAGAATTAACAAAATTGACAAACCCCTAGCCAGACTCACCAAGAAAAGAAGAGAGAAAGCGCAAATTAATAAAATCAGGAATGAGAGAGGAGAAATCACAACAGATACCAATGAAATACAAGAGATCATAAGAGAATACTATGAAAAACTATATGCCAACAAATTGAACAACCTGGAAGAAATGGACAAATTCCTAGACTCCTACAATCTCCCCAAACTGAATCAGGAAGAAATGGAGAATCTGAATAGACCAATCACAAGAAAGGAAATAGAAACGGTAATCAAAAACCTTCCCAAAAACAAGAGTCCAGGACCAGACGGCTTCTCTGGAGAATTCTACCAAACATTCAAAGAAGACTTAATACCTATTCTCCTCAAACTGTTCCAGAAAATTGAGAAAGATGGAGAACTCCCTAACACATTCTATGAAGCCAACATCACTCTGATCCCCAAACCTGACAAGGACAACACAAAGAAGGAGAACTACAGGCCGATATCACTGATGAACATAGATGCAAAAATCCTCAACAAAATTTTGGCAAACCGATTACAGCAATACATCAAAAAGATTATACACCATGATCAAGTGGGATTTATACCAGGGACACAGGGATGGTTCAACATCCGCAAGTCAATCAACGTGATACACTACATCAACAAAATGAAAAACAAAAACCACATGATCATCTCAATAGACGCAGAGAAAGCATTCGACAAGATCCAACACCCATTTATGATAAAAACCCTCAGTAAAATGGGTATAGAAGGAAAGTACCTCAACATAATAAAGGCCATATATGATAGACCCACAGCCAACATCATACTCAATGGACAAAAGCTGAAAGCCATCCCTCTGAGGACAGGAACAAGACAAGGGTGCCCACTTTCACCACTCCTATTCAACATAGTACTGGAGGTGCTGGCCAGAGCAATTCGGCAGGAAAAAAAAATAAAAGGAATCCAAATAGGTAACGAAGAAGTAAAACTCGCGTTGTTTGCAGACGACATGATCTTATACATAGAAAACCCCAAAGAATCCACAGAAAAACTATTAGAAATAATCAACAACTACAGCAAAGTAGCAGGGTATAAAATTAACGTGCATAAATCAGTAGCATTTCTATACACTAACAATAAACTAACAGAAAAAGAACTCAAGAACTCTATCCCATTCACAATCGCAACGAAAAGAATAAAATACCTTGGGATAAACTTAACCAAGGAAGTGAAGGATCTATACAATGAAAACTACAAGACTTTCTTGAAAGAAATTGACGATGACATAAAGAGATGGAAAGACATTCCTTGCACATGGATTGGAAGAATAAACATAGTTAAAATGTCCATACTACCCAAAGCAATATACAGATTCAATGCTATCCCAATCAGAATCCCAAGAACATTCTTCACAGAAATTCAACAAACAATCCTAAAATTCATATGGGGGAACAAAAGACCACGAATTGCTAAAGCAATCCTGAGCAAGAAAAACAAAGCCGGCGGAATCACAATCCCTGATTTCAAAACATACTACAAAGCTACAGTGATCAAAACAGCATGGTACTGGTACAAAAACAGGTGCACAGATCAATGGAACAGAATTGAAAGCCCAGAGATAAAACCACACATCTATGGACAGCTAATCTTCGACAAAGGAGCAGAGGGCCTACAATGGAGAAAAGAAAGTCTCTTCAACAAATGGTGCTGGGAAAACTGGACAGCCACATGCAAAAGATTGAAAATCGACCATTCTTTTTCACCACACACCAAAATAAACTCAAAATGGATCAAAGACCTAAAGATTAGGCCTGAGACAATAAGTCTTTTGGAAGAGAATATAGGTAGTACACTCTTTGACATCAGTTTCAAAAGAATCTTTTCGGACACTGTAACTCCTCAGTTGAGGGAAACAATAGAAAGAATAAACAAATGGGACTTCATCAGACTAAAGAGCTTCTTCAAGGCAAGGGAAAACAGAATTGAAACAAAAAAACAGCTCACTAATTGGGAAAAAATATTTACAAGCCACTTATCCGACAAAGGGTTAATCTCCATAATATACAAAGAACTCACACTGCTTAACAACAAAAAAACAAACAACCCGATCAAAAAATGGGCAGAGGACATGAACAGACATTTCTCAAAAGAAGATATGAATATGGCCAATAGACACATGAAAAGATGTTCATCATCGCTAATCATCAGGGAAATGCAAATCAAAACTACACTAAGATATCACCTTACCCCCGTTAGATTGGCAAAAACATCCAAAACCAAGAACGACAAATGTTGGAGAGGTTGTGGAGAAAGAGGAACCCTCATACACTGTTGGTGGGAATGCAAACTGGTACAGCCACTATGGAAAACAGTATGGAGATTTCTCAAAAAGTTAAAAATAGAAATACCCTATGACCCAGCCATCCCATTACTGGGTATCTATCCTAAGAACCTGATATCAGATATCTCAAGAGTCCGTTGCACCCCTATGTTCATCGCAGCATTATTTACAATAGCCAAGACGTGGAACCAGCCTACATGCCCAGAAACTGATGATTGGATAAAGAAGATGTGGTATATATACACAATGGAATACTACTCAGCCATAAAAAAAGACGAAATTGGCCCATTCACAACAATGTGGATGGACCTCGAGGGCATTATGTTAAGCGAAATAAGTCAGTCAGAGAAAGACGAACTCTATATGACTCCACTCATAGGTGGAAATTAGTATATTGAGAAGGAGATCTGATCGGTGGTTACCAGGGAAAAGGGGGGGTGGGGGGAGGGCACGGAGGGGGTAGTGGTGTACCCACAACATGACTAACAAAAATGTACAACTGAAATTTCACAAGCCTGTAATCCATCATAACATTAATAAAAAAAAAAAAAAAAAAAAAAAAAAAAAAAAAAATAAGGAGGAAATAGTCATGACAATTATGGTCCTCATTTCTGTAACTGGTCACATGATTGCAGCTGGTGTTCATAACTACCTTCTTCCACTATCCAGTCCGTCCATATTCCCTTTGCTTTCAGCAAGCACCTCAGCTGGTCATGGTTCTCCACCTGGTGGAATAACCCAAAATTAGTTACTGAAGGCTCTGGTTCATTAGTAGTCCCAGCTAGATTGAGTTGCTGTAGTTTTCTATTGACTTTAACCACAGGGTGTGGTTCCCTTGTGAAGTAGCAGTCCAATTTAACCTTGGTAGTCAGGATCAATCACTTCAGCCAGTGCAGTAACTGTTGTTTGCTCATTGTTTCAGAGGCATGAGCAGTCCAAAATGACCAGATGACAGTCTTACATTCCAGTTCAGTGGAATCTTTGTTGTGTCTCTTGGTGGACACTTTCCTCTTTTTGGAAATAAGACCTCTAGGCAAGCCGAGTATAAAGTCATGAGGAGAGGAAGCAAAAATTTTACTAGTGGGTCACTAGGGGTAATAGTGAGTAGTGCCATTATTATTTCCACCCCTTGATTCCTGGATCTGTGAATCATGGCTATAGGGAAGTAGCACCATAAATTGGATGCTGATTTGGATCATACAAAGCCTATTAGAGAACCCTATCCCGGTTCTGCAAGGTGTTGCCACCTAGTGGCACTGTAACTGAGTCTTCAAAAGGCCATTCCACCGAACTTTCAAGGCTGCTGCTTCTGGATGGTGGGAAAGATGGTAACACGAGTGAATTCCATGAGCATAGGTCCATTGCTGTACTTTATTTTCTGTGAAGTGTGTTCCTTGATCAGAAACAATGCTGTGTGGAATAACATGACGATACACAAGGCATTCTGCAAAACCACAGATGGTAGTTTTGGTAGAAGCATTGCATGCAGGGAAGGAAAATCCATATCCAGAGCAGTGTCTATTCTGGTAAGAACAAAATGGTGCCCCTTCCATGATGGAAGTCATCCAATGTAACCAATCTGCCATCAGGTAGCTGGCTAATTATCCTTGGGAATAGTACCATATCTGTGACTCAATGTTCGCCTCTGCCGCTGGAACATTGGGCAATCAACAGTAGCTGTAGCTAGTTCAGTGACCTTGGCGAGTAAATGCCCATATTGCTGAGAACATGCATAGCCTCTATCCCTGCCTTCATGACTAGTTTGTTCATGAGTCCATTGGCCGTGACGGGGTGGCTGTAGAAAGAGGCTGACTGGTATCCACAGAATGGGTGATCCTATACACTTGATTATTAAAAACCAACTCTGCTAAGGTCACACTTTGGTGGACATTGATATAGGGCATGAATATCTTCACAATTTTTGCCCATTCAGAGAGGTCAATCCACGTACTTCCTCTCCTTGTCACCAATTTTCCAATCATGTTCCAAGTCCTTGACCATGCAGCCAAACCATTGGCAACAGCCATGAATCAGTACATAATCATGACTAGCCATATCTCTTTCCATAGCAGAGTGAACGATCAGGTTTTTTTGCTTGAAGTTCTGCCCTCTGGTAGGATTTCCCTTCACCACTTTCCAGGGATGTCCCAGAAAGGGGCTACAGTACTGTAGTTGTCCATTTTCAGTTGTTCCCTGCATATTGTGCAGAACTGACTGTAAACCAAGTCTGAATTTACTCTTCTTCTCTCAATTGACAGTAGGATACTCCCCATGAGACGATAGGCACAAGCTGAGAGAGAGAAGGTAGTGTGACAGAGGTGGGGACCATGGGCATTTGGGTCACTTCTTCATGTAACTTATGCCTTCAATACCTGCTTTCATATATATTACTTCCATTTGATGATGGAATGCTACTGTGTATGCCCCAATTTATGGCTTGCTGGATCAGATAACACTCAGCTAATGACTGGCAGCTCAGGTTGCATGGCAACTTGATGGCCCCATGGTTAAGCATTCAGTCTCTGCTAAGGCTCAGTAGCTGTTTTTCAAAAGGAGAATAGCTATCCACAGAGCATGACAAGGCTTTGCTCCAAAATCCTAAGGGTCTTCACAGTGATTCATCTATAGGGGCATGCCAAAGGCTCCACACAACATCCTTGTCTGCCACTGACACTACAAATCACCATTGAATCTGCTGGATCATTTGGCCCAAGTGGCAGAACAGTTTGCATGGCAGCCTGGACCTATTATAGAGCCTTCTTTTTTGCTGGGCTCCACTCAAAACCACAAAACTAGTAGCTCTTCTGATCACTCAGGCAAGGGCTCAAAGTAGCACAGCCAAATGACAAACATGTTGCCTCCAAAATCCAAAGAGGTCAATTTGGTGTTGTGCCTCTTTTTTGGTTGTATGAAGGGCCAGATGCAACAACTTATCCTTCATTTTAAAAGAGGTATCTTGACATGCTGCTCACTGCTAAACTCTCAGAAATTTTGCTTAGGTAGAAGGTCCCTCAATCTTTCTTGGATTTATTTCCCACTCGCTTGCACATAGATGTATTACCAATAAATACATCTAGAGTAGTAGCACTTCTTGCTCACTAAGTCCAGTTAGCATAATGTCATCAACGTAATGGACCATTGTGATATCTCTTGGAAGGGAAAGGTTTTCAAGATCCTTGCAAAGTAAATTATGACATAAGTTTGGCGAGTTGATATATCCCTGAGATAGGAAAGTGACAGTGTGTTCCTGGCCTTGCCAGTTGAAAGCAAACTGCTTTTGGTGGTCTTTATTAGCAGGCATGGAGAAAAAAGAATTTTCCAGATAAATAGTTGCATACCACATACTAGGGGATGGTTAATTTGTTCAAATAATAAAACCCCATCTGGTACAGCAGCTGCAATTGGAGTCATCATCTGACTAAGTTTATACTAATCCACTGTCATTCTCCAATATCCATCTGTCTTCTCCACAGGCCAATTAGGTGAGTTTAATGCAATATGGTGAGAATCCGCACCCCTGAAAATGTTAAGCCCTTGATGATGGCACTAATCTCTGCAATCTCTCCAGAAATATAGTATTGCTTTTAGTTTACTATTTGTCTAGGTATAGGCAGTTCTTGTGGCTTCCACTTTGCCTCTCCCACTATAACATCCGTTGCTCCACAGGTCAGGGAACCAATACGGGTATTCTGCCAGTTGATGAGCATATTCCAATTATGCATTCCAGAACAGGGGAAATAAGCACAAAATGGGTTTGGTAACCCACTGGGCCCAGTATGAGATAGATCTAAGCTAAAACTCCATTGATCATCTGCACCTGACCTCCATAAGTCTCTACTTTGACTGGTAGAACACAGTGAAATTTTCGGTTTCCTGGAATTAGTGTCAGTTCAAAGTCATTGTCCACTTGTCCCCAAAAGTCTGGCTATTTTCTTCTCCCAAACACATAGTTACCATGGTAAAAGGCAATAGGTCCTTTTGGGGAAGGCTGGGAGAAAATTAACAGTATAAAGTTTTGACAGTGTATAAGATCCTCCATTAATGGGACTTAGCCTTCCATTTGTTGTAGGCATTGTGGGTCTGTACATTGGCTCAAGTCTGGGAATTAATTTAGGTACTATGATTCTGTGTTTTTATGATTCAGGTTAGACTTTTGTTCACTTGACCTGGAACTTGTCAACTTGTACAGATCAAGTAAGAATGTAATAGGCTTCCTATGTATTTCACACGTGATCAAATAGCCAACACCATTGGTCTGCACAAGTCAGACTATTCTAGTTGCTTCTTTGACTCTGCTGTCTGTTAGAGTAACCACACTTACCTTGCCATTGGTGGTAGAGTGCCACCATTTGGCCCCTGCCACCTTGGGATCTAATTATTCCCATTATATTTAGGTTTACCAATTCATTGACCATAGTTCCTACTGATAACAGAGCACTTCAAGGAAGCTGAGGCTCCTCTCACAAATTTGTTTCTCATAGTCACATGTTCTGGAAAAAATTTGTGTTCTCTACCCTTCTAGAGTGAGTGAGTAGGTCTTAAATGGTAAATCCACTCTAACATCCTCATCTCCCTAAGCCTTTAAATCCCTTCCTCTAAAGTAAACCAAAGCATATCTGGCATTTTTACCTTAGTCACTGTGGGCCACCTTTTGGTCTATGTTTCAGTCAATCAGACAAAGGCCTTGGTACTTCCTCAAGCTGCAAAATTAAATGCGGAATCTGCTTAGCTGGGCCCATATCAATATATTTGGCCTGACTCAACTTTGCTGTTTTCTATAGATTTTATAGCTTTTATGCCTCTCATTTACTCCCTTACTGGCTTCTTTGTGTTTAGTTGGTTTTTTGCTTTTAGTTGAACATGTTTTTATTCCCTTCTCATTTCCTTTTATGTACATTCCATAGATCTAATTGTGACTGTCCTGAGGACTATATAAAACATCCTAAAGTTCTAAAAATCTATTTAAAACTGATAACTTCCATTATATACAAAAGCTACTCTTTAATAGCTCTGCTCCCCCCCAACTCTATGTTACTTATATCACAAATTACCTCCTTATATGTTGTGTATCTGTTGGCATTGATTTATAGTTTTTAAAAATCCTTTGTTTCTTAAATCCTATAAAAGAATTAAAATTAGAGTTATGAACCAAAACTACAGTAATACAGGTCATTATATTTTTATGTGTGTCCATATATTTTATTGGAGAACTTTATATTTTCATATGGCTTTGAAGGTCTAGCATCCTTTTGTTTGAACTTGAGGAACTCTCTTTAGCACTTATTTAGAGCAGGTATAATGGTAATGAGATCCCTCAGCTTTTGTTTATCTAGGAATATTTTAATTTCTCCTCATTTTTGAAAAACGGTTTTGCTGGATATAATATTCTCAGTTAAGAGATTTTTTTTCTTTCAGTACTTTAAATATACCATTCTGTTTCTTTATAGTCTGTAAGATTTCTTCTGAGAAATACGCTGATAATCTTATACAGGCTCACTTTTATGTGATGAGTCACTTTTCTCTTGCTCTTTCAAGATTCTCTCTTCCTCTTTGATGCTCAAAAGTTTGATTATAAAGTGTCTGGATGTGGGCCTCTTTAGGTTTACCATAGGTAGAGTGTGTTGAGCTTCTTGTATTAGTATATCAATTCTTTCCTCAAATTTCAGATTTTAATGGTCATTCTATCTTCAAATAAAGTCTTTTCCCCTATTTTTCCATGTCCTCCTTTTAAAATTCCCATAATGCATATATTAATACACTTGTTAGAGTTACATACGCCCCTTAGTCTCTTTTCAATTTTCTTCATTTTTTCCCCCTTTTGCTCCTGAGACTTGATAATTTCAAATAACTTGTCTTCAAGTTTGTGGATTCTTTCTTCTGCCTATTTGAATTTGCTATAGATCCCATCTAGTGAATGTTTCACTTCAGTTATTATATATTTTAGCTACAGAATTTCCTTTTTTCCAGATTTATTGAGATATAATTGACAAAATATTGTGTAAGTCTAAGACATATGACATGTTGATTTGATAAATTTACATGTTGAAATATGATGATCACTATAGTGTCAGCTAACATTATTATGTCACCTAATTGCTATCTCTTTTTGTAGTGAAAACCTTTAAGATGTAGTTTCTTAACAACTTTCAAGCATATAATACATTTTTTGTTAAATATGATCACAATGCTGTGCATTAGATCCCTAGAACTTATTCATCTTCCAATTGGAAGTCTGTGTCCTTTGACCAACATCTCTCCATTTCCCCTACCCTCAGACCCGGTTAATCATCATTCTACTCTCTGTTTCTATAAATTCAGGTATTTTAAGATTCCACATATAAGTGATATAATACAGTATTTGCTTTTTCTGTCTATTTCACTTAACATAACGCCTTCAAGGTCCTATATATATGTGTGTGTGTGTGTATATATATAATTATGTCATCTTTATCCATCCATCCATTGAGTGACACTTAGGTTGTTTTCATATTCTTGGATACATACTCAGAAGTGGAATACCTGGATCATATGGCAGCTCTATTTTTAATTTTTTGAGGAACCTCCATACAGTTTTCCACAATGGCTGTACCAATTTACATTCCCACCAACAGTGCACAAGGGTTCCCTTTTCTCCTCATCCTCATCAGCATTTGTTATCTCTTGTTTTTTTGATAACAGCCATTCTAACAGTTGTGAAGTGATATCTCATTGTGATTTTGATTTGCATTTCCCTGATGATTAGTGATGTTGAGCATCTTTTTATGTACCTCTTGGCCATTTGGATATCTTCTTGAGAAAAATGTCATTCAGTTTGTCTGCCCGTTTTTTAATCAGATTCATTGGTTTTCTTGTTATTGAGTTGTATGAGTTTTTTTTTTTTTTTTTACGTATTTTGGATATTAATCCTTTGTCAGATATACGGTTTCCAAATATTTTCTCCCGTTCCATAGTTCTCCTTTTCATTTTGTTATTTGTTTCCTTTGCTGTACAGAAGCTTTTTAGTTTGCTATAGTCCCACTTGTTTATTTTTGCTTTGGTTGCTTGTCCTTTTGGTATCATATCCAAAAAATTTTGCCAAGACCAATGTCAAGAAGTTTTTCCCAATATTTTCTTCTAGAATATTTATCATTTGAGGTCTTACATTTAAGTCTTTAATCTTTTCAAGTTAATTTTTGTGTATGGTGTAAGACAGTGATCCGATTTCATCTTTCTGCATGTGGTTATCTAGTTTTCCTATGACCACTTATTGAAAAGACTATCCTTTCCCCATTGAGTATTCTTGGCTTCCCTGTCAAATATTAGTTGACCATATATGAGAGGGTTTATTTCTGCCCTCTCAAGTTTGTTCCATTGGTCCTTGTGTCTATTTTCATGCCAGTACCATACTGTTTTGATTACTATAGCTTCATAGTATAGTTTGAAATCAGGAAGTGTGATGCCTCCATCTCTGTTCTTCTTTTTCAGGATTACTTTGGCTATTCAGGGTCTTTTGTAGTACCATACAAATTTCAAGATTGTTTTTCTATTTTTGTGAATAATGTCATTGGAATTTTCATAAAGTTTTCTTTGGATTTATAGATGGCTTTGGGCAGTATGGACATTTTAACAATATTAATTCTTCCAATCCATGAAAAAGGGATTTTGTTTCATTTACTTGCATCTTCTTCAATTTATTTCATCAAAGTCTTGTAGTTTTCAGTGTACAGATCTTTCACATCCTTTGTTGAATTTATTCCTAAGTATTTTCTTGTTTTTGATGCTATTGTGAATGGAATTGTTTTCTTTACTTCTTTATCAGATATTTTGTTGTTAGTGTATAGAAATGCAACTCGTTTCCATGTTGATTTTTGCATCCTGCATCTTTACAGAATCTATTGATTAATTCTAAGGTTTTTGCTGGATTCTTTAGGATTTTCTACATATAAGATCATATCATAGGCAAAGACAAATTTACTTTTTTCCAATTTGCATGCCTTTTATTTCTTTGTCTTGCCTGTTTTCTCTAGCTAGGACATCTAGTGATGTGTTGAATAGGAGTGGTGAGAGTGAGCTCCCTTGTTTTGTCCCTGATCTTCATGGAAAGCTTTCAACCTTTCACCATTGATTATGGCGTTAGGTATGGGTTTATCATATACAGACTTTATTATGTTGAGGTACGCTCCTTCTATACCCAATTTATTGAGAGTTTTTATCATGAAAGGATGTTGAACTTTGCCAAATGTTTTCTATGCATCTATTGAGATAACCGTATGATTTTAATCTTTCCTTCTATTGATATAGTATATCACATTTATTGATTTGTGAATGTTGAACAATCCTTGCATCCTAGGGAAAAAACCAATTAAACTTGGTGTGTGATTATTTAATGTGCTGTTCTATTCAGCTTGCTAATATTTTGTTAAGAACTTTTGCTTCTATATTCATCAGGGATTTTGGTCTATGGTTTTCTTTTCTTGTAGCGTCCTATCTGGCTTTGGCTTCAGGGTGATATTAGCCTCATTAAATGAGTTTGAGGGTGTTCACTTCTTTTCAACTTTTTGAAAGAGTTTAAGAAGGAAGGATTGGTGTTAATTCTTCTCAAAATATTTGGTAGAATTCACAAATAAATCTATCTGATCCTTGGCTTTTCTTTGTTGGGAGGCTTTTTATTACTGACTCAATCTCCTTACTTATTATTGGTCTGTTCATAGTTTCTATTTTGTCATGGTTCAGTCTTGTTAAATCATATGTTTCTAGGCATGTATCCATTTCATCAAGGTTATCCAATTTTTCAGCATATTATTGTTCACAGTACTCTCTTATGAGTTTATGTATTCTGTGGTATCAGTGGTAATATCTTCCCTTTCATTTCTGATTTTATTTGTTTGAGTCTTCTCTCTTTTTTTCTTACTTAATCTAGCTAAAGCTTTGTAAATTTTGTTTATTTTTCAAAAAAACAGCTCTTAGTTTTATTGCTATTGTCTATTGTCTTCTGGTCTCTATGTCATTTATTTCTCCTCTGAACTTTGTTATTTTTTCCTTCCGTTAACTTTGGTCTTAGCTTGTAATTCTTTTTCTACTTCCTTGAGGTGTAAAGTTAGGTTGTTTATTTGAGACCTTTCTTTTTTCTTAATATAGGTATTTATTGCTATAAACTTCCCTCTTTAGAGCTATTTTGCAGCATCACATATGTTTTAGTATGTTGTGTTTCCATTTTCACATGTTTCTAGATATTTAAAATTTCTTTTCTGACTTATTGGTTGTTCAGGAGTGTGTTTTTTAATTTCCACATATTTGTAAATTTTCCAGCTTTCCTATTGTTGTTGATTTCTAGTTTTATACCATGGTGGTAACAAAGATATTTGGTAGGATTTCAATCTTCTTAAATTGCTAAAATTTGTTTTGTGGCCTATCATATGATCTATCCTGGAGAATGGTTGACGCATGCTTGAGAAGAATGTGTATTCTGCTGCTGTTGAATGAAATGCTTTATATATGGTTGTTAGGTCCATTTGGTCTAAAGTATGCTTTCAGTCCAATATTTAATTGTTCATTTTCTATTTGGATGATTTCTCTGTTGTTGAATGTGGGGTTCATTTGTAGGTTACAATCTTCTTTTCTCTTGCTGCTTTTAGAATTCTTTCCTTATGTTTGATTTTTGACAATTTTATTGTAATGTTTAATTATAATGTTTATTATAAGTTTAATTATAATATTCATTATAATTATAAAGTTTTAATAATTTTATTAAAGTTATCTTTTCTTGGAAGATCATTTTAGATTGAAATTATGGGGTGACATAGTATCTTCATGAACTTGGATATATACATTTCTCCCCACATTTAGGAAGTTCTCAGATATTATTTATTTAAATATGCTTTCTGCTTAATTCTCCATCTATTCTCCTTCTTGAATTTCAATACTTTGTACATTGGTTTTTTTTGATGTTGTGCCATAGATCATACATTTTCTTTGGTTCTTTTTTATAATTTATGTATCTTTGTTAATGTTCTCATTTTGTCCATATACTGTATCCCTGATTTTGTTTAGTTATCTGTCCATGTTATTCAACACATTACACATATTTAAGACAGTTGTTTTAATTTATCATTAAACACTCAGAGGCTTTGTTTCCTTAGTATCAGTTTCTGGAGATTTATATGAGTCCTTTGAATAGGCCATGTTTCCTTGTTTCTTTGTATGCCTTGTGACCTTTCATTGAAAACTAGGCTTTTAAAACAACAGTAACCTCTCACAGTCTTTATGGACTAGTTCAATGCAGGAAAATACCTTCACTAATTAGCCTGGCATAAAGGATCATGGTCTTCTGAAACCTTTTCCAGGAGTGTGTCTTCCCTGGGCCTCTGTGTGTGCTTTAATTCCAGTTCCCCAGTATGCACATCTACTTTTAAATGCCCTAATTTCCCTAACAGGCCCGCTCCTATTTATTCTCAGGGCCTTACATGTTGAATTGTTTTTCTCTGCCCATAATCTCTTGTCACCAGGCACCTGCGGAACTGCAGTCCCCTGAAGCTCTCACACAGAGCAGCACCCACCACTCCTTCCTGTGCCCCCCCCCCACCTGATAACTAATCCATTCCACTGTTCTCATCAAGCAAGACAGAAAACAGTCCTTCAGGCATCCACCAGAGAAGCCAGAACATTGCAAGCAAGTTCTACCCTTTTCTTCCTTTTCTGGTAGAGAAGCCCAGAATAGAGCAGCTTCCACATGCTTGTGCCATGCTGGACAGGGTGAGATAAGGAGAGGAAATATGCCATGAAATTTCCTACCATTTTGAGGGCATCGTTTTCTTGGTTAGGCATTCATTTGGTTGTTGCTGCTTCTTAACCGGTTTCTAAGGTTATCACAAAGCTGCTCTGCTTCAAATATTGTTGCGTATTTGGTGTTTGCCTGGGGGAACCAAGTCCTGGGATGTCTTAGTCCAATATCTTGCTGACATCACTGCTATGATTTCCTTTTTTAGAGAGCTTCCTTTAGTCACTCTTCAAGAGTAAGTTTGCTAGCAACATACTCTCTTACTTTTCCATAGTTTCAGAATGTCTTTACTTCCTGTTGTACCTTGAGGATATTTTCGCTGAACAGTGCTTTTCTTTCAGTGCTTGAAAAATGTTGTGCCACTTCCTTTTGGTCTCCTGTTTCAGATAAGTTCCCTCAAATTGGTTTGCCTCTTTATGTATTGTGTTGGTTCTTTTTGGCTGCTTTCAAGATATTTTCTTCATCTTTAGCTTTTAGAAGCTGAATTATGATGTAAATCAACGTAGATTTCTTTGCATTTGTCCTTTTTGGTGTTTTGGTACCTTATTGAAGCTGTATGTTATGTATTTCACCATATTTGGGAAGTTTCCAGCCATTATGTATTTATATACCTTTTCATTCCTACTGTCTGTCTCCTCTCCATCTGGGACTCTGATGATTCAAATCTTAGCTCTTTTACTCTTGTCCTAAAGATCCCCAAGGTTCTGTGCATTTTTTCAATCTATTTTCTCTCTGTTGTTTAAATTTAATGAATTTGATCAAATTTCCCTCAAAGTTACTGTTTTCCTTTTCTGTCATCTCCACTCTACTATTTACTCATCCAAGGAGGCTTTTATAAAAATTCAGTTATTATATTGTTCAGTTCTATAATTTCCATTTGGTTCTTATTTTTAACCTATATTTCTTTGCTAAGATTTTCCATTATTCATTTATTTCAAGAAAATTTACTTGCTGAAATATTTTTAGTAACGGCTGCTTTAAAGTCCTTGTCAGACAAATCAACATCTAATTCATCTCTTTTTTTGCATCTGTTGATTGTCTTTCCTCACTCAAGTTGTGATTTTCCTTGATTTGGTTTCACCAGTCATTTTTTATTGTATACTAGACACTTTGAATTTTATGTTCTGAAACCCTCAATCCTATTTAATCTTCTTTTTTCAGCAGTCTATCCCCTTGTTGATGTGTACCACAAGAGTCAAAAGGGGATGTATGTTCAATCTCTTTTGACACCGCCCTGGCAAAAGTGGGGCACTGATTCACACCACCTCATTTCAAATGGGTGAAGTTCAAGTTCAGCTCCCCCTTGGCCCTGCTGATGCCTCCCCAGTGAAAGTATCCTTCTCTGAAGATACTGAATTACCCCATAGAAATCCTTCCAAACACTAACCTGAGAGCTCTCCAATGAAAAGATTAGCTTTGTTGTCTGATGGCCTTACAATGAAGCACACCAGAACAAGTCCTGCCCGCACACCAGAAGTTCCAGAGAGAATTCTAGTAATTCTTTCTTAAATATGAATGGAGAGGAAATGTTCACCAAATATATAAAGAAAGCCTTCATTCAATATTAAAGATCAAACTAACAACTATATAAACAGACAATGCAGGATGGAGAAGAAAACTAGAAATAAAACTCCAAAAAACATAATTAATATCCTCAAAGAGAAGATATCTTATCTCACAAAACAAGAGAATTCTATGAAAAAAGAACAGAGAACAAGAAAAAGCTCTTGTAAATTAAACATATAACTTAAATGAAATAATCAGAAATGTTGGAATTTGGATCTAAATGACAGATAAATGGAAATAGGAGAGGAAAGATAAGAAAACCAGGGGATTCTAACATCTGTTAATACGAATTTCAGAAAAAAAAAAAACAGAGAAAACTGAGGTAAAGAAATTATCAATTTATAAGAAAGTATTTCCACAAACTTATAGGGATTTCTCCAAATATGAAAGGGTTTACTGAGTGTTTAGTATGCCTGAGATAAGAAAACATCACAAAAAAACTTCCAGAAAGAAAAATAGATTATATAGAAAGAAATAGGCATCAAAACAGCCTTGGATTTCTCAATAGCAACATTGAAAACTCAAACATTATGTAGAAAAACTTTCAAAATTCTGAGTAAATATTTTTCATCTTAGAATTCTAAGCCCAGACAAAGTATTAACTAAGGTTGAAGGTAGACCAAGGTCTTTGTACTTGTGGGAGTGTATTAAGATATTAAGTTCAGACAGTATTCAACATACATGATGAAATGGATATCCTCTTTTCTCATGGCTGAATAATATTCAATTATATATGTAAATATATGTCCCTCTCTATATATATTTCACATCTTCTTTATCTATTCATCCATTGATGGGCACTTAGGTTGTTTCCACATCCTTACCAACACTTATCTCTTGTCTTCTTGATGATAGCCATTCTTACACGAATGAAGCGGTATCTCATTGTGATTTTGATTTGCATTTCCCTGATGATTCATGATATTGAGCACCTTTTCATATGCCTGTTGGGCATTTGGATGTCTTTTTTAGAAAAATGTCTATTTAGTTCCTCTGCCTAGTTTTAATCAGATTGTTTGGGGTTTTTTATTATTGAGTTTGATGAGCTCTTTATAAGTTTTGGATATTAACCCCTTATCCTATACATGGTTTGCAAATATTTTCTCCCATTCCATGGGTTGCCTTTCATTGTGTTAATCATTTCTTTTGCAGTGCAGAAGCTTTGAAGTTTGATGGAGTCTCACTTGTTGATTTCTTCTTTTGTTGTTTGCATTTTTGGTGTCATATCCAAAAATCTGTATTTAAATTTTTTAATTCTTTCATAATCCTATTAAGTTCCTTTATACTAAATTAACATGGCTTGAATGAAACTGCCCAGCTTCTGTGGATGTCGAACAGAACATGAGATTCCTTATCACACACAATGTAACCAATGCAACTTTAAGCAGATTTATAGAGGAACTTAGGTATGCAGTTACCGTAAGAGTAAGAGGAGAAAAAGCACATTGCTGCACTGTTCTTTTGGAGAAAAAAAGTCACACATGTTCTGGATTGGTCTTTGGATGATGGTACCCCACTGTCCAGCCGGATTGTTGATGACTGGCTAAGGCTTATAGAATTTCAGTTTAATGAAGAACTTGGTTGTTTTATTGCTGTTTACTGTGTTGCAAGTCTTGGGAGAGCTACAGTGCTTGCTGCTCTGGCATTAATTGAAGGTAAGGTAGAATGAAACATGAAAGTACAGTATGGTTCTTAAGATAAAAGTGTCAAACTCTTAACAGAAAGTACATTGTGTATTTAGAAGTATTATCTAAAATCTGCTGCTCTTCAAAGTGGTCATAGAAACAACTCTTGAATTTGGTAAAACTGGGCTCTCTGATGTTATCACCTTGGAAACAGAACATGAGTCAAGATCTAAACTATCATAAATATTAGCCAACAAGTAGGCTTGGTGAAATATAAGCTTAATGAAACTGTTTTACTAGGTCACAAACTTGACAGAATTTCTATGTTTGAGTTACTATCAATCTATTTAGACACTTATTAAAAGATCCTTGCCGTTTAGCATTTAAAATGTGTTTATCATGTATGTCTCCTGACCTTTCTAAAATCATTCAGTATTGAAGCATAAGTCTTCAAATCTATTCCCATGCCAGAATCTTATCAATATATAACAAATTCAGAGAGATTAGCTGCCAAAATATCCAGCATAATACTTGTATATTGTTAATATTATACAGTATTAAAATCCCGGAAACTACGAACAACACTTTAGACCTTATGTGGTTTATTCCTTTGGTTTTGAAACATTGTAAGTAGGGCCTATATGGTTATTTCCTTGTTATGTTTACACTCCCACAGTCATACCAGAATACATCAGGATTTTTTCAGCCATTGATTTTGTTGAACTTTTACATAGTCTTGCAGTGATTATTTAATGTTTTTCTATAATTGTCATTTTGTTCCATTACAAAAATCTTCATTCTGAAAAATCAAAAACCTCCGATTGAAAGTTCATTTAAACTCTACATTGTACAGGAATAAGTGTCTTTAATGTCTCCAGAAAAAAAAAGCCTTAGAATTAATTCAATATTTGCACTTTGGAGTGCAACTTATAGAGAGTGACTGAAAAACAGAATGGCGGGAGATAAAAATATTTCCATTATTTTTGCTGCTTTTCTCTTGTGTGGGCATATAGAGTATGTCTTTTGGGTGTGTGTGTGAAGAAGATTGGCCCTGAGCTAACACTTGTTGTCAATCTTCCTCTTTTTGCTTGAGGAAGATTGTCACTGAACCAACATCTGTGCCAATCTTTTCCAATTTTATGTGGGATGCCACCACAGCATGGCTTGACTAGCAGTGCTAGGTCTGCCCTGTGGGGGCTGAACCTGTGAACTCCAGGCTGCTGAAGCAGAGCATGTGAACTTAACCACTACACTACCAGGCCAGTCCCTAGAATATGTCTTTTAATTCAGAAAATACTTTCTACAAAGTAGAGATGCTTTATTGTTGTAGCAATTCTTAGTCATGAAACTTCTGAAAATGTCACTTTCCCCATTTCTATTAGAAGTTGTTTTTTGGGGGTTTTTGGTGAGGAAGATTGGCCCTGAGCTAATGTCTGTTGCCAATATTCCTCTTTCCCCTCGCCCAAAGCCCGAGTACATATTTGTGTATCCTAGTTTTAAGTCATTCTAGTTCTTCTATGTGGGATGCTGCCACAGCATGGCTTGATGAGCAGTGTGTAGGTCCACGCTCAGGATCTGAACCATCAAACCCTAGGCTGCCAGAGAAGAATGAGCAAATTTAACCACTTGGCCACGGAGCTCAACCCCGAGAAGTTGTTTTTATCAACTATTACTTATTTTGGAAGTGTGATTTTTTTCCTTTTTCCTCCCAATGTTTCTTGCATAAAAAGAAATGTTTTTTTTTCTTATGAATTGTGCAGCCATCTAAAGTCTTATATGACTTCTGAGCTGTGTAACTTAATATTTGTATATTTGATTTTTTAATTTTGTAATTGATAAAATGGTGTTGTGTATTAGTGCTACGTCAACCGTATATCTATACTCTCTGGGAATGTGTGGTGATAATTCTGTGGGAGAATATGTGCAGTGTTAACCACTTGTTAAAAATTTAATGTGAGAGCTTAAATGTCTTGATTAATGATGAAAAAAAATTTAAAGTATTTCCTAGCACAGTGCATTGAAAAAAGCCTAGAAATTCTGACCAACTCAATAGCAATCAGTACTCTTAGTATTATTGTTTCTAAATAGAGTTTCCCACTAAAAGAAACCATGGCCTCTCAGAGAGGTGACTGAGTTTGGGTCAGAAAGTGTACAAAATGTATCTGGAATATCTAGTTATATCAGAAATTAATGAAAGAATAAAGAGTTCTAGGTTTATGTCAAAAGAATTCATAAGTCAACCAGAAAAAAATGCCCAAAGATGAGACAATTTGAGCATCAATAATAAAATATATTAAAACACATCAAATATGTTTATATTTGCGAGTTAATAATAACACTAACAATATAACTCATAATCACCTATGGAGATTGCTGGGAACCATCATTATTTTGAACACGTTTCTTTTGTTTAAAGTGAAAGAAACAAGTTCATCCTGCTTTTCTTATACAAACTGTTCTTCAGATAACTAAATTGTTGAGGGGAAGTTTTTCTTTACAAACTATATTCCAGCTAATAAATGAAGAATAACAGAACTGTCATGTCACCATGTTGAAATTCATTTTCAAGTTATTAAGCTATTAAGAATTGGTAAACTTATACTGTCTCTTATCCTTAAACCTACCCTTTATTCTCCACTTAGTGATGTTAGTGTTTGGATTCTGAAGGCCATTTCTACTTCATTTGTTGGCACTCTATTAGAGTTTGCCAGTGGGAGTAATAGAGGAAGCCTGCAAGAATGAAGGAGGGAGGAAAGAATTTGCTTCTTCCTTCTGCTTGCTGTTCCTGTTAGTCACTTTATCCTGGCAGCAGCAGTTGGTTCCAGTCTCCAGCTTTTAATTTTTTTGTGCTCCAAGAATCAGCTTTATTTTGTACCCTCAAAGGTACCAGCACCAGATGACCAGTAACCCTTCCTCATAGGTCTGCATTCTATCTCTGTGGAGCATCTTATCTAAGACTTGAGGCATAAATATCAGTAAGGAACTACAGTCTCCTAAGAAGATTGGATCCCAGCTCCACAAGATTTCTCCTTCAAGCTCCTGAGGTATCAAAACCTAGCTAGGTAGCAATCTTCCTCAGAAGTCAGAGTTCCCACTCCATGAGGCCTCTTCTCCAGGTTTCCAACAGCCCTAATTTCCTCCTTTTATTCCCCCAGCCCTAGGAATCATAACTGCTTCCTGCAGTTACTATCTCTGTGTTAACTTGGAGTTCTTCTTTTTTTCCCATTTCTACAATATCTGTTTGAACAACTCTTATTTTAAATTCTTATTGTTAAAATATCTGGTGTGGTTTCTATTGTTCTGGTGGAACTCTAATACAATCCCTAATGAGTAAACGGATTTACACAATGATCACCAACAGCTGCAAATATTCCTTAAAAAGAGAGAAATAAAACACCACATGCCTACAGATGCAAGTAAAAAACACCACCTAAGAATTCATCTTGCCAAAAAATTGAGACTGAATCTGTGGTAGCCTCTCGATACAACTACTGTTAACAAGAAATAAAAGAAACAGAGAGCCATGTTAAATGATGCCCCAGTGTTGAAATCAGCAAAACTCAAATTGTGGGAAAATCGATGTTGTTTTTTAATCACATTAATTTTAGTGAAGAAAATAAAATGGAGGGAGAATATGTTGATTAAAAGAGATTTAAGAGGCATATAAATCAAATACATAAATTATAAAGCAATTGAGAAAATTCAAACCCTGACTGGATGTTTGATACTATTAAGCAATGATTACCACATTATTTTAAAGTGTGATACTGGTATTATGAATATGATTTATTCAAAAAGAGTCCTTATCTTTCAGAGATGCATCTTGAAATAGTGACAGATGAAATGATAGGACGTCTGGTATTTGCTTACAAATAATTAGTGAGGGGAATTGGATAGGGATAGTGATGAAACAAGATTGGTCATGAGTTGACGATAGCTGAAGCTAGATGGTGGGTACATAGGCATTCATTATATTAGTCTCTACTTTTATATATGTTTCAAAACTTCTATAGCAGAAAATTTTCCCCTATCTTAAAATTTAGCTCCGATATTTCCTTTGTTTCTCTCTCTTTTTCTGAGTTTTGGAATTACCATTTAATTATTCATTTAAAAATATTGACATGATTTTTTCCAGTTTTATTGAGATATAATTGACACATAAGCTTTTTTAGGTTTAAAGTGTACAAAATAATGGTTTGATATATCTCTATATATTGCAAAATGATTATCACAATAAGTTTAGTTAATATCCATCTGGCAGCCAAAGAACAGAGGTAGTGTCTTTTCTTTAGTTCTGCCAATTGACATGTGTACAGCAGATCTCCTGAATGAGATTGATGTATCTTTATTGAGCTTCTTACTCATGTTACGATAGGTATAAGTGAGTTTCCTAGGTGATGAAAGATGATCATGAAGACTCACTGATGCACTATTGCAAAGGAGAAAAAATAAGCTTAGCAGCCAAAGGCCATGTAGTCCCGGCAAGTCCTGGTGACTGGAATATAATTTTTAACCTCTCTGAGCCAATTTATTACCAGTTTTTCACCTAGATCACCCTACTCCAACCACATTAACCTCTTTGCAGTTATCTGATTACTAAACATGCCCCTAGTCAGTATCTTTGCACTGAATGTTCTCTCTCTGGAATGTGCTTCCTCCAGTTATCTGCATGGTTTAGACATTTATTTCATTCAAGTCTCTGATTAAATATTACTTTCTCAGATAGAACTTCCCTGACTTCCCTCTATAAAATAGTTCTACCATCAGTTTTTCTTCCATTGTTGTGGCAGATAGGGAGATGCACCACCCAGATCATCTTCAAGGAAGGACAGTCTGCTCAGCTGTGAAGAGCTCCTTTGAGGTTGGCCTCAGCGCAGAAAGTTGTTTCGCCCAAGGTCATGCCCTTCTTGATGTAGTTTGTATTTGGTGACTGAGCAAGGTAAGATATAAATGCCTGGCCATTTTGGCATAATGTAGAATAACTCTGATGTGTAATATTTGTTCCAGAACTTTCCACTGAATTGGCTGAAGTTGTTTTGAGTCTGGATCTTATTTCAACATCTTCCTCTGCCCAATTCTGATTTCTTCCCCTTTCTTTCATAGGTTTTAATCCACAACAAACATCTTGCATGTCAAATTCTGTTTCAGTATTGGCTTCTAGAAAACCCATACTGTGATAGTTGTTTTTCTTTCTCTTTTGGAAATATTCACTACTATTAGACCATATATATGCATATATATGTATATATATATATATACACACACACACACACATATATATATATATATATATATAAATGGCTTATCATATGTCTTCTGCTACTAGAATGTAGGAAAACTTTGCTTATTTTGTTCACTGCTGACTCTCTAGCCTTTAGAATGGTGCTTGCCATACCGTAACTGCTTAATAAATACTTGGTAAATGAAAGAATATATGGGAGCATCAAGACTTGAGGATTGCAGGTAGTAGATGAGGAAATCCAGAAATTTAAAAAAACAAACAAGATAGGGCCTTATTTTACTATATATCGAACTGAACTCCCAACAGACTAAGGATATAAATAAAATGATAACCCCTAAAAATTAAATATCCTGTATACTGAAAACATCATAAAAAGTAAATAAGTAAAGAAAATAAAATCAGAAAATTTATTTGAAAAGTGTATTTTTAATTTATAAATATTTTTTCAAATTAGTACAAATACCACTTGTATCCCAATAGATAAATGGTAAAGAAGATGAGTATAAAAATCATAGGAAAAATACAAAGAGAAAATGAACACAGACATTCAATCTCACTAATCATCAAAGACATATTAAATGAGATTCCCTTTTTCATGTGCCAAATTGTTAGATATTTTTACAAACTGATAATTTTCAATTTTAGTCATAATGTGATAGGACAGCAACTCTAATTGAGGGTATGATAAGGCCGGCACTTATATATTATTGCCAAAGTCTAAATTGGTACAACTTTTTAGCAAAGCAATTTATAAACATGCATCAGTTAGAAAATGTTCACCTCATTTGATCTCAATAATCCTATCAGTGAATTATCTTAAAGAAACAAGCAGAGACATGCACAAAGATCTATGTTAAAAATTTTCAGCACATCAGTATGTAGAGGGTCAAAACCTTACACTAAAATTTTTATGTACAAAACGTAATTTTGCCTTTTATCTATAAGCATCCTCATTTTGTTCTGAAGGCCTTATTCTTACTTATTATATGAGTTAAGGGAAATTTGAAATTTGTCCTTTTAAGGTAATGTAGTCTACTCTTGTTTAAAACAACAGTTCTCAGGTTAACTCATTCTTCTTTTGAATAATCTTTCAGGATATCCTTCCCTCCACCTTCTTGTTCTTTTCTCCCCAGGGAGATCCAAGGTCACAAATAGCATGAGTAACTTACAAACTTACGGTTTCAGGGGTCAGGGGGGAAGGTAAATTTCCCACATTTCCACTCTCATCTTAATCTGGCTAAATTAGTTGCTGCTATATATTGTGATGTGTATTCTTATTATAATCCAGGTCTCATGACCTCCTGGCTGATATACCCCTCCCCTCCATTTACCACTCACTGTTGTTGTTGTGTCTTAGAGTATTGGGTATGACTTATATTTGTTAAAAAATTTGTCTATTCTTGCAACCTTATGCTTTAAGGTCATTTCACCTAATTTGCTATAATTCCATTGGAGTTGCCAGTCATCATGCTCTACTAAATTTATTCTGCTTCTCAGCCCCAAGGGCACATGGTAACTTCTTGATCCTTAGTCACACACAGGCTGTGTGCAGTGGAATGCTTTCTCAGCCATATCACCCCAGCCACTTCTGTAACTGATTTCTAGGCTGCTGCTCAGGTTCCATGTTGAGCACACTGTAAGACCAAATGTAAACTTCTCCGAGATGCCAGTGGTTTCATAACTTCCCCAATATCAACACTCAATGTTTGACATCAAGGTAAGTAGGAAAGCATTGATTTTTGAGTCTGAGCATAAGAAGGGCTTTATACTACTTTTTCTTTAATGACAGGGACTTCACTTATATTATAGCCTCCTCTTTCCCTGCTTAAGAGACTTCTTTGTTCTAGATCAGTGACATTCAAACTGCAGGACACAATCCATTTGGTGTGACAAGCCTTTAAAGAGTTACATGAAATAGAAGAGTAAATAACAGAGTACACTATATTTAGTAAAGGTATTTTTTCCTGAATTTTTATGTGTGTGTGTGTGTGTATGTGTGTGTGTGTGAGTTTGTAGAAAGTTTCAATACAAAACACATTTTTCCCAGGGAGTCAAGATCAAAAAAGTTTGGAAACTACTCTTCTAGATTGCAAATACCCTTTACAGGGTATTAAGTTTCATGAATTGGACTTAAGGAAACAAACCTATCAGGGAAGTAAGGAGAAGACTACTAAAAGGGAAAATACATCACTACATATTCTTTCAAAATATTACTCCTTTTGTAATTTTTTTAATTTCATGGGCCTAGAATTTAAATGAAATTACACATATGAATCTGAATTATGATGAGTATTAAAATTAAATGCACAATTTATAAATAAATATATATTTAGTTAAATACATTTTGACGCAGTAGTTGTTACTTGAATGTCAATGCAATTTATTTGAGTAATATTTCTTCTGGCAATAGCATGCACCAATTTGGCAATTTCTTTCTTTTGTTTTATATTCAAGCTGCTACTTAAGAACGTAATAGTTTGTAACCTGAATTAAACCTAGAACGCAATTTCTCTATCCCTCTGGATAATGATTTGAGAAAGATGGGTCAACATGTGATTCTGACTTACATGTGAAACTTTTTTATTATGGTGAGATTATACATATATGTGTTTAAAGTAACATATATATTATAATTTCAACAATTTTTAAGTGCACAATTTAGTGGCATTAAGTACATTCACAGTGCTATGCATCTACCACCACTATAGATTTCCAGAACTTTTTCATCATCTCAAACAGAAACTTTGTACTTGTTAAACAATAACTCCCAATTACTCCCTCCCCCAACATCTTGATGACTTCTATTATATTTCAGTCTCTACAAATTTCTATTATAGGTACCTCATGTAAGTGGAATCATACAATATTTGCTCTTTTTACATTTTAAACAATGTGAATATAAAATATATTAATAAATCTTTAAAGACAGTTTGAACTTAAATATATTTTCAAGCCATTAGATTTTTAAATAATGAATTATGTATGTATAATACTCATTGAAGTATTACACAATAACAATTGTGTATTTTTTACCTTTTATTTTTAATAATTACTGACACAGAAAGTTTCAAAAATAGTTCTTAAACAGAGGTGTGACTCCCCAAATGGCAGAGTGACAATCTACAAAGATCTACTCCTCCATAAAAGCAACAAGAACATAGGGAAAATATGTCAAAATTAAATCTAGAAAGTAACTAAAGGCTTGCAACAATCTTAGGAGAATTTATTCAGGAAAAACTGCCAAATCACAGTAAGACAGCAAACTTTGTGGTATTTTAACTTGCTCTATTTGCATCTTCCTTTCTCGAGCTCTGTAGTAACCAGGAAAACCAATAGCCTCACAATAGTGATACCATAAAAACCAGCAATTTAGCACCCACTGAAGGGGCAGGATGGCTTTAAAGCTCTCTGAAAACCCTGTTCCCAGAGAATCATCATTATTTCACCTGTCTGTGAATTCCCTGGAAATTCACACTCAAGGTATTGTCTTTATGTGATCTGATTCAGGGCTTGCTCACTAAAACAGACTTTTCTCCAGAGTGTTTGTCAAAAAAAAACCCAGTGGTAATTGTTTAAGAACACTGCACCTTGAGGTGGTGATAAGAGTTGGGGGTGGGAGGGAAGCTGACCAAAAAACTTAAAAGGAAAATCTGGGGGATGATATAGCCATAGGGAGTTTGAGAATCTCTGACATAATCCTAGGAATCCAGAAGGCCACAAGCAGGATTGTGTACATGCCAGAAAAGGTCCTGGTCTCTTACTGACCTTGACCCTGAGGCCCTGTGCAAGCAGTAAGTGAAGGCTAAGTCATAAATGTAAACTGCAAAAGAGATAAACCAGAGCATTGAATGCATACTCAACAGACACACAGCATTCCTAAGCATAAGGTGAGATATTTAATGTCCCAGAACACTTAAGGATATCATCATGAGCATTAAGTGACAATATGTCCAAGTAGAAATGGCCTTGGCCAAAAAAGACAAATAACACAGACTTTACAGAATTAGTTCAGAAAAGTCATTAAACGAAGAAAATATTAGTAGCAACAACAACAAAACTAACATCCAAAGACAGCAACAACAACAAAGCTTTTGGGGGAGGGATCTGATTTTCAGAATTGCCACATTATGCTATTGTGGCAAGAAAAAAATACAAAACATGCAAAGAAACAAAAAGTATATCCTTATACACAGGGGGAAAAAGCAGTCACTAGAGATTGTCCCCTGGGGAGCCTAGAAGTTGGACTTACTAAACAAAGATTTACATTGGATATTATAAATACATTCAAAGGACTAAAAGAAACCATGTCTAAAGAATTAAAACAAAATCAGAGAGCTATGTCTCAGCAAACAGAGTTATATAAGGAATAGGAATTACAAATAAAAACCCAAATTGAAATTTTGGAGTTGAAAGTTACAATAACAAGTGAAAAATTCAGTAGAGGGGCTCAACAGCAAATTGGAAATGGCAGGAATAGAAGTCAGTAAACTTCAAGATAGGTCAAATGAGATTTTCCAGAACACTGGAACTAGCAGAAAAAGAAATCAATGAACTTGAAAATAGGTCAAAAGATATATTGCAGTCTGAGTAACACAAAGAAAAAGTATGAGGAAAACTGAATGGAGTCTCAGAGACCTGTGGGACACCATCAAGGAAATCAATATACATATAGTGAAAGTCCCAGAAAGATGGAAGAGAGAGAAATGGGAAAAAAGATTGCACAAATAGTGCTCTCAAATTAAAGAAATTAGATGGAAATTATTAATCAATATGCCCAATAATCTCAATGAACTCCAAGCAGGATAAACTAAAGGAGTTTGTCACCTAGACACATTATAGTCAAACTATCAAAGAACAATGTAAAATAGAGAATAATGAAACCAGCAAGAGAAAAATAATCCATCCCATACAAAGAATCCTCAGTAAGATTTACAGCTGACTTCTGATCAAAAAGCATGGCAGCCAGAAGGGAGAGAGAGGACATATTCAAAGAGATAAAATAAAAGATTGTCAAACAATAAATCTGAATGCAGCAACTAAACTTCACCAAAAAAAAGGAAATTCAGATATTCCCAGATAAACAAAAAGAGAATTTATCACTAGCAGACCTGCCCTACAAGATATAAGAAAGGGAGTCCCTCAGTCTGAAATGAACAACTCTAGACAGTAACTCAAACTTATATGAGAATTAAAAAACATTATTAAAGGTGATTATATAGGTAAATATAAAAGACAATATAAATCTGTATATTTGGAACTATTTTTCTCTCCTATCTGATTTTAAAAATAACTTCATAAAGTAATAAAAATAAAGTTCTGTTGACCTTATATTTTAAAATAAAATATATCAAAATTATATATATACATATTTATTATATAAAATATAATATATTTTGCATAATAAAATAGCAAGAAGGGGAGCAGAGAAAACACATATAGTGGAGCAGATTTCTGTGTACTACTAAATTTACATACTAATTCAATCTAGATGATCATTTTAATCCCTTGAAAACCACTAAGAAAATGGGATTCAAAAAATATAAGAAGCAACAAGGGAATTAAAATAGTACTCTAGAAAATATTCATTTCATACCAAATAAGGCATTAATGGAGGAACACAGACTTAAGACATATACAAAACAAATAGCAAAATGGCAGATGTAAACACTATTCTCTAATTAATTATATTAAATGTAAATGGATTAAACACTCCATTTGTAAGGGAGATATGGAAGAATGGATAAAATAAAAACATGATCCAACTATATGCTGTCTACAAGAGACAAAACAATTTTTATACTTTATTTTTTTGAGTTCATAATAGTTTACATCATTGTGAAATTTCAGTTGTACATTATTTCTTGTCTCTCACCATATATGTGTTCCCCTTCACCCATGTGCCCACCTCCCCCTTCCCCTGGTAACCACTGAACTGTTTTCTTTCTCCATGTGTTTGTCCATGTGACATCATCTGGTGTTTCTCTTTCTCAATCTGGCTTATTTTTCTTAGCATAATACCCTCTAGGTCATCCATGTTGTTGCAAATGGGATGATTTTGTCCTTTGTTATGGCTGAGTAGTATTCCATTGTTTATATATACCACGTCTTCTTTATCCAATCATTGGCTGATGGCCACTTGGATTGCTTCCATGTCTTGACTATTGTGAACAGTGTTTCAATGAACATAGGGGCACATTTGTTACTTTGGATTGTTGATTTCAAGATGTTTGGATAGATACCCAGTAGTGGGATAGCTGGGTCATATGGTATTTCTATTTTTAGTTTTTTGAGGAATCTCCATACTGTTTTCCATAGTGGCTGCACCAGTTTGCATTCCCACCAACAGTGTATGAGGGTTCCCTTTTCTACACACCTCCAACATTTATGTTTAGTCGTAGTGATTATAGCCATTTAACAGGTGCAAGATGGTATCTTTGTGTAGTTTTGATTTGCATTTCCCTGATGATTAGTGACGTTGAACATCTTTTCATGTGTTTCTTGGCCATCTGTGTATCTTCTTTGGAAAAATGACTGTTCATCTCCTCTGCCCATTTTTTTATTGGGCTGTTTGGTTGTTTGTTGTTCAGTTGTGTGAGTTCCATACTTATTATGGAGATTAACCCCTTGTTGGATACGATTTGCAAATATTTTCTCCCAGTTGGTGGGTTTCTCTTTGTTTTTATCCTGGTCTCTTTTGCCTTGCAGAAGCTCTTTAGTCTGATGAACTCCCACTGGTTTATTTTTTCTTTTGTTCCCCTTGTCTGAGAAGACATGATATTCGAAAAGATCCTTTTAAGTTTGATGTCAAGGGATGTACTACCTGTATTAACTTCCAGGAGTTTTATGGCATCAGAACTTGAAGTCTTTGATCTATTATGAGTTTATTTTTGTGTATGGTATAAGATAATGGTCTACTTTCATTCTTTTGCAAGTTGTTGTCCAGAATTTCCAACATCGTGTATTGAAGAGACTATCTTTTCTCCATTGTATGTTCTTGGCACCTTTGTTGAAGATAAGCTGTCCATAGATGTGGGGTTTTGTTTCTGGCCTTTCAGTTCTGTTCCATTGATCTGTGTGTCTGATTATGTACCAGTACCACACTGTTTTTATTATTATGGCTTGGTAGTACATTTTGAAGTCAGGTATTGTGATGCCTCTAGCTTTGTTCTTTCTTTTCAGGATTGCTTTAGCAATTCAGGGTCTTTGGTTGCCCCATATGAATTTTAGGACACTTTATTCTATTTCCATGAAGAATGTCATTGGGATTCTGATTGGGATTGCCTTGAATCTGTAGATTGCTTTGGGTAGAATGGACATTTTAACTATGTTTATTCTTCCAATCCATGTGCATGCAATCTCTTTCCATCTCTTTATGTTGTCAACTATTTCTTTGAATAATATCTTATTGTTTTCATTGTATAAGTCCTTCACCTCCTTGGTTAAATTTATTGCTAGATATTTTATTCTTTTTGCTGTGATTGAAAATGGAATTATATTCTGGAGTTCTCTTTCTGTAAATTTGTTATTAGAGTACGGAAATGCAACTGATTTTTGTAAGTTGATTCTGTACCCTGAAACTTCACTGTAGTTGTTATTTATTTCTAATAGTTTTCCAATGTATTCTTTATGGTTTTCTATGTATAAGATCATGTCGTCTGCAAGCAGGAAGAGTTTCACTTTTCCACTCCCTATTTGTATTCCTTTTATTCCTTTCTCTTGCCTAATTGCTCTGGCCAAAACCTCCAGTACTATGTTGAATAATAGTGGTGATAGTGGGCTTCCTTGTCTTGTTCCTGTTCTCAGAGGGATGGTGTTAAGTTTTTCCCCGTTGAGTATGATGTTGGCTGTGTGGTGTCATATATTGTCTTTATTATGTTGAGGTAATTTCTTTCTATCCCCATTTTGTTAAGAGTTTTTATCATAAATGGCTGTTATATCTTGTCAAATTCTTTCTCTGCATCTATTGAGATGATCAGGCATGTGGTTTTTATTCCTCATTTTGTTAATGTGGTGTATCATATTGATTGATTTGTGGATGTCGGAACATCCCTCTGTCCCTGGTATAAATACGACTTGATCATGATATATGATCTTTTTGATATATTCCTGTATTCAGGTTGTTAACATTTTGTTGAGGATTTTTGCATCTATGTTAATCAGTGATATTGGCCTGTAGTTTTCCTTTTTTGTGTTGTCCTTGTCAGGCTTTGGTATCAGAGTGTTGTTGGCCTCATAGGATGTGTTAGGAAGCATTCAATCTTCCCTGATTTTTTGGAATAGCTTTAGAAGGATAGGTATTAAATCCTCTCTGAAGGTTTGGTAGAATTCTCCAGTGAAGCCATCTGGTCCGGGGCTTTTATTTTCTGGGATTCTTTTAATTACTGTGTCAATCTCTTTACTTGTGATTGGTCTATTCAGATTATCTATTTATTCTTGATTCAGTTATAGGAGGTTGTAAGAGTCTAAGAATTTATCCGTTTCTTCTAGATTGTCCATTTTGTCGGCACATACTTTTTTGTAGTATTGTCTTGTAATCCTTTGTGTTTATGTGGTATCTGTTGTTATTTCTCCTCTTTCATTTCTAATTTTATTTATCTGAGCTTTCTCTCTTTTTTCCTTTGTAAGTCTGGCTGGGGGTTTGTCAATTTTGTTTATCTTCTCAAAGAACAAGCTCTTTGTTTCACTGATTATTTCTAATGCCTTATTTATTTCAGTTGCATTTATTTCTGCTCTGATTTTTATTTTTTCTCTTCTTCTGCTTACTTTGGGCTTTGTTTGGTTTTCTTTTTCTAATTCAGTTAAGTGGAGTTTGAGATTGTTTAATTGGGATTTTTCTTATTTGTTAAGGTCAGCCTGCATTGCAATGAATTTCCCTCTTAGTACCAATTTTGCTGCATCCCATATGAGTCAGTATGCTATGTCTTCATTTTCATTTGTCTCATTCAGATATATTTTTATTTCTCCTTTAATTACTTCAATGATCCATTGGTTGTTCAATAGCATGTTGAACGTTCATAGATGTCTCCACATCTTTGTCCCTTTCTCAGCTTTTTTCTTGTAATTAATTTCTAGCTTCATAGCACTGTAATCAGAAAAGATGCTTGTTATTATTTCAGTCTGCTTAAATTTATTGTGGCTTTCTTAAATTTATTGAGGCTTGCCTTCTTTCCCAACATATAGTCTATTCTTGAGAATGTTCCATGTGCACTTGAGAAGAATGTGTATTCTGCTGTATTTTGATGGATTGTTCTATATATGTCTATGAAGTTCAACTGGCCTAGCTTTTCATGTAAGTCCACTGTTTCCTTGTTGTTGATTTCCTGTCTACATGATCTATCAATTGATGTGAGTGGAGTGTTGAGGTCCCCTACACAATACAATAATTTGTGTTGTTGTTATTACCTCTTTTAGGTTTGTTCATAGTTGCTTTATGTACTTTGGTACTCCTGTGTTGGGTGCATAGATATTTATAAGTGCTATGTCTTCCTGGTGGAGTGTCCCATTAATCATTATATACTGCCCCTCTTTGTCTCTCTGTACCTGTCTTATCTTAAATTCTACTTGGTCTGATATAACTACTGTGACACCTTCTTTCGTTTGCCAGTAGCTTGGTGTATCATCTTCCATCCCTTCAATCTGAGCCTGTTTGCCATTGGAGCTGAGAGGTGTTTCTTGGAGACAGCCATTGTTGGGTCTTCTTCTTTAATCCATCTTACAACTCTGTGTCTTTTTATTGGAGAGTTCAATCCATTTACATTTAGGGTGATTATCAATATATGAGGGCTTAATGCTGCCATTTTATCACTCATTTTCCAGTTCTCCTGCATTTCCTTTGTTTCTTGTCCCATGTGTTTTGGTCTACCAATTGAGTTATGTAGTTTTTCACGTTGTGTTTCTTTGTTTTCTCCTTATTTACTGTTTGCATCTCTGTTCTGCTTTTTTGTTTAGTGGTTACCGTGAGGTTTGTATTCAAAATCTCTTAGATAAGATAGTCCATTTTCTGATAGCCTCTTATTTCTTTAGACTAAACTGATTCAGTCCCTTTCCTCTTCCTCTCCTAAGTTGCTTTTCTCACATCTTATTCCCTCTTGTTTTGTGAGTTTGTGGTTAAAATGATAAGATTATCTTTGTTTTCAGTGTTTTCCTTCCCTTTACCTTTAATGTTATACGCGAGTATTTGCTAACCTGTTTGATGTATAGCTACAATTTTCTGATTTTGTCAATCTATTTATCTCCTTACTCCATGCTTTGTAACCCCTTTCTCACTTAGTTTTCAGATATGAGGACCTTCTCGAGGATGTCTTGTAGGGGGGTTCTAGTGGCTATGAACTCTCCTAGCTTTTGTTTATCTGGGGAAGTGTTTTGTTTCTCCATCATATCTGAAGTATATTTTCACTGGATAGAGTATTCTTGGCTGAAAGTTTTTGTCTTTCAAAGATCTGAATATGTCATTCCAGTCTCTCCTAGCCTGTAAAGTTTCTGCAGAGAAATCTGCTTAAAGCCTGATAGGCTTCCTTTGTAGGATATTTTCTTCTGGCTTGCTGCCCTTAGTACTGTTTCTTTGTCATTCTCTTTTGCCAGTTTCACTATTATATGCTTTGCAGTAGGTCTTTTTACATTGACATATTTAGGAGATCTGATAGCCTCTTCCACATGGATTTCCATCCCCTACCCGAGGTTTGGGAAGTTCTCTGCTATTATTTCTTTGAATAAGCTTTCTGCTTCATTCTCCTTCTCTTCTCCCTCTTGAATACCTATAATTCTTATGTTGCATTTCCTAATTGAGTCAGATATTTCTCAGAGACTTTCTTGATTTAGTTTTGGTCTTAGTTCTCTCTCCTCCTCTATCTGAAGCATTTCAATATGTCTATCCTCAATTATGTTGATTTGCTCTTCTATGATGTCCACTTGAGTGTTCAGGGAATCCATATTTTGTTTTATCTCATCAATTGTGTCTTTCATCTCTAATACATCTGATTGATTTTTCTTTATATTTTCAATCTCTTTTGTGAAGTAGCTCTTGAACGTGTTGAATTGTTTCTTTACATTCTCTTTTAAATCTTTGCACTTTTTGATGATAACTATTTTGAATTCTTTATTATTTAGATTACATATTTTTGTGTCTTCAAGACTGATTTGTGGGTACTTGTGATTTTCTCTCCAGTCTGGAGATTTAATATAATTTTTGATCCTGCTAAAGGGTGTGGCTTTGTTCTTTCACATCCTGGTATTACTTGGTCACAGTTACCACCTACTGCCACTGGGTGGGGGTCAAGAGCCATGTGTTCTGAGCTCTCTGTGTTCTGATGGGATCCCATGCACTGGAGCCAGTGCTGGGAGGGTGTGGGGGAGTGGTGCATTCTTCTGTGTGCTCTTGCAGACTTACTCTCTCTTCTCTCACTATCTGCTCTCCTGGCATGTTGGCTTGGTGAGGTCACCCGCTGTGATAGCTTTCACCACTTAGGGGGCTTCCCCTTAGGCTGAAAGGGACCTCAGTGATATTTGATGTTCCCATGAGCAGGTGTCCCCTTCCCTCTTCATTCTCTCTTGGAGGTCACACACAGTCCCAAATTGCAGTCTTTTGGGGAGGGAGCAAAGTTTTCTCTTACCTTGTTCTGACTCCTCCAAGGGGGCCTCCAGTCTCTCCACTCTCCTACATATGGCTGTGTGGGTATACCAGACATATTTTGTGTTGTGTGGATGTCCTCTGATGGAGTATGAATGCCTTTTTAATTGTATTGTGGAGGGGAGAGTTCACTGGGAGAACTCACTCTGCCATTATGCTGACATCACACCTTCTATTTTATTTTTCTGAAGAAGATCAGCCCTGAGCTAACATCCACTGCTAATCCTCCTCTTTTGATGAGGAATATTGGCCCTGAGATAACACCTATGCCCATATTCCTCTATTTTATATGTAGGATGTATGTCCCGACATAGCTTGATGAGCAGTGTGTAGGTCCACACCTGGGATCTGAACTGGTGAACTACTGGGCCACTGAAGCAGAGTTTGTGAACTTAACTGCTATGCCAGTGGGCTGGCTCCCACAAGAGACAACACTTTAGATTGAACAAAACAAATTCAACACTAGACAGAGAAATATCTATAAATTGTAACCAAAAGAGAACTTAAATGGCTATACTAATAACAGACAAAATAGAATTTAAAACAAAAATAGTTAATAGAAATAATATGGACCTTTTATAATGATAAAAGTGGAAATTCATAAGGAAGATATAACAATTATAAGTAACATACATCTAAAACACAACTCTGAAATACAGGAACAAACACTGACAATATTGAAGAAAGACATAGAAAAATCAAAAGTTATGTTTTTTTATTGCACTCATTTTTATTGATGAGTGAAACAGGTAGTCCGAGCATTAACAAGAAAACACAACAGTTGAATAAAAATTAAAATAAACAGCCTCTCACAGGCATCTATAGAATGTTTCAACCAATAAGACCAGAATACACATTCTTCTCAAGCACATGTGGAACCTTTTCCAAGATAGATCACATGTTACATCATTAAACAAGCTTCAATGAATTAGAAATGATTTAACTCATATAAAGTGCATTCTCCAACAGCAGTGCAATGAAATAAGAAACTGCTAAGAGAAGAAAAATTGGCAAATTCACAAGTGTGTGGAAACTAAACAATGCACAAATAAAGACCAATGGGTCAAAGATGAAATCAGAAGGAAATTAGAAAATAGTTTAATATGAAAGCAAATAAAACGACAATATATCAAAGCTTATGGGATGTAGATAAAGTAGTTCTTCATGGAAATTTACAGCAGTAAATGTCTATATTAAAAAGAAGAAAGACCAAAACCAATATCCTAACCTTCCACATTAAGAAACTATGAAGAGGGGTTGGCCCGGTGGCACAGTGGTTAAGTGCACACATTCCTCTTCTTGGCGGCCCGGGGTTCACTGGCTCGGATCCTGGGTGCGGACATGGCACTGCTTGGCAAAAGTCATGCTGTGGTAGGTGTCCCACGTATAAAGTAGAGGAAGATGGGCATGTATGTTAGCTCAGGGCCATCTTCCTCAAAAAAAAAAAAAAAAAGAAACTAGGAAGAGAAGATCAAACTAATCCTATACCCAGGAGAAAGAAGAAAATAATAAATATTAGAGTGGAAATAAGTGAAGAAAAAGGGGGAAATAATAGGCAAAAGCACAAATATCAAAAGTGAGATTTTGGGAAAGAGCAACAAAATCAACACACCTTTAGCTGGACTGGCCAAGAAAAAAAAAATAAAGAGAGATGATCCAAGTTGCTAAAAACAAGAATGAAAGATTCTATATCCCTACTAACTTTATAGAAAGAAAATAGATTAAAAGGGAATAATGTAAGCAATGGTATGACAAAAATAAGATAAATTAGATGAAATGGATAGATTCTTAAGAAAAGTCAAAAAATCAAAGCTGACACAGGAAGAAATAGAAAATCTTAATAGATTTGTAATGAAGGGATTAAATTAGTAATTCTGAAACTTTGCACAAAGAAAAGCACAGGTCCATATGGCTTTATAGGTAAATCTTTTTCAACATTTAAATGCTACTTTCCCAATTCTTTACAAATTCACTGAAAAAACAGAAGATTATAGAATACTTCCCAACTCATTCTGAAGCCACTACTACTCTGACACCAAAACCAAAGACATCACAAGAAAACTAAAATCAAATATTACTTACATATATAGATGCAAAAATATTCAACAAAATTCTAGCAAACCAAATCTAGAAAGATATAGAAAAGATTATATTCAATAACTAACTGAGATTTATTCCATAAATTCATGATTGCTTTATTATAAAAAGCCAATTGATGTAATACACCATATTAACAGCATAAAAAACAAAATCCAGGGCTGGCCCCATGGCTGAGTGGTTAAGTTCACGCGCTCTACTTTGGCAGACCAGGGTTTCACTGGTTCGGATCCTGGGTTGGACCTAGCACTGCTCATCAAGCCAGGCTGAGGCAGTGTCCCACATAGTAGAACTGGAAGAACCTACAACTAGGATATACAACTATATACTGTGGGGCTTTGGGGAAAAAGAGAAAAAAAAGAACAAAATCCATGTGATCATCTCAATAGACACAGAAAAAATATTTGAGAAAATACAACACCCTTAAATGATGAAAACGTTTAACAAACTAAGAATATGAGAGAACTTCCTCAATCTGTTAAATGCATCTATGAAAAATTCAAAGTTAATATCATATTTAACAGTGAAAAACTGAGTGCTTTTGCCCTATGATCAAGAACAAGACAGGCATGTATAATTTTGCCACTTCTGTGCAAATTGAATAAGTGTTTATAGTCAGGGAAATTGTCAGAAAAGTAAATAAACACAATCAGATTGGAAAGAAAGAGGTAAAACCATTTCTATTTTCTGATGATATGATCTACCATGTAGAAAATCATAAATAGTCCACTAAAAGTTATTAGAACTAATAAACAAGATCATCAAGATTGCAAGATATGGGATCAATATAAAAGTTATATTTCTATGCACTATCAATGAATGATCCAAAAATGAATTTTAAAACACAGTTCTATTTACAATAGCATCAAAAATAATACAAACCTTAAGAATAAATTAAACAGTAAAAGTCCAAATTTTATACAATGAAAACTAAATGATTTCTGAACTGGAATGTAAGAAGCTTGGAAATCAGCCCTTGATCCTAACAACAGGTGAAAGATGAACAAACTGAAAAATTATCAATACTTCTTAGATCCATAAAATAATGAGGCCATGGAGAGAAACATTGCCCCCAATATTGGAGGAACTGACAATATTAAACCAATATCTGCTCTCAGACCACAGTGGAATAAAATTAGGAATCAATATCAGAAAGATAGTGTGGAGATACCAAAATAATTAGAGATTAAACAATAAACTTTTAAATAACACATAGGACAAAGAAAAAATTTCAAGAGAAATTAAAAAACATTTTGAACTAAATGAAAATTAAAACATCAAAATTCGCGGTATGTAGCAAAAACTGCTTACAGGGAAATTTTTAGGTTCACCTAAGCTTCTTAGACACTAAAAAAAAAGAGCAAATTAAATCCAACGTAAGCAGATGAAAAGAAATAATACAAATTATAGTGGAAATCAATGAAATTGAAAACATGAAATCAACAGAGAAACTCAATGAAATCAAAGTCTGGTTCTTTGAAAATCTCAGTAAAATTGATAAGATTCTAGGAAGGCCAACTTAGAAAATAAGAGAGAGGACACAAATTACTAATATCAGATACAAAAGAGGGACATTACTACAAATCCTATAGACATTAAAAGAATAATCAAGCAATACTATGATCAAATCTATACCCACAAATTTGGTAACACAGATGAAATGGATGAATTCTTTGAAAAACACAATCTGCCAAAAAATCACATAAGAAGAAATATACAATCTGAATAGGCCTATATCCATTAAAGCAATTGAGTTAAAAATTAATAACCTTTCAAAAAAGAAACCACCAGTCCTAGATGGGTTCACTGTTGAATTCTACCAAACATTAAAGAAAGAAATCATACCAATTCTCTACAATCCTTTTCAGAGTATAAAGAGATGGAATGCTTCCTAACTCATTCTATGAGACCAGCATTACCTTAATATCAAAATAAGACAAAGACATTACAATAAATGAAAACTACAAATATCTCTCATGAACATAGATACAAAAATCCAGAAGAAAATATTAGTGAATAAAATGCAACAATGTATAAAAAGAAACACACACCACAACCAAGTGGGATTTACCCCAGGTATGCCAGGCTGATTCAACATTCAAAAATCAATTTATGTAATCCATTACATAAATAGGCTAAAATAGAAAAATCACACAAGTGTATCATTAGATGTAGAAAGCATTTGACAAAATCCAACACCCATTCAAGATAAAAACTCTCAGTAAACTAGGAATAGAGAGGAACTTCCTCACCTTGATAAAGAATAGCAACAACAACAGAAAATCTATAGATAAAATCATACTTAATGTTGAGAATCTTGAAGCTTTCCCAAGAATATCAGGATTAAGGCAAGGATGTCTCCTCTTACCATTCCTTTTCAACATCAGACTGCAAGTCCTAGCTAATCTAGTAAGACAAGAAAAAGAAATAAAAGGAATACAAGCTGAGAAAAAAGGAAGAAAACTGTCTTTGTTTGCAGATGACATGACTGTCTATGTAGACTACCTGAAAGAACTGACAAATTCCTGGAACTAATAAACAATTATAGCAAGGTTGCAGGATGCAAGGTTAATATACAAAAGTCAACCACATTTCTATATACCAGTAATCAGTAAGTAGAATTTGAGATTAAAAACGCAATACCATTTACATTAACACCAAAAAATAGATGAAATACTTAGGTATAAATATAACAAAATATGTACAAGATATGTATTAATAATACTGCAAAACTCTGATGAAAGAAATCAAAGAACTAAATAGACAGAGATATATTCTATGTTTATGGATAGGAAGACAATATTGTCAAGATGTCAGTTCCTCCCAACTTGATCTATAGATTCAATGTAACCCCAATCTAAATTTCAGCAATCATTTTGTGGATACTGATAAACTGATTCTAAAGTTTCTATGGTGAGGCAAAAGACTTAGAATAGAAAACACAATATTGAAGAAGAACAAAATTGGAGGACTGACACTACCCAAATTCAAGGCTTACTATAAAGCTAAGGCAATCAAGACATTTTGGTATTAGTGAAAGAATAGACAAATACATCAATGAAATAGAATAGAGAACACAGATATAGACCCACATAGATCTAGTCAACTTACTTCTGACAAAGGAGCATAAGCAATACAAAGTAGCAAAGATATTCTTTTCAACAAATGGTGCTGAAACAACTGGATATCCATAGGCAAAAAAATAAATCTAGACCCAGACCTTATACTGTTCACAAAAATTAACACAAAATGGATCACAGACCTAAATTTAAAACCCAAGAGTAGAAAATTCTCATAATATAACATAAGAGAAAATCTAAATGAGCTTGGGTTTGGCAATGAAATTTTAGATGCGACACCAAAAGCATAATTCATGAAAAAAGAATTGAGAAGCCAGACCATTAAAATTAAAAGTTTCTGCTGTGCAAAAGATTGTGTAAAGAAAATGAGAAGATAAATCACAGACTGGGAGATGTTATTTGTCAAAGATATATCTGATAAGGGACTGTTACCCAAAATATACAAAGAACTCGTAAATCTCAACAATAAAAAGCAAACAATTCAATTTAAAAATGGCCTAATGACCTTAACAGACACCTTGCCAAACATGGTATATACTTGGCAAATAAACATTATGAAAAGATATTCCACATCATATATCATCAAGGAAACACAAATTAAAACAACAATGAAATGCCACTACACACTTTTTAGGATAGCCAAAATCTAGAACTTTGACAACGCCAAATGTAGGCAAAGATGTGGAGCAACAGTAACTCACATTCACTTCTGGTTGGAATGCAAAATGACACAGCCACTTTGGAAGACAACTTGGTGGTTTCTTAGAAAACTAAACGTACTCTTACAATATGATCCATAAATCATCTCCTTGGTATTTACCCAAAGGAGTAAAAAATTTATGCCCACACAAATAGTTGCACATAGGTGTTTACAGAAGCTTTATTCATAATTGCCAAAACTTGTAAGCTAACAAGATGTCCTTCAGTAGGTGAACGGATATATAAACTATGGTACATCTGTTACTGAACCTGAAGTGAGTTCGCTCACCCGGTGCACAGTAAGCCAATCTCTGACACCGGGTGTGATGGAAGAAAGTAGGAATTTTATTTTTGCACAGAGCTGAGCAAGGAGAGAGGGCAGCTAACGCTGAAATCCCAAACGCTCCGAAAAGCTAAAAGGAAGGGTTTTTATTTGGGGTTTTAGGTAGGGGAGGGGGAGCATATGGCCTTGCTGGTCGGAGCTTTCCCACCAGCCTGTCTTTGGCCTTGAGACACTTGCAGAGAGGAGAGAGCTCATGACCTTGCTGGTCAGCAGCTTTCCCACCAGCCCGTATCTCTTTGTGGGGAGGTGATAGTCCTGGTGCTTGTCCTTGACGGTGTCTGTCTCCATGGAGGATAGTGGATTTTGGAGCCAGGAAGCCAGAGAGTAAGCAGGGAATGAGTGTTTTGATTTTAACCCCATATATGCTGGGTTTAATGTGGGGAAACTGATATCAGGGTCGATATCACATCCAGACGATAAAATGCTATTCAGCAGTAAAAGGAAGTGAGCTATCAATCCATGTAAAGACATGGAAGAACCTTAAATGCATATTACTAAGTGAAAGAAGCTAATATGAAAAGGCTGCATACTTTCTGATTTCAACTATGTAACATTCTGGAAAGAAAAAAGAACTATGAAAACAGTAAAAAGATCAGTGGTTGCTAGGGATTAAGGAGGAGGGGGGATGAATAGGCAGCGGACAGAGGATTTTTAGAACAGCGAAATTACTCCGTATGATGCTACCACAGTGGATACATGTCATTACACATTTGTTCAAATCCATAGACTATAGAACACAAAGAGTGAACCCTAGTGTAAACTATGCTCCCCAAGTTCGTCTACAGTTTCAAAACAATTCCTATAAAATCCCATTTGTTTTATCGTATAAATTGGAAAGCTAATGTCCAAATTCATATGGATATTAAGAGACCCAGAATATCCAACAACCTTGAAAAATAACAAAATTAGAGAATTCACACTTTTTGATTTCATAATTTACTGTAAAGCTACGGTAATCAAGACAGTATGGTATTCTGGTATTGGTATATGAATAGACATACACATCAATAGAATTGAGTTGAAAGTCCAAAAAAACTTTTTACATTTGTGATCTACTGAAATTCATTGAGTGCAACATTGAGTGTTCAATAAGGAAAGAACAGTCTTTCCAACAAATGGTGCTCAGTTTACTGGATATTCGCATATAAAGGAATAAATTAGGATTGCTTCTTTAGATGAAAATGAATCATAGGCCTTAATATAAGGGATAAAATGTACAAAACTCTTAAAAAATATAGGAGTAAATCTTCATGATCTTGGATTAGGCAATCGTTTCCTACATATGACACCAAAAACACAAGTGACAAAAGAATAGAATAGATAAATTGGATTTCATCAAAATTAAAGACTTTTGATTAGAAGGATACCATCAAGAAAGTGAAAAACAAAATAGGAAATGTATATCCAAATAATATATCTGATAATGGATTTGTATCCAGAATATAAAAACCTCTTTCACCTCAATAATAAAAAGACAACTCATTTAAAAATGAACAAAGATTGAATAGACATTTCTCCAAAGAAGATATGCAAATGACTAATAAGCACATGGAAAGAGGTTCAAAATGGTTATTAAAGAAATACAAATCAAAACCACAATTAAATACTACTTAACACCCCCTAGGATAGATATAACAAAACAGACAGACTATAACATGTTCTGGCAAGGACTTGGAGAAATGGGAACCATCATGCACTGCTTTTGGATTGTAAAACGGTGCAGCCACTTTGGAAAATAGTTTGGCAGCTCCTCAAAATATTCAGCCCGTGGTTACCATATGAAACATCAATTTCATTTTTAGTTATATACCTAAGAGAATTGAAAGCATATGTTTACACAAAAACTTGCACATGAATGTTCATAGCAGCATTATTCTTAATAGCTAAAAAGTAATAACAGCCCAAATGCCCATCAACTGTTGAGCATGTAAACAAAATGAGGTATATCAATAGAATATCATTCAATAATGGAAAAAAAAGTTAACTATACATGCTAAAACCTGAAAGAATCTTGAAAATATGAAGGTAAGTGAAAGAAGCCAGTCATAAAAGATGACATTGTACATTTCTATTTGTATGAAAAGCACAGATAAAGCAAATCTATAGAGACAGAAAGTAGATTAGTTCCTGGGACCAGTATAGCAGTGGAGATTGGGAGTACTGCTAATGGGTAAGAGTTTCTATTTGGAGTGAAGAAGTGTTCTAAAATTAGACTGTGGTGATGATTGACTGTGTGAATATACAAAAACCCTGAATTGTATCCTTTAAATCATTTAAACCTTTTTCTAGGTGAGTTATATCTTAATAAAGATGGTAAAATAGTGCATAGTGTCCCCTTTACCCTTAAACCAACTTCCCCCAATAGTAACAGCTTATATAACTGTATAACAACATCAAAACCAGGAAATTCATGTTGGTATAATACTGTTATCTAGATGAACGACCTCATTCAGTTTTTACCATTTTTAAATGCCTTCATCTGTGTGTGTTTCTCTATGTGTGTTTAATTATAGGCACTTTTAATAGATTAACGTAACCAGCACCAAAATCAAGGTGTGAAACTCTTCCATCACCACAAAGGAACTGCCTCATACTACTCTTATATTCACACTCATCTTCAGTGCTTATTCTCTGGCAATCACTAATCTGTTCCCCAGATCTCGTGTTTCATCATTTCAAAAATGCTATATAAATGGAATTGTACACTATGTAAACTTTTGAGATAGGATTTTTCTGCTAAGAGTAGTACCCTTGAGATCCAGTCAGGTTGTTCTGTATATTGATAGTTTGTTCTTTTTATTGCTGAGTAGTACTACATTGTATGGATATACCAGTGTTTGATTAACCTTTCACCCATTGCAGGACATTTGAATGGATTCCAGTATCTGGCTACTGAAAATAAATTTTCTACATTCATGTACAGTGTTGTTTGTGAACATAAATTATCATTTCTCTGGATTAAATGCACAAGAGTGCTACTGATGGCTCATATGCTAATTACATATTTAGGGTTTTTCTCTGATCTCATATCTTTATTTTTTTACAATTTATCAATTACTTTTTATTGAGGTAACATTGGCTTAAACATTATATAAATTTCAAGTGTGCATCATATTTTTGTTTCTGTGAAGACTACACTGTGTTCACCACCAAAAGTCTAATTGCCATCTGTCACTGTATACATGTGCCCTTTTTCTCTTTTCACCCTCTCTCCTCCCTCCACTCTGGTAACTACCAGTCTATTCTCTGTGTCTATGTGTTTGCTGTTTTTTATTGTTTTTATCTTCCACATATAAGTGAAATCACACAGTATTTGACTTTCTCGGTCTGACTTATTTTTCTTAGCATAATTCCCTCAAGGTCCATACATGTTGTCACAAATGGCAAGATTTCATCTTTTTTTATAGCTGAGTAGTATTCCTTTATGTGTATATATATATATATATATATATATATATATATATATATATATACAAATATATACCACATCTTCTTTATCCATTCATTTGTTCATGGGCATTTAGGTTGTTTCCAAGTCTGGGTTATCGTAAATAATGCTGCAATAAACATAGGGATGCAAATATCTTTTTGAATTAGTGTTTTCATATTCTTTGGATAAATACCCCAAAGTGGAATAGCTGGATCATATGGTGGTTCTACTCTTAATTTTTTGAGGAATCTTCATACTGTTTTCCATAGTGGTTGCACCAATTTACATTCCCACCAGCGGTGTATGAGGGTTCCCTTTTCTCTACATCCTCCCCAACACTTGTTATTTCTTGTGTTTTTAATAATAACCATTCTGATGGGCGTGAGGTGATATATCATTCTAGTTTTGCATTTTCTTAATAATCAGTGATGTTGAACATCTTCTCATATACCTGTTGGCCATCTGTATATCTTCTTTGGAAAAATATCTGCTCAGATTCTTTGCCTACTTTTTAATTGGGTTCTTTGTTTCTTTGTTGAGTTGTATTGAGTTCTTTACGTATTTTGGATATTAACTCCTTATCAGATATATAGTTTGCAAATATCTTCTCCCAATTGCTAGGCTGTCTTTTCATCTTGTTGTTTTTTCCTTTGCTGTGCAGAAGTTTTTTAGTTTGATGTGATCCCATTTGTTTATTTTTGCTTTTGTTTCCCTTACCTGAGGAGATATGATATTCAAAAAGATACTGCAAAGGCCGATGTCAGAGAGCATACTGCCTATGTTATCTTCTAGGAGTTTTATGGTTTCAGGTCATACATTCAAGTCTTTAATCCATTTTGAGTTAATTTTGTATATGGTGTAAGATGGCCCGTTTTCATTTTTTGCATGTGGTTGCCCAGTTTCCCCAACACCATTTATTGAAGAGATTTCCTTTCTCCTTTGTACATTCTTGGTTCCCTTGTCAAAAATTAGCTATCCATATACGTGTGGGTTTATTTCTGGGCTCTTGATTCTGTTCTATTGAGCATCGTGTCTGTTTTTGTGTCAGTACCATGCGCATTTAGTTTTTAAGACATAGTGAGCTTGTTTTACATAGTCTCATCATCAGTGTATGAGAGATCCAGTTTTTCCACATGCTTACCATTATTGATATGATCACTGTTTTTTTAAATTTAATTTGTTCTAAAAAGTATGTAGTTACAATCATTATGGCTTTGATTAGAATATCCCTAATGGCTAATAACATTGAAAATCTTTTCATGTGTTTATTTGCCCCCCGTATAGTCTATTCATTGAAATATCAGGTCATGTTTTTGTGCATTTTCTAATGGGATGGTTTGTTTTTTACTATTCTGTTTCTTTTTAAACAGCTATCTTGAGATAGAATTGATATATAAAATTATGTAAGTTTAAGGCATACAATGTGATGATTTGACACACGCACATATTGCAAAATGATTACCACATTAGGCTAGTTAACATCTCTATCACCACACATAATTACCATGTTTTTGGTGGTGAAAAATTTTAAGATCTAATCTTTAGCAACTTTCAAGTATGTAATACAGTATTGTTAACTATAGTCACCCATGCTGTACTTTAGATCCCCAGAACTTATTCATCTTATAACTAGATGTTTGTACCCTTTGATCAACATCTCCCCATTTCCCTCACCCCCAGCTACCGGCAAACACCATTGTGTTCTCTGTTTCTACGAGTTTGGCATTTAAGATTCCTCATATAAGTGATATACAGTATTTGTCTTTCTCTGTCTGATGTATTTCACTTAGCATAATGCCCTCAAGGTCATCAATGTTGTCACAAATGGCCAGATTTTCTTATTTTTTAAGATTGAATAATAGTCTGTGTGTGTATACATATGTATTTGTGTATATATATGCATGTATACACATATATATGTGTGTGTGTGTACATATATATATATATATATGATATTTTGTATTCATCTGTTGATGGACGCTTAGGTTGTTTCCATGCCCTAACTCTTGTGAATGATGCTGCAATTAATATAGGAGTGCAGATATCTCTTTGAGATATTTATTTCATCTCCTTTGGATATATACATCCAGAAGCGAGATTGTTGGATTATATGGTAGTTCTGTTTTTGCTTTTTGAGGAAACTCAATATTGTTTTCCATAGTGCCTGAACCCCTTTGCATTCCCACCAATGATGTATAAGGGTTCTCTTTTCTCCACATCCTCACCAACACTTGTTATCTCTTGTCTTCTAGATGATAGCCATTGTAACCATGTGAGGTGATATCTCATTGTAGTTTAGATTTCCATTTCCCTGGTGATTAGTGATGTTGAGCACCTTTTCACGTATTTGTTGGATATTTGTACGTCTTCTCTGGAAAAATATCTTTTTAGTTCTTCTGCCCATTTTTTAATCAGATTATTTTTTTCATACTGAGTTGTATCAGTTCTTTATGTATTTAGATATAAACCCCTTATCAGATACATGGTTTGAAAATATTTTCTCCCATTCTGGAGATTTTCTTTACACTTTTTGGAGGGTTCCTTTTGTTGTGCAAAAGCTTTTCAGTTGATGTAGTCCCACTTGTTGACTTTTGCTTTTGTTGCTTGTGTTTTTGCCATCATATCCAAAACAATGACACTTGCAAAATTTGGGAATTTTTAGCCATTATTTATTCAAATACTTTTTCACCTCACATCTTCACATCCTTTCTTCTCTCCTTCTCTCTGACCACATGAATGTTAGAACTTTTATCATAGTCCCACCATCCCTGAGACTCTATTTGTTTTCAATCTATTTTCTCTCTGCTGTTCAGATTTGGTATTACCTATTTATCTGTCTTTGAGTTCACTAATTCTTTCTTGCATTGTCTCCAAACTACTATTGAGCCACCCAGAAAGGTTTTCATAATTTCAGTTACTATATTTACTAATTTTATAATTTCCTTTTCATTCCATTTTATATTTTCTATTTCTTTGTTGAGATTTTCTATTTTTCCATTTGTTTCTAGAGTGTTCACAATTGTTCATTGAAACATATTTATTATTCTTGCTCTAAAATACCTGTCAGACAATTCCAACATCTGAGTTATCTCGATGTTGGAGTGCGTTAGTTTCCTTTACTCATTCAAATTGGTTTCTTTTATTGTTGTTTCATATTGTTATATGATAAGTGATTTTGTATTGCATTCTGGACATTTCATGTAATGTATTCTGAGACTCTAACTACATTTAATCTTCCTTTTTAGCTGGCTGTTACCCTGTTTAATTATAGCATGTAGGACCATATGGGGTGGATATTTAGCTCTCCACTGGTCCCTGCTGACACCATCCTGGCCAACGCAGGGTAGTAACCTGCACTGCCATTTTGCCAGTTGGTAATGGTACAGGATTAGCACTTTCTTCTGTTCTAGTGACACCTCTCCAGTAAAAATGGAGCACTGACTTGTACTGTCTCATTGCCACTGACTTAGGGTGGCAGTTCAGTTCCCTACTGTTTCCTGTTGTGATAAGGGCAGGCATGGTAGCTAACTAGCACCACCTCTCACTGCCTTAGTCTACTTCATTTGTTTCAGGTGTATATGGAAGTTCAGTTCACACTGACTTCAGATTGGGGGAAGTAGAATACCATCAAGCACTATAATCTTATTCTGAATTATTGCTGTTGGGTTGAGATGGAAGCTTAGCTCCCTCTAAGTATCACTTACGGCAAGGAAGGGAAAAGCAGAGAGCCATTTAGAACTGCCTTACACTGTCTCATTCCATTTTGTTGGTGCTGGATGAAGATGTAAGCTCAGCTTCACTCTGAGCCACACTGCAACTAGGGGAGTGGAAAGTAAAGGGCCTTGAATTGCTTCATTCCACCTTGTTGTTTCAGGGTGGAGTTAGAATTTCAGCTCTCCACAGGGCCCCTCTGACACTGGAGAAGTGTGGATGAGAATAAGAGGGCCAACTAACACTGCCTTACACTGTCTCTTTCTACTTCATTGTTGCTGGGTGGTAGTGGAAGCCCACCTTTCCACTTGGCCTTGTTGACACCACCCAGGTGGTGGAATCAAAGTGCTGCTTACTATTACCAGGCAGAAAGTAAAAGTTTAGTTATCTGCTCAGTCCAACCAATACCACCCTGATTGGAGAATTGGAGCACTGCCTGCTACCTCCAAGGGAGCTAAAGTTTGCATTCTCACTCAGTCGAAGGACACTACAGATGGGGAGAAATTTCTCTATTGATATTTGGCTTGATTATGGTGGGCACTGTCACAAATGCTATCTGTTTTACTTTGCCACCCTTTCCTGAGTTCTTTGGATAGAGAGAGTCTGCTTTCTTTGGGGCCTTTATGTTTTTGCTTGTTGAAAATTCTGTGTTGCAGTTTTCTCCAGCATACTGTTGAGGATATATGGGAGGAAAATAAAACCAATGGAACATACCACTGTGTTGCTCTTCAAGTCCCCCAATCCCTAGGCTGTTAGTCTTCTTCTTTTCACTTTTCAGAGTCTTCCTATGCTTTCTGTATTAGTGTTTAGTTGTATGAGGAAGGACCTGGGAGAAATGGGGCAATTCCACCTTTCCCATAACTAACAGTCTCCCATTACATTTTTAAGAGGGAAATATGAAAATATCTTAAATATTTTACAAGGAAATTGTTAAAATTTGCTCTATGGCCTCAGTAGAAGTTTGTACAGCCATTCAAATTATATCGTCAAAGAATGTTTACTGACATGAGAGAAATATCATGGTATGTTTAAGGAATGACAATCAGAATGCAAAATTACATATACAATTATGATACCAATTATATAAGATGTGTGTGTGTGTGTGTGCGCAAATATTCTTATGCTTGTGTATGCAAGTTGATGAAAGAAAAAAGGCCTGAAAATTTTACCAAAATGATAGCAGTGGATATTTTGAATATTAGGATTATGGGTGATTTTTATGTTCTGCTTTATAACTTTCTCTATTTTCAAATGTTCTACAATGGACATATCTCACTTTCATAATCAGAAAAAAAAGATTTTAAAGAACTCCATTATATTAGATATTCAAGTCTCAACAGAACCATTCTGGTTCTTGCCAGTGACAGAACTAAAATAGTGAGCTTAACCCAATTACATTATGAAATGTATAGAATTTCAGGAGAGTAGAGAGATTGTGTAGAAAAAGGTAAGCTGCAGAGAGAACATGGTAATAACTTCCTAAAGTTTGAATTGAAATTACATAAGTGTTGATGAGGTTCAAAAATGTTTTGAGCAACTACCACCAAGAATTTTTTTTTAATAACTCAAATGATTTTTACTTATTTTCCTGCTTTTGCTCCCCAAATCCCCCCAGTACATAGTTGTATATTTTAGTTGTGAGTCCTTCTAGTTGTGGTATGTGGGATGCCACCTCAAAATGGCCTAATGAGCGGTGCCATGTCCACGACCAGGATCGGAACTGGCGAAACCCTGAGCTGCTGAAGCAGAGCGTGTGAACTTAACCACTTGGCCACAGGGCCAGCTCCTACCACCAAGAAATTTTAAGAAATTATTTGAATTCTCACAGGCTGATTTTTTAGGCACTTTGTATATCTTTTCTTATGAAATTACTAATCCACTATCGTTAGATGGAAACTCTGGAACCTGTCATAGGAAAATCTCAGACCCAGAAAGACCTATTTGTTTTATTTTTCTCTCTTTCCTACTTCATTTTACCATATCTGCCAAAGGTCTCATGGCCAACCTCATATAACTGGTTTGACTGAACAGTCCCCACACATTCAGTTTCATGCAAACCCGAAGCTCACTTTATTCTCACAATCATAGATAAATTCTTTGATAAGCCCTGTTTTCAAGTCAGCAGTGGAAAAATCAGGTTAAACTCAATCTAGTCCCACCCACTTCAGTTACTTTGGGTTTAAAGGTAGTTTCTCTTTGATACATAACTACAAAATTTGGGTTTTATTATTATTCTGTTGTTTGTTGCCACTCTCAGTCTCAGGACTAGACAAAATCATACTCCTCAGGCAAGATGTATGTCAGGCTGCTAGTTTCTGACTGTAGTAAAGAGGGTCATATCTTGCTCATTATCTCTCCCCCACTCTAGCCTTCTTCCTCTCCTCTGCACCTTCTCCACCTGCTAAAGTGGTTGGTATTTGAGAAGGGGGGCCAACTGTTAAATTGCGGATACACATGCTAATAGTATTGAATTTGCTTCTTCCTTTTAGTTAGTTCTTGTTGCTTCTCTGTTGGGTGCTGTAAACACAAAGACAAACTGATAGCCTGTGTGGTGGTCTTCTGCCCCAGGTATATGCTGAATGGCAATGACTTCCACTTTCAGGATGTTCTGGGAATAGGCAATAGGTGCACCTGAAACTGTCTTCTGCTTTAGTTCTAAAGCACAGGAGACTCAAGAGTTGCATTGTTGGGGCCGGTTCTGTGGCCGAGTGGTTAAGTTTGCGCGCTCCACTACAGCAGCCCAGGTTTCGGATCCTGGGCGTGGACATGGCACCGCTTGTCAGGCCACGTTGAGGTGGCATCCCTCATCCCACAACTAGAAGGACCTGAAACTAAGATATACAACTATGTACGGGGGGGTTTGGGGAGATAAAGCAGAAAAAAAAAAAAAAGATTGGTAACGGTTGTTAGCTCAGGTGCCAATCTTTAAAAAAAAAAAAAAAAGAGTTGCATTGTATTTTTCCTCAGTGCCACCATCAATGATTTTGAAAACCCTTCTTTTGTGCTGCTTGCTCCCTTATTCAAATGGGTCAGCTTTCTGATTCATATTTCCCTTTTAACTTCCCAGGTCCCCTTTTGTATTCTCCTGGAGCCATGTGCTTCTAGGTTGGGTGTTTATGTGTGGATGTGGTGGGGAATTGTGAGGACTGACTTCTACTCTCTCTCTTCACTTAGGCACCCAGCACCATAAATCTTTAAACCAGCCCAGCATGGGACAATTCTGTGAATCTCCAGGCAAGATGTAAATACTTGCTTTATATCTCTCAAAAGTGATGGGAAATTCTCTTTGGACCAACCCTACTTTTGGGGAGTAGCAAGCCAAACAATCCCCACTCACCTTGAGGAAGAAGATGAACAGTAGAGCAATCTCTCATTAGCTGTGCTCTCTCCAAGCGGGTGACCTCCCTCTTTCCCCACCCATATCAAGCCTTTTTCATATATCCAAGTAAAAAATAAGACATTGTTATATTGGTTCCTAGTAAGCTCTATGGTGATCTGTGTAGTTCTGTAAGTAGGCATTTATATAAATTTAGATGGTGAGTACATAGCATCTTTTGTTCTCAAGGTCTAGTTGTCTCCATAGTAAATCCTGTACAATATGGTAACTTAGGGAAACTGGTGTTTCACATCATCATGTTGTACTCATATCAGGGAAAATGGGACAACAAAGCTCAGCAAAAGTTACTAAACCAAGGCAACTTGATTGAAAAAAAAGTTCTTTCAGCCATCTCGCATTAGAAAACAAGGGGGCTTTGTGTTCAATTTTCCAAAAGTGCTAGGTAAGATAAGATAGTACAAATCTTCTTCAGGTTGTAGCTAAGTAATGCCTCCTTTTGGGTTAATCATAATCTCATTACCTAAAAAATCTGCAGATGTTCTAAAAATAACTAACAACCAACATTGTCTCCTATGGGAGATAGTGCTTTTACAGCCTATAGTTAAAGCTTTTATTATTCAAGAATTTGGTTCACTTATTGTTTGTTTTTCCCCTTTAACTATATATTAAGAATAAAGATAAGGAAGGAAAGTAATACTGATCATCCATTATGTTCTAGGCACTCTATGTATGTTATCTCATTTAATACTTAAACTATCCTCAGAGAACTACTGTGTCAAATGAGATAGGCTAATAAGCATTTTGTAATGCATAAATTGTTTTACAAATATGAGTTTATTATAATTCCAACAATAAATTTCTTATGCAATGAGATGAAATGCACCAAATGTATTTAAAAGTGGCCATTAATTAGCTTCAATGGAGAAACCAAGTTACAAGGTTGGCGACAGTCATTTTCAACCTGCCTGTCTCTTTCAATAAGAAGGAGAGAAAGATATCTCTTTAAGATAATATCTCTTCAAATAAAGAATGGTAACATTATAGGCACAGTTTTTGGAGAACTGATGTGACATAAATCAGAAAATCATGATCCTTATTCCTTTGATATGTGCACGTTCACTCAAGAAAATTAAAAAATCAATTCTGAGTAAAAAAATGTAATGTTAAAACATTGAATGCCAACATACTGTTCAATTGTGTATATGTTTTTCAGGTAAGTTTTTGACCAATTCAGGTCATTGTAATCTGAAACTAGTTGATGGGCTTCCAAAAGCTACACTTTTCTTAAAATAAGCACTTTTATATGCATGAAATAAATATTACGTTATTAATATTCTTAGACTCTTCATTTAGCTATTTCATCATCTAAGTTAACAGGGGTTTTTCTTAGTGATTTGTATTTCTCTTGTATTTCTTTCTCTTGTGCCAATGGCACAGTCTTCCAGGTGCTTCCAGTATTGGAAGCAACATGTAAAGTTCAGAATCACTGGGTCAAGCCTAGAACTTAATACCTTCCTCTGATAAAAATTGGTGGAGTGGTAGGTGATTGAGAGCCAGTTTTTCTGAACTAGGGCCTGGCAAACAATTTCCTCCTTCATCTCCAACACGGTCAACTAGTCTCTAGAATTTTGCATTCTACAGTTGGGAGGGAGCTTCATTTCTTGGAGGAGGCGAGGCCTTGACTATTAAAAGCCTAGTAACCAAGGAAGTCAAGCATTCCAAGAAGAAGAAAGAGAGCACCTTATGTAAAGATAGTTTGATGAAAGAGATCATGAGACTTTCTGAGGCATCAATTTTATTTAATTTTTATTGATAACCCAATGAGTTAGGTATCATTATCCCTCCTTTACAGGTAGGAAGTGAATTGCTTTAGAGCATAGATTACCAAGCAATTTGGATGTAACATACTGATGTGCAGAGAAAAATCAATCCCTTCAACCTTTGTGGTGATCAGAAGGGGCCTGGAAAGACTAGAGTCTCCAAGTCTCTGGCCACATGCAGCCATTGTGGCATCAACTTACCTGTACATTACCCCAATGTACTGCACAAGTGTTATCATTTTTTATGTGTTCATAATGTAAAAAAAGTTTAGGAAGCCTTGGCTTAAAGAATTAGTTGTCTTAAGTAAGAGGTAGACCCACATTTAGAATCCAGAAGTTTTGACTCTGTGTCTAGGGCCTTCTCCCTACCTCACAACATACTGTGCATTTGGGAAGATTTTTGCTCAGGACTCTAGAACTTCACACTCTTGTCAAGTGAGCATATTTCCTTTTCACTATTTGACAGGATGGGAGACATTAGCACTGAAAGGAACCTTAGAGGTCATGTAGTCTCATCCTTTCCTGAGCATGTTATCAAAAGGCACAGAGATTGCCTTTTAATAATTATTCTAGGAAGTTTATTGATTTTTAAAAAAAATTAAGAATATTTAGTTCAACAAAGAAACTTGATAGTAAAGATAACTGAAATAATTTTTTAAGATTGCAATTTTATAGTTACAATTTTAATTCTATTGTTATAGTCATATCATAAAAGATGTGATGTTTCTGTAGTTTCTCCTGTTTTAAAAAAAGAATAAATCACAGTGGTACTCCAAAGGGAAGCTAGATCAATGTAATCAGTTTTTATTATAAATATGATCTGTAAAGCATTTCTTTTAACAGAGAATCACAGGGCCTATTCAACCCCACTAACAAGAAAGTTGTTTTCAGAAACACTAAACTTGTTTCAGGGTTGCAAAAAGGATTCTTTATTTGTAGTGAGACCAAATTTGATTTCAGATTAACCAGAACGTGTAGACACACCAGAAAATTACTTCCATCAGTATCACTTTTTGGAAACTAATAATAAAAATCACATTAGAACAATTTTTAGACCATGTATCTTGAAAGTTGACAGTTAACACGAAATTTTATCAGGAGGCTGCAGTCGTGATGTGCCTTTCTGAGTGGTTGTTTCTGTTGCTGAGGAAGAGCAATCCTCTTTTTTGCCTACATGCCAAACTGGCCCTATGTGTTGTTAATCAAACACTGACTGTGCTTTCCTGCCTTTGGGCCATACTCCCACTATTCTCTCAGCCTGGAAGGAAGACTTCCCTCATCTCTGATTGTCCAAACATATTTACCTATCCTTGAAGATTTACCTCGACATTCCCCATCATAAATCCTTCCTTAAGCACATGCACACAGACTGAAGATCGTTACCTCCTATGAATGCCCATATCATTTTATATATTTTATTAAATATATTTTATGTTTAATAAATATTTGGTATTTTCTGAAAACATAACCTTATTTCATCTGTATGTTTCATCTCTCCCTTATTAGAGAGTTCTTTGAGCATAGGATTTTCTTAACTCCATAGCCTCCCACAGCACAGCCTACCTCATACAAAATTCTGCATGAAAGAAGTATTCAATAAATGTTTGTTGAATTGAGATTGAACTAAATCTCCAGATGATAGGGTTGCCTCCAATGTTAAACCCAGGTCCAGAACATTCTAGATCTTGAAGATTCCTCTCACCTTCATCAGTATGACAGAAACTTGAAAGAAATGTTCCAAATTGATTATCACTGTGGAGGGATATTTATGTGGTAAATATGCTCTGTAATGTAATCTTGACAACTCCACTTTTTTCTCTACACTTTCAGTCCAGAAAGTAAACATTCCCCTATGTGAATCTATTTATTTGAGTAAAATTACTCAGTAAATTATGAAGTGACAAAAGTAAATAGACATCAAATGAAGTGGATTTGTATGTTAAAGTAAAAGGAGCACTAAACTTGGAGTCAAGAGGTCTCAGAGCGTCACTCTACTAATAAATAACATGCCCAATGCAATAAAAGTCTAGGGTGCAATTTCCTTATATGTTAAAAAATTATAATTCTTGTCCTGTCTACCTTGTAGACTACTGAAATTACACTGATTTATAGATTCATTCATCAGATATTTACTGAGAGCCTGCTTTATGTCAGGCACTACTCCAGGAACAAGGAAAAGAGCAGTGAATATGACAGAAAAGGCCCCTGCTGTCATGGATTTTACATTCTAATTCGAAAAATGATAATAAACCATCAAAAAATAAACAAGAAAATATACGGCAGCAATAAATTATATAAATAAAATAAACTAATACCATGTAAGAGAACATGACCAAGTGTAAACACTCATGAAGACTGCATGCCCAGGAAAGTCTGAACTGAAGGGACATTCGAACTAAGATTTAATTGAAAAAAAGGAGCAAGCAATGCAAAGATTTGAAATAAGAATGTTCCAGGTAAAAGGAAAAGAACATGCAGAAGGCATTAGGTGAGAACAAGTTTGGTGTGTTCTTGGTACAAAATTATGGTCAATGTGGCTGGAGCAGAGTAACGGAGAGAGTGGCAGATAACAAGGGCTGTGAGATAAGCAGGGTCCAGATTACTTAAGGCCTTGTATGCCAAGGTAAATAGTTTTAACTTATTATAGGTATCATGGGAAGCCAACAGAGGTTATTAAGCTAGGAGGCTAGAGACTATGGTTCTAAAGTGGCCTTGGATTTGTGCAAACAACTGAAACTGAAGTCATTTGCATAGAGCTGACACACTGAAGGACTGCTACCTTCATGAAAAGCAGACTAAACAACCCCACTCATACTTGTTAGGAAATCAGCCAGGAAGCTATCATCTGGTCACTACTGTGAAAGAAAAAAAAAAGGCTCCTATAAGAAACCAAAACCCCAAAGTTGTGGTATGATTAGATATAGGATTCATATTTAAATTACATTTATGGTTTTAGAAACCAAAGGCAAGAAATTAGTGTGAAAATTGACCTAAGACTAGTAAAACCACTGAGACCATGGCAGAAGCAAACACAGAAACATTCTATTGGAACTTTTTAACAATCCAGGGCTCTCTGGACATGCATAGGAAAAAAAAGTAAGCATAAATAATGCAACCCCATGTTAGAAAATTTTTAATTCCATAAGTAAACTATATACAGTGATAGAGAGTACACACACACACACGAAAATTAATGACAAAATTTGAGATAAAAGAATATTATGAAGGATATTCTGAAATAAGTATGTTTAAAATTATAAAGGGTTTCAAGAGAGAATGTAAGCCATAATGAAATAGAATAATACTGTAAAGAAAGATTCATATCTGAAAAAGAACAAAATACAAATCCTAGAAATGACAATCATCCAAATTAAATTCAATAAACTTGATAAAGAGCAGTTTGACATAGTTGGAGAGAAAATTAGTGATTTGAAAAGCAGAGATTGTGGAAATAACACAGACTGGAACACAAAGAAATAAACAGACGGAGAGTAGAAAATAGTTTGAAATGTGGAAAATAAACTGAGAAAGTGCAGCATACATATTACAGACTGAAGGTTTGTGTCCCCTGAAAGTTCATATGTTGATATGATGATATTTGGAAAGTAGTTAGTTTTAGATTAAGTCATGAGGGTAGGAACAACATGATGGGATTCGTGCTCTTATAAGAAGAAGAAAGATAGATCTCTCTCTCGCTCTCTCTCCCTTCCCCCCATGTGCATGTACTGGGAAATTCCATGTGAGCACATGGTGAGGAGGCAGCCATCTGCAAGCCAGGAAAAGAGCTCTCGCCAGAACCGATCATGCAGGCATCCTGATCTCAGACTTCCAGCCTCAAAAACTGTTAGAAAAAGAAGGTCTGCTGTTTAAGCCACTGAGTCTATATTTTGTTATTGCAGCTCAAGCAGACTAAGAGAATACATCTAAAAGGAATTTAAGAAAGAGAGAATAGAAATAATCAGAGAGAGACAATTTTCTGAAACTGAAGAAAGATGTGTCGTCAAATTGAAAAAGCAAACTGATTCATGAACAGAATAAATACAAATAAATACAAACCTAGACATAATGTGGTATACCTGCAGTAAAACAATGACAAATAAAATATTGAAAGCAATCAGAGAAATACAGTTTATCTACAAAGAAGCAATTATACTGAGAGTATATTTATCATTAACAATAATTGACTCCAGCAGACAATAGAATATTATTGTCAAAGCCTTAAAGGAAAACAATTACCAACCTAGAATTCTATATCCAACTAATTTATCATTCAAGCGTGATAGTTAAATAACTAAATTTTCACACAGAAAAAGATAAGACAGTTTACCATTTACAGACCTTTGCTGAAAGAGGCATTAAAGGTTACCCTTCAATAAGAAAGACATTGAATTAAGAAAGAATGGGATGTAAGATCAATGAGAAACAAATAAATTAGGAATATATGGGTAAATATAAATAAGAATTAACATTTAACAAAATCAAAACTTATAATAATGACTATGGGAGGTTAAAAAAAAGTGGAACTGAAACACAAGTGATGTAAAATAAAATTGAAGATGGGAGGAGGTAAATGGGGTTAAAATTTCGAAAGGCTTTTTGAATTTTTCAAAAGGATATTAGAGATATTAATTGATTTGTTGAAATTTAAATTTAATCACCTAAAGGGGAATTCAAACATAACACATAATTTCCAAACCAGCATAGGATGAAAAGAAAGACATCAAGAAAACTTAAGGGATGCAATGGAAGGCAGGAAAGGAGAAAAAAAAAAAAAAGCAAAGGAAAAACATGGTTAATAGAAAACACAGAGTGAGATGGCAGAATTAAGTCCAAATATATCAGTAGTCACAATAAATATAAGCAGGCAAAACTTGTATATAAAGAGAATAAATTATACATGCAAGAGTAGGATCCTTAGTATTACCATAGATTTCACGTAAAGTGAGACATATGGATTCCATGTAAGGAAAAAAAGGTTGAATTTCAAAGTCGTCCAAAGTGTATCACTGGAAGAAGCCCAATCAGTCTACTGTTTTTTATTTGTTAATTTTTATTTCTAAATTCTTTATTTTAAGTAGGTAATATATGTACATTAAAAAGAGGAAAGTGAATTATTTTTAATATCAATGTTGTTTAAAATAAACAAAACTTGAAAACAACTTAAATGTTAATCAGGGAGCAGCTAAATAAGCTATGATATGACCATATAAGGGAATTCTAGCTAGCAGTTTAATTGATTGAAGTATCTCGATAGGCGTTAAAATGGAAATATCCAAACAGGCAATTAAAAAAAAGTTGCAGAGTGACATCTGTTATAATACTAATTCTTTTAAAACACCCACACACATAATATTAAGTTAAACCATAGGAAATTGTCAATATTTTGATTATAAAAATGGCACTTTTATATAATGCAATCTAAATAGTATATTTTGGGGGGTATATTTACGTGTCCATAAATGCATAGTAAATGCTCTGAGAGGATACACATTAGGCATGGTAGACAGAGAGAACTTGAGACTTACACATAATATTTCAAACTTTTTACAAGAGGAATATATTAATATACTATTTTACAGCTAATTAAAAAAGGATTACCTCATTACATCTATTGAGTGACTATTATGGACAAATCACATTGTAGCAATGTTTTGGCGTATTTTTACATTGCTCTATTGTCCTCCTCCCAGGAAAGAACTTTTAGGACTGAACAATTTTACCTAAGAGTTTACTTCCAATGGGCCTTTGATCTATCCTTCCAGTTATAACCACACAAACCATTGTCAGAGCTGGATGGCATTTGCCAGGTAAACACAATATTTTAAAATAAATGTTGTTAGATAGCATTCAAGCCCTTTCCCTTCAGAGTTGCAGTAATGCTACATACATTCTAGAAAAGTTCACATTAATGGAGAAAACAAGCTTTCAATGGGACTTCATCTTCTGAAGTCGAGAAAAATTTAGCATCCATCCCAAATTGCCGCTGGGGTGAGAAGGAAGTGAACTGCAGAGTGAGCTGTCAGCAGCTCCTCAGGATCTGACGGAGTCCAACACATGCTCCCCACATTCTGACCTGTGCTGTCAATCACCATTCACCAATAGCCCATTCTTCTTACACAATTATCATCTGTTCCCCAGACATCATTTGGATATAATTTTTTTGTGGGTTGTCATTTATCATTATTTTTGGAATAAAGAGACAGTAAAGCGTTCTTTGGAGTGGGTTTTTCCCCTACATTCCATATATTCTTAGCCTACAGAGAAGAAAGTAGCTCCCTTTTTATACCTAAGTGCCCTACATTTTATCAATAGAAATACCAAACTTAAAGTCTTTTAGGGAAAAAATCATTACTTGAGAGACTTTAGCTTCCAACTCAGGGAGGTTTTGACTTACAGTGATGAGCCACACGAGGCACATCAGTCTGTCTGCTAGCCCAAGCAAACAATAAACAAGGATAAGCACAAACATGATGGTCTGTCATTTGAGTAATTTGTTCAACTATACAGTTACATGCAAGGAAAAATTTCCTTTGCACTAAATTATAATTTTTGGCTTAATTCACGTCAACTGATTTGACAGGTCCAGAAAGTATTTTTTCCCCTTTAGAACAAGTCTTATTTTTGATTTCTTAATTCTTCTGTCAAAATGTTAGTCATGATTTCCACTCTCTAGACAAATTCGTTTTCTCATCCCCTTAAAGTAGGTTTTGCTTTAAATCTTCAAGGCCCACACAGTTTCAGTTTTTTACTTGGAAGAAGACGAAGACTCCTACATTAATTTTACAAAGAAACCTCTTTACTTGAGGTAATGGTCTAGAGGATTAGCAAATTATTCTAAATAATCCAATTGCTTTGGTATGTAGCTATGCTCTCATAGTAAAATATGATTTCATATTACCACTGGTAGTCTTGTCATTCTTCCTTGCTCTCCCTTTACACTACCATATTTATTTATATAGCATTTTATTCCTCAAAAATATCCCAATGTTTTCCAGACATTAGCTCATGGGTGAAAGGTAGAGACATAGAATAAGGGTTGCTATTGCCATTATCTAGCTGAAAAAGAAGTATGAAGAAATATATTTTCATACAGAGAGACATTCAACCATAGAACCTCATGATATAAAGAGATGGAAGGGAAATTTCTTCCTCCCACATTTTATAGATAAAGAATCCGAGGTTTAGAGAAGGTGAGTTGTTTAATTTCACACAGAAAGTTAGTGACAAAGCTGAGGGAGAACTCAGATCTTCAGACTCCTACACTAGTGTTATTTCTACTACAGTATAGTAAGCAAAAATGTGTAGGATAAAATAAAGATAAAAGAGAAAGATACAGGAGTTTGCTCTATATCATTTTAGGACACAATATCAACATGAACATCAAAGATATTCAGTCTTAGAAATACCTCAAAGCTGACAGGCAATTCAAGTCCTACATGTTCAGGGCTGTGCCACAGGAGAAAGGGAGAAAAACAATGATCCAAGAAGAAGTCACCACAAAACAGTCAGAAGGCATAGGTTATTTAGATAAAATTGCCATAGTTGGGTGTCATATGTGGCACAGTAACGTAGCACAATATTTTATAACTTAAGCCCTGAGTTTCCTTTAATTTTCAGAGGGGAAAAGTCACCCTTTTCTGCTGTTTGCAGGGAGACTACTGCAATGTTTAGAATAACTAGAATGGAGATGATCTTACCTGCTGGCATCTTGCGTGTCAGATGCACTATAGAGAGCATAGCAATGAAACTTTGGGCTCATGTATGAGTTATTCTTCAAGGCCAAAGATTGGATAAGTAAAGGCAGCTCCCTAGAGTTAGTTGTCTGGCAGAAGAATAAGGGCCCCCTCCCTGTTGTACACACCTCACAAGTTACTTATAGTTGTAGTTCTCATACTGTGCAATGAGACACTTTGTAGCATCTCAACAAACCAAGAGGGGTCCCATAGGTTACTTTAAATTTTTGAGTGAAACACAGCAATAGTCAACACCTGTAATGCACAGATTGTACTACTAGCTTGAGATAGGTACAGTTTCAACATTAGATTATGTCTCATTCTTTTGATTATATCAGTTCTTTGTAAAGCTAGTTTTCTGCAGTTGATGTGACAAAAGTAAGTACTGCTAGGGATAGAGAGATGGTTGGGGATAGCACAAGGAAGTTCCTTTCTGGTGATGGAAAAGTTAAGTATTTTGATTGTGGTGGTGGTTACACAAATCTATAAAAATGACAAAATTGCACAGAACTATAAATATGTACACTAATGAATGCATATAAAAACTGGTGAACTCTACTTAAGGTCTGTAGATTGTACTAATATAAATTTTCTGCTATTGATAATGTACTATATTATATAATATTATATGTATTATATAACTACATATATATTATACATAGTATATTACATAATATGCAAGATATTATCATTGAGGGAAACAGGGTGAAACGTTAACAAGACTTCTTTGTAATGCTATTTAAAATATTTTTTTTGTGATATTTTATTATTTCGATGCGATAGCAAATGGAATTGTTTTGTCAATTTCATTATTGGATTGTTCATTGCAATATTTGGAAATGCAATTAATTTTTGTATATTCATCTTGTATCCTGCAACCTTGCAGAACTTGTCCATAGTTCTAATAGTTTTTTAGTGGGTTTCTTAGTATTTTCTATATATATAAAATCGTGTAATCTGTGAATAGACTTCTTCTTTTCCAATCTGTATGCCTCCTATTTTATTTCCTTTCCTAATTTCCTGGGCTAAAACCTTCAGTACAATGTTGAATAGAAGTGGCAAGAGTGGACAGACTTGTCTTGTTCCTGATCTAAGGGGAAAACAGTCCATCTTTCACCATTAAGTATGATGTTAGCTGTGTTTTATTCCTATATGTCCTTTATCAGAATGATGAAGTTCCCATCTATTCCCAGTTTTTTTTTTATTCAGTTATTGATAGGTTACAATCTTGTGAAATTTCAATTGTACATTAATGTTTGTCAGTCATGTTGTAGGTGCACCACTTCACCCTTTGTGCCCACCCCCCACCCCACCTTTCCCCTGGTATCCACTAAACTGTTCTTGGTCCATAGTTTTAAATTCCTCATATGAGTGGAGTCATACACAGATTATCTTTCTCTCGCTGGCTTATTTCACTTAACATAATTCTCTCAAGGTCCATCCATGTTATTGCAAATGGAATGATTTTGTTCTGTTTTGCAGCTGAGTAGTATTCCATTGTATCTATGCACCACATCCTCTTTATCCATTCGTCTGTTGATGGGCACTTAGGTTGCTTCCACGTCTTGGCTATTGTAAACAGTGCTGCAATAAACATTGAGGTGCACAGGACTTTTGGGATTGCTGACTTCAGGCTCTTTGGATAAATACCCAGTAGTGGGATGGCTGGATCGTATGGTAGTTCTATTTTTAGTTTTTTGAGGAATCTCCATACTGTTTTCCATAGTGGCTGCACCAGTTTGCATTCCCACCAGCAGTGTATGAGGGTTCCTTTTTCTCCACAACCTCTCCAACATTTGTTGCTATTAGTTTTAGATATTTTTGTCATTCTAACGGGCATAAGGTGATATCTTAGTGTAGTTTTGATTTGCATTTCCCTGATGATCAGCGATGATGAGCATCTTTTCATGTGCCTATTGGCCATCAGTATATCTTCTTTGGAGAAATGTCTGTTCATGTCTCCAGCCCATTTTTTGATTGGGCTGTTTGATGTTTTGTGGTTGAGTTGCGAGAGTTCTTTATATATTATGGATATTAAGCCTTTGTCAGATATATGACTTGCAAATATTTTTTCCCAGTTAGTGGGTTGTTTTTTTGTTTCAATCCTGTTTTCATTTGCCTTGAAGAAGCTCTTTAATCTGATGAAGTCCGATTTGTTTATTCTTTCTATTGTTTCCCTTCTCTGAGAAGGCATGGTGTCCGAAAAGATCCTTTTAATACTGATGTCAAAGAGTGTACTGCCTACGTTTTCTTCCAGAAGCCTATGGTTTCAGGTCTCACCTTTAGGTCTTTAATCCATTTTGAGTTTATTTTGGTGAATGGTGAAAAAGAATGGTCAATTTTCATTCTTTTACATGTGGTTTTCCAGTTTTCCCAGCACCATTTGTTGAAAAGACTTTCTTTTCTCCATTGTATGCCCTCAGCTCCTTTGTCAAAGATAAGCTGTCCATAGATGTGTGGTTTTATTTCTGGGCTTTCAATTCTGTTCCATTGATCTGTGCACCTGTTTTTGTACCAGCACCATGCTGTTTTGATTACTGTAGCTTTGTAGTATGTTTTGAAGTCAGGGATTGTGATGCCTCCCGTTTTGTTCTTTTTTCTCAGGATTGCTTTAGCAATTCGGGGTCTTTTGTTGCCCCATATGAATTTTAGGATTCTTTGTTCTAATTCTGCAAAGAATGTCATTGGGATTCCGATTGGGATGGCATTGAATCTGTAGATTGCTTTAGGTAGAATGGACATTTTAACTATGTTTATTCTTCCAATCCATGTACATGGAATGTCTTTCCATCTCCTTATGTCGTCATCCAATTCTCTCAGAAAGGCCTTGTAATTTTCATTATATAGGTCCTTCACTTCCTTAGTTAAATTTACCCCAAGGTATTTTATTCTTTTTGTTGCGATTGTGAATGGTATTGTATTCTTGAGTTCTTTTTCTGTTGGTTCATTACTGGAGTATAGAAATGCTACTGATTTATGCAAATTGATTTTATACCCTGCAACTTTGCTGTAGTTGTTGATTACTTCTAACAGTTTTCCAATGGATTCTTTGGGGTTTTCTATATATAAGATCATGTCGTCTGCAAACAGTGAGAGTTTCACTTCTTCCCTCCCTATTTGGATTCCTTTTATTCCTTTTTCTTGCCTGATTGCTCTGGCCAGGACCTCCAGTACTATGTTAAATCAGAGTGGTGATAGAGGGCATCCTTGTCTTGTTCCTGTTTTCAGGGGGATGGGGTTCAGTTTTTGCCCATTGAGTATGATGTTGGCTATGGGTTTGTCATATATGACCTTTATTATGTTGAGGTAGTTTCCTCCTATGCCCATTTTGTTCAGAGTTTTTATCATAAATGTCTGTTGGATCTTGTCAAATGCCTTCTCTGCATCTATTGAGATGATCATGTGGTTTTTATTCCTCAGTTTGTTGATGTGGTGTATCACGTTGATTGATTTGCGGATGTTGAACCATCCCTGTGTCCCTGGTATGAATCCCACCTGATCCTGATGTATGATTCTTTTGATGAATTGCTGAATTCTGGTTGCCAAAATTTTGTTTAGAATTTTTGCATCTATGTTCATCAGTGATATTGGCCTGTAGTTCTCTTTTTTCGTGGTGTCCTTGTCAGGTTTTGGTATCAGCGTGATGTTGGCCTCATAGAATGTGTTAGGAAGTGTTCCATCGTCCCTAATTTTTTGGAATAGCTTGAAAAGGATAGGTATTAAATCCTCTCTGAAAGTTTGGTAGAATTCCCCAGGAAAGCCATCTGGTCCTGGGGTTTTATTCTTTGGGATGTTTTTGATTGCTGTTTCAATCTCTTTCCTTGTGATTGGTCTGTTCAAATTGTCTGCCTCTTCTTGAGTGAGCTTTGGGAGATTGTAGGAGTCCAAGAATTTATCCATTTCCTCTAGGTTATCCATTCTGTTGGCATATAGTTTTTTGTAGTATTCTCTTATAATCTGTTGTATTTCTGCAGAGTCTGTTGTTATTTCTCCTGGCTCATTTCTGATTTTGTTTATTTGAGCTTTCTCCCTTTTTTCCTTTGTAAGTCTGGCTAGTGGTTTGTCAATTTTATTTATCTTCTCAAAAAACAAGCTCTTTGTCTCATTGATCCTTTCTACTGCCTTTTTCGTTTCAATAGTATTTATTTCTGCTCTGATTTTTATTATTTCTCTCCTTCTGCTGACTTTGGGCTTCATTTGTTCTTTTTTCTCTAGTTCAGTTAGGTGTGCTTTAAGGTTGCTTATTTGGGATTTTTCTTGTTTGTTAAGATGTGCCTGTATTGCGATGAATTTTCCTCTTAATACAGCTTTTGCTGTATCCCATATGAGTTGTTATGGCATGCTATCATTTTCATTTGTTTCCAGGTATTTTTTTATTTCTTCTTTAATTTCTTCAATGATCCATTGCTTGTTCCGTAGTGTGTTGTTTAGTCTCCACATCTTTGTGCCTTTCTCAGCTTTTATCTTGTAATTAATTTCTAGCCTTATAGCACTATGATCTGAGAAGATGCTTGTTATCGTTTCAACTTTTTTTAAATTTGTAGAGGCTTGCCTTGTTTCCCAACATATGGTCTATCCTAGAGAATGTTCCATGTGCACTTGAGAAGAATGTGTATTCAGCTCTTTCAGGGTGGAGTGATCTATATATGTCTATTAAGTCCAATTGTTTTAGTTTTTCGGTCAGCTGCACTATTTCATTGTTGATTTTCTGTCTGGCTGATCCGTCCATTGATGTGAGTGGGGTGTTGAGGTCCCCTACTATTAGTGTGTTGTTTTTAACATCTTCCTTTAGGTCTGTTAATAGTTGCTTTATGAATCTTGGTGCTCCTGTGTTGGGTGCATAGATATTTATAAGCGTAATTTCTTCTTGATGAAGTGTCCCTTTGATCATTATATATTGTCCCTCTGTGTCTCTCTTTAGCTGTCTTATTTTGAAATCCACTTGGTATGATATGAGAATTGCAACACCTGCCTTTTTTTCCTTGCTATTTGCTTGAAGTATTGTCCTCCACCTCTTCACCCTGAGTCTGTGTTTGTCCTTGGGGCTGAGGTGTGTTTCCTGGAGGCAACAAATTGTTGGATCTTGTTCTTTAATCCAGTTTGCCACTCTGTGTCTTTTTATTGGAGAGTTCAATCCGTTCACATTGAGAGTGATTATTGATGCATGTGGACTTAATGCTGTCAATCTGTTGCTCATTATCTTGTTTTCCTGTGTTTCTTTTCCTGTGTGCTTTAGACTACCCATTTAATACTGCAATTTCTTATGCTGGGTTTCTCAGATTTTTCCTTATCTATGATTTGTGACTCTGTTCTGTACTTTATTTTAGTGTCTACCTTGAAGTTTGTATTTAGAATCTCGTGTATAATATAGTCTATTCTCTGGTGGTCTCTTACTTACTCGACCAATACTGATTTAGACCCTTTGCTCTTCCCCTCCTAAATAATTATTTTCACTTTTTATTCCAACTCGTCTTATTCATTTGTAGTTAGAGTGCTAAGATCGTCCTTGTTTTGGTAGAGTCCTTATTTTTACCCTAATGCTACAGTTGAATATTTGCTATCCTGTTCTGGTTCTATCCATCGGTCTCCTTAGTCTGTGGATTGTGTCCCCTTTCTCCATTTTTTCTTTTTTCAAGTATGAGAGCCTTCTTGAGGATTTCTTGTAATGGAGGGCTTTTAGTTACAAATTCCCTTAACTTTTGTTTGTCTGGAAAAGATTTAATTTCTCCTTCATATCTGAAGGAAATTCTTGCTGGATAGAGTATTCTTGGCTGAAGGTTTTTATCCTTTAAAGCTTTGAATATATCACTCCATTCTCTCCTAGCTTGTAGGGTTTCTGTAGAGAAATCCGCTGACAGTCTGATAGGGGCTCCTTTATAGGTTATTCTCTTTTTTTTCCTTACTTCCCTGAGTATTCTCTCCTTATCATTCCTATTTGCCAACTTTACTACTATGTGCCTTGTGGTAGGTCTTTTTACATCGACAAATCTAGGAGATCTAAAACCCTCCTCTACAGACATTTCTCCATTGATCCCTAGATTTGGGAAGTTCTCTTCAATAATTTCATTAAGCACACTTTCTGCTCCATTTTCCTTTTCCATATTCTCGGGAATTCCTATGATCCTTATGTTCTTACTCCTCATTGAATCCATTATCTCTCGGAGATTTTCCTCATTTTTTTAAATTCTTAGTTCTCTTTCTTCCTCTGTCTGGCGCCATTCAGCCTATCTGTCCTCGATTATGCTGATTTGCTCCTCTATGTGGTCTACATGGGCATTCAGGGAATCCGTATTCTGTTTTATCTGGTCCATTGTGTTTTTCATCTCAAGTAATTCTGTTTGATTCTTCTTTATGATTTCAATCTCTTTTGTGAAGTAACTCCAGAACTCGGCTTGTTTCTCTAGCTTTCTCTCTACCTCATTGAGTTTTTTGATTATAGCTGCTCTGAATTCATTATCACTTAGTTTACCTAATTCCAAGTCCTCAGGACTTAATTCTGTGTTTTTATTGTTTTCCTTTTGGTCTGGGGCTTTTATAAATTGCTGGATGGTAGAGGAGCAGTTTTTTCTCATGGTGGTAGAATTCAGTTGCAGTTACAGCCTGTCGCCACTAGATGGGGGTCGAGAGCAGCGTGTTATGAGCTCTCCGCCTTGGGCAAGATGGCTGCGTCCACTGGCTTCGCTGGGGGGAGGGGCTGTTACTCACACGCGCGGGTCTGGGTTCAGATCAGTTCTGTTCTCTGGTCTCCCAAGGCCCTTGATTTATAGGGTCCCTGCAGTCAGAAGCTTTCCCCCTGTCAGTGGGTCTCCACTGAATCAGCGGCATGAGTCCTGGATGATCCCCCGGTCGCGCAGTCACTCCCCCACTCCTTCCCGACCCTCGCGGCAGCCATCGCAGACTCTAGGGGAGGGAGCGATGTTCTCTCCTACTGTTCCAGTGCCTCCAAAGGTGTAAGCAAAGTTTATGATCTCCGCCTTCTTGCTATTGTAGGTCTCTAACGAGCTGGCATTATTTTTGTTCTCTGAAATTCAGTTCTTCCAATCTTTTGTTGTATTTTGGAGGGGAGCGAATCCTGGGTCAGCTCACCCGCCATTTTGCTCCGCCCCCTCTCTGCCATTTCTTCTTTTTATATGCCTCATGTCATTTTTGTTTTTCTAGTCCTCCTTCTTTCTTTTGCACTAAGTGAATATTTTCTGGTTAGTATTTTGATTCCTTTCATGATTTTTTTCACTATTTTTTGAGTTATTTTCTTAGTGGTTGTTCTAGGCTTTACTATATGTATATTTTTTAAAAATATCTCTTGATATTTAATTCTCAGAACATAAAAATCAATCATTTAAATATACAATTCAATTTGTTTTAGTATATTCACAGATTTGTGCAGTCATTTCCATAATCTAAGTTTAAAATATTTTTATCTCTCCAGAAAGAAAACTTAGACTCAATAGTTATCAAGCCCTGGGAAACAACTAATATAATTTCTATTTCTACAGATTTATCCATTCTGGATTTTCATGTAAATGGAATCATGAAAAATGTCATATTTAGTTTATTTCACTTAGCAAAATGTTTTCATGATTCATCCATGTTGTAGCTTTCACCCAGTACTTCATTCTTTTTCATTCTTTTTTATTGCCAAATAATATTAGATATTTTGGATATACCTCACTTATTTGTAACTCATCAGTTGATGGACATTTGGATGGCTTCCACTTTTTGGCTATTATGAATAACCCTGCTATGAATATTTGTATTCAAGTTTTTGTGTGGATGTATGTTTTCATTTCTCTTGGATATACTTGTAAGAGTGAAATTATTGGGTCATATGGTAAATCTATGTTTAACATTTTGAAGAGCTGTCATATTATTTTCCAAAGTGACCACACCATTTTACATTCCAACCATCAAAGTATGAGGGCTCTAATTTCTCAACATCCTCACCAGCAATTATCATTTTTAAAAATTTTATTCACCCTAGTTGTGTGAAGTAGTATTTCAGTGTGGTTTTAATTAGCATTTCTCTAATGACTAATGATGTTGTGCATCTTTTCATGTGGTTGTTGGTCATTTGTATGTATTCTTTGGAAAAATATCTATTCAAATTCTTTGCTGATTTTGTTTTTATTGAGGTAAAATTGGTTTGTAACATTATATAAATTTAGAGTGTACATCATTACATTCCAACTTCTGTATACACTACATCATGTTCACCACCAAAAGTCTAGTTTCCATCTGTCACTGTACAAATGATTCCCTTTATCCTTTTTGCCCTCACCCCACCCTTTCCTCTTTGGTAACCACCAATCTGTTCTCTATATCTATGTGTTTCAATGTTGTTTTTTTTCCCCTATCTTCCAAATATGTGTGAAATCATATGGTACATGTGTTTCTCCATCTGTCTTATTTTGCTTAGTGTAATACACTTAAGCTCCATCCATGTTGTTGCAATTGGTACGATTTTATCTTTTCTATGCTGAGTATTCTATTTTATGTATATTACATATATATACACCTATTATATATATATATCTTCTTTCCGTTAATCTGTTGATGGGCACTTAGGTTGTTTCCATGTCTTGAATATTGTAAATAATGCTACAATGAACATAGGGGTGCACATAGCTTTTTCAATTAGTGTTTTTGTATTTTTGAATAAATACCCAGAAGTGAAATAGCTAGATCATATAGTAGTTTTATTTTTAATCTTTTGAGGAATCTCCATTCTGTTTACCATAGTGCCTGTACAAATTTACATTCCAAACAGTAGTGTATGAGAGTTCCCTTTTTGCCACTTCCTCTCCAACACTTGTTATTTCTTGTCTTTTTAATAATAGCAATTCCAATGGGGATGAGGTGATATCTCTTTGTGGTTTTGATTTGCATTTCCCTAATAATTAATGATGTTGAACATCTTTTCATGTGCCTATTGGCCATCTGTATATATTCTTTGGAAAAATGTCTGTTCAGATCCTCTGCCCATTTGTTAATCAGGTTGTTTGCCTTTTTGTTGAGTTATATGTGTTCTTTATATATTTTGGATATTAACCACTTATAGGATATATGATTTGCAAATGTCTTCTTCCAAATGATAGGTTGTCTTTTTTTTTTTGATGGTTTTCTTTGCTGTGCAGAAGCTTTTTAGTTTGATATAGTCCCATTTGTTTATTTTTTCTTTTGATTCCCTTGCCTGAGTAGACATGGTATTTAAAAAGATACTGCTAAGACCTATGTCTATGTTCGTACTGCCTATGTTTTCTTCTAGGAGTTTTATGGTTCCAGGCCTTACATTCAGGTCTTTAATACATTTTGAGTTAATTTTTGTGTATGGTGTAAGATAGTGGTCAACTTTAATTATTTTACATGTGGCTGTCCACTTCTCCCAACATCATTTATTGAAGAGACTTTACTTTCTCCATTGTATGTTCTTGGCTCCTTTGTCAAAAATTAGCTGTCCATAAATATGTGGGTTTATTTCCGGACTTCCAGTTCTGTTCCTTTGATCTTTGTGTCTGTTTTTCTGCCAGTACCAGGCTGTTTTGATTCCTATACCTTTGTAATATAGTTTTAAATCAGTAAGCATGATACCTCCAGCTTCTTTCTCAAGATTGCTTTGGCTATTTGGGATCTTTTGTGGTTCCAGACAAATCTTGGGGTTGTTTGTTCTATGTCTGTGAAAAGTGTCATTGGAATTTTAATGGGGATTGCGTTGAATCTGTAGATTGCTTTAAGCAATGTGGATATTTTAACTATGCTAATTCTTCCAATCTATGAGCATGGAATAGTTTTCCATTTCTTTGTGTCTTTTTCAATTTGTTTCAACAGTGTCTTGCAGTTTTCACAGTATAGGTCTTTCACTTCCTTGGTTAAATTTATTCCCGGGTGTCTTATTCTTTTTGTTGCAATTGTAAATGGGATTGTTTACTTGATTTCTCTTTCTGGTAGATCATTGTTAGTGTATAGAAAAGCAACTAATTTTTGCATGTTTATTTTGTACCCTGTACAAATTTATTGTATTTGTTTATTATTTCTAATAGTTTTTGGGTAGATTCATTAGGGTTTTCTATATATAAAATCATGTCATCTGCAAATTGTGACAGTTTTACTACTTCCTTCCCAATTTGGATACCATTTATTTCTTTTTGTTACCTAACTGCTCTTGTTTCCAATATTTCCAATACTATGTTGAGTAAGAGTGGCAAGAGCGGGCATCCTTGTCTTGTTCTTGTTCATAGAGGGACTGCTTTTAGTTTTTCACCACTGAATGATGTTAGCTGTGGGTTTGTCATATATGGCCTTTATTATATTGAGGTACTTTCCTTCTATGCCAATTTTATTAAGAGTTTTTATCATAAATGAATGCTGAACCTTGTCAAATGCTTTCTCTACATCTATTGAAATGATCATATGAGTTTTCTTCTTCATTTTGTAATGTCATATATAACATTGATTGATTTGTGTATGCTGAACCATCTTTGCACCGCTGGAATAAATCCCACTTGATCATGTTGTATGATTCTTTTAATGTACTGTTGTATTAGGTTTGCTAATATTTTGTTGAGGAGTTTTGCATCTATGTTCATCAGAAACTTTGGATTGTAATTTTCTTTTTTTATATTGTTCTTGTCTGGCTTTGGTATCACAGTAATGTTAGTCTCATAAAGTGAGTTCAAAAGCATGCTCTCCTCTTCAATTTTTTTAATAGTTGAGAAGGATATGTATTAAATCTTCTTCTAATGTTTGGTAGAATTCACCAGAGAAGCTTTCTTATTCTGGAGTTTTGTTTTCTGGTAAGTTTTTGATTACAGTTGCAATCTCCTCACAAGTGAGCGATCTATTCAGATTCTCTATTTCTTCTTGATTCAGGTGGGAGGTTGTATGAATCTAAGAATTTTATTTTGGTTATCCAATTTGTTGGCATATAGCTTTTCATAGTATTCTCATAATCTCTTGTATTTCTGTGGTATCTATTGTAATTTCTCCTCTTTTGGTTCTTTGATTTTATTTATTTGAGCCTTCTCACTTTTTGTTTTAGTGAGTCTAGCTATAAATTTGTCAATTTTGTTTATCTTATCAAAGAACCAGCTCTTAGTTTCATTGATCTTTTTTCTTGTCCTTTTAGTCTCTATTTCATTTATTTCTGCTCTGGTTTTTATTATTTTCTTCCTTCTACTGACTTTTACCTTCATTTTTTTTTTGAAGTTCCTTTAAATGTAACATTAGATTGTTTATTTGAGATTTTTCTTGTTTCTTGAGGTAGGCCTTTCTTACTATAAAATTCCCTCTTAGTAGCACTAGATTTTGGCATGCCATGTTTTCATTTTAATTTGTCTCCAGGTATTTTTTTATGTCTCTTGATTTCTTCATTGATCCAATAGTTGTTCAGTAGCATGTTGATTAGTCTCCATATTTCTGTGACTTTTACAGCTTCCTTCTTGTAGTTGATTTCTAGTTTCATACTGTTGTGGTCAGAAAAGATGCTTCATAGATTTCAATCTTCTTAAATTTCTTGAGACTTGTTTAGTTTCCCAACATATGGCCTATCCTCGAGGATGTTCCATGTGCACTTGAGAAGAATGTGTATTCTGCTGCTTTTGTATGGAATGCCTATATATATATTAAGTCCATCTGTTCTAATGTTCTATTTAAGGCTGATGTTTCTTTGCTGACTCTCTGTCTGGGTAATGCATTCTTTAATATAAGTGGAGTATTAAAGTCTTCTACCGTTATTGTGTTGCTGTCAACTTCTCCCTTTAGGTCTGTTAATAATTCCATTATGTATTTTGGTGCTTCTATGTTAGGTGCATATATATTAAAAAATGTTACGTCTTCTTGATGGATTGTCCCCTTTATCATTATATAATCTTCATCTTTGTCTCTTTTTATCTTTTTTGCCTTAAAGTCTATCCTGTCTGATTTAAGTATGGCTACATCCACTTACTTTTGGGTGCTATTTGCTTGGAGTATATCATCTTCCTTCCTCTCTGAGCCTATGTTTTTTTTCAGAGCTGAGATGGGTCTCCTGGAGGCAGTATATTGTTGGGCCTTGGGTTTTTCTTTTTTTTGTTTTTGAGAAAAATTAGCCCTGAGCTAACATCCGCCACCCATCCTTCTCTTTTTGCTGAAGAAGATTGGCCCTGAGCTAAGATCTGTGCCCATCTTCCTCTATTTCATATGTGAGATGCCTGCCACAGCATGATTTGATAAGCAGTGTGTAGGTCCACACCCGGGATCCGAACTGGCAAACCCTGGGCTACCAAAGCAGAGTGCATGAACTTAACTGCTATGCCACCAGGCTGGCCCCTGAGCCTTGTTTTCTAATGAATTCATTCACTCTGTGTCTTTTGATTGGTGAATTGTCTATTTACATTTAGGGTGATTATTGATATATAAGGATTTAGTACTGCCATTTCATATTTTGTTTTCTGGTTGCTTTATATTACCATTGTTTCTCTTTACTTCTGTCTCTGCCATTTAAGTTTGGTGGTTTTCTGTGATGTGTTTCTGTTTGCTCTTTTTTTATGTTTCATGTCTCTGCTCTGAACTTCTGTTTTGTGGTTACCATAAATTTTGTATAAAAGGCCTCATAGATAAAATAGTTCTTTTTCTGCTGACAGCATTTCATCTTAATTCGCCTATGTAGCTTCTGTCCTTTTTCTCTTTTTCTATGTTTTTGTTTTCATAATTTATCCCTTTTTGTATTGTGAGTTTGTCATGAAATTGGAGTGCCTATAGTTATTTCTAATGCTTTCTTTCCCTTTAACCTTTATAATTGTTTACTGTCTTATTCTGGTATAGAGTTGCAATTTTCTGATTCTATTTATCATCTTGCTTAAAGCTTTGTACATATTTGCCTTTTTGTTTCAGGTAGTAGAGATCCTTTCAACATTTCTTGTAAGGCAGGTCTAGTGGTGATGAACTCCCTCAGCTTTTGTTTGTCTGGGAAAGCCTTTATTTTTCCTTTGTATCTGAATGATACCTTTGCTTGATAGAGTATTCTTGGCTGATAGTTTTTATTTTTTGATATTTTGAATAAATCATGCCACTCTCTCCTGGCTGTAGAGTTTCTGCTGAGAAATCCACTGATAGCCTAATGGTGGTTCCTTTGTAAATTATTATTTTTTAGCACTGAACCTAGCCTTGGTAGGTACTCAATTAATATTGATTGAATGAGTAACTGGATAGCATCACAGCCTTTAGTATTTCCTCTTTAAAATCATGTTTCCCCACTGTAACTAATGGGGCATTTCAAAAATTGCAAATCTGATTGTTTCTCTCACTTTCCCTGTTTAAAACTCCTGCTTGTTTCCCATTGACAAGGTGAATGAAGGGGAGAATAAGGGAAGGTAAACCTGAAAACAAGGCGATGGCAGATCTTTGTGGGTCTTTAATGCAAGATTAAGTTATGTAGGTGTAATTCTACAGTTAATAAGAAGTTATTTAAGATTTTCAAGTAGGAAAGTAATATCATAGTTGTATTACAGGAAGATCACTTAGGAGATAAATGTGACAAACAGATTTGAGAAGGGGGGAGATTGAAGACAGGGAGGCTAGTGAGGAATCTTTTTTTCATAAGCTTTAATAAAGAGTACTCATCTGTATCATCCTCCCACACATGAGTAGAGCACTTTAGAGTTTACAAGTCGATTTCCTCAAAATTATACTATATGCTCCTCAAAATAACCCTATAAGTAGCAGGGCAAGAAGCATCATCATTAGTTTCCAGATAAACAATTTGAGGCCCAGAAGGCTTCATTGCACAAAGTCATAAGAGGTAATAGAACTGACATTTCTAACTCTAGGTCCAGTGAGGTTTTGATTTTCTTTACAACAAAGAGTTTACAATGGCATCTAAACAAGGCCCTGCATCTGCTTTCAAGACAGGATCCCCTAGCTACATGGGGATACTTAAATTTTAATTTATCAAAATGAAATAAAAATTCAGTTCTCCAGTGGCTCTAAACACATTACAAGTGCTTAATAGCTACATTTGACTAAGAGTTACTGTATTGAAATTCATGGAAAGTTCTATTGGACAGTACTAGCCCAGATATTTACTCTTATGTTTGCTGAAATTTAAATTTATGTAAGACAAAATCTTCAGGCCTAACTAAAGCTCTGGGGTCCCTCAACATCTAGTTATTGAATCCATCTGGGATCTTTGTTTGAAGACTTCCTAAAATTATTCTGAATTAAGAGACACCAAATCTATGCCAGTTTTCTGGGAATACTTGGAAGCCAACAATTCAGCCAAAAATCAGACTAAACATCTCTCCCAAGATGGAAGCTGTGGGGAGTAAGGGGTGGGAATGAAGGTGACAGAGCTGGGTCAGCTGACAGAATTGTCAGGGAACAAAATATAATAGAGTCCAAGGAGGTCAGATAAGGTCAAAACAACAGGCAAGTCCAGAGCCAAGGTAAACAGAGAACCAGAGAGTTGGACATGAAGACATAGAAGACATCGAGGTGACCTTTGGCCCTGGGAAAAGAGTGCTCTCTTTGTTTGTTATTCTCATGGATCCATAAGGGAACCTGGGCTCACAGATGCCTGCTGCTCCAGAGTGTCTAAGCTAAGGGTTAGAATTAGATGACTGGACTTTTTTCGCCCTAATGTTTTAAAAGATCTGAATTGAATGCCTCTTCTTCAATGCACAGCTTTTCCCATTTACCACATCTTCCCTCCTCTCCTCCACCAACTCCCAGTTGGGCTTATGCCTGGTCTTTACACATTATATTATCGGTTTGGGTTCCTGAAGACATTTAAGTTTGTGATTTCTGGCTTATGTCCTGCTGGTGCAACATTCTCCTTTTAAATTAAGTCAAGAGTGCCAGGCCTCCTAAAATGTTCTTAAACTTTTTTATCTGAGAAAACAATATGCGTGCTAATATAAACCTGAGTAGCTTGCACTAGGGTTTACAGTACTTTGTGTCCTGGTAATTCAATAGAACATACTACCACATATTGATGCAAAAAGGAGGTATACTTATGCAACACGTATATGTATTTGAATATATGTGTGCAACACTGTGGGTTATGAGTATGTTAAGAATTCGGGGAAGAGAAAGTTTAGTATAAGCTGAAGTCATGAAAGAAGGCTTCTTGATGGAAATGGGTTGTAAACTTGGTCCTGAAGGGTAGGTAGTGTTTAGATTTGGAAAAGAGAATTGAAAAGCATTCTATTAGGTTGAACCATCTGAAATTGCTATTTGGCCACTTTAGACGTAAAACAGGACTTTAAAAAGTTTTTAAAAGTTTACAAACAAGTTTACAAAAAAGTTCTTCAGTTGCCTGAGAAATTGCTTGGTGAAATAAATTTTGTATATCCATTCTTAAGGCAAAGAATAGTCATTGCTCTGCATCCCTGTTTGCAGAATTTCAATTTATTATCCCAGGACTTACATTGGCCACATCTAGCAGCCTGCATTTCTGGTAGGCTGTTTCTTTAGATTCTTTGACTACTTTTAATGGATGACTCATCTGGAAACAATTATTCACGTAAATGACAGCCATATTTCTCACTTTTGCCTACAACTAGTTCATAGGTGAGCTCTAGTTCTTTTTTTCAAGATTCAGGTCAGTTATCACTTTTTAGGAAGGCTTCTAAATTAGCAATGGAAACAGGCTCCCTGGCCATTCACTTAGTCTACCTTCCAGGCCAGATTCCTAGCATGCACAACTTGCCCTGACCCCACACTAATGGAACAACAGCTGCTAAGGCACTGCCCTTTCAGAGGCATCTAAGTCACAGTGGTTTTCATGGTCATATGTCCTTCTCAAATATTTATCTGAAGTTTCCTTGTGCTTTTTTATCTCATTATTTTAAATGGTCTATCCCTGTAACAGGATAAGTGATAATCCAGAGCATTTGAACTACACTATAAGTAAGTTGTTATCTCAGCTGTTATTTCACTGGAGCCTCCAAAGACCTTGCAAGTTAGGCAGAGGGATGTTTAGTCTTACTTCACAGATAACAGGTTGAGGGTGGAAGGAAATCACTCTTTGCTGAATGCTTACCATGTGCCTGGATCTTTACCAGGTGTTTTATATACACAATCCCCTTTAATTCCTCAAAGCAGTCTGGTGGTGTATGTGCTGTTACTATACATGAGGAAACATGTATGAGGAAACAGTCTCAGAGTGGCTGAATTACTTGCCCATAGTTACACAGCTAGTAAGTGGCAGAGCCAGGAGCTGGACATAGGACTTTAAGACTATTCTTCAAGGTTTGGGGTTTACTTTCTATAAATATACCCTCCCTAGATAATTCATAAGAGGTTTCTTTGGTGCAAGTATTTAATCCTAAATTGCTTCCCCAACTGGCTTCAAAGCCATATTTTTCTCTCAGTCAAATCAATGTGCACTGAACCAATGCATCAGCAAGAAGAAAATATTATCAGGTAAACTCATTGGGCTTGGGGTGGAAGTAGGAGGCAGGGGAATCCTGTTGTATTCCAATGCCTTAGAGAAGTGAACAGTATTTTTAAAATGAGGCCTAATCCAGTTTCTCTGGGCTCTTAATCACTTCAACTGACCTTTTGTTCAACCTCTCTCTGGTTGTGGTAAGTTTGTGATGCCAATTTTCCCACCAGTCTTGCATCTTCCTCTAGCATTAGAGCTCTGTGCTTGGCTTTGGACAGCTTCAGGTGCCTCTAAGAATCTCCCAGGATTGTACATGGGGCTTTGAAACTAGGAAGCTGCACTATCTGTCTTTTCCTGTCCATGCCCATATACCTAAAATCTCCTATCTGTATCCTACTGCCCAGGTTAGGGCACCACATACCAAACTGTGACACCTAGGAAGGCTCTAATCCTGCTGGTGTTGTCCAAATTTTAACTTCATCTTCAATCCCTATAGAGGTAATGTGCTATAGTAGAAAAATGACAGGCAATGGCATAAAAGGATATGTGAATGAACTGAGAGTTATATAATGCTAAGGGAGGGGTGAATCCATATTGTAAATATATAATCATTTCTTCCCTCAAATAACCTATAAGTTCAGTGCTATGTCAAAGAAAACCTCAATAGGATTTTTTCCATGGAACTGATTTTAAAATTCATATGTTACAGTAAATGTATAGTAGCCAATTCATGTTTGAGAAAAAATGGTATATAAGTGGTAGAACTTGTTCTACCAGATATTATGACATATGATAAAACCATAAAAAGTAAAACAGTGTGGTATTGGTTAAAGACTAAATAAATAGCTCAACAGAACTAAAGAGTTAATAAACAGATCATATAAATAGCACAATTAGTAAGTGATTATATATAATTTGTATATAGTATACAATTAGCAATTAGAGTATGATATATATGAATATATAATTAGTATGTGATAAAAATAGTATTTTAAACAGTAGTGAGCAAATGTATTATTCAATTTTCAATTGTTGGGACACCTCGCTGTTGATTTGGGAAAAAATAGTATTAAAGTCATACCTCAAAGAATTCACAAAAGTTAGCTCTGAAATAAAGTCCCCAAAATACAAAGTAAAGATTATAAAAGCGTTAAGTGAATATATATATGATAGATGATTTGGCGGTTAGGAAGCAATTTTTCTTAAAGAAGAAAAAAAGTAAAAACATAAAGAAAGTTGATTATGTCCCTGGAAAACAAGCAAGGGACATGAACAGACAGACATTTCACCAAAGAGGATATACATGTGGCAAATAAGCACAGAAAAGATGTTCAACATCCTTAGCCATTTGGGAAATGAAAATTAAAACTACAATGAGATATCACTACACACCTATCAAAATGCCTAAAATAAAAAACAGGAACAACATGAAATGCAGGTGAGGATTCAGAGAAACTGGATTACTCATACATTGCTGGTGGGAATGTGAAATAGAACAACCACTTTGAAAGAGTATGGCAGTTTCTTATAAAGTTAAACATATACTTACCATATGGCCGAACAACTTGCACTCTTGGTCATTTATCCCACAGAAATTAAAACTTATCTTTACACCAAAAATATGTACACACATGTTCATAGCAGCTTTATTTTTAATAGCCCCACTTGAAAATATCCAAGATGCTATTCAGAAGGTTAGCAGTTAAACAAACTGGTATATCCATACTATGGAATACTATGCAGTAGTAAAAAGGAACAAACAATTGATACATGCAACAACCTGGATGGATCTCAACGATATTATGCTTAGTGAAAAAACTCAATCTTAAAAGGTTACATACTGTATGCTTCCATTTATATAACAATTTCAAAATGACAAAATTATAGAGAAGGAGAACAGATTAGTGGTTGTCAGAGTGTAGAGATAGCAGGGAGGGGGAGAGTGTAACAATAAAGGAGTAGCACGAGGAAGATCTCTGTGGTCATGGAATACTTCTGCATGGTGATTGCAGTGATGCTTACAGGAATCTAAATATAGGATTAAAGTCACACAGAAGTATATACATACACAGACAAATGAATACATGTAAAAATGGTGAAAACAAAATAAGATCTGTAGTCTAGTTAGTAGTATTGTACTAATGTCAGTTTCTTGGCTTTGATATTGAAACTACAGTTGTTTAAGATGTCAGCATTAAGGAAAACACGTATCCTGGGTGAAGGGTACAAGAAAGTCTATGCAATACTTTTATAACCTCCTGTGAGCCTATAATTATTTCAAAATAAAAAGTAAAAAAAAAGCATTAAAAAGCGTCAATAAATTTGATTACACCATTATTAAAAACTTCTGCATGACAAAAAGATACCATTACTAAGTTAAAATACATGTGATAATACTGGAAAAAAGATATTCTCAACATACATAGCAGAAAAAGGATTAGTATCTAGAATATATAAAGTACTTCTACTAAACGATAATAAAAACAGAAATATTCCAGATCATAAAAAGGCAAAAGTTATAGATATTTTTAAAATGAGTAAAGCCAAATGATAAATGTCCACATGAAATAAAGTTCAACCTCATCAGTTATCAAGAAAATGCAAATTCAAACAATGTTTTTGTCACCAAGCAAGTTGGCAAAAATAAAGTATGTAGAAATAATCAAACACTGCAGGTGAGTGTAAATTGGAACCACCACTTGGGAGTGCAATTTGACAGTATTTATTAACAAAAAGTGTCTATACAAAGACATAGTTACTACAACAAATAAACTTTTGTACTTGTGCACAAGGAGACGTATGCAAGGACGTGCAGCATTATTGGCAGTAATGAAAAATTTGGAACAGCCTAAATGTACATTAAAAAGCTGTTGGCTGAAAAAAACCCGATTTATCTATACTATGGACTACTGTATATCAGCTAAAAAGGCTAATAATATGGAATGATTAATATAGATAGATTGATAGCAATTATACATATACATACATACATATCTGAATAAAAAGTAATCTACAGAACAATATATTCAGCACGGTATCATACAATCACGCAAATCATATGATATGTTATGACTGCATAAATTTGTATGTAAATGCATAGAAAAAGGTCTGGTAAGATACAAACCAAAAAAAGAAGGAGGAGCTAGAACAGAGACTGAGAAAGTAGTGGTGAAAGGGATCTTCATTTTTATGTGTAAATACATTAATTTTTCAATGGAGAATATATTCATATATTAAGTGTGGAACTAAAAAAATAATAAGCTACCCATAAAACCAGTTACACCTGGGTTTAAAACCCCAGCTCTTTAACTTACTAGCTATGTGAGCGTGAGGAAGTCCTTTACCTTTCTGGGTCTCAATTTTTATGTGTATAAACTAGGGATAAGAATAGGACTTACCTTGGATTGAGTTTTAGAGTATAGGAATAAGATAACAACACATGGAAGATATTCAGTAAATGTTAACTATTGTTAGCATTTTTATTATGGTTTCTATATGAACTGGCCTTGGCCTCCAGTGCCTGCTCTGATCTGGTCATTCCATCTTGTCAGCCACGTCCTTGTCTGAGACCCTTCCAGCCATCCTTCCCCACAGCTGTACAAGACCTCACAAAGACAACCAACTGGAGGTATCAACCTCTTGGTGGCAGAGGGCAGGTTAAGTTTTTCTCCTGTTCTGTTTTGTTTTAATAAATAAAGCTGTTACTAAGGCTAAACCTAATTTGTTATCTCTATCTCTCCAACACTTCTTTGCCTTTGCCTTTTTCACCATCTGTCCTTTGGATGTGCTTCTCTGAAGACAAGTGGGGACAAGTACTGGACTGGGATTCAGATAACCTGGATTAGATTTCTTGCTCTGCAATTGATGACTAGGAGAGATTAGGCAATTGTTGAAACACTTCTTTCTTTGTAAAATGGACAAATTCATTCCCATTTTCATCTGTTGTGCAAATCAAAGAAAAAAATAAAAGGAAAATACCTGTCTACTACAAAGATCTATACAAAGGAGAATATTATCATATTAATTGCGCATTGTCTTTTAAAAATGATTAACCAATGGTTACTTTTAATAAATAATATATAATTAATAAATAATGTAAATAGTTTCAAAAATAAATTTTTTATTTAATAACTAATTCTATCTTGATAGAGAAGAAATAATTAACTAGAAATATTTTCTGTATCATTTCTCCTTTACCAATATATGTGGGAAGCCAGGGCTTGTACTGTGAGAATTGCAGGTCATGGTGTCCAGGAAAAGCTCATCAAAGTAAAGGTCTGAACAATTTATCTTTACTCTTCTGAGGATAGACATTGTATATTCCATTTCCTCTATCCTCAAACTTAGCTATAATTTGAACGGTAAATGAATATTAGGTACTATACATTCATGTTTGTGCCTGAAAACACACCATTTGCCTTTTAAGCTTTGCCCCAGGGTAGATGTGAAAACTCATTCAAAAGAAATTGGCAGTAACAACTGTACTGGAGAGAACTGTTTCTGAGTGTTTTCCCACCTCCCATCATCCCTGGCAGGCAACAGCTGCCAAGGTAGCAGTGTAGACATGGAACACTGAATATAAAGGAAACTTCAGCATCATTTCAAGTTATCCAGCCCTGAAAAGGGGTAGTACTGATAAGCTTTGAGATCATCTCTTCTTTCAAAGTCAAAGAGAAGAAATGCTGTCCATCAGCATTCAGGGGACTAATCTGGGCTATGTCTGCTTATTTGGTGTTTAGAAATATTTATATAACTTTCTCAAGTTCTTCATGAGAGGCCCAAAATTTAGAAGCAGTAGAGTATAGTGCTTAAGAGCTTGGGCCCCAGAGCCAGCTGGATGAGTTCTTGATTCTACCGTTTATAAAAGTGAGTGACTTTGGGCAAATGACTTAACTTCTCTGTGTCTCACTTTCCTTATCTGTAAAATGGATATAAGGTTGTTTGGAGGACTAAATAAGATTTTCCATGTAAAATGCTTAGAATAATGCCTGAGACTTAGCAAGTGATTGATAATAATACTTATTAACATCATCTATCATTATCATCATCATCATGCTATCTAGTATAGCATGCAGCAGGACTATTGTACCTTTTAATTTTTTAAATTTACTCAACATTTCTCTGTCACTGTCAAATTCATACCATGAAAAATAATGCCCTTTTTATTAGAAGCATGCACCTGTCTGATTGACTGACTGACCCACCAGACTCATTTCTAAACAGTTCAGTTGAATAATCCTAGATAATAAGAGCCGGTCATTTACCATGTGAATTTATTGAACTTCATGTTCCCTCTCTCTCTTTCTCTCCTAATCCCTGGAGTTTGTGAATATGTTACCACATATGGCAAAAGGGACTTTGTTGCAGATACAATTATGGGCAAAGACCTTGAGATGATGAAACTGTCCTGGATTATCTGAGTGAGTCCAATCTAATCACATGCATCCTTAGAATTGGGAGAACATTCCTGAGCTGTGGTTAGAGATGTGACTGAGGAAGAATGGGGAGAGAGAAGCAATATTGCTGGCTTTGAAGATGGGAGAAAGGGGCCCCGAGCCGAGGAATACAGGTGGCCTCTAGAAGCTGAAGAAGGCACAGAAATGGAATCTTCCCTAGAGTCTCCAGAAGGGAACACAACCCTTGATTTTAGCCTGGTGAGACCCACGTGCAACTTCTGACCTGCAGAAATTTGCAGTGGCAAAGACAGGCTATTTGGGCAAAAACTGCCCTCAACCTCTCTCAACTCCTGATCTTCCTATATCTATCCTGGATGATAGATCCAACATCTACCTCAAAATCCTCTGCATCAAAAGGAAGTAGAATGGATTTATATTCTTTTTTATTTTAGTTTATTTTTTTGAGGAAGATTAGCCCTGAGGTAGCATCTGCTGCCAATCTCCTCTTTTTGCTGGGGAAGACTGGCCCTGAGCTAACATCCATGCCCATCTTCCTCTAGTTTATATGTGGGATGCCTGCCACAGCATGGCTTGCCAAGCAGTGCCATGTTCGCACCCCAGATCCGAACCAGCAAACCCTGGGCTGCTGAAGCGAAATGTGCAAACTTCACTGCTGCACCATCAGGCCGCCCCTGGATTTAGATTCTTAAAGAAAGAGGCAAGATGGTCTTCCACCTTCTCCTTCCTTCACTTATCCATCTTTAGTCCTGTAATTCCCAATCCATTACTGGACCACAGCCAATATCCAACTATGGGCATTTTCATGCCTAATTTTTCCTTTGGAGACAGTTTCCACCTAGATCTCAAAAGGTCAGCTTGACTAGAATTTCCCTCTTTGCTTTGACTTTAGTAAATGCCCCCAATAATATATTGGGAACTTGTCTGTTCCAACTTTGCTCTTCCTCTGGTAGGATTTTCAGCTTAACTAAAAGGAAAGAGACACCCAAGGAGCAGAATAGTTATGTTTTTCAAGTCACATTTCTTGCTGCACGCGGTCAAAAGGCCTGTGCAGCATCTTTCAAACATTTTAGTAAAGAGAGCTACTCCCTCTCTTTACTAAACTCAGTTGGAGAGATTATGGAATGAGGAAATTCTCTTCTTCAATAGCTGCCTGGAAGCCAATACAAATTTCTTCCCCACCAGCAGGGCTAGCTGCAAAATTAACTCCTGGAAAAATACCACTGAACTAAGCATATCTCAGGGAGACTTTTGAACTGCAAGCATAGCTTCTACCATCCTGCCATCTCCCACTCCCTCCCTGCTAACCCTCATCTTCCCTTCACTAATCCTCTCATTCTCCCTTTATTTCCTCTTCTCTCTCACCCCTCTTTCTCTTCCTTTCTTCTATCCTATGAGATGAAAGCAGCTTGTTTTTGTCTAGGTGAAAGCTTATAATCGCCATCTACTGGTTATAGGATTTAAGTGCAGGCCGTGCTTGTGTATTCATGAGTATTTGCATGCTTGACTATTGTACATCTCTATGAGGTGATTACTTTCTTCTTTGTTGCACACTTCAAATTTTCATGAAAAAAAGTAAACTGCTGTTTATCAAGTCTGCTTTTTCATGGAATGTGCTTCTAAGAGATTTTAAAGCTATAATTACTAAATTATAATTTACTAAGCCCCTTTTTATAATTTACTAAGTGCCTGGCCTACAGGAGGACTTTAGTGAGTATATTTTCAACAAATATTTGTTGACTTGGTCCCTTGACACAGAAACAAAGCCTCTCTTTCTCTGTGTGTGTCAATGTCAGCTGGCTGTTGCAACAGCCGCCTAAGTGGATTCCTTGTCTTTATTCCCTTCTCCTCTAATCCATCCTCCATTTGTTGCTAGGTTAATTTTCCTGAAGTTGAGCTTTGTATTCACGCCAAAAACATTTTTATGTCTCCTAGTCTCCAGTGACTTCCCATTTCCCACAGAATGAGGTTCAAAGTCATTAGCCTGACATTCAAAGCTACCATTTCCCAAATCTGACCTCATCCTAATTTGCTGAGTTCATCTCCTACAGACCCCTTCAAAACAGAAATGAGTTACCTGTCATTCACAAAACATACTGTGCATTTCACCGTCTGTACTTTCTATTAGAATCTGATTTCCCTTCCTGATCTGCGTTTCGCAATCCTTCCCTACTCTGTTCGAGTTCCCTCTTGTAAATGGCTGTCTCTCTTAAACCTTCTCTGATTATCAATGGTAGATATGTTCCCACCCCAGAAGTGCCCTCTCTTGCTTCTGAACTCCCAGATCACTTTATCTTAATGTTTCTTGTCACTTTGCAATTACTACTTTTTTCTAATTATTGGTGTACATGTTGTATTCCTTTTACTGGATTGTCAGCTTCATAATCATGATAGAAAATAGTAATACTTATTGAATTCTTATATGTCAGGATTACTGAGAGGTACTATAGGACCTGTTATGTAGAAAAGGCTAAGTGCTGGCTATCACTAATGTTATTATTCTTGTTGCTCATTTTTAAACAAATACTCCCAAATTTATCCACTGTTCTTTCAAAAATATTCACATTCAGAAGTCATAAACAATCCAGTTATGCTTTCATCATTCAAAACTTTGTTTCTTTTCTTTTATAGAATTGTCTTCTTTTGGAAATTCTTCCAGGTAGGCAACAGTCAGAAAGCCACTCTGCTTGTCTGAGCCAATCTGCTTGTTTGAATCCTGGCTTTGCCACTTCACAGCTGTGTGACCTTGGGCCCGTTAACTTCTCTGTGCTTCAGATTTCTCATCTATAAAATGAGGATAATAATAGTGTCTACTTCATAGATTCATTATGATTATATAAGTTAGAGAATAAGTGCTTATAAAAATGTTTGTGACATAGTAAATACTATGTAAGTGTTAACTATTGTTATTATTATTATTTTTGGAGCAATAGTATGAAACAGACATTTTGACATACATTGTCTCATTTAATCCTCAAAACAACACTGTGAGGTAATACTTATTTTTTCTGTTTTGCAGACAGGGAGGCCTAAACTCAAGAAAGTTAAATATTCTTCTAAGGCCTCACAGCTAGTAAGAGCCGGAGCAGGATTCAAACCCAGGTGTGTTTGCTGCACTCTAGAAAGCTAAGGAGGGATCAATGTTCTGAAGAGTTAAGAATATTTGCAAATGTAGACAAAGAAGGCAACTGTACAGAAGGTATGATTTGAAGGAGGCCCTGCCACAAAACCCCTCCACTTAAGTCTGTACTGCGTGGTCTTTAATACCACTGCTACTACTTCGTTCTACGGGTTAAGAATTGCCCTCTTCACACTCTTGGGAGGAATAGCACCTCAGCATGAATGAGTTTATCATATTCATTAATACTGATAGGATCGCTTGAAAGCAGAAATTCCCAAAGGGGAACCATTTCCTTTAGGCCAACTCGGATACAGTGCGCCCCACTCAGAGAACCTGATTGAACCTGGACTCTCCACCTCGATTTGGAAGCAGCAAGTTTGGGGTAACTGAGACAGGCCCCGGGTGCAAATACCAGCTTTGCCACTTCCTAGATGTATGACCTTGGGCAAACCACTGAGCCTGTTTCCTTATCTGTGAAATGGGGATAACTATTTCTACTTTAGGAAGTTGTAATGATTAAATGATTTGATGCCCATAAGGGCATGGTGCAGTTTTTGGCACATGGTAAGTGCTTAAACATCATTAACTGTTTTATTTTAGCTTCTGTTGGCTCCAGTGCAGGGCAAGCTCTAGCCTCCTGCCCCAACAAAAGGAGTTTATCAGCCACTCAAGTCTGGTAAAAAAAAAATACTACTACTAATAATAGTCATAAGCATAACTCTAACATTTGTATGCTTCTAAGCTTTCAATAAAGTGTTCACATAAATATTTTTGGGTCCTACGCAATTGAACTAGACAGATCATTATCCTCACTTTACTTATGAAGAAACTGAGGCCCTTTGCAAAAAGTTTAGTGACTTATCCAAGGTCACATGTTCAGCGAGCAACAGAGCAGAGAAGACCAAGGTCTCCTGGGTGGTGCTTTTTCCTCTCAACCAAATTAGCTCTAAGGGACCTGGACAGAACCTCAAAGTTATTTACTTCCGCTGCTTGCTGTCTTAGCCTCTGATGTACTTTTTCGCCCTCTACCAGTGGCCCTTCCCTTTTGTTTTCTTAACAAAATCATCTTGTCTTTTCTATTTTAAGGAAAGATATGAGTGACCTAATTTTGCCAGTAACTTTCGTTTTTTTATGTTCAACATAATGTACAACCAAAAATATAGTTTAACTCATTGTTATCCATTTCTTGATCAGTTTCAAGTCCTTGAGCGAGAGCATGCACACCATGCATACAAAAGTATCTCTCAGCAGTGAGGACATAGGAAGACTATCCAGGAAGAAAATGGCCTGTGACTTTCGGTACTTTTTGAGTAGCAGAAAATGACTAAGAAATAAAGGTTTTCCTTGTCTGCTTGGTGCTTTTCTTTTTCTATTTCACCTGTTTTCATTTTCTTTCTTTTGTGCTTTTTACTCTCCAAATACCAGGGGAGGAAGAAAATCAGCCCAAACCTTGAGTTTCCTGACTTTTGTCATTTAAAGCACAATCTTAAATTTCTCAAACATTATCTAGACTTTATACAGGGTGTTCAATTGTCCTATTAATAGCATCTGGGCCTTGTTACATGGTTTTCCTTTGTGGCACATGGAATCATGTTGCAATGAGACACAGGTCACAGCACAATTTTTTTCTTCCCTTCTTTTTTAACATTTTTTTTTGGAGGTAAGGCCAAGGGGTGGTAATATGTAATTCACACAGGAAATTGCCAGCCAAAGAGAGAATTTTCAAGTGATCAATTATCCAGAGGGAAGAGGTAAAGAGGATATGCTATACTAATATCATTTTCTTTCCCCAACTAGTAGCACATCAATGGAATTAAAGCAAGCAGATGTTGGCTTTCACAAGTCCACGCTAGATGGGCTTCATGACTGTCTTTCTACTTTGCTATGTCTTACTTTAATATACTACCCAACATTAGTCAAACATTTGGAAGCATCCTATAGCAGTGCTGTATAATCCAGCTCTGTGATTTACTGCCTGATTCTTTCAACTCCTGTTTGCCTCTTGTTTGGCTTTCATGTAGGGTAGCAGAGGTCAATCACCCTAGAGGCTGCGAGTAGTCCCTCCAGCTCCCATTTGTTGCTGTCAGTCCACTCTGCTGCCTGTCCCCACAGACCTGCAAGATGTGTTCCTGCTCACTGACACTGAGATGATAATTGATTTGCAGCAACCCATTCTTCAGTTCCATGTAGTAGGTCATCTACCAGCTTTGATACTCACTGTCAAAGGTAATTCAATTAACACACCATAAGTGTGACAAACTCTCCAATGTTCAATATAGTTACCAGCTGTCTTGAAATTTCTGGACTATCCAGTCCTTGGCTAGCCAGGGAGGTTCAAGAATAATGGAAGAACTCTTCCAAGTTGTTTCTTTTTCTCCTTCTCTCTCTTTCTCTCAATTTCTTTTTTTCACCAGCCTGATAGAAAATAGCTCAATTTGTGCATCCGAGAGCCATACATTAATATGATCAAAGGGAGAAAAGATTGAGTTCCAATTTAAAGCAAAGGCAAACTCTGAAAACAATTTAATGAACACCACATTATTACCAAATCGTGGACTAAACAGTATGTATTTGAACATTGGTGGATATATTTCATGCTTTCTACTTGCTGCCAAAAGCATTTCATGAATCTGTAGCTTTTCCTGATTCCCAAGGCTCTCTACAAAGAACTAAGGTGATATAGATTTGTAATGTGTCCAATTGGATTTTCAAATAATATTGTATTTGGAAAACACTCCCAAGTTAAATATATATCCTGTCTATCCAAGTCTGATATTCTCAATGCTCCCTTATTGGACGTTGTTCAAACAACAGTCTGTGCATTCTACGTGAGGGTGAATGTAATAATGTCTCTTAAAAGCAAAAAGAAAGATTAAACAAATAAGTTGTGACTTACTGAGTTCCCTTGAAGCAGACAAACCATATTTTGACAGTTCATGTCTGGCAACATCTGGCATCACACTTATGCTAGAGAGTAGTAAGATGCATTGCGAATTAGTTTAAGGAGAAGACTGCATTTGCCTCGTTTGCTTGAGACATCTGAATTATTTTTTCAAAAAAATACAAGTTTAAAGAACAGATACCAAGAGTACTTTCACCTCAGTTTTAGGATTCACTCTCCATAGGTTGCAAGTCAAAAGAAATTTTTTTAAGATTAGATGCCATAACACCCACTTTTAAATGATAGAATTAGAAGCAGAAGCCACAGGTTATTGTCCCAGTCCTGTCAGTTTCCAGCTGTATGGCCCTGGGGCAAGGAAACGTGAGCTGTTGCTACAGCCAACTGCTTCAGTTGAAGAAAGAAGAATGACTTTTTTTTCTTTCAGATAAAAAAACGTGTTTTTAAAATTTATTTCTCTCTCTTTTGTTTTCCTATGAAACCAATTGAGAGTAAGTTGCAAAAATCATGACTCTTTGTCTCTAAATATTTCAGTGTGTATTTCCCAAGAACAAATACAGTATCTTATATAATAGTAGTACAATTATTAAATTCAGGACATTTAACACTGTAATTCTAGTATCCGATGTATACTCCATATTCAAATGTTGCTAATTGTAGGAAGAATGACTTTTAAAATGACCTAAATAGAAGGAAGGAGTACCATAATTAGGTCAGAGGAGGAGGTAAGGATTAGTGTGAATCTGAGTGGCTTCAGTTTGTCTCAATTTGCGCTCATTTGAAATGTTCCCCATAGTATGATGCTCTGGACAGCTGTTCCCCTTTCCCTTTTCCTTTCTTCCTTCCCTTTCCCCATAAGTTTGAGTAAGATTCTGTAGCAAGGGGAGGGGTAACTCCTGATGAAGTAAAGGTATCAGATAAAACCATTATTGCTCAAACCTTAATTTTATATATTTTTCTTTTAAAAATTTTTTATGTTATCAATTGTAGTTACAATCACACAGCATTAAATTTACCATCTTGTGGTTAGCACTATGGACTTTGAAAAACAATTTTAAAGTTTAGCATATTGGTATTAAGAATTAACTGAAACAGAGTAAGAGCATATGAAAAAAATGAAGAACGTAGATTCCTTCTGGGATCAACAAGAAAGACTGAATGCTTCAACTCCAAAGTATACCACTGCCTTTTCAATCACTTCCACATTTTTTATCCAATGTTTAGGAGATGCACAATCTAAATCCTGATGTTAACTAGAGTAGGAGCTCAAACAATGCTGGCAGATGCCTGATGTGTTTGCATAATGCACCGATGTGCCAAAGGGTGCTGATGTTTATTACTGCCTCAGACATCCTATAAACGTAACTGACTAAAATGGAAAATGAGTGGGAGGAATATCTGGGCATTACCCACGCCTCCTAAAATCTCCAAAGTTTCCAAAGGTCCTGTCTGGATCCTACCCCAAAGACTAGTATAGATGGGATTGTGGTGGGGGGACTGCCAATCAGACATACATCTTTAGGGCCTAGTCATGTTGGGAGGGTCTCTGAAACATCTCTGGGAATGCCTGTAAGCCAAAGAGGAGAAATAAAATCATAGCCTGGATGCATGTGTCCTTACGGAGATTGTCATCTCCAGTACCTTCTGCAGTACAGTGGTTAAACATGTGGATTGTGAAGTCAAGATTGCCTGGGTACAAATCCCAGCTCCACACTTTACTAGCTATTTAACGTTGAGCAAATTACTTAATATCTCTGTGCACCAGTTTCCTTGTCTCCAAAATGGGAATAATAGCAAATTCTTATCTCATAGGGTCATTATGAGAATTAAATAAGCTAACATTTGTAAAATGATCAGTGCCTGGTATTGAAAGAACTATGCATGTGCTTCTTAATCAAATAACTGATATTATTGGAATCAAATGCTTTAAAGCCAATATTGATGTCACAGTTGTTAGAAACATAATGAAAATATACTGGAGGATGCCAAATAAAAGCAAGAGTATGAGGCATGTAAAGAAGTCAGTAAAACGTGACATCTGTTTTGCGTGTTAGCTCCTTCACTAGTCAATCATGTGGGCCCTGCCTCATTCTCAGGCTTTCCTATGCCTCTGACTGGATGACAATCAAAACAAAACCAGGATAAGGTGATCAAGACACAAAGCTGAAAAGGAGAGACAAGGATGGAAAGAGTAGATGAACAGAAAATTCATCAGCCAAGGAGGGTCTGGAGTAGACGCCATCAGGCAGTTCAAGAAGCTTGGTCTTAGAGTACCAGGCAGACTTCTCAATCATTTCCTACTTCTCCCCTTGAAGAGCCAGCCATCCTCAAATACATTCTGTCCTTTTGCTTTTGCCCCTCTTGCTACCTGAAGTACCCTCCCTTTCCTCCAGCACCCATCCTCCAAGGTCCATTTTCTTCACATAGCCCTCTCAGCTTCTCAGATTTCTCAAAGCCACAACTGCAATATAATGAAGTGGTAAAAACACTGAAGTGAGACACAGAGTTTACATCTTTGCCTCTGCCATTTTATAGTTGCCTGATCTTGGGAGAGTTATCTAATCTCTCTGAAGTTCAGTTTTTTCAGTTAAATAGGAATAAACACCTAATTGATCAGGCTTTTATGGGGATTAAAAGAGACAATATATACACAATATTTAGTATAATTATACAATAAATGGTAGCTCTACATTTTTATTACAATTTATCCCTTCTCTGAAATCATGTTATTTATACCTTAGGGCTGAACATTTTATACTTTGTATTGTAATTGTTTGTGAAATCACTTATTTCCCTTACTATAAGCCCCTGACGACAACGATCACTTATGTATGTATGAGTCAAAATTTTCTATTTGCAATTCATAGAAATCCAACTAAAACTGGTTTTAGCAATAAAGGGAATTTATTCATAATTGAAAACTCTAGGAAGAATCAAGGGCTCAAAAATGTCACAAGGAGTTGGCGTCTATTTTTCTTTTTATGTTTGTTTCTGGGTGGCAGGGAGGGCCTTTGCCAGCTCTATTTCTACATCTAACCAGCTGCAATTCCAGGGGAAAGAAATGGTCTCTTTTCACTATTCTGAAGTTAAGTCTTAGATCAACTTACCCATTCCTAAACCAAATATCTATGGTTTAGGGGGCAGTGATTCTAGAAGGCCAGATCTGGGTCATGCGACAACCCTATTTGCTGCAGAGTGATGTCAGCCCTACTGGACTCACACAGACTGAGAATGAGCAAAGGAAATTTCCCCAGAGGAAATCAATATGTGTGACTATAAAAAGAAGGAATGGATGATGAGAAAGAAAAAATGATGCTGACATTTTGTAAGCCATACCCTCCCTTATAAATGTGGAAAACATCATAGCCAATATCCTTAGTCTCCTGCAATCAGTCTCATCCTAAATTGCCTTCAAGTCCACATACACACGGAAGACAACATCCTCCATAACCATGGAGGGAAATGTCTTAAAGCAACGATCTGGAATATCACATCACATTCAGTTCCTCCAACTTCCACTTCTGGCTAAAATGAAATAACAGGAACCAGATTTACCCTCCTGCCTGAAACAACCAAGAAAGACAGACAAACTATAAAAAATAACAGTTTTTGAGATACTGGATCTCAGGCAGCAAAAGACAGCGATCTTTGAGAGATGAGAAACAAACAAGATGAGCCCTAGGATTGTCCCAGGTTACTGTCTTGAATTTCCAGGCAGCAGAACAAGGAGAGGGGACCCAGGCAGAGCAAACGCCCTGTTTTAAGGAAATGGAGCTGAAAGTCCAGGGATACCAAGTTGGGTAGAGTTCACAAAACAAGATACCAGAGAAGAGAGAGCTACAGAGAAAGAACCCTGGAGAGATGCGAAAGGTATTTAGCAGAGTACTCATCAGTGAATGCATGTAAGGAATCTACTGGAGAAATAACTACCTGATAGGATTACAAAGAATAGTGCTCACACAGGGCTAAAATTGGTACCTACTATCACCAGATTAGAAAACGTCATTATTTACAGGCAAACAGATATTCAGTGCCTCAGTGATTGCCTCAGTGGTGGGAATAATGGGTCTTGAGTCTAGACTCCAGACTAAATGTTTTTCTCATCCTACCTAACAAATCTTACAATGAAGACCTGGAATTATCAACCTCTTTCCAAGTAACTTAACTGTAGCACAGAATAAAGCTCAAGAATGTTTATAGGAATACATAAAAGTATCCAGCATCCAAAAAGGTAAAATTCACATTTGACATCCAATCAGAAACTACCAAGCATAGAAATAAGCAAGGAAATCCACGTCATAATGAGAAACATTAATCAATCAAAAATATTCAGAACTGACACAGATGTTAGAATTAGAAGACGAGAATGTTGAATCAGTTATTGTAACTATATTCCATATGTTTAAAAAGCTGAGTAGAGACATGAAAGATATAAAACAGACCCAAGTCAAACTTCTAAAGATGAAAATTACAATGCTTGAGATTTAAAATTCACTGGCTGTGATTAACAGCAAATTACAAAATTAAACATCTCAGAAGAAAAAGTTAGTGAACTTGAAGACACAGCAATAAAAACTATTCAAAATGAAACACAGACAGAAATGAGAATTTAAAAGAGTGAAATGAGCATCAGTACGCTCTGGAACAACTTCATGAGACCTAATATACGTGTAGTCGAAGTACCCAAAAGAGAAGAGTCAGAAAAATATTGGAGGAAATAATGGCTGAACTAACTTTTTTTCCCAGTAATTTTATTGACATCATAATGGTTTATAAAAGTTTCTAACTTTGATGAAAACTATAAACCCACAGATCCAAGAAGTTCAATGAACACTAAGCACAAGAAGTATGAAAAAAACTAAAACTACACCAAAGCCTATCTTAATCAAATTGCTAAAAAACAAAACAATGATAAAGAAAAAAATCTTAAAATTAGCCAGAGAAAAAAGACATTACATACAGAGGAACAAAGATAAGGATGGCAGCACTTTTCTCATCAGGAACAATGCAAGCAGGAAGACAGTAGAGTAGCATTTTTAAAGCGCAAAAACCAAAAAAACTGCCAAGGTATAATACTATGCTATCATTAATCAAATGAAAACTGGAGTTGTTAATATCATACAAGCTTTGTTGAGAGGGGAAACAGAAAAACTTCTGTTTTCACAATGTTTGCTTGTGCATGTCAATAAGAAAAATGGTCATTTTGATTACATGGAGAAGTAGAAGCTAATACAATTTTAATAACTGGCTCTCTGAAAACAAATAAAATGAATAAGTCCTGATTTGTCTTGGTGTATGTGTTCCTATTATGGCCAGTTTCAAGCTACATAAAGTCAACCAGCTCACAAATTTTCTGAAAACTTAACAACAGGCTCTCCTGAGGCAGTCCCAGCCAGCTTCAGCACACCACTGATTCTACGATACCAGCATGTGTACATATAGTTATCTTATTCCTGCCAAGTGGCTCTATTTTGAAGAAAAGATATTTAGAACTGTTGTTCGGAACTTAAATTGAAAAATTAAAGGGCACACATATGATCTAGGGGCTATAAATGGATATCCTCTAACTTCGAAATAAGATTTGTAACAGCATTCCACACTCCCTTCTTCCTTATTGAATAATTTAGCTTTTCTTTGGCCTTAATAAATCTAGGCACCTGCTAACCTGAATCAATAGAAATCTGGTAGGACATTAACATTTCACCATGGAAATTGAGTATGGCTGCAGAAGGTGAGAGGACAGGCCTTTTGGGATGTTCAAAGTGATTCTATTTGTTGAATTCTTGAAAGAAAAGTTAATGTAACTGTCATGGATTTTATCAACTTCCAGGTCATATCAATTTGTCTCAGTCTTTTTTAACAGATTGGAACTAATGCATAACATTGTTGGAGGGCAAATTAAGGTTTCTCATGATGATTTTTAAGGGAAATATTGATAGATTGTGACTTTTCAATCAATTCATTATTTATTTATTTTTATTTTTTAGTGTGTGTGGCAGGAAAGGAGAGTGAGGATGCTGCTGGATTTGAATTTTGCTCTTTTCAAATCGTTGGTACAAAGGTGCTAGATGCTTTCACACATGCAATGTCATGTATGAAATGCGGTAGTAACAATAAATAGATATGGTGAGATTTCAGGCACCATAACTTAAGTCAGGGAGATAATTTCTCATAAGTATGACTTTTAAGTGACCACACATAATCCTGCATTTGCAGCCAATTCCTTTGCCTTATCTGGCATAAGGGCAGCCTTAACTTTAGCAGTCAACACACCACCCTCCCCTCAACCTAATATGACCAGAAACAAAAACTATCACGTCTCATCTGTAAACTAGATAAGGGAGGGGAGATAAGTCCTGATCAGAGTATTTAGTATGCAAGTTTTCTATTTAGTGTGTTATGGAGTCAAGACCAGTATGTACTAGCTGTGTAAGGTCTAAAAGTACAGACTGTTAGAAATATGCCACCTTCACTCCTCAGTTAAGAATGATCCTCGAGTTCCTAACTCACATAGACTGTGCTGTATACAGCCTTGAGGGTGGATCTTAATTGATCACATTAATTCCATGGCCTCTAAAAAGATGCAGCCCTGCTGTTTAATGGTGCTTGACATCTCAGCCTCTGTGATTACAGTTCAGGACATGAAGAGTAGGGCTTGGGAGCTAGGGGTGGTGGGGGAGGCAGGGAGACAGGGACAGAAAGAGGTAGAGAATGTGAAATGGTGGCAAAAGCCTAGGACCCAGATCGGTAATCCTGGGATTTCCTCTTAGCTCTGCCACTAATTTCTGGTGACCTTGGACAAGTCTTTTTTCCTCTGGCTTCCATTTATATCATCTGAACAATGAAGGTGTTGGACTAATGCTTTCTAGCCCCAAGATTCAATGATTTTAGGGACTCCTTTCACCCCTCTGACAAGGACCCCGACTCTATTTACCTTAAGGAAATTGATAAGAATTCATAACCTCTCATAGCTATATGGTTTAGTTCAGCTTACAAAGTCCTCTCCACATATATAATGTGTCTTGATCCTAGCAATAGCCTTCTGAGATAGGTAGAGTGGGTATGTTCATCCTCAGTTAACAGATGTAGTAACTGAGGCTCAGAGTTAGCTAACACTTATTGATCACATCCTCTTTGTCAATGTGTTGAGCATGTTACAAGGATCATCTCCCTTCGTTCTCTCAATGACCCTTTGAAGACTTTTATGGTAGGTAATCCAATTATTCACATTTTCCCGATGAAGACACTGAGGCACAAAAAGCTTCAATGACTTGCCCATGGTCGCCTAGGTAGCAAGTACTAGTCTGGTTTCAGAGTCTTGCACTGAACAATTACGTCATATATTGCCTCTCTCATAAGAGCACATATGGAGCCTTGCCTTTGGGAATAGGAAATAAGGATAGGAGAAGAAACACACAGAATTAGGGAAGGGGTGGGTGGGTTATAAAACTGCTTCCCGCAGGCAAAATTGCGAACAGAGTTTGTCTTTGTTGCTTCCTGACGTCTCCCTTCCCGATAGCCCCTAGCAACAATCAAGATTTATTTCCATAGGTCCTACTCTCTAAAGCTCAAGGAGAAGGTAAAGCAGTTTCTACAACAGGGGTTCTCAATCCTCATCGGCTAGGGCTAGGTGCGAATCTTTAAACGGCCTCATCTCAGAGAACTGGCTTCAATTGGTGAAATTTAAATTCAAGGTGTAAGCTTTCCAGGTGATTCTAACGTGCAGTCAGAACAACTGTTGTTCTCAGCCTTGGCTGCACAGTGAAATCACCCAGAAGGTTTTTAAAAGTTACAAAAGTGCCCAACCTCCAGAAATTCTGAGGTAATTGATCTGGTGTGTGACCTTGGGATTTTTATAAGCTTCCAAGTGATATTAATGTAGAGCCAGAGTCAAAAATCATGGACCTAGAGTCAGAAGGCCTGAGATCTACTATAGACTCCATCACTTACTAGCTTGGACTAGTAACAATTTGACATAGTTTCTTCATCTTAAAAATAGCAAAAATTATAATACTCGCTTCATGGGTTTATTCTGAGAATTAAATGAGATAAGCCTTGTAATGGGCCAATATCTGGCATATAGTAAGTGCTGTAAAACAGCTATAATGACAATCTACTATGCAGGATAAAAAGTACATAATAAACTAAATCCTACTATGGCAATGATTCTCAAACTTTAGCATGCATGAGAATCACCCGTTCTTTAGGTCTGGAGAGGGGCAGTAATTTGCATATGTAACAAGTTCCTAGCAGATGCTGATGCTGCTGGTTTGAGCATTACACTTTGAGAATCACTGTTTGAGCTTTAGCAGTTTAAGCTTCCCCTCCAAGAGTACTGGTGCTTTAATACACTCCAAGGATATTATTATGGTGGAATTTAAGATACTTTAGTTGACAGATAGTGGGAGATATTCTGGGGCAAGAGACACTCTTGTAGGAAGCTGCCTATTGCACTTAATTTTAAGGTGAGTCCTTGTCAGTTTCCCTGTGCTGTTTTCCAAAGCAGTGGACAGATCAGAGGCTGCTCTGAATGGGATTTTTGTAACAGAGTAGAGACAGATTTGGACTTTTTTTCTTTCCAGTACTATTTTACGAGACCTGCCTTTTTGACTCCTTCACATTCTCCTCCAATTTGGAAAAGATGCCATTAAAGTGGCACATATTTATAGAAGTATTAAATTAGTGTCTAAAGGTATGTTAAGGCTTGTAAAACACATCAAGATGGTTGGGATCTGATAATTTCCCACTGAAAAGTGTCAGAACAATGAAGATGTTTTCCAGTGTGACTGGGAAGGTTATGTCAAATAGACCGAGGCTGGCAAATTCGTGCCCCAGTCCTCACAGCTTCTAAGGTCATCATTTCTAAGAGAGATGACAGACTCTGAGCCCAATGGGGAGGCTGGCAAAGCTTGTCTGCAGCATACGCTTCCCACCTCTCGTTTTAGCAATTGCGTCAGGCACTCCCCTCACATTGCCCAGCCCTGGCTTCCCAATTCTCCAACACTCTATTTCTGGGCAGCAGACATTATCCATGTTAACCTTCACCCAAGTCAAAATCTATTTTGACTTAAATTTGTATTTCTCTAACATCTGGCTAGGGCTAGGCAGTTGACTTGCTGAATTTAGATACAGAAATTCACACTGAATGCGATACTGGTTAATGGGATACTTATTTCAAGGAATTTGCCTGAAAAGCAGCAGCTCAAAGATATGCCTCAAAGAGTGGAAAGCCAGGCATTGTGGCTGATAGTAGAGTTTTGTTTGTCTGATTTTTGTTTGTAATATGTGTGTGACATGGTGGGACTAGGGGACTTTGAACAATTTCTCACATCATACCCTCTCCATCTGTGGGAGCAGGTAAGATAATTTACTTGGTAGGTGGTATTTGAGCAATAGGTGACAATATTCTCTATAGCAGAGAAAGTGAGGAGCTCCTAGAAGCTTAGCACCACAGGTGGTTGGGTTTGACCTTGGAGAGATCACTCAATATCTTCATCTATAAACGAGGTTATGACTATCCTGTCTTGCCTCCCTCTTTAGGGTTGTGGAAATGAATCTTCATGGCTCATGTGAAAGCACCCTGTAAATTAGTAGGTGTTAGAGAAATTCAAGTTTTTGAATAACTGAATAATGATTATGATGGTAAAAATAATAATAAATCTTTGCTATATGAGTTTCTACAAATAACATAACTTATTTGGAGGAGACAGAAAAATAGGTTTAAATTAGTAAGTTTTTCAACTCCAGAAAAGTTATACTGAGTTATTAAAAAGAGCTCTTTTTATGCAAATTAATTTTAATATTATCATTCCTCCTATCTTAGAGCCAAGAAAGCCCACTGATTTGATGTGGAGACAGCATATTTATGAAGGATGTCATTCTCTGGGTCTCAATGTCCCCATATAGTCCATTAAGGGTAGGAGGCCTGCACATTCATAGATAGCAAGGTTTTCTGGGTATTCATAGGGAGGAAAGAAGCCAGAGGTAAAGCTGGCTGCCACCACAGACTCCTTTCCTGTACAGAAGGGGAAGCCCATGGGCCAGAGAAAAAACAGTGACCCTTTGTTGGGGTCTGTACTCTGGAGGCCACTTGGAGAACCTTGAGTGGCTGCTGCTGGCCCCTCCCAGTGAGCTGCTTTCAGTGGAAGATTTACAAGTTCTAAAGACACTCCAAGATGGCTTGCCTACACTGGCTCATCATTCAAGGCAGTAAGCGAGAAATGATCACTCAATCAATAGCAAATATTCCAAGGACTTGAAATGATCCAGGATCACTTCTCTATGAATCATCCCACTGGGGAAGAGAAACAGCTAACTTACGCAAGAGTCTTCCTGTATTTGCCCTGTATCTGCAGAACTCAGCTTCCACCTCCCATACTGAATTAAATGAGCAGAGACTCTTCATGCAGAGAAGGCTTAAGACAATGAAACTCTGTTTAACCCGAAAGGCCCTAACAGCCTGCCATCCTCAGAAAAGCAATGACTCCTAGCTAGTCAGACTCTGCTTCCATGGTAATCCAGCACAGCTTGCTCCAGGAGAAAAAGAAAAGGGCTGCAAAGAAGAAATGATCATCTCTGCATAATGTGGCATCAAGAGCAGTTCCATTGCTACACTGGGGCTTAATGTAGGGAATAGAGTTTTGGGCAGGTGGGTAACAGAGAGCCTGTTCTTAAAATGTTTATTTCCACAAAAGCAAGAAGAGGAATACTTCAGACCAGGATAACCTTATAAACAGATGCACTATAATCTCCCATTAAAAAATAACTACCTTCTTGTAAGTCTTGCAATCATGCCTCAAATTCTACTCGCAGTGCTTGTGTTAAGCATTGCTCTCTTCCTATGGCCTTAAAATGGAAAGTAGTGCATCCAATGATTAAGAGCCAATTGGGACTCAGCCATTTACTAACTCCTTATCCGAGGCAAGTTGCTTAATTTCTCTCAAGTTCAGTTTCCTCATCTGTAAAAAACAGGGTAAAGAATAGTACCTTCCTCAGTGGGTTTTTGTCATGATTAAAACAACAACATTGGCTTAGCACAGTGCTCCACACATAACAAATGTTAAAAAAATGATAGCTTTTATTATTACCTAAAATACAAATTCTCTTGCAGATTTCCCCAAGCGTTCATGAGGGAATTTGGCAGATGCCTCTTTTTCAGAGATAGTTTGGCAGAGTGTAAACACCATGGGCTTTGGATTCAAACAGACTTGAGATTAAATCTGGGCTCTCATCCTAGCTGTGACACTCCAACTAAGTCACTTCACTTCTCTGAGCCTCAGGCCCAGCCAAGCGTAAAATAGGGATAACATCTCACTTCATGTGACTTGTGAGAATTACGAGAGATGTTTATGACACACTCAGTACACGGTAGGCGCTCAATCTGTTAATTCCTTTTCAGGAAAGCAATGGGCTCTGACACATGATGAGGAGGGTGCTGAAAGTACGGCAATGGGTGTTAAAAGGAAAGCTGGGACACTGGAGACAAACTTATGCCTTCTGGGCCTGATCTGGGATTTCAGTACTCTACTATCAAGATAATGGAAAAGGCGTACGGACCCAGTGCCATAAAAATTTTAGTATGCCATAATGAAAAAGGTGACACGGTATAACCATATATGTGCTTAGGGGTCAGTTAATGTACAGGGCAGAGCATTTAAGATAATTCTCACTGTACCCTTCTGAGGGCTTAGTTATCCTTAGGTGACTATCCCACTCCATGCATATAACGGGCTTTTCAACTGGCTATGAGACAGTAAGCATGAGAACTTGCCCCAGTAAAGGGCGTACTGGGATGATGACTGGCTGAGCTCATCAGATCCTCTCTTGGATTTGATGGTGAGTGAGGGGGATTAGAGGCATGGAAAATAGAAAGAGACTAGGTATGCCAGTAACAGGTGCTTACTGGAGCAGCAGAAACAGGTCGAGTAAGTTGATAATGGTGATCATTACATCACCACGATACTTTAACATTAGAGGCAGGAGCAAAAGATAGTTTCTGTGGGGAAGTTTTATTAGAGGTATTGATAATCCATCTCTCTTGTAAGACTACTAGAGCTAGTATTGTAGCCTGAATATGCAAAGATTCCAGTTATCTATGAGGCCTGGTTATGTGGTTATCAAAATGGTGTCCTGATTTCTATCTTTCTCTACATATCTTTACAATAAATCCTTTTTAGCAGACGAGATCTGAGCTCATCTGGGTTCCTTGCAAATGGAAAGAACTTAAAAAAATATTTTCGTGTGAATTTCAGCCTTGCCACTTACTAATCTTCATCTGTAAAATGGAAGTTGTGAGGATTAAAAGAGTTAATACAAGCAAAACATTTAGAATAGTGCTTGGCATACAGCAAGTGTTCAAAACGTGTTAACTATTATAATTACTTTGGACATGCAAAAGCCTGAGTTTCAGTCTTCTTATCTATAGAATGGGATTATATTTAGTTTATGAGGTTGTTGGATTAAATGAAGTAACACAGATAAAATAGTGCATAGCTATGCACCTGGTCCTTAATATATGTTGGTTATTGCCTTCTTTCCCTCAAAAACAGTATCTTTAAATATTTTGAATCATCAAACATCTATCTGGGCAGTATAATGAAAACAAGTTTGGGCTTTGTGCATAATAAGTGCTGAATAAATATTTAATGTGAAAAGTTTCCACTTCAATGAGTGTTGCCATTTTGAACCTCCTTCTCACTCTCTACCCTCACACTCAGCCCCAGAGGAATTTGGAAGTGGGATGGTGTCGCTATCCTCACCCTAGCTAAGTAATGCCTATTCTTTATGAAGCTTACAATGGTGCAACACGAATGGAAACAGTGAATTTGGCTTTGGATTCAATTTTCTTTCTTCTGTACATAGGCAATTCTACTTGGAGGGTCTCAAAAAAGCATAGTGAGCTGGTTAAGTCTCTATAGATTTTAGGGGGCCAGCCTCGTGGCCAAGTGGTTAAGTTCGCACACTCTGCTTCTCGGCCCAAGGTTCACCAATTCGGATTCTGGGTGCAGACCTATGCACTGCTCATCAAGCCATGCTGTTGCAGCATCCCACACAGAAGAACTGGAATGGTCTACAACTAGGAAATACAACTAAAAAAGCAACTAAATACAACTAAAATAAATGAGGAAGATTGCCAACAGATGTTAGCTCAGGGTCCATCTTCCTCACCAAAAAAAAAAAAAAACCCTCTAGAGATTTTAGTAATTGGGAATCTCTCTTTTCTTCCCATTACGTGGAAAAGGATCCTCCATCACATCTTTCATTTAATCCCAGAATTGTTGTTAGACTTTATGTTTGACTGAATCAAAGCAGAAATGATCAAAATTACATATAGAGACAGCCCTTGTTAATTATCATGTTACTTCAACACCCAAATCTCTTTATGGAAGTGACATAAAATCACTGTGCAGTAACGTTTTCCAAAACTTTCATCTTTTTCCTCTCAATGATTTCATGTCATTCTGATAAAGGAAAAGCTCAACATGTCAAGCTCTGGCGTGATTAAGTTTGAGTAATATTTCTAAGAAACAGATACATAGAGTTCATTTTGTGGACCTTTATTTGGAACATGGGACCCAACACTGTTTTAGTGACCAAGCAACATATTAAATGAAGACTTTTTGCCTTCCTTTATTAAATTTGAGAACAAATATAAAACAGAACAGGTAATTTATTTGACTAGGCATAAATTTTCCTTGAATATTCTAATTGGACTTTTCTAACTGAAGGCTGGAAGGCTTTTAGCTGTCTGGCAGACAATACATAAACTACTTATTAAGCACCACAGGCACATTAGTCATTTATTTGTAACAGGGCACTTTGGAGAACTTTGTACCTGCTACTTCAGTAGGGAAGTAGTCTATTTACAGGAATATAGACAGTATCAGCAGTAGGCTGCGTAGATTTTATTTTTGCAATTTCAGTCGAATGATTTTTACCAATACATCTTTTAGCTTGGGAACATTTTCCAGTGTGGAAAATGAAAAGCTTGAGTATGAATACAGCTTAGTTAACTTTGTAACAAATTGGTTCCATTTGTTTCCTTATGGAAAAACAGCTATGATTTCCAAATTGGAAGAAAGTCATATTTTTCTGATAGCTCAGTCTGAGCAAAAAAGAACCACTCCTCACCTAGAAACACTCCGCTGAACACCTGTTTGTCTCGGGATGAACTACCCCCAGGTCAAGAATTGGATTAGTAGTTTTCACTGTCTGTCTCAGCAATAAAATCAGAAAATTATATAGTGGGAATAGAATGTGGATGAGGTATAACAAGACTTGCCTTGTAATTCCAGTTAGAATCCAGGTTCTAGCACAGTGCCATGAGCACTGGATTTGGAGACACAATTGTTAATAAAATCCAAGCTCTGTTTTTTTAATAGCCGTATGAATCTTTGCAATCTACTTAAACTATCAGCATGGTTTCCCATTCTCTAAAAACGGGGATATCAGTCATCCACTTGCTCACAGGATTCTTTAGAGGATTAAATAAACCACAATATATCAAAGTGCCCAGAACTGTTCCTAACACATAGTAGATGCTTAACAAATGTGGTGGCTCTGAATTTCTCTGGTCTCCTCTTCCATAATATGGGTGGTGGGGTGGACTAGATGTTCTCTAGGTCTCCTGAGACAAAAGATTCTAAGACCTATAACATCATAACACTGCATTTAGAATTCTTTTGCGGGAATGGGAGAAAACAGAAAAGAATGGTGGGAATGTACTACAACAACTCATTTCAATTTACACAACCAGTGTACTCTGAAATGATTTGTAGAAAGGGAATCTAAGGCCCAGAATGACATAAGAGAATTATCCAAGCTAAAAGTTAGTATCAGAGCTAGGCCTGGAACCCGACGTCAATCACTGTAGATCAGATCCAGAGCTTTTTCCTCTACAGGCTACACTAGAGCCAATTTAAGACTTTAGCTCGGAGCTGTTATCTACTAACCTCAGTTAATCCATAGGAAATTAGGCTAAGTTTGGCTTTGGCATTCCATCAATCATTTTGTTCTTATCTTCTTTCTAGATAACTAGTACCCTTAGATTCTCTTCAGATAGTCCATCCAGAGGTTCTTTTCCCATAACTTTCTACACTATAAAGCAAACTCATCTCTTATCATATCACCTGTTTACTGTTTCTTCTCTGTAACAATGATTGATAATAAATTAACCAGGTAAAATAATCCAGCCCATAATGCTTACCTAAGATGGTTCAAAGGAAGGTGGAAGATTTTAGGCATCGAGGCATAGGAGCAGGGGTATAATTTTTGCGAGGGGTGCTTTTTAAGACTTCTTTAAAGAATAGCCATGTCGTCTAAAGGATGAAGGTGTAGCAAAATGTTCCTGAGAATATGACCTTGTACATTCTACCAAATGATTATAAATCAAATGCTTAGGGAAAAAAATCAGAAGAAAATGAGATTGACAGGGAACTAAAACTGAAGGTAAATAAAAGGTGCTATGATGTCTACTCTTCATGATAGTATAGTCTGACAAATTATTTTTCAACTATCCAATGACTTATAAAATTAAAAATGTAATTTATACTAACAAGAGTTCACAGGTTGTGGGGGCACTGGTCTAAGAACAAAGTGTAAGAAATAAATTTTTATTATATTTATAAGACAATAGATGAATCCCAAAGTACAACTTTGTGTCTACCAAAGAACACTATCTTTAAAAGAGCAATCTGATACGGCTGTTAAATAAAACTATAAGCAGTTATCTTTAAATCAGAGTCATTTATATTTTAGCTTTAAGTAAGCCATATTCACAATTTAACAATTTTTATTCACAAGAACAAAAGCTACAATTATCACCAATGGGAAATAAGAAATCTCTATTTCATAGATATTTTAGTCTGTAATAATTTCTTCTATGGCTCCCCAGGATGCTTAAGTAGAAAGGATAAAGCATCAATTATAAACAAAATGGAAGATTACCACATTGAGGTCACACCATATAGTCAAGTACCAAGAAAGTTACATAGGTTTAACTCAAACTTAGCAAAAGAATAATTTCTCATTTCATTAACTAGTGAAAATAATCTTCATTTATACACACTCTCATTTACAGTAGGAAACATCATATATGAATGGTGAATATTTAGCAAAAAAAAGTATCTCCATAATTTCACTTTGATTGCCTTCATGACTTACAATGAAAAGATTTTCTGAACAGATGTACTCTTCAATAGAACTTTATGAAATATTGGAATTATTTCATGGCTCAATCATGTAGTAAGGAAAAACACCTTACCTACTTTAACCTGGATTAGTAGTATACTTGCTAAAATATAACTTGGTCACTTCTCTACATTTGAGACCACTGTATCAGAAAATTGCAGGAACATGTTAATTTGTTCATTTTAATTGGGTAAAATATAGATATTCCTGGGGAGATGGCAAGTAATACAGTTAGTCATCAAATGCTTCTCCCCACAGATTCTGTCCTTCCAGAGTCTAGTCTTTACAACCTTTTGACTTTTCTTTCCCTCTACCCGCTATGTTGTGCTCCCAACTTCCATTGAGCTGGAAGTTATTCACATGGCTCGGTAAAAAATTTTATTCTAACTTATTCATTTCCACTTCATTTCTTCCAGTCATTAAAGAGTTGTTGTTTTTTAAGATAAAAGAATGAACACATTTAACCAGGACTTATAGTAGTTGTAATTTGAATTGCTTCAATTTTGTTTTCTTTGTTGTTATTTTTTGTTGGTTTAAAAACAGGCCAAGATTCTCGTAAACCAATCAACAATCTTATGGAAAATGTGAATGACATTAAGGCCATGAAAATTAACCTCCTTTTAAAACACAGCCTAACAAGGGTTGAGTAGAAATAGGAGAACCATTAAAAATGTGTTTCAATTTCATGTGAAAGTATGAAAGATTAAATTTCTTTGAGAGTCTTACCAACAGTGATATTTAGCAAAAATAAAATGTAAAAAAGGAGAAAACCTTAATTTCTTTAAAGCTGCAGATTTTTATTAGTTATATAGGAAAATTATAAATAATTTTTTTTAATTTAAGGAATTCAAATAATAGTCATTAGATCCCTGGGTAAAAATTCCAATAATAATCTAAATTTAAAAGCCAATGAACACAGATCAAAAGTCAACGCCATTTCTGCTTGAATAGCAAAAACAAACACAAACATAAAACACAAAAAACAGCACTGCCCAATGTATGATGCTAAATGAGGTGTTGTGGTTATGTAAACATATTAAGTAAACATGTTTTCCCTTCTTTTATTTTGATGCATCACATGTGTATGCAGGCAAAGATTTAAAACTACTTTGAATTAAAAAGAAACCAAAACCTTTATTCTATATTTTATTCTATATAAAGTACTTTTTTCTGTAGTACTTTGGTGCTAGATTTTTGATGTAATTTTTGAGAATGAGGTTTCCTATACAACAAGCTAACACTAGGTTGGTCAAAGACATCTACAAAGAAAAGTCCCTCATACTTTTCAACATAATATACAAAACTGTAAAATCTGTCAAGATGGAAACTTTCTGGAATTTCTTAAAGTATTGGAAAGTACAGCAAGGCAAAAGAAAGTATTATATACAAATAGTGCTTAAGCATTCTGTAGTGTAAGGAGATCTTAGTGTAAGTTGAGTGCAATTTATCTACATATACACACAAAATATTTCAGAAGCAAGTAAAGTCAACAAAAACACCAGTTCTTTAAATTACACTTGATCACGCAGACGAGCAAGTCTCTGTGACAATTCATCCTGAAGAAAGCAAATTTTAAAAGTCACAAGCTGTGACAAATATAATTCACTAATATTTTAAATAGCTCACATTTTAAATAAGATTTAAAATCTTAGATCAAAAATTCACAGAAGCAGCAACAATTAGACTTTACTTTTTAAACATTTCAGAATAAATGAAGAGCTTAATAGAGCAGAAGCTATAAAGGGGAGCAAACAATTTCTAAATTGAATATGCACGCCAATAGAAAACACCCATCATTAAGGAATTAAAGGCTAATCACATTTTGCTAATTTAAGATGATTTCATATTATAGTAGAGAGATACTTTTTATAAAAGAACAAAAGGTATATATATTTAGTTATATGTAAATACATATAATATATATTTAATGCATATATCAAGTTCATACTAATCAAGATAAAATCAAACCTCTACCTGTTCCGTGGAAGCAACACTTGTGCCAACAGAACCTGTCTGACCCTGTGGTAGTTCCATATTGAGATCAAGGCTAAAATTTAAAAATAATTACCATAAATGAATGTTAATACAGGCATTTTCCTCCTTATCTAATTATAATAAGTAATAAAATAGGCTTATTGCAAATTTGAATATTCCACATACCATTTTACCTTAATTTAAATAAAAATAAAACTGGTTCAATTTTAAAAATCTAAATAGAACTTAAATATCTTATGAAGGTCCACCTTAGGGTAAATGCATGTACTAATTTTAAAGCAGTTTTGTTGAGTGCTAATGATGACCCACGTGGATGACAATCTTATGATAGAAACACTAATAAAAGACAGGAAAATGATCTGGTTGTCTGAACAAAAGATCAAAACAGTGGTCATCCAATGTATTCAATTTACTGGAAATTACTATATGTCTCCTACTGGGAAGGAAAATTAATATGCAAAATAGATAAACCAGACTAGATAAATGTAGCCTCAGGATCCATATCGAACATTTCAGCTAACTTCAAATTCAGTGCCTAGCTCCTGAGCTATGCTTAGCAGGAATCATTATGTCCATCCACCACACAACTGAGGTTTAGAAAAGTTAAGTACATTTGCCCAGGATCACCCTAGTGATAGATAAGATCTGAACCCAAGTTTGTCTGCCTCCAAGGACTATGATTTTAATCTCCATTGTAAACACTCCTCTAGAATATAAACTAGCCTTTCTGCCTGTCTCTAGACCAGCGTATGCTAAAGCTAACTCCAGTTTGAAAACACTACAGGGAATGTAATAACTTTACCAGTCATTAGGACACTCTACAGACAGATTGTTATTTAAAAGGTAAAGATATGCTATACTCAAATTTTGTTGAGGGAATCATAAACTCAAACAGAATTCAGATACTTAAACATCTTTAGGGATGGGCATCAGTATTTTGACATTAGCAGTTCTACGTGTCTCTACTGCTCCAGTCACCACTCATTATTGACATAACCAATCTCTTTCGATTTTCCCCCCTGCAAGAACATTCAGCAATGTCTGAAGGCATTTTTGATTGTCACAATTTGGGGGACGGGTATTACTGGCATCTTGTGGGTAGAGGTCAGATGCAGCTAAACATCCTACAATGCATGGGACAGCCTCCAGGATTATCCAGCCCAAATTGTCAATCGTGTCGAGGTTGACAAATTCTACTCTAAATCTTATCAAAAAGTTGTCTACTGAACTTGATTCCCACTGAGGGTCCACAAGGCTGTAATGTGGCAATATTCATTGTACAAGACATTCCTTGCAGTTTCTGCAAGCCCAATCTTCTTATTTAGTGTTTAGTAAAAACAGAAACAAGTCCATACCACAAATTACTAAGATGGAGTCTTCTGACACACAATGCCTGAGTCTCTTTATGATACTTAACAAAAATCACCTTTCTTGCTACCTCCCCATTGGTATGTGGACGACAGCAGGATACTAAGGAAGTAAAGTAGTGTAGAACCTAACCTCCAGCCTTGTTCTCAAATATTGCAAACCTAATTGATTACCCTGGGTTTTCATTTACTAATGACACATTAGTGATCTAAAGAGCTGATAAACTTAACTGTTCATCCTAATCAGATCAGGTCTTAGCTTAGACACTAGAATAGTATTCATCAACTATATTTTCCAAGTGACTTCAAATTTTCTCTTCCCAGGAGAAAAGAATAGAGTACATGAACCCTATTTCAAATTACTCCACTTTTGAAGACAAAGTATAACACTTTATATCACGCAGTTTTAATCTTTATCTTTGAAAAAAATATTTTTATTCTTTACTACAATTTTATCTTGAGCTAAATAATATACTAAAGAATACTGATAACATGACTTCTGTAACACAGACATTATCATGGCTGAGTCAGTCTCTTCAAACATGAAAAGCCTAAATAAACAGCTCATTAACAGATACCCTATTTTGAATAGCAGGGCCACAATGGGTGTCAATTATTTACTTAAAAAAGAAAAGACCATCGGCAATGAAGCAATATTGCCATCTTTTGAACTCCTTGGACATTCTGCACATATAGCTCAGTTTGCAGGATTCAAACAGAGCTTAAGACTTAATCAACTGATCACAGCAGAATTCCTTTGGAAGATTCTTTAAAAAAAAAAATCTAGGGCCAGCCCAGTGGCACAGTGGTTAAGTTTGCATGTTCCACTTTGGTGGGCCAGGGTTCACCAGTTCAGATCCCTGGTGTGGACCTATGCATCGTTTGTCAAGTCATGGTGTGGCAGGCAGTGTCCCACATATAAAGTAGAGGAAGATGGGCACAGATGTTAGCTCAGGGCCAGTCTTTCTCAGCAAAAAAGAGAAGGATTGGCAGCAGATGTTAGCTCAGGGCAAATCTTCCTTAAAAAAAAAAACAACAAAAAACAAAACATCTGGAGTGACGTCAGCATCATGGTGGAGTGAACTTCCCCAGTAAACTCTCCCCTCCAACATACAACGAAAAGGACATTCATACTCCAACACAGGACATCAAAACACAACAAAAAAAATGTAAGAGAGACCCACACAGCCATATGACGGAGGGTGTAGAGGCTGGAGGCCCCTTGGAGGAGGTGGAATGGTGTAAGAGAAACCTTCGCTCCCTTCCCTAAAGACTGCGATCCAGGACCGTGGGAGACCTCTGAAGGGGAAGGAATGGAGGAGGGGATGTTCGTTCATGGAAACATCAAGAATCTCCAGTGGGCCCTTGCAGCCTAGAGGGAAGCCCTCTACCAGGGTGAAAGATTTCACGGGGGTGACCTTATCAAGCCAACACCCCAGGAGAACAGATAGTGAGAGAAGAGCGAGAAAACACCAAGAGCACCCAGGAGAAAACGCCCCCTCCCCCACCCACCCAGCCTGGGTCCAGCACCTGCGATCTCAGTTGAAGGCAGAGGGCTTAGAATACATGGCTCTTGACCCACACTGAGTGGTGACAGGTGGTAACTGTGACCAAATAACACCAGGATGGTAAAAAACAGAGCCACTCCCTCTAGCAGTATCAAACAATACATTAGATCTCCAGACCAGAGAGAAAATGACAAGTACCCGGAAATCAGTCCTGACGACACAGAAATATGTAATTTAAATGACAGAGAATTCGAAATATCTATCATTAAAAAACTCAAAGAGTTAAAGGAGAATGTAGAGAAACAATTCAACAACTTCAGGAGCTACTTCACAAAAGAGATTGAAACTATAAAGAAGAATCAATCAGAAATATTAGAGATGAAAGACACAATGGAAGAAATAAAACAAGACATGGATTCCCTGAATGCTCAAGTGGACATCACAGAGGAGCATATCAGCATAATCAAAGATAGACACGTTGAAATGCTCCAGATAGAGGAGGAGGAGAGAGAACTAAGACTAAAAAGAAATGAAGAAAGTCTCCAAGAAACGTCTGACTCAATTAGGAAATGCAACATAAGAATTATAGGTTTTCCATAGGGAGAAGAGAAGGAGAATGGAGCAGACAGTTTGTTCAAAGAAATAATAGCAGATAACTTCCAAAACCTAGGAAAGCAGATGGAAATCCATGTAGAAGTGGCTATAAGATCTCCTAACTATGTCAATGTAAAAAGACCTACTGCAAGGCATACAGTAGTGAAACTGGCAAAAGTGAATGACAAAGAAAGAGTAATAAGGGAAGCAAGGCAGAAGAAAATAACCTACAAAGGAGCCCCTATAAGGCTTTCAACCAATTTCTCTGCAGAAACCTTACAGGCTAGGAGAGACTGGAATGACATATTCAAAGCTTTGAAGGAAAAAGCTTTCAGCCACGAATACGCTATCCAGTAAAAATATCCTTCAGATATTATGGATAAATAAAAACTTTCCCAGACAAACATAAGCTAAGGGAGTTCGTAGCCATGAGACTTCCCCGCCCCCACAAGAAATCCTCAAGAAGGCTCTCATACCTGAAAAAAAAAAAAAGGAGAAAGGGGTTACAAAGCACAGACTAAGGAGATAAATAGGTAGAATCAGAGCAGGATAGCAAATACTCAAGTATAGCATTAAAGACAAAGAAAGGAAAAACATCAAAAACAAAGATTATCTTGTCATTTTAACCACAAACTCACAACACAATATGGAATACGATGTGAGAAAAACAACTTCGGAGGGGAAGAGGAAAGGGACTGAATTGTTTTAGCCTACGGAAATGAGGTTATCACAAAATGGACTATCTTATTTATGAGATTTTGAATACAATCCTCATGGTAACCAATAAACAAAAGAGAAGAGTAGAGACACAAACAATAAGGAGAAAACAAAGAAACACAACATAAAAAACTACATAATTCAACTGGTAGACCAAAATACACTGGATGAGAAACAAAAGAAATGCAGGAGAACCGGAAAACAAATGATAAAATGGCAGCATTAAGCCCTCATATATCGATAATCACCCTAAACATAAATGGATTGAATTCTCCAAGGAAAAGACACAGAGTGGTGAGATGGATTAAAGAAAAAGACTCAACAATAGGCTGCCTCCAGGAAACACACCTCAGCTCCAATGACAAACACAGGCTCAGAGTGAAGGGATAGAAGACGATACTCCAAGTTAATGACAAACAAAAGAAAGAAGGTGTTGCCATACTCATATCAGACAAAGTACACTTCAAGATAAGTAAAGAGAGACAAAGAGGGGCAATGTACAGTGATCAAAGGGACATTCCATTAAGAGGAAATAACACTTGTAAATATCTATGCACCCAACACAAGAGCACCAAAGTACATAAAGCAACTATTAACAAACCTAAAAGAAGATATTAATAATAACACAATAAGAGTAGGGGACATCAACACTCCACTCACAGCTATGGATAGATCATCCAGAAAGAAAATCAACAAAGAAACAGTGGAATTAAATCAAAATCCAGACCAGTTGGACTTCAGAGACATATATAGGACACTCCATCCAAATTCAACAGAAAACACATTCTTCTCAAGTGCACACGGAACATTCTCAAGGATAGATCATATGTTGGGAAACAAAGCAAACCTCAATAAATCTAAGAAGATTGCAATAATAGCAGCATCTTTTCCAATCACAGTGCTATAAAGCTAGAAATTAATTACAAGAAAAAAGCTGAGAAAGAGACAAAGATGTACAGACTAAACAACCTGCTATTGAACAACCAATGGATCATTGAAGAAATTAAAGGAGAAATCAAAAAATGTCTGGAGACAAATGAAAAGGAAACATACCATACCAACTCATATGGGATGCAGCAAAAGCCATATTAAGAGGGAAATTCATCACAATACAGGCTCACCTTAACAAACAAGAAAAATCCCAATTAAGCAATCTCAAACTACACCTATCTGAATTAGAAAAAGAAACACAAACAAAGCCCAAAGTCAGCAGAAGGAGAGAAATAATAAAAATCAGAGCAGAAATAAATGCTATTCAAACAAAAAAGGCAGTAGAAGGGATCAATGAAACAAATTGCTGGTTCTTTGAGAAGATAAATAAAACTGAGAAACCCCCAGCCAGACTTACAAAGAACAAGTAGAGAAAGCTCAGATAAATAAAATTAGAAATGAAAGAGAAGAAATAATAATGGATACCACAGAAATACAATGAATTATAAGAGAATACTATGAAAAACTATGCCAACAAAATGGAAAATCTAGAGGAAATGGATAAATTCATAGACTCTTACAACATCCCAAAGCTGAATCAAAAAGAAATAGAGAATCTGAATAGACCAAACATAAGAGATTGAAATAGTAATCAAAGCATCCCAAAGAATAGAAGCCCAGAACCAGAAGGCTTCCCTGGAAAATTCTACCAAACTTTCAGAGAGGATTTAATACATATCTTTCTCAAGATATTCCAAAAAGTTAGGGAAGATGGAATGCTTCCTAACACATTCTACGAGGCCAACACCACTATGATACCAAAGCCTGACAGTGACAACACAAAAAAGGAAAACTAGAGGCCAACATCACTGATGAACATGGATGCGAAAATCCTCAACAAAATATTGGCAACCCAAATACAGCAATACATCAAAAAGATCATACATCATGATCAAGTGGGATTTATTTCAGGGACACAGGGATGGTTCAACATCTGCAAATCAATCAATGACACACCACATTAACAAAATGAGGAATAAAACCCCCATGATCATCTCAATAGATGCAGAGAAAGCATTTGACAAGATCCAACAGCAATTTATGATAAAAACTCTCAACAAAATGGGGAGAGAAGGAAATCACCTCAACATAATAAAGGCCATATATGACAAATCCACTGCCAACATCATACTCAATGGCTAAAAACTGAACCCCTTCCCTCTGAGAACAGGAACAAGACAAGGATGCCCTCTATCACCAGTCTTATTCAACATAGTACTGGAGGTTTTGGCCAGAGCAATTAGGCAAGAGAAAGGAATAAAAGGAATCCACATAGGGAGTGAAGAAGGGAAACTCTCACTGTTTGTAGAGGACATGATCTTATATATAGAAAATGCTAAAGAATCCAATGGAAAACTTTTAGAAACAATGAACAACTACGGTAAAATTCCAGGGTACAAAATCAACTTACAAAAATCAGTTCCATTTCTGTACTCTAATAACAAACTTACAGAAAGAGAACTCAAGAATTCAATTCTATTTACAATCGCCAACAAAAAGAATAAAGTACGTAGGAATAAATTTTACTAAGGAGGTGAAGGACGTATACAACGTAAACTATAAGACATTACTGGAAGAAATAGATGACATAAAGAGATGGGAAGATATTCCATGCACATGGATTAGAAGAATAAACATAATTAAAATTTCCATTCTACCCAAAGCAATCTACAGATTCAATGCAATCCCAATCGGAATCCCAAGGACATTCTTCACGGAAACAGAACAAAGAATCCTAAAATTTATATGGGGCATCCAAAGACCCTGAACTGCTAAAGCAATACTGAGAAAAAAGAACAAAGTTCGAGGCATCAGAACCCCTGACTTCAAAATGTACTACAAAAGCCATAGTGATCAAAACCGCATGGTACTGGTACAAAAACAGGCACATAGATCAATGGAACAGAACTGAAAGCCCAGAAATAAAACCACACATCTACCGACAGCTAATCTTTGACAAAGGTGCCAAGAACATACAATGGAGAAAAGACAGTCTCTTCAATAAATGGTGTTGGGAAAACTGGAAAGCTACATGCAAAAGAATGAACGTAGACCATTATCTCATACCATACACAAAAATAAACTCAAAATGGATCAAAGACTTGAAGATAAGTCCTGAAACCATAAAACTCCTGGAAGATAATATAGGTAGTATAGTTTTTGACATGAAACTTAAAAGGATTTTTTTGAATACCATGTCTTCTCAGACAAGGGAAACGAAAGAAAAAATAAACAAGTGGGAGTTCATCAGACTAAAGAGCTCTCGCAAGGCAAAAGAAACTAGGATCAAAACAAAAAGACAACCCACCAATTGGGAGAAAATCTTTGCAAATCGTATATCTGACAAGGGGTTAATCTCCAATAATATATAAGGAACTCACACAACTGAACAACAAAAAAAGAAACAGCTGGACCCAAAAATGGGCAGAGGATATGTACAGAGTTTTCCAAAGAGGATACACAGATGGCCAATAAACACATGAAAAAACGTTCAACATCATTAATTATCAGGGAAATGCAAATAAAAACGACAGTAAGATACCACCTTACACCTGTTAAAAAGGCTTTAATCATTAAGACTAAAGATAACAAATGTTGGAGATGGTGAGGAGAAAAAGGAACCCTCATACACTGCTGGTGGGAATGCAAACTGGTGCAGCCACTATGGAAAACAGTATGGAGATTCCTCAAAAAATTAAAAATAGAACTACCACTTGACCCAGCTATCCCATTACTGCATATCTACCCAAACAACTTGAAATCAACAATCCAAAGTATCATATGTACCCCTATGTTCACTGCAGCATTATTCACAACAGTCAAGACATGGAAACAATCCAAGTGCCCATAGACCAATGATTGGTTAAAGAAGAGGTGGTATATATATATATATATATATATATATATATATATATATATATACAGTGGAATACTACTCAGCCATAAAAAAAGACAAAATCATCCCATTTGCAACAACATAGATGGGCCTGGAGAGAATTATGCTAAGTGAAATAAGCCAGACTGAGAGAGACAAACACCAGATGATTTCACTCCTATGTGGAATATAAACAAACACATAGACAAAAAAACAGTTCAGTGGTTACCAGGGGAAGGGGTGTGGGGAGTTGGCACAGGAGGTGAAGGGGAACACTTCTGTGGTGACAGACAGGAAATCATGTACAAATGAAATTGCACAATGATGTAAACTATTAAGACCTCAAAAAAATAAAAAATAGGGGCCGGCCCAGTGGCGCGGTGGTTAAGTTCGCACGTTCCACTTCTTGGTGGCCTGGGGTTCACTGGTTTGGATCCCGGGTGCGGACATGGCACCGCTTGGCACGTCGTGCTGTGGTAGGCGTCCCACATATAAAGCAGAGGAAGATGGGCACGGATATTAGCTCAGGGCCAGTCTTCCTCAGCAAAAAGAGGAGGACTGGCAGTAGTTAGCTCAGGGCTAATCTTCCTCAAAAGAAATAAAAATTAAAAAATAAAAACAACAGAAAAGTGACACTCACCTATGACAAAACTCTATTTATTGGCTTAAGTAAATGTGTCATATTAAAATAATTTTCATCTTCATAAAAAAATATCTAAACATCTGATATACGCTGAACATAGACGGTATTAAGGCAACATTTAAACATTCCTGCCTCCCTCAATCACCTTCCTCTATTTCTTATCACACACTAAATGAATGTATCTCCAGAAATTTTTAAGAAAATATTAGGATGATTTGAACAAAGTCAAAATTTTCATGAGTATGGCAAAGAGCTGGCGGGACTGTTCCAAAGGCCCTCCAACACTAAATTCTAGGGTTAAAAACCTAACTCTGACCATTGTTGGTAAAGACAAATATTTTTATCCACATTACATAATTTTAGGATCTCTAGACATTAAATCAAGATTATCCTAAAGCATCTGAACAATTTCTTACCCAGCTTCATCTGCCATTTCTTGAAGCAGCATATCCACTTGGTTCTAGAATAATAAAATGAAAGTTTGTATTTTAATGGCATTTGCTTTTTAGGTGGTTTTTGTTTTTGATTTTGCTTTAACAAGGAGAACCAGTCTACAATTTTTTTTTAAAAGTATTTTTTTTACCACCAGAGGGAGCTGAATTATTTCAGAAAATATTTCTGAATAATGTTAAATCACAAAGCCTTAAGCTATGAGGTTTTATGAAAAATATTAGCAGCAATATTCACATATAATTTGAATCTGAGTAGTGTAGCTCTCTTTAATAGAGTGAACCAATTTATAAAGCTCTGTTCTAACCCATTTTGATTGAATTTAAAGTGTAACAGATTTAAATTTTAGATTAATAATTTTTCTTTCTGCTAGTTGATGCAAGTTTGATATTAAGGATTACTCTTTAAAAAATATCTAGAGATGATTAAAATATAAATATTGAGGTTTTACTACAGTACAGGAGTTCTCAGGGACTAGAGTCTGATTAATCAAAAAAAGTCTTGTTTTTAACTCAGCTGTTAAAAATATGTTGGACATACAGGTGGGAGCTCTAAGATATAGTCCCAGCTCTATTGTTAACAAGGTGTATGATTTTAAGCAAATCACTAACCATGCTGTTGGGCTTTAGTTTCTATTGTTCTCTTTCATTCACTTTAAAACTATTTCCAAAACACAGAAAAAATACATCAAATACTTATGTGCATTTACATTTTGTTGTCTTTACTTCATATATAAAATAGCATTACTTATGCTTTTAAAATCTACTTAAATGGTATTTATTCTATGTATACTATTCTGCAATTTGCTCTTTTCATTCAACGTTATAAGATCTAAGTATATTGAGATCTAGAGATCTAGTTCATTCACTTTCACTCCTGTACAATACTGCAGTATAGAAATACACTCAACTTTATTTCTGAACATTTAGACATTTTCCCTTAATTTCTCTTGATTACAGACAATAGAGCAATGAACATTCTCATACATAAATACCTTTGTACACACACGTAGGGGTTTTTAATGTATAAATTTGGAAATAGAAGTACTAGGTTATAGGTTACATGCATTTTTATACACTAATTTATTCAACAAATATTAATTGAGCATCAACTTTATGCCAGATATTGTTTTAAGTGCTAGGGATGCATCAATCAATAAAAATAAAAATCCTTTCCTTCATTAAGCTCACATTCTAGTGTGTGCATGTGAAAGGAGGGGCAAATAAAATTTTTTAAAAATCATATGGTATATTAGAAGGTGATATCATGAACTATGGAGAAAAATAAAGCAGGGATGGTATATAGGGAGTATAGGCATGGTGGGCGTGATGTTGATGTACTTTTAAGTAGAATGGTCAGGAAAGACCCGAGACAACGCTGTTTAAACAAAGAACTACAGGAGGTGGAAGAGTGGGCAATGAGGATGTCTGCAAGGCTGAGGAAGAACATTGAAGCAGAGGAACCTGCAATTGAAAAGGCTTTGAGGCAGAAATGTACTTGGTGGGTTTGAGAAATAAAAGGCCAAGTGCCTGAGTAGAGTGATGAGCAATAATAGGAGAGAGGGTCAGAGAAGAAGGGTGAGGTAGATCCTATAACGCATTAGAGGCCATCATAAAGAATGTGGCTTTATTGTGAGGAGCATGGGGAGCCACTGGAGGGTTTTAAGCAGAAGAGTGATATGGTCTGACCTGTTTTAACTGGATGACTCTGGCTGCTATGTTAAGAACAGACTATAGATACTACCAAATTGCTTGTTCAAAGAGGATATGCCGATTTAAATTATAATTACTCACGAGCAGGTCATGAGAATTTGGGCAACTCAGTATGTTCAACCAGATCCCTCTCCATTTCTGTTGTAAGTTTTGGTTGAGTTTTCTTTTCTTTTCTTTTCTTTTTTTTTAAGATTGGTACTTGAGCTAACAACTGTTGCCAATCTTCTTTTTTATTTTCTTCTCTCCAAAGCCCCCCAGTATACAGTTATATATTCTAGTTGTGAGTGCCTCTGGTTGTGCTATGTGGGACGCCACCTCAGCATGGCCTGATGAGTGGTGCCATGTCCGTGCCCAGGATCCAAACCTGCAAAATCCCGGGCCACTGAAGCGGAGCTGCAAACTTAACCACTCAGCCACGGGGCCAGCCCCTGGTTGAGTTTTTATGAAGAATGTTTGTACATACTTGATGTCCCCAGCACCTAGCACAATACCTGGAACAGGAGAATGTATTCAGCAAATGTTGGGTGAACGCATCTCAAGATTTTTCAGAACTACAAGTCATTTGGATATGAGCAAATCCAACCTCTACATTTTATAGCTAAGGAAACTGAGGCCCAGGGTAGTGAGTATCTTAAGGCCCCAAAGCTAATTAGTTGCAGAGTGGGGATTAGAAATCTAAGCGTCCTGCCTTCAAGTCATTTTTCCAATTCACTTGCGTTTCCTAAACTTGACTGATCATAAAATCACCTGGGGATTACCTAAAGCGCTTGAATAAGAATCAGAAACTCTAGGACTATGCTACTCGATCTTGGTGCATAAAAATCACCTGAGAATCTTGTTAAAATGATTCTGATTTAGTATGCCTGTGAATGGGGTCTGAATTTCTGCAGTCCTAATGAGCTCCCAGATGATACAGATGTTCCTGATAATTGCACCACGCTATGGGGAGCAAGGTTCTCGAGGACATAAAAAACTAACGGCTAGGGGCTGGCCCGGTGGCGCAGCGGTATGTGTGCACATTCCACTGTGGTGGCCCAGGGTTCGCCGGTTCGGATCCCAGGTGTGGACATGGCACCGCTTGGCAAGCCATGCTGTGGTAGGCATCCCACATATAAAGCAGAAAAAGATGGGCACAGATGTGAGCTCAGGACCAGTCTTCCTCAGCAAAAAGAGGAGGATTGGCAGCAGTTAGCTCAGTGCTAATCTTCCTCAAAAAAAAAAAGTAATGGCTAAATAGATGCTCACTATAAGACATACACATGAATTCTTTCTTTTTAACTCTAAAACCTGAATAAAAGCTTGTTCTCTTATTATTTACCTCTTTGTGAAAAGTTATCTGCAGTAAAATTTTGATGGACAGTTGTTGATTTCTTCCTAACGTATCTTGTAAATTATAATTTTTCCATATTAGCACCTTAAGTAGTGGTAACAAGTTCTTTGTTCATTTGATGAGTGATAATGAAAGAAATTTTCTCTATGAATATTTGAATTTCACAAAACTTTGTTTTGGGATCACGTCTCATGTAAACTAGTTTCAAATTTTAATTTTCGCTGTGTCACATCTCTAAGCTGCAGGTTTAGAAAACATCCTAGTTTTCTGAAAAATAACTGATCCTGTAATTTACTATTTGTTCACTTGTGACTTGTGCATAAATAACACACCAAAAGAGCAGGTAGGAAGGAGAAGAATATCTGCAATAAGATGAATTAGCTGAGGCTTAGGATAATACCCAATACCCACTGGCTTCAGTGAGCCTTTAGTGCAATGCCTGCATCAATAAGGACCACTGGCAGCAAGACAGAACCAAGTTCCAGCGCTGTAGACATGTGAACTAGCGTAATTCTTAGAACTTCAAAACATAGTAGGGAATGTCGTCTTCCAATATATCCTCAGGAATGCAGAGGCAGAGCCTAACTTCCTACTTGCATTTTAGGCACAGGCCGGATTCGCATTCTAGAGAGGATTTAGGCTCAAAGCCATTATATTTTGAATATGGGTAATTTAAAAAAATTATCCTAAGTAGAAAAACTATTCTTACTTGTGGTGTTGTTAGGGTTGTAGTGCTACTCATTGTGTCTTCCATCTGTTGTGTTTGAACATCCAGTGTTTCAAATTGGTGTTCAAATTTGTCCATCAGAGCAGAAATCTGTAAAGAGAAATATGGTCATAAGAAAAACTTACACTGAAAAGATGCTATCTGAACATCAGATACTTGTTTTTTTTTTTTTTTTTTTTTACCTTTTCAAGGTTCATACTCCTCAATGTAGCATCCATAGACTTAACTACACCTGCCATGGACTTGGTTACCTATTGGAAGTATAAAAAAAGACTGAGTGTATAAGTAATCTCAAAATCTATATAGTCTCTTAAATATATTACTTATAGATCAACTAATGAAATTTGTCTACCTTTTCCTTAACAGAAAAATACAATATGTATTTCTGGTCTAGGCACTATCTTTGACTCCTGATTTGAAGACAACTTAATTAGACGTTAGTGTAAAATCCATTGCCAAAATCATTTTCCTCACTAAGCACTTTGACGATGTCTCTCCTGCACATGAAGGCCTTTACCAGCACACTGTAGCAACTTGCAATAGATTTAGATTTCTGACAACTCTTAATACTCTCATTAAGCTTAAATCAAGAATTCCTATTATTTACAGGTATTAAACCTTACCTTGCCCATTGTTACTGCAGTTTGAACTCTGGCTGCCACAGCATCAACCCTAGCACTCATTCTCAAAAAATTAATTGCTTGGTTCTTCTGGCGGATTGCATTCTCAGCATGTATTCTTGCAACTTCTGTGTTGCCTTTCTGGATGGCCTATTTCAAACAAAGCAAGAGAAAATAGCAGTGAAGACAAGGAGCAAAGTAAATATTGGGAAAGAAAGGGAGCAAAAGTACAGATATTTTAAAAAGAGGAAAACAACCCCAAGTTAACTTGTTTTTAATAATATTTAAGAGCTTTCAGATTAGTTTTTTAGAAAATAAAAGAATTTATGGTTAACTTTTTAATTATGATTAGAAAATATATGTTCATTAATATTTTAAGAAATCAGAATCTAAGGTTTAAAAAATTTCCCACAATCACATCACTGAGCCATTACTACTGTTAGTGTTCTAAGTACATAAACTTAACTATTACAATATAAATTTATTTACTACAAAAGTACATGCATAGAGCATACTGTTTTATCACCTAGTACTTTAAAAAAGCCATGCTTTTAAGTCAATAAATATATAACTACACCATCGTTTCTGAACGCTGTGTTTTACGGATGTACTACTAACCAGGGCTTTCCTCATGTGTAGTACAAACACTACTGACACATATCCTCATTTTAGTTATCCACTTATTTAAACACATATTTGATATGATGTAATTAATTAGCACAGATCCATATTTTTCCTGTTATAATAGCTCTGGGTAGGGCTAAAGTTAAAAGTCAATTTAAAGAAAAATATTAAATAGTTCAGATGGTCTTCCACTACAGCAAAACCAAGACGGTATGGAAGTGACTGAATTTTGAGAACATGGATCAGTTAAGATCCCTGACCGCTGGATACTTGTTTCCAATTCTTCAATATAAACAGCGATATAAGTATACTAGTACATGTAACCTCACACACTTTCCAAGTTTTTTTCTAGTTAACATCTATAACCATACACTTACAATTCTTTTATTCTTGTGATGAGAATTTTTAAGATCTACTCTCTTAGCAACTTTCAAACATACAATACAGTATTATTAACTATAGTCACCATGCTGTACATTACATCCCCAGAACTTATTTATTTCATAATTTTAAGTTTGTACCTTCTGACCACCATCTCCAATTTCACCAACTCCCAACTACCCAACTCTGGCAACCAAGAATCTGTTCTCTTTATCTATGAGTTTGTATTTTTTTTTTTTTAGATTCCACATATAAGTGAGATCATGTGCTATTTCTCTTTGTCTGACTTATTTCACTTAACATAATGCTCTCAAGGTCCATCTATGTTGCTGCAAATGGCAGGATTTCCTTCTTTTTTATGGCTAAATAATATTCCATTTTATATATATTCCACATCTTCCTTTTCCATTCATTCACTGATGGACACTTACATTGTTTCCATGTCTTGGCTATTGTAAACAATGCTGTAATGGACATGGCAGTGCAATACCTTTTTGAGTTATTTTTTCCTTTCCTTTGGATAAATACCCAGAAGTGGAACTGCTGGGTCACATGGTAGTTCTATTTTTAATTTTCTGAGAAACCTCCATACTGTTTTTCATAGTGGCTGCACCAATTTACATTCCCACCAACAGTACACGAGGGTTCCCGTTTTTCCATATCCTCTCCAACACTTATTTCTTGTCTTGCTTGATAACAGCCATTCTAACAGGTATGAGGTGATATCTCATTACAGTTTTAATACATTTCCCTAATGATGAGTGATGTTGAGAACCTTTTCACGTACCTGTTGGCCATCTGTGTGTCTTTTTTTTGGAAAAACGTCTATTCAGATCCTGTACCGATTTTTAAATCAGATTGATTTCTTGCTATTGAGTTGTATCAGTTCTTTATACAATTTGGATATTACCCTTTTATCAGATATATGACTTGCAAATATTTTCTCCCATTCCATAGGCTGTCTTTTCACTTTGTTGATACTTTCCTTTGCTGTGCCAAAGCTTTTTAGTTTGAGGTAGCCCCATTTGTTTATTTTTGCTTTTGTTGCCTTTACTTTTAGCGTCATATCCAAAAAATCATCTCTGAGACCAATGTCAAGGAGCTTACCACCTGTTTTCTTCTAGGAGTTTTATGATTTCAGGTCTTATGGTCAAGTCTTTAACCCATTTTGAGATAATTTCTGTATATGGTGTAAGATAGTGGTCTTTGCTTCTTTTGCATATGGCTGTCCAATTTTCCCAGGATCATTTATTGAAGAGCCTGTCCTTTCTCCATTGTATATTCACGGATCCTTTGTCATAAATTAACTGACCATCTATGCATGGGTTTATTTCTGGGCTCTCTATTCTGTTCCATTGATCTATGTGTCTGTTTTTATGTCAATACCATACAGTTTTGCACACTAAAGCTTTGTAATATATTTTGCAATCAGGAAGCATAATGTCTCCAGCATTGTTCTTTCTCAAGATTGCTTTGGATAGTCAGGGTCTTCTGTGTTCCATACAAATTTTAGGATTGTTCTATTTCTGTGAAAAATGTCATCAGAATTTTAACAGGGATTGCATTGAACCTGGAGATTGCTTCGGGTAGTGTGGTCATTTTAAAAATATTAATTGTTCCAATCCATAAGCATGGAATATCTTTCCATTTATGCCATCTTCAATTTCTTTCAATAAGGTCTTACGGTTTTCAGTGTATAGATCTTTCAACTCTTTGGTTAAATTTATCCCTAGGTATTTTATTTTTTTGATGCAATTATAAATGAGACTGTTTCCTTAATTTCTTTCTTATAGTTATTCGTGTATAAAAACACAATTGATTTTCATATATTGATTATATATCTTGCAACTTTACTGAATTCGTTTATCCTTACAGTTTTTGGTGGTGTTTTTAGGGTTTTCTACATAGAATATCATGTCATCTGCAAACAGTGGCAGTTTTACTTCTTCCTTTCCAATTTGGATGCCTTTCATTCTTTATTCTTGCCTAATTGCTCTGGCTAGGACTTCCAATACTATGTGGAATAAAAGCATTAAGAGTGGGCAGCAATGTCTTGTTCCTGATCTTAGAGAATAAGTTTTCATCCCTTCACTGTTGAGTATGATGACAGCTGTGGGCTTATTGTTTATTGCCTTTATTATGTCAAAGTTCATTCCCTCTATAGCCACTCTGTTGAGAGTTGTTATTATGAGGGGATGTTGAATTTTGTCAAATGCTTCTTCTGCATCTACTGAGATGATCTTAGGATTTTTTTCCTTCATTTTGTTAATGTGGTGTATCACATTGATGAATTTGCGGATATTGAACCATCCTTGCATCCCTGGAATAAATCTCACTTGATCACAGTATATGATCCTTTTAAAGTATTGTTGAATTTGGTTTGCTAGTATTTTGTTGAGGATTTTTGCATCTATGTTCATCAGGGATCTTGGCATGTAATTTTCCTTTTCTTGTAGTTTCCTTGCCTGGTTTTGGTATCAGGGTAATGCTCGCCTTGTAAAATGAGTTTGGAAGTCTTCTCTGCTCTTTTATTTATTGGAAGACATTAAGATGGATTGCTATTAATTCTTTAAATGTTATAATTCACCAGTGAAGCCATCTGGTCCTGGAGTTTTGTTTGTTGGGATTTCACACATTTTAATGCTGCCATGCTTGCCTGAGATTTGAAATCTCAAAAATCATTTTTAGGCTATTTCTAATCTCCTCAATATATAGAAATATTAGCCAAAGATCTTTTTATGCTTTCTCTTTCCTTGCAATAGTTGGGATTATGTTTTTAAAAAAGGATGCTCCTAATATATCAATTTTAGCTTTATTTTTTCTTCTAACTCAGCCAATCTACTTCCATCTTCTTTTCTGCAACTTTTCTTCCCTTCCCTTAAAGTTTTCCCTATTACAAGTAGACAAAATACCCAAAGTGACTCAATTTAAAGATTGGATATATGCTGTTATCAAAGATCTGAATAAGTAATAAAATATTAAAAATAGATATATAAATACACACGTGCAGAAAAGAGTTAACATAGCAAGCCTGAGACTGATATCAACAGAAAGGTCTACTTGCAAGTTTGGCACTTGGCTGGTATCTAGAAACTTGGATTTGGGGCAGGTTCCCACCATTTCCAGAATGGTTAAGAGTGGCTCATCATGCTTAAACTGTTGGTACAAACAATGCGGTGTAGGCCAAATATCAAATTTCCTTCTGGGAGTCTGGAATTTTGGTGTGTGCTAGGCAGAGGATGCAATGATTACCAATAAAAGCCTTGGACTCCTAGGTGCAGGAGAACTTCCCTGGTACACAACACTTCACACATGTTGTCACAATCTGTTGCTAGAGTAATTAAGCTTGTCCTATGTGACTCCACCGTGAGAGAACTATTGGGAGCTTGAGGCTGGATTCCTCCAAACTTTGTCCCATATGCCTTTTCCCTTGGTTGACTTTGCTTTGTACCCTTTTAGCGTATTACATCATAACCAGGAGTACAATGTATGTTGAGTCCTGTGAATCCTCCTGGCAAATACATGATATACAAACCACAATAGCCATTAATGCTATACACTGTTTAGACATAAAACTTTTGAGAGTGCAGCAATTAAAATGAGCCAAAATATGTTAAATATTATTCCTACATATAAGCTTTATACTTCTCAGTCAGAGTGGTTTTGGCTATAAACCAAAGGACAGTCTTTGATGTAGGTAACAGAACAGTCAGGTAACATTCTGTTACAGTTACATTCTGTCTTATGAGACTTACTGGCACATATCAATAGTAATAAACAAAAAAGAGCCATCATTAACTATGTTGGATAACAAATAATTTATTTAAATAGATATCTGGTTTAGAATACTAAAGCCAGCAATCTTTCTTCAATGTAAAATAAACTGAAACAACCACTCTTTCATGATTCATTGCACTTCTTTCATGAGCTCAAAAGACAGTAAAAATACCAAAAATGGCTTACTTTTTTAATCTTGGCCTTTTCAGCCTTTTCTTCTTTATCGCATTTCTTGGCATTCCTATTAAGTTCTTTTGCAGCAAATTTCAAGTTAAAGAGGTGTTCTGGAAATATATGTTAAGGCTATTCAAAAAAGGCATTTCGCAACCTAACTACCTACACATAAGGTGTTAAATTATAAAAGTTATCAGATAAGATTATGATATTTAAACCAACTGTTCACAAAGTTTGAGGAAACAGAATTTTTCTCTTCTACATCTGTTTTCTATTAAAAAAAACATAACGGCAAGAAAGATTTATTAATTGTGAAGGAAAAAATAGCAACTTTATAGTAGAAAGACATGGCAGACACCACCTTATCAAGGATAAGATCACCAGTGATGACATTTCAGCATCATTTACCTTTTAAAATGATGAACTGAGAAGGGAAGATCATCATTTCTATGGTGTTGTTGCCAAAAACATAACCTCAATCTACTCAAGAGAAAACATCAGACAATCCTGAACTGAGAGACATTCTACGATATAACTGACCAGTGTACTCTTCAAGTGTCAAGTTCATTAAAAGCAAAGAAAGACTGAAGAACTGTCACAGAGTGGAGAATACTAAGGAGACATGCCAACTAAACACAATGTGGGATCCTGGACTGGATCCCGGAACAGAAAAAAGACATTAGTGGAAAAACTGGTGAAATTTAAGTAAGATCAGTAGTTTAATTAATAATACTGTAGCGATGTTGATTTCCTCTTGTTGATAATTATACTATGGTTACGTAAGATGTTAACATTAGAAGCAGCTTAGTAAAGGGTACAAAAGAACTCTCTGTACTATTTTTACAATTTTTCTTTAAGTCTAAAACTACTGTAAGATTGAAAATTTTAAATTAAAAAAGAAAAATGTAATGGGAAGAAAAGTGCTCTGTTCAATAAGACCCCAATGAGCAATACCATAAAGTTTTCACAAATATGAAGTATATGCACATGAATATGACAAAGCAGTGTAGATTATTTCAAAACCAAGTAGGGGCTGGCCCAGTGGTGCAGCGGTTAAGTTCACACGTTCCGCTTCTTGGCAGCCCGGGGTTTGCCGGTTTGGATCCCGGGTGCGGACATGGCACTGCTTGGCAAAAGCCACGCTGTGGTAGGCATCACACATATAAAGTATAGGAAGATGGGCATGGATGTTAGCTCAGGGCCAGTCTTCCTCAGCAAAAAGAGGAGGATTGGCAGTAGTTAGCTCAGGGCTAATCTTCCTCAAAAAAAAAAAAAAAAAACAACAACTAGTCTGCACCATGATTAAATCACTAGTTAGGAAGATTCTATGTGTTTTCTGCCCTTTAGGAAAAGGTAAAATCTACTTTTTTAAAAGCTTGATTCTGTATTTCTTCAGGATACCTACAAAAATGATGTAGGGTTCGTTTTTTCTGAAAGGTATACATGCATCATATAGTTTAAAAGGCTGACTTTTGGATTGATTATATCACTGTCAGAAAACAAGAATTATTTGACTGTTTTATTTACCAAAACTAAATCATAAATTAAGCTACCTTCTTCATCTCTCAATGGCTTAATGTTCTAATTTGACACTTTATTTATGGATAACGAGAGGGATGACTTGGCTACCCTGAGTATTTTTCATCAACAGCAAACATACCTAGAATTGTTAAGAAAATAAGTATATGTGTATGAATTTCTGGGTAACTTTAATGTAAAATGTATTTTACGTTTATAAGTAAGATTTACCAATTTCAGCTAGGTGACTGAGAAAGTTATAGCTCTTTTTAAAAACAGGGTTTCTCAACCTAAGTATTACTGATATTCTGGGCCAGATAATACTTTGTTGTGGGGGCTGCTGTGTGAATTCCAGGAAGTTTATCAGTGTCCCTGGCCATTACCTAGTAGATGACACCAGCACCTTCCCTACCCAACTGCAAGAATCCAAAATGTCTTCATACACTGTCAAATGTCACCTGGGGAGGGGGGGCAAAATCGAACTGTGCTGAGAATCTGAATCACTGATATAGATGGAAACAAAGGAAAAGAAATAGTTTTTCATTTCCCAAATCATCTCCCAAATAGAATCACTGTCTCTGTATAAAGAGTCACTATAGTCAAAAGCTAAATTAAGAAACCAGTTATTTTAGATGAATTCATGTAACTAATAAATTCTTTGTTGTTTTTAAAGAATGATCTCATCTTCCCTTAAACCTGAAATTTACTATAAACTGCAAATACTGAGGACTGACTGCTGAATGCCTAAATCTGTACTTACTATTAATAGTTAAGGTTGATCATGGTCTAAAATATTGGCCAAAAAAGAATTAATAGGAGATTCATTACAAAAGTCCATTTGATACCATAGAGCTATTTTCCCCTTTATCCTAAAAAGACAGGAAACACTTCCATAAATATGGAAGCCTAGAGATTTAGAAAAACACCTCAAAATACTGAATAAACCACAAGTGTCCTTTTAAACACAGAACTTAGCTTGCAAAAGGGGAAGGAAAATCCTTAGGGGACAGAATCAAAGAGGAAGAAGGAAATATCAGTAGTAGGTAAGCACTGAAGCCCCTGAAGTCAAAGCACCTATTGGGACCACATGAGGTAAGGTGCCGGATCTGAACTTTCTGAATAAAGCTAGAACTCTTGAAGGCTACAACATTAGCATAAGGGTGTGACAGAAAAATGTTTTATCAGCTGGCAAAGGAAGATGAGATGACAAGGTTAAGGGTTAATGTGGGCCGTGATTCACAGCTAGGGGTGCAGCAAAGTAGATAAAGAAAATTAGTTAAAGCTGAGGAGAAAATTAGCAAATGAATATAGATCTGAATTAAGACTAGACTGAGAAAATAAGATTAGTACTAAAAAGAGGATAAGAGATAAAGAAAATAGAATAATAATGTCTACTATCTGGAATCCCATAAAGGCATAATGAAGAGAATGTGTGAAGGGTTATAGTCAAAGATATAAACCCTGAGAGTAACAAGAGATGAGAGAAAAAAAATCTTTAGATTCAGGAAGCACCAAAAAAAAATCCCAAGCAGGATGAACAAAAATAAATCCGCACTTAGATACATTATGGTAAATCCCAGAATACCAAAGACCAAAATAACTTAAAAAAAAAACCATAGTGAAAATTCAGGTTACTTACAAAAGAACTAAAATCAGAATGAACAGAATTTTCAAACAAAACGTTAAAGAAACTTCCAAAGTATGTACAGAGGATTCATATTATTCATGGTAGTTATACTTCATGAAGTCACTGCAAACAGTGAATTAGCAAGTATGGAACCATTGCTCTTAGGGAAAATCAGGGTTAGATTAATGCAAGCCTGTGTTCATAACATTTTCATCAACCTATCAATGCATAACCTTGTTTTGTATTTATGTTTTAATGCACCTTATTAAATTTATATTGCTAATTTATTAACATTGAATTAATGGGCAACAGCATTATAACTTATCTCTGACAGAAGCTCATTTAACGCACATATATTCTCCATAAAGCACATCATGGCCTTGCACTTATGAACACTACACAGCCCTTTAGCATTATACTTGAGGATCAGTGAAATCACCAAGAAAAAGCACAAAAAAATGTAAAAATTGTGGCACCAGACAGAACGTGAAAAAGACACTTGTTTACAGTATTGAGAGTTGAAATATGAAGGCAGAGCATCACATTGTTCAACCTCAGATGGGAATGTGTGCCTTGGGCCACTCAAACTTCTCACTGACTGAGCATGTCCACGAATGATTCTAAAACCAAAAACACAGCAAGGACTGATTTTCAGGTTATAAACAGATTTTAGTGAGTAGGTGAATTTGCAAATACAGATTCTGTAAATAATGATGACTGAATAATGATGACTGACTGTACGTCACAAGGAACAAAATTAGGACAGACATAATGAAAGGCTTAGTGAGCCCAGAGACTGGTAAACACATGGGTAAGTCCAGAGAAATACTGACTATAAAATAATTGTAATGTCTAATTTTGGAGATAAAAAGGCAGAACAAACATTATTAGATAGGAAAAACATATAAGACAGAGGATGGGAGTGACTGAAGTTAAATGTTTAAAAATCTTTATATTACTCAGAAGAAGGAAAGAGTTTCTGATTTTTTAGATAATCAATTAACTATGAATGTTAGAATGTGAAGGTTATTCCTAAGGAAATAGCATGTAACTCCAAAAACAGTAGAGAAAAAAATGGGGTGAGACACTTAATAAATCCAAAAGAACGTAGCAAAAGAGAAGCAAATCACAGAGAAAACAGGATCAAGAGAGATCATAAGATACAGCCAATGCGTCACTTAACAATAGGGATATGTTCTGAGAAATGCATCATTAGGCAATTTTCTTGTTGTGCAAACATCATAGAGTGCACTTACACAAACCTAGAAGGCACAGTCTACTACACACCTAGGCCATATGGTATTAATCTTAGGGGACCACCGTTGTATATGAGGTCCATCATTGACTGAAATGTTGTTAAGCAATGCATGACTGTAAAAGGATAGAAACATCTCCAAAATGTCAGGATGGATTACAAAAATAATGAAACAAACTAGAGCTATGTGTTTTAAACAGGACTTTAAAACATAAAGACACAAAGGTTGGACATAAAAGGAGAGAAAATGTTATACCAGACAAATAATTACCCAAAAAAAAGCAGATGTAACTTTATTAGGATCAATCAGACCACCTAAAAGCAGCATTAGGCATTTAACAAAAGCGGGGTCACTATAAAATGATAAAAAGTAAATTTAGAAGTGGATGAAATTCTAAACTTCCATGTACCTCTACATAGCATCACAATGTCTTTGTGTATATGTATATAAAATTGACAGAGAGAAAATTATCAACCTTAGGAGACTATAACAAAACTCTCAGTAACTGACAAAACTAAGAATATGAAGTTATGAAACTATTATGAAGCTTAATTTAATAAACATATAGAGAAGTGTAGGCAATCTTGTACCCAATAATTTGAGAATACACATCATTTTAAGCATGTAAGACAGATGAAAACTGATCCTGCACTAGGCCATAAAGCAAATCTGAAATAATAGATATCAAACTAGCAGTCTAATCACAACTCTATAATGAATGAACTAATTAATATGGGGATTCTCTTCACAATTTTCCTGTAAGAATCTAAAACTCTTCTAAAATTTAAAAAGCTTATTAAAATATATATCTGGAAATTAAAAAAAATTATACGTATGGAATGAAGAAGAAATTAAAATGAAAAATTTTTAAAAATAGTTAGAATTGAGTGACAACGAAATGAGTGGAATGTGGGTTGTAGGACTTTGAGCTAATGCCATACTCAGATTTGAGTTTTCTAGCCTTAGAAATTCACATTAGGAAAGAATGCAGGCTAAAAATTAACATGATAAGTATTCATTTCATAAAGTCAGGAAAAGTATAGAATCAACCCCAAAGAAGCATAAGGACAGCAAAAAAAATCTCAGAGGAAAAAAACAGAAACAAAGATATAATAGAAAGAATAAAAAAGTCCAAAGTTGAGTTCTCTGTAAAGACTAGTAACTTTCACATACTTCTGTACAAACTGATCAAGGAAAAAGAGAAGGCATAAACAAACAGTGTAGGAATGAAAAACGAGAAATAATGGCAGATACAGTAGAGATATTTTAAAATAATGAATTATGAACATTATGCCAATAAATTGAAAGTTTTAGACAAAAATGGACAATCCTTGAATATTATAAAACCAAATTAAAAAGTAAATAATCTAAATTCTTGACTCAATGTTAAAACATTTTAACATATAAATTAATTAATAAACAACAGCCACAGGCCCAGATGGTTTTACTGGTACACTGCATCAATTATTGAAAAAAAAGTAATACCTATCTTATGCAAACTGTTCCAAACAATAGAAAACAGAAGGAAGACTTCTCAACTTTGATACCCAAATCAAAAAAGGATACTATATGTGAATGGGCAAACACAGACCAAATTCACTTATAAATAACATGTAAAAATGAGCAATTAAGCAAATATTACAGGTACCTCATATTCATGATGGGTTTATCCTAGAAATGCAAGGATGGTTTAATATTAAAAAAAACTATCTTGTTATTTTTTGAGGAAGATAGGCCCTGAGATAACATCTGATGCCAATTCTCCTCTTTTTGCTGAGGAAGATTGGCCCTCAGCCAACATCTGTGCCCATCTTCCTCTACTTTATACGTGGGACACTTGCCACAGCATGGCTTGATAAGTGGTGTGTAAGTCCATGGCCGGGATGCAAACCAAAAACGTGCAAGCTTAACCACTATGCCACCAGGCCGGCCCCCATCCATGTATTTTAACCATATTAGAATATTAAAGAAAACACAGATGACAATCTCAATACATAAAGAAAAAACATTAAATAAAATCCAATATTCAATGGTTTCATCAAACCAACATTCAGAAGAATGGTTTAAACTTCTAGCAAACTAGGAATGGAAAAAACTTTCTTAACCTCAAAAAACATGTATTTATCAAAAATCTATAGCAAACACCATCCTTAATAGTGAATATTAGAATATTAGAATTCCTTTAAAAATCAGTAACAAGAAAATGATCCTGCCATAGGTTTTTTCTTTGTTTGTTGTTTCATGAACTGTTCTTCTAGAGTCCTAGCAAGCATGGTAAGAAATGAAAAAAGAAATAGGGGCCAGCCCAGTGGCAGAGCGGTTAAGTGCACAGGTTCTGCTTCGGCGGCTCAGGGTTCGCCAGTTTGGGTCCCAGGTGTGGAGATGGCACCGCTTGGCAAGCCATGTGGTAGGCATCCCACATATAAAGTGGAGGAAGATGGGCAGAGATGTTAGCTCAGGGCCAGTCTTCCTCAGCAAAAAGAGAAGGATTGGCAGCAGATGTTAGCTCAGGGCTAATGTTCCTCAAAAAAAAAAAAAAAAAGAAAAAAGAAATAAAAGGTACATGGATTATAATAGAAATCATCAAAGCATCATTACTTTCTGACAATACAGAATGTATCATCTATGTAGGTAAATGTCTACACAGATAATTAAAAGTACACATATTCTCCAACCCAGAAATCCCACTCCTAGGTATATATCCTAAAGAAATTGTCCCCAGTTGACAGAGGAAATACGTACAGGCATACCTCAGAGATAGTGCAGATTCAGTTCAAAACCACTGCAATAAAGTCACACGAATATTTTGGTTTCCTACTGCATATAGAAGTTATGTTTACCCTATAGTATAGTCTATTAAGTGTGCAGTAGCATTACATCCAAAAGAACATACATACCTTAATTAAAAAATACTTTCTGGCTAAAAAATGCTAACCATCACCTGAGCCTTCTGGGAATCAATCTTTTTGCTGGTGGAGGGTCTTGTAAAAAAATGCATTATCTGGATCATCATGGAGGCGTAAGAGAATCCTTTTGTCTCTTCCCTTCAATCTACAGTGAAAAAAAATCCATAATCCAAAAAAGCCTACAGTGCACAATACAACAGGACCCCAAAAAGATCGCACATTGGTACATACAAAGGTGGGTGAATCGGAGCACACAGAGGAGGCTAAATACGGGAATAGCAGAGGCAGAGCCCAGGATCCTGGATGACAGCTGTGGTAGCTTAAACAGCAACCCCCAGCCCCAGAGAACTCAGTGGGTGGCAGCAGAGGCACACGTGTGTGACTCTAGCCAGCTAGCTGCAGCAGAACCTGAGGACGTGGGAAGCAGAGCAGCAGTGGATGCAAAGCCCCGTGATCCCAGGCCCCCCAGCTTCAGCTCAGAGCCTAGTAGCAGCAGGAGAGGTGCATACAGAACCCTGACATCCCAACCGCAGTGGCGCATATGACCACAAGGTAACAGGTAACACCTGAGACAGTGTGCAACATACAAGGCTCACTCCTCACCTTCTCACTCCCCTCACCACAGCAGTGGAGCTCCCAACTCAGGTGACCCAGGACACAGCTGAGGTGTGAGCCATCCCTGTGCCCCTGGTGGCAAAGCCAGTGATGGCAAAACCATCAACAGCAAGGAATCAGTGACCCATGAAGCAAAGGTAACAACAATAAGAGTACTGGTGATACCCTAAATAGATGTCGTGGAGGGTAGAACATGTAGATCCTCAAATATAGACAGAGGTAGCTCAGCCAAGAGAAACCAAAAACTAGCACTATGGTGCTACCTAGTGAAAAACAAAAAAAGGCTTCTAATCTCCAAGCAATTGAAAAGTTTCAAGCAAAACAAAGTACACCTAAATTAAAACTATGTTTGTGACAACACATGCACTGGCAGAGGAATAACTCAGTAAGCATCACAAAAAGCCATGGTATCATGGCTAAAAAAAGAAAACAATTTTCTAGAAACAAAACATAAAGTCACGGAAGATGGTGATCTAACTGAAGAATTCAAACAACTGTCATAAAAAAACACTTAACAAGCTACAAGAACACTCAAAAGGCAGTTGAATGAGCCCAAGAATAAAATCATTCAACAGGAGGAATACGTTACCAAAAAGATTGAAATTCTAAGAAAGAACCAAAGAAATTCTGGAGCTGAAGAACTAAATAAGTGAAATGAAGAATGCATTAGAAAGCATTGGAAATAGAGCAGATCATATGCAAGAGAGAATTAGCGAGCTCAAAGATAGAAACATAGAAATGATGATGCAGGTAAAAGAGAGAGAACCGAGACTTAAAAAAAATGTAAAAATTCTATGAGAATTATCTGACTCCATTACAAAAGGCAATATAAGGGAAATGGGTATCCCAGAAGGAGAAGAGAGAGAGAAGGGTGCAGAGAGATTATTTAAAGAAACAATAGCTGAGAACTTTTCAAACCTGGGGAAGGAACTAGAGATACAAATCAATGAAGCTAATAAACATCCAAATATCCCAAAGCAAAAAAGACATTCGCAAAAACACATGATAAAAAAAACTATCAAAAATCAATGACAAAGACATAAAATTAAAAGTAGTGAGGGAGAAAAAGACAATAACCTACAATGGAATTCCAAGTAGGATATGAGCAGATTTCTAAGGAGAAACCCAACAGGCCTTGTAGAGAGTGAAAAGATATATGCCAAATATTGAAAGATAAAAACTGTCAGCCAAGAATACTCTATCCAGCAAGAATATCTATCAGATATAAAGGAGAAATAAAGGCTTTCCCAGACAAACAAAAGCAGAGAGAGATCATCGCCACTAGACGTACCTTATGAAAAGTGTTGAAAGGAGCCTTCCTACTTGAAAAGGCAAAGGTATACAAAGCTTTGAGCAAGTGAAAATAGAATCAGAAAACTGCAAATCTGTATGAGAATAGAATAGTATAAACTTAATTATAATATAAAGGTTAAGGGGAAAGGAAGCATTAATAATAACTATAACCACTTCAATTTGATAAATAACTCACAATACAAGAGGGGATAATTTGTGACAACAAAAACATATACAAGAGGAAAAGGATGGACCCTGTATAGGCAAATGAAGATAAGATGCTATCAGCAGAAAAAGAACTATCTCATCTATGAGATCTTTTATACAAACCTCATGGTAACCACAAAACAAAAATTCAGAGCAGAGTCACAAAACATAAAAAAAGAGGAAACTGAGAAGCACATCACAGAAAACCACCAAACTGAAACGGCAGACAGAAACACAAGAAAAAAAGAACCAATGAAAATACAGAGCAATCAAAAAACAGAAGATAAAATGGCAGCAGTAAGGCCTTATACATCAATAATCACCCTCAATGTAAATGTATTAAATTCACCAAACAAAAGACACAGAGTAGCTGGATAGTTTAAAAAGCAAGACATCAAAATACGCTGCCTCCAAGAGATCCATCTCAACTCTAAAGACAAACGGCACAGCGTGAAGGGATGGACAATGATATTCCAAGCAAATGGCAACCAAAAGAAAGCTGATATAGCTGTACTTATATCACACAAAACAGACTTCAAGCCAAAAAAGTTAATAAGATACAAAGATGGACATTATATAATAACAAAGGGGACAATCCATCAAGAAGACATAACATTTACTAATATATATGTACCTAATACAGGAGCACCAAAATATATAAAGCAATTATTAATAGACCTAAATGGAGAAATTGACAGCAACACAATAATAGCAGGGGACCTTAGTATCCTACTTACATCAACGGATAGATCATTCAGACAGAAAGTCAATGAGGAAACATCAACCTTAAATGAAACATTAGACAAGATGAATTTAATAGGTTCATATAACATTCCATCCAAAAGCAGAATACATATTCTTCCCAAGTGCTCAGGGAACATTCTCAAAGAAGGACCACATGCTGTGAAGCAAAACAAGTCCCAATAAATTACAGAAGACTGAAACTATATCAAGCATCTTTTCCCACAATGATGTTAAGAACTACAAAAACAACTACAAGAAGGAGGCTGGAAAAGTCACAAATATGTGAACACTAAACAACATGCTACTGAACAACTATGGGGTTAATGAAGAAATCAAAGGAGGAATCAAAAAACACCTGGAGACAAATGAAAATGAAAACACAACATATCAAAACTTATGGGATGCAGCAAAAGCAGTACTAAGAGAGAAATTTATAGCAATACAGGCCTTCCTTAAGAAACAGGAAAAATTTCAAACAAACTTACACTATACCTAAAAGAACTACAAAAAAGAAGAACAAAGCCCAAAGTCAGTATAAGGAAGGAAATAATAAAAATTAGAGGAGAAATAAATAAAATAGAGACTAAGAAGACAACAGAAAGGATCACTGAAACTAAGAGCTGGTTCTTTGAAAAGATAAAATTGATAAACTTTAGCTAGATTCAGTAAGAAAGAGAGAGAAGGCTCAAACAAAATCAGAAACAAAAGAGGAGAATGACAATGAATAGCACAAAAATGCAAAGGATAAGAGAATACTATGAAATGCTATATGCCAACAAATTGGATACGCTAGAAGAAATGGATAAATTCTTAGAATCATACAACCTCCCAGAACTGAATCAAGAAGAAATAGAGAATCTGAATAGAATGATAACTTGTAAGGACATTGAAACACTAATCAAAAACCTCTCACAAAATAAAAGTCCAGAACCAGACTGCTTCCTTGGTGAATTCTACCAAACATTCAAAGAATATCTAATACCTATACACCTCAAACTCTTTCAAAAATTGAAGAGGAGGGGACACTTCCTAACTCACTTTACAAGGCCAACACTACTCTGACACCAAAACCAGACAAGGACAACACAAAAAAAGAAAATTACAGGCCAATATCTCTGATGAACATAGATGCAAAAATGCTCAACGAAATATTAGCAAATCGAATACAACAATACTTTAAAAGGATCATACACCATGATCAAGTGGGATTTATCCCGGGGAAACAAGGATAGTTCAGCATCTGCAAATCAATCAACATATTGGTATACCACATTAACAAAATGAAGAATAAAAATCACTTGATCTCAATAGATGGAGAGAAAGCATTGGACAAGATTCAGCACCATTTATGATAAAATCTCTCAGTGAAATGGGTATAGAAAGAAAATATCTCAACATAATAAAGGTCATATATGACAAATGCACAGCTATCATCATACTCAATGGTGAACAACTGAAAGTTATTTCCCCAAGAACAAGAAAAAAACAAGCATGTCCACTCTTGCCACTCTTATTCAACACAGTATTGGAAGTCCTAGCCAGAGAAATTAGGAGGAAAAAGAAACAAAAGTTATCCAAATTAGAAAGAAAGAAGTGCAACTGTCACTTTTTGCAGATGACATGATGTTATATATAGAAAACCTAAATAATACACCAAAAAACTATTAAAGTTAATGAACACAATAAAGTTGCAGCATACAAAATCAACAAACAAAAATCAGTTGCATTTTTATACACTAACAACAAACTTGCAGAAACAGAAATCAAGAATACAGTCCCATTTACAATCACAACAAAAAGAATAAAATACCTAGGAATAAACTTAACCATGGAGGTGAAAAACCTATACACTGAAAACTATAAGACACTGATGAAAGAAATCAAAGACTACACAAAGAAATGGAAAGATATTCAATGCTGATGGATTAGAAGAATTAACATAGTTAAAATGTCCATATTACGTAAAGCAATCTACAGATTCAATGCAATACCTATCAAAATTCCAATGCCATTTTTCATGGAAATAGAACAAAGAATCCTAAAATTTATATGGAACAAAAAGACTCTGAATAGACAAAGGAGTCCTGAGAAAAAAGAACAAAGCTGGAGGTATCACACTCCCTGATTTCAAAATATACTACAAAGCTACAGTAATCAAAACAGAATGGTGCTGGCAGAAAAACAGACACACAGATCGATGCAACAGAATTGAGAGTCCAGCAATACCACCACAAATTTATGGACAGTTAATTTTTGACAAAGGAGCCAAGAACATACAATGGAGAAAGGGAAGTCTCTTAAATAAATGGTGTTGAGAAAACTGGACAGCCACATGCAAAAGAATGAAAGTATACCATTATCTTACACCATACACAAAAATTAAGTCTACATGGATTAAAGACTTAAATGGGAGACCTGAAATCATAAAACTCCTAGGAGAAAACAGAGGCAGTATGCTCTTTGGCATTGGTCTTAGCAGTATTTTTTTGAATACCATATCTCCTCAGGCAAGACAAACAAAAGCAAAAATAAACAAATGGGGGACTACATGAAACTAAAAGGCTTCTGTACAGCAAAGGAAACCATCAACAAAATGAAAAGGCAACATTTCACTGGGAGAAGGTATTTTCACATCGTATATCTGATAAGGGGTTAATATCCAAAATATATAAAGAATAAAATTCAACAACAAAAACTCAATGTAACTTAAAAAATAGGCAAAGGATCAGAACAGACACTTTTCCAAAGAAGATATACAGACGGCAACAGGCAGATGAAAAGATGTTCAACATAATTATTAGGGACATGCAAATACAAACCACAATCCCCTCAGAATACCCATTAGAATGGCTATTACTTAAAAGTCAAGAAACAATAAGCGTTGGAGAGGATGCGGAGAAAAGAGAACCCTCATACACCGCTGGTGGAAATGTAAATTCGTGAGGTACTATGGAAAACATATGAAGACTCCTCAGAAAATTAAAAATAGAACTACCACGTGATCCAGCTACTCCACTTCTGGGTATTTATCCAAAGAACATGAAAACACTAACTTGAAAAGATTACACACCCCTATGTTCACTGCAGCATTATTCACAAAAGCCAACACATGGAAACAACCTAAGTGCCCATCAACAGGAAGAATGGATAAAGAAGACGTGGTATACATATACATACAAAATGGACTATTACTCAGACATTAAAACAGATGAAATCTTGCCATTTGTGATGACACGGATGGACCCTGAGGGTATTATGCTAAGTGAAATTAGTCAAATGGAGACAGATAAATACTGTATCATTTCACTCATAGGTGGAAGATAAAAACAGAGAACAGATTGTTCCTTACTAGAGGGTAAGGGGGAGGCAAGAAGGGTAAAGAAGTACATTTGTATCGTGACAGACGGCAACTAGACTCTTGGTGGGGAACACGATGTAGTCTGTACAAAAGGCAAAATATAATGATGTATGCCTGAAATTTATACAATGTTATACATCAATGTTACCTCAAAAAAAATGCAGTATCTGAGAAGCAAAATAAAGCAAAGGGCAATAAAACGAGGTACATCTGTAAAAGAAGGATCATTAGCAGTATTGTTTGTAATTACAGAAAAAAAAGGAACCACTTAAATGTTCATCATTAACAGAATGGGTAAATTGTGGGATATTTCTACAATGAAAAACTATACAGAAGTGAAAATGAAAACGACATAATGAATGAATCCCACACATCATGTTGAATAGAAATGAAAATGGCAATATGATACCACATATATAAAATTGGAAAATATGCAAGATACAACTATATGCTAAGAATGTACATGTATGTGGTAAAATATAAAGAAATAGACATGATAAATATGAACTTTCACACAGCGTTTGTGTGTGGTGGGGCAAGAAGGAACTTGAGTCAGTAATATTTTATTTCTTAAGCCCAGTGGTAGGTAAATGATATGTTATTCTTTTTTGTGCTTTTTGGGGGTTGATGGGGATTAAAGTTACATGATTTAAAAAAGTCATTTCAAATAAAAGGTTATATTAATTTAACAGTTTACAGTTCTTGTTCATAAGATGGTATCTTTGAATTTTTAAAAAGGAAGGCTGTTTGAAAATTAAAAGAAAAAGAACAAAATCATGTATTAAATAATACTAGTATATGGAAAATACTGTTAGGAATGTGTATACTTGAACATGCTTGTGCTTTAAATTTAATATAAAATAGCTGCTGTCCAAGACTGTTTTCATAAATTCTGTTCCTAAACTTTGAGTATACCCTGTAGAAACACTAATTTGTAGGTTATGGTGTCAGTAGCTACTTACTCTGTATTCCCATGTTACTTTATATATCATGTCCTTTACTTCATTATAACTCTTTGTTTGCATGTCCGATTCTTCAACTAGACCATGGACACCCTGAGAATAAGGATGAGTCCTAATCATCCTTATATTATCAGCCTAATGCAGTGCTGAACAGCAGTTCTCAAAAGCTTTAAGTAACTGAATTCTAGTAGAAAAGTGTTTCGCAGTGGTACATGACATATTGGGAAAAAAGCACCACTGATATTGGCCAAGAGGACTCAATTATACATTTAAGCTTATAAATAAGTTTATACTAATACAATGTTATTTGTTATATATCACGATTCCAAATAAGATTTCATAAAGAAAAAAAGAGCTCTGTTGCTAAGAGTTAGAAAACTAATGTCACAGCAGATCCCAAACTTTTTTAATTTCATGGTCTGGTATAATTAAAACAAAGAATATACCAACACCAAAAATGTAGGAAGGAGAGTCTCAGAATAAAGGGAAGCTTTTAAAATTGAATACATTTAGCTTTGAAAAAATACGTTTTACATTGTCCCTTTTTATTTTTCTCATTCGGACTTGATTTTGAAACTTCATCACACACCAGTAGTATCACAATTACCAATAAAGCTCCTAAAAAATACAAAGTTCTGGACTCAATCTCTGGAATTTTCAGTTTGGTAGATCTGGCATGAGTCTCAGAAATCTGTAGCTTTTTAAAAGCTCACCAGGTGATTTTTATGCACATTTAGGTTTAGAAACCACTGATTCAGTATCCTCTTCCACAGGACAACTGAAATATTGGAATGTTTCTGTTGCTATCAAAAGTAACATGATAAGAGGCCACGGATCTCTATTTGATTCTTATGATACACATACATATTAGAATGTTTCTGTTGCAGATATATATCTATACACATATACATCCATGATCTCTTATCCACAGTTCCAAAATCCAAAAAGTTCTGAAAACTGAAAGTTATATATAATATTTGTTAGCAAAACATGACGTGACTAGAACAAATTTGATGACAAAACCTGATCTCAATAAGTTAGATATAGTCTTTAATTTATCCCACTTCATCTTCACGTTTTAGTGTAGGAATATTAACGCGTGCGATTATGAGGTGCTGCCACAAGCCACCAAGATATAATGCAATATACGGCATATGTTCCTTATTGCCTTTCTAAAATTTAGAGAAGTGTGAATGCTGATTTGAATATGAAAACAAATGGCAACTCAAATCAAAACCTGTTTCCCTGTGTACAGGAATTTTCTCATCTACCCAGTATATAGAATGGTTATTGTTTAAAATGCTCACACCTTAAAGTATAAAAGTACCTAAGAATGAGGAATAAGGCATTTTTTTAAATATTTCTTTTTGGAAAGGAGCTCTATGTAAACAGTTATTTTCCTGCATAAAAAAATTATTTATTTTTAAGTTCATGTCAGTAGTATTTTCTCTTTGAAAGTACATGGGGCTTAGAAAACGGTCTGAAACTTTATACTCTTGAGTACTTATAAATTTTAAAGTAACTCATATAATTTAAAAAATAATTTACTTTTAGTCTCCAGGAGGAATACTTTAACTATGAAAAGCACTTAATACAATGCAACAATGAGTGAAATAAAGCATGAGAATATTGACTAAATCATAATCACTAGCAGTTCTGACAACTACAACCCTATTATTACACTTGTTTTAATAAATTCAGAGTTAACAATTCAGTCCCATAGAAGCAGAAAATGCACGTGCACACACACACTCTACAAGTTCTTTTCAATTTAAGAAATCTTACCTATCATGAGGCTAGATGTACATTAAGGCCATACGAATTTTTACCAGGTCCTATTCTAAACAGCTCTAAAAGTTCAGAAATAAGGAGATGAATTCCCTAACCTCAACCTTAAACTAGAATATAGCAGACAGACAAGACCACCAACAGTTTAGTACAAATAAGTATAAGCACATGAATCCACAGATGACTACCTATCTTAGACTACCGCCATCAAATATATTCACGTGTCTATTTAGCCCAGGCAACCTGTAACACTAGTGTTTCTCTGATGATGAATCTTTTGTTCTAGGCCAGAAATCAAAACATCCTTGGGTCTAAAACCTTGCCTCTAACTCTTGGGTACTTTCTACGACTAGAGTAAGAAATTCTTAAATTCAGTTGTCTGCTATTCAAATCATCACACTCTGTGTATGCTACAATAAGTGAATACCCTCTATATTGAAGTGGGGAAATTGATTGTTGTTGTGGAAAACAACGACATCAATTCAACTACTAAATTGAGCTACGGAATAGAATTGATATATTGTGCAATATTTTAGATACTTTAGTTGGCTATAAATCCCTGGAGTATTTTTCTATTTGGAAAAATAACACTGGCAGAATAATCTCCTTCACTGACTGATCATAAATTGAATTTTGCTAAGTGGCTGTCATTAAGAAGGCATTTGTTTTTCTTTGCCCCCTGAAAAGGAAATGACTGAAATACTTCATGTTTGCTGGACTGAAAGTTTAGAAAGACTGAACAGTAATATTTATTAACACGTACAGAATGATGCATAAGTCCCTAGACTAGGTGCTGGGTGATGGCAGGCTCCAGCACCTTCTGCTTCAGGGATGTTGGCTTCCGCAAGTTATCTGGCTGTCTTTACACACAGTTCCTTTGCCTAGTATACCCTTCTTCCTCTCCCTACCATCTTCCTCTTAATCCCCATGAGGTTTCACACACACCACAATGCTAGCTTGCTGGCTAACAAAAACAGTAACACTGACTGAGAAACTGGTCTCAAAGATCTCCATTAACGACAACAGGTTTCCCTCCTCCTGCCAAAATCCACGCAAAAGCACACACACAAAAAAATAACTCATTTGGCCCTTGGGATTGATAAATAAGGAAATCAATGAATCATCTGAATATCCAATCATTTCTAATTTTCAGAAAGTATTAATATCCCATCTTCCAATTCTACAAAATTAAAATTTTCTAAACATTTAAAACATTACATCATACAGATGTACCTTTTAATATGAAATATCTATGAACCAGAGTTGTCTTCAAGACAATCTTCAGGCTTTCCCAAAGGTGATTGTGTAGATTCATGGTTTTTCAAACTCTCTTTGAAGCAAAACCTCAAGCGGAATGCCAATATATAGAAAAAGTAGCTCTGCACAACCCTAGGACTCCATCAAACATAAGTGAATTGCGCTGTAAGTTCTGGAGGCACTGTGGAAAAGTGAACACAACGGAGACTTTGGAGCCAAGCCCAGATCTTTTACCCTATAATTACAAGCTCTGTGGCTTTCTTAGCTCTAATTTCCTATTCTACAAAATTAGGGTACTACCACCTGTCTTCTAGTGTTGTCTTGAGGGTCTGAGATAACATATACAGAATCCCCACCACAAAGTTTGGCACATAGTAGATGTTCAATAAATTGTCATTACCATCTCATGACTTTGCTAAGTCACCTATCTTAATTGGGCAATATGGTTAGTCAAGGAATAAAAAGTCCCATTGTCTCTTTAAAACATTCTATGTGATTTAATTTATTTGCAATTACAGTGCTGACAGGCAAAAGACTATGTCTTAATAGATTATTGCTTTGAAATTTAAATACATAAGCATCAGGGCTCAACATATTCATTATGGATACAGAAGGAAGCCTTGTTTTAAGATTTCAATCTGCTTCCTCAAGGAAAATTGTTATTAGCTTACTAGTAGAATTTCATAGTAGAAATCTCATGTTCTGACTGCCTCTCTGAAGTAGGTGGAGCAACACTAAGTGAAAGTTACCCAAACACAGTAGGGCAGAAAGCTATTTGATTCCAAGTGACAACAGTAGGATTATGCAACCTTTTGGGCACAGAGAAGTAGAAGTTGAAAATAGAGGTTAGAGGAAGGAAATAAAAATGTTCACTAGCATCTGCCTGCCCCAGAATAAAGCAGTGGTACCAATACTATAGATTGTTTACTCATACATTTGATGAGAAGAAATGGCATTATGCATCCAACTTTCCCCTTTTCAGCTCGCAGCGTCTTGATGATCCCTTGCATATTTCTGGGAGGTAGAGTCTGGCATCCCAGAAATACAGGGAAATCATCAGAATTGAAAGGAACCTTAGAAATCACTTGTCAACTTCCTTCATGTTACAGACATGAAAACGAAAGCCTAGAGATGGATAACTGAGGATTAATTGCTGAATAAAAGAACAAGAAGGAACTCAAATCAAGCTCAAATCCTATTTTCCTCTTTGCATTTTAACTTTCATAGTGAATGGCTCAGGCTTGGTCCTCAAATGGCATCAAATGATGAACTGTAAGTAATCTTTACACTCAATACTTCTTGTAAGACACCATATTCTACCAGCTAGCCAGGCCATAAATTACAAGACTAAGGTCAGGTAAAGATATTTAAAAAGAAAATTTGAAATATTATTAATGTTGGTCAAAAAAAAAATCACAATGCATTTGTCAATACTAGCAAAACCTCAGACTCTGATATGTAATTAGTTCTGCTTTAGGACATCAAGCCATTCATAAGGGTGTAGACTTTTTTAAGGTAGCTGGCAATCTTTGCCTATAACAGTCTCATCTGTCTGAGCGACTACAAAAGGAAGTAACGAAACCAGTTCAGTTCACAACATCCCTTTGTCTACTCTCAGAATGTCAACAGTACCTATTATCTACTTCATTACAATCATGCATCATTTAACAATGGGGATACTTTTGAGAAATGTGGAATTGGGCAATTTTGCCATTGTGAGAATATCACAGAGTGTACTGAAGGTGAACAAAATTTGCCATCCTAAACATCCTAAAATGTGTCTCTTTAACATGGATGATTTTAGGCTGATTAGTTTTAAGGAACAAAAGACTGGAAAGTTTTTCTTGATTAACGATGCCCCCCTCCCCACGCCCGCTTCCCCGCCTAACAGAACTCAGATAAAAAACCTGTCTAACATGAACTAGGTGGTAGACAGGGAGGAACCTATAAAGGCTTGTTTATTGGGCTCCCCTCTGTGTTCTTCTATTTCTATGTGGCCAAACACTTGTTTTCCAAATATTTGCTTCTTTTCATCTACTTGTGAATTGTCTTCCTTCCCTTTGAAGTCCCTGACTCTCCCCATGCCCAAAATCTTCTTTTATCTTTAGCTGAGGATGGTATTTAAGTGAGGGCTTCAGCCATTTTGGCAGTTACTTGGTTTTCCTGGGTTTCTCCCATGTATGCACGTTATTAAACTTTTATTTTTCTCCTGTTAATCTGTCTCTTGTCAATTTAATTCTTCGACCAGCCAGAAGAACCTAGAACGGTAAAGAAAAATTCCTTCCTCTCCTACAGTACCTGCACAAACCTAGATGGTATGGCCTACTACACACCTAGGCTATATGGTACTAATCTTACGAGATCACCATTGTATATGCGGTCTGCTGTGGACTGAAATATCATAACGCAGTGCACAACTGTACTTTTCCACCTTTTTCAAGTTAGAATCCCTTGGAGAAACAGGTGTCAGCTATAGACATTTTCCCCAGGAAAAGGCACATACTAACATACAAAATTTTGCATACAATTTCAAGGAGTTTAATAAGTTCACACAGGGGATCAAGAATCGCTGCTCTAGCATTCATCTCAGTGTGTGCTACCTTGTACTGCTATGTATTTATCCTCACTCACTTGTGTCCTGGCTCAGTTAGATCAAAAGTTGCTTGAAGTTGGGAATGGGTGTTGTAACCCTCTCTATCGACAGCCTGGGTGCATTGCTCAGCCCATAGAAGGGACTCAGACTCAATATATGTTAATAATTAATTCTTAACAGAAGGTCACTTGCCCATTTTGTACAAGTCCACTATGGGCTGAGTGCTGTGCAAGCACATTAAGATTCAAAGATGAAAGATCAAGACCTCGCCCTCAAGGAATTCACAGTCTAATGTAAAAGAGAGATAAGTAAACATGATTACAATAGTGAGAAAAAAGGCTAAAATGGTGTCGAAAACAAATGAGGAAAGGGGCACACAGTAGGAACTGGTGGGAACTGGTCCTCTCAGGTTTCTAGGTTTGTTGACGATGGTGGGTTAGGAGATTAGGAAGATGACATGGAAAGCTTCCTGGAAATGAAGCATGCTTGAACTAAGTCCACACCAACAGAATGCCAGAAGAAGGGTAGAAACATAGAGAAGCAAAAAAACAAAAAAGAGCATGGAATAGAGAAGTATCCCTTAATTATTTCTCTATTGTTTCACTCCCATAGTTAATCAAACACTACTCCTGAAACATACTGTGTTAATACTGCACATATATTACTATTAATTCTGTACTTGTAAACACCTACATGAACATGTTACAACAAATAAATTTGGTCATTCCATCGAGTTCTTTGAACTGAGATTTGATCTAAACCACCATGATAAATTCAGTGTGTTTTAACTGTCCAAAGACAGAAGTCACAACTGCCATGCTAATTCAACTGTGTTGGCACATTTAGTCTTCTTATATACTGCAACAATGAGATTTTTGCATTTTATATAGGTGACAAATAAATGTTAGTCAAATTTCAGTTCAAGTTTTTTTTTTAATGTATGACAGGTCTCAAGCTATATGTCATTTTCCTCCTCTATATTCCAAGGAAAAGGTCTGGATTCTACAAAAAGAAATCAGAAGAAGGGATCACCGGCAAATGGTATGAATTAAATTAAACCTCCTTACTTCCTCTGATAGTCTGAAGGGTAGTTAACAGTTCATTTTTGTTAGGTATTACACTATTGTTAACAGTACCATTAATTTTAATTATAGTCAGTCACACATACTTTTCAGTGAAAGGAAATTAGTAGCCAATTATTTTGATGTTGAAAATCACATAGGGTAGGCTTAGGTAGAGCAAAAATAACCTGCACTACTAGAATAGGAAACAAAAGCAATTTTAGAGCTATTACTTCAAATTCTGAAAAATTCTGGGGAAAGAAAGCAATTTGTACTAAAATTTCTGAATACTTAACAGCATGTTCAAAACTTTATAATTTAGTAAGCCCTTCCATTTTATTTTATCTTCACGACAGCTTTATAAGGTTGGCAGGTCAGTATGTTTACAGATGAGTAAATACTGCATGACAGAGGCTATATGAGTTGTCCTAATTCACATGTCTCTTAAGAGGCAGAACTGGGATTAGAAATGGATCTTCTGACTCACAGTCCAGTGCTCTTTCCTTTATGATGCTGCTTTTAAAAAAAATCATCTAACACAACTACACTTCCATAAATTATATCCTTTAAACCATAGTGATAACTGGGCCTTTTAGTCATCCACTCTGTTCAAGAAGTGACCTAATTTGCACCTCCTCAAGCGTTCACATTTTATTCTTGGTTTATCTTGGCCAGCTCAGCACAGGATATGTATCAATATTATCAGTATGGCTTGCATAATTTAATCCTCTCACCAAATGTCTTTCCATGTTTCAGATTTACAAACTAATGAAGGCAAAAGAGCCGACATGAGCTATCAATCAATTACTATTACTTACATGTTGTCATTGTGCCAAGTTTTATTCAATGGCAACATACCAAGCTACTCTACTTTTTATAATCCTAACTCCTGGAAGGAGGAATTACAGCGATATGGAAATCCTGTGACGGTATTTCAGTTATGAAAAACAATTTCATCCTTCTTCAATTCAGGGCTTCCCACAGCTTGGTTCCTAACCCCAAACTCATTGCTTAAGTGGGAACACAGGTGCAACTGATGAAGTTTTAAAGCTTTAGAGAACTATAAGTTTCCTCGTGTGCTAAATCAGATTACTAACAAGCAAACACTCACCTTAGTTTGGAGGGCTGGTATTAAGCACTTTACCTCATTACCAGTCACCTCCATTCAGAAAAAGTAAGAAATTCCACAAAAGCTATTGCATTCAAAACCTATACCTCCGCCCCAAACCTCTGGCAAACTCCTGCCGTCTCTGTTTCCGAACCACTCCCTCTCTGTTTCTAAGAACAGGAAAAATTCACTGAAATGACAGGTGACAGTACATCTCAATGAGGGAAGGTTCGCGCTCAAGAATCTTGCTCAAACCAGTCCCGCGACTCCTCTGACTCTTGCCAAAGCAGTCTCACGTCCCGATTCTAGGATGGCGGCGGCCACCAGAAAAACAACAACAAAACAAAACAAGCTGCCGGCGCCTACCAATCGGCGTCAGTGCCCTCACCCCTCCACAACTAAATTTAAAAGGTCACCACCACCACCCGGCGCCTCCCAGGGCCCCAGTCCCTGCTCTTTCCCACTTCCCTTAGCCCTAGCAGCAGCTTTTCAGACCGGAAAGGATACTCTCCATATTCGACATGGTCCCACGACTTTTCTCGGGAGGCACCAGCCAGAAGTGGCAGCACGGCTTTCCTGGGAAGGTGCTCAGAGCACCGCCCTAGTCTGGAGCCGCAGCCCGCCCGGCTCCTAGGTGTGCAATCCCACTTCCCGTTTCTGCACACGGCCCGCCGGGGGGTGGAGCCTCTGCGCCCAAGGGGCGGGGCTGGGGCAACGCCAAAATGGCTGCCGCTTTGAGAGGCGGTTGGGGTGGGCTGCAGTCGCTGGGGGGCGTTGAGGGGTTCGAGGGCAAGAGGTTACGCTCCTCCCCCTTGTGTCCTCCGCGTGCACCCTAGTCTAACCCAATGCCTAACGGTTTTTCTCACCCAGCTAACCTGGTTTTCTCTCCTTTGTCGTCCTCTGAACTCTTTTTAACCTTCCGCCCCACCTCTTCCCTCAGATTTCACTCTATCCTTGGCCCCTCACTTCTCTTCTCAGAGCTTGTGTCTTACGGATGAAGGAAAAAGGTATAGGGCTTTTAAAGTACTTTGTTTAAAAAAACCTATAATCGTATGAACTAAGGGCGTAAGGGATTAGCGGGGTTGGTAATTTTGAGTTGTGAGGTTCAGCTCAAATTTTAAAAAGGCTCATGATCCTTAAAGTTTTAGTTGGAAGGGGAGGACAAAAAAAGGAAGGCTAGGTTCAAGGGGCGAAGTTGCTGTGCAATATATAATCGTAATAAATAAGTTATTTTTTATGATGGTGTAAAATATGAAAATTACTACGACATCTTTCTATAATGGGCGGGGAGGTTAATCGAAATACTGCATACTGGTTGGCGTTCTGTATGTGAGTGTTAAAATAGCCAATGGTAATTTATTAGGCGCCATCTCTCGATTTCTGGGAAGGAAGGAGATCCCTGGCGTGAGTGTCGCTGCATTTCAATTCAAAACTCTTGGAAATTCTAAGGAAGAGCTAAGAGATCTTTTCGGGAAAAACAGGAATGATTTTACTGAGGAATTTTATAAGTTCGGCGTTAATGTTTTTCTCTTTAAAATTTCAGTATGTGAGGAAAATGAGGAGTATATAATTGGCTAAGCTTCTTTTTATCTTTAGGATCGTTTCATATTGAACCAAAATGCTTCTAAAAGCTGTTGTTTTACTCTTTTGTGTTGATGATTGGTAGGCTTCAGACTGTTACCTAAGGATAAACCGATAAACCCTCCGTGCGGAGAAACAAACCTTTTCGAATATAAGGTTCTGAGAAAGTACAGTCTGGGAAAGTACACTTCCATAGATGAAACTGTATAAAGATTATTTTTATTTTTTGATCTTACTCTATATATTTGAGATGCAAGATTTACTTTTATAGAGATGGACAAAACTGGGCGGATATCATTTCATCACTTTCCATGCTAGATAAACAATTGTATTTCACTGCGAACTTTTTTTTTGGTATAAAGGTAAAAAATATTTTTAAAGAAGTTCTTCCCTAGGTGCTTAATAGGTATTAACACAGCTCGTTCAATAAATCCACATGTAGAGCAGAACGATAAAGTTTAAGCATTTCCTAGTTTTATGTCAAGATCTTTTAGTTATATGTAGGTAATCTCTAAGAATAAGCCTGTTTTAAAAAGTGTTTTTAAAGTGTTTTTGCATATTGTAGAAGTTCTTAAGAAAGGGACCCTTAGGATAGGATCATGTTTTTAGTAAAATTGAGATATGAAGATATTTGTTCAGTTAGGAAATTTGTTGTTGATGTCCATCTTAAGTATAAAAAAGAAATTAAAAATAGCATATATCCTTGATTTACTAACGATTTAGAAGATTAAAAAGTTTATTTTTATGAATTCTGAACTAATTTTGACTCTAAAAATTGCTCTCATATTTTTTCTTGTATACCTTATTTCTTAAAGTTACTTTATTTTTTTATCTTAAGCACAGTATAGAACTATTTAAAGTATATGTATATTCAGTTATAACTGCTCTTAAAAGCAAGGAATTGAAATCTGTTAAAATCATAAACTTTGTTTTATTACAGAGAGAGTATAGAAAGGAAAGACATCAAATTTTAGTTGTTTTTATTAAATATTGAATACCTATAAAACAATATTTGTAAAACGTGAGTATAGAATAAACAAAAGCAATGCAGCAAGCACCTGTGGCCTTTCACCCAATTTAACGAAAGAAAATTACCATTCCCTTTAAATTCCCTTGCATACCCCTTTCCTAAGCACATTCCTTTCCTTCCCTCTTTAGAAGCAACTGCTGTCTCGAATTTATATATAATTTCCCTGTTATTCTTTATAGTTTTGCCATAGTATTTGTATCCTTAAATAATATTTGTGTTGCGTGTTTTTGAACTTTGTGTAAATGAAATCACAGTGCTTTTCTTCTTTGACTTGCTTTTGTAACTCATCATAATGTTCGCTTTTTTGTGTTATTGCGTATAACCATAGTTCATTTATTTTCACTGCTGCAGAGTATTCCACTGTATGAATATTTTGTAATTTATTCATCTGTTCTCATGATGGATATTTGGATTGTTTCCAGGCTAATATAGCCTCTAGGAATATATTAGTGTTAGATTAACACATGCTCTGATTAAACAGTTAAAATCAATAACTTATTTTGGTCTGCTAAATATGTTAGAATGAAATCTGGAAATGCTTATTTTATCATAGTGATGATTAAGGTTAACCTTTTTAAACCCATATGTAATCTTTAAAAATATAATTTTACTCTCTTAGCCTAGGCACAATTAGTCATTCATTGTTTGTTGTATTTATTCATATTTCTTATTTTGGGGGCTTATCTTGAATCCTGGCTTTGTGTATTCCACTCGGTCAAAATTAGGAATACCTCCTACCCTGTTTCACCTAAATAGGCAACTATCTTTTTCTCCTTTCACCCTTAGAACAAGACTATAATGAAGATGATAGGCATGGGACCTCCCAAGTTATTCTTTTGAGACTTAGTTAACTCTAAATATGAAGGTTTAACTCAAGCAACATCAGTCAAATATTGATAAACTCAGATATCATAAATTTCACCTATATTTACTTAGAAAGATGTGTTTTAAAAGATCTGTGAATTTTCACTGGGATAATTGAGATGTAAAGAACCAATACAGTATCCCAAGTTAACTCAGCAGCTATTGAATATGTTAAAATTTGACATGAATAAAGCTAATGTGCTAAATTATAATAATTCCCCCAGGAAACTGAGTTATTTTTATGATTAATCATTCTTAGTTCTCTAAATATTTTGCAATCCACCATGTTACAAAGAACAAGCTTTGATTTTTAAAGTTAAAAACACTTATAAGACAATGCAGTTGAAATCGAAATCACTTAACTTTTAAAATTTAATTTCGGTTGTTTTGTGACAGTGCATTTTTATCTTTTAGCTAATAATTCCAAGATGGTTATAAAATTAAATGGTATATCACAGTTAGACTTCCATTGAAATAGAAAGAAAGGAGTACACCAGAAATGAGAATGGTGTAGTATTATATAGTATTTCTCAAACTTTGGTGCCCTTGTTAAAAATACAGATGGCAGGTCCTCACTTTTATAGATTCTGATAGAATAAGTTTGGAGGGGGCCCAGAAGCCTGTATTTTGCCTCAATTTGTCTAATGGAAATGAACATTCTAATATAGAGTAATGTAAATCTTATATTGCCTAAAATAGCTCAATTTGGTTGGAACTTCATGGTTTACAGAGTGCTTTTTATATATCATTTCATTTGATATTTACAGTAAAATGAGGCAACCTGGGCAGGTATTATCATCCTCTTTTTACCAATTAAATAAAGAAAAAATCGAAGCTCAGAGAAATTATAGGCTTTGCCCAAACAAGCTTTGAGCAAATGGAGTCTGTCTTCAGTTCAGGACTCTGATTTCTAATTCAGTACTTTTGAATGCAGATAGCAGATTGGCAAGGAGGAATCATAAATAAAGCCACTTCTGCGTCTTGCTTTCTATAGCTCAGGCACCAATTTAGTATAAGAGTAAATTGAAGAATTCTTCCAGCTGGCCGGCAGTCTTCCTGGTATCTGTAAGAAGGTTCAGTTTCCTAGAAATCCTAGAGAGGTGTAAACTGAGGGTTTTTTCCTGTTCAAAATGGAGAAACTTTTTCCCTAGGCAGGCAAAGAACATATTGTTGGTTTCGTTTCATTCTACCGTTTTTGATTAGATTTGCAAAATTTCCTAGCCTACAATTCTTCAAGTGACAAGTGAATGAGATTAGAGCTACAGAGGGAGTGAAGTTCTATTAACTGAGGCAAATAGAAGATGAGGCAGAAACACAAGAGAAATGGGTTTGAGTGCCTGCCATAGGTGACCTGAAAAATTATCCGATTTATAATTAGGAAATGAGAGATGAACGCAAGGAGACAAGATGAGAAGCTGAATGTAAATTTCAAGTGAATAGAAAACAAAAGACAAAAAAATAGTCTTGGATAGTTAGGAAAAATGCATCCACATATTTACCATTTCTATAAGTGATTGTTTCTAATATTTCATTGTTATTTTAATAAATGGTGACATTTGGTGATTATAATATATATTTATCAGAAAGAACATTTCTCTAGAAACCTTTGATTTTTGTTTTTTTTTTGAGGAAGATTAGCCCTGAGCTAGCTACTGCCAACCCTCCTCTTTTTGTTGAGGAAGACTGGCCCTGAGCTAACATCCTTGCCTATCGTCCTCTACTTTTATACGTAGGATGCCTACCTCAGCATGGCTTTTGCCAAGTGGTGCCATGTCTGCACCCCGGATCCAAACCAGTGAACCCTGGCCTTCCGAGGAGCGGAACGTGCGGACTTAACCACTGCACCACCAGGCCGGCCCCTTAGAAACCTTTGATTTTAACAGAGCGTTCAAGACTGTAAAATTTTCCTTTGCCAGGAAACCTTTTTAAAACTTGAATACTCAAATTATATTTTTTTATCATTAGCTGAGGTGATTGATTCTTAAAGGGTGATATGGTGAGAAAGAATAAAGCATTTGCTATTATTAGAGATACGTTCCCACTTTGGGATGATTCCAATTAGTTTTGAGAGTTGTGTGATACAGAGTTCTTTAATATAGGTGTAAGTGCTCATAGAGAAACTCATTTTTAATAAACCTTTTTTTATCTCTATTATTCTACAATCCAGGAGCTGTTTGAAGAAAACTGTTAAGAAGAAGCAAAACTAAGAGACCCTTTTCAGAAGAGCAAGTGAAGATAAGGTAAAAAACAAACAAAAAAACACTCACTCTCTTAAGACTACTGTTCTGTACTCCTGTATCCCATTTTACTGGCCGCAGAACCTATACACTTAGTTCCACACTGCTTTTATTTACTGTTATTTTCATACCACTCTTTATCCTAGATCGATTCTGGAATCTCAAGTCAAAATTCTGTCAAAGCCATTCCTGTGGTTTTAGAACTTTATCTGATAATTGGGTAGAACACTTAGCCTTTGTAAATTTTTTTCTATCCCCTAGATATCAGTACTCATCCCCCTCAAGTTGTGACAACCAAAAATGTTTCTGGAGATTGCCAAATACCCTCTAAAGAATAAAATCACCCCCAGTTAATAAGCACTGCTCTAGCTCTAGAATCATCTAACACTGCCTTTGTATCAAACCAACAGACACAACAACAATAGCAACAAAAAGGTTTTTCAGCTTGCTCTTTCTTGGGAATAACATAGCAAGAGCAAAGCAACAATAACATCTCTAGATTTTGAACCACTGTACTAAAATTGGTAAAGTTAGGATCCAGGAAAGGGCTTTTGAAGTCATTGTAAAATTGTTCACTTTTGAGGCAGTGGAAAGAGCAGGGCATTTGGAGTCATTCAGAACTAGGTTTGAATTTCTGGTTCCCATACTTAATAGCTGATTATCTTGAACAAGTTATTTAACCTCTTTGTATTTCGATTTCCTCATTTGCAAAAACAGAGATAGTATTTATTTCTTAGGTTTATTGTAAGGATTAAATGAGATTATTCTGAATGTTGGACTACTTAGAATAGAGGCTCTCAGAAATGGAAGCTAAGTAATGTCCTCTGCAACCAAAAAAAAAAACCCTCAAAAAAGAGGTAAACATCATCAACAGAGAGGTATTTGAAACAAAAGAGAGAACCATACTTGTATAAAAGCATGTTACTTTGTTGCTTGGAAAAATTAGGTTTTTTCTAGTGACCATTTCTTGAGAAAGAATTAATGTCAAGAGAAGAGGGGCCAGAGAAAGACAGTTACAACAAGTGCTAGGGGCTTTGATCAGAATAGACTGTTTAATATTCTATATAGAAAGAATGAGTAAATGTTGACTGAATCAGTTTGTACAATCATGGACTGTATGGGTAGAGTAAATGTGAATTTTGCTCCTAGGATGTTGAGTAATTAAGAGTAGGTAATCTTCCTATGACTCAGCCTACTTAAAGTTAGAAGGAGGTATTCAATGTATTTTTTTTTTTTCGAGGAAGATTAGCTCTGAGCTAACTGCTGCCAATCCTCCTCTTTTTGCTGAGGAAGACTGGCCCTGAGCTAACATCCTTGCCCATCTTCCTCTACTTGATATGTGGGACACCTACCACAGCTTGGCTTGCCACGCAGTGCCATGTGCGCACCCAGGATCCGAACCGGTGAACCCCAGGCTGTTGAAGCAGAATGTGCGCACTTAACTGCTGCACCACTGGGCCACCCCCCCCATTGTATTTTGTTTTTAATAAGTTTAGCAGCACATTCTCCCAATATTACATGATTCTCTTTGTAGTTTTATAAGAAATTTTATGAGAAATTTTTAAAATATGGAAAATGTAAATAATAATATATTAAACATCTATGTTTCCACCTCCCCCCAAAATTTACAACCGTTCATATTTTGTCATATTTTTTCAAGTCCTTTTTAAAACAATAGATGAAGTTGAAGTCTCCTTTGAGCACACTCACTAGTCTTATTCTCTGCTCTCCCTGCTGGATGTAACTACTTTCATGAGGTAGTGTGTATTCTTTTCTATACATAAATATGCATTCATCGATAATATACTACATTTTGTATATGTTTTTAAATTTACATAAATATTACACTTAGTATATGTCTAGGTTCCATACATTTTTTACTTCTTTTACTTTTTCTAGATCAGTCTCACCAGGCATTTAAAAAAATTTTTGGTTTTCTAGGGACCAGCTTTTAGCTTGACTGGTCTTTTCTATTGATGTTTGCTTTCTATTTCATTAATTTTTGCTCTTTTAAAATTTCTTAAAGGTTCCATACTTTTTACTCAGCATTGTTTTTGAGATCTACCCATGTTCATGTATTTACATTTGTTTATGTAATAATCCATCATGTAAATATGGCACATTTTATTTGTCCATTCCCTTCTTGATGGACATTTATAAGTTGCTTTCTTTTTTTTTCAGTCGCAAACAATGCCGCAGTGACTCACTGTGTTTCACAGTAGGCATTTGCAAGAGTTCTCTAACGTATATTCTGGAAGAGTTCTCTAAATAATTCTGGAAATTATTGGGAAATAGGGTAGAAATAGCTATTTTAAGATAAATAAAAGAGGTACTATTTTATATGTTAAAAGATTTTATATACTGAAAATGAAGATTAAAAAATGAGTTAAATTTGCATGCATTTTGTGAAAGAGCTGGCTTTTACTTGGGATTGGTGACTTAGAAATCAGACATTCCTGCTTATTTCAAGACCAATTCAATGAAATGTTGATTGCCTACTGTGTGCTTAGCACTACACAACTGACATTATCAGAAACAGAGTACTGAGCTGGATGGACTATGGGTCTGACTCCAGAAAGGCTTTTATTATACTCTAACTCAGTTAGAAGGAAAAACGATATACAGGACAAGATCAATGTATCAGGCAAAAATCTATAAAAATGTAAGTATATTGGGTTAGTTGCCTATTTGATTTGTAGCCATGGTCTAGCAGGATTGTCGTATGCTTTCATCTTTTCTGAACCTCACAATTTTAAAGACCGTTGTTGGTTCATTGTAGCTGAGATGTACTGAAAGTTAACATTTTCATGTATATAATTCTTTTTCCTAAAATGGGTATTGGGTAATGCATATGAAGATATAGAGGGGAATATACTTATATATCACTTGATCCACTATAAAACTAGAATAAAAGAGGCAATCAATTAAAAGAAATTTTGACAAGAATGTATAGAAAAAATAAGAATTTATGAAAAAAATGTAGCACTATGGGAAGCCAGTCCTGCATGCACTCTTGACAGCAACTTATTCAATGATATTTATCAGACTTTTTATCATTGAATTTTTAATTGAGATAACCACTTTGACCACAACAAGTCTCAAATTCCATATTCGGCCAAAACAGGCTTAAAATTTTATTTCACAAATTATTCCAGACCTTGTGTTTCTTAGTTGCCTAAGAACAAAACAGTGAATTTCTATGGCAACTTAATTCAACTAACCCATTTCTAAGTCAGATCCTAAGCTGAAGCTTAATCACAACTAGGTGATGACCAAACTACGCAAAAATTAATAAACTTCTATTTCTTTTTTTCATATTTAATTCCTAATAAAACAAAATCCAATATTTCACATCTATGTAACTGAAGTTTCGCTAACTGGAGGTAAGCCATAAAGTTTAGAGGGATGCAAATTTATAAACTGGAGGAAAAAAGCAGGGTTATATAACTTGTTAAAGGTTGGTGTGAATTAAGCCTTTCATTTTTTATTTCAACCTTAAGATAACCTATCATTTAAGATGTATTTATGAAAAGGGTATAAAGGATTGTCTTCAAAATTGCCTTTGACAATTGCATTAATAAATAAAGTATGGTTTTAATAAACAGTTTTTCAACTCTGGATAGATGTAGGAAAAAAAGATTATGGACAGATATTTGACAAGCGTATTCTTCATTATATCATTCTTTTACATTTCTTCTTTCTTTTTTAGAAACCAGTAGTATTTCTCTATTAGTATTCCTTTCTCTTTTCTTAATAGCCTTTCTTCTATTTTTTTTTCTTACTAATTCTCATATTCATCTTCAGTACAAGCCTTTTGGATATTTTGAAATCATGCTTGACCAAGGAATCTCAAGCTCAACCTAGATTTCTATACTTTAGACCCAGAAGAGTCTACTAGAATTCATAGGATGCAGTGCAATTAAAATGAAGATTTAGCCAATAGTCTTAAATTACGCAAAGTGGGACCATGCCAGGTGCATGAGTGTATAAATGTTCTGATACCATGTTTCTTACTATTTACTATAAGCCTATCAACTTCTGAAAAGATGCTACTTAAAAATTTGGTATCGGGGCCGGCCCGGTGGCACAGCGGTTAAGTTCGCACGTTCCGCTTCTCGGCGGCCCGGGGTTCGCTGGTTCGGATCCCGGGTGCGGACATGGCACTGCTTGGCAGCCATGCTGTGGTAGGCGTCCCACGTATAACATGGGCACGGATGTTAGCTCAGAGCCAGGCTTCCTCAGCAAAAAGAGGAGGACTGGCAGTAGTTAGCTGAGGGCTAATCTTCCTCCAAAAAAAAAAAAAAAATTTTGTATCAAGTAGTCAGAGTGATACAACCACTGTGGTAAACACCCTGGTGAACATCTTTGGTTACTACATAAATTATCTTTTTATACGTGTGCCTTATCTCTTCAGTTAGTTTATAATCTTCTTTAGGACCAGGTCATTTTGTTGCTTATATGACTTTTGACCCCTGGAACTAACTGATTTCCTTGCATATAGTTGAATTTTAGCACACTTTTAATCTTGATGAAGTTTTATTATTTTTAAATTAGAGCTATTCCTTTCATTCAGAGAGCCATCTTCATGTCCAGCTACATTTCTGTGATTGGGAGAAATATGCAAATGTTAAGAGTGAGATTTAGAACAGATTAATGGCTGAAAAGAGAAAAAAGAAAGACTCTTAGTGTATTTTCAACTCCCAAAAATGTCTGTTAAAATCATCTTTCTCCTTAAGTGAATATATCCGAAGTTGAGAACTGCCTGTTTAATACAAATAGCAGATTCTTTATGTTTAGACATATTACATACTTTTGATACCAGACAGTAAGTGAGCTTGAATCAACTCCCAACAGATTTAGCAGTGGAAAATACTCTGTTATGAACTTTAGGTGTCTTTGGGCTGATAATGATAAAAATTAATCTATTTTGGTGCTAGCAAAGTTGTTCTTGATTTTGTGACTCCGATGTCTTTATGAATGGTATAATTATAAATTAGTTAACTGATGATCCTGCAATTTTTCAGTTATTAAATATCATATATTAAAGTGCCCTTTAGTTGGAATACCTTTCAAGAAAAATGTATCCACCCAACACAAAAGACAGTTTTCATTGTGAATGACTAAATAAGACCATGTCAAAATACCACATAGTTAAGTGTTACAGGAAGCAAATCCTGTTTTATTATTATTTTTTAACTGTATACAAAGCATTTTAGTGATAAAAAGAAATGTAGTAAGGACTTTTAAATACTAGCCCTCTCTGAAATGGAATAGACAAAGATCTATCTTTGAGCTTGTAATCATAGAAAAAACTGAGATCACAAACCTCACAGAGAATACACACATTTTATTACAACCAGTAGTTTCCCCTTCTTCATGAATCAGACCTATGGTTTTAATTAGTCTTGGGGAATTTTTCTTTGGAGAAAGGTTCTCCCTATAATGTCTTTGTACTAATGTCATAATAGTTGGAGGATATCTTTGTTAAATCTGATTAATAAATCAGTGCACAATTTTGGATACCTTCTATTTGTCCACAACTCTGGGTGAAAAGTAAATGTAAAACATGAATCCTGTCCTCAAGGAGGTTACAACTCAGTTGTAGAAATCAAACCAGCATATATTAAACAATTAGAGAACATTAAGTATTAGCTTTGCAGCACTGGCTCGACATCAGAGAGATGTGTTGACTAGAGATCAGTGTTGACTAGAATGTTCAAACTTTCATGGAAGACATCAGACTTAAAAGATTAGGAGAGGCCAAGGGAAAAAGGAAAGTAATTCCTGATAGGTAGAATGACAAGATCAAAGACATAGGGGAAGGATTAATACCTATGTCCACTCCAGAGGTATGCCAGTGTTTGCTTAGTCAGTAACTCCACTTTAAATCCAGACTGGGAGACTATGAAACTCAAGTTTTTATGTAATTAAGTAATGTGTTTCTTATTTATCCCATGGTGCATATTCACTCTCTGGAAACACTACCAATCAAATAAGCATGTTAAGGAGAAAATCTTAACAACATTTTTCTAGTTAACTCTATCCTAAGTAGAAGAGATTAAAGATGGTAGTCTTTAAAAGAAAATTCAGAGTTATGTGATATTAAAATAGTTTTACAGGTTTCAGAACCAGATGAATGAGGCTAAAAAACCAGTTGCCCCTTGTTTATTGGTTGACATTTATGGCATCATTACACTATTTTACACATAAGCAAACATAAATCATTAGAGGTTTTACTGTACTACCCATAGTTACATCATTTTTTTTTTCACTTTGAACTTAATATAACACAAGAGCAATGGAACTACAGTAAGATCTCATTATTACTAAAGAGCTCAATGGGCGGACAAATAATGAGACAATTTACAAATTGTGAATAAAATTTAGGCTGTTGGTATTGAAAGATGTGTTCTTTATTTGTTCCTTTAAATAAATTTTAAACTAATACTGTCTTATAGAATGGGAGATCAACTACCATGCAGTTCTAATAGGAGAGTGAAAAAGAACCCAATTTAGCCCTTGAACCAAAAGAAATAGCATTTTGGTTCAGGAAGATTGGAGAATTTTTTGATAGTTTGAATCATTCATTTTAGAAACTGATAGCATTGGTTCCTGTTCAGACTGGTTAAATGTTTATGATTTAACATGGAATTTGGTATAAACAACATTAATTTCAGATTTGGTATAAACTAGAACTATAAAATAGGTTTCAGTAAATTATGATTTTTTTCTTTCTTTTTTTCCCCCTTTATTCTTTTATTTTTTTATTTTTTATTCTTTTTTATTGCTGTAACAGTGGTTTATAACATTGTGTAAATTTCAGGTGTACATCATTATATATTTTCATTTCAGTATAGATTACAACATATTCACCACCCAAAGAATAATTACAATCCATCACCACACACGTGTCTAATCACCCATTTTGCTCCCTTCCCTCCCCCTCTTCCCCTGTGGTAACCACCAGTCCAATCTTTGTTGGTATGTGTTTGTTGTTTTTATCTTCTACTTATGAGTGAGATCACAGGGTATTTGACTTTCTCCCTCTGGCTTATTTCACTTAGCATAATGCCCTCAAGGTCCATCCATGTTGTCACAAATGGCCAGATTTTATTGTTTCTTGTGGCTGAGTAGTATTCCATTGTATATATATATACCACATCTTCTTTAGTCATTCGTCCCTTTATGGGCACCTAGGTTGCTTCCAAGTCTTGGCTCTTGTGAATAATGCTGCAGTGAACATAGGGGTGCATATATCTTTATGCATTCATGTTTTCATGTTCTTTGGATAAATACCCAGCAGTGGAATAGCTGGATCATATGGTAGATCTATTTTTAATTTTTTGAGGAATCTCCATACTGTTTTCCATAGTGGCTGCACCAGTTTGCAATCCCATCAGCAGTGTATGAGGGTTCCCTTCTCTCCACATCCTCTCCAACACTTATTTTCTGTGTTGTTAATCACAGCCATTCTGACGGGAGTGAAGTGATGTCTCATTGTAGTTTTGATTTGCGTTTCCCTGATAGTTAGTGATGTTGAACATCTTTTCATGCGTATGTTGGCCATCTGTATATCTTCTTTCGAGAAATGTCTGTTCAGATCTTTTGCCCATTTTTTAAATTGGGTTGTTAGTTTTTTTGTTGTTGAGATGTATGACTTCTTTATATATTGTGGATATTAACCCCTTATCAGATATATAGTTTGCAAATATCTTCTCCCAATTGTTAGGTTGTCTTTTCATTTTGTTGATGGTTTCCTTTGCTGTGCAGAAGCTTTTAGTTTGATGTAGTCCCATTTGTTTATTTTTTCTGTTGTTTCCCTTGCCTGGTCAGACATGGTATTTGAAAATATGCTGCTAAGACCAATGTTGAAGAGTGTACTGCCTGTGTTTTCTTCTAGAAGTTTAATGGTTCTAGGTCTTACATTCAAGTCTTTAATCCATTTTGAGTTCATTTTTGTATATGGTGTAAGATAGTGGTCTAGTTTCATTCTTTTGCATGTGGCTGTCCAGTTTTCCCAACACCATTTATTGAAGAGACTTTCCTTTCTCCGTTGTATGTTCTTGGCTCTCTTGTTGAAAATTAGCTGTCCATAGATATGCGGGTTTATTTCTGGGCTCTCAATTCTGTTCTCTTGATCTCTATGTCTGTTTTTGTACCAGTACCATGCTGTTTTGGTTACTATAGCCTTGTAGTGTGTTTTGAAATCAGGGAGTGTAATATCTCCAGGTTTGTTCTTTTTCCTCAAGATTCCTTTGGCTATTCGGGGTCTTCTGTTGTTCCATATAATTTTCAGATTCTTTGTTATATTTCTGTGAAAAATATTGTTGGAACTCTGATAGGGCTTGCATTGAATCTGTAGATTTCTTTAGGAAGTATGGACATTGCACGGAGTATTTTTCCATTTCTTTGTGTCTTCTTCAATTTCTTTCAACAGTGTTTTATAGTTTGCAGTTTACAGATCTTTCACCCCTTTGGTTAAGTTTATTCCTAGATATTTTATGGCTTTTGTTGCAATTGTAAATGGGATTGTATTCTTAATTACTCTTTCCACTACTTTGTTATTGGTGTATAGAAACGCAACTGATTTTTGTCTGCTGATTTCGTATCCTGCAACTTGACAGTATTAATTTATTATTTCTAAAAGTTTTTTGTGGATTCTTTAGGGTTTTCTATATATAAAATCATGTCATCTGCAAATAGTGACAGTTTCACTTCTTCCTTTCCAATTCGAATCCCTTTTATTTCTTTTGCCTGATTGCTCTGCCTAAGACTTCCAATATTATGTTAAATAAGAGTGGTGAAAGTGGGCATCCTTGTCTGGTTCCTGTTCTTAGAGGGATAGCTTTCAGTTTTTCTCCATTGAGAATGATATTAGCTGTGGGTTTGTCATATATGGCTTTTATTATGTTGAGGTACTTTCCTTCTATACCCATTTGATTCAGAGTTTTTATCATAAATGGATGCTGTATCTTGTGAAATGCTTTCTCTGCATCTATTGAGATGATCATATGATTTTTATTCTTCATTTTGTTAGTGTGGTGTGCCATGCTGATTGATTTGTAGATGTTGAACCATCCCTGGAATAAATCCCACTTGATCATTGTGCATGATCTCTTTAATATATTGTTGTATTCGATTTGCTAGTATTTTGTTAAGGATTTTAGCATCGATGTTCATCAGTGATTATTGGCCTGTAATTTTCTTTTTTTGTGTTGTCCTTGTCTGGTTTTGGTATCAGGGTAATGTTGATTTGTAGAATGAGTTAGGAAGCTTTCCCTCCTTTTCAATTCTTTGCAAGAGTTTGAGAAGGATAGGTATTAAGTCTTCTTTGAATGTTTAGTAGAATTCACCAGGGAAGCCATCTAGTCCTGGACTTTCATTTTTGGGGAGCTTTTGGAGTAGTGTTTCGATCTCCTTACTAATGATTAGTCTATTCACATTCTCTGTATAGCAAAGCAGTTCTAAGAGGGAGGTTTATAGCAGTATAGGCCTACCTCAACAAACAAGAAAAATCCAAAATAAACAATATAACACTACATCTAAAGGAATTGGCAAAAGAAGAACAAACAAAGCCCCAAATCAATAGAAGGAAGGAAATAATAAAAATCAGAGTAGAAATAAATGAAATGGAGACTAAAAAATAGAAAAAACTCAATGGAACCAAGAGCTAGTTCTTTGAAAAGATAGACAAAATTGACAAACCTTTAGCTAGACTCACCAAGAAAAAAAGAGAGAAGCCTCAAATAAATAAAATCAGAAATGAAAGAGGAGAAATTACAACAGACACCTCAGAAATATAAAATATTATAAGAGAACACTACAAAATGTTATACGCCAACAAATTGGATAATCTAGAAGAAATGGGTAAATTCTTAGAATCAAGAAACCTTCCAAAACTGATTTTTTTTCTTAAAGTACAGAATAAAGTTCAACTCCACTTCGTGGTCTGTAGAAGTTACCAGGATTTCAGATTGTTAATTCTACATCATATGGGAGAAGAATGGTGTGTGATAGTTGATAGTCTGTGTTCAGAGAGGTTATAGAGCAGTAGCTCAGCTTCTTTGGATGTTTATGATAAAGGCGTGTATGTTGGAAGAACCAAGAGAACTCTTCAGTGATAACTGTACATATTGAAACAAAATTTAAAACTGTAATGAAGGTAATTCTAAGTCAAGCAAAGTAGTTTTGTTCAGTGTCCTCAATATAGCTGCCCTTCTGTCTGTGTAGAATAGAATCATATAAAGTTGGAGATGCTAAGGCTGTTAATGATCTAGTCCAACCCTTTAATTTTACAGAGGAGGAAACTGAGGTTTAAAGTAGTGAGGTGAGGGGCTGGCCCCGTGGCCGAGTGGTTAAGTTCGCGCGCTCCGCTGCAGGCGGCCCAGTGTTTCGTTGGTTCGAATCCTGGGCGCGGACATGGCACTGCTCATCAAACCACGCTGAGGCAGCGTCCCACATACCACAACTAGAAGGACCCACAACGAAGGATATACAACTATGTACCAGAGGGGCTTTGGGTAGAAAAAAGAAAAAAATAAAATCTTTAAAAAAAAAAAAAAAAAAAAGTAGTGAGGTGACTTGCCAAGTCCCACACGCAATATTAGAGTCAGTATTAAAATCTAGATAACCTACCTTCTAATCTAGTCTTTTTATTTTTACTATGATATATTGCCTATATGAGACACAGTATGGTTTGAAGGTTGTTGTTAAAAAGATGCTAACCCCACTAAATCTTGTCACTATCCTCTTATACACCAGAACTTCCTAATATTAGTGATTCTTATGTAATCCTGTTTTAATATCCCCTAAAAGGGAGAACACATTATAGCCGGCAACTTTTTTTGTGTGTGGAAGATTAGCCCTGAGCTAACATCTGCTGCCAATCCTCCTCTTTTTGCTGAGGAAGACTGGCCCTGAGCTAACATCTATGTCCATCTTCCTCTACTTTATATGTGGGACGCCTGCCACAGCATGGCTTGACAAGCAGTACCATGTCCACACCCGGGATCTGAACCAGCGAACTCCAGGCCGCCCAATCGGAACTTGCAAACTTAACTGCCGCATCACCAGGCTGGCCCCATAGCCAGCAACTTTTTAAATGAATTAGTTTATTAAGGGCTAAAAGCTTCAAAATCTAGAGGAGATGGAGCACAGGTAAGTTTCAGTACAGAGAGGAAAAACAAAAGGTCTAAATATACAGTGGTGCCCATAAAGGGCAGGCCGGGGAGGGAAATTACACCTTGGTATCTCTAGGAGTAGGAGTGACCTATTGAAAGAGGGTTGTATGCGGAAATGGGAAGGGAAAGTGATATGGCACTGAAGTCAAAGTTCCTTTCCTTTACAAATGTGAGAAGAAATAAATAAGGTTTTAAGAGAAAAAAAGCCAAAGCCATTTGAACAACCGAAGTTTTTGATTACAAGCACTGTCTCAAAAATAGCCTGTTGGTTTTGACAAGCTGTGTGGCAGCAGGTTCAGGGGAAGGGTTGGGGATGCTATACAAAGAATCATATAACAGTATGTGAATGACTTTTTTTCCAGTAATAGAAGTGAATGAGACTTGACTATACAGGGCCTAACAGAAGAAAATACCCAAACAGCAGACAGGGCAAGTTCCGAATTTTAGATTGAACATATATTTGGAGTAGCTGCTTGTTATTAAAGAGCCTATAGTTGTATTTTGTATTTTCATATTTATTTTTTTACTTGGATATTGCAAAGGAATGAACTACTAAACTCTTCATTTTTTGACATTTACTGTGACGTCTCCTTCCATCCCCCATGCTGTTATGTTACATCAAACTCCCTCTATCTCATTTATTATAAAAATACTAAACGGTTTTTTCCAAAAAGGGAAAAATTCACATCTCTTAGAGTGCACACTTTTGCTCCTCAGGGTGAAGGAGAAAACTAATTGTATAAGCAAAGCAAGGAAAGAAGGTGTACTCTACAACAGGGTTTCATAGAAATGACTAAGGTTACTAAATTTCAGTTCTCTCTAGCAAAGTAGGTCTCAGATATGCTGCTTTTAATTCCTTTCCTTTTTTTTCTTTTGAAGGAGAACATGTGGTCTAAGTTTAAGAAATCCATTTCCTGGCTGGAATAGATTGCCTTATATTTTAACTATATGTAGTCTTCATAGAGTACATATAGACTTTATATTTAGTTTTCATAGATTCTAATATAATTTGAAAATGAAATCTTATGGTCTATAACTGAATAGCATTAACTAACTTAATGAGTGACGGAGCATAAAGGAGACGTATTCTATAGAGGCAAATATGTATATATATATCTATTTAAATATATTTAAATATATATATATTTATATATGTATATATATTAAAATGGTTTGGTTCCTCCTGTTTTTTTCCCCTTGGCTGTAATGTAAGTGCAGTGAGTATATATTGTGAGAGCATGCTATATATAATCAAAGATTTATTTCATTTTACAAAATCAAGTTATCTACTTTTAATTACAGTGCTGATTTTTAAAATAATTGAACAATGAAAAAACTTGTCTGGTATCTTTTTAAATTGATATACATATTGTTAAGTGGCTGTATTAGTAGTCTGTGCCCTCTGTAGAAGACCTTAAATATGACATTGGGCATTTTATGTGTGGACTAATTAACTGGGTGTAAGTCCTAGGCAAAGAATTTTTTTCATAAACCTGCTATCATCCTGAGATTCCTGGTTTGGGTATAGCACATAATCCTATTTATCCTTAGTGAAATAGAGTGATGACTTTCAGGTACGGTAGATCCTTGTTACTTTACTCACGGATTCTGTACTTGCAAATTTGCCTACTCACTAAAATCTATTTTTAACCTCACATCGATACTTGCAGTGTTTTCTTTATTTTGTTTTTTCCTGATGTGCACAGAGCAGTGAAAAGTTTGGGTTGCCCAATATGCAGGTTCCCAGATGAGGTCAAATAAAGCAATGCTCTGTCTGCATTTCACAATGTTAATTGCATTTTTCTCTTTGAAACTTTCTACTTCGTAGTTCTCTTAAACATTTTTATTGGCTATTGTACATATTTAACTATACTTTATGTATTTCATGGATTCCTGTTCTCTCTATCCTCTAAACATAGGTGTTCCCACAATTCTGTTATGATTTTTTTTTTTTATTTTACACTCTCTCCTTGGGTGAACTAATTTATACTTTGTTATCTTCAATTGTATGGTGAGGACCCACAAGTCTATATGTCTGGCCCACGTTTCTCTCACTTGAGCTTTACACTCCATTATCTAACTCCTGCTGGATCTCTCTGTCTCACAGGCTCTTCAACATATCTAAAATTGACCTTGTTATTTTCCTCTCCAAAGAGCTCTTCATTCAGTATTTTCAACCTCATTTGGAGTTACTAGTTTTTCCCAGTTACTCAAACCAGGGTTTATCTTTTACTTTTTCTACTTTATATTTCACATTTAATTAGTCACTAGGTCCTGCTAATTGATAGAAATATTTCTTGAATCTGCTCCTTTCTACTCCTGCTATCACAATTATAGTTCAGACTCTCACCGTCTCTTGTCTGGACTATTACAACTTCGTTCATTCAGTCAGTCATTTTTAGTCAACAAATACTTTCCTCACCTGTATTGTTATCCCTTTCAAATCCATCTACTGGAAGCCCTATCTAAAGCAGAAGTCTGATGATGCTACACCTCAGCTTAAAGCCCTTTAATGGTCCCCCTTAATTTGCAGCATAAGATTCAAGCTCCTTAACATAGTCACATAAGGTCCTTTATATTAGGCTTCTTCCTATCTCTTTTAGCCTTATTTTCTACAATTGCTTACTTTATACATTACTTTATAGCAACAGTCCAGAGCTTTGTCTCCAAGTCCATATGATGCTATTTATCACCACTGTGGCTTTGCTTTGGGCTTTCATTCAGCCTGGAATTCCATCTTCTCCTAAAGCCCATAAGTGCTATTCTTCACTTAAGACTTGGCTCACACGTCATCCATAGGAACCTTTTCTTGGCCACATCACTACCTCCGTGTATAATTGTCATTCTTCATGCTGACAGATTGTATTTATAATTTTCAGTTAGGGTTTCCCACTGTATTGAACTTTTTGAAAGTAGGGACTCTTATCTGTTATCATCTGGGCCTGTCATAGTGCCTGACACCTAGTAGGCACTTCAAAAATCTTTATTGTAGTCAATTTATTTAAATTGTATATCTTTGCCAAAGCTGTACACCTTTGAGCTGTGATTCCCTCAGGGACCAAGAGCTCTGAGTCATTGCAGGTGATCCACATTTTTATTTGCAACAAGAATTGACTGTAGTTTAAATGAATTCCCCAAAACACAATTACTTAAAAGGGTTACTGAATTTATCAAAGTTATTATTGGTGTATAGTTATTCAGTCGCTGACAGTGAACATGACAACTCCTGTCATGTGTGGTTCTGGGAATCTTTTTCGTGTTAAAAAGGTGTCTTCATACTCAAAAAGCTTGAGGACTTTTACCTTGTACTGTAAGTTGTGGAAAACAGGAACTTATCCCTTCCATTAACCTCTTTTTTCTTAAAACACGAGTTACTGGCTCTAGTGAATGGTAATAATTAAATATTATAGCTATGATATTTCAGTCAATGTTAGTTGAGCTCTTATTTTTTGACAGACCTTTCACTAGGTGCTATTAAAGGAACCCAGATATGTAAAAGGTATATGGATTTGCCCTTGTGTAAACACATAGTGATGATTTTTGCTTCAGTTATCTGATAACGTCAGATGCAAGTGATTTGGGGGGCTTCGATTGTTAAAATAGTATCCTATTTTATTTGAATACTATTTCATTTTGTGTTAGACACAATCAAGAATCTTAAAAGGGAAGTTTTTATAGTCATGAACATTGTTCATTCTTTATCATGACTAGAGGAAAGAGGTACTTCCTAGCAAGTGCAAATGTTCTCAAATAGAAATTAAAAAAGAAAAATCCAAATTTAGGGAGACTCATACTAAGATTTGTAGTTACATTTTATCTTTATCCTGAAGAAACATTCCATTCTGAATGTCTGAAATAAAAGAGATTTTGAAAATACATCAGCAAAAGCTGAAAACAGAAATATTTTAGACTCCTAACATTTGAAATACTGAGTTATCTTCCATTTAGAAGGAAACTTAATATGCCAGTTGGTAAATTCCAAAGAAAATGGTTTCATAATACTGTTTATCCTCAGCACCTAGCATTATAGTCGCCTAGAGTGGTATTCTCTTCATAAACATTTGTTGATCATAAGAAGCAAATAAAAGCACTGCAGAATTGTTTGCATTCAACTCTGATGTGATACAACTAAACCTCAAGTTGATGAAATTGCTATCTACTTTTTAAATTGATGTAAATACTTTTATGATTATAAAATAGATGTCAATTGTAGAAAATGTCAAAAGTGCTGAAAAAGTTTAAAAAACTTAAATATCACCAAAAGAGAAGTTGTTATATTTTCTTATTTTTCTACCCATATGTGTATTATGTATATCATATTTTTCATAATTTAAATCATATATGAAATTTTCTGTCTAATTTTAACATTTTCCAATACTGTTAAGTATTCTTTTAAAACAATTTTAAATGTCTATTTTCTAGTCCATCATCCATTATGTATATAATCCTTCCTCTATTGGTTACGTTTCATTGAATATCTTTATACATAAATCTTTGTTTACATCTGATTTTTATATTGCTACTTTAAGCAAAAATGTTATCTCATTGTTATTTTTCTTTTCTTGGTATGTTTCACGAATTATTAGATATTGGGAATAAAAAATAAGATGTGCCTCTAACCTCTGGAAACTTGAGGGTCTAATGAAAGAGACAGACATGAAAGCAAAGGATATGATAATACAATATGAAATGTTAGCAATATGAAGTAATACATATATGTAGAAAGTGCTATGGAAACAAGAAAAAGCAGCAACTGTAGCTCTATATGGAACTATATAGTTCTGTGATATCATTTTCTCATGTAAAATATTTTAATTTTCCTCTGTTGAAAGAACAAGAGGTAGTCAATCTACTCACTATATTATAAATCCTATTTTTTTCTTTTTTGTTAATTTCCATTCATAAAATCAATGAAGTACTGGAAATTTTCTTGCATCTTTATAGTGTTACAGTTTTCTCTCTATCATAATTAGAAAATAGTCTATGCAAGAAAAATATTCTGCTAAGAATGGGTAGATCAGAAAGTTATTTCTGGTATTTAAACATTGATGGCTGAAATTTATCTTTTTGTTCAACAGATCACTGTTCTTTGTGTATTTTAGTAACTTTCATCCTGTCTTTCTGATTACTTCTGTCTCATCCATCTTTGAGCCAAACATTTTCACATCTAACAGAACGTGCATTAGGTATATGTCTTTAAAAACTTATTTTGAAATTGACTATTATTGTTGTAGTCAGGTCTCAGTTTTTCGTGTGCTGATTATTTTGGGGATAAACTCCTTTCTAGATTTACCTTTCCCCATCTGTCATCATGTTATCATGTTGATTTTCCTCGCTGGGTAGCCAGTGTATGCATATTCAAGGAATGTACTTTAATCTTATTATTTCCCCTAATCAGAAACTTACTTAAAAAGGTAAATTTGCTATCAGAAATGTGTAATACATTTAAAGTCAAACGTAGTAGTTATTGGGACTATCCATTGTTTTTAATTATCTGTGTCTTTTCACTCCTACTCTAGCGCTCATAATCAATAGCGAACAATTAACTTCCTAGATCATGATACATAGTTAATTATAGTGAGAAATTCAAGACATGTTAAGAATATAATAAGCAACTGAGTCAAGGAGAAGGCACCATCAGTGGAGCTGAAGACCATCATAGAGGTTGCTGGGGCCATTCTGCTTATTTACCCAGTTTTCCCAAGGATCAACACTAAGTATTAGCAAGGATTTTAGGAAAAATATCTTAGATTTCCAAAGATCCTGAATAAATTAACCCTCTCTTGTCCATCATAACTAGGAAATCATTTCTTGTCAATAATTCAGTTTGTTCCACTATCTAATTTAGTAGAGCCTGACTTTCTCTGCAAGCTTGTCACCCATGTCTCTAAATAGCATAAAACATTTTCCTCTTTAGCTGCTTGAAGAGCACAAATATTTACATTTGGGTGAAGTTTTGAAAATTAGTCTCAACACCTTCATTATAAAGTTTATTGCATAATCCATCCCAGATATTTGACCTTAAACAAGTCACTTAACCTTTCTGAACCTCATTTTCTCTGATGTAAATTGAAAAGATTGCCTATTTTTGTATATATATTCATACCTGATTACACGCACACACACACAAAGTGCTAACATTTGCGATGTTCCAGGTACTGTCTTAAGGACTTTATGTATAACTCATATAATCCTCAAAATAATAATGAGGTGCAGATATGATTCTCCCCATTTTACAGATATTGAAACTTATTCAGAAGGATGCAAAATAACTACCTTAATGCCAGGCAGCTAGAACCTGGAAGTGAATCCAGTTAGTAAGACTCTAGAGCCTCACAACCACTTTTATCACTATGTTATACTGCCTCTTCAAATTTTAACTCCGCATTTTTAACTTTCCATTTGCCATGTATTTCTCCCTTCCTCCCACACCCCTTTCCACTTTCCTTATTCTCTCTAGTCCTCTCTCCTCCAGAGATCTTACTTTTTCTTTTATCTTATATCTGTAATGTCATCTCCTTTCCTTTCCTTTGACTTGGGTTTATCACTACATACAACACTTGTTCAAAATCCCCTTTTTCTAGGAAGTATTCCGTGATAAACACCATCTTATTCTGAACACTCCTGCTGTTTTAGTACTTTGTTACTTGGTTCATTTTTCTGTTGCTTTTTAATTGTATTTACATTGTCGCCAGGTGTATTTTTGTCTTATTTGCAGTTCATGTACTTTGCATTCACAAATGTGAAAAAGATTAGTTAAATTATAATTTAAGTTCATAGGGAAACTCACTAAAAAAAAATGGAGAAACATTTTCTAATATAATCACCCATAATTCATCTATTTTGTAAATATTTTGCTTGGTTAAGGAAGAGCCAAACTGTATATTCATTTGCACCATATTTTGTGCAAACAGGTGTATAAACAGCATTTGGCTTTAATCTCTGGAATGTTTTTTCTGTAATATAGGTTGTGCTCTTAGTTGGATTTCATATGCTTCACATCTTTTTTGAGGGCGAGGAATGGTCTATTTTTCTCACAAACCATTGGGTCTAGAAAATTAGATGAGCATGTAGAGTAGTGGTTCTCACGCTTGGCTGCACATTAGAACCACCTGAGAGCCTTTACAATTCTCAGTAACGAAGCCAATTCCATCAGAATCTTTCCTATGGGACCAAAGTATCAGTATATTTTAAAGCTCCTCAGCTGCTTGTTGCAGCAGGTGCTCAGTGAAAGCTGTGAACAAAGATAACTTGGGTGAAAAGAATAGATGGTTGTAGTGAAGAGTATTGCTACTTGTGTTTCCATGTTCCTCGGTTAAGTGCCTGGTCTCTGGTTAACTTATTTTAGTCAAGTTACTTTGCTGAGTCTTGGTTTGTGCTTTGTAAAGTGGAAATAGCAATAGTATCTATCTCTTGGGATTGTTGTGAGATACATGAGGCAATATACGTAAAATACTTAGGATGGTGCCTGTGAATAATAGTTGCTCAATACTAGGTTCCTCTTAATGAATAGATGTTTACTTCGTGTTAAAAATGAGGTTGATGCTGTGACAATGCTGCCATCAGTATCATCATTTTACTGTGTTACGAAATACAAGCTGTGAGTAATCTAAGGACAGGTGCCCCTTTTGGTCATGGCTGAAGCATAACTGGCTGAGTATCATTGAATTGCCATGCTGTAACTATTTGGTTGATAAAGGATTTTATTTTACAAATTCGCCAATATATAATCTGTACATGCAGGCGAAATTCATTGCTGTTTTAAAAATAGAAAATATTTGATTAAATCCAAGGCTAACCTCTTTTCTTAATACTTTATAAAAGTAGGTTTTGATGTTTATGTGTTTTCAGTATTTTCTGGGGTTGTATCTTATTATTGCAGTGTCTTCCTTTTGAAGCTATAGAATTTGTAGAGCCCTGCGAGAAAAAAAACATACTAAACTGGAAACAATCCACACTTAATAATTATTTTGTGAGAACTTAAATTCTTTCCCCAAAGATATTGAGATAACTGAAATCATTTCTTTAAAAAAGAACCCAGGCTGTTTCTTTGAGAGGAGAACATTTCAAGCTGATTAAGTATCCAGTACTTCTTTTGTTTATAAAAGTGGCATCTGCTATGTTCTTGTCTTATACAACTGACTCATAAGCTGTTTATGTCACAGCAAGGACCAACATGTGAGCTACAAATTCAGAGTGAACAACACAATGACACTTCAGACACATCGATCTCTATTTGTTCTCAGATCAAGTCACCTAGAGCTGCAACTTTTCTATTTAGTGGGAGATATTTTCTAACAAGTGAATCTGATTTCTGGTTTCCCTTTCTGTCTCTGATAGTAACATGGCAATGGCCCACACATCAGGTAAGCAAATGAGGAAAATGCATATTTTGGTCACAACCAAACGTATTGGAAGTGGAAATTTGAAACTTGAGGACTGACTGACTATATTTAATTTTTATGCAGTAAATCCCATATACTTAGAAGGGTGGGCAGTGAGATATTTTGGTTAATGAAATATTGTGGTTAACTTTAAGTTGCCACAGATACCATTTATGGCTTATCATTTCTCAGAGAAATCAGCTATAATAAAATATTTTTATCATCATAACTATTCTAAACTTAATCTTGTGTAATTCAGAAGACATTTGAGAATTTCACAGAATCTCAGGATCATCATTAAAAATGTTAACTACTGTATATGATGCCCTAGATGTATAAGATATGGAATCTTTAGCTGAAGCTATACTAACCCTATGAAACCTATAAAAACCTATAAACCTATAGTAAAAGGAACCTATAAAAGATGGTTACTTTTCTCAGTTAAGTCCCTGATATCAAATCCCCTTTCTGTCATTATCCTTCCATGAAAAAGAATGTGATAATTTCAGTTGCTTTTAAAGATTCTCAATGAACGGGGCTGTACAAAATTTATTGTCTTTTCTCTTCCTAAATATCCTCTATTATTCATCTTATTTCACTCACAACATTACATTACCCTTTCTTTTTGGGATTTATTTCATAATTTTATTCTGTGAATTTTCACCTTCTGTGTTCCTATTTTAGGTCACCCTTTTAAAAATGACATTATTGGATGATGAGAGGATAGTCAGACACTAAAAATACCCATCAGGTACAAACTAGATATGAGAAAGCATTCAAGTGTCAGTCATTACCCTTACTGCTTCAAGGAGGTTGTTTTCTTGCTGCTGTTCTTCTTGTTGTGTACGTGTTTTAATAAAAAACATGGGAAAATTTGTCTAATTTTTTAATTGTCCCACTGCGTAGCAATAATGCAAAAATACCATAGTTTAATTCTATTTTTAGAGCCCTAATGTTTTTATAGAAACAGTTAATGAATCCTGATCTTTGTCAAGAAGCTGAATGATAGTTTCTGCTAGAGGTAAAGGTTTACATTTCTATTGGATGGTCTAATAGGTAGGAAACCAGAAATTCCTGGATCCTGCCTTGCCAATTGCCCCTTCTCTCTGTAGGGTTTCTCTGCAACGAAGCAACAAAGCAGAATGGGAATCAAAGTTTCACTTTACTGTTAGCTGGCCTAGCATTTGATACCCTAATGTGGGGCTATGCTGCACTCCATGCTATAGCATGTGGTTGAGAATTAAGATTTTAGGGCGAGTCAGGGGTGGTGGCTCCTTTTCCTTTGAAATAAAAATATTTGGACTGGAACTGTCAAATAGAAATATTTGGTCCAGCACCCTGTGGCTAGGGCTAGGCAGAAGCAAAAGAAGAGATAAGTAAAATAGATGATAGAGTATGTGTAGCAGGTCCTATTTTAACTAAACTGATTTAATGTAGGAGAAGTAGAATGGAAGAGAGAAACAATCTGCTCAGCCTATCTTAAGGAAGCCTACCTGATCAACATTTGAGGCAGAAAGCCTGAGATAGAGGTTCCACATCCAGGACTTCTGCATTGCATTAACTTTAGAGGGTGTCATTCATAACCTATTCTATGTGAATGGTGTCCCTTAGAGTTAAGCAATAGATAGTCTATATGGGCATTTGTAAAATTGATCTTTTTCTAATTTATTGACTTTCTGCCCATTAATGCCTGGCACAATCTGGGTCCTGTACTCTGAACATTCTGAATAAGAGGATGGCCCGAACCAGGCTTCACATGGGCAGAAGGAATTGTAGTCTTCTCCTCCTACAGTTCCTAACCTTAAAAAGACATATATGCAAGTGTCACTTACAGTAAGTTAAATATGCTAATTTACCAGGAACTATGAAACTAGAAATCAAGAAAGTAAAAAGATGATAGCTCTGAATCTGAAGGTCAGTGTTTTAGATGTTGTAAATTTATGATTCATTGGGTATTTGTATGCAGAGATAAATATAAAGGGATTAAAATTGTCAGCTGCTTTATTAACTTACCGATATGGCATTTTTGAATGTTGGAATCTTACTTTAAATTTCAAACACATTTTCCCCTATACTTTCATGAAGTATAGAATATCCAACCCTGTTTTAAGCATTTAATCTAAGCTTTTAGGAAAAATACCATTTCCAGAAATTGGCTAGGAAACACTTTACAGGATCCGGTGAAGATGACTGTTATAATCCAAATGTTCTCAGTTATAGTCATACTTCTATTTTTCTATCCCCTAATTTATCTATTTAACAAACATATTATATATTTTTATTATGTTTACTATAATAACTATTATTATGTGTTTACTATCAAAGATGAATAAGCCAAGACTCCTATCATTAGGGAACACTGGGTATATTTCACTCTTTTCTAATCAAAAGATATTATGATTCATATTAAACAAAATACAACTAACTGGAAAATTGCTTTGAGGGTGTGTATCCTCTACTAGATGGTGAGTACTTGAAGGCAGGGACTGGTCCTTATTCCTCTTTGAATCTCCAGTACCTGGCCTATAGTAAATTCATGCTTTCACTCAAAAACTATTTGTTGAGCATCTGCTATGTGCGGGTCACTATTTTATTTGCTTTGGATATAACAATGAGCGAGAAGCCTCCTTTCATTTTAATAGTAGTGGTGGTAGACAATAAATGAGATAAAAAATATAGTATGTTAGAGAGTGTTAACATGCTAAGGAGAAAAAGCAAGGGAAAGAGAAAGAGGATGTGAGAGATTTGTGGAGGTGGGACAATGAAATTTTACAAAGGATGGCCAGGGAAGGTCTTACCCAGAAGCTGACTTTTGAGTTAAGACCTGGAGGAAGTAAGGGAGCAACCATGTAGATGTATGGTTAAAGTGCATTCCAGACCAGAGAACACTCTGAGGTGTTTGTGTGCTGGGCATAGTCAAGGAACAGCAAGAAGGCCAGTGTAGCTGGAGTGGATATAAAAAGGGAGAGTAGTTGATGAGGTCAGAGAAGTAATGGAGAGCCAAATCATGTAGGTCCTTGTAGGTCATAGTTAAGACTTTACTTTTTATGCTGAGTGCAACAGGAAACCACTAGAGGGCTTTGATCAGAGGAGTAACATAATCAGACTTCCATTTTCAAAGGATTACTTTGGGTTCTGTGTTAAAAAAGGCTTCAAGAAGGTAAAGGTAGAATAAGGGAGACCAGTTAGGAGGGTATTGCAATAATCTAGACAAGAGTTGATGATACCTTGTCCCAGAGTGGGGACGGTGTGGTGGTAAGAAGTGGTTTAACAGCTGGCTATATTTTGAAGGTAGAGCTCACAGAAATTGTTGATAGATTAGATTTAGGTGTGAGTGAAAGAGATGAGCCCATGATTACACAGATAACTGAGATGTCAGAACCCTGCATCAGGCTGTGTTTTGGGGTGATGAATGCTATCATGAACTCAATTTTGGAAACATTAAATATGAAAAGTATATTCAACAACAAGGTGGACATGCCAAATAGGCAGTTAGATATGCAAGTCTGGAGTTCAGGGTAGAGGTTCAGCTGGGAGATTTATATTGAGGAGCCATCGTCATAGAGATGATATTTAAAACCATGAAAGTGATGACATCACTCAAGTAGTAAATGTAGTTCTGAAAAAATCCTTGAACTGAACTCACTCCAAATTTAGAGAAATGAAAAACAACAAACAAAAGAATGAAAAGGAGTTGCCAGAAAAGTAATAGAAAACTAGATGAGTGTGGGATCCAAAAAAGAAAGTGTTTAAAATAAGAGAGGGTGATGAAGTGTGTCAAATGCTGCTAATATGTCCAGTAAGGTGAGGCCTAAGAAATGAGTAATGGATTTAGCAACTTCGACATCATCGAATATTGTTTGAGTGAAGTGATCTGAGGAGGGAAAATGGAAACAAGACATGTAGTTTACTTTACAAAGAGTATCTCTGTAAAGGGAAGAAGAGAAATAGAATGAGAGCTAGAGAGGGAGATGAAGCCATGAGAGTTTTTATTTAATCTGGAAGAAATAACAGGAAGATTGTACATTGATGAGAATGATCTAGTAGAGTGGGAAAGAATGATGCTCCAGGAGAAAGGAGAGAATATCTAGGACAGTATCCTTGAGTATTTGAGAGGGTGAGAAATGTTACAAAGGTTGAGGGATTTGCTTTCACCAGGAGTGTGGGCAATACATTCACAGTTAACAGGAGAGAAGGTAGTACACATAGGCACGGATGCAGATAAGTGAGTAGAAGTAGGTTGTAGTTGCTTGTAAAATTTTTCTTCTGTTTCTGTTTTCTTATTGAAGTGGGAAAAAAGGTGCTCAGATAAGAGTGAGTACTGAGGAGAGGGTGTTAAAGATTTGAGGAGAGAGTATAAAGTATATAATTGTCTAGGAAAGTGGAAGAGAGAATAAACTAGGGAAATTGAGTATGCTTGCTTGGCAGCATTATAATTTTACTCGAAATTAGTGGCTATTAATTTTAAAATTAGACTTGTCAGCCTAGTTGTGTGTTTTTTTCCAGACATGTTCAGCTGCGTGGCATCAGGCAAAGAGTAAACAGAGAGTTGGCTTTAACCAGGGTTATTGTTTAACCAAGTGAGTATCATGCAGTGAGAGAAAGGTAGGGTAACTGAGGGTGTATGCGAAGCACTGATTATAATGACTGACCATGAAATTTCAGGTGAGTAAGGAGAGAGAAGAGGATATGAGTAAAGTGAAGACAGTGAAAATGTGGTAAGATTAATTATTTGTAGGTCCAATGGGGACATAGGACTGTTGGAGTCAGGATAGTAAAAGGTATGGCCTGGGAAGACAAGATAGTCAGAGAATAGAATCTTTGAAATTGAGATAATGGAGGAATTGCAGTTATGTCAAGAGTATAGCTATGGGAATAAATGTCTTTGACAGGGTGGAAGACAAGATCATCTGAGAAGAGGGCCTGATACTGATAGGCAAGTATATTAGAAGAAGAGTCATCACAGTGGATATTGAAATGATCAAAATGATGAGCTTGTGTGTGTATGTATATGTATATGTATATGTGTGCTTGAACATGCCTGTGTGTGTACAATTTACAAATATGAGAGTAAGTATACTTACCAAACCCATTTCTTCATCAGAGTTTTATCTCTTAGGGAGAAAGAGCGGCTATGAGACAGAAGACCTGAGTTTTAGCTTGGCTCTATTGTTTGCTAGTAAGCCCTGTGATCTTGGGAAAGTTAATAGCCTTTCTCAATTTTAGTTTCCTAAAATTCGTTCCTTCATTTATTCATCAATTTTTTGAGTATCTGTTATATACTAGGCATGTGTTAACTTTTATGGAAATATAGTGGGGAGAAAACATGCAGGATCTCTGCTTACATAGGGCTTTCAGTTTGACAGGATGAGATAGTCCAGAAATTGCCAAAAGAAAGCAAAAATACATTGTTAAAGAATATGATCAAAGTTCCTGCTTTAAGTAGAACACAGAAATATACTAACAAGGGAGACAAACAAAAGAAGGACAGACTTAAACCATTATTAAAGTGTCAGGACCTATCTAGAGCTATGGTGGAATTATTCTTTTTTTTTTAAATTGCAGTAACATTGGATTGTAACGTTATATAGCTTTTGGATGTACATCATAATATATTTTGAATTCTGTGTAGATTACATTATGCTCACCACCCAAAAACTAATTATAGTCCATCTCCTCACATGTGAGCCTGATCACCCCTTTTGCCCTTCCCCCCCTCCCCCATGGTAACCACCAATTCATTCTCTGTTGCTATGTGTTTGATTGTCATTGTTTTTATCTTCTGCTTATGAGTGAGATCATATGGTATTTGACTTTCTACCTCTGACTTATTTCACTCAGCATAATACCCTCAAGGTCCATCTATGTTGTCACAAATGGCCGGATTTCATCATTTCTTATGGCTGAGTAGTATTCCATTGTGTATAAATACCACATCTTCTTTATCCATTCATCCCTCAATGGGCACCTAGGCACTGAGATAACATCTGTTGCCAATGTTTTTTTCCTTCTTCTTCTCCCCATAGCTGCCCCGAATACATAGTTGTATATTCTAGTTGTAGGTCCTTCTAGTTCTACCATGTGGGATACCGCCTCAGCATGGCTTGGTGAGCGGTGCCAGGTCCGCGCACAGGATCTGAACCAGTGAAACCCTGCGCTGCTGAAGCAGAGCATGTAAACTTAACCACTCATTCTCGGGGCCGGTCCCCTGGAATTATTTTTATTAAAACTAGAAGATTAAGCTGCTGACAAGATGGTCATTGTATGAAGGAAAAGATTATTTGAAAACAGGTATGAGGAGGTGTTCCTACTTGAAACAGAGTACAATTCTATATAGTTTGGAACCCTGGCATTTCGAAGACTAGGTAAGTCAAAGAAAAATGGATACTTTAGCTTACATTCAATTTACAGAAATAATTTTGAATATTTGGGTGTTATTCTTGAAACTCTAGGAGCATATGAATATCACTTCATAGAGAATAAAAAAACTTTTTATTCTACATCTTATTAAAAGATCTACCAAGCAGCTATGGAACTTATATTAAAATAAAGAGATAACATCATTTCCTTACAGTACTTCTCAGTAGCCTTCAGTCCTTTTTCTGTGCTATAAATAATTCCCCCCATTAACTGTGTATCCAACTGCCAAATCTCTTTATAATGAACTTCATTTGCATTAGCTTGATAAGTTTGTATCACAAGCTAAGCAGTCAAAAGGAGCTCTTTATTGCATTTTTTTGGTATTTTTACAATTATAAGCTTGTGATGTTTAAAGTCACTTAGTTTATTTATAGATTAGGTTGTCTAAGATTTAGATTAATACGATTTCATTTTTTTATCAAAATATATTTATTAAAAGATAAAAGCAAATAAATAGGAATTAAATAAACTTACATTATATATCTTAATCTAAATAATATTTTGGAACCTTTCTCTTTATATTTTAACCATTCTCAATACTCTAGTTCTAAGTAAAAACTTCTTTCTAACTTACCATGCATCCTTGTTTTTGAATATATTCTTCCTAGATTTCAGCAATTTCAGCTCCCAAAATTCTGACTGTCTTGCCAGCAACATACTTCTGAGATATGTACCTCAGACTTCTATAAATGATATGGGCATCAACTCTGCTATGGTAGTAAAAATTATATCATGTCTGAAAAAGTGAGCTCTGAGTGCGTAGATAAGATATGCACACATTATTTATAAAATATCAGAATTCTGTACTAAACATCCCTTGAAATCTAAAGAAAGTAGTAGTAAAAAACCATATTATCTTAAGAGAAATTGCAAGCTAAAGATAAAATGAGACATTATGACATTATTCCCCATAGAGTAGTGTTTATTATATTTGGCACATCCCATAGACCCCATTTAAAGAGGTTTAGTTGAAGTGCCACTAGGCACTAGACACATTCACTCATAAAGCAACCTTATCCTTGTGTACTCCAACTATAAGAAATTATAGCAAAGCTCTTGAAAAGGCAGTTTGGTGCAGTGGAAAGTGTATGGTGTTTGGAACCAAATAGGCCTAGGATTTTTATCCCACTTGTACCACTTAAAAGCAATGTTACTTGGAACAGATTATTTAATATATTTAAGTCTCAGATTTCTCATCTTTAAAATGTGGATAATAATATCCACCTCAAATGATTATGAGAATTAAATGATATAAAAATATAAATGGTCTCATTATCTGACACTTAGTAGGAACTGACAAATGTTAGTGCACTTCACTTTTCTCTTCAACTCTGTATAGTAAGTTTAAGAAAGATTTAGGTCACTTAGCTGTTTTATAATAATCTCTTAAGAAACCTGCATATCTTTAGGAGCTTAACCTTAACATTTTGAAATTAATATTCTTTTCTGGGCCTGGCTCAGTGGCACAGCGGTTAAGTGTACACATTCTGCTTCTCAGTGGCCCGGGGTTTGCCGGTTCTGATCCCAGGTGTGGACATGGCACCGCTTGGCATGCCACGCTGTGGTAGGCGTCCCACATATAAAGTGGAGGAAGATGGGCAAGGATGTTAGCTCAGGGCCAGGCTTCCTCAGCAAAAAGAGGAGGACTGGCAGTAGTTAGCTCAGGGCTAATCTTCCTCAAAAAAAAAATATTCTTTTCTACAAATCACTTTGGGGCACTATTCAAGAATGTTCTTAATGACCCAATGCCTATAGTCTTATGTAGCTTAGGATTTTAACATTTTTATAGTTTTATTCTCATTTTATTCTTAAAATTTATCTTTTCTAAGCTTCTTTCTTTATCCTACAATGTGATTAAAATTTCATTGATGCCCATCATTTAACATGATAGAAACTCTAATTTTCCTTCACTTTATACTTTCCCAAACCCAATTTGCACCATATTTCCTACAGTTGTATGCATGTCTTTAAAAGTCTTTGTAAATACTACCTATTACTGCTTCAAGAGGCCGCAACTACCTGTGTGTGAAACTGAGCAACAATTCAGGAGGTACATGTTATATGGAGAAATATTTTTGATTCTTTGTGAATGATTCAGTCAACTAGTTGGTTGAAAATAATATGTCTATAGGTGTTCATATGGGTGTGTATGTACTCTGCTTTGTTTTCTTTGAGCTTCTTGGATCTGTGATTTATTGTGTTTTATTGCTTTTGGAAAATTCTCAGCTATTATCTCTTCATATACTTCTTCTGTCCCTATCATCTTCTCCTTTTGGGGTTGTAATTACATATATATTAATGTTTGATATTGTCCCGCAGCTATTGGATATACCATTCTCTATCACATTCTCTCTCTCCCCATCATTATCCTCCTCTTCCATACCTCCCTCCCTCTCGCCCCATTGTGTTTTAGTTTGGACAATTTCTTTTGGTCTATCTTCAAGTTCCCTAATTCTTTTCTCAGCTGTGTCAAGTCCACTGGTGAGCCTGCTGAAGACATTATATCTGTTAACTTGCTTTTATTCCTAATAATCTAACTTGAGTTTTTCTTGTAGTTTCCATCTCTCTGCTGGGATTCCCATTCCATTCATTAATGTTGTCCATCTTTTTCCACTAGAGTATTTAATCATAGTTCTTTTAAGTTCTCTGATGATTTCATCATTTATGCCATTTATTTGAATCTCTTTCTGTTGTATTGTTTTTTCTTGCCCTTTTTGACTCATAATTTTTGCTTGATAATTGAATAGTTTGTGTAGGACAGAACAGACTAAGATAAATAGTATTTATGCCTAAAAGTGGGTATTTTTCTTCTGTTAGCCTTTAGTGTAGGGAAATTGAGATAATCTAATCAGGAATTGAAGTGGGTGTGGGGCTTTGCTCCTGCTGTGGTTACTTTCCGTGTACTACCAGCTTCAAATTCTTCTAGTTACCTGTCCTTAGAGTGAGTGCTGCATTGCTGGAGGGTCTTTCTAATGTTCATAGTATACCCTCAGCTTTAGCCTTTCCCTGTGATCCTGTGCTCCAGAGAAGGTCTATCTCTGTATTTTTACTTGAACCTTATGCTGGTGAGGGGCTATGCAGGGGAGGACATCCTTTGTTGTTCTGCTTTAGCTTCTGTCCTTCACAGGTCCTGTGCCCCTAGTTCTCCTGTGGACAGCTTTATCAGTGATCTGGACCTTCCCCCAGTGGTAGAGGTTTGTTTTTTATTTTTTAAACTTTTTTTTTAAGATTTTATTTTTTCCTTTTTCTCCCCAAAACCTCCCGGTACATAGGTGTATATTCTTCCTTGTGGGTCCCTCTAGTTGTGGCATGTAGGATGCTGCCTCAGCGTGGTCTGATGAGCAGTGCCATGTCCGGGCCCCGGATTCAAACCAATGAAACACTGGGCCGCCTGCAGCGGAGCGTGCAAACCTAACCACTCGGCCAGGGGACCAGCCCCTGTTTTTTATTTTTTTCTATTACTTTCCTCTAGCTACAGTACGTCTTCAACTGTGCTCTTGGGATGACAAAGGTTTGCTACCCTCTCCCTAGCAGCTTAGGCTTTTGTTCCGTAGGGGAGAGTGATCTGCGCATAAAATTCACGTTCTTCGGACATTGGCAATCACTCCCCTTCCCCAGGCCTTTACCATGAGATGGGCTTTCTCTGGTCTCCTGCCCTGCCCTCAATCTTTTTTTTGCCGTGAGCAGCCAGAGAGGTTTGTGTAGAAGAGCCTGCAAGTGGGTTTGAACACTCTGTAGTCTACAGATCTTAGGAGTTCTATACTTTCACACGAGCTCACACTCAGCCTTAAGCAATTTGTTACAAATTTTATTTGAAATTTTTCCTGCTTGTGTGGCAGCCTGTTATCCTCCCATGTTCCTCCCCAAGTTAGCCAGTGCTTATGTCCCATCTCTTCTTGGAAGCACCTGTCTTTCCTTAGGTTTCAGGCCAGTTTGTAGCCATGTGACCTTGCCTCTCTGATAAGTTCATGAAAGTTACAATTTTGTATATTATCCGATTTTTCTTGTTGTTAGAGTAGGAATGCTACTCTTTCCAACTTTCTACATACCAAGTAGAAGCCATAACAACCCCTACAATATTTTTTTTAAGATAATATGATCTAGCAAGATCTAAAAGTTGTGGACAGAATGTGACAATCACAGGAAGTAGAACAAATGTAACTATGATAGACAGAGCATATTTGGACAGGTGTTAGGAAAAGAGATAAAGAAATTAAGAAAATTTTGGTTATAAAGTGTAAATGCATTAAACCTTGCTGATGTGAAAATGATATAGCTAGCTAATAACAATCATGAATGAGATGAAATGCAAATATGCTAATTTCATTATTTTTCATAGCTTATAATCAATAAATTTCAACAAAGTTAAAATACGTAGTTAAAAAAATGTTTTAATGTCTATGTAGTACAGTTGTTTTAATTTAGAGGAATATTTTAAAAACTAATCTATCTTGCTTGAAGAAGTATTTATCTGATATTCAGCAGTTTCTTCAGTTTAACTTCAGTTTCTTTGTCTACTAAAATTAACTAAAATTACATTTGGAATATTTTATTTAAAATAATATCATATGATCCTTTTGTAGTAGGATTATTTATTTCTAACCTTCCATATGGTATGTGTACAGAGAGAACAAAGTGCTCCAGGCTGTATTTCTTCAAATGTTAACACTAGTAGGATTCAAGGTAATTTGTTTCTATCCTATTTGTATTTTTTTACTATTGCTTAAGCAATTTTAAGGGAACCTGTATCATTTTTACTAAAATAAAGTCACTGTGCTAAAAAAAAAGTCAGTTAAGTGCATTTTAAGTAAAAATAAAAAATAGTCTGATTGCCCTTATAGTTTAAATAATTGAATCTGCCTAAAAATCAGCAAAATAGACAAAGTGAAATACCTTTAATACACTCACTATTAATTACCTGATAACATACTATCATTTTCCTTTCTTAAACCAGGAATTTCTGACAGTTTTATAAAATGGAACCTTACATTTTAGAAACCTTAGTGTTCTTTTACTAGCAGTACTTCTCATTGAAGCTAAGTAAATATCCGTGTACTTCCTAATGACACAGGGTATCTCAACCTTGGCACTATTGACATTTAGGCTGTGTAATTCTTTGTTCTGGGAAGCTGTGCTGTGTAGGATGTTTAGAACGTCCCTTGCCTCTAGGGGCTAGTAGCAATCACTCTGCTCACAGTTGTGACAGCCAAATATTGTCTCCAGACTTTGCCAGGTATCCGCTGGGGGGCATAATTGCTCCTGGTTGAGGACCACTGTGATGACAGTACTTTGGAGGAACTATCCATTTTTTCCACAGTTTTAATAATGAATGAAAAGTTATGGGATTTTTGTCTCACTGACCGTATCATCAGCCATAACTGAGGGAGAACTTCAATAAGCTCATGCCCAAAATCTTCCTCTGACCTTTTTATCTAAATCATTATACTTTTAATTTACCATCATATCTTGCTGTTTTCATCCTTTATTTCCTCTGGCAGATTATAAGAGCTAGAAGTCAATAATGGTCTTATACTTCATATATACATCACCTAGCCTGTGCCTTACACATTATATGAGTTCAGTAAATGTTTGTAGATTCAATTCAACCTATTCTTATTTAGAAAAGCATTGTACTAGGCCTTGAAGAGTATACAAATATGGAAAAGACTAATCTGTTCCTTCAGAAACATATTAGTAACAGGGATAAAATAAATATATAAAAAATTAATAGGAAGGAGAATATGCTAATAGGTATAAGAAAGATACAAGCATATGCCAAAGGTAAGAGAGATTAGGAAAGGCTATGGGGATGAAATGGCTTTTGAAATGGGCTTGAAGGATGACTGTTAGGCAGATTTGGGGAGAGAAGAGGTTAGGGAAGGGTTTTTATAGGCATAGTTTAAGGGAAGCATTGAGGAGTAAGGAACAAATTGTTGAAGACAGAAAAGCCTAAAGTATGTTCTGGAAATAGCAAGAAATTTTGATAATATAAAACCCATTAGATCTTGTTTGATTAAAGTCATGTTCTGTTTTTTATTTCTCCCAAACTTAAAATATCCTTGTCAACAAAGAAATCTTGATGTTTTATGTAAGGGATGTGTATTAATTTGCTAGAAGGTTTATTAGTATAGAAATGTTTGAAAAGTGATATTAAATCAAAGGGACACTTATACAGCTTTATTTTTGATCTTATGAAAATAAAATTTATTCAAAGTTATCCTTTATGAGTTTTATACAGTTTTTCTATTTGTTTCTTTATTTCATTTTAAATTATCACTATACACAGTGAACTATGAGTTTATATTTACTAAATATTTTCTGTTCTTTTTTTCTCTCCCTTGTAAATGTGAGTTTGCTGCATCCAAGTAGCGATAGAGAGTTACATGGCTCTGAAGTGTAGATGAATTTGGGAGTGTAAAATAGCTATTAGATTTTAGTTCCCCTTTTCCCAAAGGAACAGCAACAAAACCTTTCTATTCATTATAAGTATTTAAAATTTCATTTGGTAAAGCATAGAGTAACCTAAAGTAAGCTGTGGGTGCAAATAAAAATTAATGGGAAACCATGCTTGTAGGTATAGTCCTTTGGAGTAGTTCTCAAAGTGTAGTCCAAGGACCCTTAGGAGACTCTAAGACTCTTCTGGAGGGTCCATGAAGTCAAACTGTTTTCATAATACTAAAGTGTTATTTTCATTATATGCTGTGTTGACATTTGGGCAAAAGTGATGGTGAGTAAAACTACTAGCACCTTAGCATGAATCAAAGCACTGGTACTAAATTATAGTAGTAGTCATTTGTATTCTTCACCACAATATACTCACAGGGAGAAAAAAAAGCCAGTTTCACTCAATGTCCTTGGTGAAGCAGTAAAAGTTATTAATTTTATTAATTCTAGACCCTTGAGTATACATCTCTTTAAAATCTGTACAATAGAGGGGAAGATAGGCAGAAAGCACTTCTTCCTCATACCAAATTTGATGGTTGTCTCCAGAAAAAGCACTTATAAGATTGTTTGAATTGAGAATTGTTTGAATTGAATTATTTGAATTCCTAGCTGCTTTATTCATGGAACACCATTTTTACTTGAAAGAACTACTGACAAATCATAGTTATTCTGACTTGAGTATTTGGCAGACATTTTTTGAAAATGAATGAAGTGAGTCTCACTTCAAGGAAGACAACTGACAGTATTCATTGCCAATGACAAAATGTAAGCTTTCAAGTAAAAATTGGAATTTTAAAAAATCTCTCAGTTTTTATTTCTGATGGGTAAATCTGGATAAATATAATCCACAAAAACAGAAGTTCTTGGGTTCCTCAATTGTTGAGTGTAAAGAATGTCCTGAGGCCCAAATGTTTGAGTGTTGCTGGTCTACTGCGTTAGCTACCTTATAGGCTACCTTCTTAAGAAGCGGTCAATGTTCTTTCATAATTATTTGTCATTTATTTTCCATCTACCACCGTTTCTTTTATATTAATCCTGAGCTGGTCAATAAGTACAACTCAGCCAGCTGAGCTGGATTTGAAGATTTATAGGTCCCAGTTTATTTTCTTTCTGTTTTGTCTCTTGAAATACACCTCTGATGCCAATGGCAGCTTGATATTTTCCTTTTTTTTCCTCTTTGCAGAATAAATACTTCAATTTCCTTCATACTTCTGCTTATTAAGCCATTTAGACTGCTTATCTGATGTATTTTTAATATCTTTATCAATTTGTAACATTGTAACATCCCTCAAAAGCTGTTCGATTTGAGTTTTTTGTTGCTTTAAGTTATAAAATTGAGTTAAGGTACAGCACCCAAAGTTATAACTTGTTTTATCTTATAAATTAGCACCTAAAATGTGTCATCCTATTTATTTACCAGCAACTTTTTCTTAAATACTTTTCACCAATTGAGCACTTCTTAAGAATAGAAGACAAGGGTTAGCAACAAGGTCACTATGTATTGTAAAACATATAATTTTAAATAGGAATCCCTGTAATTTATGCTGCACTTTTAAAGAGATATCTAGACATATGGGAAATACTTAGTGAAATCTGTTCAGTATATAAACAAACAGAACTGGAGCATGTTCATAATATTGTGATCAGGATGTTAAGAAGATTCAAAATGATACAATATAAAGAATTGTTGGGGGAAGTAAGGTATTTATTTGCCTGGAAGAAAGACATCTCGTGGGAGACTCAAACATTGTCTTTAAATATTTGAAGATTATTCATGGTAATGAAGGATAACGTCTTCTCTACCCACCAAAGCAGTAGAACTAGAGCCAGTGGGTAAAAGTAACAGAAAGACAGATTTCAGTTCAGTGTAAGAACTTTCTGACAGAGCTATCCAAAGCTGGAATGGGTTGCTTTAGAGTGTGTTACTTGTCATTGGAGATATATAGGGTTGAATTTGTGACTGCATGTTAGGCAAGCCTGTTGCACGGAGAATTCAAGAATTGGTTGGATGATTGGACAAATGACCATTTTTAGGCTCTGTATAACTCTTAGATCCTATGATTAATAACTTCACTTTTATTTCTGAGTGTAGTTTTTTTAGGAGATGAAATTCAATGAGACATGGCAAAATTAAAGCATGATGAAGAGCATTGTTTTCTTTAATAATGAGAAATGAGTGTACTAAATAGTACTGCCTGGTATATGTCTGTACTGGCAAGATTAATTAGCAAATTAATGAGTCAGAGTCCTGGTCACATTTTTGCTGTGAGTGTAATAAAGTGTGTCTCAAAAGTCAAGTACAAAGCTGAGTCTCTAGGCATCTCTGAGAGGCCATATGTTGGGCTTTAAGGCACTTCGCTTATGGGTGAGCATTTCTTAGCCGTTCCTTCACAGTCTTATAACTCTTTGACCTACCCACAATGTTTTGTTCTACACAATCCACATTCAGCACTAATCAATTATATTGGCCATGCCCTACAGAAAGACCCTGATAAAACAGCATTGGACAGTGGATAAATAACAGCCATTTATCCTTATGAATCTATTTCCTCATCCATGAAATGACGCCATAATGCCTGCCCTACCTACCTTTCAGACTTATAAGAGAATTTATATAAACATGGTTGGTAAACACTAAAGAGTTGTTGAAATATAAAGAATTATAATTAAGATAAGATAGTTTGAGTAATTGATTATAGTCTCAGGTAAAATTTCAACATAATAGTGTTGACTGTGCATGGGTCCCATCAGTGAAATTGAAATGTAATTATAAAATTTCAAATAAATATTTATCTACTCTTGGACATTTGTAGATTTAATCACATGGAGATCCTAAACAAAACTCTGGCTTTGGGTAATAGATGTATAAATACGAATTGGCTTTATTGACTTTCTTAACTGTTTTTCCTTGGCTAGAGACATTCCCAGTGTGAAATCAGTCTTTATATATAGACCCACAGTCCCTTATCCACAACTGAGAAATTTTTAAAAAACTCTGAAAGTCTAAAATGTTTTCATAATTAATTTTGGTAGTAAAACCTACCTAACTTGAACTGGCTGGATAGCAAAACCGAAGAATGTGAGGTGCCAATTATTATACTTATTTATCCCATTTAGTGTGAATAATCATATGTTTCACTACAGAAATATTGATGTGTTTGATTACAGGGTGATACCCCAGATCCCAATGGAAGTGTTATATAATGTATACTGTGTATCCCCATATTGCCTTTTTAAAATCTGAAAAATTCTGAAATTCAAAAGATATCTGCCCTGCTATCCCCCAGGCATTTCAGATGAGGCACTGTAGTAGCATTTATATAGTCTCCATCGTTCTCTACTCCCAATACATATCTAGTTGTTTTAAAAACCAGTAGAGACTATTTGGTTTACAAAGAAATATTGGAAGATAAGGACAAAGCTTTGTACTGTATCACAATAACTTTACGTTTTTAAATGATCTGATTTCTTACTCAAGATCTTTTGGTACCTTCAATTTACTCTTACCCATTTCTTTTGCCAAAGTGATATTGAATGGATATTGAATCTGGAGTTTTGATATTAAATTTGTTGACCAAATGTAACCTTTGAGTTTACTGCAGTGAGTATCTGTTTTTAAGGACCACTCAATCTGAATCACTGAAACAAAAAGGCAAAAATATGTATTAAAATAATGCCGAACTTACTACTCCACAATGTAGTATAGCTTTTAAAATATAGCAACATTTTACTGGTAAAATAAGATGAAGTGAAAAATCCTAGGCAAACTGTTCTTCATCCTAACCAACGCCCATCGGGAAGTAGGTATTAGTGCTCTTTATCTGACTAGTTCATAGCTGATGACAAATAGTTTTCATTCAAGATATATGTCACTGGTCAGGGATATATTCATCTATATACTTCAAATGTTGAGTCTTTTCTGTTACTAGCAGCTTATTTTCAGAAACCCATTCAAGGATGCTTTTGACTGTCTACACCATGTTCAAAGTCCATCATCCTGATTGCTACCCTTCTGGCTCTTCAGAGAACAATTCCTCTTCTACTTTTCTCAAGAGCTCAGGGAAGGAATTGAGTGTTTTACCCTGAAATGCAACTATTTACTCAGTAATTTTTAAGATCATTCTTGTTTTAGAAAAGAATCTTTAATGATTTTTAAAATATATATATCAAACTGAGTCAAAGAGATACGGTACTACTAATCCAATTGGAAATTGTGACCTTTGGAATGCGTAGGGCTGAAATCAGACATTTGATCACTAAACAGCTACTTAGCGATCGTTGTCTTTTGACTTCTAGTTTGCCTTTTTATTCTCAGAAGAATCCTTCCTGTCTTTGTCACTATTACATGTACTGTTTTTATTTTGTTACTATATTGTTTTAACTTTTTAAACTCTACTTAAACCCCACCAACCCTGTGCCTATCTGCCTCTTAGTTAATTCTGAGCTATTTTATCTGTTACTCTACTCATTAATTTATTTGTATAACTTGTTTAATTTTTTCACCTGAATCTTGAACTGTTCTGATTTTCTTTATTCTTTTGAGTGAAAAGTAAGGGAGTTAATTAAAGCACTTAGTACCTGACACATTATAAGCATTATATAATTTTTAGTTATTGTTACCATTTAATTATATGTTTAAAAATTCTGCACTCAAAAAGTTAAAATTTAAAAATCTATATTCAGTATTACATATCATGTAATTTCTTTATTTTTCCTTTAGAAACTGTACAGATATGTTCTCCTTTTCAGATTAAGCTCTGATTTAGCATTCTCTTTTTTATATATATGGTTTATACTCTTAGATGTTATTCAAAAATTGTGTCTTATTCTTTTGACATATATTTTACAGTGCCAGAAAAAAATTGAGCATGTGTCTTGTTTCTTCTTTGACCTTTTCAAAATGTACTTAGTCCCTTCTACATTTTACTACAAAATGATATACGTGTCATACATACATACAGATCCAAAACATATCCCACGGATCATTGGCTTTGGCAAATAATTTTCTTCCTCCATCTATTTGCTTGCCTATCTTCTCAATTTTGATATTTTTTTGTAAAAATGGTTATGGAATGATTTCTATAAATGCGACATGTTATAACAAGGCAATATGTTGGGAAGAACTCTGTCTTTTAAAATGGTTTTATATTAATTTTCATAACATTCATAACAATTTTCAAATGCTAATCAACCACAATGCTTTTTAACTGTTTAAGGATTTTTAAAACAATGTTAATTTGGGGGATAAAATTTAAATAGACAATATTTCCCCAAAGACTGTATTTCAAAAATTATAACTTGTTTTTGATTTCACATATTGACAGTTACAATAAAACAAAAATATTTGGCTATATGTATGTCTGTATGGTTTATATACTTATCTTTACTATTTTTTATTAAAGTCAAAGTAACTTGAGGAATAATTTTTTAATCTTTAATATGTCCAATGTATCATTGTTTTTCTTGAAATTTGGAACTCAGTATTGCCCCATATAAATTTTTCATTTGAAAATACTCTTAACTATAAGAGGATTGATGATGCAACAGTAGTATTCTTAGTCTCCTGGCAACAGTACCCATGGTGTTATGGCAGGTGAGATGCAGAGAATGTGGGGAGATCAGTTGATAGGGAGCTCTGGAGAAGAAAGTTAGTCTTCAAAGTAGGAGTGTTGTTAAATTTAACAAAGTGTGCTATCAAAAGACGTGGTGAGAAATCCCAGAGACAGGGCGTTTCATTACTTTTTCTTTTAGTTTTCACTGTGAGTGGACTTTGAAATTGACATTGAAGTTACAGTTTATTCAAAAACTTATTTTACTCAACTAAAACATATATGCTGAATTTCATAGAAACTTATCTCTTGTACTAGTAATTGTGTCCATAATTATGGCTGTGGTAAAATTGGACTCAGTTAATATGCTGAAAATCAGCAGCTATTTTAATATTTTACTTTCTGTGCTAAGTCAACAGTAATAGATGAGAGACATAATATAACTGACATGTTGATGTAGTATCAAGAATTATGTCTATTCACAACTCCAGGGTAAGTAATTACAAACCTGCCAGATTAATTTGCTAATACATTGACATCTCAATAAATAGCCTGATAGTGAATGATTTTCATAATTTGACTTCAGACATTTCTAAAGTGAAGTATTAAAGTAAAAGTCTATGCCTAATTCCTTTTTTACATATCAAATGTGTTTAATTGCTACATATCAGTGAAAGAAAGTTATAATCAGATAATCAAGTATATTTACATATGTGTTTTTTCCTATAATCCTGAACTTCCTTTCAAGGTTTGTTTCCCCCTATATAGCACTCATTAATTATCTCTTTTATACAGTCTGAGTCTGTGAACTCTGTCTTGTGCTAGTAGAATAATTTAATGCGAGTAAAGGTTAGAAACAATAATCAGATTAATACATTTGCTATTACTAAGCAAAAACTTAGTGTATTTTATTAAGACAATTCTATTTTAAACTGTCAAGGACTGCATTTTGAAATTTTTTCTTTAAGGAATGCCATCCAGCTGTTTTCTTTTGAGAGAAGTGGCTATAGATATGGGAGAAAACATAAGGACCTAAATATTTCTAGCGAAACAAAGAGCAGAGGTATTGAAGTGAGGGAGGGAACTTCTCATGATATAGAGTGAAGGAAAGAAAGACACTAGGAAAAAAAAAGCCACTTATTTTAGAAGAACTGCCTTCTGGGCATGAATTTAAATTTGTGTTTATGTTGACAATGATTGAAGAGGTGTGGGGAGGAGGAGTTATTCATTTGTGTGTGTTTCTGTATGTGTGTGTGTGTATGTGTGTGTGGTGTTGGGGGGAGTTAGATGAGTGGGAGGTAGGAAAGACACGGGCCAGACAGTATTAATGGGGATAAGAGGAAATTAATTTTCTGTGTGGGAATGGAGAAAAGGTAGTATTAATCCACTGTAAAAGTTCAGCACTAAAGGAGAAAGTAGTGGAGAGATCCCCAGCCTGGGGTAGATGGAACCCATATGACTCAATACAAAGGACCACCGTAAATTGCTTGAAGGCAGGTTGCTGGGGAAATCGTTTTATGCTACGAAGGAGATGAGCCTGGGAGGAAGGGAAGTCTGTGGGGTGGGCGAGTGGGACTAGAGGGGTGTGTGTGGGGAAGTTATTTTAGCACCCAGCTGCCCTTGGACAGCAGCTGTTTGAAGCGCTTGCTCTCTGTGTTCTCTTTCCTTTCTTCCTTCATTTCTTTCTTTCCTTTCTTCTTCCGTTATTCCTCCCTTTGTATTTTAATTTCTGCATTTCTATTTCTTTCTCTGTCTTTGACCGCTCCTCCCCTTCTCCTGTGTGTTTACCAGAATGCCCCTCCCAAGCCTCATTCTAGGGTCACATCCCTGCCCCTCTCCAGTTGCTCCTTGCCTGGATTGATACAAAGAGAGCAGCAGTTGATGAAGTGAGTTCTTATAGTCGAGAGGGCATAGTGAGGGGAGAGGAGGAGAAATACTAGCAGAGATTTAAAAAAACAAAAAAGCTGAGGTTTTTTCCTCAAGCATTCTGGTGAGTTCTTACTTTCCTGCTTCTTCAGATAGTGTTGCTGAGTCATATGGAAGGTGTGTATGGTGTTGGCTATAATTCTTGATTCCCCTTCAGTCTCCAGAGAATCTTTGATCTCTTGAGTGTTGACAGAGTTATCCACAAAGGGATAAGAGATCTGGAATGACTTGGGGAACACTTGCCTGGTTACTGGGTTTATTTTGAGAGTCATGGCCACCTGAACAGGGTTCAGTGCAGTGGGGAAGACACTTTGGTCTCACGGGTAGTTTTAGCTTGCAGTTGCCCAGAAACCTGTTGCACTTGAGTCTTCTCAGTGATATACCTACCCAGCCACTCCCTCCAAAGGGAACTGGAGTTCTCTCTGGCCAGCTCCCCTGTCTGAGGTTGATGGCAGTTTGGAGAGGCAGAAACTCGAGGCATTAGGTACGTCAGAAGCAAAAGAAGCCTGATTTGATGGCTGTTGAATTCACATAGCTGTCAACCTCTACCAGCCACTGTAAGGAACGGAGGGAAAGAGGAAGGAGGCGGTGCTTGCCTTGAGCTTTCACACTTCCAACTGCAGGAGACTGGCACTAAACGTGAAAGGAGTTGGGAGATGATTTCCCTAGAACAGTGCATGCTTTTAACACTTAAAAGCAGCAAACAACATCCACAGCAACACAAAAGATAAAAACAAACACAAGAAAGTGTGTGTATGCAGATTAGGGCAGAGTAGGAAAAAGTGGTAAGATTTCTTTGAGATTATGGGCAGAGGTTTAACCTGGGGGAAGGCAGTTCTTTTTAAACTTCTGAGCATCACACTTTTAAATCCAGAGCTGTTCCTCTTTGGACCTTTGTGTTCTTTTCTTTAGGCACCTGGCATGTTTATCTTAATTGTTCCAAAGCACTTTTCATCTGAGCTTTTCAACTCAAAACCTTCTTTTATCGTGGCTCTACCTACATATAAGAATTTCACAAACAAGTTATTTCCTTTTTCAACAATGACAGGAAACCAACCAGGGATTCATATAAATTATCAGTCAGTAAGAGCACTGACTGTTAGAATGGGAAATGGAGCTAAGCATAGTATTTGAAAAGAGGTGGTCATAAAGTGGAGAGAATGACAGACCAGCATATGATAACAGTAAAGTAGAAATTATATACCTGCCTTGTTGTGGGTTTGAGTAGAAACTAGAAACTTTGAACACTTCCACCATTTTTTGGTATAGGAGAAATTGATCTTCTTCCCCTCCTTGGGCCAAGCCTAATCATAATAAGCCCAATAATATCTCTGAGCACTATGCCACTTCTAGTAGTTGAAAATGAAGTTGTTACACACATTTTTAAAATAATTAAAAACATCATTTTTTAAATTAAGAAAATTTAAAAATAAATACTTTTTCTCAAGCTTCACAATTATCTGAGGTGCATTTGTAAGAGGCTATAAATTTGGAAAATGAACCCATTCATTTCATTAGTAGAATCCTGGACAAGTGAATCTTTGCAACAGAAATAGTTTTTGAGTTGACCTAAATTGGAACTGTTTTAGTGTCAATAGTGATGTGACTCATTCATCAGAACCAAATTTGCAAATGACATGCTAAAAGTGAACTGGTACTGAGAATTCCCTCCTGAATCTTTAATGCTATAGACTTGCAAGAGTGTATTATGGCATAAGTGATACAGTGTTTTGTGATACAAGTATTGTTCTAGGACTCAAGCACTGTGGTCAATCATATAAAAATGACATGCACGCAATAACAAAAGCTTCATTTAAGTATTCAAATAGCTTAATCTTACTATGATTTCCTGATGATTTTTCAGATCTGTTAAAATAGCACACATCAATATAATAATTCTAAATTCAGCAATACACAAATTATTGTAATTTTTGTCTATATTAAAATCTTTAGAAATGTACAGCTTTCCTTTTAAATATTTATACTTTTTCATTTAAAATATTCATCCTTTCCAAGATTTTAATCTGAAATACATTTTAAGATTGTTTTGCAACAAACCTTTTGGATGTAATGGGCTAACAGAAAAGTTGACAAGGAGGAACAGACAAATACTTTATTATAATCAATGACTTTTAGTCAAGATATTTTGAACAGATTATAAAATAGCTGCCCATTTAGAACAACTGATAAACACATTGTGATTATGGTGTTTATGAAAAAGAATTTTAGGGGCTGGCCCAGTGGCACAGTGGTTAAGTTCACGTGCTCCACGTTGGCGGCCCGAGGTTCACAGGTTCAGATCCCGGGCATGGACTTAGCGCTGCTCATCAAGCCATATGTGGTGGCATCCCACATAAAACAGAGGAAGATTGGCACAGATGTTAGCTCAGTGCCAATCTTCTTCACACACAAAAAAGAATTTCATAGGTTGTCCACAGAGCTTAATGGTAGTACTAGTTCTTATAGAGAGCAAATTTCCTTCTACAATTAGACTCTAAACACAGGCTTATTTCTATGTTTCCTTGTAAGCAAAACCTACTCTCACTTTAGTGGAACAAAGAGCTAGTAAATCTAATTGAAAAGAAAAACTGGTTCTTCAGAATTTTTTAACTTCCATTTTACTTTCTATACATTTTTAAACCTTGAACCATCACATTTTAAAAACTTTAGCTCTCATAGGAATAAATTACTATGACAGCCATAGAGAAAGAGTCTGCTTCAAGGAGTTGCAACTAAGAGTCTTCACTTAGAGATAGGTTAGATTACATGAGGTCAACTTTACATACGTGTACCTATATTTTCTTACATCCTGCTACTAGTTTCACCTGGCATATAATCTGAGCTATTCTATGGAATTATCTCTGTCTCTTAGAAAGGATATATATTCTGATTTGGTGAACTTTTTAAGCATTGCTCTAGGGTTATATAAGTAGATGTAATAGACATTCAGAAAAGAAAATATTCATAATTACTGTGGACTCAACATAGCTGAGATATATAGATAAATTGTTGCTGTGTAGAGAAAAGTGAAAATACCCAAGATTTTCAAGGCAAAGTGAGTTCAAAGTACATACATTTTCAATCCAGATCCTATCGATAAAATGACTACTAGAAACAGACTTCCACTTTTAATTTGCTTTCTCTGTAATCAGGCAACTAAATCACTGGAGCTCTCTATTGGTGCAGAGATCACTTTTATCCCATTTAAAGCAGCTCATTTGCTTTGCCTTTCACTGCTTTTATTATCTCTGACTGGTATCCTTGCGCTTTGGGTTAGCACAATAAACAAGCAAGAAAAAAACTTTTCTGCAGTGTTGAGGATTAAAAAAAAATCAATCCTCACTGTTAAGACAATTTGGTTAAAAGTTTTATGTTACTTATTCCTACATAGCTATTTCAATACTTATTCCTTTTTTTTTTTAAAGATTTTATTTTTTTCCTTTTTCTCCCCAAAGCCCCCCGGTACATAGTTGTATATTCTTCGTTGTGGGTCCTTCTAGCTGTGGCATGTGGGACGCTGCCTCAGCGTGGTTTGACGAGCAGTGCCATCTCCGCGCCCAGGATTCGAACCAACGAAACACTGGGCCGCCTGCAGCGGAGCGCGCGAACCCAACCACTCGGCCACGGGGCCAGCCCCCAATACTTATTCCTTTTATAGCTACTGCTCTACTCACCAGCAACTATTAAATCAAAAGACTATGGTTTGAGTTTACTTTTGTGAATGGTGAAAAAGAATGGTCAATTTTCATTCTTTTACATGTGGCTTTCCAGTTTTCCCAGCACCATTTGTTGAAAAGACTTTCTTTTTTTCCATTGTATGCCCTCAACTCCTTTGTCAAAGATTAGCTGTCCATAGATGTGTGGTTTTATTTCTGGGCTTTCAATTCTGTTCCATTGATCTGTGCACCTGTTTTTGTACCAGTATGATGCCGTTTTGATTACTGTAGCTTTGTAGTATGTTTTGAAGTCAGAGATTGTGATACCTCCAGCTTTGTTCTTTTTTCTCAGGATTGCTTTTGAGATTTGGGGTCTTTTGGTGCCCCATATGAATTTTAGGATTCTTTGTTCTATTTCTGTTAAGAATGTCATTGGGATTCTTATTGGGATTGCATTGAATCTGTAGATTACTTTTAGGTAGTATGGACATTTTAACTATGTTTATTCTTCCAATCTGTGTGCATGGAATGTCTTTCCATCTCTTTATGTCGTCATCAATCTCTTTCAGGAAAGCCTTGTAGTTTTCATTGCATAGGTCTTTCACTTTCTTAGTTAAATTCACCCCCAGGTATTTTATTCTTTCTGTTGCGATTGTGAATGGTATTGTGTTCTTGAGTTCTTTTTCTGTTAGTTAATTATTAGAGTATAGAAATGCTACTGGTTTATGTAAGATGATTTTATGCCCTGCAACTTTGCTGTAGTTGTTGATTATTTCTAAAAGATTTCCAGTGGATTCTTTGGGGTTTTCTGTATATAAGATCATGCCATCTGCAAACAGCAAGAGTTTCACTTCTTCCCTCCCTATTTGGATTCCTTTTATTCCTTTCTCTTGCCTAATTGCTCTGGCCAAAACCTCCAGTACTATGTTGAATAAGAGTGGTGATAGAGGGACTGGCCTGGTGGCACAGCAGTTAAGTGCACACATTCTGCTTTGCTGGCCCCAGGTTCGCTGGTTTGGATCCCAGGTGTGGACATGGCACCGCTTGGCACACCATGCTGTGGTAGGCATCCCACATATAAAGTAGAGGAAGATGGGCATGGATGTTAGCTCAGGGCCAGTCTTCCTCAGCAAAAAGAGGAGGATTGGCAACAGTTAGCTCAGGGCTAATCTTCCTCAAAACAAAACAAAACAAAACAAAACAAAAACAAACAAACAAAAAAGAGTAGTGATAGAGGGCATCCTTGTCTCAGTCATGTTTTCAGGGGGATGGCACTCAGTTTTTGCCCATTGAGTATGATATTGGCTGTGGGTTTGTCGTATATGGCCTTTATTACGTTGAGGTAATTTCCTTCTATCCCCATTTATGAATCAAAGACCTTAAGGTAAGACCTGAGACCATAAGTCTTCTAGAAGAAAATATAGGCAGTACACTCTTTGACATCAGTATTAAAAGGATCTTTTCGGATACCAGGTCGTCTCAGGCAAGGGAAACAATAGAAAGAATAAACAAATGGGACTTCATCAGACTAAAGAGCTTCTTCAAGGCAAGGGAAAACGGGATTGAAACAGAAAAACAACCCATTAATTGGGAAAAAATATTTGCAAGTCACATATCTGACAAGGGGTTAATCTCCATAATATATAAAGAACTCACACAGCTCAATAACAAAAAAATCAAACAACCCAATCAAAAAATGGGCAGGAGACATGAACAGACATTTCTCCAAAGAAGATATACGGATGGCCAATAGGCACATGCAAAGATGTTCATCATCACTGATCATTAGGGAAATGCAAATCAAAACTACACTAAGATATCACCTTACACCCATTAGAATGGCAAAAATAACCAAAACAAAAAGTAACAAATGTTGGAGAGGTTGTGGAGAAAAAGGAACCCTAATATACTACAGGTGGGAATGCAAACTGGTGCAGCCACTATGGAAAACAGTATGGAGATTTCTCAAAAAATTAAAAATAGGAATACCATATGACCCAGCCATCCCACTACTGGGTATCTATCCTAAGAACCTGAAATCAGCAATTCCAAAAGTCCCATGCACCCCTATGTTCATTGCAGCATTATTTACAATAGCCAAGATGTGGAAGCAACCAAAGTGCCCATCAACTGATGGTTGGATAAAGAGGATATGGTATATGTATACAATGGAATACTACTCAGCCATAAAAAAGGATAAAATCATCCCATTCACAACAACATGGATGGACCTTGATGGTATTATGTTAAGTGGCATGAGCCAGATAGAGAAATACAATCTCTGTATGACTCCACTCATATGAGGAAGTTAAACATGTAGACAAAAAGAACAGATTAGTGGCTACCAGGGGAAAGGCGGGGTGAGTGGTTATGGACACAAAGGGTGAAGTGGTACACCTACAACACAACTGACCCAGTGGAGCAGTGGTTAAGTGCACACGTTCCGCTTTGGTGGCCTGGGGTTCACCAGTTCGGATCCCGGGTGCAGACCTGGCACTGGCTGCTGTGGTAGGCATTCCACGTATAAAGTAGAGGAAGATGGGCACAGGTGTTAGCTCAAGGCCAATCTTCCTCAGAAAAAAAGAGGAGGATTGGCAGCAGTTAGCTCAGGGCTAATCTTCCTCAAAAAAAAAAAAAAAACAGCTGACAATAATGTACAACTGAAATTTCACAAGGTTGTAAACTATCATGATTTCAATGAAAATTTTAAAAAAAGGAATATGGTTTGAGTAACTAACTACTTGATTGACGTCACTTTAGTTTTGAAAGGGAAAACAACAAAACAGTAGACATCTTACATTTTTCATTACAGAGACAGACACAAAGCAGTGAACATTGTGGGGAGAGGGTTCTTTCTGACACAGCCTGGTTTATGTGTTCATAGGTATCCCAATTAGTATTCTATTAACTGTTCTTTCAGATTTGAATGAGTGAAATATCAGTAGAAGTTTTTTCTTAGGTTAGTGTAATACTTCACCCTACTTTTGACAAGGTGAGAACAATGTGAGAGACATTTCTGTGTGATTATTAACACTTTTGATTCAGAGATTGTTTTCTTTTTCTTTTTATTTAGTTCATTATACTACTAATATTGGCCAGTATTCTTATTGAATACAGGATGGAAACATCAAAGTAATATCATTTGGTAATCATAGTATTTTCTTCTTGATATACAAAAATACTATTTTTTTCTGAAATGAGTACCTGTAATTTTAAAGGGATAATAGTTGGTTGTGAGTAAACTATAGTTTAAGTAAATATTGCTTTGTCATATTTTACCATTTCTCACAGACATTAACATTCTCTCTTGGAGACAAGTGCAGTATGACAGATAAAATATCCAATACCTCTTTCCAGTAGGCAAATAATATTTCATACTTCTTTGGATTGGTGAAATACATTGTGATAAAAATCTGTTTGTCTTTTATCTATATGTAGGTATATGCATATATATGTCTCGACAGTTTCTAAAGCACAGAAGTCCACTTCTATATACAATCATTTGTGGTAGTGATACTAGTTAGACGTGTGTTTTAGAATCCTAATACAAACTTTATCAAGACTTTCTCTTAGCTTTAAATTAATATTGGACTGTTAAAATGTAAAAGAAAAAAAAAGCCTATACTTTAAAGGAACATTCACTTTGATCAGAATTACCTACATTATTCAATATAATGCTTTAAATTAAATAGAAATAGCCAAATTATGAGGGACTAGGTACTGCTATTAGGACTACTGTTCCTTTACTTTTCCTTCTTAGTTTCCTTTAGATTAGTGGTTCTTAAAGTATGATTCCCTGACCAGCAGCAACAGTGTCACCTGGAAAGTTGGTAGAAATGCAAATATTCAGGCCCCATCTCTGACCTGCATGAGAAGGTCTGGAGCCAGGACCCAGAAATCTGTGTGTTTACAAGCCTTCCATGTAATCCCAATGTATGCAAAAATCATTTCTTCTGTCTTTCTGTCTTTCTCTCTATGTGTGTGTGTGTGTGTGTGTGTGTGTGTGTGTGTAATTTGTAGGACTACTGGACAAGGGGTATCAGATTGCTTCTTTTTTTTAATTTTTATTTTTTTCAGATGTACATCATATTTCAAATTCTGGATACATTACATCATGTTCACCACCCGAACAATAATTATAGTGCATCCCCTCACATGTGACCCTAATCACCCCTTTTGCCCTCCCCCCCCCTTCCCCAATGGTAACCACCAGTCCAATCTCCAATGCTATGTGGGGTTTTTTTGTCATTTTTATCTTCTACTTATGAGTGAGATCATATGGTATTTGACTTTCTCCCTCTGACTTATTTCACTCAGCATAATACCCTCAAGGTCCATCCATGTTGTCACAAATGGCTGGATTTCGTCATTTCTTATGGCTGAGTAGTAGTCCATCGTGTATAAATACCACATCTTCTTTATCCATTCGTCCCTTGATGGGCACCTAGGTTGCTTCCAAGTCTTGGCTATTGTGTATAATGCCGCAATGAACATAGGGGTGCAAGTATCTTTATGCCTTTGTGTTTTCAAGTTCTTTGCATAAATACCCAGCAGTGGAATAGCTGGATCATATGGTAGATCTATCCTTAATTTTCTGAGGGTACTCCAAACTGCTTTCCATAGTGGCTGGACCAGTTTGCACTGCCACCAGCAGTGAACAAGGGTTCTCTTCTCTCCACATCCTCTCCAACATTTGTTGTTTCCTGTCTTGTTAATTATAGCCATTCTGACCGGAGTGAGGTGATACCTCATTGTAGTTTTGATTTGCATTTCCCTAATAGCTAATTATGTTGAGCATCTTTTCATATGCCTGTTGGCCATCTGTATTTCTTCTTTGGAGAAATCTCTGTTCAGATCTCTTTCCCATTTTCTAATTGGATTGTTGGTTTTTTTTGTTGTTGAGCTGTATGAGTTCTTTGTATATTTTGGATATTAACCCCTTATCTGATATGTGGTTTGCACATATCTTCTCCCAATTGTTAGGTTGTCTTTTCGTTTTCTTGAAGGTTTCCTTTGCTGTGCAGAAGCTTTTTAGTTTGATGTAGTCCCATTTGTTCATATTTTCTTTTGTTTCCCGTGCCCAGTCAGACATGGGACTTGAAAATATGCTGCTCAGACCAATGTCATAGAGCGTACTGCCTATGTTTTCTTCTAGAAGTCTCATGGTTTCGGGTCTTACATTCAAGTCTTTAATCCATTTTGAGTTGATTTTTGTGCATGGCATAAGGGAATGGTCTACTTTCATTCTTTTGCATGTGGCTGTCCAGTTTTCCCAACACCATTTATTGAAGAGACTCTCCTTTCTCCATCGTATGCTCTTGGCTCCCTTGTCGAATATTAGCTGTCCATAAACATGTGGGTTTACTTCTGGGCTCTCAATTTTGTTCCATTGATCTGTGTGTCTGTTTTTGTGCCAGTACCATGCTATTTTGGTTACTATGGCTTTGTAGTATAATTTGAAATCAGGGAGTGTGTTACCTCCAGCTTTGTTCTTTTTCCTCAGGAATCCTTTGGCTATTCAGGGTCTTTTGTTGTTCCATATAAATTTTAGGATTCTTTGTTCTATTTCTGTAAAAAATGTTGGAACTTTGATAGGGATTGCGTTGAATCTATAGATTGCTTTAGGAAGTATGGACATTTTAACAATATTAATTCTTCCAATCCAAGAGCATGGAATATCTTTCCATTTCTTTGTGTCTTCTTCGATTTCTTTCAACAATGTTTTATAGTTTTCAGTATACAGGTCTTTCACCTCTTTCATTAAGTTTATTCCTAGGTATTTTATTTTTTTTGTTGCAATTGTAAATGGGATTGTATGCTTAATTTCTCTTTCTGCTACTTCATTGTTAGTGTATAGAAACGCAACAGATTTTTGTACATTGATTTTGTATCCCACAACTTGACCGTATTCCTTTATTATTTCTAAAAGTTTTTTAGTGGACTGTTTAGGGTTTTCTAGATATAAAATCACGTCATCTGCAAAGAGTGACAGTTTCACTTCTTCTTTTCCATTGTGGATCCCTTTTATTTCTTTTTCTTGCCTGATTGCTCTGGCTAGGACTTCCAATACTATGTTAAATAAGAGTGGTGACAGTGGACATCCTTGTCTGGTTCCTGTTCTTAGAGGGATAGCTTTCAGTTTTTCTCCATTGAGAATGATATTTGCTGTGGGTTTGTCATATATGGCCTTTATTATGTTGAGGTATTTTCCTTCTATACCCAATTTATTTAGAGTTTTTATCATAAATGGATGCTGTATCTTGTCAAATGCTTTCTCTGCATCTATTGAGATGATCATGTGATTTTTATTCTTCATTTTGTTAATGATTGCTTCTATATAACATTTATCCAGGAACTCTATTGTTGCTTTCTTGTTCCCTGCAGTTTTCCTTGTTGATTCATGACTTTATTCAGTGATAAGATGAAAATTCCTATCTTCACTGACCAATCCACTGAACCATCATATTAATTCAACTGTATTGCATCCTTGAAAGTAATCCTTTCAATGTAAGTCTTAAGTCTTTTCTCATTGTCTTTGAAAATATTATTCTAATATTAATACAAATATGAAAACAATGGATAAGTTCTCCTTCTGTTCCTACAGTCAGAAGGACCATAGAGTGTTGGTAGGGAGAATAATTATACTGTATTATACAGTATTTATTCACAGTTGTTTGTGAAATCTTGGCAACTCATTTATTTTGCCTTACATTCCCAGGTGAATTTAACCAATTGAATAATGGAATTACCTTTGTTTTGATTTTAATTTTTACTATAGTCCAGTACATTATAGGCACACTAATATTAATTGCGATGGAAAAGGTGATAGCTTTACAGATAGGTAAATTGGAAGAAGGCAGAGAGTCAGAGCAAGATTTATGTGCTCTGCAAAATAGTGAACTACTTCTGATCTCCACATTTGGAGAAGAATAATCAGGAATTTCAGATTTTGTGCTTCTCTTTGAGTTTATCTGGCAAATTATTGAATGATTTCTGCCCTGAATTTGAACTTTTAGTACATGAAAACATAGCTGTATACTTCATGCTCAAGAAACACACTTTCTGTAACTAAGTAGTATACTGTACCTATGACAGAAACATAAATAATGTGGATGATTTTTGTTAGAATTTTCTTACCTTTAGTATGATAGTCATCCAAAGTTTATATTTAGCCTTGTTTTTTGGTTCAGCAATTTAAATTAAATTTCCCAACATGTTTTCTAACTTTTTTTGTCTTTAGTATATAAGTATTTGATTCTGCTGTATGAGGTATAACAGATAAGTGCTAAGCCATAATCCACACATGAAGATGTCTTATTGTTTTAATGTCATATTTGAAATTTGTACTTATAGTATTGTATTGATATTGTGCATTACATGAAAATGGATAGTAAATGTACCAGAGAAGCATAACATTACTCTCAAATCTTGATTATCCATGTTAATAGACGTGAGCATTGGTGGAGGTTTGTGTAGATTCCAGATCAATATAAATCACTTATATTTATTCCATCATGACATCTATTTCAATATATTTTGTGTGCTCATATATGTCCATATGTGTATATGTGTTTGTATGGGTATCAGAGATTTATTTTTATGATTATGCTTTTTTCTAAGGATATTTTTTAAAAGTTCTAAATTGCATTTCCTGTGCATATAGCTGTAGAGGTAGTTGGTGAGATGGTAGCTCAGAATTCCTTGATTGATAGTGAGATGTTAATTCTATAGAAAAATAGGCTTGATTTAAAAAATGAGTCTATGTAGTTGTGGACAGAGCAAGGTAAAAGAAGAAAAAGTAACTGGTTATGAAAACCCTGATTTTGATAGTTAAGTAATATATTGCTGAACCAAGGACACTTTTTCCCACATTTAGCAAGCTGGACTCACTGTGACTTTTTTAAATAAGAAATACTAGACCTAAAATATTCTATTTGTGTATTTTTTTAAAGCTCTCTAGGAAATCCTGAAGACCAGAAAATTTGGGTATCATTTACACAGGTAATCAAGCATCAATTAGATAGTTGCACAATGATAATCGGTTTTCCAACAGCACTTTTATAGTGTAAAGTGAAGTTAAACTTTAGACCTCTTTATTCTTCTTTGCAAGATCTTACTATGATTCTGTCTGGGAAATAAAGTTCTGTCCCTTCCCTTCCTTCTCTAATATCTATGAGCAGATCTGAGATGTAAAGTGAGACTTCCTGTTTCTTGATTTGAAGGACCCCTTTTTGATCAAGACCTCCTGCCTTCTGGCAACTGACTAGTAAACTTAATCATGTCTTTGGATGGCTTTATTTGCACATGAAAATCCTGGAAACTTTTATATGGAAAGGAATTTGATAACTTCAATAATGTCAGTGTACCAATGTAAATGATCTGCTTTGTTCTCAGATCATTGGTGATTAAAGGTATAGATTTAAATGGAGATTTTAAATTAAATTTAAATTTAAATTAAATGGGGCCTGGGATTAGGCCATTGAATTTTTAACCTTTAACTAATATTGACAAAGAAAATTTGCCATTAAGGAAAGGAAAATTGCCATTTGCAAAAGAGATTTCCATATTAAAAATGAATTTGGGACCTTTTTTATATCAATTAAAATTGTATAGTTTACATGTGACATTTCTAAAATATTTCTTAGATAAATGATTGATCTTCCTAAAGCTTTTACATGAAGCCAGCCAATGTCATGAATTAATACTTTTCCAGATCCAAGAATTTGCAGATAACAAACTTTGTTAGCTTCAAATAATTCAGTGATAATTCTAGAAAAAAAAATTAGAAAACAGGCATGTCAGTTCTTACTGCATATTCTGTCCTTCATATAGCATCTTGCTCTTTCCAGTGTCCTAAAGACATTATATAGATCATTTCACTTAATGAATGAATGACCAAAATCCAACAGCCTGATGTGTAATCAGTTCAGCCCATTCATCTTTAAGGATTGATTTGGATATTGACATAACTGATGAAACTGTATGAACATTAGTAATTAATGTGGCTTAAAATGAAACAAACATGATGTGGGCCATTTCATCATATAATAAAAGTAAATATTCTTCTATTTATGTTTATGGAGATTTCATATAGAGAAACAGAATAGGTTTAATCTTCTCACTGACACAGATCTGCCCTTGCTTAATTGGACTTTTGCAAAAATGCTTGGACTATCAAAGTTGGTTCTACAGATGTCAAATAAAATGATTCTGTTTGCTGTAGTTCTACTATGGAAATATACAACACTAAATTCTAAATATTCAGATTCTGTTCTAATTCTTTTCAGATTCTATTTTCATAATTCTCTTCTATTCTATTCAAATTCTATTCTAATAACTCCATAGATAGGCAAAATATGAATACTGTCTATATAAATCTATCTTAAGCTTCATATAATTTTTATTTCTGGATTCAGGAAAGAATGCCTAAACTCAAAGCTACGTCTATAATGAACCTTATTTACTTTCCTAGATTTATTTGCTTAGATAGCTTGTTCGAAGATCCATTTAGTAACTGTCATTGTACGTAACTACATAATAGTGTAATTATATTTAATTGCATTTATAGTGTTTAAAATTTTAATTTCCTGACACCTCCCCAACTGTAAAGATTTCTGAGCATATCACATTACACATCTGCAGAAAACATTTTTTAAAGCTCAGGAATCTTATGCCTTTATATATTCTTGCTCTCATTTTGGAGACAAATTTAGTAGTTTCATTTGTTTTTCATTTTAAACTAACATTCATTATCTCCTTCAACCAACATTTCTTAAAGGGTTACTTGGCACATAGAAGAGGTAATGAATTAGGTGCTATCCTTATCCTCAAGCAATTCAAGGAATTCATACCCTAATAATGAACTTCAGTAATATTCTTTAAAATGAGAGCAGTAATATATATGAAACTGAATAATATATAAGAATACTGTGATGCTTTTGGATTAAGATGGTATACATTACTTTTAAACATTATGCTCTTCAGTCAGTTGGGTCTAACACACACAGACATGCTCTCTGATCTCACTTTAAATTCATGGCAGTTAACCTCAGTGATATACTATGATTATTTCATGAATAAAATTTATACCACCAAATTAGTACAATCATTATAGTATTTACTTGAAGTAATATTGAGAAAGGCCACAATTTTATATCAAAAATATTACAACTCTAACAAATCCCTGAGAATGCCTGTTTGCATGCACCAATGGATCTAACAATTTTGACATAATCATGGCGGCTTTTATTTCACTTATAGATTTAAACATGATTACATACATTGATAATTTACTTCCTCGTATTAATTTTGTTTACATCAAAGTTAAGTCTATTTTTAACTTTTTCATATGCTTTAGGTATAACACTGATTTCAAGATGCTAACCTTTTCTCTCAATAATTTGCTTGCTTTCTAGTTGGTCTACTGACTTCACAATGTCTGAAATCAGATTTAGCAATCTCACTTGGGATCAAGTTGTAACACTGGATCAAGTGTTAGATGAAGTAACTCCAATTCATGGAAGGGGGAATTTCCCCACGTTGGAGGTAAAACCAAAAGATATCATTCATGTTGTGAAAGATCAACTGATAGAGCAAGGAATTATTGTTAAAGATTCCAGATTAAATGGTTCCACAGCAAGTTATATACTTGCAAGCCACAATGGAATCAGCTATAAGGATCTGGATATTATTTTTCGTGTTGAACTACCAAGTGATCAAGAATTTCAGGTTGTTAAAGATGCAGTTCTAGGTTGTCTCCTGGACTTTTTACCAAAAGGTGTAAAAAAGGAAAAGATCACCCTAAAGACCATGAAAGAGGCTTATGTGCAGAAGATGGTCAAAGTTTGCAATAAGCATGATCGTTGGAGTCTCATCTCTCTTTCAAATAACACTGGTAAGAATGTAGAGCTAAAATTTGTGAATTCACTCAGACGACAATTTGAATTTAGTGTAGATTCCTTTCAAATTGTTTTGGATCCCATGTTAGACTTCTACAGTGACAAAAATGCTCAGCTAACCAAAGAATCCTATCCTGTTGTGGTAGCTGAAAGCATGTATGGAGACTTCCAAGAAGCAATGACACATTTGCAATACAAACTTATATGTACCAGAAAACCTGAAGAGATTAGAGGTGGCGGCCTTCTGAAGTACAGCAACTTGCTGGTTCGTGACTTTAAGCCAGCTTGTGAAGCAGAAATCAAGATCCTGGAACGTTATATGTGTTCTAGGTTTTTCATTGATTTTCCTGATGTAGCAGAACAGCAAAAGAAGATTGAATCGTACCTCTGCAACCATTTCATAGGAGAAGAAAAGAGCAAGTATGACTACCTTATGACCTTGCATGGAGTTGTGAATGAAAGCACTGTTTGCCTCATGGGTCGTGAAAGAAGACAGACACTCAATATGATCACCCTTATGGCTTTAAAAGTACTTGGAGAACAGAATATTCTACCCAATACAGACAATGTAACTTGCTTTTATCAGCCTGCTCCATACTTTGCTGCTAATGGAGGATACCCTTCTTATTATGTAATATCTGGACCACCACCTGTTTTCTTTCAGCCATACTACCCACTGCACTTTCATGTGCCAAATTGTACAGTTTAAAAAACACACATACAATAGAAACTTTGCTTTAATTAAACATCTCTCAAAAGCAAGTTTCCAAATTCCATAAATGTAAGATCTCTTTTTATTTTTATGCAATTGCTAACTATTTTCCATCAATTATAGCTTAAACCATCATAATAAATACAATATCATCTGTGAACTGACCACTTTAAGTGGTTTTCAGATGTTATTGATTAGCTATAATAACTTTCCAATGTCTTGGAACACTTAAAATGATTTTCAAATATTACTAGCTATTTCTTGACTTTCAGATTTGCTGTGACACATACAGATACCTGCCATTTGACTAAAATATAAAAGGAAAGACTTATGTTTTAAATTCCAGAGGTACAGTAAAGACAAGTGCTAACATTTTTGTATTTAATCAATTCCTTTATGTTTACATCATTACCATCGGTGAATTTTCATTAGTTAACAGAAATGCCTAATTTCAAAGACAACAGATTCAGAAGACATTAAAACCCTGGACTTTTCAAGCATTTATTTCTTCCCAGTTAAATTGGATTAGATACAAAATCCTAGTATAGTTTGAAGTAACACTGAAAAATAATGGTTCTGGAAAACAATGGACATTAGTAATTTATCAACTATCAAGTAAGTTAGTTAATTTGTGGATCTGAAGAATAATACCATCCAGCTGTACAACCAATACTGTACCCAATACAGATTTCTTCATTTTTCCCCCAAATAAGTTGAAAAGAATGAAAATGACCAGCTCTGAATGTGAAAATTTTCTGTCATCATCTGTTAAAAAGAGACTCTAAAACGCAAATAGCAAAAAGCAGAAGTTTTTAGCCTTGGCATTTACGATTTTTCTCACCTGTTTGACCAACATCTTAATATATCTGGAGACATTCAGTGTTAGTAAGTGAAAATATTTTCATTATTACTAAATGAAGCACTTTTTTCATTTTGCTCTTACCAAAGATCATTTCTAACAAGCCACTTAAGTGCCTCCTCATGTGAGTTTTTGCATAACACTATAATTTATTCAACAATTGCATATGTTCATCAGGTATCTGAATATCTACTTACTACATCAAATATGCTACTAGCAAATCTACCATCAGGATTAAAACATAATGAAGAAAATAATCCATGACCAATATTATCTGAGATGACAGAAGGGGTGCTGTCCTGAATGAAGATAAATAAGACCTTCAGAAAACTTCACTACTTTCACTTACTTCTGATTTTTTATGAGTTTCCATCTCAGTTTTCACTGACAATCACAAGTTTTTCCATCACAACATGATCCAACAGTATTCTGAGAATTTGTCAGTTGTAGACTACACTTAATATGTCTTCTCTGTATTACAGTATTGAACACAAGAAGTACACCAAATATGGCATTTTTAAATACCAATATTTCTGAGATGTTTTATACCACAGCACCACTGGCCATCAGTATATTTTTAAAGAATTATATTTAAAAAATATATGTATTTATGTGTCTGTATACACACATATATATCAGTCCACACAACCCTAAGGCTTTAAAACATTATATGGATTCACCTCCTTGCTTGGGACAAACAAAGAATTTATAAATGCTATATTAAAGAGAAAATTCAGTAATCTGTTGACATAATGTATTGGCTGAAAATGATTGATCTTTCGGCCCTAAGGGTACTCTAGAGAGTGCTTATACGTAGAGCTAAAGGAGTTGATGCTATATTAACAGTACCAAAAAACAATTCCAAAAGATACAGGAAAAGTATTTAAGACTAAAATAACTATGATGGTGATGAGTCACTTGTAAAGGCATTTTACGCCGATGAGCAGAATGCTGAAGCTGTTTGGAAACATCTTATGCCCGATGTTCTCCCTTAGCTTCCTTTGGTCCTGTTGAGAATTTAAATTCTTCCTCCCTAAAAAGCAATTTCCTTATGGTGTTCTCCTAAAGCTTTAAATCCTGCTTGAAGAGTGGTCTGAAAGCTTTGTGCTTCTTCCATTTCAAGCATGTGTTTCCATTTTGGTAAAAGAGGTCAGAATTGGCATGTAATATTTTCTCAAGAGAGAGAGAAGCCAAACTTGTTGAATAAGAATGATATCACTAAAGAGAAAGCTATAGCTTTCTCTCTCGTGGTGGTCTTTCTGTACATACCATCACCAAGCTAGGCTGTCTTTTGCTCCCAACCAAGCAGAAAAATATTTATCTTTAGTAGTGCATGAGTATCTCTCCAGGATTAGGCTGGTTGCCTTGAGAAGCAGTGTTGTCTCATTCTGTTCATTAGGATAATAAATGGAAAAGTTTTTCTATAAATAAATGAGTGGTAGACTCTTGGCCTAAAGGAGTTCATAGAAATTAGTTAAAAAATCTAACTCTAGAACATATGTCATCTCATTACAAGAGATAAATGGTATTGTCTTTTCCTCTTTTATTTTATTCAAATCCAAGACTGAGTCTTGGTTTACGAGTTGTTGTTTTCTCCCCGAAACCTAACCAAAAGCAAAAAAGAAAACCTTTTTGGTATAGTTCTAGCATTCATATCAGTGGAACATCTTCAGTGTCAGTTACAGATACATATTTTTTAAACCAAAATATTACTGCATTTCACAAATCCACACATTATCATCAAAGTTCTACTAATAGAGTATTTGTAATTTTTAAATTCAGAGATTCTTCTAATAGTGACTGATGTCCAGTTTAGTCAAAGAAAGTTGAAGAGAAGGATTAGCTAGTTGTTTTAAAGGAGAGAGAGCCCAGCTAAATTAAAGACAAACTTCCAGAGCCAGAACAGTTGTGAACTTCTCGAAAAAATTGAGAAGGCATCCTGGGCACAAATAGCATTTTTGTATATCACCTCAGAAAGGCTCTATTAAAATGCATCCAAATTAAAGAGTTTTTAAAATTTGTCTTTACCACATTTTAGTTTTAGGCATTGATAAAAATATCAATATACAAAATGCTTGAGATATGATTAACACTCCTTTCGGTGGATCTATTATCTGGAAGTATTCAAGTTACAAAATACAGGAAGTTAAAGTATATAATTGAGAAAAATTTTGCAATTTTAAAGTTTGTAATGCTTTTCAAAATTATATTGATCTATCAACACAGCACTTCCATTTATAGAGGATTTAAAAAAATAATTGACTCTGTAAATTAGCCTTAAAGCAGCATTGAGAGATATGTGAGACCACAATTTGGTAAACATTCTTACGAAAACCATTTTGGCAAGGCATAAAGCTCAGCATTTTAACCTGCTCTGGGGCTTATTTGCTTTACTATCATAAAAGAAAGTACATTTAATGATGTTTTATTTTTAGTTCTGCTGTCATTATTGTGGTTACATTCTATATGTTGTAATGTTAAAATTTACGTAATAAGTATTGGAAATTGTGTTACTGATCCACAGCTTCATTTTATGAATATTTTTTCAGCGTATATAGCTGGAGGTAGCTTTGTTGGGGCATCAGTGTATGGCTCTTAAGTGCTTTCTTAAGGAACAGTTTTCCTTGAATTTTGTGAGTTTGAGCAAAAACATACAATTTAGAGTATGTGCTATCTGGAAACCGATTTAACATGTAACAGGTGACCTTTAAGCTCAACAGTTACGAGTTTTGCTTTACTTTAATATGGGGGAATGTGAAGTTATTTTTCACGAAATTTTTGTGTCTAACGTAGTGCTACATGGATTGCATTAGTGTTTGAAACAACAACGGAAACCTCTTTTTATTTAGATGTAGCCCTTGAAAGAGCAACGGAAAATTTATAGACGAATTTTTTTGTTTGTATGCTTTTTATGACCCCTCAAAATAGCAAACTCCCTATTCTAGAAAAAGAATACCATAAGATATACCTTTCAGAACTTCAGGGCCAAAACGTTACCCCCTGTAAATGCATAAGTGGCCTAAGAGAGAGGTGTCTTGAGAGGGCCCTCTCTGCAAAATTTTCTCTTATGGCTCCGAATTAAAAGTGATGGACTGACTAACCCTGTTAAATCCAATTCAAGTAGTTTCTTGATGATTTATGACAAGTCACTTGTTATACATTCTAGACTGATGGTAGAATTGAACCATTCTTTAAAATTCTAATGAGCAGTCCACTTTATATTGGTCCTTTGGCTCGACTAGAGAACCCAGAAGGCTAAGATTTAATTCTTACTTTGGCTTTTGTACAGCCCTGGAGATATCAGTGTCGGAGACTGGTCTCTGTGAAAATGACAATAGAGAGTGGTATGAGTGTTCACACTAATATCTTATTCAGCAGTTTCATTCTTATTATATGAAGACAACATAAAAAAAGACTTTTCTATATAGAATGTGGCTTCAATCTCAAATGGAAAAATAATAAATCGATTGTAATTAATTTGTAAAATCAGAATTAGAAAAGGAATTCCCCCCAAAAAGAAATTCCAATATATTTGTAGTAGTCACTTCTAAAATGTTTCTTTAAAATAAAAACTGGTATTATATAGCCATTAACATTTAAAATTTGTTTTAAAAAGTTTTACAAATGTCCACCTCCCCCTAATAAAATTCAGTAGTCAACTCAAGTATATATTAGTGGATATTTGAATAAAGAGGATTAAAAATGTTCTTTAAGCCTTACATATGGCCTCTTTGAACAAAATTCTACATAAATTATTTTCTTTATGGTTTGGGGAGTTTTGTATGGTAGCTTTGGGACCCCTAGGATTAAATGCCTTCAAAGAGCAATGGTTGCTTAGGCAGTGAACTCCAAATAACTTTTTTCTTATTGCAACTTCTCAAGATTTATTATCAGGTAAAATGCTTTCAGATAGTGTCAACAGGTAAAAAATGTATATTATAACAGTTGTTAAGGTTAAAAGTCTACTTCTGTTGAAAGCACCTAAATACATATTTAAAGTGAAAGGCATTATCTTTTTCTAGGTAAATAATATATGTACTGAAATAGTAACCATATCAGAAAAGTTATCTGCTTTAGAAATGTAGAGGACTATATTTAATATACTATAAATAGATTTATATAAAATCTAATGCCTGTTTACTAAGTCAAGGAGAGTACCTCTATAGAAGAGAGATACAAATTGTAATCCTGACAGTTTACAAAAAGGGGGCACATAATCCATTTTCATGAAGAGCATGTTTTGAATTCCTCCTGTTTTTCTTTCACATTTTCATTGTTTACCTAAATGATACCTCTCTGTGCTCACACTGATGAGATGCAAAAAAGATGAAGTCTAGGGACAATTTATTACTGTATTACCAAAAGATAAAATGACACCGTTCTAAGTTTAGTTCCTAGTGAGGAGAGAGTCTAGAAATGTCAGAATTATTGACTCAGGTAGGATTGTGATCAATAGATGGTCCCATTCCAGAGAATAAAGCTTTCACATGTGCATTGTGGAGAATCCAATTAGGATCTCTGATTTTTCAGGATTTCGCTTAACCATATAAGTAGTTACACTAACTACTTGTTACACTAGTAGATACACTAAGATAAACAACAACACTTGAATTCAATGGCCATGATTCTAGAAGATAACAACTCACTTTTCAGTTCTTTAAGAACCCTGGAATTCTAGGCACTAAATGTGAAGAAATCACTTATATGGCTTACATATCATTCAGAGTCCAGACTGTATAAGTTATAAACTAACTTTTTTTTAGTAAGAAATAGTCAAAATCATTTTAAGCATTGTTATGTGCTCTTGTATAATTCTTGGGAATTTTTTAAAGTTAAATAAGTTGCATTGCAGTTTTAATTAGTATATAAAAAATTACAAGTCAAGCCAATTAGACTTTTTTAACAACAAAAGCCACATATCAATTCAGATATAATACATTAAATTATATGTTAAAGTATGCAAACTTACAAAATATTTAAATTCCTATAGAGTTAATTTTATGTTGAAATATAAAACTATGAATAGGTGATTCACCTTCATTAATTATAATGTAGTATCACATTTGTTGAAAAATTTCAGTATATTTCATTGAAAAACCTTAAGTGTTTTCAATAAATATTAGAAATAACCTGTTGGATTATCTGAATTTTCCAGATCTCAATCCATTATAATTCGAGGATGTTGTCCTATAGCTGTCTTTTCCAATTTGTCCTTAATTTTCTTTAAGTTCCCAATTTACAAATGAGTAATGCTGAAACATAAGGTGACATAGCAGACTCTTGCTTGCTCTTTAAATAAAGATATTCTGTTTTAAAACAAATCCCATATATCCCTAAAAAGCTCATCTACTTTATATCCATACACTGGCACCAGATTTAATTGAAATGTAAAATTCACTTTGATGGCTGTGACTGTTTCATCTTATATAGTCCCTAGATTGAGTGACATCAGTCTTAGTAACATCCTTCCAGTTTGAAAAGCATGCGCAAGTAGAAAGTTCTTTAAGTTCTTCTGAATGTAAATAAATGTCTCAACCTGAAAAACAAAGAATTAAGGCAATTGTCCAGATGATTAGGACAGAAACATGTCATTAAGTAATGAACAAGGAAAAGTGGACCTAAATTATTTATGATCCTAGTCATTGAATAACTGCATTTTCCCCATACTGATCAGACCAAAAGTAACTACTGGATATGAGAAAAATCCTACAATACCATTTCACTAGATATAAAACAATTTGTCAGATAAAGAATACATTTAAAGTTAGAAGATAAGCAAACAAATTGAATCCATAAGCATTTATCTTAAAGATATGTTTCAAGTTTGAATTAAGTCAAATCCAATTGTTTAGCATTAAAGAAAATATTAGTGAAAGAAATTATAGTCATTGAGTAGGAAATGAAACATGTAACTGTAGTTGCCCAGCACCCAGTAAAATTGCTAATATGATTTCCTACACTACTACAAGAAGGCAGTCTTACATTTTAACTTTAAAAAATTCAACATTTTAGGAAAGCAGTAAATATAAATAGTTTTATAAATGTTTTACGTGCCTTTTTAGCCTTATACTTCACATCACCAATTTTAATCTTTTACTGCAAAAATTTTGAACTGTTCTTAAGAACTTACTGTTTCTGTAAATGAAAATTTCAAAAGTATTAATGGAGCATCTAAGAGATGACTGAAATGTCCAGAGCTGAGTGAAACGTATCTTTGCTTTAATGTTGACTATATGTTAAATCATATTAGTTTTTTTTTTACCATGTTACTGCTCATATAATTTCTGAGACATGTAAGTGCTTTTTTGAAAAATCTGTTTTACTGTTGACCAAAGCATAATATTATTCGAACAGTGCAGGGTCTTTTTGGTGGAAGCTGTTTTTAAGTGGATTATACCATGATAATTGTACTCTTATTATTTGTCTAATAGCTTATACCTGTTTCATTTGCTTTGTTATGTACTTTTGTGCTCTCTGTGGAAAAGCATTATAGAGATTCTGTTATTAGATTAAATGTGTTTTTGAAATAAAATCACTGTGAAACATGCAGCAATGTGCCAACTGCAAAATGGGTAAATGCTTATTATTTCAAATACCAAATCAATCATTTGCAGTGTGTCCAAAAAATTACTCAGAAAGGAGCTTTACCCTGGAATTTGTACAGAATCCCCATTGACAATGGGGAGGGACTGACCTTCAGTATACTATAGCTCTATATAAATGACTTTTACCATTTATAACAGATTATATTCATATAGTATATTTTTTCAAGCACTGTAACATTTCATTTTGAGCATTAGTAGAAACGTGATTCATTTATTTTGGGACCCCTGACAGTGATGCCGTTAAGGTGCTTGCATATTATGAAATTTCTGATCAGGCTTGGTGATTGCTGTACTTGTCCTCCCCCTACATTATTTCCAATGTTAAAACAAAGTGAAGACACATTTTGCGCATCCCTGCCAAAACGGATCTTGTCCTTAGTAGGAATATCTAAAATATTGCATGATTTCTTCAAAGATATGCTTTGTTCATTTTTTCTTAAAATTTTAGTCTTTACGTATTTAAAAATAAAATTGTAGAAGACATAAAAAGATGAGCAGTATCCTATTTCCCATCACTGCTCATATCACGTGTTGTCCTTAGCTGCTTCCATATTCATCTGTCATATCTGGTGTTGTTACAGAATCCCTATTTTTTAAACCACAATTAGTTATCATGGAAAGAATTACAACCTTAAAAATATAATTTTAACAATATGATCAAACAACAAACTGGGTCTCCTTTAGAATATACATGCGCCTGTGAAATGGACTCCACATTTCTTCAGCTCTTTATTAGAGATGCCCTCCCTCCACATCCACACATATAAGGATACACAAATGTATCAGGTACTTAACATACGTGTCACGGAGGAAAATCCCCTCTCCAGTTTCAAAAGGAGCCTGAAAACTGATATATGAGAATGGTCTTAGGTTATAGTTAAAATATTTAGTTTAAACTGATCATTTTTTTCTAGGCACACAAGAGATGGGTATAAGACAGTGGGCTGAACTGAGAGACATTACCAACTAATAGAAATTTTTTTTAAAAAACCAGAAGTCATCTGAGAGTAGTTCTATGGGAAGGTAATTATATTCTTATAGGTTTTCTGGTGCCTTCATGGATTATAAAGGAGACCCAAAACTCACCTAACAACTCTTGTCTGGGCATGTCTGTCTTTCAAAACTTATTCACAGAGTACTATCTTTGGAGTGGTGACTTCTGTGATCCACCTCAATGCCTAAAAGAAATAAATTTGAACCTCACCATTGGGGAAGCCCTCAGGGAAATTGTTAAGTATGGCTTTGTCACTCCCTTCCAAAGACTCAGGCCCCTACTGTGCATTTGACTCTGCATCCTAGCACTTCACACCCTCACCACTTCACCTAGCTCATACATTTATATCCTAATGTGATTTCCCTTCCATGGGCTGTAATCAATATATCCCTCCTTCAAAATGTTAATGACCTGTGGTATCATCTTCTGTCAAGCAAATTAATTCTTTTAACATATCATGTGAAACGTCGAGGGTGAAGTCAGTAAAATAGTGGAGTAAGGACTTCCAGAAATTCAATTATTGATAAAAAACTGAAAAAATCCACAGCCCCAAGTGGCCCCAGCTCAGACCCCATATATATATAATATATAATATATTATATATATAAATGCATATATATACATCTTCTTTGTCCATTCATCAATTGATGGACACAGATTGCTTCCATATCTTGGCTGTTGTAAATAATGCTGCAATGAACTTTGGGGTGCATATATAGTCATGACCACATAATGTCATTTTCATCAGTAATGGGCTGCAAATACAATTCTAGTCCTCTAAAATGAATACCATATAGCCTAGAAGGTGACATCAGCAACATGGCAGAGTGAGCTGTTCCCTTGTCTCTCCCCCTGTGAATTACAACTAAATGGACATCCATTGACCAAAGGAGGACACTCACACAGCACAACAGGATGCCTGAACAACCCATGCAGCTGTAACTCTGAAGGTGGAGGGACTGGGTCCCTGGGAAGCAGTGGAGATAGGTGAGCACTCCCCTACTGCCCTCTGGAAACAGTGAGCCAGGTCATGGGTCCTCTCACAGCAAGAGGAGACAGGGACAGCCCAGAATACAGGCAAATGCTATACTGGCCTATGGGAGCACACACTGTATTGCAGCATCCCAACCAATGAGAGCACACACTGGTGTGACTGCGAGAGGAGACAGCAGCAGCCCTGTGAGCTTGTGCAAATGCTATCCTAGCTGGGAGTACCCATGGTGCTGCCATGGCCCTGCCAGTGGAAACACACCTTGGTGCAACTGTAAGAAGAGGTGATGGCAGCCCTGTGTGCATGCATGAACACTTTCCCAGCCTACAGTAGCACCCACCGTACCACAACAGCCCCGAGTGGCCCCAGCTCAGGCCCCATGAAGAAGCCCCATCCACCAAGCATAGTGGCCAGCGTGATTGTAAGTGGAGGTGGTGGCAGCCTGGCACATGCCTGAGCAACATCCTGGCTTGCAGGAGCACCCTCCATGCCCACACAACTTCCAGCAGCTGGCATGGGATCAGAAAGACAACTCCTGATTGCCCCCAGTGGTACCAGGTGGAATCAGGGACCCAATACTACAAAAAATGTGCCAGCAAAGACTTAGTGCATCAAACATCAAGAAAAACTACTGACATAATTGAGAGCAGAAGGAAAATTACAAGTCTCCAGAAACCAACCCTGAAGTCACAAAAATTTACAATGAAAATGACAAAGTCAGAATACCCATCATAAAGAAATGCAATGAGTTACAAGAAAACTCAGGCAGTTCAATGAGCTCAGGAGTAAAATTAATGAGCAGAAGAAATACTTCACCAAAGAGATGGAAACTTAAAAAAAAAAAAAACATAGATTCTGGATATGAAATAAACATATAGTAAATTTAAATATCTAGAATCCTTAAAAAATAGAGCTGATGTTATGGAGGAAAGAATTAGTTAATTAGAGGATAGGAATACAGAAATGCTTCAGGTGGAGGAGGAGAGAGTACTAAGATTTAAAAATGAAGGAATTCTTCCAGAAACATCTGACACAATTAGGAAAAACAGCATAATGATTATAGGTATTCCAGAGGGAGAAAGGAAGAGAGAAATTATTCAAAGAAAAAATCACTGAGAACTTCCCAAACCTGGAGGAGCAACTGGACTTACAAATACATGACACTAATAGAACTCCTAATTAAGTCAATACAAAAAGATCTTCTCCAAGGAATATAATAGTAAAACTGCCAAAAGTCTACAAAAAACAAAACATATTAAGGGCAGCAAGACAGAAGAGAATAATCTACAAAGGAATGCCCATCAGGCTTTCAGTGGATTTCTTGGCAGAAACCTTACAGTCTAGGGGAGAATGGAATGATATATTCAAAATACTGAAAGACAAAAACTTTCAGCCAAGAATATTCTATCCATTGAAACTATCCTTCAGATATGGTGGAAAAAGAAAAGCTTTCCCAGATAAACAAAAGCTAAGGGAGTTCATTGCCACTAGACTTCCCTTACAAGAAATGATAAAGGAAGCCCTCATACCTGAAACAAAAAGGCAAAGATCCACAAAGCACTGAGCAAAGAGATAGACAAAATCTGAAAACTGAGAGTCTCTATCAGAACAGGTTAGCAAACACTTAATTATAACATTAAAGATAAAGGCAAGGAAAGCAGCAAAAATAACTATAAACACTTCAATTTAGTCAAAAGCTCACAATACAAAACAGAATAAATTGTGATAACAATAACTCAGAAAGGGAAGAGGAAAGTGATGGTACCTGATTAGGCTAATGGAGGTAAGAGTCTATCATAAAATGGATGATCTCATCTATAAGATGTTTTATACAAATGTCATGGTAACCACTAAACAAACCAAAAAGAAAAAAGCAGAGACACAATTCATAAATAAGGAGAAAACTGAGAAAACCAGCAAACTTAAATGGAAGTCAGAAATACAAAGAAAGGCAAATAATGGAAATATAGAACTGGAAAATAAAAGATAAAATGGCAGTATTAAGCTCTCATATATCAATAATTACTTTAAATGTAAATGGATTGAATTCTCCAATGGAAAGACACAGAGTAGCTGGATGGGTTAGAAAACAAGACCCAAAAACATATTCCCTCCAGGAAACGTATCCCAGCTCTAAAGACAAACATAGGCTCAAAGTGAAAGGATGGAAGATCATACTGCAAGCAAATGACAAACGAAAGAAATCAGGTGCTGCCCTACTTATACAAAGCAGACTTCAAGATAAAAAAAGACAATGAGAGACAAAGAGGAGCAGTATACAATGATAAAGGGGAATTTCCACCATGAGGACACTTATAAATATATATGCACCTAAGACAGGAGCACTAAAGTATATAAAGCACCTATTAATGGACCCAAAGGGAGAAATTAACAGCAATACAATAATAATAGGGGACCTAAAGACCCCACTTATATCAATGGACAGATCATCCAGACAGAAGTTCAACAAGGAAATAGTGGATTTATGTGAAACACTTGATCAGATGGACTTGATATATATAGAAAATTAAATCAAAAAATGCCAGAATACACATTCTTCTCAAGTGTACATGGAACATTCTCAAAGATAGACCATATGTTGGGAAACAAAGCAAGCCTCAATAATTTTAAGAAGATTGAAATAATATTAAGCATCTGTTCTGACCACAATGCTATGAAAGTAGAAATCAACTACAAGAAAAAAGCTGGGAAAGTCACAGATATGTGGAGACTAAACAACACGCTACTGAACAACCATTGGATCAATGAAAAAATCAAAGAAGAAATTAACAAATACCTGGAGACAAATGAAAGTAAAAATACAACATGCCAACTCTTATGACATGCAGAAAAATCAGTTATAAGAGAGAAGTTGATAGCGACACTGGCCCACTACAACAAAAAAGAAAATCTAAAATAAGTAATCTTAAACCACACATACCAGAGCTATAAAGAGAAGAAAAAACAAAGCCCAAAATCAGCAGAAGAAGGGAAAACATAAAAATTACAGCAGAAAGAAATGAAAGAGAGACTAAAAACAGTAGAAAGGATCAATGAAACGAAGAGCTGGTTCTTCAAGAAGATAACATTGACAAGCCTTTAGCCACACTCACTAAGAAAAACAGAGAGACAAGGCTCAAATAAATAGAAATGAAAGAGGAGAAGTTACAATGAATACTGCAGAAATACAAATCATTATAAGACAATACTATGACAAACTATATACCAAAAAACTGGACAACCTAGAAGAAATGGATGAATTCTTAGACTCATACAATGTCCCAAAATTGAATCAAGAAGAAATAGAGAATCTGAATAAACCAATCACAAGTAAAAAGATTTGAACAGTAATCAAAAACTTCCCAAACAAACAAAGCCCAGGATAAGAGGGCTTCTCTGGAGAATTCCACCAAACATTCAAAGAAGAATCAACACCTATCCTTCTTAAACTATTCCAAAAAATTACAGAAGATGGAATGCTTGCTAACTCATACTATGAGGCCCACATTACCCTGATACTAAAACCAGGCAAGGACAACACAAAGAAGGAAAATTACAGGCCAATATTGCTAATGAACATAGTGCAAAAATCCTCAACAAAATATTGCAAACTGAAGACAGCAATACATTAAAAGAATGATACACCATGGTCAAGTGGGATTTATGCCAGAGACGGTTCAACATCCACAAATAAAACAATGTGATACACTACATTGACAAAATGAGGAATAAAAATCACATGATCATCTCAATAGACACAGAGAAAGCATTTGACAAGATCCAACAGCTTTTTATGATAAAAAAAAAAACTCTCGATAAAATGGGTACAGATGGAAAGTACCTTGACATAATAAAGGCCATATATTACAAACCCACAGCCAACATCATACTTAATAATGAAAAACTAAAAGCCATCTCTCTGAGAACAGGAACAAGACAAGGGTGCCCACTCTTGCCACTCCTATTCCATATAGTACTGGAAGTTTTGGTGAGAGTAATAAGGCAAGAAAAAGAAATAAGAGGTATCCGAATTAGAAAGGAAAGAGTGAAACTCTTGGTGTTTGCAGATGACATGATTCTATGTATAGAAAACCCTAAAGAATCCACCAGAAAACTATTAGAAATAATCAACAACTACAGCACAGTTGCAGGGTATAAAATCAACTTACAAAAATCAGTTACATTTCTATGTGCTAATAATGAACTATCAGAAAGGAAGTCAAGAATACAATCCCATTTACAATTGCAACAAAAAGAGTAAAATATCTAGGAATACATATAATCAGAGTGAAAGACCTATACACCGAAATCTATAAGACACTATTGAAATAAATTGAAGAAGACATAAAAATGGAAAGATAGTCCATGCTCATGGATTGGAAGAATAAACATAGTTAAAATGTCCATATTACCTAAAGCAATCTACAGATTAAGTGCAATCTCAATCAGAATCCCAATGACATTATTCAAGGAAATAGCACAAAGAATAATAAAATTTATATGGAACAAAAAAGATGGCAAATAGCCAAAGCAATCATGAGAAAAAAGAACAAAGCTGGAGCCATCACAATCACTGACTTCAAAATGTACTACAAAGCTATAGTAATCAAAACAGCATAGTACTGGCACAAAACAGACACATAGATCAATGGAACAGATTTGAAAGCCCAAAAATAAAACCACACATGTATGGACAGTTAATTTTTGACAAAGGAGCCAAGAACATACAATTGAGAAAGGATAGTCTCTTCAAAAATTTTGTTGGGGTGGGGCCGGCCCTGTGGCTGAGTAGTTAAGTTCACACACTCTGCTGCAGGCAGCCCAGTGTTTTATTGGTTCGAATCCTGGGCGTGGACATGGCACCGCTCATCAAGCCACGCTGAGGTGGTGACTCACATGCCACAACTAGAAGGACCCACAACTAAGAATATACAACTATGTACTGGGGGGCTGTGGGGAGAAAAAGGAAAAAATAAAATCTTAAAAAAAATTGTTTTGGGGTAACTGGACAGCCAAATGCATAAGAATAAAAGTAGACCGTTACCTTACATCATACACAAAAATTAACTCAAAATGAATTAAAGACTTGAATCTAAGACCTGAAACCATGAAACTACTAAAAGAAAATATAGGCAGTACACTCTTTGACATCAATTTTATCAGTATGTTTCAAATACCATGTCTACTCAGGCAAGGGAAACAAAAGAAAAAATAAACAAATAGGACGACATCAGACTAAAAAGCTTCTGCAAGGCAAAAGAAACCATGAACAAAATGAAAAGACAACCCACCAACTGGGAGAAAATATTTGCAAATAATATGTCTGACAATGGGTTAATTTCCAAAATATGTAAAAATTACATACAACTCAACAACAAGAAAACAAACAACCCAATCAAAAAATGAGCAGAGGATATGAACATTTTTCCAAAGAAGATATACAGATAGCCAACAGGCACATGAAAAGATGTTCAACATCACTAATCATCAGAGAAATTCAAATCAAAAGTACAATGAGATATCACCTTACAGATATCAGAATGGCTATAATCAACAAGACAAAAAATAAATGTTGGAGAATATGTGGAGAAAAGGGAACCCTCATACACTGCTGGTAGGAATGCAGCCTGGTGCAGCCACTATGGAAAACAGTCTGGAGATGTCTCAAAAAATTAAAAATAGAAATACCATATGATCCAGCTATCCCACTACTGGGCATTTATCCAAAGAACTTGAAATCAACAATTCAAAGAGATTTATGCACCCATTTGTTCATTGCAGCGTTATTGACAATAGCCAAGGCCTGAAACCAACCTAAGTGTCCTTCAACTGATGAGTGGATAAAGGAGATGTGGCATATATGTAGAATGGAATACTACTCAATCATAGAAAAGACAAAACTGTCCCATTTGCAACAACATGGATGGACTTTGAGGGTATGATGTTAAGTGGAATAAGTCAGACAGAGAAATACAAACACCACATGATTTGACTCATATGTGGAAGATAAGCACATGGATAAAGAGAACAGATTAGTGGTAACCAGAGGGAAAGGGGGTTGGGTGGTGGGCAAAATGGGAAAAAGCACACATATTTACAGTGATGGATAAAAATTAGACTGTTGTTGATGAGCACGATGCAGTCCATACAGAAACTGATAAATAATGATGTACACCTGAAATTCCACAATGATATCAACCATTATGACCTCAATAAAATTGAAAAAAAAACCCATACACCTTACATGTGTAGTAGAGTGTAAGATCTATGTTTGTGTAAATATACTCTATGATGTTCACACAACAATGAATTCTCCTTATGATGCATTTCTCAGAATGTATCCCTGTCGTTAAGCAATGCATCATTGTATCTTTTTGAATTACTGTTTTCGTTTTCTTCAGATAAATACCCAGAAGTAGAATTGCATGATCATAAAGTAGTTCTATTTTTAATTTTTTGAGGAACCTCAGTATTGTTGTCCAGTCTGACTGAACCAATTGACATTCCCACCAACAGTGCACAAGCATTCCCTTTTTTCTAAATCCTTGCCAACACTTGTTATTTCTTGCCTTTTTGATAATAACCATTCTAACAGGTGTGAGGTGATATCTCATTGTGGTTTTGATTTACATTTCCCTGATGATTAGTGATGGTTGAGCCTTTTTTCTTGTTCCTGTTGGTCATCTGTATGTCTTCTTTGGACAAATGTCTATTTATATCCTCCACTTATCTTTAATTGGATAGTTTTTTGATATTGAGTTGTATGAGTTCTTTATATATTTTGGATATTAAGTCTTCTCAGATATATGATTTGCAAATATCTTCTCTCATTCAGAAGTATGTTTTTTCATTTTGTTGGTGGTTTCCTTCACTGTGCAAAAGCTTTTCAGTTTTATGTTGTCCCATTTGTTTATTTTACTTTTGTTGCCCTTACCTGTGGAGTCTGATACTAAAAAACATTGCTAAGACCAATGTCAAGTAGCTTACCCCCTATGTTTTCTTCTAGGAATTTTGTGGTTTCAGGTCTTACATTCAAGTCTTTAATCCATTTCAAGTTAATTTTTATGTGTGGTGTGAGATAGTGGTTCAGTTTCATTCTTTTTCAAGTAGCTGTTCAGTTTTCCCAACACCATTTATTTAAGAGACTGTCTTTTCCCCATTGTATATTCCTTTCTCCTTTGTCGTACATTAGTTGACCATGTATGCATGGATTTATTTCTGGACTCTCTATTCTATTCCATTAAGCTATGTATCTGTTTTTCTGCCATTAACATACTGCTTTGACTACTATATCTTGGTAGTATAGTTTGAAATCAGAGACCATGATACCTCCAGCTTTGTTCCTCTTTCTTAAGATTGCTTTGGCAATTCAGAGTCTTTTGTGGTTCCATACAAACTTTAGAATTATTTGTTCTAGTTCTGTGAAAAATGCCATTGGTGTTTTTAATAGGGATTTCATTGAATCTGTAGATTGCTTTCAGGAGTATGGACATTTTGGCAATATGAATTCTTCCAATCCATGAGCATAGTATATCTTTCCATTTACATGTGTGTCCTTCAGTTTCTTTCATCAATGTCTTATAGTTTTCAGAGTGCAGTTATTTCACTTCCTTAGTTAAATTTATTCCTACATATTTTATTCTTTTCAATGCAATTCTATATGATCGTTTTCTTATTTTCTCTTTCTGATAGTTAATTATTGCTGTATAGAAATGCAACAGATCTCTGCATATTTATTTTGTATCCTGTAACTATACTGAATTCATTTATTAGTCGTAACAGTTTTGTGGTGGAATCTTTAGGGTTTTCTATATATAGTATCATATAATCTGCAAATAGTGACAGTTTTCCTTCTTCCTTTCTAATTTGGATGAATTTTATTTCTTTTTCTTGCCTAATTTCTGTGGCTAGGGCTTCCAATACTATATTGGATAAAAGTGTCAAGAGTGGGCATCCTTGTCTTGTTCTTGATCTTAGAGGAAAAGTTTTCAGTTTTTCACCATTGAGTAGGATGGTAACTGTGGGTTTTTTCATATATAGCCTTCATGATCTTCAGGTATGTTCTCTCTATACCCACTTTCTTGAGAGGTTTTATCATAAATGGATGTTGAATTTAGTCAAATGCTTTTTCTGCATCTATTGAGATGGTAATATGATTTGTATTCTTAATTTTGTTAATGTGGTGTGTCACATTGATTTTCAGATGTTCAACCATTTTTGGAATATTTTGAGAAGGATAAGTATTAAGTCTTCTTTGAACGTTTGGTAGAAGTCACCAGTGAAACTGGTCCTGAACTTTTGTTTGTTGGGAGTTTTTGGATTACTGATTCAATCTCCTTAGTAGTCATCAGTCTATTCAGATTTTCTATTTCTTCATGATTCAGTCTTGGAAGATTAAGTGTTTCTAGAAATTTATCCATTTATTCTAGGTCATCCAATTTGCTGGCACACAGTTGTTCAAAGTAGTCTCTTATGATCCTTTGGATTTATTTGGCATCAAGTGTAATGTCTCCTCTTTCATTTCTTACTTTATTTATTTGGACCCTCTTTCTTTTTTTCTTGATGAATCTACCTAAATGTTTGTCAATTTAGTTTATCTTTTCAAAAAACCAGCTCTTAGTTTCATTCATCTTTTCTATTGTTTTCATAGTATCTATTTTATTTATTTCTGCTCTTATCTTTATTATTTCCTTCCTTCTACTAATTTTGAGCTCCATTTGTTCTTCTTCTTGTTCCTTTAGGTGTAAATTTAGATTGTTTATTTGAGATTTTTCTTCTTTCTTGAAGTAAGCCTATATTGCTCTGAATTTTCTTCTTAGAACTGCTGTTGCTGAACCCCATAGATTTTGGAATGTTGTGTTTTCACCTTCATTTGTTTCACAGTACATTTTAATTTCTTCTGTGACCCATTGGTTCTTTAGTAATATGTTGTTAATCTTCGTGTGTGTGTTTTTTCTCCAGTTTTCTTCTTGTCATTGATTTCTGGTTTCACACTATCCTGGTCAAAAACAATCTTCTTAAATTTCCTAAGACTTGTTTTGTGGCCTGATATGTGATCTATCCTGGAGAATGTTCCACGTGTTCTTGAAAAGAATGTGTATTCTACTCCTTTTGGATGGAAGGTCCTGTATATATTTATTAAGTCCATTTGGTCTACTGTGCTGTTTAAGGCCAATACTTCCTTATTTATTTTCTGTTTGTATGATCTATCTATTGACGTAAGGAGTATTAAAGTCCCCTACTGTATTGTATTGTGTTAATTTCTCCCTTTATGTCTGTTAATATTTGTTTTACATATTTAGGTGCTGCTGTGTTGGATGCATAAATATTTACTAATCTTATATCCTCTTGTTGAATTGACCTCTTTACATTATGTAATGTCCATCTTTGTCTTTTGTTACAGCATTTGTTTTAAAGTCTATTTCCTCTGATATAAGTATTGCTGCCTCAGCTTTCTTTTAGTTTCCATTTACTGGGAACATCTTTTTACATTCCTTCATCTTCAATCTGTTTATGTCTTTAGATCTGAGGTAAGTCTCTTCTAGGCAGCATATAGATGAGTCTTATTTTTTTAGTCCATTCAGCCACACTATGTTTTTTGATTGGAGTACAAGGCTTCCTCCCAAAAAAACACCTTTCTGCAATGTGAGTTCACTCTTGGACTTTTACAGAATTTTCTGTATAATGATATTTTTCTAATATTGATAACACCATGAAAATTATCCTCTCTCCAGATGACATATATGAATATCATGGTGTCCATATATTCAACTGTTTACATGAGGAGAGAGTCACCTTTGGGATTCCTAAGGTAGCTGTCATGGTTGCTGTTTTCAAAGCCCCTTATTATGACAAATAATGTGATTACGTGCATGTTTTGAAAACATAAACGTTTGATTTTCTTTAGAAATAAACATATTCCAGTTCCAAAGTTATCTATCTCTCATGAACTCAGCTTGAGTCTCTGCTATTCTGGGTGAAAGATGCAACTTAGAGATGAAATAGTCTTTAATTAGTATAATAGAAGCTATTGACAACTCGTGCCATGTCTCAATGGTTCACCTCTGATTTCTCTTGCAGCCTCAATTCTATGCTAACAGAGACAAATAGCCTGCATATCTCTGTTTCTCTGTCTAAAGGCTTTCTTTTGCAACAGGGGAACTTGCTTATCTCACAGCAGTTTCTCAGCTTGGGTACCATTGAAATTTTAGGCCAAATAATTCTGTGTTGTGAGGACTGTTCTGTGCACTGTAAAGTGTTGAACAGCATACCTGGCCTCTACTCTCTAGTTGCCAGTAACACACCTCTCACCAGTCATGATAACCAAAACTGTTTCCAGACATTGACACATGTCCCCTGAGGGGAAAAATTGCTCCAGGGTGAGAATCACTGGCCCAAAACAAGACAGTCAGAAGTGCCTGGGAGTTGATGCAATTTTATCCCTGTTTTTCAGTAGGACAATTCTGAAGCAATTTATACAAAAGTCCTCAGGAATTTTGCAGCAAGATTGAGCCCCAGTTACACACAGTGGTACCTGCTCATTAATGCACCATTTATGGGCTTTTCTTCCTTCCCTATCTCATTTTTCCACCACTTTATTTGTCTTTCTTGGGCTCACCTCTCAAATGATGTACCTGCATCAAATTTCTTGTCCTGGCAACTGATTTTGTGAAAGCTTTACTAAGAAGCCCACTGGCAGATGCCTCTTGATTACATTGTTAAGGCCTGGAAGATCACTTTTTAATTGATTCCTGTATCTAATGAACTTGGCATGGACTACAGAAATTCATTTAATTCATGAGGCTTTGTCTCCTTCAGAAAAATGCCAGATCATGGGGACATTTGGAAGACTGTGTCCTCATAGTTTCTAGAGAGACAAGGTTGTGACCTCAGACATATTTCTCCATCTCCTTTGATGTTTGACTTCTACATATCCCCTTTAACAATTCAAAGTTGTTTTCAAATATTCCAATTAGATTAATTAAAAGATGTAATAAATGGTACAAGTCTTGCCATGGAACATGCTGGTCACATCTATTAGGGAGAAAGGAGTGATCTTGGACCAAGCCAGGATCCGTGTGGACAGGGACAAGGGTTCACAAAAACCAAGTCCAAGATAATCTGACAAACATAGGTATGATCTTGTCCAAGGTTAATGACTGGGAGGTATCTGCCTTAAGGAGCAGATATTGATACTTGGGTCCATAGATATGTTCTAAGATGAATGGTCACTCTTGATTCTCTGTGATGAGACTTGCACATATATTAGAAAGGTATATAAGAAAGCAGAACCTAGGCCCAGTTAAAAGGACTAGGTAAAAGGATCAAATTGCCCAGACTAGGCCCTAGGATTCAGGACTGGGATATTATCCACTTGGAAATCTAAGGATTCTGAACACCTGAGACCTAGGAAAATGTGTCAGGATTTCAGGTTTGATAAGGAAGCAGCAGTTTAAAAGTTCTCTTAGTCATTCAGAGGGCAAAGCCTATCCTGGAAGCTTCTAGGCATTGGAGCAAAAGACAATTTTTAGACCTCAATGTGGGAGAAATGGAACTCGTTTTGCAGCTGATCTTGCTCTTACTGTTCCAGGGGTCTGTTTGGGGCTGAGTCTATGGTGGTGGCTGAGGCTAGTTTAGGGTAGGAAGGGATTATTAAAAGGGAATCCTACTCCTTTTTAGTTGACAGCAAGAAGCCTTTTCAGCTAAAGTGAAACTGCGAGAAGTGGCAAGCTTCTGAAATAACATCAGAATGGAGTTCACAGAAATTCTTAGAGCATCCACTTATTTTTTTCCACATATAGGCATCTATAGACATGGTCAATTGAACAACAGTGTTTTGTGAACCTGTAGAAGGGGGAAAAAAAAACTTGGGTAAGGAATGAAGCCATGCAATGTATTGCCTAATTCAGAAGGAATTGACTCAGAAAATATTGATACTATTTAATGGGGGATATTTATTTATAGGATGCTGAGCAAGGCTCTACTTTTTCTAAATACCTCAGAGTCATCCACAATCATTCAACTCCTTTATCAGTATAGATCATCAGAGTTGATATATTCATACTGGGTGCTATTATTTTCCAGTGACTGGGTATAATGTTTTTTGCTGTCATTACATTAAATGAGATCCATATCCCTGACTAAATGAGTGATTGTCCCCATTTCTTGTGAGTCTTCCAGTTTACATCAGTTAGAGCCCAAAACTCTTTATCTTAATGACAGTACCAGTAGAAGAGAGAAGACCAACACCGACTAGTTCTATGTTTGGGTGAATCTCCTTTCTGAGCAGCTACTATTCTTCAAGCTAGTTACCATTGCTGCAAGGGACACTTTTCTTTTAGTGAGGAAGATTGTCCCTCAGCTAACATCTGTGTCAATCTTCCTCTACTTTGTATGTGTGACACCACCACTGCATGGTCTGGTGAGTGCTGTGTAGGTCCGCACCTGGGATCTGAACCTGCGAACCCTGGGCCGCCAAAGTGCAGTGCGTGAACTTAACCACTACACCATCTTGCCAGGCCCTGTTTTTTTGTTTGTTTGTTTACTTTTAGCATGAGCAAACATTTCTTGTAAAACCATTTACTTATGCATCAGGTGATCAGGGCAAGTCATGCTTCAGTTGTTTCCAAACAGAAAAGATAAGATAAAATCCTGCCTGACCCTGAAAGCAGTTGATGGTCAAGGGAAGTAACTATCAAAAAGCAAGTGAAATTTTCCTCCAATTATATTCTGCCTTTTTACCTATTTTTATTTTTGCAGGTCTCCCTCTGGAGTATAATTTCTCTCTCTGTAGGAGATGTGGAAAAAGTTATCTAAATATGCAACTTGGCACTGATAAAACTGCCCCAATACACACTGCGAGCATGGAGGGGTGAAAGAACTTTGGGGGTTAGAGGTTGAGAAAGGGAAAGTCCTATGGATAGTCTGAGAAGAGAAGCTCCACACTTTGTTGGGGTGGAATGGACAATACTGTTGTAGATACAGGGAGGTTAGAGGAAAGTTAGGAAGCTGACACTTATTGAACACCTCCAGTAAGCCAGGCACTATGTTAAGCACTTTACATACATTATCTTAGTTGATATTTAGAAACAATACTGTACTGTTGTCCTTATTTTACAGACAAGAAAGTTAAATATGCCTGTTAGGAGTGGGGGGCTTGGAGTAACTGAGAAGTAGATTTTTCTGGCTCCCTACCCATCTAGGAGTTGCCTTGTCTATGGGTAATAGCCAGTCACCTTCCAAACCAAAGGAAGTAAAAGTTCAGCATTTGAACAAAGAAAGAAGGAACAATTTAGAAAGCTGAATCTGAAAAAGGGACTAGATCAATGTATCCCTTTGAGGTAGAAGCTTCCTCCTCATCTCAAATCCTTCCCTGAGATTTTTCAGATGAGTGAAAGCCAACACAGTAAACAGGGTGTTACTTTTCTTTTTCAGAGCAGTATATTCTATCCAAAAACAACTAATGCTCTTTGAAATGAGATTATTTTCCATTTATTTCTGATAAGACTAGAATAACCTTTCAATTGTCTGTGCAAAAAACACTTGTTGGTCACAATGACTTTCTCACTGGTCCCAGTATAGTTGAAGTTCAGTGCCACTGTCTTTCTTCAGCTTTCTAAAGATTCCTCAGCTAGTATGTCAGAATGGTGATATGAGACTTCTCCTTGCATTTTGTAGATCATCTTACACAAAGAATTACTCAGATTAAGTCCTTCTCTATTTACAAGGGCCCCACAAGACCTCTCTTTCATAGCCTGAAAAGAGACTCCCTTCCAAATGTTTGTTTGTTTTGGTTTTTTTTGAGGAAGATTAGCCCTGAGCTAACATCTGCTGCCAGTCCTCCTCTTTTTGCTGAGGAAGGCTGGCCCTGAGCTAAGATCCGTGCCCATCTTCCTCTACTTTATATGTGGGATGCCTACCACAGCATGGCTTGCCAAGCAGTGCTATGTCCGCATCCGGGATCTGAAGTGGCGAACCCAGGGCCACTGAAGTGGAACGTGCACACTTAACTGCTGTGCCACTTGGCAAGCCCCCAAACGTTTGTTTTAATCAAAGTAAAATGCTCCTAAGAGCACTGTATATCTTCCCCAGTTGGAGAAGCATAGCTGTAGGCTAAAATTTGACTTTGTGATTCCTGAGCCCATACCGATTTACAGAACCATCAAGAGATGACTCAGAAGCATTTTAAGGATGAGGTAACCAGTTGGAGACTGGAATATTTGTGGTGGCTAATCCTACCATGTCTCTCATTGAAGCTAATCATAATTATAACAGCTATGAATTATCCAGTGTCTACTATGTTGCAAATTTATATTCACTATCTTGTTTAACCATATAGGGTAGCTACTATTATTATCCCCATTTTACAAATGAGGAAATTGAGATTCAGAGAGGTTCACTGACTTGTCTGAGTTTGCACAGTTTGTAACAAGTAGTTAAAGAGATGGGCAGAATTTGATTCTGGGTCTGTCTGACTCCAAAGGCTATAATTTTGGACTTCCACTATCAGCCATAATGGAGGAACTGGGATCAGACATACCATCTCACCATAAACAACTAGAAAAATTGGATAACATATATGAAACAACTGTTTTCAAACTTTGGACGAGTCACACAACACTTTGATCCCTGAAACAAGGGAAACAAAGAAAGTGAGACCTAGGATCATAACAACTTTCTGCCTGGAGGCACTTTTCAAACTGTTGTTCAGGGAAGGGCATTGCAAGGGAAGCATAGTAGTCTCACTGAGTTGAGGAGACAAAAATCTGTGTTCAGAAAGCCTAAAACAGCTGGAATTTTCAAAGTGAAGTTCAGGAAAGGATGGAGCTATACAGAGAAAGAGCCCCAGAAAAATACATAGGAATCTCCTTGATCTATTTACTTCCTGCTGAATGCTAAGCCATATGTATGTGTAGAATAAAACCCAATGAACCTAGGCAAAGAATTACCAAGAACTGTTGGGCTGAATGATTCTTATAGGTTACACAGGACCAGGAGAGGTATAAATTCTGAACAACTAGAGTGGAAAATCTCAATAATTAAGTAGAGACCCCATAAGAGTCATGCTTTAGTAGTAGCAGGGCTAAAATTAGCCCTAGAGTGGAAGTCACTCTAGAACTATCAAATGACAAAACTCTTAAAAATAAACTTCAAAAAAATGAAGCTAATCTGTAAGTGCCTTAATTCCCTGTCAGGAAACAAGGGCCAACACTTTTTAAAGGAAGGCAACAAAAAGTCTACACTGAAAAATGTAACCTTTATAATGTCCAGCACCAATTCAAAATTACTAGATTTGTAAAAAAGCTGAAAAATGTCACTCATAACTAAGAGAAAAGTGAATAAGTAGAAGGAGTTCCAGATGGAATTAACAAACAGGGAATGTAAAAGTTACTATAGTATGTTCAAATATTTAAAGAGAAATATTAATATAACGATATCCCAGTCAGAATGTTCAGGTTCTATTTCCATTTATTAAACAAGAAACAGATGTCTTTGAGGATTGTGATTTAAAAATGAAAATAAATAAATAAATAAAAAGGAAAACAAGAGAATCCATCTGTCCTAAGAGAAATCATCAACATCCTTCATCTTCAACATACTTTATTCTAGAATTGCAGCCCCACTTGCGGTTGTGGTGCATTGGTAGTCATCATTTCTCTTTCCAATAAGAGCCAAGAATGGAGGTATCAATAGGCCAAAGAAGATATTTTTATTATCTTAAGTTTATGTTAGGCCAAGAAATATCTTATCAAACCATAGTTAGGTAGTACAGGTGACAGAAAAGACAGGGAGGGCAATCCTGTCATCAAGGAGTTAACCATCTATTTGGAGGAATAGACCAAAATGAATACACAAATATATGCTATTCAAGGTTGAATGTGCTGGGTTTAGGAGACTAGTCTGATTCCTCTGCTTATGGTCAGACATCAGTCTAATGATTTTTACTCTTCTTCTGTAGATCCCCTTATCTCCAGCCTACCACAACTGCCTCATTTGAGGTCCTCATTATTTCTCACCTGGACTCTTGCTGTGTCTTCTAAAAGATCTCCCCTCATATATCTATCCTCTTTAGTTTTGTCAGTATGAATGGCCTAAGTGACTTCCCTTAGGTCACATATTGAGTTGGCATTCTAACCCAGGGCTGTCTGACTCTAAGTCTATTGGTCTATTGTCCCAGATCTATTGCATTATCCTAATGTTTCCCAAATGTCAGTCATTCACATTTTACCTTTATGATTTTTCTTATATGTGTGTACAACCTTACTAATATTTCCTGAATCTTTTTCTTTAAGTGGATCTATTTTTCAAACTTAAATCAGTGTTCAACCACTACATTGAATGAAAAGAAATATATAGAGTACAAGTAGAAGCAACTATATTATTTTTAAACTCCCATTGTTCCTTTAAATCTGTTCTGTAGATTGCATCTTACTTCGTCCTTGTATGAAATTTTAGGGAGATGTTTTTTCAGTTTCTCTTGAAAAAGAAAAAGGTATCTAGCCACTTTTAATCTGCAAATCAGACTCACAAACAATCTTATTATTCATTTTAGTCATTTAAATGTCCCAGCCTTTGCAATAGTCCAAATTATAACCTTCCCTCAAAGGTAAACTCCCCCTTTGCACCAGCTCTAACTTGTGTCAGCTCTAACTTGTGGTATCATTCCGATCTGATGTTGATTTGCTCTGGGCTTGTTGGGTGTTTAAAACTGACTCAGTTTCTGGTGGAGTGCTTTCACAGGTTCCTTGGAGATATCCATCAGATTGCTACACCTCTGGGGTGGATCCCCTTCTAAAAATAACTCAGTTAACCTTTCATCTTTGCGGTTCATATCTGGCCCAAATGAATTAAAACTCATACCTTTGTCCCACCATAGATGACGGGATATTTCGTTCCCAGTGCAGCCCCCTACATTGCTGCCATAGGTTGTTTGCCCTAGCTTCTAGCCTATAGACTTTTTAGGTCTATTAGACCCTAGTTTTTGTATCCTCCAAACTCTAAGGAACACATCAAACTCTGAATGGTGTCCCTGAAGCTCCTCTCATGAGGCCTGATGGGGCAAAGGAAAAAAAATCCCATACCACTCCAACAACTTTCTCCAAAGAAATTTTTTTCAGGTCTCTTCATCTTCAACTATTTTATGTGCTGGAGAGGAGGTGTGCAAATAAAGGTTGTAAAACTGATTTCCAGTCATCTCCTCTGAGGCCATGTATGCTTGCTTTAGAATCTGGTAGGAGCATATTGATACTTATTATTTACTTCTCAGGTTTTGAGGCTTCGTCCAAAACTGGAGCATAAAGAGTTCCATTTTGGTATCTTTTCACAAATATATCTAGAAAGAAATATTATATCACCACCACAAAGGTAAAACCAGAATCATTTACTATAAAGAGAAAGAAAATATAAAAATAAAGAATAAGAAAGTGATGTTATTACATTTTAAAATATAAAATTAAACAGTGAAGTATAAGTAATAAATCTAATTAATTTACAAAAATTCAGAGTAAAATAAATTCCTTGATGAAAAGAATGGAACTATTTCTGATACATTGGCAACAAAGCAGTATTTGTTTGGATGTTTAACTTAAGACGAAGATGAGTTTTTATATCAATTAGATGATTCTCTCTTTTCATTTTGATGCTATCAACATCAAAAATCCCAACCCACATATTAGAAAGGGCAATATAATAGAGGCTGGTGACCTTTACTTGGTACTTACCTCAGGGAAAAGAAATTCAAGATATCTTTGAATTTAAAATGACTATTTTTTCCACTCTTTCTAAATACTGGGGTCTTCAGGTAAGGCCTGACCAAGCCTTCACTGGGCAAATGATCAAAGCTGGGGTGAGGGTCCTGTGGCCTTAACCATCTAGTTTTCAGCTACTTGATTCTTTGTGTTGCTCTTGGTTATAGAAGAACATGGTGCCCTGTGTGGTCTAAGTGCTGATAGCATAGAACATGGGTATCCACCTCTATTGGTCTATACCCTCCATGGTGCTACCAGAAGGGAGACCACTGATCAAGACTCAGGGAAGAAAGCATCTGGAGTCTCTTCAGGGTACTCAGCAGCAAGCCCAGATAAATGTTCATTTATATATCATGCAAAATCATCTCATATACCACCAGTGGTACATGTACCACATAATGGGAAGTACTTTCTTATATCATGTTGTTTCCTCCATGAAGATTTTGCTGTTTTCCCCAGAAAGTTAAATGTGTGCTTTCTGTGCTCTCACAGCATCCTGTATAAACTTCACTTATCATATTGCTGTAATTTCTTGTTTATGTGTGTGTTTCCTCTACCAACTTGTAAATATTTTGAGAGCGGGACACTATGTTCTACCCATCTATGAATACAATAGAGCAATATTTCATGATTTAGAGGTGATGCTGGTTAGAATCAACAGACTTCATTAAATTAGTATTTAAGCCACGCTCTTAGCTAGATACTAGTGATAAACTGGTTAAAATCAACACATGGTTGTCTGTACGGAGATTATAATCTAGTGGGAGAGGGAAGACAAGAAATTAGTAAGCAAATGAAAAGTATAGATAATTATAAATTGTGATAATTTGTTTGTAACAACTGAAAGATGATACAGAAAGAGAGAGAGAGAATCACAAAAACATGACTACTCTGCATAGGACAGCCAGGAAAGGTCACTTTGAAAATGAGATCTAAGACAGGAGAAAGAGTCGCTCAAGACTAAGTGATCCTAAAGATTTCTCAGTTCTGCATACATTTCCAATGCTACGTTAAAGGGAGTAGCCAATGGGAAGCCATTGAAGATTGCAATGCTTTGTAAGATTAACCATGCAAAATAAAATTCCAAGTATTTGAGACTAGAATTGAGAACTGAAGGATAATGCATTACTTTAGGATTGACAGTAAGGAGCTAAAGTAGTGTAGTGGTAGTAGAAATAGAGAGGAGTAGATGGGTGTGAGAGACACTAAACTACGGCAAAAGTAGAACAACATAGAGGAAAGAGCATAAGCCTGGTTTTTAGGAACCTGGGTTATAGTCCTGGAACTACTGTGTAACTTTGGTCAAGGCACATCTTATTTTCCCAATTTGTAAAATTAAAGGTTTAAATTCTGTAGTTGAACTGGGAAAAAATATTTGCAAGTCATATATCTGACAAAGGCTTAATATCCATAATATATAAAGAACTCTCGCAACTCAACCACAAAACATCAAACAGCCCAATCAAAAAATGGGCTGGAGACATAAACAGACATTTCTCCAAAGAAGATATACTGATGGCCAATAGGCACATGAAAAGATGCTCATCATCGCTGATCATCAGGGAAATGCAAATCAAAACTACACTAAGATATCACCTTACACCCGTTAGAATGACAAAAATATCTAAAACTAATAGTAACAAATGTTGGAGAGGTTGCAGAGAAAAAGGAATCCTCATACACTGCTGGTGGGAATGCAAACTGGTGCAGCCACTATGGAAAACAGTATGGAGATTCCTCAAAAAATTAAAAATAGAACTACCATACGATCCAGCCATCCCGCCACTGGGTATTTATCCAAAGAGCTTGAAGTCAGCAATCCCAAAAGTCCTATGCACCCCAATGTTTATTGCAGCATTATTTACAATAGCCAAGATGTGGAAGCAACCTAAATGCCCAGCAACAGACGAATGGATAAAGAAGATGTGGTACATATATACAATGGAATACTACTCAGCTGTAAAACAGAACAAAATCCTTCCATTTTCAATAACATGGATGGACCTTGAGGGAATTATGTTGAGTGAAATAAGCCAGCGAGAGAAGGATAATCTGTGTATGACTCCACTCATATGAGGAATTTAAAATTATGGACTAAGAACAGTTTAGTGGATACCAGGGGAAAGGTGGAGTGGGGGGTGGGCACAAAGGGTGAAGTGGTGCACCTACAACATGACTGACAAACATTAATGTACAACTGAAATTTCACAAGATTGTAACCTATCATTAACTCAATAAAAAAAAAGCAGCTCAAAAATAAAATAAAATAAAATAAATTCTGTAGTTGACACTACTAGCTGATCACCAAACCGATTTTCTTTACTTCCAGCACCCGCTGATAGACTAATATCCATCCTATCTTGTAGTTAGTTGTGGCCATATGATCTAATTCTAGCTAACGGAATATGGATAGAAGTAATATATGAAGTTATTCTTTCAGTCCTGGGTCATTAAAACCCTTCACTCATAATTCTTCATGCTCTTTTCCCCTTCTTCACCAGGCTACTGTTTTTGTTGCATAACAAACCACCCCAAAAATTAATGGCTTAAAACAACAACCAGTTATTTAGCTCACTATTCTTTGGGTCAGCAATTTGAGCTTAGTTAAGCTGGGTGGTCCTTTAGGTCTTGAGTAGATGCATTCATGAATTTGTGTTCAGCTATCATGTTGAATAAGGGTTACTTGGTCTAGAATAATCTGAGTTCACTCAGCTTGTCTCTATTACACGTGGTCTTTCATCTTCCATTAGATTAGCCCAAGTGTTTTCACAAGGTGGATAAGCAAGATTCCAAGAGAATGAGTGGAAGTGCCCAATGTCTTTGGAGACCTCCATTTGGAATAAGCACACCATTATTTCTTTTGTATTCTATTAGCCAAAACAAGCCATAAAGCCAGGTCAGTGTTATTCAGATCTACTCTGCTTGTGCACCCCAACCCCCTCAGAGTACCAGTCTCCAACCTTGGCAGTGATCTACACCTGTACACCATATTTCAGTTCTAAAAGCCTTTGGTATTCTATTTCTAATCATTTCCTTGAATGTGCAGCTCAAAGGTGAGCCTTGGACTTTACGGACTTTACATACAAAGGGACTTTATGGATTCCCTTTTTGAGCCCTCTCCTCTGTGTGATTTCCCCCACACTCTGCAGCTCCCAGTCATCCCCTTTTCTATACTATCTAAAAAGCTGGGATTTTAGCCTTCTCTTCCTGTCTGCATTTCCAAAACTGGTTCCATCTCCAAGAAAAATTGGCATGAAGAGAGAAAATGCAAATGGGAATTTCCACCTACACTCTTCATACCACAGACCCATTTCCGCAATTCTTCTGGTGAGAGAGAAGGACATTTTCTGTCTCTCAGAGTGGCGCCTATGAGGCCACTGCTGCCCCTACCTACACCGCCACAGGAGTGCAGCTTCAAGTCTGGGACATTCCAAAAAATAAATAAACAAACAAACAAAAACCAAACATGAGATTTCCCCCACTCTCTCCATCTCACAGCTGTGCTTCCCCTACCTGCCACTTCCCCCCACCCATGCTATGATCATTTGACCAGAAAGAGAAGATTTCTCTTGGAGATTTTTCTATCACTGGAAGCTGTACAGTTCCAACATCCAAGTCAATTTGAATCTGGCTCAGAGATATGGGAGGGAAAAAAATGAAACTCACCATTGTATCTATGTTTATTCAAGTTTTTATTTCCTTCCCAATCTGCCTGTTGTATTTACTTTTCAGAGTCCTAAGAGAGTTGCTTTATGTAGTATGTTCAGAGTTTTTAGATGTAATTCATGGGAGATACAGGGTGAAATTTACTCCCTCCATCTTAACTGGAACTCTATTATTACTTTTGAGAAGTCTTCTGTTAGTACACTTACTGTTTCTTTATAGGTAATTTGTCTTTCTCTCTGGTTTCTCATAAGATCGTCTGTCTTTGGAGTTCTGTAACTTCACTACTATGAATCTAGATTTGAATTTTATTTTATTTAACACTTTTAGGACTTATAGTGCTCCTGAAATATGAGAATCCATAGCTTTCCTCAACAATGAAAATTCTTAGCCATTACCTCATTGAATATTGTCTCTCAGCCATTCTCCCTATTTCTTCCTTCTGGAATACCCATTAGTCTTATGATAGACCTTCTCATCCTATCTTTCATGTCTCTTAACTTCTTTTTCAATGTTTCATCTCTGTATCTCTCCTTGTCACATTTTGGGTATGCTATATGCCAGAACTTATGATAGGCAATTAATATACATTATTTCATTTAATTGCTGTAATAACCTTAAATGTAGTTATTTGCACTTCTATTTCACCAATATATTAGTCTTCTCCAGCTGTTATAACAAAATACTACAGACTGGATGGCTTAAACAACAGAAATTTATTTTATCACAGTTCTGGAGGTTGGCAGTCTGAGATCAGGGTACCAGTATGCTCAGTTTCTGGTGAGAACTCTCTTCCTGGCTTGTCAATAGCCACATTCTCACTGTGTCTTCACACAGTGGAGAGAGAGTGAGCTCGCTGGTGTCTCTTCTTATAAGGCGACTAATCCTATGGGACCAGGGCCCCACCCTAATGACTTCATTTAGCTTTAATTACTTGCTTACTCCAAATATAGTCACATTTGGGGTTAGGGCTTCAACATATGAATTTAAGAGAGACACAATTCAGTCCATTGCAACCAATGAGGAGACAGAGACCCCAAGAGGTAAAGTGACTTGTCCAAGGTTAAAAAACTAATAAGTGTTAGAGCCTTTAATGAACCAAGTTCTCCCACTGTGCTGGAATTGCAAGGTTTTAGTGTAATTTCATCATAATTTTATAAAGCCCAGTAAAAGTCTTGTTTAAACCTTAGTTTTACATTTTTGTTTGTTTCTGATAATTAAAATACTATGTGCTCCTTATACAGAAAATACACAAAAGTAAAATGAAAAAGAAAAAAATACCACCCATAATCCCATTATCCATTGGTGTTAACATTTTTACATATTTCTTTTCACTTTTTACTTTGCATATTTTATTTACATTGAGTTAGTAGTTTATATAGAATTTTGTTTTCCATAATTTTTATTTAACATTTCATTATAAGCATTTTCAAATGTTATTTTATGTCTTTATAAACACATCTTCATAGCTGCATAATATTTCATCACATAAATGTCCCACAATTTATTTAATCAATCTCCTTTCATTAGATGAATTGTACTTTCAAATTTAACATTCTTCTTAATAGTATTATGATAAACAAAAATAGTTTTTGTGGAAAAATCTGTTTAGCTACCTGTAATTGTATACTTAGGATAAATTCTTGGAATTCGAGATTTTACAATGTAAATGTAGAACAACACACTTTATAATCATGTCTGTTCTTGACACTTTAGCTGCAATCACTGCATTCCTAGAATGTGATACCTTTCAATGTTGACCACAATCCTACTTTCAACACATGGCCACCAATGGGGAGGATCAGTGAGAGGTCCATGGACAGAGCAAAAAGAATAGTCCTATTTGCACAAAATCTCTGTCCCTCATCTGGCATAGCTTAAGACTGACTTGGTAGAGGATAAAATCACTGCATCAATAAGAGGCAAAAGAGTATATCTATCAGAAGAACCCAGTGGCATCGGGAAGCTGAATTTTCAAAAGCCTTCAGGGTAAGTAGGTGCAGCCACCCCTGGAGGACCGCCTAACACATGGTGTGGAGCCTACAGAGGAGTTGGAGTGACCATCCTGACTTCCAGAAGTGGGAAGCACAAAGGGCAAGGATTTCCTGCTACCATCCCCACTACTCTAAGGTGCTGTCTACTGCAGGCAACACTACAGTTAGAACATGGATGGATGAGAGCCAATGTAGGAGCCCACATGTTTGGTTCAAGCCCAAGGGTTGTTGGTAGACTTTCGGTAGCCCAGAGCCATGAGTTTATCATATGATTGTTGCAAAAATGACCCCAGATCAACATGGTATCATCCTTGCAAGGGCCCAATGTCATTCTGTCCCATAAAAGAAATACAATGCTAACCAGAGGGTCCACTCACCAGACTGCCCTCCTGGCACTGGAGCCTGATCCTGGGGGTACTGGCACAACCTCAAAGATGCACAGTTTGGAACCTTCATAGTCAGAAATCTTGGAGCCCCTTGAGGCATCTGGCCAATCCCATGTGTGGAGTAGACAATCAGAGTACCCTGAAGGGGAAAAACAGGGACTAGGACCCATGAACGTCTTGTGTAGACTTGGGGTGCACTGTCCAGATAGCACTACCAATCTGAGTTGTCTCAGGCATGAGAAGAGGACTTGAGAAATTTGATAGAGGACTCTTGGGTCCTGGATATACACGAGACCGGACTGGGTTCTGGATGCCCTCCTTAGATGGCACTGCTGGGCTAGTAGTTCCTGGACACTGACGGGGATCTTTAAAAATTTTGAGAAATACACTCCAAAGTACAGGGCCCCATGTGCTGGGGGCCCAGGGCAGGATCCCCCTTTGGCTAGATCTAAGGGTGGTACTAACAACTGAGTACTAGCATATGAACACCTTTAATGGCTTTGTTATAAGTCATCCTCCAGATGGATGGTAGGTATTGCGACTTCCAACAACAGTGTATGAGAGGGCTCATAATTCAATCTGTCGGTTTTTCTTTCAGCTTCCTCCTTTCCACTGGCCTTTCTGAGGAACTAGAACCTTCATCTCAGCACAGAGATAACTTGGATGAATATTAGGGTAGGCACAGAACCTCTCAAAAAAGAAATGCACTCTTTTTCTTTTAATAAGGCTTTTCAAAAAATTTGGGAAAAAAACCAGGAAGTAAACTTTCCTTCCAGGAATTTAAAGGGGAAAAGTAAAACTTAGCCTTGGTACATGTTTAAATAATCAACACCATCCACGTAGACTAAGTCCCTCACTGGCGCTTCAAAGACCCCTTTTACACATTGCTAAGGTTCTCTGAAAGAGCTGATTGAACATACATCAAGTATTGTGTTCTTTGCTGTATTTGGAGCACTCTAATTAGTGTCCCCAATGCATGAACAATGCCTTCTCTGTCAGTGCCAGCACAGGAATGTGTGTGCAAGTCATACTCTAAATGCATTAGCACAGCCTCTGTCTTACCTGTGCTGTTCCTAAACATTCAGTAGAATAAATTGTGATAGGTGTTTCCAGGAAAATCAATGTGACAAAACATTTCCACTGCAGTTTGGATGTCTGGCATGGTGAACTCTGGCCAAAGGAGATTTAGAGGTATAGACCCTCAGTAGTGAGACCTGGCTCTTGACGTGTGTGAAGTATGCCCTATCTCTTCTTTCTAACACCTACTGGTCACCCAGTGCTTGCCTGTCCTACTCCTCCCTACCCCTGTCTCTAATTCTATTTTCGGGAAAGGCTCTGCTTTCTCACAAAAAGAAATCAGGCTTAGAATACAGGCTGCCTGCCTCAGATGGTAGAAAGGGACTAAATCTGAGATATCCATAAATTCCACCCTACATGGAAATTTTTTCTATGGCTATTCCAGAAGTCCGCATATGTATCCATACTAGTAATAGATTTCTAGGGCAGGAGTGCAAGTAGAGTTGGGGCAGAATGCATGTATTAGCAAGTCCCTTGATTGATTCTCAGTGAAGTGGTCCCAATTTGAATAGATCATAAACCATGGCAAAGCTTAAAAGTTATGGCCTTTAGAATAACCCTTAAATTCCCTATCATGGGGGCCGGCCCAGTGGCGTAGCAGTTAAGTTCGCATGCTCTGCTTCAGTGGCCCACGGTTTGCGGGTTCAGATCCCACTTACAGACCTATGCACGACTTATCAAGCCATGCTGTGGCAGGCATACCGCTTATAAAGTGGAGGAAAATGGGCACAGATGTTAGCTCTGGGCCAAGGTTCCTCAGCGAAAAGGAGGAGGATTGGCGGCAGATGTTAGCTCACGGCTAATCTTCCTCAAAAAAATAAAAATAAAAAATTCCCTACCATGGCCTAATAGGCTTAACAGACTGGCTCCTGTCTGGTTTTTCAGCCTCGTCTCACACCATGCTCCATTTTACTCAGTGCTCCTGCCACCTAGGTCTTTTTAGTTTCTTAAATGGATTATGTCTTTTTCTTACCCCAGGGCCTTCACATATGCTGTCCTTTCTGCTTGGAATAAGCTTTCGTTTCTCCTCACCAAGTTAGCACCTACTTATTATCTCAGTTCAAAGTTAACTTCCTTGGAAAGCCTTCCCTGACCCCAGACACTAGGACAGCAACCTCTGTTAAATGATCTTTCAGCATCCTTATTATCCTTTCATAGCTCTCATCAAACGTTGTAATTATAAACCTAATTGTATGACCATTTGAGTAATTATAGTTTCTCCCTCCTATACTATAAATTCCATGAGGGTATAGACCATGTCAGTTTTGCTCATCATTGTGTCCCCAGAAGTTCGCACAGTGCCAAGCATATATTAGGCATTTAGTATTTATGAATGAGTGACAAATTTTTGTACTGGCTCCCTTCAAATCCATCCCACACACTAATGCCATCTTGACCTATATAATTTAATAATTTAATCATTCTTTGCAAACAGTTTTTCAGGTATTTCCTACTGCCTGTAAGATAAAGTTGGAACTCCTTAGCATGGCTTACAGGTTTTCATAACCTTGTCCCTTCCTTCCTCTTCAGCCTCATACTCCAGTGATTTTGAACTCCTTGTAGTCCCCCTGCCCCATATCCCTCTTCCTCTGCCTGTAATTCTTCCCCACTCCCCCGAACTTTAATGCCTCCTTGTCTTCTAAGACTCCATCCAAATGTTACTTCCTCTGGAAAACCTCTGATAACTCAATTTGACTTAGATGCTCCTTTCACTGTGCTGACACTTCACATGCTCCCTAACCCAATTCTAACTGGACTAAATTTCCCTCTTTTGTGCTGTAATTTCATTCTGTGCACACTCCAATTTGAGCACTTAACAAGTTGTGAACTGTGATGATATCTGTAGATTGGAGATTGTAGGAATTTAAGAGGGAGTAGGCTTTGACTCAGACCGGTATTTAACTCCCTGCTCTGTCACTTAGAAGCACACTAACTCAGTTTCCTCAGCTATAAAATGGGAGATAATAACTATCTGACTAACAGGGGAGTTATAAAAAATAAATCAGATAATAGATGAAAATCACTTTGTGTATAATGCCTGACATGATAAATAATAAATAGTAACCAATAATTGGTAGCCTAGAGGAATCCACTTGATATTTGTGTGCAAAGTCCAGCATTAACTGGAAAGAGAAGAAGGATTGGGAGTTAAGTTATGAATAAAACTTATTCCTGGTGTATGTATGTATGTATGGATGGATGGATGGATGGGTAGGTAGATTAATGGATAAACAAACAAACAAACAAACAAATAAATAAATAATCTATCTCGGAGAAGATGAGAACTGAATGGAAATCCTCAAGCACCTCTGAAAGAAACAGTGAGAGCAGTTCTTGGCACATTCTTAAAATGTCTAGAAACAACTATACACAGAGTTCAAGATGAGCAACTCGGAAATGTGTTCTCTTTCTGGGGTCTGTGTCTGGGATACGATAGAGAGCTGAATGTGACTTATAAAATTGTTTTATATTACCATTCTTGCTACTTTACATGAGGATGAATGATTTTGTCAGAAGTAGTGTCTTGGTCATAGCTTAAAGTCATGGAATAGACTTTAAATACTGGGAGGGGATCTAGACTAGCAATAGAGTGCATCACACAAGTCCATAGATGAATTGTTTGTCCGTGATTAGTTTAACAGAAAAAGAGGACGTTAGCAGAATACAGAGTGAAATACAAAGGATCTCATAAACTTATTGTCTTTTTTTTTTTTTGAGGAAGATTAGCCCTGAGCTTAACTACTGCCAGTCCTCCTCTTTTTGCTGAGGAAACCTGGCCCTGAGCTCACATCCGTGCCCATCTTCCACTACTTTATATGTGGGATGCCTACCACAGCATGGCATGCCAAGCAGTGCCATGTGCTCACCCAGGATCCCAATCAGCGAATCCCGGGCCGCCGAGAAGCGGAACATGTGAACTTAACCTCTGCGCCACCGGGCCGGCCCCACTTATTAAGTCTTTGACTTTCTAAGAACTATACCATCATACATGAACTATACTATCAGGCATGGCATGAAAAGTGAACTAAGAATATGAGAAGTGCCTATAAATTTGCATAATAAAATAATTGGGGAGAAATGAGGTTATGCTTGATGACTGCAAAGGTCTATATATTAATGAGCTAACAAATTGACCTTGAGATTATAATCCAGGAATATATAATATAATTTCTTGCATCACCAAGTCATGATGGGATGGGCTATATTTTTGTAAAAGCTCAGGGAACTGTCAGTGCCCATCTTATGCACAAGAATTCAGGCCAGTCTGTAGGAGAAATAGAGTAATATTGTAAAACCAGAAGACATACAGCAGTGTGGAAATTAATGGACCTAAGAAAGAAGCACACTGGAGAACATTTACATAAATATAAAGGGGGAGAAAGGCTGAAAAGATATTGTATGAGTATAAAAGAGACCACCTGGTGGAAGAAATGGATGAGGTGTTCCTGATGCTAAGGATAAAAATCGCACTGAAGGTAAGGTCTCAGCAGTGCAGTAAAGTGGGATAAAGGAGTAGATATTTGATTATCTGGACGTCTGCTGAAGCCTCATTCAGTGAAACGCAGTATTTGATGGTATCTGGACTTGCCTTATTGACAATTTTGTCACTTTGATATTAAGAAAATTGAAGTTAAGGAACTGCTATTTTGTACTTAGTTTTCACTAAAAGAGAGAATGTGATTGGTGACTTGAAAGTGTCAAGAAAATCATTCAAAAAGTCACTTGTTCATTTTATAGTTCAGGATAATCAGAATTTAGTAAAAATTATATTCTAGAGTGAACATTTGACTCAAAGAGTGCTTAATTCATAGACTGATATTAACCTATTATGAGGATTCTAGTGTTCTGTTGAGGTTCCTCTCCTTGACCCAGGCCCAGATTTATTCCACATTTTGTAAATGACATGATTGGAGATGTTTAAGGAGTTCTGACCAGATTTGAGAGAAGACATAAAGCTGAAGGGCTTGTGAATATGTTCAATGACAGAAGTAAAATCTAAAACAATTGTGATGGGCTGATACAATCAGTTGACTTTATTAAAAAAAAACTGCAAAATTCTGCACTTGGTTCTCCAATTCCTGCTCCAAAAATATGAGTGATGGAGATGTGGCTCATGAAAAAGACAATTATCTTAGTAGGAACCAACAGTTGGATGTCTGCGAAAAATCAAATATGAGAACTGGCCCTGTGGCCTAGTGGTTAAGTTTAGCACACTCTGCTTTGGCAGCCCAGATTCAGGTCCTGGGTGAGGACCTACACCACTCATTGGCGACCATGCTGTGGTGGTGACCCACATATGAAATAGAGGGAGATTGGAACAGATGTTAGCTCGGGGCAAATCTTCCTTAGCAAAAAAAGAAAAGTCAAATATGATAATAGGTTGCATTAATAATAAAAGTATAGACCTTATAATAAGGGGAATGATATTCCTTTTCTACTCTGCATTGGACATATCACAACAGGATTATTATATTTGGTGCTTGGAATGTCATTTTAAGGAGCCACTGACAAACATATTCAGAAATGAGTGACCGAGTTGGTAAGTGAAATTGAAATCTATGAGGAAGGTCTGAAGGGTTAGGGAATGGTGAACATGGAGGGAAAAAACCAGCTTTCAGAGGATACATAATTATGATTGCTATTTACTATTGATAAGTACAACCAAGGTATTCTGCTAGACACTTTTCATATATTATATTACATAGTTCTCAAAACAACCCGTGAGACAGATCTTATTATCCTCATTTTAAAAATAAGGACATAGGTATAGGGTGGTTAAGTAACTTGTTAATATTTACACATCTAGTTAGTGGTAATACTGGGATTGGAGCACAAGTCTTTCTAACACCAGACGCCAAGATCTTTCCATAATGTTACAATCCCTTCGCTCCCTTTTCTACTACCGCTATTTAAAAATAACTACAGTAATATAAATTTATATTATTACAGCTTCCCATTTGTTGAGCATCCACAATGTACCAGGCATTATGCTAAGCATGGTAAGTAGTTTATTTCAACTACTTTTCATAAAATCTCTATGAGATTCAGTGGTTCCCCCCTTATCCTTGGTTTCATTTTCCATGGTTTTAGTTACCTGTGGTCAACCATGGACCAAAAATATTAAATAGAAAATTTCAGAGGTGAAAAATTCATAAGTTTTAAATTGTGTGCTTTTCTTAGTAGTTTGATGAAATTTCACACTGTCCCACTCCATCCCACCCCGGGCATGAATCATCCTTTTGTCCAGGGTATCCACTCTATATATGATACCTGCCCATTAGTCGCTTAGCAGCCGTCGTGGTTATCAGATCGACTGTTCCGGTATGGCAGTGCTTATGTTTAAGTAATCCTTATTTTACTTTATAATGGGCCCAAAGTGCAAGAGTAGTGATGCTGGCAATCTGGATATGACAAAGAGAAGCCATAAAGTGTTTCCTTTAAGTGAAAAGTTGAAAGTTCTTGACTTGATAAGTAAAGAAAAAAAATGGTATGCTGAAGTTTCTAAGATCGATGGTAACTTTTATTACAGTATATTGTCATAATTATTCTATTTTATTATTAGTTATTTTAGTTAATCTCTTACTGTGCCTAATTTATAAATTAAATTTTATTATAGGCATATACGTGTAGGAAAAACATAGTATTTATAGGGTTTGGTTTCAGGTATCCACTGGGGGGTCTTAGAACATATCCCCTATGGAGAAGGAGGGACTACTGTAGATTTTATCATTATGTTATATGAGGATTGTTTAGACCAGAGTGTTCATGCTTTACTTTACTTTTCAACCCTGAATTTCCTTATCTAAAATATGTCCCATTCAGCCTACCTCTCGCAGATTTCATGTGGAGGCAATAATAATGAGATAGTATTATCCTCAATTTAAGGTTACAGGGACTGAATTTTGGAGAACTGAAAATGAGATACAGGAGAAGGGGAACAGAATTAGCTTCAGAATTAGAAAGAACTCTCTACGAATTAAACTGTTTAGTGATGGAAACCCTCCTAACAGGGATATTATAGAGGAGAATCTAAGCATCAGAGGAAGGCTTTATTGAATGTCTTTCTAAGTTTGATATAACTCCATGATTCTGTGAATGGCAATATGGCCATTCAGTGTCTCATTTATTGTCTTTTACAACTTTTTAAGGCACTTAAAAGATGTAATGAATATATAACCTCTGAAAACCATTTAGAAAGTCTGTCTGTGGATATGGCAGAGTTAGTAATGCTCACCAAATATTCTATCTGCTCTCCTACACTTCCCAGTCCCTTCGCAGGTAGGTAAAGCCAAGTGTCTACTTCTAGTCAATAGGCTGTGAGAGAAAGTGATGTGTGATTTTCAGGCTGAAGTTATGGAATGCTCCTGTGTGACGTTCCAGTTCTTTCCGCCTCTGCCACTTTGATCATGGTAACCACACAAAGCTATACAAATTAAGGAGACTGGATATTTACTTGATTCTTGCTTCCTGTGTGTGAACAAGAAATAAACATTTATGTATTAAATCACTGAAATTTAGATATTTATTACCACAGCATAGCCTGTTCTATCTTGACTAGTAAATATAATTAAGATTTTTCTAGGGCCTTATACTGCGTCGGGCATTGTAATAACTACTTGACATGAATAATCTCATTTAGATTTATTAATAATCTTATAATGAAGATATTATTATAATATATATTTCACAATAGAGAAAAATGAGTCATATAGAGGTTAAAAAACTTAGCCAAAGCAAGTCATGGAACTCAACTTAGAGAACAACCAATGCAGTAATGAAAGTGCTATTTCAAAGCTTTTGTATTCACATAGGAAGGGTTTATGATGTGATATTGATGAAATAGGTAAACTATGTATGTGTAATGCAATTTAAACTGTAAAAAAGCATACAATGAATATGGGAAGTAAATATGCTCAAATGTTAACAACGATGATATCTGGGTGGTGATTTTATGAGTGATGATTATTTTCTTTTTTATGCTTTTTAGAACATAATAGTGAGTCCAGAAATAGACCCACAAATAAATGATCACTTTTTAATAAGATTGTCAATAAGGAAAAGAAAGTCTTTTCAACAAATAGAATTGAGTCACCTGTATACTAACATAGAACAAAAAATAAACATCAACCCTGGCAGCCAACTATACACAAAAATTACCTTAAAGTGGACCATAGAACCAAATGTAAAACCAGATATTATTAGAATTTTTGTAGGAAAACATAAAAGAAAACTTTTGCCACTTTGGGGTTTGGCAAAGGTTTTGCTGCTAAAACAAACAGAAAACAAAACCATAAAATTAAAAATTGATAACTTAGACTTTATCAAAGTTAGAAAGGTTTGCTATTCAAAAAATCAAGAAAATAAGGCAACTACAGATGGGGAAATTATTTGCAAAACATATATCTGATAAAAACTTTTATTTGGAATACATAAAAAGAACTGACAATACTAATAATTGCAATAGTATAATATAATAACAATTATTCTTGTACTCAAAATAGGCAAAAAATTTGAACAAACACTTCTCAAAAGAAGATACACAAATAGCCAACAAGCACCTAAAAATATGCTCAACATCATTACTCATACAGAAATACAAATTAGAACTACAAGGAGATACAACATCATACGCAATAGAATAGCTGTAATAAAAAAGACAGAGAATAAAATTGTTGGTTTAGGAACTAAAGCAACTTCAACTCTCATACACTGCTGATGGGAATGTAATGGGAATGTAAAATGGCACATACTCTCTTGAAAAGAATTTGTCAGTTTGTACACAATTTAAACATACATCGATCACACAGACTGACCATGCCATTTTGAGTATTTGCCCAAGAGTAATGAAAGCACGTGACCACATAAAGACTTGTTTATGGATTTTCATAGAAGCTTTATTCATCATTGTCAAAAACTGGAAATAGTCTAAATTTACATCAAGAAGTGAATGGATAAACAAATTGAGGGTTATCCATACAATGGAACACTGCTCAAAAATATAAAGGAACAAACTATGAGTGCATCAACGTGAATGAATCTCAGAATCATTGTGTCAAGTGGAAGAAGCCAGACAAAAAATAGTACATACTGTATAATTCCATTTATATAAAATTATAGGAAATGCAAGCTAATGATATAGTGGCAGAAAGCAGATCAATGGCTACCTAGAGATGGAGTGGAGAGATGGAGCGATTACAAAGGGGCATGAGGGAACTTTTTTGAGTGATGGATATATTCATTATCTTGAATGTGGTGATAGTTTCATTATTGTGTGCATAAATATAATCATACACTTTAAATATGTATATTTTACTGTATATCAATTCCACTTCAATAAAGTTGTATAAATCAAATCAAATGTATACCTATCATCCAATCAAGTTTAGCTTGGCTTAATGTATTAATCTGGCTCCTCTTTGATAACCCTTAATTTCCTAAATCCAAACCACATAATCTGCAGTTTAACTACAAACTGATAAAGTCAAACTACTTAGAAGACTCTCTTCAAACACACACACACACACACACACACACACACACACACACACACATACAGGAACTAGCTAAACTAAACCCAGCTACAACCCCTGCGAACCCCAAAACAATTCATATGAAGTTAGTGAAAACAATCTCAAATGGGTTGTGATTTTTGGTCCCCATACCACCTCTTAAACCCAAATTTTAAACTGGTGGAGATTTTTAACACGACTTTTTAAATTTTTAATGTGTTTAAATTTTAGACTCCACTTTTAAACTGGTGGAGAAAATTCAACCGTTCATAATCCATACTCTGGTTAGCGTATTTAATACAAGGTTGGTGAGAGCGATGGGATGTTCATTCACCTCACAAACATTTCATATAAAAATTGATTTGGAGGCTATGTTTGGTCAATGGTTCTCAATCTCTGAGCTTGGAAACTTGGAGTGATACAATCAAACATCAGGTGTTTCAAGTCATTTATTATCACTGCACAATGTAAATGGTACCTACAAATAAAACTAGAATGGCTAATACTACTAGCTATGTCATTTAAAAATGCTTGCTATGTGCTAAGTTCTTTGTATGCATTATCTCATTTAATCGACACAACAGTCCTATGTGGTATAGGTTTTATTATTATCTCTATTTTTTAGAAGAGGAAACTTGAGGGTCTTAAGTTTTTGTTTAACTTTTGCTAACATTTATTGTTTACTATGTTCCAGACATTTTTTTAAAACATTTTGCATCTAGTAACCCATTTATCCTTACAACAACCTGTGAAGGAGAGACTATTAACTCCACGTTACAGATGAGGAAAGTGAGGCACAGTTTTAGTAAGTAAACCAAAGTCCTAGAAAGTGACAGAACCAGGATTTGAAATCAGGTCTTACCAACTCCAGAGCCTAACATCTTGTTACAATCTCCTGCACCAAGCTGTCATGTAAATAGTCACAGAATCTACAAATTACCAAATGATAGACTTCTGAGGCGGAAGGGATCTTACAAATTATTTCAAACGTCTTGTTTTAGAAATGAGGAAACGGGTGCTTAAAGAAAGGTAGAGACTTGCTGAAAGTTTCCATAGCTGGTTAGCAACAAAGCTAAAGATCGAATCTAGATTTTCTTTTTCTAGTCTTGTGCTTTTTCCACTGTCATAGATTATAAGACAGCTGAAAAACCACACAGAGTGCAGTTGTTGGTAGTTGAGAAAATAACATCAGTTTTATTGCTAGGTTATTATTGATTTAGTAAAGTAAGTTTCTGTTTGTACAAGCAAGTGGAAGATTAAGCCACGCTGTCTAGCAGCAGAAAATTTATTTCATGGAACTACTAAAGGTAGATAGTTCAAGACCTGGGTTGACGTAAGGAGTAAGAAATCTGGCCAATTTCTTGTCTTTTTGGCATCTGATGTCAATCCCTTTTACCTAATGGGCAATAAGGAAAACATCCATTTCTTTGATATCAGCTTCGGATGTAGGCACATTGTTAAGTTGGGATTTATTTCAGACAATTATGGAAATGTAGCTGTGTTTCTGATGTCATTCATGGATACATAGCTCAAAGCGTGGACCTTGGACACCTGACCTAGAAGCTAGTCATCTGGAATTTGTATGTTTCCTGCCTAAGAGCTCTCCCACTCAAGTAGTTTCCACTTATTCACTGTAGACAGCACCTACTAATCAAAGTTCAGAGCTGGCCTTGAGTGGAATCAGAGTAAGAGGCTGCCAATAAAGTATTATTTGGGGTTCTCTGGAGGACTCTTCAGGAAACGTCTTTTCTTTTGTCCTCACTGCTATTCCTATGCCTAGAGTCTTTTCAACTAGGCTTACAGTGCATGCATACAAAGGCTGGTTTGAGAGGACCAGAATAGCCATGTCCTCTGCATGTGAGAGGAAGAGAGTGATAAATAAATGACAAACAATAGGATATCTTGGAGTATATGAGGAAGCCCTTTGGTGTAAAACTACTTCAGCCTAAACTTATTTTTCCAAAAGGGTCTAACGTGGCTGTTGAGCATGCTTTGTGTATCTGCTTTAAGTGTTTACTATGTCCCAAAGGCAAGAAAAATGCCCTTAAAGATAAGGGTGTAACTTTTCCCACATCAGCATTTCCTTAACTATAAACATCTCTCCCTGGGCTGGGGATTGATTGCTGACCTGTTGTGACCACCTACCTCTAGACCACTGACCTGCTGTGTTCACAGAAATGCTGCACCGGCAAAGCAATCTGATGACTATTGTAAAAGGGACATTCCAATCATACGTGATACATGTTCTTTGACAGTATATAACCACTCTGTACACCCCCACTCCTTTGGAGCGCTCCATTCCTTTGTGAAAGGACTCTCCTGGGCTATATGCTTCTCAGATCTGGCTCATAATAAACTCACCCCAATTTTGATTTATAGATTGGTTATGGATAATTTGCGTCAACAAGATGATGAAAAGATAGAAAGGCCACTGAGGGGTAAGGGTTGATTTCACCATTTTGTTCTTTACTTCCCCATCCGTTTTTTTTTTTTTTAAATAAAACAGCAGAGGAGGTTACTGTGCATATTAAAGGCTGCCATTCAGAATTCAAACAAGTCATTCTGTTCTGAAGCTGGTAGAAGCTTCTTTATATCATAGGCCTCTGTATTCTGGGCAAGATTGTCCTTAGGGGTGTTTATCTTGTTGGCTTTAGGGTCTATGACCTTGGTGACATTAGAATAGCTAAGATTGGTAACTTTGGGGACAGTGGGCCTAGCAATTATAAGACTGATGTGGTTGAAACTGATGTGGATTAAGGCTGCCCCAGGTAGAGAAGCCCAAGGTGACCTGGCCTACATGCCGAACTATATGACCCGGTGGATTTTTATGGTATGAATTAGGGCTGCCCCAGGGAGAGAAACCCAGGGCATCCTCACCTACATGCCGATCTATATGACCAGATTCGTATCTAAAGTTATATGACCGCACAATAACCAGACCCCATCTGCACTGAAATCATTTAATGACTATTTACATCATCTTTTCTTTTTCCAGTAAAAATAAGTCACGTACCCATGCCTTATAAATTTAGCCCTAACCCTCAACTCAGGGCAGCAGCAGGAGCTCTGACTGCCCATGGGTCCTGTCCCCATGCCTGCAACTCTTCACTGCCCATGGGTCCTGTCCCCATGCTATTCCATACTATTCTCAAATAAAAGAGCACTACTGCCAGACCTTGAGAGTCTAAGAAATCTTTCTTTCGACTCTTCGGCTCACTGACCCCGCATCAGAAACTAGTGGGGTTGAGGCAGAGAGACTTTGTAACCTCTGCCCAGGGACTGATGCCATGTTTTCAAGCCCTTCAAGTTGTGGTTTTTGGCAAAATGCATGTTCTTTGGTGACTTTGAATTGGCTGTAATTAGAGATTTGTGTCTATTTGAACTGGTCTTTTAAATTCTATTTCTGATCAACTTCTGGTGGATGTTGTGGCTCATAGATTTATTTTCTTCATATCTCTGCACCTCCAGGAGCTTCAATTCTTAAGGGAAGGAGGGAAAGAGAGAGAAAGATTAATTGAAGTCATATTTAAAAAAATTTTAAGTACAGACAGCTGAACTAATCTAATTTTCTCATCCTTATTTCATGGAAGTTTCCTGTTACATATTTTTTTATTTGTCCCTTTTTTCCTATTTTCCTGCCTTTCTTATAGGCACACATTCTCTTGTGTTTAATGGATATATTTTTATTTATAGGTGCTCTTGCAAAATGTGCATGGTTTTGTGTGAATGTATTTTTATATATTCAAATGGTTTTACATTACATATCTTTTTATACTTTCCACCTTTTTCACTAGCAAGGGGCTTTTAAGATCCATACTGTTACCTGTGTGTTTACTTATCTGTAGTTTCTAACTGTATATAATAGTTCATCATATATAGCCATTGCAATTTACTCATTATCTTATCTTCTGATTGTAAGTCAATGGCTTGCATGCAGATAATTTACATGGATATGTGATCACCGGGAGTAAGAGGAGTGATATAATGAAGAAAAGAAAGCCAATACAAGGGCATGTTACTGAGTTGGTCACAACTATAGACAACTGGTGCTTGATTCTGCAGGACATTATGAGAAGCCTTATGAAATTTGGTTTTTAAGAACTGTCTACCCATGGTAGACAAGATAAGGAAGCATTTATCCATAGGCTTCTGTCCCCCATTGTCAAGGTTGACCCCATGGACTGTAACTCAGCTGCACTTCAGGGCTGTGTATGCGTGAATGTTAAGTGGGGTCCAGTGGCTGTCTTGCATTGTAGATCCTGAGAAGCCCCAGGGAAGGAAATGGGAGTTACACTGTGTGGTCCTAAGGAAAGGCAAATCTCAGATTGTACATGAATAAAGCTGATCAAAGCCTATATGGAACTGGTTGCCACAGTAGTAGCTAGAAGAAGAGATAAGGATGGGTGGACTGAGTTAGAGTACAAGAGGTGTCCACTATGCCTGTCATCTAGCCCAGTGATGGACATCCAGATTGCCCCCAACCACCCCCACTCCCACCCCCACAAACAATGCTGTAGTAAGAATCTTTGTGCGTGTCTCTTACGGAAGTGTATGGATATTTCCCTAGGTAAATATGCCTAGGAGAGAAATTACCAGGTGATAAATTATATGTATACTTAATTTGAAAAAATCATATCAGAGTGCTCTCCAAAATGGCTGTATAATTCTACATGCCAATAAGCAGTGCATGAGGGTTCCATTGTCTTCACATGGAATCATCCTGCTTTCTAATTTCTGCCAGTCCAGTAGGTGTAAAGTGATATTTTGTTGATATAGCTTGTGCATTTTCATTTCTCTGATTATGACTGAGTTTGAACATCCCTTCATATGCTTGTCAGAACTTTAGAATTTCCTCTTTTATCAATTTCTAATTTTTCCTTAGGATTGTTATCTATTTCTTGTTATTTGCAGGGTACTCCAGGTATAAATACTTTATAATTTTTAAACATTGCAATAACTTCTCCCATTCTCTCATCTGTCTATTACTTTGTTCATGGTGTCTGTCATTGACTAGAATGCTTAATTTTATGTAATCTAGATGATGATTATTATTATTAATGGCTATTTGCCTCATAGTTTGTGCCTTTGAAATTTTGTTTAAGAATTCCTCCCTCACACCTAGGTCAAAAAGATGTTTTCCTATATTAATTTCTATTATATTTATAGTTTTAACTTTCACATTTAGGCCTTTAATTCAGCTGGAATCTATCTTTGTAGGTGGTATAGTAGGAATCCAGTTTTACTTTTCTCTATATGAGCCAGGTTTCCCAAGACGGTCTACTAAAGAGGTGTCACCCTTACCACATACTAAGCTTCTGTTTACGTCTCGGTGAAACTCTGTGTCCTGAGCTCTGCATTCTGTTCTATTTATCTATTTAACTATTCTTGAATTGATAACAATGATTTTTATTGCTACGGTTTTATATTATTAAAGATCTCATAGAGTAAAAGCCCTTCTATACTCTCTTACTAAGACTATTTACAAACTTTCATTCTTCTATATAAATTTTAGAATAATTTTATCAGGTTTTAAAAAAATAATACTGGAATTTGATTGAGATTGCATTGAATGTATAGATATTGACATATTTATAGTGTTAGGTCATCCCATGGAAGAGAATGAAATGATGTTCCATTCATTAAGAGCATCTTCTCTTTTGATCAAAACAGTTAATGGTGAGTACCTTTCAAGGAAGCCACCAATAGGTGTCCCAATTAATAATCATAATAATCCCTTACATTTGCATAATGCATTCTTATATACGCAAATGTTTCATATGGAATCACATTTGAACTTATCTCCTTCATTACAGCATTTACTGCATTTTATTGTCATTATCTGGTATAAAATAGCTCTTTCTTTCCCTAGACTGCCACTTATGACCAAGAATTACACCTATTTATTTCTGTGTCACCCGGGCCTAACATATTAGGTGCTTAATATATGTTGCAATAGTTAATTCATTAACAAGTACAGAAATGAGTGGACAAATTAATAATCTCTGAGGTAGGAAAAGCAAATTTTGTAAATCCTCAATTCATAGACTAGGAAAGTGAGGCTTAGTGAAATAATTTCCTATATGTTCACTGATCTCCAGAACCTAGCACAGTGCCTGACACAGGCTAGGTTCTGCATAAATATTTTCTAATAAAAGAGTAACTTGGAGTTGAAGGCACAGGACAGATATAGGCCCAAATGGAACTCTAGATCTAGATTACTATTTCATAGATGTTAGGCCACTGGGCTTCACACATATTTAAATCTAGTTTATGCAAGGATGGTCTAGAATCATTCTACCCAGCTCCATTTCTTAAAATAGTGCTCATTTCACCAGTGAGGTATTCTTTCTAATAAAGCTATTTCTTCATATTTAGAAAATACTATTCGAAGAACTTGCTTATACACTGCTGGAGTGTGGGTGATGGCGCATTGGGGTACTTTAAATGATAACTAACCACCTTGAGAGTATAGATTAAAATTACTTTACACATCTATTACACCATACATTTTTAAACAGCTTTATTGAGATATCACTGAAATATAAAAATTGTATATATTTAAGGTATACATCTTGATATTTCAATATATACTTATGCATTGTGAAATGATCACCACAATCCATCTAGTTAACATATCTATCACCTCTATATATTTACCTTTGTGGTAAGAATATTTAATTTAAGATCTATCATCATAGCAAATTTAAAGTATACAACAGAGTATTGTTAACTAACGGCAACCTATGGAATGAGAGAAAATATTTCCAGATGATATATCTGATAAGGAGTTAATATCCAAAATACATAAAGAACTCATACCAGGCAATATCAAAAAACAATCTGATTAAAACATGGGCAGGGGGCTGGCCCAGTGGCACAGCGGTTAAGTTCGCACATTCCACTTTGGCAGCCAGCGTTCGCCAGTTCAGATCCTGGGTGTGGACCTGCAGACCACTTGTCAAGCCATGCTGTGGCAGGCTTCCCACATATAAAGTAGAGGAAGATTGGCACGGATGTTAGCTCAGGGCCAGTCTTCCTCAGCAAAAAGAGGAGGATTGGCAGCAGATGTTAGCTAAAGGCTAATTTTCCTCAAAGAAAATAAAATAAAAAATTTAAAAAATGGGCAGAAGAACTAAATAGACATTTTTCCAAAGAAGACATACAAATGGTCAAAGGTACATAAAAGGTGCTCAACATCGCTAGTCATCAGGGAAATGCAAATCAAAACTACAATGAGATATCACCTCATACCTGTTAGAATTGCCATCATCAAGAAGAGAAGAGATAACAACTGTTGGTGAGGATGTTGAGAAAAGGGAACCCTTGTACACTTTTGGTGGGGATGCAAATTTGTTCAGCCACTATGGAAAACGGTATCAAGTTTCCTCAAAAAATTAAAAATAGAACTGCCATATAATCCAGCAATCCCACTTCTGGGTACATACCCAAAGGAAATGAAAACAGGATATTGAAGAGATATTTGCACTCCCATGTTCAATGCAGCATTATTCACAATAGCTAAGATATGGAAACAACTTAAGTGTCTGTCAATGGATGAACGGATAAAGAAGATGTGGCATACACACACACACACACACACACTGGAATATTATTCAACCATGAGAAAGAAGGCTATCCTGCCATTTTCAGAACATGAATGGAACTTGACAGCATTATGCTAAGTGAAATAAATCAGAAAAAGAAAGACAAATAATACATGATCACTTATACGTGGAATCTAAAAAAGCTGAACTCATAGAAACAGAGATTATAATAGTGGTTTCAGGGGCTGGGGGTAGAAGAAAAGAGGAGATGTCAATATTAAAAATAAAGTACAATAGAGTATTATTAGCTATTGTTGCCATGCTGTACATTATGTCTCCAGAGCTTATTCGATTTGCATAAATGAAACATTGTATACTTTGACCAATATCTCCCCATTTCCCCCTCCAACAAGTTCCTAGAAACCACCGTCCTCCTCTCTATTTCTATGAGTTTGACTATTTTAGATTCCACATATAGTAAGATTATGCAGTATTTCCCTTTGTGTCTTGCTTATTTCACTTGGCATAATGTTCTCCAGCTCCATTCATGTTGTTGCAAATAGCAGGATTTCCCTCTAAGGCCAAATAATATTCCTTTGTATATATATGGCACATGTTCTTTATCCAGTCATCCGTCAAAGGACACTCAGGTTGTTTCCATATCTTGGCTAGTGTGAACAGTAATATGGGAATGCAGATATCTCTTCACTATCCTGACTCAATTCCTTTTGATATATACCAAGAAGTGAGATTTGCTAGATCATATGGTGGTTCTATTTTTAATGTTTTGAGGAATCTCCACGTTTTCCATAATGGCTGTGCTAATTTAAATTCCCACCAACAGTGCACAAGGGTTCCCTTTTTTCCACATCCTCACCGACACTTATCTTTTGCCATTTTAATAATAGCCATTCTAACAGATGTGAAGTGTTATCTCATTATGTTTTTGATTTGCATTTCCCTAATGATTCATAATGTTAAGGATCTTTTCATATACCTGTTGGCCACTTGAACTTCTTCTTTTGAGAAGTGACCATTTAGATCCTTTGCCCATTTTTATTGGGTTATTTGTATTTTTATTATTGAGTTGTATGTGTCCACATATTTTTTCTTATTCTGTAGGTTGCCTTTTCATTTTATTATTTTTTCCCCATGCAGAGACTTTTTAGTTTTATATTATCCCATTTGTCTAGTTTTGCCTTGTTGACTGTGTTTTTGAGGTCATAATGAGAAATCATCGCCAGGGGCAATGTCAGGTGCTTTTTCCCTGTTTTCTTCTAGAAGTTTTAGTTTCAAGTCTTATGTTTAAATCTTTTATTTTGAGTTTATTTTTGTGTATGGTGTAAGATAAGTTTTCAATTTCATTCTTTTGTATGTGGATATCCAGTTTTCAGAACACCATCTGTTGAAGAGATTATCTTTTCCCTAATATGTGTTCTTGGCACTCTTGTTGAAGATCAGTTAACTGTAAACATGTGGGTTTATTTTTGGGTTCTTTATTGTGTTCCATTGGTCTGTATGTCTGTTTTTATTGCAGTACCATACTGTTTTTTTTTTTAATTTAAAAATATATTTATTGATTTATTTTTTTGAGAAAGATCATTCTTGAGCTAACATCTGCTGCCAATCCTCCTCTTTTTGCTGAGGAAGACTGGCCCTGAGCTCACATCAGTGCCCATCTTCCTCTACTTTATATGTGGGATGCCTGCCACAGCATGGCTTGATGATTGATGCCATGTCCGCACCCGGGATCTGAACCTGTGGACCCCGGGCCGCCGAAGTGGAATGTGCAAACTTAACCAGTGTGCCACTGGGCCAGACCCACAGTACCATACTGTTTTGATTACTGTAGCTTTCCAATATATTTTGATATCAGGAAGTGTGATGCCTCCAGCTTTGCTCTTCTTACTCAAAATTTCTTTGGCTATTCATTTTTTTTTGTAGTTCCATATGAATTTTAGGATTATTTTTTCCTATTTCTGTAAAAAATGCCATTGGGATTTGGATAGGAATTGCCTTGAACCTGTAGATCGCTTTGAGTAGCATGATCATTTTAACAATATTAATTCTTTTAAACCATGACTATGAGATATCTCCATTTATCTGTACCTTCTTTAAGTTCCTTCATCAATATTTTATAATTTTCAGTGTACAAGTCTTTTATTTCTTTAGTCATTTCCTAAGTATGTTATTCTTCTGAATGCTGTTGTAAATGGGATTGTTATCTTAATTTCCATTTTGGATAGTTTGTTATTGGTGTATAGAAGCTCCACTGATCTTTTTTTTTATGTTGTTGTTGTATACTGCAACTTCACTGAATTTGTTAGTTAGTTCTAACAGTTTTCTTTTGTGTGGAGTGTTTAGAATTTTCCATGTATATGATCATATCATCAGCAAACAGATCATTTTACTACTTCCCTTTTGATTTTGATTGCTCATTTCTTTTTCATTGTCTGATTGCTGTAAGCTGTGACTACCAGTGTTATGCTGAAAAGCAGTGGTGAGAGTGGGCATCCTTGCCTTGTTCCAGGTCCTAAAGGAAAAGTTTTCAGTTTTCCCCATTGATTATAATCATAGTTGTGAGTTTTTCATATACGGCTTTTAATGTGTTAAGGTTTTGTCTATGCATGCTTTGTTGAGAATTTACATTATGAAAAGATGTTGAATTTTATTAAATGCTTTTTTTTGCATCTATTGAGATGACCATATGATTTTTATCCTTCATTATGTTAATGTGATATATCACATTGATTGATCTTCATATGTTGAAACATCCCTGCATTGCAGGGATAATCCCATTTAGTCATGGTGTATGATCCTTTTAATATGCTGCTGAAATCATTTTGGTATTATTTTATTGAGGATTCTTTCATCTATGTTCATTAAGGATATTGACATAGTTTTCTTGTGGTGTCTTTATCTGGCTTTATAATCAGGGTAATTCTGGTTTTATAAAATGAGTTTGGGAATATTCCTTCTTCTATTTTTTGAAAGAGATTAGTAAGGATTGGTATTAGTTCTTTAAATGTTTGATAGAACTCACCCATCAAGCCATTTGGTCCTGGGATTTTCCTTATTGAGATGTTTTTGATTCTTGCTTCTTATTGGTCATTTCAAACTTTCTATTTTTTCTTGAATCAGTCTTTTAGGTTATATATTTCTAGGAATTTATCTATTTCTTCTAGGTTATCCAACTTATTGGCATATAATTGTTGTTCTATGATCTTTTTTATTTCCGTGTCATGTGTTGTAATGTCTCCTCTTTCATTTTTGATTTTACTTATTTGATTGTTCTCCTTTTTCCTTTCTTGGTCTAGCTAAGTGTTGTTAATTTTATCTTCTCAATAAACGAACTATGTTTTCTTGATTTTCCCTAATGTTTTTCTATTCTCTATTTCATTTATTTCTGCTCAAATCTTAATTATTTCCTTTCTTCTGCTAACTTGGGTTTAGTTCTTTTTCTAGTTCTTCGAGTTGTAAAGTTAAGTTGTTTAATTGAGATCATTCTTCTTTTTAAATGTAAGCATTTAACACTATCAACTTCCCTCTTAGCCCTGCTTTTGCTGCATCCCATACGTTTTAGTAAATTGTATTTTCATTTTTGTTTGTCTCAAGGTATTTTTTAAATTCCATTTGGATTTTCTCCTTTATCTAATGGTTGTTCAAGAGTATGTTGTTTAGTTTCTATGTGTTGTGAATTCCCATTTTCTTTCTGTTATTGATTTCTAGTTTCATTCCAGTGTGGTCTGAGAGGATGTTTGGTATGATTTTAATCTTCTTAAATTTGTTAAGACGTTTTTGTGACATACATGTGATCTCTTCTGGAGAATGTTTCATATACACTTGAGAAGAATGTGGATTCTGCTCTTTTGTGGAAAGTTCTGTATATGTCTGTTAGGTCCCTTTGGTCTATAGTGTTGTTCAAGTCAGCTGTATTCCCTGGATGTTCTACCCAATATTAAAAGTGAGCTGTTAAGTATACTACCTTTATTGTATTGTTGTCAAGGTTTCCCTTCAGATCTGTCAATGTTTGCTTTAGATGTTTAGGGGCTCTGATGTTTAGTGCATATAAATTTATAGTTATACATCCTCCTGATGAATTGAACTTTTTATCTTTGTATAATAACCTCCCTTGTCTCTTGTGACAGTTTGACTTAAACTCTATTTTGTCTGGTATAAGTATAGCCATTTGTGCTCTTGTCTGGTTACCATTTGCATGAAATAGCATTTTCCATCCCTTCACTTTCAGCTTTTGTGTGTCCTTAAATCTAAAGTGAGTCTCTTTAGACAGCATATCACTGTATCTTGCTTTTTTTGTCCATTCAGCCACTCTATCCCTTTTGATTGGGGAGTTTAATGCATTTACAATTAAAGTGGTTATTGCCATTGATTCTGTCTTCTGCTTGATCAAGTCTGTTGTTGAAGCTTTCTAGTGCATTTTTGTTCAGTCTTTGTATTCTTCAGTTGTAATATTTCTGTTTGGTTCTTTCTTATGTTTGCTATCTCTTTGATGAACTTCTTATTTTGTTCTTGTATTGTTTCCTGCTTTTGCTAAGCTGTTTATTTGTGTCATCTTGTAGCTCACTGAGCTTCTTGGAAACAACTATTTTGAATATTTTGTCAGACAATCCGTGGATCTCCATTTCTTTGGAGTTGATTTCTGGAAGTTTATTATGTTCCTTTTGAGGTGTCATATTTCCCTTATCTTTTAATGTTGTTTGTATCCTTGCATTGGTGGCTGCACATTTGAAGAAGTAGTCACCTCTTCCAGACATTGGCTTAGTAATGAAAAACCTTCACCTGTGGTGGGGCAGCATGGGGGTGGTGATTGGGGAGGTACACAGGATCACACTATGGCACCATGAATAGTGGTGTGTAGTAGCTCCAAGTCTGGCCATGGCATGGTGGATCAGTGAGTAGCTAGGGTTTGTGATATCAGCAACTGTGTGGTCCTTGGCAACAAAAGCTGCAGGGGTCCACAATATCTGTGGGGGCTGTTGAAGTCTTCAGTGGCAACTCTGAGTCCTTTAGTGAGCATGCCTGGGTAGGCAGGAGGTGGGGCAGATAGCAGCAAGGGTCTGGGTTGGCATTGTGTGCTATACTGATAGCTCCCACCCTTGTTCTTTGTTTTTGGCCATCTCCAGATGTCTCAGCTATACCAATCTCACCAGCAATCTGTGCGGGGTGAAACTAAAGCAGGTCCTTAAGGCAGTGCCCTGAAATGTTGAGAAAGGTGGTTGCTAACCTTGCTTCCCTTTTACCCTGCAAGGAGAACTCTCAGGCTAAGGATATCCCTCTCAGTGCTGAGCTGTGCCTGTCTGGGGAATGGGATGATGCAAGTACAATGTAACTATTCTTCCTACACTTTCTGTGCAGTTATTATTATTTTTTTTCTCCACTATGTTGCTGCAGCTTCTTAACTGGACTACTGAGTTCTCCCAGTGCTATTTCCATTCATGGATAGCTGTCAAATTTTTTTGTTGGAGTGGAAGGAAGGCTAGGATCTCCCACTCCACCATTTTGCTGATGTCACTGAGTCTGCACCATACTTTATATACATGAGTATTTTAAAGTAAATCATAGACAACATAACAATATATAAAGCTCCTGTTACAAATGTTATTCTCCTTTTCTGGTGTGTTTGTTGGAATGGAGGCAGTCCAAACATACAGCCAGTTCAGTTAGATGATTGGACCTAGTAAGCATGGTATAGATTCTCTTGGGAAATAATTAAATGACTATGGATTTATATAGAAAGCAGTATCACTTATGTCTTACCTTTGATCCTAGTACTTAAAAACATCAAAACTTTAAACAAAAATTGTCAAACCAAAATTAAGCTGATGATCAAGGAATAGAGGGAGAAAAAAAGATACTGAAAGTATTATACTACCCAGAAATTTGCTCAGGGAATTAACTCAGGGAATTAAATTTATATCAAGAAGATTTAGTATGAGAATACAAGAAATACATGCATTTGTCTTATCTTTTAAAAGATATTTAATTTAGAGTGTTACAATTTATATTAAACAACAGGTTGTTTTCTGATTCTGCACCAAAATCTGTGTATGTTATGATAAGCAATTGTAAGTGATTGTAATTTGTCAGTCAATATTGCACTGCTTTTCTCAGAATGCTACTTTAGTGTATGAACCATATTAGTGTCTGGTAGGTGACTGTAAGTAAAATACAGTCATATTGTGTTTGAAATCCACAAACTGGTCACAATCTAGCAGCATTATTAAATTGGTACATTTATTTTAAACTATAATTTATTGGGTGCTTACTCTACTTCATGGCATTTTTCTCAGGATTAAATGAAATAATAAGTGCTAAATATTTAGCTCAGTGTAGTGAACATAATAGGTATGCAATAGTCCTTTCTTTGGTCAATTAGACTCATCTAATTCTAAAAATTTACTAATTTAGCAATAACTGGGTCTAAAATTCTCTTTAATATTCAAGAAAAAACTTGAAATGATTTTATTTATCTACAAACATTGATGAAAGAGTTAAAGTCATTCTTAACTACTCCTTAAGGCATTATGCAGGCACTTTACATATTATCTCATTTTCTCCTCACAAACACTTTACGATGTGTTATTATTTTTATTAACATCATTTTACAGATGAAGAAACTGAAAATTACTTGCCCAATTTCATACAACCAGATTATACTTATCTTAATACTTTTGTTCAAACACTAAAGAGTATTTTAAAAAATGGGTCACTAATTGGTGGAGAGTGGGATAGGAATAATAACATGTTGTTGAATAATAAGTGTTGTTTGTGACTCAGGGAAAGCAACACATTTTGTTGTTTTGTTTCTGGTTCAGTTATTTCTAAAATGTTGTTCTTTAAAAAACACACTTATAATACTAACAGTCCCTAATGAGTGAAATAAACAGGTTAAGAGAGGAAGTGTTAGATCTCATACAGTTTATGATCATAAGCAGATGCTCTGACCTAAGCTAGTAGTGTTAAGTGGATCTATAATGAAATCTATGCTACTGAGAGTGTGGGTCCTATCTTCATGTGAATGAACTACCCAGACTGCTACTGTGTGAACTTTTAACTTCATGCAAAAATTAGAGCTCAACACAACGAAGATTACCAAGTAGAATCTGTTTTTGATTGGTGGAGTACTTTATATAAAAGTCATAATCCTTGATAAGTAAAAATTAAAAGTATAGAAGCAGATGAAATCCCCACCAACACAGGACTGCATTTAAATAAGTGGTAAATCCACACAAAATACTCTATGGGTGTTTAAAAAGGAAAGTGGATCTATATGAACTGGTATAGAAAGATCTCCAACACATTTTACTGAGAAAGAAAAATATAAGGTGGAGAACAGTGGGTATATAATGTGATTTGACCTATGTAGAAAAAAGCCTATGTATTGCATATGAATTAGATATTTCTAGAATAAAAATGAAATTGTTAAGTGGCTATGGTTAACTGTGAGGAGTGGAACTGAGAAGGAAGATAGGGAAATCAACTGAAATTTTTCATATGCACTTGTTACATTTATTTAAAAGTGATGAGAGAGCGACAGAGACAAAGACAGAAAGACAGAATGAGAAGGCGAACTACGATATAGGCCCCAGGCTCAAAAAAGTAAGTAGCTTTGATCTAGGAATGAGTGACGCTGTTTCCAGTTGTCCTGATTTAGAAGTATGACCGTTAGATCCAGAAGGGCCATAATACATGACTTAGTCCAATTCTATATTGTGTGGCTTAGTAAACCAAAGTCCAGAGAGAGGAAATGACTTGCTCAAGGTTATACACAGGGAAAGCAAGTCAAAGCAGAACAATAACTCATGTCTCCAACTCCTGGTGCTGATCTCTTTCAGAGCTCTTCTTAGTGTTCACTATAAACTAGAGGTTTTTAAATTTCCTTCTTAGTACCTTTTTTGCTGCAACACATAAGTTTTGGTATGTTGTGTTTTCACTTTCATTTGTCTCTAGGTATTTTTTTATTTCCCCTTTGATCTTTTCATTGGTCCAACAGATGTTCAGTGGCATGCTCCTAAGGGTCCACATATTTCTAACTTTCCGAGCTTTTTTCTTGTAGTTGATTGCTAGTTACTTAGCACTGTGGTCAGAAAAGATGCTTAGTATGATTTCAATCTTCTTAAATTTATTGAGGCTTGCTTTGTTTCCCAGCATATAGTCAATCTTTGAGAATGTTCCATGTGCGCTTGAGAAGAATGTGTATTCTGCTGTTTTAGGGTGGAATGTTCTCTCTCTATATATATCTATTGTCTATCTGGTATAGTGTTTCATTTAAGGCTATGGTCTCCTTGTTGACTTTCTGTCTGGATGATCTATCCATTGACATAAATGGGGTGTTAGGGTCCCTTAATATTATAGTGTTTCCGTCAACTTCTCCCTATAGGTCTGTTAATGGTTGTTTTATATGCTTTAGTGCTCCTGTGTTAGGTGCATATATATTAATAAATGTTATGTCTTCTTTGTGGAATGTCCCTTTTATCATTATATAATGCCCATCTTTGTCTCTCATTATCTTTTTAATCTTGAAGTCTGCTTTGTCTGATATAAGTATGGCTACACCTGGTTCCTATTGCATTCCATTTGCTTGGAGCATCATCTTCCATCCCTTTACTCTGAGCCTATGTTTGTCTTTAGAGCTGAGATGTGTTTCCTGGAGGCAGCATATTGTTGGGTCTTGTTTTTTCATCCATCCAGCTACTCTGTGTCTTTTGATTGATGAATTCAATCTATTTACATTTAGAGTGATTATTGATATATAAGGACTTAATATTTCCATTTCATCTTTTATTTTCCAGTTGTTCTATATTCCCATTGTTTCTTTTCTATTTCTGTCTGCCATTTCAATTTGGTGGTTTTCTGTGATTGTTTTCTTAGTTTTCTCTTTATTTATGACTTGTGACTCTGCTCTGATTTTTTTATTTTGTAGTTACCATGAGGTTTGTATTAAAGATCTCATAGATGAGGTAGTCCATCTTTTGATAGCCTCCTGTCTCCATTAGTCTATGCAGGTTCCACCATTTTCCTCTTCCCCTTCTATGTTTTTGTTGTCACAAATTCTTCTTTCTTTGTGTTGCGAGTTTGTGGCCAAATTCAAGTGTTTATAGTTATTTTTGATGCTTTCTTTCCCTTTATCTGTTATTTTATAATAAAATGTTTGCTAAGCTATCCTGATATAGAGCTGCAATTTTCTGATTTTGTCTACTTATCTCCTTGCTCAAAGCTTTGTAAATCCTTGCCTTTTTGTTTCTAGTAAGAGGGCACCCTTCATCATTTCTTCTAAGGCAAGTCTAGTGGCAATGAACTCTCTCAGCTTTTGTTTGTCTAGGAAAGCTTTCATTTCTCTGTCACATCCAAAGGATAATTTCACTGGAAAGAATATTCTTGGCTGATAGTCTTTGTCTTTAAGCATTTTGAATATATAATTTCTCTCTCTCCTATCCTAACATTTATCATTACTAACCCACTTGTATTTAATGAAATCTGACATTATCTAACAATAAGGAAACAACGTGTGTTTAAGAGAGACAGCATCTTCCCCAGTATGGCAATAGGCACATTTTTCCTCTAGTGGGTGTTAAAATAATTAAACAAAGATACCATTAGACTAAGGTGTCTCTAATACCTTAGTAGCCTTTGTGTGCAAACCAAAACCTAAGCCAGAGTCAATGCACCGAAATCCAGGAAAGTGAAACCTAAGAACAACCAATCACAAATAGCCAACTAGACTATACCAAATAAAGCAACCACTTAAGATATAGGCAATCAAATAATTTCTTTGCTTTGCTTCAGTGTCTTTATGAAAACCTTGTCCAAGCTCCTGTCAGTGGCGTGCTCCTAACCACATTTTGATAGGAAATTGCCATGATATTTTATTACATTATGTCTTTGTTTTGTTCCTTCAGGTTTCCCTTACTCTTAATCAGGAAACTATTCAGACGTGTCATTTGCCCAATTCTTTCTCACAGACAACCACTTTTACCAATTTCTCCATTTCCTTCCAAAGATTCTCTCTATATATGTATGAAAGCCTACAGATTTTAACAGCTGTAATAAGCAATTCAAAATGTTGATGACTAAATACGAAAAGGTTTATTTCTTGCTCATGGTCCAGTGAAATGTGTGTGTGTGCCTGATTGTCTGTTTGTCTGTCAAGGGGGGGACTTTTTCTCCAGTTATTCAGGCTCTTTCCATACAGTAGCTTCCTCATTGCCTAAAGCCTTGGAGCTCTTTCCTGGATCCTCTGCATCTAGCTGGCATTCAAGGAAAGAGACAATGTAAAGAAGGCACACCTACTCTCAAACAATGTGATCTCAGAATAAAACGTGTATTTCACTTTCATTCCATTGGCAAGAAATAATCACATGGACACACAGGAAAAAAGATTGGAAAATGTAGTCTATCTGTGGTCCTAGGAAATGGAGATTGCAGATATTAGTGAACATCTACCATCTACCCATCTCTGTCACAATGAGTGTATATTTACATACACCAATTTTGTTTGACACAAAGGGTAGAAATTATACATATGTATGTATATATATATAAATGTATTAAATGTACATTTATGGGGTTGGCCCCGTGGCCGAGTGGTTAGGTTCACATGCTCCGCTGCAGGCGACCCAGTGCTTCGTTGGTTCGAATCCTGGGCGCCAACATGGCACTGCTCATCGAGCCACGCTGGGGCGGCGTCCCACATGCCACAGCTGGAAGGACCCACAACGGAGAATACACAACTATGTACCAGGGGGCTTTGGGGAGAAAAAGGAAAAAATAAAATCTTTAAAAAAAAATGTACATTTATATTGCATGTATTAAATATACATTTACATTACATGTATATATATCCATATATACATATAAAATGTGTTAAATATATATTTCAAATATATTAATATATAAATTTTTTTTTTTTATTAATGTTATGATAGATTACAACCTTGTGAGATTTCAGTTGTACATTTTTGTTAGTCATGTTGTGGGTACACCACTTCCCCCTCCGTACCCTCCCCCCACCCCCCCTTTTCCCTGGTAACCACCGATCAGATCTCCTTCTCAATATACTAATTTCCACCTATGAGTGGAGTCATATAGAGTTCGTCTTTCTCTGACTGACTTATTTCGCTTAACATAATGCCCTCGAGGTCCATCCACGTTGTTGTGAATGGGCCAATTTCGTCTTTTTTTATGGCTGAGTAGTATTCCATTGTGTATATATACCACATCTTCTTTATCCAATCATCAGTTTCTGGGCATGTAGGCTGGTTCCACGTCTTGGCTATTGTAAATAATGCTGCGATGAACATAGGGGTGCAACGGACTCTTGAGATATCTGATATCAGGTTCTTAGGATAGATACCCAGTAATGGGATGGCTGGGTCATAGGGTATTTCTATTTTTAACTTTTTGAGAAATCTCCATACTGTTTTCCATAGTGGCTGTACCAGTTTGCATTCCCACCAACAGTGTATGAGGGTTCCTCTTTCTCCACAACCTCTCCAACATTTGTCGTTCTTGGTTTTGGATGTTTTTGCCAATCTAACGGGGGTAAGGTGATATCTTAGTGTAGTTTTGATTTGCATTTCCCTGATGATTAGCGATGATGAACATCTTTTCATGTGTCTATTGGCTATATTCATATCTTCTTTTGAGAAATGTCTGTTCATGTCCTCTACCCATTTTTTGATCGGGTTGTTTGTTTTTTTGTTGTTAAGCAGTGTGAGTTCTTTGTATATTATGGAGATTAACCCTTTGTCGGATAAGTGGCTTGTAAATATTTTTTCCCAATTAGTGAGCTGTTTTTTTGTTATATATTTAATGTAATATGTATTATTTTTACTATAAAACATATGTTTACTTACCCATATCATTTAGAAATCATTCCATATTAGTACGTCATATCTGCCTCATTCTTTTTAAAAGCTGCATAGCATTACATTGAATGGATAACCCTGCAATATAATTAGCTAGTCCACTACTGATCAAAATTTAAATTACTTTCAAAATGTTGCTATTACAATCTTACCTGGAATGCCATTGTACAGCCGTGTGCTGCATAATAATGTTTCAGTCAATGACGAAGTGCATATATGGCAGTTGTCCCATAAGATTAGTACCACGGAGCCTAGGTGTGTAGTAGGCTATACCATCTAGTCTGTGTAAGTACACTCTATGATATTCACATAATGACAAAATCACCTAGAAACACATTTCTCAGAACATATCCCTGTTGTTAAGCAAGGCATGACTGTATACGTATCTGTATTAGTTACCTATTTCTGTATAACAAATCCCCTCAAAGCTTAGTGGCTTAAAACAATAATAGTTTATTATCTCTCATAGTATCTGTGGGTCAGAAATTTGGTAGTGACTCAGTTAAGGGTTTCTGGTTCAAGGTATCTCATGAGGTTGCAGTCAGATGTCTTCTATGGCTGCTGTCCTCAAGCCTAGACTAGAGTTAGAGGATCAACTTCCAAGCTGGCTCACTCACATGGCTGACAAGTTGGGGCTAACAAGTTGGTTTCTTTCCATATGGGGCTCTTCATAGAGATGCTTGCATATTCAGGACGTAGCAGTTGGTTCTCCCCAGAGTAAGTAACCTAAGAGAGAAAGAGTAAGAGGGAAGCTGTATCCTTTGCATGACCTAGCTTCAGAGGTTATGTAGCATCATTTTTGTTATATTCTAATCATTAAGAGTGAGCCAGCAAGTTTAGATCACATTCAAGGAGAGGGAATTAGCCTTCACCTTTTGAAAGGAGATCTGTCAAAAAATTTGTAGATATATTTTAAAATCACCAGAGCATCTTTGTATGCAAGTGAGAGTGTATCTGCAGGTAACTTACTGAATTCTTTCATTATTTAGAATGGCTTTAAATAATTTTTCTTGTTTTTATGTTTGTTTCCAGGTACATAATCCTCTCATCTGAAAATAATAATTTTAAGTTTTCCTTCAAATTCTTATTCCTTTTGTTTCTTTTTTATGTCTAATTATATCAGCTTGGACATCCAGAACATACCATGTAATAAGGAGCTTTATTGTGTAGCCCAATAGTGTATTCTCTCTCTCTCTCTCTCAATCTCTTTCTTCATTGTGACCTTTTTATCTTTCAAATTTAATCAATAGACTAATATATAGAAAAGATAAAATGGGACTACTCACTTTGAAGTGGGCATATAAGATCTGGAACCACATCTGTGCTTGCACTCCATCTATAGCACTACCTGAGGCACATTTGTAGAACACTAAGGTTACACAGAGCATCATCTGAAAGACACTGTCCTAGATACTACCTGGAGATGGACTTCATAGAGAAATATAGGGGGTTAGTGTAGGCTTTCTGGAGCAAGAGAGAATTATCCTGGATAGGATTTTGAGAAGCAGAAAAGGCAATGCAGCACTGAGGAGAGAGGGTAACATGAGTGAAAACCTAAAGATAAGGAATAAGCACTGAGTGTACATCAGCCAATGAGTGTAGCTCAGACGGGAAGAAATAGAAGCTAAAGATGGATATTTTGTCTCAGCTCAGACTATGTAGGACCTTGGAATCCAGGATGAGAAGATGGATGTCAGCCTGTGGGCAGTGGCAAATTAATGATGAATTGAATAGAGGAATACAATGCTGAAAGTAATATTTATAGGAGAGGAGAGAGGCAGTAAGGAGGATACTGTTGCAGAAATCCACAAGTGAGGTGTCAATGCCTTGTATTACAGTAATATCAGGAAAAATGGAGAAGAAAAAACTATGATATAATTCATTAAGTTTTATTGATTGCCCCTTAAGCAGAGAGAAGAAAGCATGTAGCATTAGAAAGAAGAAAACAAAAGGTCTTAGAGATCTATTTTATGAGTGGGAAGCAGAGGATAATAGCTGAAGAGGACTTTAAAGTTTTCAGAATGAATGATTAAGAGAAAGAGAAGAAGAGGAATTATAAATTAAGTCTGTTTCAATTTCCTAATTTTCTAGGGGAACATTATCATCATGTGTCTATGGGGGAATATCTTCTCATGGAACAATAGGGCTTAGAGTCATTAGGCCTGAGTTTGAGTTCTGGTTCCATGATTTGCCAGTTGCATGTCCCTTCATAACTAGAAGGTTGACTCCTAAGAATCTGTTTGTGTCTATCTCAGAGTTAAACTCACGTAGAAGGTGCTTGTTGGAGCTCCTGAGAACGGAAAGTAGGAACTCACCAAGTTTATAGGAATAGGTTGGGCTATTTTTGTGCTTACATTTTAATGAATGTTTGTTTGTGTAGATGATTTAGGTCTGAGACTTGCATTCATTGTAATATAACACCTAGTAGTAAGGCTATAGGGAAGCTGATATATAGTTCTTGTATATTTGCAGTCCATGAAGGCTGCTCGTACTTACCAAAAGAACATGGTTGGCTGAATGACCAAATTTCTCTAGGCTAGTTTGCAATACAGTACTTATATCACTTAATTTAAAATGTACAATTTATGATTAGCCTCAGTTTAGATATGAATAAACTGAGGCACATAGCAGTAAAATAATTTGAGCCAAATCACAATGGCTTCCTTACAGTAATTCAGCTGACCAAAGCACTCCTGTTTAACTTACCTAGGGTGATGGGTCCATTTTATTTCTAAGTAGACCAAGTATAATTTGAGGAGCAACAGTTGACCCATGAGACTCAAAGTATTCTACTGGCATATCAATGTACTGAATATTTTACTACTAGAGTCATGCCTTTGGTGTAAAAGATTGTGTCCAAATTATCTCTATTACCTATGTGCTGATGGAAAATATCTCATCTAAATCTGTTATTTATCATTAACATGTCAACATGAATTAGCTTATTAAATTATTTAGTTACTTAACAGGGCTCTGAAGAAAAAAAATAACATGAGACTGATATGCTTTAATCGAAAGAGTAGAAAAGTGTATTGGTTTGCTATGGTTGCCATAACAAAGTACCACAGACTGGATAGCTTAATAACAGAAATTTATTTTCTCACAGTTCTGGAGGCCAGAAGTCTGAGATCAACGTGTCAGCAGGATTGTTTTTTCTTATGGCCTCTCTCCTTGACTTGTAGATGATGGCCATCTTCTCTCTGTGTCCTCATATAGTCTTTTCTGTGTGTGTCTATGTCCTAATTTCCTGTTTGTATAAGGATATCAGTAGTATTGAATTAAGGCCCATCACAATGACCTCAATTAAGCTTAATTACCTCTTTAAAGACCCTGTCTCTAAATACAGTCACATTCTGAGCTACTAGGGGTAAGGACTTCAACATATAAATTTTGGAGGTACACAACACAGCCCACAATAAAGAGAAAGGGCAAAATCTGGAGCAGAGCTTGGTGTGCTACTCTAAGAGGAGAGCTATTCCTTTGGAGGCCATGAGAAACCACAAAATGTGTCATGTCTATCCTGAGTGCCAATTTGAATGAGAAGAAAAAGGAAGCAAGGGCACTGAAGATTAATTCCACTTGTTTAAGACATTACCATGAACTACCAAGGCTAGATTGATTCTTGGAGGGCAGAAATAAATTCTTCTGAAGCTCTGCATTTTGAATTTGCCTATTAAGAATCTTTTGGTGCTTTTCGTAGCTAAGACACATTGATAGTGTTTTGCTTGACCTCCATGAGTACTCAATAAATGTTGAGAGATGATAATAGAGCAAATAGACTTCCTCCTATAACTCTCCAATTGCTCATTCCTCCAGATTATACCACCGTATCACACCCAATTATATTATATATTACTACTATAGGTTTTGCTTTTTCTAGCTTAACAGCTGAAAACTCATCTGATTTTGTTTCTGATTATGGCAAGGTTAACATTTTCCCTTCTTATTTACTTATTCTTATCCATTTCATTCAGACATTACCCTATTAAATGCCGGGTAGAATGCTTCTCAATATATCTTCACTTAGGGAAGGAAATACATAAACAATTCGGTGTCAGTCTTAGGGAGGAATCTAGGAGAAAAATGGCTACAGTTAGAATGACTTTAGAAAATATTTACTCAAAGAACTTTGTCTGTATTGCTGGTTAATCATCCAGACTTTTGTTTTCACAGGTTAGAACTGTGTCTCCAACTCTGGATAAAATAAAACAAATTTATTCAGCAGTAGAACAAACACAACACGTCAACAGTTAAGGAAACAAGTATGAGAAAAGCAAATCAGACAGTTAATAGGTGAGGCTTGTCTCATTTGTTGAGGGCTAAATTAAGGAGGGTGGCTACACTTCGTTTGGGGAAACCGCTAGTTCATATATTGCTTTTGTGGAATTTAGAAAAAAGACATTCCTTTCCTCAAGAAAACACAAGCCCACATTATGGCATTTGGCTTGGTGATCAGGAAGTGAGCGAGACTTCAGCCACTACTTTCTTTAGCTGAGTACCATTGTGCAGTAAACAACCTGCCAAACTGTATGTGGAGACCCTGATTGGGTTTGTCTATTTGTTTGTCCCTTACTTCTCAATCTCAAAATACTAACATATTTCAAAGGCATCCATGTTTGCCATCATGTTATCCGTTTCCTGTAAATTTTCAACATTGGCAATGGCCTATCCCATCCCTTTCATGTCTACTTTTGGGGGAAAGGTCTTGTAAAGATCATAGTAGAAAAAGTTATTGAGTATATGGAACAAGATAGGGACAAGCAAAAAAATGAATGAGAATAAATATCAGGAAAAGAAATGTTTAAAAAACTGTTTCAACCATTCTAGGAAAATTTGAGGGTACCATAGACTAGAAAGATGCTAAGAAGATGGCACAATACACTGCTCTAAGGAAGAGACATTGGTTACTCTGTGATTTTGGAGCATCTTCCTTTACAAGAGACTTGAAAGGTCATCTCGGGTTGTGAGGGCTAAGAATTCCTTCTGCTTGGGTGGAACTTTGGTCTCTAGAGAACTAGAAGGTCAAGGTGAGGCCCAGAAGGAAGAAGAAAGGAAGCTAGCTTAATTATTTAGGGTTGACTCAAAGCCCTGAGGTCAAGGGTGAGAGAGAAATAAGACCTTTGGATTAACATCTAGGTTGCACAACCTGTGTATCTCAGGAACCTAAGCTTGTTTAAGGAGGTGAAGGAAGATATGGGGCCCCCGTGTCTTTCATTTCACTTACTGCCTCCTCTCCAGGTACCCTGGGCCCTGAAGCTATGTGGGACTTTTCCTTTCCTCAAGAAAACACAACACCACATTAGGGAACGTGGCTCGGTGAACAGAAAGTGAGCTATACTTCAGCTGCTACTTATTTCCTTAGCTGAGTGAAGCAAATCACAATGAGTAGGTGAGAGTAACAGTTAAGCCAGAGAAATTTTGCTACCATTGGAAGTGGAAAAGAAATTTTAAGGCAATGGTAGAAATTGCTAGGACCTTCATATAACTATGTAAGGCTGCCCTTGCCTCTAAACATGATAAATGTTCTCATATACTCAGTGTAGTGGAAAAAATAGGACCCTTTAGTTTGGGTTGAGCCTCTGCCTCTGAATAGCTGCGTAGCCATAGGAAAATCATTTCTTACCTCTTGACCTAGTAGAGGATACTGGTGAGGGGAAGTTGGACTAGAACACAGGTCTCAAACTTGTAACTCATAGATAGCATGACCATATGGCCTTGTTTACCCTGTACAGTCATCGGTTTCAGCAATTGTCCCAGTGTCCTCTACATTTAGTGACTTCTTTCATCCTCAAAAGTGCCCCAGTTTGTTTGGTTAATTTACTCTCTACTAATGAACCCATATATAGCCAGTGTATGTATTTTGTTTGTCCTATCCAATGTTTAAAAGATTTTTTAAAAATTAGTAGCCAGCATCATTTAAAGCCTAGGCAATTTCATGCCAACTTCTGTATCCCTGGCTTCTCTGACCTGGTGTTATCTCATGGCAAAACTCAGATGGAGTTGGGTAATGGCTACCAAATTTATATGGGTTTGCATTCTGTAACAGGCTCACTATACTCATTGATATAACTTTCTTGGCCCTGTTACAAATCTGAGTTTTCAAACCCTGGGCTAGATTACCTCCAAGGGCTATTACTTTAGCTACAATTTGTTTTTCTAAAGCTTTCTTCACTCTATAAATCTCCCAGATCAATTTAAAAACTGGACTTATCAAAATATGAGGGCCCTCAGGAATAGACGATTCTGCTGGGGAGGGGACGGAGGAGTTGAATGAGAAGAATTTTGCAGGGAAAGGATGGAGAAAAGTTATATCTTTGAGGACATGAAGGAGGGGGTGGAGCTGTGAATATTTTGAGGGAAAAGAGCATTGTCTTGTTGAAACATAAGTGTGATCCCATTTACATAAAAACAATATATGTGTAAATGTATACTATATATGTAAATACATAGACAAAGATATAAAAGTACACAAAGCTAACTGACAACAATGGTTACATGTTGAAAGGACTTGAGAAGACTGAAATCAGGGGGGTGAAGGTTAATGGGAACTTTAATGGTTTAGTTTAGCAACATCTATTAAAAATTTTAAGAATGTGTGTGTTTTATGATCCAGTAATTCTACTTCTCAGTATTTACTCTTGAAAAACATACAAAAATATGAAGAATGGCATATGTTTTACAGCATTGTCATAGTAGAGAAAAACCATGAAAACTACATATCAATCAAAAGGAAAATGGCTTAAAAAACTGATATATTCATAAAATAAAATACTAAGTAGATTTTTGCGTAATTTGGCATGTCTTTATGTACCAACCTGGAGAGATCTCCAGAACAGTGTTGTGTGTGTAAAACATAATTGCAGAACAATATGTACTGTACACCAGTTATAAAGAAATCTTCATAAAATAATATCACATATTTTAATGTATGGAAATGCATAGCCCAGAGTCTGGAAAGATATTTTTCAAACCTAGCAGAGATGACCTCTATGTACAGAATGAGATGAAGGGAACTGGGTGATGGCGAAGAGGTCTTAAATTTGTAACAATGAGAATATACTTCTAATTCTCATGTATAATTAAAAAAAACTCAAATAATTACATACTCACATTGAACACAGCTGATACATTGGAGCACTGGCTTACATCATTCACCTCTCTAATTTTTTTTTATTTGTGATTCATTTCACAGATTATAATGACACCTCAACAAACGTATGTAAGTTTTTTTCACATTGAAATTATACAAACATTTGATATAATAAAACCTTGTTAGCTTGATATTTTAAGGAATATTAAAATCTAGCAATCTTACTGGAGAGGTACAAATTGGTCTCAAACTGCCTTTTGATAGCTTTTGATGAGAATGAAGCAGGAGCCATACACCTGGAGGGAATGTGCTTTGACATGCCAAAGACAAGAGGTTTTTGCAAATTCACATCTCACCCAGGTGTCAGATTTTTTGCCACAAGGCCCATTTGTTTTCATTAAGTGAAATTCTATGGGAGATATTGGTGGCCCAAGCTAAGCTGCGCTCAACACACCCATAGTCAAGCTAATGAGGTTCTGTTTTAGAACTTTTTTTACCCTTATTCTGAAGGAAAACATGTTCAGGGCTCAAACACTAAAGAGAAAATTTTGGCTTAAACCAGTGTTCAGTCTAGTGCCAAACTTCCAATGCAATTAGAATCCACATAATAAGAATTTTATTCATAGTGGCTATCCTAACAGAGAAATCCTTCGCTTTGCTCTATTCAACGGTCGTAAAATTTCCTGTTTCAAACAGCTACATTACTTGATTAAAACAATGTTAAAATTAAAAAAAAAAACACGGCTGATACAAAATAAGGCAAGGCTTGTAGTTGAAAACTGGGCCCTCTGATTTTAGTAGACAGACATCTCATTCCTCATTCACTGCATGAAACTCTTTGAACTAGCCTCATAGTTTTCTCTGCAGTCTCCTCCTGCCTTTTTATGGTCTTCAGCACATGCATTAGGTATTTTAACAATTCAGATATTACCATCAATTAACTGCTCAAATTAGTAAAAGAAATATCACTTAGTAATTATACTGAAAAACCTTATGTCCAGATTTGATCAATCTGGATCATGACATTTAATAAATTGTTTTTAAAAAAGTGAGATGCAATCTTTCCTGGTAGACCTTTGGGGAGGTACAATAAGGACTATTTTCTCTTAACGAAGTTGTTAAATCCTGTCCATGTATTCTGAAGTGCAAACATATATCTGATTTGAGAATGAAATTATCTTTGAACACAAGACCTTCATTTGTGTACAGACAAAAAGTCTACTCTCTTCCCAAACTGCTCAAACACACACATACACACACATTCTTAGGGCTACAAATCCTTCAGGAATTTTTATACCAAACAGGAATGATAGGTAAGATACACACACCCACACTCACAACCTGCCCCCAAACACAAAGAGAGAAAGAATTAGAATCAAAGATTGCAATTCTCTTCTCTTGATTTTTCTAAGGCAACAGTCTCTATTACAACTAGTCAACTGAGGAATTTAATCACATTAACTTCTAAATTACCTCACTACAAAAGAAGTATCTGAAATGTAATTTTGTATCTATTGGAAAAACAGCCTAATTGATGTCCTCCACATCAATTTTGCTTGAAAAAAAATTCCTAACTTGATAGCCTGTTTTTTGGATGGAGACAAAATTTACAGGAGAATCAATGGAATGAGACTAAAAGTAGACTAATGTTACCTTCTTAGGCCTTTCAATGATGTAAAAATAAAACTCTTGTCTTACAGGGAAACCCATCAGTTTCCCTTATCCTAGGGAAAATGAAGACTTGGCAGCCCCTATAAGAGAGTTTCTAAAATGTTGTCATAACCCAGGTTTGAGGGGTTTGCTAGAGGCCAGTCAGTTCCCTTTCTTGAGCAGCCAATCAAGTTCACACCCCCAACCACTTCCCATTGGGATCTTACATTCTGGGCCACTATAAATTAATCCTAATTGCCCCAGGGCCAGGTACCAGACAACCAGGGAGAGCCCTTAAACCCCAGAGCCTGCTGAAATTATTCAAATTAGCCAGTCCTGAGCCTGCTTACTTTGCCTTACCTGTTCCTTTATGCAGAAACCACAGCAAAGGCACAGTTCTCCTCCTCCCTTTGTCTTAAGGTTAATCAACCCCATTACTTTTCCTGAGTTGCCCTGCAGTGCTGTGTTCTCTCCAGGGAACTATGAGTAACATACTTGTAAAACTCTTCCAGTTTTTCTCGGTCTGTACTTGGCCTCACAATACCTTAACCGAGGTAGTATGGTTAAAATAATTGGCGCATGAAGTGGAGTGGTTTGGCCCTAGACAAAAGTGAGTGCTGCTAGGCTGCTCCTGGTTTAGTAATTAGATTTGTCAGTGGAGGTGGCTGGGGAAGGCACTGCCACCTGCTGGCAGGCTTGTTCTTTGACTGCTGCACTGGGTGCTGTTTGTTTTGGGTTTTGACATCACTTCTTCCCATCCTAAATTGTGGAGTTTCCACTGTCTAAGCACAGGTTAACCAATCTTACCTAGTCACTGGTACCTAAGTGTCTAAGAAGTGAGTGGGTCATGTTGATTACCTCTTTCTTGAAAAGTTCCTGAAAAATAAGCTGAGCAGAACTAACACCTGCATGTCACGGACTAGCCTGATCAGCCAATCCAACTGGCTGGGCATATTTGAATCAAAATTCCGTTTCTTGTTACCTGATCTAGCGGAGCAGTGGGAGACTGCCCAAAGATCACCTGGAAATGCTGGGTGGTACACGGACCTAGCATGGGGGACCCCTTCCCCAGGATTTGATATCGCACCTCAGAAAGAATGGTGTTGTTGGGTAATTGGCTCTTGCATTCTTGTTTAATTTGAGTCTCTTGCTCTCCATTACCAGACCTGGTGGGCTATCGAGACACACACCTATGGAGACCAGTGACTCAAAATCTTATAGAGTGAGAAAAGGGAAAAGACCATAGTATCCCACTCCCTCTAAGGCCCTAGAGGAAGTCTCCAAGATCCTAATTAAATGTAAAACTCCAAATGAATGTGTCTCAGCACTATTTAGTGCTGTGTCCAATTAACATGCTAAGAGCTTATTATTGAGATTTAGCAGTCCTCTCGAGAACTAGAGCTGCCATTGCTCTCCTGGATGCTGACTTTGACTCCTTCAAGGTTGACTAGGATGCCCTAGAATAGGAGGCAGCCACTCACAAACAGGACCACACAGGGTCACCAAAAATCTATCCAGGAGTTTATCCAGTAGACACTCAAAGTGTAAAAATGATTGGAGACAGACAGGAGACTGAAACAGAAACTAAAAATTTTACATGCTTAGAAATACAGGCTATTTTAAAAGATTTTATTCAAAAAGACAATAAAAAAGGTACTGATACCTTAAATAAAGAGGCTAATTGTGCTGTGCCAATGACAGATTGCTATAGCTCTCTAAGTGAAAACCTCAATCCCTATGAGGTTGGAACAAGAGATGGCAGAGGCAGGCCACTGGGCTCCTCCTCCCTCCCCCCTTTTCTTATAACTACCTGGAAGTTCCACACTATCAGTTATCAAACAGAGACAGAAACTAAAAATCATGGTTTCAGGTGGCTAAAAGCCTAAAACAGAAAAAGACAAGAAACAAAACTCTAGATACAGGAGGAGAAAACTGAAAGTAAGTTATATATATATTTTTAACTTAAAATAAAAGTCTATAATTTGGCCTAATTGGAAATCTAAAAGTTACTAAAATAATTTATATAAAATTTATGTAAATTAATTTATATAAAAAAAGTTGCTGATTGGTTTTGTGCCTCTAGAGGAAAGGTTCTAAATAAACTTTGACGTCTGCTAAAACTTACTTGACAAAGCTTCATGGATTTAATCAATACTGGGGATCAAATTATAGTTATACCAAGAAATTCCACTAAATTTAAACATGGTATCCCCTATAATCTTAGGAATATAAGTAACTAAATAGAAAATAGAGTAAAAATAGGTATGCTTTACTTAAACTTTAGCCTTGCCTAAGTTTTCCATAGTCATAGTATTCATTGCCCTAAAATATCCCATATTGGGCATAAATGCTCTAACAAAATTAGTAAGTTAAAATTAAATTAAATCTTTGGCACTTACAAATTGGCTTGTCCATGGGTTCCTCCTTAGGTAAAATAGTTAATGTGGCTCAAAGTAAGTTAAAACAGGGCCTTCAAAGATTAAAACTTATTATATAAGACCTAATTAATAAATGCATGGTTATCCCTACTGCTTCTCCATTTAACAGCCCAATTTTGTCTATTCTTAAACCCCTCCTCAATCCCCCAAAAAAGATTGGTGCCTCACTACAACTTTAATGATGTGATCCCATCCATTAAGAACCTCATATCTAATACCCAATATTGTTAACATTACTGATTCTATCCAATCAACATTCATTTGGTGAATGCCTTGCTATTACAGAGTTGGCTAACATGTTCTGTTCAGTGCTTGTTTCAACAGCCTCTCAGCCACGGTTGGCCTTTACAATACACTTTTCCTAGGCTACCAGTGGAGGTACCTCATGGCTTTCCCATCCCACACAATGTTTGCAGACAAGATCTTAACTGCATCTACGTTTCTCTAGTATTACAGGTAAGATGATACATTAATGACATCTTCCTCTGAGGAGATTCATTTGACACGTTCACTAGGGACATATAAATCCAACATCATTTAATCCTTTTTGAGTTCTGATGGCAACATATTCCTCATTTACAAATTTTTCTTAATCTCACTGATGCTGCTACTTAAATATCTCAGAGACTTCTTCACTGTAAAGGCTTTGGCAATCTCCTTTCATGCCCCCTGGAGTCTCTGCACCAACTATGATACCCATAAGTTGCCCAGGAGATTCTGATGCAAGAAACTGCCTCTATGAGCCCCATGCTGTACACCACTAAAACAAAATTGCTATTACATGCTGGGCTCTCCTGGAAATAGAGGCCCTCACAGCTCCGGAGCCTGTGACTCTCCATACCCAGCTTCCCATTATGCTTTGAGTCATGGAAGCAGCACCCTGAAAGCTCAGCACAGTTACCAAGGCCTGCTTAATACAAGATGGAACCAAACCTGGGCCCTCTGGCATATTCTACCTGCAGGTGGTAGTGGCCTCCCATGACTTTAGTCCCTTGCCAGATGCCACAGTGCTGAAAGTGGCCACCCCTCCCACATTCCCCTTCGCTACTTAGGAAGCCCTGTGGGATTAACTAAGTGAAGAACAACGAAAATTTGTAGACTGTATGGAAAACACTGCCACCGTGGTAAATGATGTAGTTCAGTGGAATGTTTCTGCTTTCCATTTTTTAACCAGGGTGTCCCTGATAAAGGACAGGATCCAAGGGTCAGCACAATTGACCAAAGTTCAGCCAGTTATTTAGCACAAAATCCCCTGGCCAACAAATGTCCCCATCTTCACATTTATTGCAAACTTTTGGATCATTGCCTAATGATCCCCTTCAGGGTAGAAGACTCTGGAACTCTTTTACCTCACAGATACCCAAAATATAAATTGAGGTTACATATGTCTCTACATACACCACGGCCACAATATAAAGCCTTGCCACGATATTCCTTATCCCCTTCAGAATTGCAGCTATTACTAATAATAACCAAGGCACACATTATACATCTCAGCATATACAGTGATAAACTCTTTATAAAGGCCTTCAATAAAACTTTCCTGTCCCTGAGAGATCCCAGATAGCCAGTTTAATTGAGAGACATAATAGTCTCCATAAACAACTCCTTTTCATATTCTGGTCTAGCAAATTGACTCCTTAATGGGACTCTATCTTGCCTTAGGCCTTACTCTCACTTAAATTAAGTCCCCTTGACTGGCTCACACCTCACATCAACTTCAAAAAAAATAAACCTTCCCTTGCCCTTTCCTATATTTAAAGGGTGATACGTCTTGCCTCCATGTGTGTGGAGACTCATTATATATGAGGCCCTTTAATAATGTCTCACCCTGTTATTGTAATTTTTCTATTTTCTCCCATCTTATAAGGGCTGGAGACCAAATTGAGAGTACATACTCTCCCGGGACCCATTAACTATAGATTGTCCCACAGGCTAGGCAACTGCCCATCTGATATGATGGGCATTTGAGCATAAACTTTCACCATCATATACTCCCCAAAAGACTTCCTTAATATTCAGGTTATAAGGGTAGATAATTAATCTGGGTTCTCCATCTGATCCTCTCCAGGAACTTAAAATTAGTGTCCTAGGGCTATTTCCACAGATGGTATGGCCTACCAAAAAGGAAATAGAAAACTGTACTTAGTAAATAACCACATTTGGAGGCAATAATAAAATCAATACCATGTTCCATAGTAATGAAACCAGACAGTCTGTCCTTGGTAATAAATAGTACATGCTGGAGGAAAATCAACATCAGACAACAAAAGCCTGTCAAGTGTAGCTTCACATGATTCTGTTGACTATAGCATTTGTTACTATTGATTTGGGTGCTTTCACTGATTTGTAATCCAGAGGCCCAAACCCTCCAAATTAGCCATTGCTTCAACTGCAAAAGCTGAAGCCAATGTGCCATCGAGTTTAGCTAATACAAGTTCTACAACCCAAAGACCTCACAAACTTGGCTGTCACCAAACAAATCAACAACTTAGTAAAACAAAAACAAACAAGAAAACAAAAAACACCCTATTAAAAACATACACCCCAATCAGGCCCCATGATTTAAAATCTATTTGCAACAGACCCTCTCTCCTCACCTATCTGGGCAAAACTTTGGACTATGTTTCCTGAGCTGTCTGTCTGTTTAACCCATTATCCTGGTATAATACTTGCTCTTTGCCAAAACATACACCCCTACATTTCCACGCCTAAAGGGAAATCTAGTAGAGGTTACTACTAACTGTGCCATTCCAAAAATTATTGGAGGTTATTGCTTTCTCTAGGAAGTAAACTGTCTCCTATCAGTTAACCTCTCCATCCCTGAGTAGAGGACCACCCACTTTCCAGTGCCTTTTTCCTACTCCCCCTACTCCAGTTTTCCACCATGACCTCCAGCCCTGTGTCTCCAACCATGACCTCCACAACCACTCCTTGCCCTTAGTTACAAACGAATACTACTAAGCTTTAAACAGACTTTACTAAACTTATACTAAAGTATCAGTTCATACCCTCCAACAACATAATTGCCAGACCTGTCATTTTGTCCTGAGAAATACACCAAGGTATCATTGTCAAAATGCATATATAAAACTTATACTTTTTAACACACTTTACAATTTCACCAAGGTATTGTTAGAGACCACAGAAATTTCAGATCCATTTTCTTGGCTAGTGCCATGTAAATGGGAACCTTAGTTACAGGCCAGCCTACAAGGACTCCCTATACTTGTACTTATGTTCCTCCTTTTCACTCTCATGATAAAATGTTTTCTATACTCTTTAGGGCAACTTATGCCCTACTTTCTAAAAGTGTTCTCTATTCAAGCCACCCAAATGCCCAAAATAAATGATCTCAAAACTGATGTCAAAAAATCAAGGGGTAGGGGGCTGCCCAGTCGTGTAGTGGTTAAGTTTGCACACTCCACTTCAGCGGCACGGGGTTTACCAGGTTCGAAGCCTGGGCATGGACCTACACACTGCTCATTGACCCATGCTGTGGTGGCATCCCACATACAAAGTAAAGGAAGATTTGTATAGATGTTAGCTCACCAACAATCTTCCTCAAGCAAAAAGAGGAATATTGGCAACAGATGTTAGCTCAGGGCCAATCTTCCTCACCAAAAAAAAAAAAAAAAGTAAAAGAAAAAAAAATCAAGGGGTTAATTGTAATATAGTTTCTAAAATCCTGTCTTGACCCAGTTTTGAGGTCCTGGCTAGAGGCTAGTCAATTCTCCCTTCTTGAGCAGCCAATTAAACCCACACCCCTAACCACCTCTCACATTGAACTCTCACACTCTGGGCCACTACACACCTGCTCTAAGCACTCCAGAGTCAGGCAATAGACAATCAGGGACAGACTCTATGCCCCAGAGTCTGCTGAAATTATACAAATTAGGCAAATTCTAGGCCTGCTTACCCTCCTTACTGTTCCTTCCTGTAGAAACCACAATAAAAGCACTTCCCCATAGTTTTTCTCCCTCCTTCTGCTTAATGACAACCCTGGTGCTTCCCCTGAGTTGCCCTGTGTGGTGTGCTGTGTTCACCCCAGGGAATTGTGAGTAATAAAACTATAAAGATCTTTCTGGTTTCCCTCTCTTGACCTTTTATGGTCTCCCCATTTCTCACCCAAGGTAATATGGTTAAAACAGGCCCCAATTCCACCTGGACCATGTAAGTCTTTACTCCTGTAGGTACTATTTTCTTACAGGAGAAGGCATTTTTTAAAATATATTGGGAAAACTTCTATTATACCTCTTAACTCTCTCAGTTCTGAGAGGTTTCATAGAAATTTTGAATAGTTTCTGTAATTTTTTTCATTTGATAATTTATTTTTATTAAGGTATAATTGACATACAACATTCTATATGTTTCAGGTGTACAGCATAATTTGATATTTGTATATATTGCAAAATGTTCAGTACAATAAGTCTGATTAACATCCATCACCATACATAGTTACAGAATTTTTCTTGTGATGAGAACTTTTAAGATCCACTCTCTTAGCAACTTTCAAATATGCAGTACAGTATTAACTATAGTCACCATGCTGTATATTACATCACTGTGACATTTGTTTTATAACTGGATATTTATACTTTTTGATCCCTTTCACATTTCACTCACTTCCCAATCCCCACCTCTGGCAACCACAAATCTGTTCTCTGTATCTATGAGCTTGTTGTATGTTTTTTAGATTCCACATATAAGTGAGATCATATAGTATTTGTCTTTCTCAGTGTGACTTATTTCACTTAGCATACTACCCTCAAGGTTCATCCATTTTGTCACAAATGGCAAGATTTTATTTTTCTATAACTGAATAATATGTCTCTGTATATATATTTCATATTTTCTTTAGTCATTTACCTGTTGATGGACACTTAGGTTGTTTTTATATCTTGACTATTGTAAATAATGCTGGAATGAACATGAGGGTGCAGATATCTTTTCAAATTAGTGTTTTCATTTTCTTTAAATAAATACCCAGAAGTGAAATTGCTGCATCATATGGTAGTTCTATTTTTATATTTTTGAAGAATATCCATACTGTTTTGCATAGTGGCTGAACCAATTGACGTTCCCACTGATAGTGCAAAAAGTTCCCCTTTTCTCCACATCCTTGCCAACACTTTTCATTGTTTGTCTTTTTTATAATGGCCATTCTGACAGGTGTGAGGTGATATCTCATTGAGGTTTTGATTTTCATTTCCCTGATCATTAATGATGTTGTGCATGTTTTCATGTACCTGTTGGCCATCTGTATATCTTCTTTGGAAAAACGTTTATTCATATCATCTTCCTATTTTTTAATCAGGTTGTTTGTTTTCTCCTGTTGAGTTGTGCAAATTCTTTATATATTTTGGGTATTAACCCCTATCAGGTATCTGATTTGCAAATATTTTCTCCATTCAGTAGGTTGTCTTTTCATTTTGTTAAATATTTATTTTTTATTATAACTTTTTCCAAGTAAAGCATACACAAGGTTTCAAATAAAATAGTTTAGTAGTAAAATGAAAATAAACATTTCTTTGCTTCACTCTCTTATGACAAGAGGCAATCACTTTCAATCATTTTAGTTGTTTCTACTCTTAGTCACTTCCAGAACTCTAAACAGCATATTTTTACTATATTGCTGCATTTATCATGTAGACTTCTTCCTATGATAGCTGGGAATTTTATTCAGTCAAAGTATCCATGTTCTCTCTTTCATCTGGCCAATATAGTTATAATAATATTTTATTTCCCTCATTTGTTCCTTTTGTAAGTTAAAGTAATACATTTATAACTTTGTCCCTTGTTGTGTGAACTTGACTTCTCACATTATAAGATGAAGCTATGAACACTCTCAGAGCCAGTTCTGGTTGTCTAGTCGTTAAAATTCAATGCTTTCACCACTGTGGCCTGGGTTCATTTTCCAGTCAGGAAACCACACCACCCATCTGTTGGTTGTCATACTGTGGCAGCTGCATGTTACTGTGATGCTGAAAGATATGCCACTGGTATTACAAATGTCAGCAGAGTCACTCATGGTGGACAGTTTTCAGCAGAGCTTCTAGACTAAGACAGACTAAGAACAAGAACCTGGCTATCTACTTCTGAGAAAAATTGGCCATGAAAACCCTGTGAATTGCAGTGGAGCATTGTCTGATATAGTGTTGGAAGATGAGAGGATGGCACAAAAAAACTGGGCAGGGTTTCTCTCTGCTATACACAAGGTCTCTAGGAGTCAGAATTTACTCTATAGCACTAACAACAAATGAACACTCTTACCTAAGCTTTCTTCTCTATTTCTCACATCTATTCCACATCGAAATTTCTTTTTTCCCACAGTTTTATTGAGATATAATTGATATATAGTATTGTATAAGTTGGTATAGAGCATAATGACTTGTCTTACATGTATTGTGACATGATTACCACAGTAAGTTCAGTTAACATCCATAATCTCATATAGATAGAAAAAAAAGAAAAAGAAGAGAAAATTTTTTTTCTTGTGATGAGAACTCTTAGGATTTACCATCTTAACAACTTTCACATATACCATACAGAAGTATTAACTATAGTCATTGTTTTATACATTATATTTCTACTACTTATTTATCTTATAACTGGAAGTTTGTGCCTTTTGACCGTCTTCATTCAGCTCCCCCTCCCCTCACCCCTGGCCTTTGGAAACCGCAAATCTGATCTCTTTTTCTATGAGTTTGTTGGGGCTTTTGTTTTGGTTTGGTTTTTTTAGATTCCACATATAAGTGAAATCATATAGTATTTCTCTTTCCCTGTCTGACTTATTTCACTTAGCATAATGTCCACCATGCCCATCCATGTTGTCAGAAATGGCAGAATTTCTTTCTTTTTATGGTTGGATAATAATCCATTGAATATTGGAACCACAACTTCTTTATAAATTCATCTGTCAATGGACACCTAGATGTTTCCATGTCTTAGATATTGTAAATAATGCTGCTATGAACACCGGGGTGGTGGGGAAGATATCTCTTTGATACAGTGATTTAATTTCCTTCATGTATATTTCTAGAAATGGAATTTCTGGATAATATGGTAACTCAAAATATTTTTAACTTTTTGAGGAAACTTCATACTATTTTCCACAGTGGTTGTACCAGTTTACAATCTCATCACAGTGCACCAGCATTCCCTTTGGGTAACAGTGATCTTTATGGAGGATGGAAGTGATGTATGTTGTATTCCCACTATTTCTAACTGATGGACAATGGAGATGGAAATAAAGAAAAATTAGTGTATTTTGAGACTTTTCTATGTGAATAGAACATAGTTAGAGAAGGTGTGTAATTAGTCCATAAATCAGGTATGCAATAATTGTCACATTTATTTTCTTTAGTTTTACACAAACCAAGAACCTTCATTCCACAGGGCTACTGGGAAATCCAATATCAATTATTACTATTTCCATTTCTCTTCCCCCAAAAGGTGGTGCAAAGGTTCATGGTCAATGCATTAGGGAGTGCAAAACATTCATACACAACCACTCTCCCACTCATACTTTCTTCAGGTCTAGAGGCTCTGATATTTCTATTTCAGGCTTCAGGCACTGTTATCCTTACTGTGGCTAACAGAGTCAGTACGTACAATTCATATTTCTTAGGTGCACCAAGAAGTCACCCCTCTGAGATTTTGACACCTCTATGAGACACTGCTAGAGGGAGACACATGTCCCAACCTTCTACAGGACTGTCCAACTGCCCAACTTCTTTACAATCAATGAAAAATTGCCCCCTCTAGTTGCCCTCCTTTGCTCTCCAACTCCTCAACCTATCTATGACACCCAGCAAAAATCATTCAGTGTCTCTATACCTTTAGTACTGACTTCAAGCAGTATTTGCTTTCATTCCTGTAAAAAACGTGAGACAAGAAAATACAAAGTCACAAACATGGGAAGAGAGAAGGAAAAACTACAGGGAGTTGAGTTACAAATTAATATCTTAATAAATTGTCCTGTCACATTGGAGCTGATAGTTTCTTCAAAGAAAAATTTAGTAGAGCTGCTCAGCAGACCTTGAGGACTTGGGCCAGGGGGTAAGGATAGGAAAATCAAACAAAATGGCTAATGTTAGCAGGATAAAAAGTGTTCTGGAGTTACTGTAGCTTTCTTCATATAAAATAGGTTAGTCAGAAAATTTTTGTGCTCAAAATATAGAGAAAGCTTGTAATTCCTTCCTGTGCCAATAACCCAGTTCAGATTTATGATCATCAAACTTCCTTACTAGCTAACAATCCAAACTTGTTCCACTCATGAAGGAACCCAGTCAAAGGACAACTTATTGAAACGCAATTCCTGTCATGGATTGTCACTTGCAAAGACATGTTTGCCCCGGGTTGATGATCACAAACATCAGAGTGGCGCACTGGTGTAAAAAACTTTGACAACTGCTGGGTGTAATTCATAGGCAGGGAAAAGGTATCAATAGCTTTCAAGAGTATTTTATCCAGAACTGCAGGGCCCTGGAGAACTGTTCCCAGAGCTACATGAATTTTGACAACTCTAAACAAAGAGACAGTCTAACGAAGAGAGATAAATATTCCTCTTTGTTTGTATCTGACTTTAAAAATTCAAGTATGTCACCATAAGTTGAGAGCCAGTACCATTTTTGAAATCAAGAAAAATGTGATTTGCGGTTGCTTTCTCACATCATAAAAGTTGCTAGCCCCACAGCTTGTGGTCACTATTTTGATTTTGAAAGTGGTTATCACAGAGAAAGATTAAATTAACTAACTTGCAGATATTCAAGTAGCATCCTTATTGGAAATAAGACTTTCAGTTCCCCTTTGGCAATGGAAAAATAGAAAATGATAATTAAATTATTAATTTATCCACTCTTCTCTCCTATATTCAACTTCTTCGTTGTAAGTCCAGATTCTAACAGAGGGCTCTGATCTATGACATCTGCAATCTGTCGCCATTGCTTAAAAATCCACGTTCTCAGAAAGATCCCTTCTCAGAAGCGCCATTTCTAAAAAGCCAGCTCACTAAATAGTCAGAAATTATGAATTTTGAGATTCTTCTACTGAGGTCTTCACCTTCACCTTCATACTTAAGACTCCTTCCTGTTATTGATAGTCTCCCCCTAAACACAAAACACTAATAGATCACAGATACATGCACACACATGGAAACAGAGACAGAGAGACAAAGAAAGAGAGACAGAGAGGAGGGAATAGGTACCTTGTAGCTTCCTGTGGAATATTTTTTCCTCAAGTGAGTGAGCAAGATAATTTTCAGTCTTTTTATCTCAAATATATTTTGTTTAATATAACAGAAGGAAATGGGAATGTTTATTCTGAAGAAAAGACCTAGACATGTCTACAACTGTTTAGATGGGTAATATTAGCAAATGTCTTAACTTCTATCTGCAATATGGGAACAAAAATAATATTTCCTATATAATGGAGCTATTTTGAGGATTGAGTAATACACAAGCAAAATGCATGACATAGTAAATATCAATAAATAAAAGTTTTAGTCATATTGTTAAATGGCTTACTGTGGTGTTTTAAGGGGAATTTGGAAAGAACTTTTTAAGGGGAAGGTTTGAGAGGTTGTACTTGCCAGCATCATAGGTGCCACCTATTTTGGGCGTCCCTGCCTTAAACATAATAACAGCCTAGATAAACCTACATGGTGTTTTTTGTGTTTCTACAAATATAGCCCAGGTCTTACAATTACTATGACATGCCCTCCATTTTTTTTTCTTTTTTCTTTAAAGATTGACACCTGGGCTAAAAGCTGTTGCCAATCTTTTTTTTTTCTGCTTTATTTCCCAAACCCTCCCGGTGCATAGTTGTACATCTTAGTTGCAGGTCCTTCCAGTTGTGGGATGCGGGTTGCCGCCTCAATGTGGCCTGACGAGTGGTGCCATGTCCGCGCCCAGGATCGGAACCCTGGGCCGCTGCAGCGGAGCGAGCGAACTTAAGCACTCGGCCACGGAGCCGGCCCCATGCCCTCCATTTTGATGTCATTTCTCTGACACTGAAAATAGGAACCTAATATCTTGACTTCCATATCTCGCCCCAGACAACTTTCAAAGTTTTCGTTTTTAAAATAAATTTAATATGTTACCTAAATTTGTTCAACACAAAAGGAAATTTCCATCTCCCTTTTGAAAAACCACACTTCAGGAGAAGGGATATCTCATTCTATTGATTATAAAAGGGCTGCATGTGGTACAAATAAAGAGACAAACGCAATCCCTTATATCTTGCAATAATCCAATTTATTATCTAAGATGCTGAGCCAAAATATGCTCTTTCTTTCTTTCTTTTTTTGAAAATAAATCAACTAAGTAAAATAGACTCAGATTTCATTTACATGGAAAGGAGTAATAGACTGAGAAATCAACTGTCATTTAGCACTTCCAGCACTGCCTTCAGGAAAGATAAGACTCATTTGAACCAAGCAGAACACTTGTTTCTGTGGCAATACTGAGGTGGTAATGGTTAAGTCTAAACAACATGTGATAATTTCTCTTCTTTCATCTTCATTCTTCAAATGGGATACATGGGCCATGAGTGATCTGCAATGTTCTTCTGGATGTTTCAGGGATTAGATTCCAGTTATAGTCTGGTATATTGCATGGTCAAGGGACTTTATTGGTTTAGATTTAAAAACTATGATTTTATGCACAAGGAGAGAAGAAAGACAGCTTCATTTTGCTTGCAACATCTCATCCCCCAACCCAGCACTGCTCACCTCTAAAAAGAAACTTCCAAGCTAAAAAGAATTCCTCTAGCCAGGAAAGGAAGAATGTCATGAGCAACCAGATTCTCCAGACTTTCATGGCACTGCACAAATGCTCTGCTTTGGTTTCACTCTATCCCGACCTGCAAAGCTGAGATGTATAGAGCTGGCTAGGAACAAGGAATAAAGGCAGGCGATATTATTAGCAGACACACAGGAGGACCTATGGCAGTTCATAGAGACCTGCTCTGCAGACAAACTCAACAGATTTCACCATCGATGAAGCCAACAGCCAGCACAGCTGCTGTAGAACCCCTGCAGGTTTTGCCAGCATTTATCCCACAGGTATGCATGTTTTTTAATGCCAGCCACCTGAGTCCCTCCCCACTCCATCCCCCCTGCTTTTGCTGAAGCCCAGGGACCACACCACCAGCCATCCCAGGCATCTACAGATGCACTAGTGCAAGATGCCAGCCTAGACACCCTGTGGCTGATGCCTACTGCCATGACTGCACTTGAGGTTAGCGTCTCCAGCACTGTGCACCTGTACTCCACTGGCCTGATGCCCTTGATTGTGCTCCACTGCAGCATGCATACCAATGGAGAGCATGTGCAGCATGGGTGAGCACACTGACAGCCAGGGCCACTGCAGCTGTTGTGGGCCTGGATCAGGCACTGGCTTCTGTCACTGGTCAGCACCACTATACCCACCTCTAGATAGCCCTTCCAGCTGTACAGTTGCATGCCCATGGACCAACCCCCATTAATGACCTCTACTGAAACATGCATGCATGGAGAGAGAGAATGTAAAGCTACAGGACAGCATGTTGACAGCCAGAACTTCTGCAGCTGCCAGTAAAAATAGTTGGCCCTGGCCCATGCTATCTGCTCTGGTCCCCATTACTATGTGTGTGTCTGAAATTGTCCCCTGCCGCTATATAGGCATCTGCAGCTATCCCCCACAGCTGCGAGTGTGCAGACAACTGGATCTGTCCACCACTACTGCATTCCCTGGTCCCTAGCTGTTGGACATGGAGGTGTCAATAAGGATGTCAATAGCCCTTGCAGCTACTGTGGACCCCACACAGCACTCACCAAGGACCACACAGTTGTCAATGCTGTAGACCCCAGTTACCTGAGCCAAAGAAACATCAGGCCCTCCTGGAACTAGTGCTGTAAAACATCCCCAGATTTGATGCACTGCACCACTAAAAATGGGGTCATAATGTGATCCAGCATGCTTCCAACTACAGGTCAATGGGTTCCCTTACCAAAGTCAGTCTGTAAAGTCTGGAGGAGGTGAATGCTTCCTCAATGTGCAGACACCAATGCAAGGCTACAGGGATCAAGATGAATCAGTGAAACAAAACTCCACCAAAGGAATACAGTAAACCTTCAGTAACTGGTCTCAAAAAAAAAAAAAAAAAAAAGGTCCAGGGATTGCTTAACAAAGATTTCAAAATAATTGTTCAAAAGATTCTCAGCTGCAAGATAATACAGATAAACAATTTAACAAGATCAAGAAAACAATACAAGAACAAAATGAGAAGTTCAACAAAGGGATAGAAAACATGAAAAAGAGCCAAAGAAAAAACTCGGAGCTGAAGAACACAATGACTAAACTGAAGAATGCATTAGAGAGCTTCAACCCCAGAGCAGAACAATCAGAAGAAAGAATCGTTGAGTTAGAAGACAGATCAACTTAAAATATTCAATCAGAGGAGCAAAAAGAATAAAAAGAAATGAAGAAAGTGTATGGGACACCATAAAAATAAGTAATATATATATCATTGGTGTCCCAGAAAGAGAAGAGAGGGAAAAAAATGATAGAAAGTTTATTTAAAGAAATAATGGCTAAAAACTTCCAAAACCTGGGGAAAGATTTGGACATCCAAGTTCATGAAGCTATTAGGTCACCCTAAGAATTCCATCCAAAGCAATATTCTCCAAGACACATTATAATAAAACTGTGTAAAATAAAAGACAAACAAAGAATTTTAAAGCAGCAAGAGGGAAAAAATGTTCTCTCATAAAAGGGAACACCTAAGCCTATCTCAGTGGATTTTTCATCAGAGACTTTGCAGGTCAAGAGAGAATAGGATAATATATTTAAATAACAGAAAGAAAAATCTGCCAAACAAGAATACTTTACCCAGCAAAGTCGTCCCTCAGAAACAAAAGCAAGATAAAGACTTTCCATAATAAACAAAAGTGGAAGAAATCCATCACCATTCAAACCGCTTATGAGAAACACTGAAAGGAGTTCTTCAAGCTGAAACAAAAGGATAGTAATTGGTAACATGAAAACATAGAAAAATATATAACATGCTGGTAAAGGTAAATATATAGTCAGATTCAGAATACACCAATTTTGTAATATGGTGATGTGTTAACTACTTAACTGTAGTATAAAGATTAAAGGACAAAAGCAGTAAAAATAGCTATGGCTTGAACAATTTGTTAATGGATACACAATATAAAAAAATGTAATGATGACTTCAAAAACATAAAAGGAGAAGAGTAAAAGGATAGGGTTTTTGTATGTGTTCAAATTTAAATTGTTATCTGCATAAAATACACTGTTAAATATATATAAGATGTTTTATGCAAGCCTCATGGTAACCACAGAGCAAAAACCTAGAGTAGCTTAACAAAAGATAAAGAGAGAATCAAAACATTCTACTGCAGATAATCATCAATTCACAAAGGAAGGCAGATGGAGAGGGATGAAAGCAGCAATGGAACTGCAAAACAACCATAAAACAATTAATAAGATGGCATTAGTGTGTCCTTACTTATCAATAATCACAATTAATGAAAATGGATCAATTCTTCAATAAAAGGCATAGAGTGGCTGGATAGATTAACAAAAACAAGATCTAACTATATGCTACCAACAAGGGACTCACTTCAGCTTTAAAAACACATAGGCTAAAAATTAAAGGGTGGAAAAAGATATTCCATGCAGATGGAAGCAAAAAGAGAGTAGGGTAGCTATACTTATATAAATAAAATAGACTTTAAGCCAAAAATGATAGCAAGAAACCAAGAGAATCATTATATAACAGTAAGAGGGTCATTCATTAAGAAGATATAACAGTTATAAATATATATTCATTCAACATCAGAGCACCTAAATATATTAAGTAAATGCTAACAGATATGAAGGGTGAAATAGACAACACAGTAATAACGGGATTTGAATGCTCCGCTTTCAACAATGGATAGATCATTCAGACACAAAATCAATAAGAAAACGTTGAACTTGAATCATATTTTATACCAAATGTAACTAACAGACATATATAGAACATTACATTCCAACAGCAGCAGAATACATATTCTGTTCATGTACACACGGAACATTTTCCAGGATAAATCATATGATAGGTCACAAAATAAGTCTTAGCAAATTTAAGAAGATTGAAATCATGCTAAGTATCTTTTCCTACCACAATGGTATGAAACTAAAAATCAATAATAGGAGGAAAGCTAAATCAGAAACATGTGAATATTAAACAATGTAATCCTGAACAGCTAACGGGTCGAAGAAGAAATCAAAAAGGAAATCAAGAAATATCTTGAGACAAATCAAAATGAAAGCACCACACCATATCAAAACATATGGTATTCTGCGAAAGCGCTTGTAAGAGGGGCATTTATAGAATTAAATGCCTGCTGTAAAAGAAGAAAAAGTTCTCAAATAAGCAACCTAACTTTACCCTTCAAGGAACTAAAAAAACAAGAGCAAACTAAGCCCAAAGTTAGCAGAAGAAAGAAAACAAAGATCAAAGTAGATATAAATGAAATAGAAAGCAGGAAAACAGTAGAAAAGATCAATAAAACTAAGAGCTGGATTTTTGAAAAGATAAAATTGAAAGACCTTTAGCTCAACTAAGTCAGGAAAAAAAGAGGACTGAAGTAAAATCAGGAATGAAAGAAGAGATATTACATTGATACCACAGATATATAAAGGATAATGAGAACTATGATGAACAATTATAAGTCAACCAACTGGATAACCTAGAAAAAATGAATAATCCCCTAGAATTATACAACTCACTAGGATTGAATCATGAAGAAATAGAAACTATAAACAGATAATAACCAGGAAGAGGATAGAATCAGTAATCAAAAACCTCCTAAAACAGAAAGTCCAGAACCAGATGGTTTCACTTGTGAATTCTACCAAACATTTAAAGAAGAATTAAACCAATCCTCCTCAAACTCTTCTAAAAAGTAAAGCGGAGAGAATATTACGAAACTCATTTTAAAAGTCCGCCATTACCTTGATACCAAAGCCAGATAGACACTAAAAGGAAACAAAATTAAAGATGAATATCCTTAATGAACATAGATACAAATATTCTGAACATAATATTAGCAAACAAAATTCAATAGCACATTAAAAGGATCATGTATCAGGATCAAGTGAGTTTTATCCCTGGGGTGCAAGGATTATTCAACATATGCATATCAGTAAATGTGATATTCCACATTAACAGAATGAATGATAAGAATTATATGATCATCTCAATAAATGCAGAGAAAGCACTTGCGAAACTACAACATACTTTTATTGATAAGCACTCTCAACAAACAGGGTATAGAAGGGACATATCTCAACACAATAAAGGCCATATGTGACAAACTCTTAACTAACATCATACTAATGGTGAAAGAATGAAAGCTTTATTTCTAAGATCAGGAACAAGAAAAGGGTGCTCACTCTCACCATGCCTATTCAACATAGTATTGGAAGTCCTAGCCAGGGCAATCAGGCCAGAAAAATAAAAAAAAAAGCATCCAAATCAGAAAGAAAGAAGTACAATTGTATTGTTAGCAGATAATATAATCTTATATATAGAAAATTGTAAAGATTCCACCAAAGATTGATAGTACTAATTAATAAATTTGGTAGTTGCAGCACACAGAATCAACAGGCAGAATTTACTTGTGTTTCTGTACACTAACAACAAAATATCTGAAAATGAAATAAAGAAAACAATCCCATTCACAATAGCATCAAAAAGAATAAAATACCTAGGAATAAAATTACCAAGGAGGAAAAATCTATACACTGAAAACTATAATGCTTTGTTGAAAGAAATTGAAGACTCAGACATTTGGCAAGCTATCTTGTGTTCATAGATTAGAAGAATTAATATTGTTAAAATTTTCATACTGCCCAAAGCCATCTACAGATTCAATGCAATCCTTATCAAAATTCCAATGTCACTTTTCACAGAAATAGTAAAAAAAATTCTATAATTTGTATGGAGCCACAAAAAACCCCTGAATAACCAAAGCAAGCCTGAGAAAGGACAAATCTGGAGGCATCACACTTTCTGATTCCAAAGTATATTATAAAGTTATAGTATATGGTCAACTGATATTTGACAAGGGAATCAAGAATACTCAATGGGGAAATAACAGTCTCTTCAAAAAATGTGTTTAAAAGTGAATAGCTGCATGCATAAAAAGAAATGAGATCACTATTTTATCCCATTCACAAAAATTAACTCTAAATGGATTAAAGACTTAAACATAATACCTGAAACTGTAAAAATCCTGGAAGAAAACATAGGGAAAACCTTCCTTGACATTGGTCTTGGATATGATTTCCTGGATATGACATCAAAAGAACAGGCAACAAAAGCAAAAATAAATAGGTGGGACTACATCAAACTAAAAAGCTACTGCACAGCAAAAGAAACAGTCAGAAAAGTAAAAAGGCAATCTACAGAGTGGGAGAAAATATTTTTAGATCATATATTGGATAAGGAGTTAATATCTCAAATATATAAGGAATTCATAGAATTCCACAGCAAAAACCCCCAAATAACCCAATTAAAAAATGGGCAGAGAAACTGAATATATATTTCTCCAAAGAAGACATACAAATGGGCAACACCTACATGAAAAGGTGCTCGGCATCACTATTAATCAGGGAAATGTAAATCAAAACCACAATGAGTTATCACCTCACACCTGTCAGAATGGCTATTATCAGAAAGGCAAATATTAACAGTGTTGACAAGGGTGTGGAGAAAGGGAACACTTGTACACTGTTGGTGGGAATATAAATTGGTACTGACATCATGGGAAACAGTATGGAGGTTATTACAAAAATGAAAAACAAAACTACCATATCATCCAGCAATCCAACTTCTAGGTATATATCTGAAAGAAATGAAATCACTATCTTGAAGAGATATCTGCACCCCCATGTTCATTTCAGTAGCCAAGATATGGAAACAACCTAAGTGTCTGCAAACAGATGAACAGATGAAGAAAACATAATACTTATATAGAGAGAATAGAATATTATATATATTTATATGTAAAAATTTTATATGTATTAAATATTTTATGTTATATTATTTAAATAAATATATATAATGGAATATGTTGTATATATAATGAAATATTACTCAGCCATGATAAAAGGAAAATCCTAACATTTGCAACAACCTGGATGAACCTTGAAGGCATTATGCTAAATGAAATAAGTCAGATAGAGAAAGACAAATACTGAATTATATCATTTATATATGGAATCAAAAAAAAGCCAAACTCAGAGAAACAGAGAGTAGTGTGGTAGTTACCAGAGGAAAGGGGTGGGGAAAATGAGGAGATTTGTACAAAGAGTACACACACTTCCAGTTATATGATTAATACGTTCTGGAGGTCTAATATATAGCATGGTGATTATAGCTAGTAATACTGCATTATATACTTGAAAATTTCTAAGAGAGTAAATCTTAAATGTTCTCTCCACAAAAAAGTAGTAATTATGTTACGGGATGAAGGTGTTAGCTAATGCCATGGTGGTAATCATTTTGCAATATATAAGTGTATCAAATTAACATATTGTACACCTTAACCTTACACAATGTTTTATGTCGGTTATATCTCAATGAAGCTGGTAAAAAAATCTAATTTTCTATCATTATGTCTTACCCAGTGCAATATGCCTAAAATTCATTAGAGAAAATTTCTTCAGCAGCAGCAAGCAGGAAGGGCAACCTATGTCATCTTTGGAGAACATAGAATACATAGTTTGAAAGACATTTTAGATGATGTTTAACTCATCCCCAAATATAACGTTTAAAAATTTTGGCACAAAAATAATCTTTGTAGTAAAATCCCCTGCTTAGGACCCTCAGAAGCCCCATTTCCTACATCAGTAGCTAGTTCTGGTTACACATTAATATCCCTTGGAGAAATTTTTTTAAATACTATTGCTGGACTCTCAACCCTAGACATTGTGATTTAATTGGTATAAGATGTGGCTTGAGCATTGGTATTTTTTTTGTAATTTTCATAAATCCTTAGTAATTATAATAGGAAACCTGACTTAAGCACCTCTGACCTACAATATACTGACTAAGCTCTAATATTTCACATGAGGACATTTTTGATTAGCCCTTTATTTCTAAACTATTCTCTACTATTCTGCAGTTCTCTGAACAAACACATTCTGATTATTCTCACTTCCATTCCTTTGTACATGTTCTTTTCTAAACTTGCCATGCTTTTCCAACTTTTTCTCTCTGGGCTGTAACTCTTCTGTCAAGTTTAATATATATGTATTTCCCTCGAGAAATCTTTTCTGATCTGTCAAAGCAGAGATATACACTTCCTTGTTTATGTTTTCTATAGTGTCTATAAGGTACTAATCATATTGTGATTGTTTACTTTGGGTTTTCTGAACTAGATTGTGAGATCCTTGAGGAGAAGAATTTTGTTGTATTTATAAGATACGTATTAGATGTAAATTAGTAGGATATATATGATATGATATATAACATATATTAGATACATACACCCATAGGACATATTTTGCTTCCACTTATTCCATCTTTGATGTTCTTCTTTATTTTATGTAGATCCTAGTTTTTGGCCTATATTATTTTTCCTCTCTCTAAAGAACATCTTTTAACATTTCTTGCAAGGGAAGTCTACTGGCAATAAATTCCCTCAGTTTTTGTTTGTCTGAGAAAGTCTTCATTTCTCTATCACTTTTGAAAGATAATTTTACAGAGTGCAGAATTTGAAGTCGGTATTTTTTTTTATATTAACACTTTAAATATTTCACTCTACTCTCTTCTTGCTTGCATGATTTCTGAGGAGAAGTTGGATGTAATTCTTACCTTTGTTTCTCTATAAATAAGGTGATTTTTTCCCCTCTGCCTTCTTTAAAATTTTTTCTTTATCATTGATTTTATACAGTTTAAAAATGATATGCCTAGGTGTAGCTTTTTTGGTATTTATCCTGCTTGATGTTCTCTGAGTTTCCTAGATCTGTGGTTTGGTGTTTGACATTAATTTTGGGGAAATTTTCAGTGATTATTGTTTCAAATATTTCTTCTATTTCTTTTTCTCTTTCTTCTCCTTCTGGCATTCCCATTACACATATGTTAAACCTTTTGTAGCTGTCCCATAGTCCTTGTATATTCTGTTCTGTTTTTTCAGTCTTTGTTCTATTTGCTTATCAGTTTTTGTTCATATATTCTCTAGATGAGGGATTCTTTTCTCAGCTGTGTCCAGTCTACTAATAAGCCCATCAAACACATTCTTCATTTCTTTTTTGTTTTTTTAAAGATTTTATTTTTACTTTTTCTCCCCAAAGCCCCGTGGTACCTAGTTGTGTATTTTTACTTGTGGGTCCTTCTAGTTGTGGCATGTGGGATGCTACCTCAGCATGGCCTCATGAGCAGTGCCATGTCTGTGCCCAGGATCTGAACCAGTGAAACCCTGGGTCTCTGAAGTGGAGAGCGTGAACTTAACCACTTGCCCACAGGGCTGGCCCCCTTCATTTCTGTTATATAAAGTTTTTTTAACTTTAGCATTTCTTTTTGTTCTTTCTTAGGATTACCATCTCTCTGCTCACATTACCTATCTGTTCTTGCATGCTGTCTACTTTATCTGTTAGAGATCTTAGTATATTCATTATAGTTGTTTTAAATTCTTGGTCTGATAATTCCAACACCTCTGCCATGTCTGGTTCTGTTTGCTCGGTCTCTTCAAAATGTATTTTTTGACTTTTGGTATTTCTAGTAACTTTTTTCCTGACTGCTGGACATATTGTACAGGGTAAAAGGAACTGCTATAAATAGGCCACTAAATTTAAACATGGTACCTCTTATAATCGTAGGAATGTTACTGTATATAAAATAAAGAACAAATAGTCATGTTTTACCTTAGCAATCAGAACAATTATAGCCACTAAGTTCCCCTTAGTCATAGCATCCATTGGACAAAGTATCCCACACTGGGCATTAAAGCTCTGATCCAACTAGTAATAAGTTAAAATTAAGCATTTGACCCAAATTGTGTTCCCCAGTTAAAATGCTTAATGTGGCCCAGTTAAAATTAAAACTGCAAAAGAAAGACCCCAAGTAGCCAAGGCAATCTCGATAAAGAAGAACAAAGCTAGGAGCATCATGATCCCTGATTTTACACTATACTACAAAGCTGTAGTAACCAAAACAGTATGGTATTGGCATAACAACAGACACACAGATTAATGAAAGAGAATAGAGAGCCCAGCAATAATCCCATGCATATGTGGTCAATTAATTTATGACAAAGGGGCCAAACATACACCATGGGGAAATGACAGTGTCTTCGATAAATGATGTTGAGAAAACTGGACAGCCACATGCAAAATAAATGAAACTGGACCATTAACTTATACCATACACAAAAACTAACTCAAAATGGATTGAAAACTTGAATGTAAGATCTGAAACTGTAAATCTCCTAGGAGAAAACATAGGCAGTCAGCTCCTTGACGTTGGGCTTGGTGATGATTTTTTGGATTTGACATCAAAAACGAAGGAAACAAAAGTAAAAATAAAATATGTGGGACTATATCAAACTAAAGAGCTTCTGCACTGCAAAAGAAACCATCAATAAAATGAAAAGGCAACCTATGGAATGGGAGAAACTATTTGCAAATCATATATCTAATAAGGGGCTAATATTCAAACTATATAAAGAACTAATACAACTGAATAGCCAAAGATAAAAGTCCAAACAATCTGATTAGAAGAACATACAATGGAGAAAGGAAAGTCTCTTCAATAAATGGTGTTGGGAAAACTGGACAGCCAAAAGAAAAAGAATGAAAGTAGACCATTATCTGAAGAAATGAAAAAGAATGAAAGTGCCCATCGGTGAATGAATGAATAAAGAAGATGTGGTGTGTATATATATACATATATACAATGCCCTAAAAAAATTTGAAATGTTGCCATTTGCAACAACATGGATGGACCTTGAGGGTATTATGTTAGGCAAAATGTCATACAGTGAAAGACAAATACTGTATGATCTCACTTATATGTGGAATCAAAGAAAAAATGAGCTCATAGATACAGAGAACAGATTGGCAAGGAGTCGGAGGTGGGCACTATTTACCTGTTATATATTCTTGGCACATTTGCAGTAAATTAATTGATAATATATGCATGGGTTTTTTCCATTTCTGTGAAAAATGCCGTTCAAATTGTGATAAGAATTGCAGTGAATCTGTAGATTGCTTTGGGTGGTATGAACATTTTACCAATATTAATTTCTCCAACCCATGAACAGTAAATATCTTTCCATTTATTTGTGCCTTCTTCAATTTCTTCAATTTCACATAGTTTTCATTGTACAGATCTTTCACCACCTTGGTTAAATTTATTTCTAAATATTTTATTCTTTTTGGTGCTATTGTAATTGGGATTTTTTCTTAATTTATTTTCCTAATAATTTGTTGTTGGCATATAGAAACACAACTGATTTTTGTGTATTTATTTCTTGATTTTACAGCTTTTTCAGGTGGAGTCTTTAGGGATTTCTATATATAATATGATGTCATCTGCAAATAGAGACAGTTTTACTTCTTCCTTTCTAATTTAGGTGCCTTTTATTTCTTCTTCTTGCCTTATTTTTCTGGCTAGGACTTCTAGTACTATGTTGAATAAAAGTGGTGAGAATGGACATCCTTGTCTTGTTCTTCATCTTAGAAGAAAACATTTCAGCATTTCTTGGTTGATTACGATGTTAGCTTAGCTGTGGGCTTGTCATATACAGCTTTCATTACGTTGAGGAACATATCCTCCACACTCAGTTTGTTGAGAGTTTTTATCATGAGAAGATGGGGAATTTTCTCAAATACTTTCTGTGCATCTATTAAGATGAACATATAATGTTCATTCTTCATTTTGTTAATGTGTTGTATTACAGTTATTGATTTATGAATGTTAAAGCATCCTTGAATTCCTAGAACAAATAATAATTTATTTTTTAATACTTTTGTCTTTTAACCTTCATACTAGAGTTACAATTTATCCACTACTGTTACAACATTAGAGTATTCTGCATTTAACTATATATTTACCTTTACCAGTGAGTTTTGTACTTTCATTTGTTTTTCTGTTATTGATTAGTCCTTTTGTTTCAGTTGGAAGAAGCCCATTTGACACTTCTCATAAGGCTGGTCTAGTGGTGATGAGCTCTTTCAGCTTTTTGTCTGGAAAACTCTCTCTCCTTCAATTATTAAGGATGGCTTTGCTGGGAAGAGTATTCTTGGTTGGCATTTTACTTCTTTCAGCACTTTGAAAGTATTATCCCATTCCCTTTTGTGATACTTTCTGCTAAAAAATCATCTAGTAGTTTTATGGGGGTTCTCTTGTATGTAACATGTTTCTTTTCTCTTGCTACTTTTAAGAATCTCTCCTTGTCTTTAACTTTTCACAATTTATTTATAATGAGTCTTGGTGTGGGTCTCTTTTGGTTCATCTTATTTGGAACTCTCTGGGCTTCCTGGATTTGGCTGTCTGCTTTATTCTCCAGGCCAGGGAAGTTTTCTGCATTATTTCTTTGAATAGCTTTCTGCTCCTTTCTCTCTCCTTATTCTGGGACCCTCATAATGCATATGTTAGCCCATTTGGTGCTGTCCCATAAGTCTCTTAAACTATTTTCAGTCTTTTTTATTCTTTTTGCTTTTTGCTCCTCTTATTGGGTGCATTCTACTGTCAAGTCTTTGAATTTACTGATTCTTTCCTCTGCTTGATTTAGTTGTTGTTTAACCCTTCTATTGAATTTTTAAGTTTAGTTATTGAATTCCTCAGCTGTGTGATTTATGTTTGGTACTTTTTCTATTTTATCTTTGTTGAAATTCTCAATTTATCCATGCATTGCCTCCTGACCTTGGTAACATCTTTATGACCATTATTTTGAACTATCTACCAGAGATAAGTGATTTAACTTCATTTCATTAAGATCTGTTCTGGAGATTTATCTTGTTCTTTTGTTTGGAAGATATTCCTTTGTTTTTTTCATTTTCCTTGACACTGCATCAGTTGCTGCTCATTAGATAAAACAGCCACTTCTGCTAGTCTTATGTAGGAGATGAATCTTGTTGATAGTCTGGCCCAAGCTCCTGGCTGTCACTCAAACTTCTGTGATTGTCCAACCTTCCTTTGTTCTTAGTGGCTCCCAGTAATTGACAGTCCCAAGACCCATCAGTGTCCCAAAGGGGACACTTGGGCAGTGTCCACAAGGCAGAGGAAGCTGGGTGCTTACTATACTCTTGTTTTCCCCCTTGGGAGAAATCATAGGCTGAGGGGGTCTATCTTGGCACTGAATTTTGCTGCCTTGGGGGAGAGATGATGTGGGCAAAGTGAAACTGTTCTCCTTACCAACTCTGATTCATCTGTTTCATGATATTTTTGCTCCAGTGGGTATTGAGACTGGACTCTCAGGCTCTCACAAACATACTCTCATCCATGGACGTTTATCAAAATTGGTATTTCGTGGGGGGATGAAGACTGAAAACTTCCATTCTGCTATCTTGCTGATGTCATTCCTTTGTAAATCTTTTATTTTAAGCCTGTTGCTTTAATTGGATACTCCAAAACCCGGGAGCTCAGCTGTTTTTCTCTCTCCCAGCTCATCTCTCTCTCTCCCAGATCAGCTGACCTCTTAACAAAAATTTATCCAGAATTTGTATATTTATCATCACTTCTAATACAGTCATGTGCCTCATAGCAATGTTTTGGTCAACAGCAGTCCACCTAGATGATGGTGGTCCCATAAGATTAGTATTTTATGGCCTAGGTCTGTAGTAGGCTATACCATCTAGGTTTGTGTACGTACTATACAGGAGGAAAAACTTTCCTCTGCCTTTCTAGGTTCGTCTGGCTCATCTAAGAATTAAATTTACAGGAGGCAGATTAACAAGAGAAAAACAAACAAAGGTTTAATAACAGTTATACATGGGAGAAACCCAGGAAAACCAAGTAACTCACCAAGATAGCCAAAGCCCTCACATTAAATACCATCCTTAGCTAAGGACAAATGAAGATGTTGGGGGCAGGGAGAGTCAGGGACTTCAAAAGGAGGGAAGGCAATTACAGATAGGAGAAAAGGAGCAAAAAATTTGGAAAACAAGTGTTTGGCCACACAGAAACAGAAGAATACAGAAGTGAGTCCAACAAACAGACTTTTCTAGATTCCTCTCTGTCTACCACCAGGTTCACGTTACTCTAAGGTGATAGCTTTCTTCCTGAGATGAGATTTTTTTTTATCTGAATTCTTTTAGGCAGGTAAGGGGGAGGTGACAAGAGAAACTTTCTAAGTCTTTTGTTTCTTAAAAATAATTAACCTAAAATAATCCTCATGTTAGAGAGATACATTTTGAAGTGGCAAATTTTGTTCCCTTTCAATACACTCTATGATCTTTATGCAACACTGAAATTGCCTAACAACGCATTTCTCAGGACATACCCCTGTTGTTAAGCAAGGCATGACTATATTGCTTCTCTGGTCTGAGCTACTATTATTTATTACTTGGATCATTAACAAGAACCTCTTAACTGGTCTCCCTATTTCAACCCTTGCTACCCTTCAGAGGGTTTTTAATAGAGCAGCTAGGGTGATCTGATTAAAATTTCAAAACATGTCACAGTTCTGTTCAAAACTCTCCAATAGGTTCCCATCTTATTCAGAGTAAATTCACATTTCTTTGCATACAGTGTGTCCCACATTTCCTCTCATACCTCTTTTTATACTCTCCCCCTCACTCACTACTTCAGCCACATTGGCTTCTTTGTTGTTTCTTGAATATGTATCCAGCTTTCATGTCAGGGCCTTTGCACATTCTTTTCCTGCTACTTGGAATGCTGTTCCCTTATATATCCTCATGACTTTCTCCCTTGCCTCCAATTCTTTACTCAAATAACATCTCAATAACACCTCCCCTGACCACCACATTTAACATTACAACTGCCTACCTGAGAATTTCCTTTCTTTATTCCTTGTTTCTTTGTTTTTCTGCTTAGCACTTACTACAATCTCATATATTATAAATTTTACTTATTTGTTCATTGTTAGTTCCTCATCACTAGAATGTAAGCTCTATAAAAGCTAGAGTTTTCATTTGTTTGTTTTTTTGTTCATTGCTGTATCTACAGTGTTTTTATAGTGCCTGGGTTATAGGAGTTTCTTAATGGATATTTCTTGAATTATTGAAAAATGCACAGATGCATGAATATTTTATTGTAAAAAATTCAATCACTGGAAAAGTATATAAACCATTAATATCTCCTTGTAATTCTTGAAGTTAATTTCACTCCTTTCCCCAGAGATAACCATTGTTACAGGTTTGGTGGGTGTAGTTTGAAATAATTTAGATGAATGTACACACATATGTACCCATGATATATTGTTTTCTATGTCTTTTTTACATAACTAGAATTATACCATGCATATTTTTTCTGTGATTTTCTTCTTTCACTTAACGATAAATCTTGGAAATCTTTCCTAGTCAGTAAATATAGACCAACACTGATTGGTTACATGGGTTTTGATAGTAAACAATATAAAATTAACTTTGTTTTGCTTAAACTGAAAAGGATATTGGAAAGATATTGGAGGAATTAACAGAATTTATGCAAAGACTAGAACTAAAGACTGGAACTAAGCTTGAAAAAATAAACAGAAACTAAGAAAATGTTTGCAGCTCATCCCACAGCCAAGGTCATGCCACAGAAATAACCTGGCTAAGTTACTATTGCCACTGTTGAGATGGCTTAGCATAGTTATCTTGTGTTGAGGTAAGGGAGCTGGACCTTTATATTCCTATATTGACCAATCATTGCATGTGGTCTGTCATTTGACCATTTCCCTATTATTGGATGTTTATGTTATTATCTTTTTTTGGCTACAGTGTATAATACTAGAATAAATATTTTCATAGCTACATTTTTCTGCTCATTTAGAATAGATGCCCAGAAGTGGAATTACTTGATCAAGTAGAAACATACTTACATTTTGATAAATATTGTCAAGTTACCCAATGAAAGGGCCATGTCAGTTTTTATTCCCATTAATAACAAATAAGAGTGTTTTTTCTCCTACACCTTAGCCAACACTGGATAATGGCATTTTTTAAAACTTTGCTTATATGATAGGCAAAGATGACATCTTTTTTATTTGCATATATCTCACACTCCTGAGTCCGAGGCTGTTTTCATGTCATTGATTATTTTGTGAATTACATGTTAAAATAATTTGCCCATTTTTCTATTGGATTGTCCTTTTCTTACTGATTTGTAGGAATTTGTATATTCTTTGGTCTTTATATATGTTCCCCACATTTTCTCTTCTGTGTTCCTTTTAACTTTCTTCAGTGTCTTTTATATAGAAAATTTATCATATCATTTGATATATTACTTACTACTTTGCTGATTCTTCTTTTTTCATTTTTTTTTTTTTTTGCTTAATGAGGCTACCTCCACCTACAGATTATATATAATCACCTATATATTAGTCTTCAATATTTCCTTTCCTAAATAGTTATATATTTTTAAAAAGCATTTCATGTTGGGGCTGGCCCCGTGGCCGAGTGGTTAAGTTCGAGCATTCCGCTGCAGGCGGCCCAGTGTTTCGTTGGTTTTAATCCTGGGTGCGGACATGGCACTGCTCATCAAACCACGCTGAGGCAGCGTCCCACAGGCCACAACTAGAGGGACCCACAACGAAGAATATACAACTATGTACTGGGGAGCTTTGGGGAGAAAAAGGAAAAAAATAAAATCTTTAAAAAAAAAAAGCATTTCCTGTTGAACATTTTTTGAGTGTGATATAAAGTTAGGATTTCATTTTTTGTAATTATAGCATTTTCTCCACATTATTTATAAAATCATGCATTTTTTCCACATTGATAGTAAATGCTACTTTAATCATATACTTAATTACCATATATACATGGCTGTTTTATGTATTCTTGATTCTATTTCACTGACACATTTTTACAAGTTTTGTGCTAAAATATATTGCTTTAACTGTTATAGCTTTGTAGAATGCATTAATGTCTGATAGGACAAGTTGTGTTTTATTCTTTGTTTTTAAAATTACTTAGTTGTTTTAGAACGTTTTTCCTAGCTAAGCTTTGTTTTTAAAAATTTTTATTTTTATCTGTTATATAAACATATTATTTAAATAGTCAGATGTTTCCACACAATTTCTTACTAAAACAGGCATTTTTATCTCTTGTCTGTTTCCCCTTCCCCTGACGCAATCATGTTTTCCTCTCTTAATTAGCTTATCATTTTAATATTTATCTCAATGTCTCTAAATAACATTTTTATATTGCTAGTTTATATTTCAATTTTAAGCATTGTTTATTGATTTTTTCACCATCAGACAGGAGCATTTACATTTCTTCCCCCTCCTCCCCAATCCTTATCACACACGCACACATATTGCTACCAGACTCCCATTCTCCTGGTCACCTCAAATGCTCATCTAGCTATTATGTTCTCTACTTCACTTCATAATTGGATTCAGTGGAAGATGTGTCTACTTGCTTTCTCATGAAACATAAAATGAAATTACCCCAAAGTCATTTATTACTGCCTTCTCCTGCCTCCCTACTGAAACTATTCTTGTCAAGTTCAATAGACCTCTGTGCTTCTAAAACCAATGGATATTTTTCAGTTCTCATTTTACTTTACCTCTCTGCAGCATTTGATATAGTTGAATATTCCATTCTTGAAATATTCGTGCTCTGGATTCCTTGACACATTCCTGTCTCCCAGGTTCTTTGTTCTCCTCCTCTCTTTATAATCATTTAGCCTCACTCTTGTCTGGGAATTCTCCACCTTTCCCATACCTTTAAATTTTAGAATTTCTTGGGGCTCAAACTTTGGCTCTCTTTTTTTATACTCTTTGTTTAAGTGAGCTCACCCATACCCATGATTGCAATTGACTTTGTAAAATAATTTTATTAAAATATATTTTAATATTATTTAATCAAAATTATTAATTCTGAATATTTCACTTAGAAAAACTTAAACTCTTGGAGATAGGTCAATTACTCTAGACAATAAAGCCATCTAAAACAAATGAAAGGCTGATAGTTCCTGTCCCTTGAGGTACCTTTAGAATTATAAATTATATACACTTACTGAATACACTCATTGACACAGGGATTTTGAAAGCTTCAGTTAACATTAGTTGAAATGGAATAAAAGTACTTGATAACTGCAGAATTTCAATATTAGTTGTCTTCAAAAAGGTTTTTAAAAATTAAGGGTTATCTGTGCTTAATATCAGTAGTTTTGGTTTATTTGAACAAATTATGTCATTTAAGAAAACTGTAAAATATTTAGGGTGGATTGTGTGCTGATAGTTGTTTGTTTGTTTTTAAAATAAAGAGTGGTTAATTCTACAGGAAAAAAAGCAGAATAGGAATGACTAAATTATCATAGAATAAGACAATAGACACTTACTTTTACTTTAGTTGAATTTATTTGTTTAGTTTTCCTATATCAAGTCAGTCTCACTGTCTGATTTACCAGAACTATATTCCATAGCTTTACGATGGATCAGAATACTACTTGCTTCACTTTTAGGAATCTCCATTTTGACTTTGGGTACACATTGATCTTTAGTGTTGTGTAACAGAACACCTTTTCTTATTGCTCCCATCAAGTCTCTCCTTTCTTTATTAATTATTGGGAGAGTTGATGGAGGAGATTGCTTTAAGCCAGGGCAAACTGGAACTGATGAAGATCAGGACACTGATAGAGCCCAAGGGCTTGAAATGGAAGGTGGTGATTGTACAAAAGAAAACAGTGACTATAGACTGGAAGATTTTGTAGACTTCAAACTTGGGGATCTTGTTTGTGGGGGAATCAAATGTCCTGTTGGTTGTGCAACTGAAGATCTTGGCAATTGTGTAACTGGAAATGTTGATGGCTGCGTATCTAAACATCTTGACAATTGGGCAACTGAACATCTTGGTGACTGGGCAACTGAATATCTTGGTGATGGAATCAAAGATATTGATGTTTGTAGACATGAAGATATTGTTGATAGTGGAACTGAATTTTGCAGTGTTTGTGGAGTTGAAGATCTTGGTAATGTTGCAACTGAAGAATCTAATGATGGTGGAACCAAGTATCTTGGTGGTGGAAGTCAAAATCTTAGTCTTGATGGAACAGAGCACCTTGGTGATTTTGCAACTAAAGGTCTTGATGACTTTGCAAATGAAGACCCCACAGCTTGAAAAACTGAAGATCTTGGCCATTGTACAACTGAAGCAGAGTCAATTAGATCTGTAACTACATCCCTTGTTTGAATTCTAGGTGAAGTCACTGGAGGAGATAAAGGTAGAGGAACCCCCTGATCTTCACCTTGTGGGACTATATCATCTGGTGTCAGTTCATAATATTGAAAAAGGTCTCATACTGGAGGAGAGAACTCTGCTTAAGGTCGTATAATTGAAAGAGCTGCATCAAGAGTAGTCTGCAGGCAATCAGAAGGTGATGATGCTGCTAGATTTCTGAAAACAGTTGATGGAAGTTGAATTGGGGAATGTATTATTGGGGGAGGATTTGTTCTCTTTGAAGCTCTTACTAGAGATAAACAATCGGGTGGTAATGGAGGTGGTGAATTTGGTGCTGTGGGGCTCACAAACACCTCTGTCTTAACACCAGCAAGGTTGGGGTTGAAACTCTTCTCCCATTCCAGTTCCATAATTGACATAGGTATGTGAACTTTTTACATCACCGGCTCTAGGCATTTCCTGTTGTAGAGGGCTGGATAACATTTTTTCCTACAGTTTTTGGTAGCAGCTTGTTGCTTTCACTAAGTGGAAAAGTGGAAAATGAATTTTCAGCTGGTTGTTCCACATAGGAATGAGAGATCTTACCACAAGCAGCTAGGATATGGTCAACTGAAATATTATCTTCCATCAGTTGACTTTGAGGCACATTTTCTGGTTCATTGGGATAATCTAGGTGCTGCTTCTTTTGTGTGAATTTCCTCCCCTTTTTTCTTCATGCTCAGATATAATATTTTCTTTAGAAATTTCAAAACAATGTGAAACATCAGGATAAATCTTTAAACCTTCTGTTTCATCTTGAAAGTAAGGAGCAAGAATAGTGAGAGGTGATGTCTGTACACAAGCATCATGTGTTTCACGCATTTTAACAGGTAATGGCTCAGAAGAGTATACCTGCTTTGTTTGAATAGTTGTACTTCGAAAAATATTCCGTGATTCCCTAATTTGAAAGGACATGCCTTCACTTGGAACCTTGTAGTTAATGCCATCAGTTAACTGATTTAGGCTCTCTTGTAAAGTCTTAAGTTTGAAAGAGACCCTATCGACCTCTTTGGTTAGTTTCCCAAATAAGTATTCAGCATATTTATTTAGATCATTTACCTGTCTGGCTATATTGTTTAAAGACGTCTGGATTACATAAACTAACTTATCTTGAATTTTTCTGGTCATTGTCTGTTGATCTGGATGCCCTTCATCTTTTTCTTCATCTAACGACATTTTAGATTTGTGTTAGTATGGTACAAAAGTTCGGGGTCACAGCTACCTACCCCATTTTGAGCAACTCTTTCCAGTTCTGCTCCAAGTTTCGCTGATTTTTGAGCTTTGCAGGCAACATTTAGCAATGGCAGAGGCTGCTTGTACGTCAGAATAAGAGCTCTTGCCTCCAGTTTTTAGCAGTAACCCGGCAACCAAGTTCTATGTCAGAATCTTATGGTTGCACAAGCAGTGAGAGAACAATAGCTTCAAGTCATCACCATGCCCCTCTCACTCACCCTCTCTGGAACTAGTTTAACAAAGGTGGGGAGATATCACCTGCAGAGAAAGAAACAAGGCTATTGCCTAACCTCTCATTTACTGTTTCTCAAAGTGGCCCTAGATTAGAGAACAAACTATTCTATGTGACCCCCTTAGTACTTCGCTGACTTTAAATAACATCTGTTTCTTATCTAATTCCAAAATTATCTTCCTGTTGAGATGTCTCTTCTGCGTTCCACTTGGATATCACACAGCCATCTCAATAGTGTATTTGTTCTCTTGTTATTCTATTCCCATCTGCCTCTCTTCCCTGCATCCCTTATCTCTGAATATGGCAACTCCATCCATTCAGTTGCTCATGCCAAAAACCTGGTAATTAGCTTTATCCTTGACACTGCTCTTACTTCCACACCCAGTCTACAAGTATGGTCAATTCTACCCCAAAATGTATGCACTTCTTTCCACCTACCTTACACCACTAGAGTATGTTTTACTTCCATCTCTCACCAGAATGACCACAACAGCCTCCTAAGTAGTCTTCTTGATCCTCTCTTTTCTTTTTCCAATCTGTTCTCCCTCTTCCTTCCATCCATGTGTCCATACATGCATGCATCCATTATCTATCCACGTGAGCCTTTAAAATATCCACTCTGGAAAGACCTCTGAGTAAAATTATAGAGTATAGCCAGATGACAAAAACCCCATCCTCAAAACACAAATGATATGAAGAAAAATGAATTTTAAAATGAGAAAAACCAGCACTATGAAGAGAAAGGGCACAATGTTCTACCATGCACTCTGAAAACCGGTGTCCAAGGACAGAGAGACAAGGGATTTTAGGTATTGACATGTAACTTCTATTCATATTTCTTGTGGAGAGGTTCAGTGATGGGGCTGAGGGTAGTATTGGCTGGAAAAAAGTAGACGGTGTTTGGAAAAGTGTCACTCATATCTCCTAACCTATAGGGGAGTGGAATAAAGAGGGCAAATGAGTTTCTTGGGTAGAAGGTACAGAGTGTCCCTCCATTCTCCATAATTCCACACTGACACAGAGTTAAAAAAAAACCAAAAACCTGCTAGGCCTCTAGCTGAGAGGCATATGGGAAAGAGAAAGCAGAAGGTCTTAATTGATCAGAGCTAATTAACTGTAACAATAAGCAGAGATTTACCAAATTTGAGGATAAAATACAGATAACTTCAGAGGGAGTGGGTAGTCATTTGGGAAAAGGCACAAAGAAATTGTCCATATAAGTCTCTCTCCCCACTTGTGGGCTAATAGTGCCTTGTCCAGCTCCAAAAACTGTAACATTATGGCTTCAAAACAAAATATTAGTATTATAAACTTTAAAATATACATTTAGTACTATAAAGAAACAAAAATTGGGAAGTAGGGGACAAAAGTTTGAAAATGTAAGCATGATAATTATTTTTCATTTTTTTATACTAAGGATCTAATAGACACTGAAATCTAGAGGCAAAAGTTCAAATATAATATAAAATTATAAATGTAACAATTAATTTATTCAACAATGTTTATTAAGTGCTACTATGTGCTGTTCACAAGAGTAAGAGATTTCCACTCAGACATAAAAGCACATGCAAATGCCCTGAAGCAAGAACCAGAATGTCCTGTGTGACACTCAGCAAGAAGCCCTATGGCTAGGAGAATGGTTGAGATGAAATTTGAGGGATTCATAGATCTTGTACTTGAAAGACATGGTAAACAGTTTGGCTTTTAATCTGAGGATCAAGGGAATCATTGAGGGAATTAAGCAGAGGAGAGATGTGATCCAATTTATTTTTTAAAAGCTCACTGTGGCTTCTGAGCATTGTGGATTGTGGAGTGTTGAGTGGAGGCAGGGAGAACTGTTGCAGTCATCCGTGCAAGAGGTGATAGTGGCTATGTCAGGATTGCATTGGTGGTAGAGGTGGTGAGAAGTGGTTTCATTCAAGGTGCATTTTGAAGAGGAAGAGCAATTTTGTGACAAGGGATGTGAAAATACAGAGTAAGCAATAAGCACAAGCAGGAGTTCTGGGGAAAGGAAGGTTGGGACTGCAGATGAAAATTTTGCAATTATCAGTGTGTAAATGGTGCCTAAAGCTGGATGAGAAAATCTAGGAGAAAATTACAGGCAGAAAAAAAATTACACCCTCCAAATTATGATAAGGAAGACAAGCACATTTGAAACAAATAAATCATAAAATATGTACAAAAGTTAGAAAACTAAAGTATCAAGAAAAGCAATAACATTGGGGCTGGCCCAGTGGTGTAGCAGTTAAGTTTGCACGTTCCACTTTGGCAGCCTGGGGTTCGCCAGTTCCGATCTCGGGTGCAGACCTACGCATCACTTGTCAGGCCATGCTGTAGCAGGCGTCCCACATATAAGGTGGAGGAAGATGGACACAGATGTTGGCTCAGGGCCAGTCTTCCTCAGCAAAAAAAGAAGAGGATTGGTAGCAGATGCTAGTTCAGGCCTAATCTTCCTAAAAAAAAGAAAGTAATAACATAAAACGTCATTTTAAAATTAGGTAAAGTTTACATTTTTTAGCAACAGATTTTAATGGTATAAACTCATTTATTAAATCAACAGGGGAGTGTTTGAAGCATCAGGGATACAACAGTGAATAATACAGATAAAGTTTCAGTCCTCACGTGGCCTACATTCTATGGGATGAGATTAAAATAAACAAGTAAATAAATCAATATACAACACAATTTCAGATAGTGATAAAGAATATAGAGCCAGTTAAGGAGATAGGTGACTGTCAAGGAAGGTCTCTCTGAGGAGGTGATATTTGAAGAGAATCCTAAATTCAAATTATGAGAGAGATCAAAAAACAGTGACTCAAGAAAGATAAAAGTAAAAGGATAGGTGTCCAAAAATAAAGGTGTAGTTATAATATTGGCGTCAGCCAAAATTGAATTTATATATACATGTTAAACAAAGCGTAAGAAAAATATTTAATTCAAAGTATAATTCAAAATGAATTTCTAACAGTTATGAATCTGTATAGAAAAGAAAACATTAAAATACTTAAAGAAAAAATGGAATAAATACTAAGAAAAATAGAAACATAACTGACAAAATTTATCAAGGATAGAGAGAATCCAAGTAAATAAACTGAATTAAGTGGATCTAATAGATCTATATCAAAATCTGCTGCCTATCAGAAAATACACCTTTTTTTACTGGCCATCAGAATATTTACATATATAGCTGTATATTGAGCCACTATGAAAAAAATCTCAGTAAATTAAAAAAAAGGTAAAAACAACAGACCACATTTATTTTTAATGTCCTTCTTATATTATCACTAGTATTTATTTTGTATATTTTAACGTCATTATTTTCTCATATACGTTTATTACAGTTACGTCCTCATTGTGGAAGTAACGCTAAAATATTAGGAATTGAACTTGTAATCCTATGTAATGTTTTCTCCTCTGAAGTCAAGTTTTTATGATGTTGATAGGACTACTTTTGTTTTCATTTTTCTATCATTTACTTTATGCGTTTTTACTTTAAGAGGTTGTATAACATAGTGATTAAGAGTATATGTTTTCAAATCAATCTGCTCGGATTAAAATAAAAATTCTACCTCTCGATAGTCCTGAGACCTAAGAAAAGTTTCTTATCATTTATATTCCTCAGTTCTGGTTTGTTAAATGGTATAATAATTACACGAATATCATAGAGCTGTTATGAGAATTAAAGTAATTCATTCATGGAAAGCATTTATAAAAAGCGTCTGCCACACAATAAGCCCTTGCTAAATGTTAGCTATTATTATTACTTTCATTCTTTGTGAGTCAGAGTGTGTGTCTCTTTATAGAATGAAGTAATATATTTTTACCAAATCTGGTAATTTTTTCTTGTAATTGACATGTTTTTAATATTTATATTTCTTTCTCTTATACGGTTAGTCTTTATTGTGTCAGCTTCGTCGATATTTTCTGTTCATGAGTCTTTTAACTGGAATTATTACTTAATTTCCTTCGATTTCAACCTTGAAGATTTCCTTTAGTATTTCTTATAGGGAAAGTTTGCTAACAAATTATCCCAGTTGTCTTTTAATTTGAAAATTCTTAGTTTCTCTTTCAGAAGGAATATTTTGGCATGGAACTCTTGGTTGACATTTTTTTCTGTCAGTACTTTGAATGTCATCAGGTATCCATTGTTTCTGATTAGAAATCAGCTGTTAATCTCATTGACGATGCCTTGTATGTAATGAATCACTTATCTGTTTATGCTTTTAAGATTCTCTGTCTTTGCTTTTCAACAATTTGATTATGATGTGTCTACCTAGGTTTGGATCTCCTTGAGTTACTAATTGTACTGCCTTGAGTTTCTTGGATGTGTACATTGATGTTTTTCATCCAGTTTGGGCAATTTTCAACCATTATTTCTTCAAATATTGTTTATGATACTTTCTCTCGCTTCTCTGTGACTTTATACATATTTAGTACACTTGATGGTGTCCCACAGGTCTCTGAAGCTCTTATTTTTCTACATTCTTTTTTTCTTTCTGTTCCTCAAATTGAAAAAATTTAAATTGATCTATCTTCAAATTTGTATATTTTTTCTATTAAAATTTACTGTAGAGACTTCTTGAATTTTTATACTAGTTATTATACTTTTATACTCCGGAATATCTTTTTAAAAAGATTCCATCTCTTTATTCATATTCTCTATTTGGTGAAATGTCATTCTCATGTGTTCCTTTAGTTCTTTAAGGCATGGTTTTCTTTAGCTCTCTCTTTATAGCTCATTTAAAATCTTTGTCTAATAAATCTAATATTTAGGCTCCCTTGGAGAGTTTCAATTGTTTTATTTTTTTCCTGTGAATGGATCGTATTTTCTTGTTTCTTTGTACATCTCCTAATCTTTTTTAAAAACTAGATATTTCATATAATATAGTGTGGCAACTCTTTAAATCATATCCCCTCACCATTGTTGCTGTTTTATTTTTTTTACTATTGTCATTTTTGCAGTTTGTGGTTTAATGACTTTCCTGGACTAATTCTTTGAAGTCTGCATTTTTTTTCCGTATGACCACTGAAATCTCTGCTCAAGTGGCTTAGTGGTTGGCCATTGGTGGACAGAGATTTCCTTATATGCTTTGAGTCAGTAAATCTTCTGTCCTTTTCTGAGAAGCTTTGGTGTGTCTTGGGGCAAGACTTCAAAGCACAGTTTATAACTCCTCTTTATCCTCTATTTCCTATTTGTGCAAGGTCTTATTGTTAGCTGGAGATGAGAGATTGCTGCTCTCCCTGTTCTTTCTTGGGCATACTCATGGTCCTGTACATATGCACAGCCTTCTAGATCCCTAGGAATGTGTCAGAACTTTTCGAAACTCCCTATGGTCATTTCCTTCTCCAGATTTTCCTTTTAACTTCTTGGCTGGTCTGTTGTTTGTGCCAACAAACAGCCTTAGAAAGCTGAAATATATGATTGCAACTTATTGCTTTCAACCAACACCCTGGGGATTGTGATTTTCCCACAGAGTAGGCTTCAGTCAGGTCAAATAACAATGCACTGTGAATGGGACATTCCCACGGAGCTGCAAGACAGTCAAATAGTGATAATGATCTGGGGATGGGACTTTCTAAGGAGTTCTAATCTCAGTCTGTACCTTTTCAAGGCTACTTCAGCACTGAAGAGAGATGGATCAGAATAAGCCAAGTCATAACGTCTTGATGTTCTTAACACCCTGATGTTCATAATGAGGCAGATTTTCATAGATTGCATAATTTCCCAAGTTCTGAAAAAGTTTACTTTGGCCATATTAGTCAGCATTTTTATTAAGTTTATGGAGAATAGGATTTAAGCAGGTCCTTATTCCAACATTCCAAAAATCTCACCTCTCAGAGAATTCCATCTTGACCCCTACTATAATATTTCTCCCAAGTGTTCATTCAACATGTGTTTGAATGTCTCCAGTGACACAATTCATGGGCTGTAAAAGCATATCATTCCTATTTGAACACCCGTAACTATTTGAAAACCCTAACTTACAATGAGTTATCTTTCTGGAGCTTCCTTCCCTTGATCTAGTTCTGCCATATGGGGCCACATGGACTACATATTTTCCAGTGTTAGTAAGTTCAAGACTTAAATGCCTTTGTTGCCTCTTCCTATGCTCAATGCAAAAATTATTAGTTGATAATGACACTTCCTCACTGAACCCCAAAGGATTTTATGCTACAAGCAGGCAACAAATACCAATCAATTGGAGTTGGCACTAGAAATGAAACTTATTTGCCATCCAGGATTTAATCCATTTTTCACATCACTTTATTTCATATAATTGGAAGATTTATTTATTTATTTATTTGTTTATTTATTTATTTTTGCTAATAGTAAGTGCTTACTACATTCCAGGCATTGTGTTACATGCTATACATACATGATACCATTTAAGTCTCACAGCAACCTTAAATATTATTATATGACTATTTTTAGGCAGGGAAACAGAGATACACAGAAATTAAGTAATACAGCCAAGGTTCACAATTAGTAATTGGTAGCTCCTCTATTCTAACTGAGATCTGTCTGAGTTCACATCCCTAGCTGCATCTCTAGTATTGAGAAATGTATGCAGTTCCTTGCCAAATTTCCTTGCTATCTATGATGCATCAAGATATAATGATATTTCTCCATGTGAAATTGATGGGTTAAATTTAGAAACTGATACTCAGAGGTGGGAATTTGTAGGATGAGTTAGTGGCAGAACTGGGACTGAAGTGCAGGGCTTCTTATGACCAAACCTAAGCTCTCCTTATGACCTAAGGATCCCCTTACGGACCATGCTTTATAGGCCACGCTGGTCCAGCCTCTTCATTTTACAGTAGAGGGAACTGAGGCTCAGGGAAGAGAAGAGACTAACTCAAGTAGTTAGTGGCAAGGTCCTGACTGGACCACAAGTTTCCTGACTGTTCAGTGTTTTCTCCCATACTACATTTTCTAAGGTTGTCAGAATTAAAGTCTTTAAGCTTGTCATATCAGTGGTGTTACTTTCTAAAATAGCCCTACATTAATATAGCTAGAACTAGCTAGCTTGCTAGATTCAAAGAAGCTTTGCAGAGTGTCTGTGAAATGAGAAGAGTAACAGTTTGAAAGAATTACTGGAATCCAGAAAGTAATGGCCACATTGAATCCTTCTAAATTTACTGAGAATTTTTTACAGCTGAAAACCTAAACCCAGGTTCCCAGTGATTCTAAAGAAGGGCTTCAGCTGTGCAAACCAAATCTATAAGGATTTACAATACAGTCTATATAAACTGATTATCAATATTCTTTTGGAAATCACAGTCTTCCCATGAGAATAAGAGATGGCACCACAGGAGGAGCAAATTGCATACAAATGCCATTTGCAGCTTATACACAATGGGCATTCTATCTGGGTCTTGAGGCAAACACACTCTCCAAGCATTTCCTGACTGCCTATTGAGAACTCTTTGATTCTCCACCATATTTCGGGTATTTGATACTTGCTTTAGAATCTGACCTTTCTTCCTGCATCCATACCACCAGCCCCATTTATATGTCTCATTTGCTTTTGGACTGCCATGCAGTCTACAACCACTTCATTTTTATTCCCCCTAGCTTTTTTATTCCCATACAATTCTAACTCTGACCTGCCAACCACTTGGCCCCACTGAGCTTACCAATGTCTAAGGCTTGAGACTTCAAACCCTACTGGTACCACCAGGCCTCGCTCTTCTCATTAAGTTTATTGATGACTTTAAAGTTAGAACTTCAGCTAATGAAATTTGTTGTTAGAGAAGAAATAAAGATAAGCAGAACTCTTCCTTGGTTGCTAGGTTTCCTTCTTCAGTTTGAGTCTGCATGCAGTGCAGGGATGAATCAGTGGTATGTGTGGTTGACTCATAATTAGAGACAGCTAGAATGGAACACTCCAAGGGAAAGAATGACAATCTCTCCTCTTTCCATCTTGTGGTTTTAGAAAATAATATACATAAATATATAAAATTTGTGTCTGGTTTGTTTGGATATATTTTCACCAAACGTGAAGTATATGTTTTGGATGGTCTGGATTAAGATACAGGTGCTGTAGTGCACATGAAACTCACTTTGGGGGACCCTAGGGGACAGACAACTTTCAGAAAAATTCTGTGCGAGAACGTAGTTTCAAAAAGTTTGGAAGAGTTTGTTTTGAATTGTCAGCCAACCATCCTGTTTTTTTTGAGGGGAGGGGAAGGATCTGGAGGTTCCTTCAAGAAGAGAGGCATTTTGACACCAATGTACATAGAGAAACCCATGTGATTACAATCTGTAAAAGAGATATTCTATTCATATTAAGATACCATGGACAGAAAACACAAATAAAAATTTCATATCTGGCCCTTAAGTCAAAAATGACAAGGGCAGAAACTGAATTACAGTGTCTTATTAGGGATTATGGTGCTTCCTGCTTAAGTAATTCAATGTAGTATTTCCAGAGTAACAGCAGAGATTTATTTATTCACAAATGGCAAAAAGTCTCTCAGGCTGTGTGTAACATCAGGAAGGCCAACTAAAGGGAAATCTGGAGGAATTTAGGACAGAATAGCTAAGAAAGGAACAATTTGGAGCCAGAGATGTAGCTGATGTCTTCCAAGTCCAGTTAGGCAAACAGGAGAAATATAAACAGAAGGGCAGACAGGATCAAGGTCACATGGGCAAGTGTTAGGGACACAGGCAGCAAAACTCCATGGGGATAGGTGATCTTAAAGAGGTTGTAGTAGCAGCTGACTTTGTCACCACATGACGAGACGTGAAACTCTAGGAATTTCCCTCTTTGCTTCTTGGTGCATCTCTATTTTCTTTCAATGAGTCCTTTCCAGTCAGATTTGATATTCTTTTTGAGTCTCTACTCTTATATTCCTTTTGATACATTCCATTTCTTGCCACAACTGACTATTATTATTCATATTATTAAATAGAAGCTTGTAACTATGTCAAGCCAACATTGGTAGGGTGAATTATAGTTTTCAAAATGCCTTCACAGACAATATCTCACTTTATCCTTATAATAGCTCAAATGCTGATTTAACAAATGCCAGGCTCCTCTGACCTGAGCTTTCCTTTTTTTTTGGTGAGGAAATTGGCCCTGAGCTAACATCTATTGCCAATCTTCCTCTTTTTGCTTGAGGAAGATTGTCGCTGAACTAACATCTGTGCCAATCTTGCTCTGTTTTATGTGGGATGACACCACACTGTGGCTTGATGAACAGTGCTAGGTCCGCACCCTGGATCCAGGGATCCAGGCCTGCGAACCTTGGGCCACCCCCGAAGTGGAGTGCCTGAACTTAACCACTATGCCACTGGGCCGGACCCCGTGATCTGAATTTTTTTACTTGGTTTTGCCTGTGGCAGTGCAGTAGGCATTGAAAATTTGTGACCAACATCATATCCTATGTGCTGGTGTGCAGGCAGTTCTTCACATTGGACAGCTCACCATCTCAGCTCTTTGTGTAACAGGAAGAAACTCAGCCTCTTGCATGCTGGGCTTGGGATTAACTCCTAAGTCTTTAAGACTCCAAATCCTCTTTGTTCTGTATTTTACTGCTGTTCTTGTGGAAAAAATTGTCTATGCAGCAGCAACTATGAGCTTATTTTTTCTGGCACCAGTATCCTAAAATTCACCTTCCTCTCTGCTCCATCACGTAGATATTCCTGGATTGTTTGTAGGAAGAGCAAGCCTAAAGAATGACAAAGTAGTAAAGACTATAAACTGTTTCTGGAAGGTCAATGAGTTAGAAAATATAATTAAGCTACATAATATACCTCAAGTTCTCTCTCTCTTGGCTATTATCAGATTTTTTATAGTGAATTGTATTTCCAAATCTACCACTAATGAGCTCTGGTATCTTGGGAAAGTCACTTCGTTCCCTAATGCCCCAACTTTCTCCATCAATAAAATGGGGAGAGTTGGATTATGTTAGATAATTTCTAGCCCTTCCTTTCTGCTCTAACATTGCTCAACTCTGACTTATAAATGAAGAGAAGACATTTATTGATTCACAACTGTTTACAGAAGGCAAAGATTTCTCAACATTTTCCTTCCCAAACAATAATAATAATATAATTTTTTAGGGCTGTGATCCTCAAATTTTTCTACCACAATTGGACATGACATATGGCATTCATGGGTGTGACACGCTCCCAGAAATGGCCAGAGCTGCATGCAATTTCCTTTATGCTTTCTGTATGTAATTCCAGCTGCATGTAATTTCCTCTATGCTCAGCCGTTTCTCATCCACTCAGAAATGTAAAAATAAATAAAAATGGTTTGAGTGATATTATTATTGAGAAAACCTTGAATCATTACTATATATGTATAAACAAGTCAATTATTTGCAGCATTGGGACTTTATGATTGTTATCAAATTACTGGTAACATAGTTAACAACTGATCACAACACACATGTGGGTCACTGAGGTTTAGAAGCACTAGTGTGAAGGTTAGTGAACTGGCTATAAAGAGACTTTGGGTTTTAGTTCCAACTCTGACATTAACTAGCTGTGTTTTCTTGGGAAAAACAATCTCTCTGAGCTTCAGAATTTTCTCAGTGTGGATTGAGGAGACTAACCTAAATGATCTCTAAGGTTTCTGTTATCTCTATCTTTCACGAAGTATGAAGACCCTCTGTAGATTGCACACTATCTCTGCCATTCCCTCTCTTCCCTGGGCTTAGGGTGAGAAAACTATTGCTTTTCTTTCCTTGTCCCCACCGTTGTGCAGTATTATACAAATTATTTAATCATCCTGAACCTCCCTTTCCACAACTGTGAAGTAGGGAGACTGCTACTCAGCTCAAAGGGTTGTTGTGAGGATTGATTTAGAATAATAGATATAGGGCAAACAGCCTGGTACATAGGCCTGTTAGTACTGGAAACATGGATATATCTTTCCCCATTCCCACTTCCTTCCACATTCTTTATCCTTTCCTGCTCCCTGCTCTCTGCTTTCTCCTTGTGTGATCTTTGTTTCCCCCTTTCCTTATCCTTTGACAAGAACTTCTGTCCCAATGCATATCTTTATAGTCACGCAATCTACCTCCTGCTCTGAGTTCTCCTATTCTTCCTAGAATTGATAAAAACTGTTATTAAATGACTATTTTTAAAGTTTTTAAATGTCTGTCTTTCCTGCTAGACTGTATGCTTCAAGAGGGTATATCTATATATCTATCTTACATAGCACATTGTAAATACATTAATAAATATTTGTTGAGTAAATGAATGATTCCATTTTAATTAGCTGTCACATTGGCATTGATCAAAAGACTAAGAACATTTCTGTTGCTATATCAGAAGCATCACTTACTAAAACATTCTGGTAGCTATAGATGAAAATTTCATATATTTTATTTGGTCTGTTTTTCATGCTATACTTTTCTCTTTTCTTATTTTGGTCTTAATTGAGAAAACCATGCAGACAAAGCAGAAAGTTTCTGTCATATGGAGCTTTTATTTAAAGGAAATTTATTCACTCAAGTCTTTAATTTTAACAATGAGCTTTTTTTTGACCCACTATATGTATTAATATATATACAATATGAAGCCAGGGGCACAAATTGGAGGGCACATAGGTCACTGTCTTGCAGTCAGCACATTTACAATTTCCAGATGGGAAAACTGAAGGGAGAAAGCTGAGTTGGTTAAAGTCCTACAGGAAGTGAGTGACAAAATGGGGACCAGGACATAGTTCATAACTTAGAATGCTTTGCTATGTCTCTACAATTGTTGATTTTAGAGAATTCTCAGTGAATTTTAAAGAATCATAATATATAGTATATATTAAATGATCTGATGTGATGCAATAAATTATCAAAGTCCTTCCTAGGTTATGTATTTTGGTTTCTTCATCCTGCTGTAACCATTAAGTGAGACAGCCCATTAAATTGAGAGGTGGAGACTGAGATATACTGAGGTAGATGTTATGAAAAAAAATCTGATATTTACTTATAGTCTGAAGCATAAATTACATTGAGGTAAAACGTGAACTCCTATAGCTTGCCCTTCACTTTTACAGAGATTCTGTGAAATTAACATTTTTAAGAGATTAAGTCACCTCAGAAACAAGGTTGAAGCCACTAGACCTGATTTTTCAAAAAGCAGTTGTATCTCTGCTAGTGACACCATTTAGCACATATAGTAGTTTTTAATTGGAAACTGGAAGTGCCAATATAGAAATCAACTAAATTAAACTCATTTTCGTCACTCTCTCATTAATTTATTTGGAATGCTTATTTGAAGAACTATTAGGCATCCAGTGTTGAGCTGAAGGCTGTAGGAGATACCATAAGCGGTCGAAGAGTCCCCGTCTCCTAACTGGTTTACACTGCAGCTGGGGAGTCCAAGCATCCAAGCATAAAGCTGCCAGAGATTTTTTTTCAAAGAAAGTATCATTAGAATTTAGATCAAATGGAAGTTTTACATTAGCTTGAGATCTAAACCCATTAAATCATGAGCAATAGCAGTTGTTTATTAAAATTTATCTATTTATTTAATTGTTTTTTGTCAAGAGAGAGAATTTTATTCAATATTTGAAGGTTTTGTTCTGGGAAACAGAGAATACTTAAGATATGTTGTTGCAGACAGCATGATTTTAACAAGGGAGCAAAAATATAGAAAGTAAGTTGGCTCAGAATAAGGGAGAATTTCATAACAACTAGAGTATTCCTACATGTAGAGTTCTTGTATTAGAAGTATTTAGAAAAATATGTCAGTTGGGTAGGAAGAGGATCTAGATAATAATCTTAACCTTACGGTGCTTATTTATCATTTTCAATTATTATGATAGATAACTTCTATATAATATATAATTATAATATATAGTTATCAGGTTGGTGAAATCACCTAGGTTTTTAATTTTCAATTCTTAGTAATTTAGATGAGGTATGACAGCTATTTTTTAACATTTTATCAAATGACCACCAAAAATATCTGAAAGCAAATTTTCCCATTGAGAAAAGGATGGTTTTATACCATTTTCTTTCCTCTGCCCATAAAAGGAGATGAAAGAGAAGAAAGAGTAGAATCAGTGTCGGGGGACTGGGAGAGAGCTGATTGCAGGAATAGTGAGCTGATCAGCACAAAGTAGAGGAACCCATAAACCCTGCTGGCTGACTTACAGAAATGTAAGGGTGCAGTTAGTTGCCTTTTTGCCTGCTGGGAAGGAAGGCTTCTTGTGCATCCTTTCTTTGTGAGTCATGGAACTCCTCCAGAACTAGATTTTTCTTTCTAGTGAGCGGGATCTAAAATAGTCTTCCATGTCAATGTTTGAAGTTTGTCATTACTTCTCTGAGTAATATTGCTGGGCATCAACTTCATTCTCACATTACTGGCTTAGATTTCTTACTGGTTTTATTCTTGCTACTGAAGCCCAGACAAAAGTCCCAGTTTAGTAAAATGAGGCCGCCACATTCCTTGCATTTCTCTGCCAGGCTCTAAGGCTCGGCCTTTTTTTCAAATCTTACTAGCTGTTGCCTTTCTCTTAGATTTACCAGTTGGTTAACTGAGATACTATGATCTTGTAGCAGACACTTTGGTTGCCTACTCAGCAACCATTACTCTTTTCTTCCTTGTTAACAGAATCTTAGTTTTTATCCATGTGTGGTTATGATTTTGTAAGGAGTGGTCCAGTGCCCAGACTCAAGAGTTGAATTTTGAATGATATAAGCAAATCCTGGTAATTTCATCTTCTTTAGAGTGATTGCTTAGGATGTATCATGTCAGTTTATTCTGGCTAATGAGAGCAAAGACACAGGCTGGGATAGGAGTGCTTGTAGAAATGATTTCTTAGAAGGAGGAGATGGTCTCTTTTCTACCTTTGCACTTTAATGTACGAGGATGTGATGCCTGGAGGTTACTGTACTTATTTGTAAGAAAGAGGAAAGCTTGCCAAGACCCTGATGATGTGGGAGGCACACAAAGACTACACCAGAAAGAGACACCAGGAAGTTGATGTCTCTCTTCACACCAGAGCACAGTCATTGAGTGAAATGACAGGCAGAATCACAGACATTAAAAGAGAAAATTATTCTCTTTCTCACTGAATAGAGACCATTGAATTATTATAAGTTCAGTCAGTATGCATACATATCATGCCGCTCACTGTACCTCCTTACATGTGTACATTTAGAGTTTGTAGTCCTTTTACAACAAATCTACCATTTCATTTCCACAACAAATGACTTCAAGGAGATTTCACTAAATCTAGTAGTTCAGCCTCTTATCATGGTCTTAGCCTAACCCATTGCTTCCACTCTGACCTTATACTCTAGTTCTAATAAATGAGTACCTGCCTTGTTTCTGTGTCCTAGTACCAATCTGATCCCATTTCTACTCATTGGTCTCTTATCTTGATCTTTTACCTAGGTTCTCCTGCTGCAACTTTAGGAATGTTTCTCACCTGTAGGAAAAGTAGTAGATTTATTACAGAGACTATTTATAAAGCCAATCTGTGTAATCTCAAGGGTTTGAATAACAAAGGAATATTTCTATTTGCATAAGAACATGAGCAGATGTCCAGCTGACTTTGTGAATGTAGGTCATGGCTGAAGCTGACCGAAAAAACTTTTCATACAGCAAACCAAACCTGCATGATGAAAAACTTGATGTAGTCATCAATAATGTATCAAATAGAAATCACATTCAAAGTAAAATAATGTTTGCATGAAAAACAACTCAGTATCTATCAAAATAATTGTCATTTAATGGAGGCCGGTGACAACTTAGACCTGCTGAATAAAAGAATAAGCTTACAGGGGCTGGCCCCGTGGCCAAGTGGTTAAGTTCGCACGTTCCACTGCAGGCGGCCCAGTGTTTCATCGGTTCGAATCCTGGGCGTGGACATGGCACCACTCTTCGAGCCACGCTGAGGCGGCATCCCACATGTCACAACTGGAAGGACTCCCAACTAGGAATATACAACTATATACCGGGGGGGCTTTGGGGAGAAAAAGGTAAAAAATAAAATCTTTAAAAAAAAAAAAAGAAGAAGCTTACAAATGCTGGGATAAGATAGTGCCAAATAGATTCTAATTTAATTGGTCTGGAATGGGGCTCTGGGCATTGGCATTATTTAAAAATTTTCTGGGTTACTCTAATGTACAGTTAAGTTGGGAACCAATGGTATTGAAAGAAAGAGTATAACAACTTTTGAGGAAGGAGGTACGCTTATGCTGAAATTCTATTTAAGTCAAAAAGGGAAAGTTTCCATATCTAGTCTAACCATTTGCAGTTACTACAAGGACAAAAAAAAATGTTTGAGTTGGGTGGTAGTAGAAACATTTTATTTTAGCATCAGTTCAAACTTTACACTCTTATATTAAGTAAATCATTTGTCTTGGTTCCCTCTTCTTGAACCTGCTATGATATCTCCCTCTTCTGAACTTTCCATACTCATTTGCATATTTACATCTTTATAGCTGTATTTTTTATATCAATATTTGGGGGCTTTCCTAACTGTCCTAAGATACTATAACTTTCTGGAGATCAAGGATTGCCACTTTTCACCTTTGTTTTTTACACAATAGGATAATAGGTGCTTAATAAATATTTGTTGATTAAATAGATGTAATAGTTCATAATTCAGCTTTCCAAAATTAAAACTAGTTCTTATTCCATTATCATTCTAAGCAGTAGGGTTAGGCTGTACACTGCCTGAGGTAAAATGCTGGTGATTAAAAGTATGGCTTGATGTCACTTTCACTTATGACTTTTTGAAAAATTAAACTAAGGTCATGCAAAGAAGTGCCATGAAAAGAATTATATATAAACCCTTCATTATATTTGGTTATGTTGCACAGAATATAAATGAAAATCTATAGGCAAATATTGAGTATTTTTCTCAGTTTATTTAAGTAGAATTCATCATCTAGGAATGATATCTTTAGTTCTTATTTTCCATTCCAACATTTCCAGGATAGATATAAAGGGAAATGTCATATGCAAAGATAGAGAGAAACATTCAAATTCTTCAAATTCAAAAACCAGTAACTTTGACTCATCTTCCATAGCAGAAGGCCCTGTTCCATAAGTCAGAAGGCCCTATGATTCAGTGTTTTGTTTTGATGAGTTTCCATGGCTACATATTGCTGTAATAGGAGAAGGGTTAGCCAGGCATAATTTTTATTCAATAACACGTAGCTCTTGAAAGTCCTTTCATCTCTTTTAGATAATTATCATTAAATAACCATGTAATTATGTGCCAGGCTCGATGCTGGGCACTTCATTTATGTGATCTCATTTTTCCTCATAACAAATTTGAAAGATGGAAATTATTTTCTCCATGTTATGAATGAGAAAACTGAGTCTCAGAGAGGTTAAGGGTTTTCACAATAGTTCACAGTTATAGAATACAATAACATCTGGAGACCAAAAAGGAGGCTAAATAATGGCTTGTGTATTAAATTTATAATTAATATTGTTAAGCAATGGCATCTTGCATTTTGAATAGACCAAGTGTTTATAATGTTAATTTAGGGGTATATTAAAATACATTATGTTAATTATCTTATTTACCATAAGTGAAATACTTATGATCTTTCTATTCTAAGTCAAACAAAACAAAGGGCTATAAAATAGTTTTGACATCTTACATAAGGCTCTTTGAGGCTAAGGGTCTCATTGCTTAGAAACAGAATTCTATGATGTTGAATTCACCAGCATGAAGGAGAAATTTAAGCAGCCCTTGAGTTGGGAGTCTGTGCCATTATATTGTGGGCAGTGATAACAAAATGGAGTAACATATGTCAGGGCTTCTAAAACGGAACTGGGAAGCCATAAAGAAAATGAGTCTGATGCACACACACCAGTCTCTACCCAGAGGGAATGTAACTTTTGAACTGTGCTTCACTGTTGTCATCTTGACCTTCTTTCAAGAAATATGCTTACTCCCATAGAGAAGAACTTCGTACCTTAGAGATGGCCTTAGCAACCAATCACATAGTGACAACCAAGAAGTAACAGTTGTTGCCAGCACCAATCACAAATTTTGCAAAACAACCTGTGTAATTTATCTCTTTTGCCCTTTAAAAACACTTGCCTCCTTTGTCTTCCTTGGAGCACATTTTGGGTTTCTGCCTGAATCTCTGTCTTCCGAACTGCAATTCTAATTGCCCAAATAAATATATGCTATTTGAATTGTAAATTTTTCCTGAGTCAACACTATCATTAGGAATATGATACACCACTGATGCTTCACTTTATGGTCTTTAGTTGTGTTTAGCAACAAAATGCCAGTTAAAACTGTGTGTGGAAGGTATGTTCAGGAGAGGAGCTTCTTGAATAATTCCAGTTGTTTACAAAATATTAAAATTATTTTATTTGCTCCCAATAAAACCTTTTATAAGAAAAAAACCTGTGTTATCTCAGAATGTTGGTGTTAAGGTCCCTGATCATGCTATACGCAGCACATCTTGCGTTGGCTAGAAAGCTATATCAGGGATCCCTGGATGGGATTCTGAAGCTAAAATGTAAAGAAGTATAAAGCAGATGAGGATGTTTGACACAACAAAGAAAGTGCTTGAGAAACTTCAGGCAAGAGTCCAAAATGATGTGCCAAGACCAGTCCAGGGAAGAGGCTCTAGAGAGAGCCTGGTGCTCTAAATCCCTAATAAGCACTACTGCAATCACATCTCTGGACTGGTTTTTCACAACTCACGCGTTGCCACACACAGCCATTGTTGACAATGGGGCTGGGTTTACCTCAGCTGGGCTTAAGGAATTGCTTCTAGGAAGGAGCCTTAACTGAGAGTTGTCATTATTACTTACCCTCCAGCAAATAGTCTGAAAGATGATGGAAAACTATTCATGTTGCCCAAATATCCCATGCTTTTCCAAATTGCTGTGCTTTTGCACAGTTTCCTCTATTTCCCCCCTTTTTTTGTAGGCAAAATCGTATATTTCCTTCAAAGTCCACTTCAGTGTCACCTCTTTTTAAAAGCCCTCTCTTATCTCCTAAGGCTAAAATAAGTCTTTCTTTCCTTTTGTACTTCCTGAACACTTAGTTGTTACCACTATTTAGAACAATTATATTACAGCTGATGGTGTTTGAACCTGAATCGTGTGTAAGATTTTGTCCTAAATGAGACAATGTAACTATAGACCACCTTTTTTCCTCCTCTGTCATATTTTAGTACCAATGATGTACAAAGTAGTGTGTCTTGTCAAATGTCACCTAGTTAGTAAATGGGAAATCTTAGATGAGAAATCAAGCCTTTTTACTCCCAGCCTGTGGCCATTCCAAATAACCAGGTGGCTGATATCATTTTGTCCTAATTATCCTAAATATTTTTCTTGATAACTAACACACTAATCAAAAACATCTTGAGCAACTATCATATTTCTTAGTGGCAATCTGACTTCCAACTTCTCAAGCAATTTTTAACAGTTTACATATAGTGTATTACATTAGATTGAATGGCCTCAGTGCTCTTTTCTTCCAGAAAATCACATCTCTGAGGGAAAGCAAAGTCAATTCTTGGTGAATGAAGAGCCCTAAATAGTCAGTTTCTGATTTTCTTCACTGTTAGATGCCTGTGAGCATATGTCTGTTTGTCTGAATATGCCAGCATATGTGTGAGAGGGAGGGATAAATAGGATTTCAATTACACAGTGAGCCATTCAGATGTTTTAGAAATGCTAAAGCTACTTTCCTTTCCAGGAGAATGGCTATTTCAAATAAACATAACAGGAAAAATTTTAAAGTTTATTTTTTATTTCCTCTGAAAGAAGTTCCTCCATGCCACCACCTTGTAAAATAAAACAAAAGAAACTAGCCATTTTCAAAAAGCTCAAGAAATTAAAGCAAACCCAGGATTTAGTCATGATCTAATCATAAAATATGCAATTTTAAAATTACAGGTAAGTCAAGAGATGCTCTTAGCCACGACTTCAACCAGAATGTTCATTATGCTTCTATGGAGGAAATGCTGATTTTGGAGGTAGCAAAGATCATCCAAAAGATTCCAAAAGGTGTGGGGATAAAATGGATAAATGAAACATATTTCACTGCTTATGATTCTGTGCCCCTGAATGACTGGGGTGTCAGTGGACATAGGGCTAACGTCTTCAACACTCTCTGACAAGATCAGAAAGACCACCGTCTGAGGCTGTATGGAGCACAGAGGATTGGGTTAATTGTGGCCGGCAAATTTCTCTCAGAGTAGCACAGGATTTAATGAAAGCTTCCTGCTGAGAGTAGGGTGATGTTTACTGCAAATGGAATAAATGAATAGGACATTTTGAGAGAGAGAGATATCGCCTTATTTTATTAAAAGTTTAAAACTGACGTGGCATTTGCTCTACTATGGATAGTCAGTGAGTCTCAGGTAAGTGCCGCAGAATGGAAACAGTTGGAAGTGACACAGAAGTAAGCAAATGTAATTTAAGACTTTTGCTCTCCAGTTGTTGGAAACTGAATACCAGCTATTGCATTCAACAGCTCATCTCAAGCCTGATCTCACGTCATAAGGTACTTTCTTTTAAAGATGATGCTTGCATGATGAATGACTCTAAATTGAACAGAAGCCATTCCACTATCCCAAGGATTGCAAACTAAATGATAATTTCAATAGTAAATGCTTGCTTTCTACCCTACATTTTCCCCCCCTCAAACACAGCAATATGAGGTTCTACATATAAGCTTTTGAAGGCAGTGGTCATGTCTATTTTAGTATACTCCTAGGTCATATCTGCAGGGCTCAGCAGAGGACCAAGAACATAGTAACTGCTCAAAAATTATTTGTTGAATAAATGGATGGTTAAAAGCACATAGAACCCCTACCTCTAGCAACAAAATAGCTTCAAAAAGACCAAGAAGTCAGCAACTTGGAAATAAAATGAATCATACACCTCTTGGAGATTTATATTGAAGGGTAGGTATGAAAACCCAATATTCAATTTCATGAACAATTAGAAAGTTGTAGAATGACAGAAATTGAAATTGAAGAAGACCATAGAGATCATCTATTTCAACCTCCTATCAAGTGCAGAAGTGTAGTCATCTCTTCCTCAGCTTTTGTGACAGGTGCACTCACCTGGGCTTTTCTTCATATATCTCCAGTGAGAGGGAAGTTCACTGCCTCACCAAGAACACCATTTCATTTCTTGGACAGCTGTAACCCTTAGAAATTAAAAGGAGCTGTGATATGCTTCCTTGTAGATTCTATTAGTCCTTATTCTGTCCTTTGAAGCCACAGAATATAAATATTTACTTTTTCAGGTGTGGAGGCTCTTTTAATATTTGACGATCACTTTCATGGAGATTCCTTAGTCTCTTCCAAATAATTGTAGTTTGTCTAGTTATTTCTTATTGGTCAAAGTAAGACCTTTCAAATCCTCCCATCCTGGTCACTCTCACATCTTTGACACCTCAGACTCCCTTTCTTCTTCCGATTTTATCACTTATCTTCTCTTGGTAGTGTTGTTCACCACAGACACCCAATGCCAATGTTCTCTCCCCATCTTTTCTAAAATAATCTGTTTCAACTACCCCATTCATACTGGGATTGAATAACTGATGAGAGTGTAAACTGGTCCTTAGATGTCCCTTTCAGGGGAATTCATACTTATTGAAGATCAGAGTATTGTGTTAGAAAATTGAAGCTCCGATGATAGCATTTTGGGCATTAGGTATGGAGAGTTCTAGGGACAGTGGCACCTCAGACTTTTCTTTCCACTGAAACCACATCCTGCAGACAATTGCTGATATGGGCTAAATTTTGTCTTCCAAAAGTTATTTTATTGAAGCCCTATATAACTATATTTTGGAGATAAGTGTTTTAAAGAGGTAATCAAGGTTAGATGAGCACATAAAGGTGGGCTCCTAATCTAGTATAACTGATGTTCTTAAAAGAAAAGTAAGAGACACCAGGGATGCATGCACAGAGGAATGATCATGCAAAGACACAGTGAGAAGGTGGCCATCTGCAAGCCAAGAAAAATGGCCTCAGATGAAACCAATCCTACTAACACTTTGATCTGGGACTTCTAACCTCCAGAAACATGAAAAACTAAATTTCTGTTGTTTAAGCCACCCATTCTGTGGTATTTTGTTATGGTAGCCCTAGCAAACTAATACAATTGCCTACCGATTGATCCCTTGATCCATTAATTTCACAGGCAAATTCACCTCACCAGTGCCTGGAGTATTCATGTTCACTCTCTAACGCATGATCTTGAAATGTTTTGTTAACTTCTAAAATATTTTTTAAGTGCATGTCCTCTTGTATATTTTTAAGTTGACATTTAAACAGGTTATTTTTCCATATAAGTTTAAATAGTTGTAAGGATATAATCTATGGCAAATTTTATATTGTGTACATGGACTAAGTTTATTTTTTTCACAACATTGGAGCAGCACATTTATCTCATTCAATTTATGAAAATGTGTGTTATATAACATAATTAGCAAAGGTCATCCTTATTATCAAACCAATCAACCAAATCAGACATTTTATGTCAGAAAATGTTTTATTCATTTTCTAACTTATATAAATGTGTTAATACACATCCATATGATAACCATATCACTAATTCTAATTCCTAGATAAGTAAATAGATAGATAGATAGATCAACAGACAGAGCACGTAACCATGCCATGAATTTATCTCCTTCATGATGCTATGGTCTCAGTATTTCTCACCTAAACTTTATTTGCTTGGTTCTCCTCAGGAACTCTGCATTTGGGTACTACATTTTCAGCCACTAGACTGTTATTATCCTGAATTGCTCTTACACCCAATGTTGGATTGCTTGTAATCTGGTCCCCTTATAAAGATACAAACCTGTATTTTGACAAGTTAAATTGATAAAAAATAATATATATCAGTACCTGTCTTAAAAAATATTGCTCCTAATTCTTAGGAATTTTATTAACTGAAGTCTGAATTGTTACTGTAGTTTGTTATGGTGTTTGATGAACTAATCCTTTGCCAGTGCATCTGTGTTGGTATCAGGTTGCAGATTCCATCTTCTACCACTGAGGGGAGGCAGGAGCTGTGTTTCTGATCCCGCCCCATGTGCTGGACATTGTGCATTTATGGTGGGTGCTCCCACAGCTCCCGATAGTGTTCACGTGTGTGTTGGGCTACTGCTGCCTCTGCTTACCGTCATGCCAACCACAGCACTTGGTGGGCAAGGATTCTTCGTGTGGTCCAAGCTGGTGCCACTTCTTGGGGCTGTGGTGGCACAGTGGGTGCTCCTGCTATACGGGAAAGCACTCGGGCTGTCACACAGGGCTGCTGACACTTCTTTTTACAGTCGCGCTGAGCTGTGTTTCCACCGGCAGGGATGCGGCCGAATGGTGGGCACTCCCACTGGTTGGGAAAGCATTTGCTCATGGGCATGGAAGGCTGACACTATCTTTTCTTAGAGTCATGTCCAGGCACGTTCCCAGTGTCTATGCCATGGTGGCATGGTGGGCACTCTCCCCAGGCATGAAAGCATTTGCATACTTGCACAGGACTGCTGCTGTGTCTTCTTACAGTTGCACTGAGGTACGATCCCAGTGGCAAGGCCCTGGTGGCATGGTGGGTGCTCCTGCTGGCTGGGAAAGCATTTGGGTGTGCATGAAGCACTACCACCACCTCTTCTTACAGTTATGTCAGGGCACGTTCCCACTGGTGGGGCCACTGAAGCATGCTATGCAATCCCATAGTCTGGCATAGTGTTCACCCACAGCCTGGGCTGTCCCAACCTCCTCTGAGAGTAGTGCTGGCTGCTATGTTAGGACTCACGACCTGTCTCGCTGCTGCTGGGAAGTGGTAGGGGAGAGCTCACCTATCACCACTGCTTTCTAGGGACCCAGTCCATCCACCTTAAAATATATAGCTGCATGGGTCTCTCAGGCATCCTGTTGTGCTATGTGGGTATCCTCCATTGGTCAATGAATGTCCATTTAGTTCCAATTCGGGGGGGGAGACAAAGGGAAGAGCTCGCTCTGCCACGTTGCTGACGTCCTATAGTTATTTTTAATCATTTTTAGTTTTTTTATAGAGTTAAAAGCGATTTACACCCCACATTATATTATTACAATATTCTTTGTTTTTCCATATAGTTACCCTTACCAGTTAGATTTATACTTCATATGTTTGTTTGTTGTTCTTTACATCTCTTATGTCAATTTGAAGAACTACCTTTAGAACTTCTTTTAAGGCAGGTCTAGTGGTGGTAAACTCCCTTAGTTTTTGTTCATTTAGGAGTCTTTATCTCTTCATTTCTGAAGGACATTTTTGCCAAATATAATATTCTTTGTTTGCAGATTTTTCCTATGTGTACTTTGAAGATATGATCCCACTCTCTCCTGACCTGCAGGATTTCTGCTGGGAAATCCACTGAGAGTATTATGGGAATTCCCTTGTAGCTGATGAGTCACATTTCTCTTGCTGCTTTCAAAATTCTCTGTCTTTGACTTTTCGCAATTTAATGTCTCGGTGTAGATGTCTTCAAATTCAACCTATTTAGGATTATTGGGCTTCATGAATCTGGATGTCCATTTCCCTCTCTAGATTTCAGAATTTTTCAGCCATTATTTCTTTAAATAATGTTTTTACCTCATTTCTCTCTCTCTCATCTCCTTCTGGGACTCCCATATGTGTGAATTGTTTTGCTTGGTAGTTTCCCATAAATCCTGTAGCTTTTCTTCACTCTTCATTTTTTCTTTTCTTTTTACTCTCTTGAATGAATAAATTCAAATAACCCCACTTTGAGTTCACTAACTCTTTCTTCTGGTTAAGTCTGTCTACTGTTTAAACTCTCTATTGAATTGTTGAGTTCAACCATTTTGTTATTCATTTCTAGAATTTCTGTGAGGTTTTTTAGTGGTTTATATTCCTTTATTGAACTTATTTTACACTTGTATTGTTTTCCTTATTTCATTTATCTGTGTTTTTTGTATCTCACTGAGCTTCTTTAAGATGATTATTTCAAATTCTATGTCATACAGTTTGCAGACTCCCATTTTGTTAGGGTCTATTACTGGACCTCTCTAAATTTCCTTTGGTAGTGTCATGTCCCTGATTTTCACGATCCTTGTCTCCTTGCATTGGTATCTGAACATTTGAAGAAAGTGCCATCTCTTCCAGTTTTTACAGACTGGCTTTAGCAGGGAAAGATCTCACCAGTCAACTCAGCCTAGAATTCTGGTTTGGCCAGCTGGCAGCATGCATGGATGTGTGATGCTTGATATCAGGATAAGCTGACAAACATTATTTGCTGCAAAGGTCCCAGGATCTGTGGTTGGATGGGGCTTTTGGGTCATTTGTTGTGCAGAGCCCATTTTTGGTGCTGTGCAGTTGGACAGGACCATCGCTCAGGGCTTCACATTCATGTGGGAGCTGCTATGAAGACTTTATGGTTGGCAAGGCCACTGGTGGTGCTCCACAGTCAAGTGGAACTGACTGGGCTGACTGGCAGTTCTGTAATTGGGTGGGACCACTGGTAGGGCCCCAGTTAAGTAAGGCTGCTTGAGGGCTTTTATTTATTTGGGTCCAGTTGGGGTCATTCTGAAGTAAGGCTGTGCTGCTGGCAGGTACCTATCAGTTTGGGCTGCTAGCAGGGCTTCATGATCAGGTGGGGCAGCTAGTGGAGCTCTGCAGTTGGAAGAGGCCACTGGCAGGGATCCTAGTTGGGTAAGGCTGCTGGCGATGGCCAAGGTAGGCTGGGGCCAGTTGTCTGTGCTTCATATTTGTATGAGGCCAACCATGGATTCTATGGTTAGATGGCACTGACCTCGGGGTTCCATGTTTGGGTTGGCCCAATAGGCTGTGCTAAAGAGTTGGGTTGGGTCACTGGTGGGGACCCAGGTCAGGCAGGGCCACTGGTGGATCTCTGTGGTTGGGTGAGGCTGCTAATGAGGGCTCTGTTGTGGAGAAGAAGCTAGCCAGGCTCATGAAGATACCACAGAGATCCATGCATACTGGTAGCTGAGAACCCCACCCTATTTTTTTCTAGTTATCTCCAGTTAATATAAAACTACATTATGTAAGGCAGTGTGATACTGGCATAAAGACAGACATGTAGACCAATGTAACAAAACAGAGAGCCAAGAAAAAAAACCTCTTGCATAAAGAGTCAAATTATATTTGAAAAACATGCTGTCTATTAATTAGGGAAAAGACAATCTTTTCAACAAATAGTGTTGGGAAAACTAAATGTCTATTGCAAAGGATGAATTTGAACACTTACTCTACTTCATTTACAAAAATTAACTCAATGAATCAGGCATGAATGTGATAACTAAAACTGTAAAATTCTTAGAAGAAAGCATAGAGAAAAGGTTTCATGACATTAGATTTAGTAATAATTTTTTGGATATGACACTGAAAGCACAGGCAACAAAAGCAAAAATACATAAATTGGATCTCCTCAAAATCATAATCATCTGTGAATCAACAGACATTAGCAGCAAAATATTAAAAAAAAAACCATCCCGGGGCCGGCCCCATGGCACAGCGGTTAAGTTCTCACGTTCCGCTTCTCCGTGGCCCAGGGTTCACCCATCCCGGGTGTGGACATGGCACCGCTTGGCAAAAGCCATGCTGTGGTAGGCGTCCCACATATAAAGTAGAGGAAGATGGGCATGGATGTTAGCTCAGGGCCAGTCTTCCTCAGCAAAATGAGGAGGATTGGCAGTAGTTAGCTCAGGGCTAATCTTCCTCAAAAAAAAAAATCCCATAGAATGGGAAAGAATATTTGTAAATGATATGTCTGATAAGGAATTAATATCCAAAATACATAAAAAATCTCTAAAATAACAACAACAGACAAACCAATTAAGAAATGGGCAAAAGACTTTAATTGGCATTTCTCCAAAGAACATATACAAATGGTGAAAAGGCACATGAAAAAGTGCTCAACATCACCAATTATTAGAGAAATGCAAATCAAAACCACAATGGGGTCCCACTTCATAATCAGGATGGCTACTATAAAAAAGTAACAAATATTGGAAAAGTTGAGAAATTGGAACTCTGGTGTGTTCCGGATGGGAATGTAAAATGGTTCAGACACAGGAGTAACATCATAAAGATGGCAGAATAGCTGGTTCCTGACTTTAGTTCTACTCACAAAAAGACCGTCAATAGACAAGACACCTTTATGAATATCCCAGAACCTGAGTGAGAGGCTGAACTACCCTCTTGGACCACAGAGAAAAATAGTATAGCATCAGAAGCAAAAGAGAAGCAGTTTCATTTTGACTGAATCTTCCCTTCTCCAGGCTGGCACAGTGCTACATTGAGAGGGCCTCTCTTGGTATACTGTTTCTCCACTCAAAAAAGAGAGATCAAAGTGATAATTATCCAGCTTCCCCATCATGGTGGGCTGCTTCCTGGAAGGCCCACTTGGATCTTGCCTCATGGGGATCACTAGGGACTCTGTGGGGCTGAACTATTGGAGGTGAGATACATATGGGGAAAGTGGCAGGAGTTACAACAAAAAACTCACAGAACTTGGACTACATTCCTGAAGGCAGCAGTGCCCAAGCAGAGAACCCAGCCAGTAGCTCTACCCATTTCCAGACCTGAGCCAGAGGTCCCATCTGGCCAGGGTGCTTGGTCACCATTTCTCCTTGGTTTGGGTCCCCAGCCAACAAGATGTACCAGCTGTGGAGGCAATTCGGTGGCCTGACCTGGATGGAGAAATAAGTCTTTAGGCCCTCTCAACTGCTGAGCATATCCTGAAGTCCTGTCTAACCAGGAAGCCTGGCCAAAGAACCCGGGCATCTGAAGAGTACATCTTATGGCCTGCCCAGGGAGGGAAGAAAGTCAGCAGACTCACCCAAATGTTGAGCATAGCATCCAGGCCTGCCTGGCCAGAGACTCTAGGCAGCTATGGAGCCCAGACTATAGCCCTGTTAAGGCAGGGAGCCGAGCCAGCAACTCTGCCTAAATGTAAGCATAACCTCCACCTCTACCTGACCAGGGAGCTCAAACAGTGACCCCCAAGAAACCTGAGAGCACTGCCTCTGGTACAGTCTGGCCACAAAGACCAGCCTACAGCCCTGACCCACAGCAGAGATAAGTCTAAGCTTTTTCCCAATTGCTGAGCACAGTCTGTGTCTTCACTCAGGCAGGTAGGCCAGCCGCTTACCCCACTCATTCGCGAAACATAGCCTACAGCCCCACTGAACCAAAGAGCCCAGACAGCAACCAGCAACCACACCTGACATTGGAACCTATCTCCAGCTCCACCAAACTGTGGAATGTAGCTGGAGTCCATGCCTGACCAGGGAGCCCAGCCAATGATCTCAACACATAGCAGGGCACAGCCAGTGGCCTACCTGATCACAGAGCCTAGCTTGAGGCCCCACCTAAAATTTGGGCACAGCCTACAGCCCTACCTGATTGCAAAGCACAGTCTAAGGCCACATCTGATATCCAGCCTAAGTTTGATGTCCAGGATCACCCAACTGTGAAGCACAGCCTGAGATCCTCACATGACAAGGAGTGATTATGGAGCCCAGCCTGCACTCTACCAAATCAAGGAACTCAACCAGCAGCTCTACCCTTCCAGGGAACACAGCTGGAGACCTAGCCTAACCAGAGGTGATTGCAGAGCTCATTAAGTAGTCCTGTCTGAGTGTGGAGCACAGCCAGCAACCCTGCCTGACTAGGGAGACAAATGAGTGGCATGTTTATATGTGTAGATCAGCCAGAAAGCCAACCTGACTGCAGAGTCTATCAGCAATATCTCCTCCAGAAAACAGAGCATGAGAAGTGGCCTCACCTAAGTGGAGACCTCAACAGATAGCCCCACATGCCTGAGGACACTACCATTTGGCCTTTCCAGACCCCCAAGCTGAGCTGTCTGGTGATGGTCTTTTCCTACTGAAGCTAACCTGTAAACACTAGGAGACTGCTTATTCAAATGCACAGATACCAATGCAAGGATAAAAGGGTCACAAAGAATAAGGTAAACATGACACCACAAAACGAAACTAATAAAGATGCAATAACTGACCCTAAATAAATAGAGATCTATGAACTGTCTGACAAATAATTCAGGATAACCCTCTTAAAGAATTTCAGTGAACTACAAAAACACAGATACAGACAACTAAATGAAATTGGGAAAAAAATGCATGAACAAAATGAGAAGATCAACTGAAAAATAGAAACCATCAAAAAGTACCAAATTGAAAATCTGGAGCTGAAGAATACAATGGCTGAACTGAAAAATTCATTAGACAGCTCAAACAAATTGACCAAGCAGAAGAAAGTGTAAGGAAACCCAATAACAGGTCATTTGAAATTACTCAGTCAGAAGATAAAAGAATGAAAAAGTGAGAAAAAAGTATATGGGACTTATGAGACACATCATGGGATACAATATATGCATTATGGGAATAACCAGAAGGAGAAGAGATAGAGAAAGGGGCAGAAAATCTATTTAAAGATGCAATGGCTAAATCTTCTAAACATGGGAAGGTAAATGGATAGCCTGATTCATGAAGTTCAATAAGTCCTAGTAGGTTGAATTCAAAGAGGCCTGCACCAAGACATTGACATTTAAATTGTCAAAAGTCAAAGACAAAGATAGGATTGTGAAAGCAGCAAGAGAGAAGTGAGTTGTAATTTACAAGGTAGCCCCTCATGAGACTATCGGGGTGTCTCTCAGCAGACATCTTTCAAGTGAGGAGAGAGTAGGATAATATGTTCCAAATGTTGAAAGAAAAATGCTGTCAACCAAAAATACTATACCTCACAAAGCCTCACAGAAATGAAGGAGAGAAAAAGTCTTTAGCAAATGAAGAAAAGCTGTGCATGTTCATCACCACTAGAGCTACCTTACAAGAAATGCTAAAGGGTGTTATTCAAGCTGAAATATAAGGACATTAATTAACATTGCAAAAATATGTGAATGTGTAAAACTCACTAGTAAAGTAAGTAGTCAAAGCCACATTATCTAGTATAGTCATGTGTTGCTTAATGATGGGGATATGTTCTGAGAAATGCATCATTAGGTGATTTCATCATGTGCAAACATCAGAGCATACTTACACAAGTCTAGATGGTAAAACCTACTACACACCTAGGCTATATGCTACTAATCTTGTGGAACCAGTATCATATATGTGGTCTATCATTGACTTAAATGTTGTTATGCAGTGCATGACTCTATTGTAATCATGGTGTATAAATCACATTAAACTATATTTTAAAAGTGAAAAAAACAAACATATTAAAAAGAAATATAACTGCAATAATTTATTATTGGGTATACAATATAAAAAGATATAAATTGTGACATCAGTAACCTAAAATGTAAAGGTGGGGGAGTAAGTGTAGAGTTAATGTATGCTATCAAAGTTAAGTTATTAGCCCAAAATATGATATTATATCTATAAGATATTTAAGTCTCATTGTAACCACAAATGAGAAACCCATAGTAGATACACAAAAGATTAAGGAATCAAAGCCTATCACTACAAAAATCATCAATTAACAAAGGAAGACAGTAAGAGAGGAAGGAAAAAAGGAACTGCAAAAAGGCAGACAAAAATTCACAAAATGACAATAATTTATCTATTAATAAATGGGTTAAAGTCTTCAATCAAAAGATATAGACATAAGACAAAAAAGACATAAGACAAAAGACATAGAGTGACTGAATGGATTAAAAAAAACAAGATCCAATGATATATTGCTTACAAGAGACTCACTTTAGCTTTAGGGACATACATAGGCTGAAAGTGAAAGGATGGAAAGAGTTATTCCAAGCAAATGATGACTAAGAGTGAACAAGAATAACTACATTTACATGAGACAAAATAAACTTCCAGCTAAAAAATGATAAGAAACAATGTCATTACATAATGATACAGGGGTCAAATTATCAAGAAGATATAGCCATAGTAAATATTTACAAGCCCAACATTAGAGCTCTAAATGTGTAAAGAAATACTAATATAAATAAACAGAAATATAACAAAAGTGGAAAACTTCAATACCCTACTCTCAACAATGGATGGAGCATCCAGATAGCAAACTATAAGGAAACAGCGGATTTGAACACCGCTATGGACCAAACAGACATAACATTCATATACAGAACATTGCATCCAACAATAGAATAGACATTCTTCTCAATTGCACAGAGACAGTCTCCAGGATATATCATATGTTAGGTTACAAAAGTGGTCTCAACAAATTCAAGATGATAGAAATTATATCAAGTATATTTTTGACCATAATGATATGAAACTAGAAACCAAGAACAGGAAGAAAATTGTAAAATTCACAAATATGTAGAGATTAAATAAAACACTCCTGAAAAACCAGTAGATAAAAAAAGAAAGCAAAAACTATCCCAGGAATTCCACAGCTGGGTATATATCTGTAGGAATCAAAATCAATATCTCACAGATATCTGAATATCCATGCTCCTTCTAGCATTATTCACAATAGCCAAGATATGAAAACAACCTAAATGTTCTTTGACAGATGAATGGATAAATAAAAACTAGTATATATAAAAAATGGAATATTATTCAGCCTTAAAAAGAAGAAAATCCCACCATTTGCAATAACATAGACAAATTTGGAGGGTATTAGGCTAAGTGAAATAACCCAAACAGACAAATATTGTATGGTATCACATACGAAATCTAAAAAAAAAAAGGTTGATTTCATAGAAATAGCGAATAGAATGGTGGTTGCTAGGGGCTGAAGAGAGGGGGAAATAGGGTAATGTGGGTCAAACGGCACAAATTTTAAGTTATAAGAAGAATTAGTTCTGAGGATCTAATGTACAGCATGGTAACTATAGTTAGTAATACGGTATTATATACTCGAAAGCTGCTGAGAATAGATCTTCAGCATTTTCAGCATTAAAAAAAGAGATAACTATGTTAACTATGTGAGCTTATGGATGTGTTAATTATCTTTATCTTGGAAATCATTTTTCAATGTACATGTATATCAAATCATCACATTGTACACTATATATATATTTATATACAATTGAATTTATCCTCAATAAAGTTAAAAATTATGTTGAGACAAACAGAAATGGAAACACAACATATCAAAACTTAAGGGAAGCAACAAAAACAGTTCTATGAAGGAAGCTGATATGTATAAATGCAAATATTAAGAAAAAAGAGGGCCGGTAGCTCAGCAGTTAAGTTTGCACGTTCCACTTCTGGGCAGACCAGGGTTCGCCGGTTCGGATTCTGGGTGCTGCCATAGCACCACTTGGCATGCCATGCTGTGGTAGGCGTCCCACATATAAAGTAGAGGAAGACAGGCACGGATGTTAGCTCAGGGCCAGGCTTCCTCAACAAAAAAAAGGAGGACTGGCAGTAGTTAGCTCAGGGCTAATCTTCCTCACAAAAAAGAAAGAAAGAAAAAAGAAAGTCTCAAATAAACAGCATAACATTATACCACAAGGAACAATAAAAAGAAGAACAAATTAAGCCCAGAGTTAACAGAAGGAAAGAAATATTAAAGGTTACATCAGAAAAAAATGAAATAGAGAAAAGACAAATAAAAAAAATCAATGAAATTAAGATCTGATTTGTAAAAAAAGATTTACAAAATTTACAAACCTTTACCTAGACTAACCAAGAAAAAAATAGAAATGATTCAATTCGGTAAAATTATAAATGAAAGTGGAGTCATTGAAACTAATACCAAAGTAATACAATAGATCATATGAGACTTTTATAAATAATCATATGCCAACATATTAGACAGTCTGGAAGAAATCGATAAAATTCTTAGAAACATACAATCTACCAAAACTGAATCATGGAAAAATAGAAAATCTGAACAGAACCATAACAAATAAGGAGACTGAACAATCCATCCCAATAAAGAAATGCACAGGACCAGATGGTTTCACTGGTGTATTCTACCAAACACTTAAAGATGATCTTTCTCAAACTCTTCCAAAATGTTGAAGAGAAAGGAAGACTTTCAAAGACATTTTATGTGGACAGAGTTATCCTGATACTACAGTTAGACAAGGATCCTACAAGAAAAGAAAACTACAAGTCAATATCCCTGCTGAATATTGATGCAAATACTGTCAACAAAATAGTAGCAAACCAAATTCAACACACTTTAAAAGGATTATATACTTCGATCAAGTGGGATTTATCCATGGAATGCAAGGATGTTTGAACACATGCAAATCAATAAATGTGATACACCATATTAATAAAATTAAAGAGGAAAGTTATATGGTCATCTCAATATGAGCAAAAAAAGCATTTGACAAGATTTAATATCCCTTCATGATAAAAACGCAACATATTGCATATAGAAAGAAGATAACTCAATATAATAAAGGCCATATATGACAAGCTCACGACAAAAATAATATTCAATGGTTTGAGGCTGGCCCCGTGGCCGAGTGGTTAAGTTCGCGCGCTCTGCTGCAGGCGGCTCAGTGTTTCGTGGGTTCGAGTCCTGGGCGCGGACATGGCACTGCTCATCTGACCACGCTGAGGTGGCCTCCCACATGCCACAACTAGAAGGTCCCACAACGAAGAATATTCAACTATGTACCAGGGGGCTTTGGGGAGAAAAAGGAAAAAAATAAAATCTTAAAAAAAAAATAATATTCAATGGTGAAAAGCAAAATCATTTTCTCTAAGATGAGATTCATGGCATCCAAATCAGAAATTAATGAGTACTTTTTTATGTTTACAGATGACATCATATTATATATAAAAAATCCTAAGAATGCCACCAAAAACTATTACAACTAATAGAAAATTCAATAATATTTTAATATGTAAAATCAACTACAAAAGTCAGTTGGGCTTGTATACACTAACAATAAACTATCTGAAAATAAAGTAAAGAAAACAATCTCATTTACAATGAAAAACAATAAAATAATTAGGAATAAAGTTAAAGGAAGTGAAGGATATTGATGAAAAACATTGAAGGAGACACAAATAAATAGAAAGACATCCCATGTTCTTGAATCAGGAGAATTAATTTTGTTAAAATGTCCATGCTACCGAAAGCTGTCTGTAGATTCAATACAATTCATATCAAAATTTCAATGGCATTTTTCAGAGAAATAGTTAAAACAATCTTAAAATTTGTATGGAACCACGGAAGACCTTGAATAGCCAAAGCAATCCTGAGAAAGATGAACAAAGCCAGAGGCATCATCCTTTCCCATTTCAAACTATGTTGCAAAGCTATAGTAATAAAAGCAGTATGGTACTGCCATAAAAACAGACACATAGGCCAATATGTTCAACTAATATTTGACAAGGGAACCAAAAATATGAATTGGGAAGAGGATAATCTCTTCAACAAATGGTATTGGGAAAACTGGATATTCACATGCAAAGGAATGAAATTGGACTTCTATCTTACACCACTCACACAAATTAACTTGAAGTGGATTAAAGACTTAACTGTAAGACCTGCAACTGAAAAATTTCTTGAAGAAAACATAGGAAAAATACTCCTTTCCATTTGTTTTAGCAATGATTTTTTAGATAGGATACCCAAAGCACAAGTAACAAAATCAAAAATATATAAGTGGGACTACAATCAAATTAAAAAGCTTCTGCACAGCAAAACAAACAATCAACACAATGAAAAGGCAACCTACAGAATGGGAGAAAATATTTGCAAACCATATATCTTAAAATGAGTTATCTTCCAAAATATATAAGGAGCTCATACAACCCAATAGCAAAAAAAATAATAATTTAATTTAAAAAGGGCAAATGGGACCCACCCCATGTCCGAGTGGGTAAGTTCATGCACTCCACTTTGGCAGCCTGGGGTTTCACCAGTTCCGACCCTGGGCCTGGACCCAGCACCACTCATCAAGCCATGCTGAAGTGGCGTCCCACATAGCTCAACTGGAGGGACCTACAACTAGAGCATACAACTATGTACTGGCGGGGGGGCTTTGAGGAGAAGAAAAAAAACAGAGGAAGATTGGCAACAGATGTTAGCTCAGGTCAAGTATTTGAAAAAAATGGGAGGGGAGGACCTGAATAGACATTTTTTTTTAAAAAGAAGACATATAAATGGCCCACAGGTACATGAAAAGTTGCTTAATATCTCTAATCATTAGAGAAATAGAAATCAGAACCACAATGGGATATTATCTTACACCTGTTTACATGAGTATTTTCAAAAATATAAGACATAACAAATGTGGACGAGGATGTGGAGAGATTGGAATCCTTGTGTATTGTTTGTGAGAATGTAAACTAGTATAGCCGCTATGGAAAACAGTATGTTCTTCAAAAAAAATAAAAATAGAACTACCGTATGATCCCGCAATTCCACTTGTAGGTATACATCCAGAAGAAATGAAATCAATATCTGAAAGAGATACTTGCACTCCCATGTTCATTGCAGTATTATTCACAATAGCCAAGACATGGAAATAACCCAAGAGTTTGTAGTTGGATGAATTGATTAAAAAAAACCCTGGTATGTATATATAAACTGAAATATTATTCAGCCATAAAAAGAAGGAAACCCTGCCATTTGTGAAAACATGGATAAAACTTTAAGGCATTATGTTAAGTGAAATGAGTCAGATAGAGAGACAAATATTGTATGATATCACTTATAATGTGGAATATAAAAAATCCGAACTCAGAGAAACAGCGAGTAGATGGGTGGTTGCCAAGGGCTGAGGGATGACGGAAATGGGTGATGTTGGTCAAAGATTACACACTTCATTATAAGAAGAATACATTCTGAGGATAGTGAACAGCATGTTGATTATTGTTAATAATACTGTGTTATATAATGTGGAAAGCTGACATAACTGGAGCCATTTTCAAATAGATCCAAAGCAGCTATTTCAGAGCAACATCTTACTCCTTGAACTTTTGGACTGTTTGAACTGGGCCAGACCTTTGGACTGGGCCAAAGCAACATTGTCTTCCAAACAACAATTTATAAATTTAACAGGAAAGCAGGCATCCTGACCGCAAAGACTGATGATCATGGACTCTCTTTCTGAAGATAGAATTGGTAACCAGCCATATATAACTAAAGAATAACTAAATAATAACAGTAATATACAATAATAAGAATAATAAATAGCTAAAGAAACACCTATGGAAGATTTCTTTTCCTCTCTTTCATGTTATATAATTACCTCTTTCTTTTCCCCATAAAAACTCTCCTCTTTCACCCTGTAATTGGGACACTATTTGGATTTCTACCTGAACCTGTGCTCCCTGAATTGCAATTCTTTGATCCCAAATAAATGCTTTGCCTCTTGAACTGGTTTCAGTTTTCGTAGGTTAATATATGGTGTCAGAAAGTGGGACCTGAAGCAATTTCACCTTCATGGGCTGGAACTTTCCCCTTCCACCTTCCCCTGGAACCAGGTATAATACCTACATGAGCTCTTGTGGTCACTATTTCATGGATTGCCTACTTCTCCAATCCTATCCCCTAAATTTCTAATCTCCCTCTCTTTTGGTTGAAGTCATTGCCTTTCTTTGGGATTGTGAGGGCAATAGCCCAATCTGAGGTTGATTGACCAGGAAACAATTGTCCCAAAGCTTGCTGATGGCTACTGCTGTCTGGAAGAATTTCTCTGTTTCAGCTGGTTCATGCAGCTCATGACTGTTCCCATCTGTAAAGGTTTATTCCCTATCTGGTGAGTACTCAAATTCTGTCTTTTGTTTTGTTTCTCCAAACAGCTGTAGCCAATGGGTCAGAAGCACAGGTAACAACCTGGGGCTTGCAACTGGCGTGTCTGACTCTTTGTCCAGTTGTGCTTTAACATGGGAATTTCATCTTCTAAAAGTTCCTGAGAAGTTGCTCCCACAGGAACTCCAGCTGGGCTTATGTTTAAAAGCTAAAATCCTTCCTCCTGTAAATTTTTCTCCTGGTGGACTGATAATATTAAAGCTTATTTAAAATTACAGTGGCCACTTTGGGGCTCTTTTGAGCTTCCAAAACTTGTTTTTTGCATGCTAGACTTGAGAACCATGGACTAGACAAATTGAATGCAATCTTTAATTTCTGAAGAGACAAGTGCACCACCTTCTGGCACGCTTCCTTAAAAACTATGGGCCTGGAAGCTGTAAATATTTTAAAAGAACAGCAAAATCTTACTGAGCTTGTTTGGTGTCCTCAGAGCTCTTCTTGATAATTGTCAAGTTGGAGGCCCAAAATATGGCTGGACAGAAATGTGGGTTGCACCCCATTTGCAGTCAGATGGGGCCAGGCAGAAATGCAGTTTAAACTCCATTTATGGCTAGGGCCCCACCAAACTGCTGCCAGCCCTCAGGGGAATTACATTGACCCTTAGAAGGAACATTCCAATTAGGTGAGATCATTTAAGAAGTGCACTAAAAGCAAAGGCTTCAAAATTACAAAATAGCCTTATTGAAAGTTTCATTGCAGAAATCTAATGAAAAATTATGATATAAGAAGTACCTCAAAGAAAAAACAATCCCACCATAAACAAAAGTCTGTTAAGTCAATGGCTTTACAGACTCCCAGGTATCTACCTTTGAAGGAAGGCCCTATATGGGCGCCTCCCAGAAATAATGAGACTTAAAGAGATTTTCTGGTAAACTGCTATGTAATTCCCTTAAATAGTCAAGGGAAAACTAAAATTAAAAATTAATGGAGTTGCTTCCTTCTTGGAGGCATTTGCGTTCCTTCCCTGTACCTTTGAGATATAAAAAGTTTACCAGGTCTCCTCCTGGCAACTCTTATCTAAAACCCTTCCAGATTCCTAAGACTGAAAAAAGGATTTAAAAAAAAAAAGAGAAAAGTAGCTGTTCTAAAAGAAAATACAAGCTGCTACAAAGGCTCTCTTGCCGAAAGATTACTTGTCTAGAGCAAATATAAATCTTAAAAGTCTTCTTCACAAATAGTAAAGAGCTTTAGCCATCTGAGAAGATAAATATTTTTTTTCCCAACTGCCAGAACAAAATTTGAATCCAACTATTTTTTCATAACTAGTGAGTTTTGTGTTACTGTACCTGATTCATTACAATAGTTTTAAAACAATAGCCATGGGGTCTCTGTGTGTGTGTGTCTGTATATATGCATGTTGTAAATGTGTGACATTTTTCTACCTCCAGATGGTATTGTCAAATTTAATTTATAGAGAGCTGTATTTAATTAGCTTAGAAACAAATAAGTGCTAGATAAATTGAGTATACTCTTAAAAATATAATAGAAATTACCCAAATAAATTTCAGGATCACATGATCTAGGAAATATTCAATATTAAAACTAATTTAAGTTTGTTGGGTTAATTAAAATAGGCATGAGTTTAGAGTTAATAGTATTAAATATAAAATTTTTATTCTACCTAGTTTTACCAAAAAGTCAAACAAATTCATGTTATCTCTGTTACAAAACTTGTCAGCAAAATAATAATAATAATAATAATAATAATAATTAATGGCTGACTTTGTCTAACATCCCATGAAGTTTTTGCAGGTAATCTAAATGTAATTATTTGGAAAAGTAAACTAAATAGATGAAAGTAAGATAAAAAGTTTTTAGGTGAATTTTTTAACAATAATTATATGTTATGGTATATGTACTTAAAAATAACTTCAAAATCTTTTGGCAATTTGAATCCTCATAGATAAATGACAAGCAATAGGATATATTGACGTAAATGAGGAAGGCATTTGGGTTATAACTAATTTGGCCTGACCTTGTTTTTCCAAAAGGGTTTGATGTGGCCTGTTCAGCATGCTTTATACATCTCCTTTAAATATTTACTATGCCCCAAAGACAAGAACGATGCCCCTAAAGATAGGGATGTAACCTTCCTGACATTGGCATTTCCTTTAGGATAAGCATCTCTCCCTAAAAACTAAGGATTAATTACCAATCTGCTGTGCTCACCTTGAGACCACTCACCTTGTAACTACTGACCTGCTGTGTTCACTGATCTGCTGTGCCAGAAAAGCAATCTCATGACTATCGTAAAAGGGACATTCCTATCATATATAATGTGTGTTCCAGAATTGTATGAAATGCCTAAAAATCTGATATATCCTGATATAATGTTGTCACTTGTAATTCTAGTTATTGTCTTAAAATATTATCATCAAAATTGAGGCTTACACTAAAAGGACTAAAATATCAGGGAAATTCCCTAGCTGACTTTAATGCAAAGGTAGCAATAACAGTATCTGTAAAGATTGGTATGTATGGATGAAATTCATTCTACTTCTACAAAATTTAGCCCCTCATTGCCAGACTTTTGTCATCCTGATGTCCTTATAACATGGCAACAGCCTGTTTCTGAATCAGAGAAATTAAGATGGACAGACACTGGCTGTAAATTAGCCAAACAGCCAGGGCAATAGGAAATCCAAGACAGCTCCTTGGCTCTTCCTGGCTCCTTAGCAAACCCCATTTTCCAGTTTTTGCATAGCTTCTCCCATCATAGTGCTTAAAAAAACCTATTTCTGCTCCTAGAAGCCACAGATCCCCTTCTCTGGACCCTTTGAGCACCTGCAGCTGGATTTTACTTAACTGCCACTTAGTATGTGTTATCAATATGTTCTTGTTATTTTATGTATGTTCTACAGATGGGTTAAAGCTTTCCCCTGCCACAAGGCTGATGTTCTCACAGGGGCAAAGAAACTGTTAGAAAATGTATTTCTCACTTGGGGTATACCTTCCACAATCTCCACGATGGAGGCACTCACTTCAATGGACAAATTATATGAGCCTTAAAGGAAACCTTGCAAACTTCTTGGAATTATCACTCTATCACCCTCAATTGTCTGGCAAAGTCAAGAAAACTAATGGAAAAACTGGATTCAAACAGAACAAGTGTTAATTATATGGGACTACATGAACTGAGGAGCATGCTCTAATGTTTTGTTTTTCCAGATTTAAAGAAATCTTTTCTCTTAAGCTATCAACAATTTGGTAAAACATACCTTTGTGAACAAAGATAAACTATTTACTTTTTCTCCCTACCTTATCCCTCCAAAATTTAGAAACTTTCAGTGAGTATTACTTTCTCTTATATAAATAATCAGGCCAAGTTCTTAATATAAACAAATTAGATTTACTGTGATAATCTTTGGTAAAAATGAGGGTAATTGTAGAAAGAAAAATTATATTTGTACCTTTGTAGATGTTAGATTCTATTCCTGTTTATTTTCTTTGAGGTTTTGTTATATGCTTGTTGATTACATTCCCCTGACCTTAGGTATTGCCTTTCATCTCACTGAGTGCAGTACCCTCTTTGGAAAACATAAACTCACTTCACATGAGATACTCACCAGCAGATCTATATGTCTATTCATATACAACCTTCTGCTGATCCCTTGTTGTCTTATGACCAGCTACTGTGTCTCTAATGTCTTATACTCAAAGCCTATCATCAACATATTAAAGAAGATTTCCCAGATCCCCGTTTAAAGTATCATATTGGTCACAGTCTACAGCCTGTTGACTGGGTATTCTGGAAATATTATCAGAGCAAGACAGCCCTTGGGTCCCATTGGAAAACACCTTACCAGGTGCTCCTAACCACTAATTCTCCTGCAGAATTAGAAGGCATTGAACCTTGGGGATACATCTTACAGCCACAGAAGTCTCCACCTAACAACTAGTCTTATACAAATACTGAAGACTTTCAAATCAAATTGACTAGGAAGAGAAGCAGCTGACATCTGAGGCAGACAGCTTTCCCAAGATGGCCAGACCAGTCCTATGTACCTTTACTGTCTATTGCTTCTTACCTTATTTTCTCCCTCTCTTTCTTGGAAAGATGATACTCTTATCCACATCTCCCATTCTATTACAAAAGGGAGAAATCTTTTTGACTGTTGGGTTTGTCATCAGAAGCTTCATTCTGTACAAAATCTAGAAATCCTCTGTTACATTTAATTACCATTCTCTCTGCCATTCCTCCCGTAATTCCTTGTGCTAAGAGTCTAGAACTCCTTTCCTAACCAATGGAACCTCCAGATATTTAAGAGGTAACATTTGTAACTGTTGTAAATACCTCTTGTTGATTTGAGTAAACACCTCTGGCAAGGTAGAGACAGAACTAGACAGAATCTGGGCACAAGCCAAATGGTTAAATGCAGTGCCCACTGACATTCCATGGTTCTTAGATCTCTTCAGTTGGCTTCTCTCAGGCATTGCCTCCTGGTTCAGGTCTATTCTCCAATTTGGACTTATTATTTTGTTTGTTATTATAGGAATTCTCACTGTTGTAAAACTTTGTCTCCTCTGCATAGCTTCATGTTATAAAAATGCAACTCATATAATTGTTCGGTGCATTGAAATTATTTCTAATGCTTATGAAATTTTACAAGAGAAACTGCAGAAGATATTTGTCCTTAAAGGAGCATGATGGTAAAGTCTTCTTCTCTTCTGGCACTCTTGTTGCTTAAATGTGGCCTGAGGCTCCTAAGGAAGCTATTTTTCCTCCTATGTGGGACATATTGGGAATGAGCCATTCCAAGGACAGGGGATCAATAGTGACACAATGTGCCAGGAATGAATTTTCCCAGTGAAAAAAAGATCAATGTTGCTTTTAATAACTGAGTAACATTGCTTTCAAATGGTTGATCAGTGATGCTTTCAAGGAAAAATCATGATTAAAAGGGAGAAATGTGAAAAGCTGACATAAGTGAAGCCACTTTAAAATAGATCCAGAGCAGCCATTTCAGAGGAACTGCCTACATGTCTTACTCCTTGAACCTGTAGACTGTTTGAACTGGGCCAAAGCAACATTGTCTTCCAAAAAACTGTTTGTAAAGCTAACAGGAAAGAAGATATTCTGACTAGAAAGACTGATGACTATGGACTTTCTTTCTGAAGATAGAATTGGTAACCAGCCATGTATAGCTAAAGAATAACCTAGCTTATTAGCACCTATAGAAGATATTTTTTCCTCTTTCTCTTCTTTTCATGTAATTGTCCCATTCCTTTCCCCATAAAACCCCTCCTCTTTCACTCTGTAATTGCGATGCTATTTGGGTTTCTACCTAAATCTGTGCTCCCTGAACTGCAATCATTTGATCCCAAATAAATACTTTGCCTTTTTATTTGGTTTCTCTTTTTGTAGGCAATACTTGAAAGTTGCTAAGACAGAAAATCTTAAATATTTTTATCACAAAAATAATGGTAACTATGTGAAGTGATGGTTGTGTTAACTAACACAGTTTTTGGTAATTATACCACAATATACACATATGTCAAATCAGCATGTTGTACACCTTAAACTTACACAATGTTATATGTCAATTATATCTTTAAAAAAAACAGGAAAAAAACCCAAGTGTACCAGTTGATACTATTATAGATATCAAAATTGAGCTCCCAGTAAACAAAAAGATACTAGTGTAGCCATGGCAGAAAACGTTATGATTATTCCTTTAAAATTTAAACATAGAATTACCATATTATCCAGTAATTTCACTTTTAGGTATATACTCAAAAAGAATGAAGGCAGAGAGTCAAATAGATATTTTACACCCACGTTAATATCAGCATTATTCACAATAGCCAATAGGTGGAAGCAAACCAAGTGTCCACCAAAAAATGAATGGATAAAAAAAGTATGGAATTATATATGAATTATTGTTAATAATATTTTAATATTAATATATTATATGTACTACATTATTATATATCTTATATTACATAATATATAACATATAGTATAACATATTATTATAATATTTATATATTAATATTATTTAGCCTTAAAACGAAGGAAATAATGACACATGCTTCAGCATATATAAACTTTAAAGATATTATGCTAATAACTCAGTTATAAAAAGGAAAATATTGTATGATTCCACTTACATGAGGTAGCTAGAGAAGTCAAATTCATAGAATCAGGAAGAGGAATGGTGATTGCCAGGGGCCAGAAGATGAGGGAAACAGGGAGTTACTATTTAATTGGTACAGAGTTTGAGAAGATTAAAAAAATTTGGAGATGTACAGTAGTTGCTGTTGTACAAAATGTGAACATATTTAATTTCTCTTGAAAATGGTGGAAATGGTAAATTTTGTTATGTAATTTTACCACACACAAAAAATAACCTTATAACAGTATATTTTATTTCCCCTCTTTCTGACTTTGTAACATATTTCTTATACATTTTACTTTAATTGGCATTTCCTTGATTATTAATGAAATTGAACAAGTTTCACATGCTTATTGGTCATTTGGGTTTTCTCTATTGCGAAGTTCTTGTTCAAAGTATTTAGTTCATTTTCTTATTGGGTTGTTTTTCTCTTTAAAATTGCTTTGTAGTAGTTATTGATTGATTGATATGAATTTTATCATTTTATATGTTTTACAAGACACCGATGCAATTTTGGAAGGATTACAACACATATGACTGCATCAAAAACCTTACTTGGTCTTGGAGAAATGTCACTAAGGAGTGTATAAATTGCATCTGGAATAAAACACTCAAGAAGTTCATCCATAACTACCAAGGATTTGCTAAGGAAGAGGAGCTTGCAAAAATCAACAAGGCTGTGGTTGAGAAGGCAAAAAACTTTAACCTGGATGTAGATGAGGATGACACTGAGGAGCTTTTAGAGGTAGTTCTTGATGAATTGACTAATGAGGTGTTGTTGGAACCGGAATAGGAATGCATAACTGAAGAACAGGCAAGGGAAAAGGAAACTGCAGGAAAAGAGAAAAAAAAGAACCCTAAAGAAAATTCACAGTGGAGTGTTTAGCAAAAGTGTTTACAGACCTCAACAAGCTCTTTAAAAAGTTTGAAAACACAGATCCCAACACCAAAAGGTCTTTATTAATAGAGTGGAATGTTCGTGGTACATTATCTACTTACAAGTTAATCTATGACAACAAAAAAAAAAGGAGAAACAAACCAAAAAAACCACCATGGACATATATCTGAAAAGAGTGACATCTCCTCAAGAATAGCCTCAGGTAGGTCCTTCTGGAGGTATTCCAGAAGAATGCATTATTATCATAGGAGATGACAGCTCCATGCATGTTATTGTCCCTGAAGACCTTACAGTGGGACAAGATGTGGAGTGAATGACAGTGACATTGATGATCATGACCCTGTGTAGACCTAGGTTAATGTGTGTGTTTGTCTTAGCATTTAACAAAAATGTTTAAAAAGCAAAAAAAGAAAAAATAGAAAAGAGCTTGTAGAATAGGGATATAAAGAAAGAAAAATTTTTTGTACAACTGTACGTTATGTTTGTGTTTTAAGCTAAGCCTTATTACAAAAGAGTGGAAAAGTTTAAAAAAATTAAGTGAAAAGGTTCCTGTAAGCTAAGATTAATTTATTATTGAAGAAGGAAAAAATATTTTTAAATAAATTTAGTGTAGCATAACTGTCCAGTGTTTATAATGTCTACAGTGGTGTATAGTAATGTCCTAGGCCTTCACATGCACTCACCACTCACTCCCTGACTCATCCAGAACAACTTCCAGTCCTGCAAGCTCCATTCGTGGTAACTGCCCTATACGGGTGTACCATTTTTTATCTTTTAGACCATATTTTTACTGTGTCTTTTCTATGTTGAGATATGCTTAGTTACACATATACTTACCATTATGTTATAACTGCCTACAGTATTCAGTACAGTCATACATTATACAAGTTTGTAGCCTAGGAGAAATAGGCTACAACATAGAGCCCAGGTGTGTAGTGGGCTATACCATCTAGGTTTGTCTAAGTACATTCTATGATGTTTACACAAAGACAAAATTACCCAATGACAAATTTCTTCAAAGATTGCTCTGTTGTTAAGTGACACATGACTATAATGTTGACTGAAAAAAGCGTGTCTCAAGAGGTAGTCCAAGATGGCAACATAAAGAGATCCTGAACTCACTTCCTCCTATGGACACACTGAATCTACAGCTACATATGGAACAATTCCCTCTGAAAGAGACCTGAAGAGTAGCTGACTATCTCCTTCACATTGGCAAACAAGAAAAAGGCCACATCGAAGTAGGTAGGAGAGGCTGAGATGCAGTTTCGCCAGAAATCACACCCCCAGCATGGCAACCAACAATCAGGAGGAAATTCACAAACGGGGTGCTTCTCTCTGTGGAGTAAAAGGTTTTTACTCCACTTTAGTTAGCCCAACTTTTAAGACCTGCACCTGAGAGATAAGCCTCCAAAACATCTGGCTTTGAAAATCAAAGGGGCTCATGTCCATAAGACCTCATGTTGTAGCAAAGTAATAAATGGCTATTAAAGAGCTCACATACAGACTCATTTGCACCAGGGCCCAGATCAGAAGCAGCAGTTGGAAAAGCACCCAGACTATATGTGAAAGAGTTTTATTTGCTAATCTTAAAGCATCTGCTGGAGGGGCAAGGGCTTGTTGGGATATTCTCTGGGCAGAAAGGAACTGGCAAATGTGGTTTTTGTGCTCTGCCTCTACCTTACTAAAGCTAGTGGATGCCATTTTTTTTTCTTGATAGGTGCCATCTTTACCTTCCAACTAGTAGGTGCAAACTTGGCATCCTGCCTCTGCCTTGCTAAAGCTGGAGGATGCCATCTTATTTTTATTCTCTCTTTTATTCTCATTGGGTGCCATCTTTAACTTTCAACTGATGGAAGCCATCTTTTCACTCTCCCTCTGCCTTGCTAACACCAATAGGTGCCATATTTTTTCCTTGGTGGGTGCCATCTTCATACTCACCCTCTGCCATGCTCCACAGTGCCAGTATCTCCTGGAGAGGAGCTTTTCCACATGTTTGGCACCCCGGTTTTTAAGTCTGGTGCCTTGTTTTTTATGGCTTTAGCCAGGCAATAGAGATCAGGGGGCTTCTGTTCCTGGATCTCCTGGTACTGTAACAATTGGAGAGAGAGTTCTTGGCAGACTACCACCCCCTGCATTCTGCACAGATAGCAGACTGAAATACCTTCCCAGTCTTTCTGAGAAAGAGGCTTATTTGCATGTCCTGGAGTTTGGATTGAGGGGCAGGCTTCCAGTTTGGCACACTTCTAAAGGCCTACAGAAGTTCTTTCAGGGAACAGAGGCCAATGGGCACAATCTTTGCACTCTCCATCTGCCTTACTTCAGCTTGCTGGTATCTCCCAGAAAGGAGTTTGTATCCCTGTCTGGGACCCCAATTTTTTCAGCTGCTGCCGGGAGATACCTCCACATTACCTGGTTCTGTTGGGCAGCAGGGATTATGCTTGGGGTCCCCTAAACAACAGAGAAAAATTCTTAAGTTGCTACCACCCTCAGGGCACAAGAAAAGGCAACAGACCCAGGAGATCAGTCCTTCTGTGAAAGAAGCCTATAAGCTTGTCATCAGCTACAGCGTCAGGGTCAGGCTTTGAATTAAACATCCATCTAAGAACTGACTGTAAGCCTTTCTAGAGAACTCAGAAGATGAATGATATTTTCATACTCTTCCTCTACTGTGCTCCAGAGTGCCAGTATCACCTGGAGAGGAGCTTACACATATCTGGTGTCCCAATTTTTACGTCTGGTGCCCTGGATTTTATGGCTGCAGCACAGGGAATGCCCCTTGACTACCTAGCTCTGGTGGTCAGGATGTCTTGTGTTCCTGGGTCCCACAGGACTGTAACAATTGAAGAGATGGTCCCAAAAAAACTGTATATATTTGCATACTTTCAAAGCTGTTGCCTGAAGGTCTGGCTGTCAATCAGCCTGAAACTAGGTACTGATTGAGATTCCCCCTTTGAAACACTGATAGATCTTGGCACACCCTCAAAAACTAGGAGCTACTAAAAATAAATTAGGCTGCTTGGGAAATTACAAAAGTTCAAGAGACAACCAAGAACTAGGGAAAACTTGAATAATAAGTCTCATTTCCTACACAAGCCCACTCCTTTGAGACTGGGAGAGGCAGATGTTTCATGTAATACTTAGAAAGAGAGTCAAGCAAAATGAGGAAACAAAGGAATATGTTTGAAATGAGAGAACAACATGAAACCTCAGAAAAGAATATTAATGAAATGAAGATAAGTTTTTTACCTGATAATGGGTTCAAAGTAATGGTCATAAATATGCTCATTGAACTCAGGAGAAGAATGGATGAATACAGTGAGAAATTCAACAAAAAGGTAGAAAATATAAGAAAGTAGCAAATAGAAGCCAAAGAGCTGAAGAATATCATAACTGAACTGAAAAATACACTAGAGAGAGTCAACAGGAGACTAGATGAAACAGAAGAAAAGGTCAATGATCTTGAAGACAGGTCAGTGGAACTCAGCCAGAGCAGCAAAAAGAAAAATAATTAAAAACAGTGAAAATAGCTTAAGGATCTTATGAAACAACATCAAGCAAACTAACATTCATATTATAGGAGTCCCAGAAGGAGAAGAGAGAAAGAAAGCAGGAGAAAACATTTGAAGAAACAATGTTTGAAAAATTCCCTAATCTAAGGAAGGAAACAGATGTCTAGATTCAGGAAGCCCAGAGAGTTGCAAATAAGATGTACCCAAAGAGACCCATACCAAGACACATTATAATTAAAATGTCAAAATTTAAAGACAAGGAGAGAATGTTAAAAGCAGCAAGAGGAAAACAACTTGTTATATACAACGTAATTCTGACTAGACAATCAGCAGATTTTTTAGCCAAAACTATGCAGGCCAGAAGGGAGTGGCAGGATATATTCAAAAAGAATACTCTACCTGGCAAAGTTGTCAACCAGAATTGAAGGAGAGAGTTTTACAGGCAAGCAAAAGCTAAAGGAGTTCATCATCACTAATCTGGAATTACAAAAAATGTTAAGGGGACTTCTTTAAGCTGAAGAGAAAAAGCACCAATTAGTAACAAGAAAATGTATGAAAACGTAAATGTCATTGGTAAAGGTAAATATATAGTAAAGGTAACGGATTAATCACTTTTAAAGCCAGTGTGAAGGTTAAGAGAAAAAAGTAGTAAAAGCAATGGTAAGTACAATAATTAGTTAAGGGATACACAAGATAAAAAGATGTAAAATAAGACATTAAAAACATAAAGTGTAGGGATGCTGAGAGTAAAAATATAGAGGTTTAGAATGCATTCAAACTTAAGTTGTTATTGATTTAAACTAGACAGTTATGAATATGTCTTGATATATCTAAGCCTCATTGTAAACACAAAGCAAAAATCTATAGAAGATACACAAAATACAATTATAAAGGAATGTAAGTATACCACCAAGGAAAATCATTAAGCTACAAAGCAAGAGAGCAAAGGAAGAAGAAAGGAACAGAGGGGAACTACAAAATGCCAATAAGTACATACACATCAATAATTACTTTAAATGTAAATGGACTAAATTCTCCAATCAAAAGACTTACAGTGGTTGAATGGAGAAAAACACAAGATCCATCTATTATACTGCCTACAGGAGAATCACTTCAGATGTAAGGACACACAAAGGCTGAAAATGAAGGGATGGAAAAAGATGTTGTACACAAATGGAAACCAAAATAAAGCTGGGGGAACTGTTCTTACATGAGACAAAATGGACTTTAAAACAAAGACTGAAATAAGAGACAAAGAGGGGCATTACATAATGATGAAGAGATCAATCTGAGAAGAGAATATAAAATTTGTAAATATTTATGCATTCAACATAGAGTACCTAACTATATAAAGCAAATATTGACAGACCTAAAGGGAGAAAGAGACAGCAACACAATAATATTAGGGGACTTTAATTCCCCACTTACATTAATGGATCTATCTTCCATTCACAAAACCAATAAGGAAACATTCGCCTTAAACAACACATTAGACCAGATGAACTTAACAGATATATACAGAACATTCCATCCAAAAGCAATAGAATACACATTCTTCTCAAGTGTACATGGAACATTCTCCAGTATAGATATTATGTTAGGCCACTAAACAAGTCTTAATAAACTTAAGAGGACAGAAATTAGATCAAGCATATTTTCTGAACCACAATGGTATAAAACTAGAAATCAATTACAAGAAGAAAACTGGAAAAAATCATAAACATGTGGAGACTTAACAGCATGACACTGAACAATCAATAGGTCAATGAAGAAATTAAAGGAGAAATAAAACAACATACCAAAGTTTATGAGACAGAGAAAAAGCAGTTCTGCAAGGGAAGTTCATAGTAACACATGCCTAACTGAAGAAACAAGAAAAATATCAAATAAACAACTTAAATTTACACCTAAGTAAACTAGAAAAAGAAGAACAAATGAACCCCAAAGTTAATAGAAGGAAGGAAATGACAAGGATAATAGCAGAACTAAATTATTTTGAGGGTAAAATGTCAATAAAAAATGTCAATGAAACTAAGAGTTGGTTCTTTAAAAAGATAAATAAAATCAACAAAAATTTAGGTAGAATCATCAAGAAAAAAGAGAGAGGGCTCAAATAAATAAAAAATGAAAGAGAACATGTTATAAATGATACCATAGAAATACAAAAGATTATGAGAGATTACTATGGAAAATTATAAGCCAACAAATTGGAAAACCTAGAAGAAATGGAAAAATTCATAGAAACATTCAACCTTCTAAAACTGAATCATGATGAAATAGAAAATCTGAACAGAAAAATAAGAGGAAGGACATTCAATCAGTAATCAAAAACCTCCCAACAAACAAAAGTCTAGAACAAGATAGTTTCACTGGTGAATTCTCTGAAACATTCAAAGAAGAATTAATTGCAATCCTTCTCAAACTCTTCCAAAAATTAGAAGAAAATAAACCACTCCAAACTCATTTTATGAGGCCAGAATTACTCTGATACCAAAACCAGATTAAAATACGACAAGAAAAGAAAGTTGCAGACCAATATCTCTGAAGAATATAGATGTAAAAATCCTCACCAAAATATTAGCAAAGCAGATTAAATAAAACATTAAAAGGACCATACACCATAATCATGTGTGATTTATTCCAGGAATGCAAGGATAGTTCAAGATCCATCAATCAATCAATATGATAAATCACATTAAGAAAACGAAGGATAAAAATCTTATGATCATCTTAATAGTTGAAGAAAAAACATTTGACAAAATTCAACATCTATTTGTGATAAAAAAAAAATTCAACAAAGTGGCTAAAGAGAGAATATACCTCAACATAATAAAGGCCATATATAACAAGTACACAGGTAACACCATACTCAATGGTGAAAAGGGGAAATCTTTTCCTCTAAGATCAGGAAGAAGACAAGGGTGTCCACTCTGGTCACTTCTATTCAACATAGTATTGGAGGTCTAGTCATAGCAACTAGGCAAGAAAAAGAAATAAAAGACATCCATATTGGAAAGGAAGAAATAAAACCATCACTATTTGCACATGACATCATATTATATATAGAAAACCATAAAAAATCCACCAAAAACTGTTAGAACTAATAAATTCAGTGAAGTTTCAGGATACAAAATCAATATTCAAAAATCTGTATTTCTATACACTAACAACAAACTATCAGGAAGAGAAATTAAGAAAACAATCCTATTTACAATTGCATCCAAAAGAATATGATGCCTAGGAATAAATTTAACTAAGGAGGTGTACACAGAAAATTATGAGACATTGATGAAAGAAACTGAAGACACAAATAAATGAAAAGATATTCCATGCTCATGAATTGGAAGAATTAATATTGTAAAAATACCATACTACCCAAAGCTATCTACAGATTTGATGAAATTCTTATCAAAATTCCAGTGGCATTTTTTACAGAAATAGAAGAAATACTAAAATTTGTATGGAACTACAAAAGACCCTGAATAACCAAAGAAATCATGAGAAAGAAGAACAAAGCTGGAGGCACCATGCTCCCTGATTTCAAACTATACTACAAAGCTATAGTAATCATAATAGTATTGTATTGGTATAAAAACAGATACATAGATTAATGGAACAGAATAGAGAGCCCAGGAATAAACTCAAGTATATCTGGTCAATTAATTTATGACATGACAAGGGTGTAAAGAATATACTGTGGGGAAAAGACACTCTCTTTAATAAATGTTGTTGAGAAAACTAGACAGCCACATGCAAAAGAATGATACTCTACTACTGTGTTACACTATACACAAAAACTAACTCAAAATGGATTAAAGATTTGAATGTGAGACCTGGAATCTTAAAACTCATAGAAAAAAACATAGGTAGTAAGTTTCTTGACATTGGACCTATTGATGATTTTTTCTATTTGATTCCAAAAGCAAAGGTAACAAAAGCAAAAATAAACAAGTGAGACTATGTCAATTTAAAAAGCTTCTGCGCAGCAAAGGAAATCTTCAACAAAATGAAAAGGCCATCTACTGAGTGGGAGAAAATATATGCAAATAAAATATGTGATAAGGGGTTAATATGCAAAATATATGAGGAATTCATACAACTCAATAGAAAAAGAAAAGTCCAATTAGAAAATGAGCAGAGGACTTGAACAGATATTTTTCCAAAGAAGACATACAGATGGCCAACAGGCAAGTGGAAAGATTCTCAATATCAGTAATCGTAAGGGAAATGCAAATCAAAACCAAAATGAGATATCACCTCACACCTGTTAGAATGGCTATCATTAAAACGACAAGAAATAAATGGTGGTGTGGGTGTGGGGGAAAAGGGAACCCTGTGCACTGTTGATGGGGATGTAAATTTGTGCAACCACTGTGGAAAACAATATGGAGGTTTTTCTAAAAATTAAAAATAGAACTACCATATGATCCAGCAATTACTCTTCTGGATATTTATCCAAAGAAAACAAAAATACTAATTCGAAAAGATGTATGCACCCCCATGTTCATGCAGTATTATTTTCAATAGTCAAGAATTGAAACAACCTAAGTGTACATCAGTAAAAGAATAGATAAATAAGATGTACTATGTATATACAGTGGAACATTATTTAGCTGTAAAAAGAATGAAATCTTGCCATTTGTGACAACAGGGATGGGCCTGGAGGGTATTATGCTAAGTGAAATAACTCAGACAGAGTAAGACTAATACCATATGATCTCACTTATGCATGGAATCTAAGAAACATAACAAACAATAACAACAAAAGAACAAGCTTATAGATACAGAGAACTGATTGTGGTTGCCTTGGGGGTGGTAGAAAAAATGGGTGAAGGTGGTCAACAGATAAAAACTTCCAGCCTAAAATACGTGTCATGGAGATGTAATATACAGCATGGTGAATGTAGTTAATAATACTGTATTGCATATTTGAAAGTTGTTAAGAGAGTATATCTTAAAAGACTTCATCACAAGCAAAAATAATTTTTGTAAAAAAATTCTTTTGAAAATTGTGGCTGGTAGATTACGACTGGGGTCCTAATCTCCTGAACACTGGTAAACAAATTGATACATCCATAAAATGCCAATCAGCAGAGGCAGGCCTGCGTCCTACCTGGATCAAGCAGCCTGGAGTGGGGCCTCAGGGCAAACATTGAGTTCTGGGAGTGATGCCAGCCTTGATATCAGTTCCCCTACATTAAACCCAGCATATGTGGGGTTAAAACCAAAGCACTCTTTCCCTGCTTACTCCCTGGCTCCCTGGCTCCAGAATCCACCACGCGCACTATAAGGACAAACAGCCAAGGTCGCCCACCTGTAAATTTCCTTATCATCCTCCTCCCTGCAAATAGCTTCCCAAGGCCAAACACAGGCTGATGGGAAAGCTCTGACCAGCAAGGCCACTGACTTCCCCCGCCTTCCACAAACAGCCACATCCCTCACAAACCTAAAACTCTTTGCCTCCCCTCTTTTGGGGAGACGTGATGAAATGAGACATATTTGAGGGCTAACTCTCATCTCCTGGCTGATATCAACCAAAATAAAAACCCTTTCCTTGCCATAAGCCTGTCGTTCCAGTTTTTATTTGGCCCCTCTTGTGTGGCAGGTAAAGAACCTATGTTTGTAGGCGCTAACAATCTGGCGAGCCAGCCAGGAGGCTCTTGCCCATGGTTCCATGGCCCCAGGCTGACTGGGATTTCTGGGGAAGCAGTCCAGCAGCTGCCTAGGTGATTTGCCCTAGGGACTGTCCCCAGTATTTTCCATCTGGCCTGGCACTACTGACCCTAGGCACGTTTTCTTGTGGCAAGGAAAAATGTTCCAGATTTGTTTGTTTGTTTGTTCTTTGTTCTTGTGAGTTGACAGACTCTGAAATAGGGTAAATCACCTTGGGGACATCTGTGAACTTCCTTGCCTCCTCTGGAGTCTCTTCCATTCATGGAGGAGCCATCTTGGGTCCTTTCTGTTCATGGAGTGGCCACCTGGGGTCCTTTCCATTCACAGAGGGGCCATCTGGGAGCTCATTCAGAGTGGGAACAGTTGTAGCACTTTTTACCCTCAATCAGGGAATCAGTTCACTGGTGTCTGGATTTTCTGTGTCTGGATCTGTGTGTTTGTCTGTCTCTGTGTATTGGAATGGGAAACATGCTGTCTGTCCCCAAGCGGAGTCCACTGGGGCTCATTCTGAGTAGATGGTCTAATGATAGTCATAAGCCAATGTCTAAAAGGGATAATTTTCTTTTGTAACACTGCATGGCCACAATATTCTTTAAACTCTGGAGAGAAAATAGCCAAACAATGAATCCTTATATTAGAAAATTTTTAGAGAGCTCTCATAATAAACAGCTATTCTATTGGTACCTATAAAAAGACCAAATTAAAAGAAAAGTACAATAACTAGTCTCAAAAACTTAATCAAACGTGGGGTCTCAGCTTCTTCCTGTGGTTTTACAGATGCTTATGAAAGCATTAAGTTAACAAAGAGAAATCAGAAAGGGACTAGTCACAGGACTCATCCCAACAGGATGAATAACTTTAGCTAGTTATTAAAAAGTAAAATAGGATAAATAGAACAGACATAAATAAAGTTAAAACAAAGATTTTATTAAAACACTGCCTGAGGTTGGATTGGCTAAAGGGACCTCCCTAATTGGCCCTCCAGTATTAAAGGACATCAGACAAACCTGTTCTATTCAGCACAGTTTGAAAAAAGATTTTAAAGGTCAGGAGGCAAAAATCACAGTGAGAAACCTGATCAACAATTGTTTGGGGCAATGATTAGGCTGCTCAGGTTAATAACACTATAAAAATTAAAGTGTTTAAGGAATATTATATAAAGACGTTATGTCAACTTTGCCTGGATGTTTTCTTTGGGAATAGATGTTACGTCTAACTGGGAATGCTTCCTCTACTTACTACTATAATACCAAAACTTGTTAATGGAATTCTAATATGTTACAATTAAAAGTATAAGAGTTGGGAAAATTAAGATAAAGTTATATAAAATTGGTATATTCAAATGGGCTTTATGTAAAATGATTACATCTCTTTTGTCTGATTTTACTATAGATTATGTTGTGGGGATAAACATTATACCTCATCTGGGAACCTTTCACCTACCTGATATTGTAAGAACACTTAAAAAAGAGAATTCAAAATCTCTCATAATGGAATACTCTTTGATTAATACACACAAATTTATAAAAGGCAAAGTTATTTACCATGATATATAATGATCTTTGGTAAATAAAATCCTGTTTAACTTTGCTTATTTGATTTAAAATAGGCATAACCTCAGAGTTACCAGCATTGGATATGATGCAGACATACAGCCTGGGTTACTGGTCAATTGATCTCATGTTATCTCTTTACAAAATTTATCAGCAAAACTAACAACTTGGTATAATAGTTGATTTTGTTTAATGTCTCATGAGGTTTTTATAGATGATCTAAATATAATTGTTGAGAACAGGTAAACTAAATAGATGTAAAAGGATAAATATTTTTGGAAAAACTTTATAACAATAATTATTATAATGTATGTACTTAAAACAACTTAAGATAATGGCTAACTGCTTTAATGTCACACAAAGTTTTGTGAGTAATCTAAGTCTAATTGTTGGGAAAAATAATTTAAATAGATAAAAATGGGTAGAAGTTTTTGAGTACAATAATTATGTTTTATGGTCTGTGTACTTAAAAAACAGCTCCCAAAACCTTTTTGGTAACTTAAAACTTTAGAGTTTTACTAAGTTAAGGTAAATGACAAAATCTGTTGAGTACCTTGGTCATTTAGGATATGATGGAACACTGAAACATTATTGCTGAACATGTATAAGTTTATCTACTTTTGGCTTCTTATTACAGAGAAACTAAAAAGTGTTTGGGTCTATTAATAAACACATCCTGTGTTTTCTTACTAAAGTAGTAAGATAAAGTAATATGTTTCTAAAAATTATAGAAAGTATTTGTAAATTTGTCAAACCACAGAATGCTAATATAAAGAAAAATTTATAATTGTTTACTTGGTTTTTACTTAGAAATTAAGGTTTGTAAGGGTTAAAGATTCTAATATATGTAATTAGAGCTACTAAAAATTAATAAGGAAAAAATCTTTATATTCAAGGAAAGCAAAATATATATTTTCAGTAAGAAGTTATAAAACTAAAAGTATTTTTGCTTGTTGGGTTAAAAAAAAAAAAGATAAATTTGTCCTAAAGTACTAGAAGGGAACAAAGGAAACCTGGGACAAAATCTGAATGTAAAAAGTAAGTGACAAAATGTTTATAAAGGCAAAACCCTGAGGAGTTTTATGCCTGGTCAAGTTGGCTAAGATTAAAGTAAATCCAACTAAGTAAATAAGTTTTAATGTCAAAAGTAAACTGGTACAAAATTAAAACTGCTTCTTCTCTTTATTAAAAAAGATAATTTGCCTGAACTTTTAGTCTACTCTTGAAAAAAAATTATAAGAGATTTTTTTCTTTGAGTATTCCACGAGAAGGATAAGAATTTTATGTTTTATCAAAATAAACTTCCCATATTCTTTTTGTCGGGTCCTTAATCACAGATGCTAAGGATTTTCTTACAACTATTTGATTCTCCACATTTGCCTAAAATTCTTTAACTGTCACCATGGTTAAAGGGATAACTAAACTTTGCTTCATGGGGACCTATAATATTACATGGGTAAATGTTATTGATATAAATATTGAAAAAATATATAACATTACTAAAATTCTGATGTGTCCTGATTGTCAGCCATAACTCTGGTTGTTGTCTTGGAATGTTATATGTCATCAAAAATAGCCAAGTTTCTTTGTCAATTGCCATTTTTAAGTCTTTTGTTATTTACAGACAGTTGTTTTACTCTGATGTTTTTACAAATATGTTTTATCTTCAGAGAAGTTCATGAAAAGGACTCTGGTGCTTACTCTAGAATACAGGTTTCTGATAAATGTTCAGATTGTAAAACTAAACTGGGTAGGAAATCTCTAACAGAACTGTAACAGAAAATCTGATGAACTTATACGACTGCTGACAAGTTCAAGAACTAATTACACAGAACTTAATGAACTCATGAGGATGATTATAATTTTATGACTTCATGTTTAAAATATTACTGATTTTTAAATGTTCTGTGTTTTGTTTTCTCAGATTTAAGAAAATCTTTTCTTCTTTTCTCTTATGCTAACTATGACATAGCAATTTGATGGAATTGTACATTTGTAAACAAAATTGAAACATTTATCTTTTTCTCCCTATCTAATACCTCCAGAATTTGGAAACTCTTGATGACTAAGTGCTCTTATTTCCATGGCAATATGGTTATTTGCATAAATTCAATAAGACTCAGTTCTTCTTATTACAGGACACAATTGGAAACACTGGTTATATTACCAAGGCTTTCACTGGAATGTCATATTTGAGAGAAACATACAGGCTCAGATACGACAAGACAGCTTCTGAGGAATAAAGGTTGATTTTCTGGAATAAAGCCATTTGGAAATATTGGTCTGGTACCTTGCTTATGGGTTCCCAGTAACCTGGTAAGGTTACGTAAAGAATGTCACCCCCTCTGGCAGGTGCAAGGAACCTCAATATTTCAGGGAACCTCACGAAGAGAGGAATTCATCCAAATCTGTAGGTACTGCAGGTGGAATCTGATGACAAGTGCTTGGCTTGGCTTTCCTGGTCTTGAGAGGTCTTTGAAGTTCAACTTGAGATCTTCATAAAAGGTTCCAGCAAAGCAGATTGGAAAGAGCCTATATAATCAATTACTATTCTTACTGTACTTACGTAAATAATTATGTCAAATTTATTAAAACTAGACTTATTTTGCAAACCAGTTAGTCTTAATTTGGTTATCTTTATAAAAATGAGGGTGATTTTAGAGAGAAAGATTATGTTTCAATAGAAACTATAATACACATTTGTAGATGTTGGATTTTGGTTCTGTCAATTTTTTTGAGGGTTTTGTTACATCTGTTAACTGGACTGGATCCTGAATTCTTCTAATCTCCTGAAATATCTAGCTAAAAGCCTCCAAACTAACATTTTCAGGTGTTTTCCCATCATTTTCATTTGGAATCATTGAAAACTAAACCTGCCATTTTTTCCTGAAGCCTTGCAAACAGAAGCTGGATGACTTAATATAAACTTAAGAGAGATTCATGTCTACTGCTGTGTAAGCCACTCAAAAAGCTACCTGAGTGCCCAATGGCATCATGGGAGACATTTCAAACTGCAAAGGATGCGTTAACCCTGACTTCTAGGAATCTTGATTGGTTGCCTCCTGGGCTCAAGAACTGATTTACAATTGCTCCAACCGTTAACCTTGTTTTTCTCTTTTTGTTTCTCTAGAAAAACTTCTTGTTAAATACCTGTTTACTTACATGATACAGGCTTCATTTTGGGAGCGTACCTGCAACATCACCTTATTAAAAGACTGGTTCAATGAGATAAAACAACCTATGCCTCAATTCAGCAGGAAGTAGCTAAATCGGTCACAGCCCCAAATCCCTCAAAAATGAGGGATGAACATAAAATAGGGGGAATTGATAACAGCTGTGATCTCAGTTTCCCATCATTAAACCCACCATATACACGGTTAAAACCAAAGCACCCATTCCCTGCTTACTCCCTGGCTTCCTGGCTCCAGAATCCACTATCCACCATGGAGACAAATGCCAAGTACAACCACGTGGATTCCCTATCTCCTCCCCACAAGGAGCCACAAGCTGGTGGGAAAGCTGCTGACCGGCAAGGTCACGGCTCCCTCCTCTCTGCAAGTAGTCTCAAGGCCAAACACAGGCTGGTGGAAAAGCTCTGACCAACAAGGTCATATACTCCCCCTTCCCTACCTAAAACCCCAAATAAAAACTCTTACTTTTAGCTTTTCAAGGAGTTTTGGATTTCAGCATTAGTCGCCCTTTCTCCTTGCTCAGTGCTGTGCAGTAACAAAGTCCTACTTTGTTCCACTACACCTAGTGTCAGAGATTGGCTTGCTGTGCGGTGGGCGAGTGAACTCACTCCAGGTTTGATACCAAAAGCAAGGACTCTGGAGCCAACCGCCTGGTTTGAATCTTGCTGCCAATCCCGACAAGCCCAGTGACCTTGGGCCACTGGCTGAACCTCTCAGGGCCTGTTTCCTCCTCTGTAAGAGGATGGTAAGAGTGGCTACTTGAATCCTAGGATTGTCCTGAAGATGTGTGACTATTTATCTACAGTGCTCAGAAGAGCGCCAGGCACCAACCGAGTACATGTGGAAGAAGTTTCTTTTCCTGGACGCTGCCAAACCACCCTCCCAAATGGCTCTCCTACCCTGCTGCCACCGCTGCCACTGCTGCTGCCTCCCCTTCCAAACCCTGGGCCCCCTACCTGTGGTCAAAAGCAAGGGTTTGCTCATGACCTCCCCCCGCCTTGGAATGGTGGAGCTCTTAGATGGTTGCAAACGTGGTGTGGGAAAACTGATTTGTGGTTTTATTTCTCACCTCCAGGACCAGCAATACTGAGCATCCTTTCGGGCGAGCACTGGGCACTGGGATTCCCTCGTTTGAACTGACTCTGAGTGAGGCAGGGGCCGAGAGACAGAGGGCAAACCCCAACCTGCCCCCAAACCAGCCTGAGCACACAACCACAGGCCGATTTGATCACCTATCATCCTCGCGCAGTTGCGACAGAAACCCAACAGCCGTAAAGACAACATTGCTCTCTGGCCCTTTACGGCGGAAACAGTACGCCCGACCCCTGATGGCTGGCTGCGGGCTGCCTGTGCCCATTCTCCTACGGGGTCATACGTCCTGTGGACTAGAGCCTGGCCCATCCCTTGTGCGCCACATGCCCCACCAGGGACCTGCCGTGTCCCCCCACAAGCCCCACCGCACGCCCCCCTGGGCCCGGGGCCGACCTTGCCCCACTCCGTACGCGGGAAACCGGGGCTCAGAGCCGCGGCTGCCACTGGAATGTAGCCTGTGCCGGGGAGGCGGCCTGTTCGGAAGAGGCGGGACGAGCGCCCCGACAGCCGCACTCAGGCACGGGACGGGCTTCCCACTGCCGGCCCGCGAGGGGCTTCGGAGGCCCCCCAAGGCCCTGGACGCGATTGGGGAGGGCCTCGGGGGGGGCGGGCCCACAAGGGGCGCGCTCGTTGGCGGGGGCGGCCCCACGCGAAGGGCGCGGCGCAGGCGTCGAAGGCGCGCGCAAGCCGCGCGTGGTTTGAGGCGATCTCGTAGGGCGCGTTTCGAGAGGGTGGGCGTGCCCCCAAGGCCTCGCCGCTGCGCACGCGCGCCGCAGCCCGTCCCGCCGCTCCTGGGACGTTAGTCTCCCGGGAGGCGACTGAGGGCCGCCGCGCCTCACGACATGAGCTCCCCCGACGAGGAGTCTGTCTTGGGTACGGGTTTCGACCCGGAGGGCGGGGAGCGGGCGGTCGTCTGCTCGGCCGAGCCCAGAGCCCTGCGGACAGCCGATCTAGGTCCTGCTTTGGGGGCGCCGCGGAGCGGCGAGGGCGAGGGCAGGTTCCTAGAGCCCGAGGGCTTGGAGTCCGAGCGGCATGTCATGGACTCGGGAGGGCAGGTGCTCCGGAGCCGCCAAGGCGGACCCAGCTTCCCGGCCGACGACAGGGGCGCCGCGGTGGACTCCGCGTCCAGCCGGGCGCCGCGGTCTGCGGTAAACATCGTGCAGCAGCTGACCGAGCGGGGCGTTTGGGGCGTCTGGAGATACCGGTACCCTGAGAGCTGTGCCGCCCGAGGCTCCACCGTGGGGGCGGGCCCCGAGGCCGGTGCCGGTTTCCGAGGCGCTCCTGCCCCTAGCTGGGTGGCGTCGCAGCCCTCTTCCACCGCCCCTCTCCACTTCCGTGGGCCTGAGGGAAGCCGGGCCTGGGGGAACCCTGAAAGAGGCGGGAGGAGCAGGATGGGCGGCCCTGTGGGTCATGGGCAGCCCTCGGCGGGAGGCCCAGTCGAGCTGCCCTCCGACCCAGAGTCATCAGACGAGGCCAGGGAGATACAGCTGACAAGGATGAGCTTTTACCTCAAAGAAGGCGGCCAAGCCAAGTCCAGTGGACCCGAGGATCCCGGGGACCCACCCAGACGCTTCAGTTTTCCCACCAGGGAGAATTTACCCCACGTGCCGGGCTCTTTCCTGTCCTCCGCTGCCCAAGCATTCACCTTGGCTGCGGAAAGGCAGACTGTTGGAGAGCTGGACTTCTCTTCCTCCCAGAAAGTAGAGTGTGTATTCTGGCGCAAGATGGGGAACAGGCCCAGCTACCAGGCAGCTGCCGCCGCTGCCACTGCCAGTGTCCTGTCCCGGGCCACTCCTTGGAAGAAGGCGGCCCTGGGGAAGAAATGCCTGGGGGCTGCCTCACAGGTTGCCCAGGGGAGAACCTTTCCTTCCTGGGGGCAGAGAGGCTCGGCAGCTCCCCCGGACCCGGCCACGTTCCCGCCACTCTGTGGTGTCCCGCTGCTTGTGAGGCGCAAGAAGTATCCCTTGGCCCCTGCGGGAACCAAGCAATCCAAGCAGCCCGGCACTGGGGAGAAATCTGTGGCCGGGAGGACAATGGAGTCTCAGCCGGTGGAGGTGGCGGGAGAAGATATTGACCCAAACAGCGACCCAGCCCCACAGGGCCAAGTGAGTAGACCCCGCTCCTCCTCTCTCCCCGCCTCTCCCCCCACCCCAATCAGGGGCTTCTTTACCCATGCTCCCTGTGCCCATCCCTCGGGGGTGGTCACTGGGGACCCTCGGTCATTAGCTTGCCAGAGGGGGGTCGTTCTAGAAGGGGAAACGTGAAGCCAACACTTCGTGTGTGCTGGCCACCATTCTCGACCCTTGGCCCGTTTCCTGCCTCCTCCCCCAGAGAGGGGCTGGGATGGAAGGGAGGACTGGTAGCTGGTTGGGATCCAGGGACCCCTTAAAAGTTTGGGCCGCAGAGCTTCAGTGTTCAGACTCACAGGCTATCTGATCTTACTTCCTAGCTGTTCCCCAAGTCTTCTCTGCAGGAGACCTGGGCTTTCTCAGTGCCCCACTGTTCTCCCCAGCTCAGCTCTGCCTCCTGGCCTGGGGCTGACTGAGGGCAAAAGTACTGATGAGATCAGCCTCTGAATTCCCTGGCCTGTTCCCTGCCTCACCGCAGCCTCTAAACGCGTGTGGGTACAGACACACACACATACACACACACACACGCACACAAATTCCCAGTCCAAATGGGTGAGAAATGGTTTTTTTAGCCTCTAGCGCACAGACCAGAGCCATGTAGTCCGTGCATGCATCGTGAAGAAGGCAGCAGTGGTGACCTCAACACCAGAGCTGCTCCCCAAGTTCCGGGAAACCCACAGTCCCTGGCCCCAAGCCAGGGAAATACTGTACCTAGGGAGCCTGCACCCTCTGGTGAGTCTTCTGGGTGAGTGAGCCATGAGTGAGGGGAGAGGGGACAAGAGGGCAAAGCTCTGGCTCTGGCTCTGCTGGGGGCTCAGCCTTGATCCCAGGCCTCCCTGCCTGCCCAGGCAGCTTCTCCCAAAGAGATGGGGCGCGCACAGAGCTGGCCTTAAGTCACATCATGCTCTGCATGGGGTTTGTGCGGCAACGGTGATACCTTAGCAGCGCCCCAAACCGCGACTCCGGATGTAGACTCTCAGCAGGACAGAGCCTTTTCTGCTGAGTTCTCTTGGGCCGCTGGCTCATTCCAGGGTCCAGGCTGTGGCTGCGGCTCTGGGAGAGTCCAACCCAGAGCCACAGTCCTGGGGAGCACAGTGGTGCTGGGGCTGCCCCTGGGGAACAGGACAGGCGAGGCATGCCCTGAGAGAAGATGGGAGCTGTGGGGCAGAGGAGGGGCAAGTCCATGCCATCAGAGGGTGGTGCTGCCTCACTTGCCACTTCCCTGGGAGCCTTGGAAGCTGGACGTCCTGTTCCTTCCCACTCAGGTGACCAGGAACCACTTGACCGACCTCCAAGACCAGAAGGGCAGCAGCAACCACCTGGAGCAGAGGGCTGTCCTCGGGTATTGTTTCTGTGGTTCCTAGAAATGCAGGCCCAAACTAGACGGTGGGGTCGGTGTACAGGGTCAACTGACATACGTGTTGCCCTCCCTCCCCCATCCTGTACCCCACAGAGGGAGCGCACCTCCTTTCCCCGAGGAGCCCCTGCCAGTCTAGCCACTGGGGTTTTGGAGGTAGGGGCCCGGGGAGAGGGGAGGTTGAGGCGAGAGGAGGCCAGCTGATACTAATCATTTCTCTTTCTCTGGTGTCTGCTGGCCTAGTGTCTCGTGCTACAGAGAGAAATAGACGACCTTAAAGAGCGCCTTGGTATGAGGAACCTCTGGCTGAGGCAGGGGCCAGGGCAGGGGCCCCGGGAACGCCTGTGGTGTCGTAGTGCAGGACTCGGGGCCCTGGGGTGGGGCTGGGCCACAGGGGCAGGCGGCCTCACAGGGGCCAACGTTCCTGTGGGGAGGAGAGTCCAGCAGGCCTGGCCCTGGAGCCTGCTGTCAGGTACAGCCGAGCGCCTGTGCAAATAGGAAAGTGTTGTCTGCACTGCACGCGCACACTGTTGACGCGAACAAGGCCTAGAGATCTCCTTCTCTTTAGACGTTCAGAGATGGCTCCTTGTTTTCCCTATAACTGCTGCTTGGTGTGCCTTGTCCCCTGCTTGTGTGTTCATTTGACAAGTTCTGAATGGCCCTGATATGCCCCAAAGCTGGAGACCCACTGGCACATTTGGTTCTCGTTTAGAAAACATTTCCCCACGGAATTCAGGTGGTGGGTGACTGAGTCCGGCCCGGGGCTGCTTGCACAGGGCCCGGAGGGGCTTCCAGGGGCAGGGCTAGGCCGTCCCCCCCGGGGACAGGGGCACGGGCTTCTAGATCCCTGTGGGTGGAGTGCCTGCTTAGGCGTCTCTCTGTTTCAGCCGCTGTGCTGTCCATGGCTGACAAGTTCCAGAGCCTTTGAAGTGAGTGTTAAACACACCATACCCCTTCCCACAGTCGGGGCTGTTCCGGAGGGTGGGGGCAGACTCTGGCTTGAGCCTCTTCCCCGGCCCCACTCTGTTTCGCAGGTTGAGCCCAGCACCTTCCTACAAGAGAAGCAGCTGGTGCCTTTGGAGCCCTGGAGCTGCGGCCAAGCTGGTTCCCTCCTGTTCTCCCTCAGCCTGGGCTTCCGCCCCTTCTTTTGCCCTCTCCCCACCCCAGTTCACAGCAGTTTCACATTAAAGGACTTCTCATATTCTGTGGTCTGTCCTCTCTTGGGGGTGGGGGGACTGGGCAGGCAGAGAGGTTGAGGCGGGCTGGGGGACTGCTGCATTTCAGATCCTTTTCTGGAAGAGGAACCCTGGCGTTCTGTGTGGGCCTTCTCCCTGTGGGGAGTCTGGGCCAACCTCTGATAGGAGCCCTGCAGTCAGGCCAGCAGAGTGCCTGGGATCTGGGCTCTGGCTTCTGTGTGGGTGCTGCCCGGCCACACTCGGATTTACCCACTTTCCCCTGCAGGCCTTCTTGGTGTTCTCTCCGAATCTCCTCCTCTTCTGGGGTCTCCAGGTTTCCCATTCCGTGCGGCTCTTCCCCTTGCCCTTCAGCAGGAACTCAGGACCCCTTTCCAGAGCCCCAGTCCCTCTTTCCTTCCCTCATTGGGATCACTGCCCTGCTTCTCCCCTCAACCGCGCTTTGTGTTCTGAGCACTCTTGATGCCTCAGGTGGCTTTCCGTCCATCAGTGGCCTCCCCTACAGCTGTACTTCCACAGGTGGTAAAGAGCACATTTGAGCTCCTCTTCCCCCTTCCCAGGCCCAGTCCTCTCTGTGTGGTCCCTACCTCCCTCTGGTGGCGCTGTGCGCACAGACAGCTCACCCGGGAACCTGCACATTTTCCTCCTCTCCTCTTTAGCCCTCACCTTTGACACTCGCTTACCAAACCTGTCAGTTCTCCCTCCTTGGTTTCAGTAGAGGGGTGGAGGCAGAAGTCACAGCCCCATGGGATGGTGGCTCGTGGAGCAGGAGGGAATGTACTGGGAACACAGAAGGAAAGCGCAGATCACTCTCGGCCGCTGTCAGGGAATGAGTCTGTTGTGGGGCCAACCTGGGGGAAAGGGCCCACCGGCACCCAGAAGTTGATGGTCTAGCCATAGGAGCTTTCATGTCCTTCCAGTCCTAGCCAGCTTGCTGGCCTTCCTCCAGCCTGGTCTTCTCTATGCCCTGGGCTACAAGGTGGACAGGCGGTTTCTATGGCAAGTGTGTTTGGTGGGTCTCAATGTTCCTGCACGATCCCCTTCACATACTGTTGGAGCACCTCCACGACACAGATTTGCCTGGAAATGGTGTTTCTGGGTCCCAGCTCAATCTCCCAGCCTGCCTCTTTAGGTTGCACAAGACCTAGTGTGAACTCCAGGTTCAACTTCCCCTCCCTGACAGTTGGAGGCGGCTTCCTTCCTTGACCCGGACCCAGGCCTGTGCCGGCCTGAGACTATGAGGGACACATTGGTGTTTGAGTGAGGGGAGGATGAGTTCTGCCAGACACCCTTCCTGAGTGCCTGGGTACAGAAAAGGAGGACCGTGGTCGATAGGATGTTCAATGTTGGGGCAGGTGTGTGTGTGAATAAAAGTCATTGTGGACAATTTTCTCTGAGGGAGAAAGTTGTCATTCAGGGAGTAAGAACTTGCAAGAGAGCCAATGAGCAAAAGGCAGTGTTGGATCTTTTTTTCTAAGGGGTGTTCCTAACAGCTGCTGACAACATAAGAGAGAAATGACATGGAAGTCACCAAACCCCACGACGGGGTGTCTGGGGCTCGAGTTGTTGGAATCGCCAGAGGAGGCTCTGGATGCTCTTCTGCAATCCCAGGATGTCTGATGTGTGTCCTGTGTATGTCGACGGAATGAGAGGGGGAAGGCTGGCTGCCTCAGAGTAGCGGGGACACGGCTCAGCTTAGAAGCTGGGAGCTAATGGAGGAGACTGCCCCAAGGTGAGCTGACCGGGCCAGGGCAGGATGGGCACGGGGAGGATGGGAAGTACAGCATGACTGCCCCTGGAAACCTGCACAGACAGGGTTCCACCCTTGAGGACCCCATGGTCTCACCCTGTCTCCCTCCCGGGCCCCGGGCCTGAGCTCAGGTGGACAGACCATTGGGCATGGGATGGGTCAACCCCATACCTCTGGGCTGGAAGGCAAGGTTTGTGAGACTTAATCCTTCCACTTTGAAGCCCTCGCTGGAGAAGGTGGCCTTGATTGAGGTTTAGGCTGTGGCTTTGCCCCTGACCCAATGGTGATTTCTTGGCGGGACAACACAGCTCACTGCTGTCTGAGTGAATAAGTTTGACAGAGACTCTACAGCTGGGGTTTTGGCCCAGAGAGACATGTGGGCAGGTTGTGGCTGGGGGGCTGTCTAGCAGGGGCACTGCCATGGGGGGCATGGGGCCATGCTTGCCAGCATGAGGAAGGGGCGAGGCGTGTGGAAGGGGACATGGGAGGGCATGAACACGACCCTTCATGACTGGTTTTGCCAGCCCCCCTTCCCTCCTCTGAGCACGCAATCTCTCTCCCCGGTGCTCAGACCAACTATTGCACAATCATGTTGCTGTAAACATGTACACCACAGGCCGTGGCTTGGTACCTGCCAGTTCCAGAGGAAGTAGGTGGCAGACACTGAGGCCTAGAGTGACCAAGTACTTCTGTGCCCAGAGGAAAGGAGGTGGTTGGTCCCCTCCCCTGATTTAGTGTCCCCCTTTGGCCTTTCCCCTCAAGCCTCCTCACTAGCCAGGGAGGGAGTGGTGGCTGGCCTTGAGAGCCATAGGCCCCCTCCTACCTCCTTCTACTACATGCCCAGCCCCTGAGCAGATGCCCCCTCTCCATCACCAGCAGTACCACAATCACCACAACCCGCCAACTTCTCTCTCCAGAAATTTGGGGAGGATTGCCCCAGGCAAGAATGTAGGAGTATGTGAGCAGTTGAGGAGGAGCTGGGTGTGGTTGGCAGAGTAATGTTCCCCAAGGATGTTTTCATCTTCATTGTTGGAATTGGCTAATATGTTACTTTGCGAGGCAATGGGGTGCAAGTTTGCAGACGTGATAACCATTGCTACTCAGCTGACTTAAGGTGGGGAGACTCTCCCCGGTGTTCTCCAGGTCTTGCCGGGCAAATTGGGGCTGCCAGGGTGGCCATCGGAAGTGTACCTGCGTGATTCCAGGGTGCACCATTCGCCTGACTGCAAGGTGCTGGGTGCCCCTGCACTTGTGCAACGTGGAAGTCCTGGTAACCACCACTCATGAAGATAGAGAACATGGACAGTCCTTCTGGAACCCTCATTTGCCCCGGGCCGACCACTTTCCCCATCCCTAGGTTTCCTGGGAGAACCACTATCCTGACTTTTCCAATAAAACATACAGACTCGGATATGACAAGACAGCTTTTGAGGAAAGAAGGTTGACTTTCTGGAATAAAGCCACTTGGAAATATTGGCCTGCTACCTTGCTTATGGGTTCCCAGTGACCTGGTAAGATTGAGTAAAAAATGTCACTCCCTCTGGCAGGTACAAGGAACCTCAGTATTTTGGGGGACCTTGTAAAGAGGAATTCACCAAAAGCTGTAGGTATTGCAGGCAGAATCTGATGACAACTTCTTGGTCTGGCTTTTCTGGCCTTGAGAGGCCTTTAAAGTTCAATCTGAGATTCCTTATAAAAAGTTCCAGCAAAGCAGATTTAAATGAGCCTATAGGATCAGTTGCTATTCTTACTGCACTTATGTAAATAATTGGGCCCAATTTATTAAAACTAGACTTATCTTGTAAACCAGAGGTTCTTAATCTGGCTAGGTTTGGTAAAATTGAGGGTGATTTTAGAGAGAAAAATTATGTTTCAATAGAGACTGTAATACACATTCATGGATCTTAGATTCTGGTTCCATTAATTGTCTTTGAGGTTTTTGTTTTATATCTGTAACTTCAACTACATCCTGAATTCTTCCAGTCTCCTGAAATATCTGAAATAACAAATCTCCAAACTAACATTTTCTGGCTTTTTTCCACTATTTTCATTTGGAATCACTGAGAACTGAACCTGCCCTTTTCCCCAAAAACTGAGGCTGAAGGACTTGATGTAAACTTAAGAGAGATTCATGCCTACTGCTGTGTAAGCCACTCAGAAAAATACCTGAGTGCCTGATGACACCATTAGAGACATTCAAACTGCAAAATATGCTTTGACCCTGACTTCTAGGAATCTTGACTGGCTGCCCCCTGGGCTCTGCAACTGATTTATAATTTGCTCCAACCATTAACTTTGTTTTTTCTTTTTGTTTCTCTAGAAATATTTCTTATTAAATACCTCTTTACTTACTTATGCAGTACAGGCCTAGCTTTGCGAGCCCACCTGCATCACTGCCTTATGAAAAGACTGGTTCAACAAAATGAAACAACCTATGCCCCAATTCAGCAGGAAGTAGCTAGATTGGTTGTTGCCACAAATCCCTCAAGATTGAGAAATGAACGTAAAATGGGGGAGATTGATGCCGGCCCTGAAATCAGTTCCTCTACATTAAACCCAGCATATGTGGGGTTAAAACCAAAGCATTCTTTCCCTGCTTACTCCCTGGCTCCCTGGCTCAAGAATCCACTATCCGCCATAAAGACAAACAGCCAATGTCGCCCACCTGCAAATTTCCTTATCATCCTCCTCCCTGCAAATAGCCTCCCAAGGCCAAACACGGGCTGATGGGAAAGTTTTGACCAGCAAGGCCGCTGACTCCCCTTCCATCCACAAACAGGCACATTCCTCACAAACTTTTAAAACCTCTCGCCTCCCCTCTTTCAGGGAGATGTGATGAAATGAGACAAATTTGAGGGCTCACTCTCATCTCCCAGCTGATATCATCCGAAGTGAAAACCCTTTCCTTGCCCTAGGCCTGTCATTCCAGTTTTTATTTGACCCCTCTTGTGTGGTGAGTAAAGAACCTATATTTGTAGGCAGTAACAGGAGGGATCCAAGCTCTGGGGAGGACTGATAAGAAAAGGTAGAACTCCAGTCTTAAAGAAACTTAGAGGCAGAATGTGGAGGAAGGAACAAGACAGAAACTCAGTTATTAGAACTGGAATATGAGGTAGAGCCTGTGACAGGAAGAAAGTGGAAACCTCAAGGTTGGAAATAGAGCAGGAGCTCAGAACAGAACCCAGAGCCCAGTTAACCAGATACTAAGTTGCCTGAGCTACTTATATTTCCTCTGACTAAAAGCGGACTTGGGCCGAGAACCTAGAGTAGGACTGAGTTGCATGTGGGCTGAATGTCAAGCCTGAACTGAGGGAGCCAGGCAGATGGCCAGACAGCATTCACAACCAAAATCCTCATAGCTCCTAGCACTATTTTTTCAACAACTTCATTTTTTTTTTGCAGGCTATTTTTGTTACCTGAAATTCGCAAGCCCAAACTCCTTAGGCTTCTCATTCTTCAGGGTCCAGTTCAAAAACATCTTCTCTGGAAAGCCCTTCCTGGCTTCTCCAGGTTCCAGGAGCACTTTATACACCTCTCTATTATGACACATTACATTCTGTATTGTCCTGTCTTTCTTTACACATCTTTCTCCCTGACTAGCCTTCAAGCTTCTTGCCGAATGAGCCTTGGCATCTCCTAAGCGCATCATAGTACCCACTTAGCATAAGATTTCAATAAATATTTGATGATAAATAAATGAATGGTGACTGAGTGAACAAGTGTTTATTAAATAAAAGTCAATAAGCAGGTTAATGGATTAAAAAAAGGATGTACCAGGGGCTGGCCCCGTGGCCGAGTGGTTAAGTTCGCGTGCTCCGCTGCAGGCGGCCCAGTGTTTCGTTAGTTCGAATCCTGGGCGCGGACATGGCACTGCTCATCAGACCACGCTGAGGCAGCGTCCCACATGCCACAACTAGAAGAACCCACAACGAAGAATACACAAGTATGTACCGGGGGGGCTTTGGGGAGAAAAAGGAAAAAATAAAATCTTTAAAAAAAAAAAAAAAGGATGTACCAGAAGATTACATAAAACATGATACTCTTTTTATAAAGTTCAAAACCAATCATAACTAAGCAATATATTTCTTGAGCTTTATCTCTCTCTATAAAAGTCAGGGAATGCTAAACACAAAAATCTAGGATGGTAGTGACTTCTGGAATAGAGGCAGTGGGAAGGGATTTGGAAGGAGCTCATAAACAGATGCAAGTTATTGATGATGTTTTAGGCTTTGATAGTGTAGTAGTTTTTCTGGTGTTTATTATATCATTAAAATAAATTAAAAATACACAAAATTAAAGAAGATTATGCATGTATTAATAATGATATTGAGTTATGAACCAAAGATTATAATTAATCTGACTCTGTGCGTATGTACCTCAAAACTTAATGACTTAATAATAATAACTTATATCAATAATAGTGTCTGTAGGTCAGAGATTCAGGAGTAGCTTAGCTGTGTTGCTCTAACATGATGAAATTTGATTTTATAAATATTACCTTGGCAGAAGTATATAAAATAGAGTATTGGAAGAGAGACTGGGGACGTGGACTCAAGGTAGAAGACTACAAGACTTGTTTAAGCCTAAAGACCTTTACAAGAGCAGTAACATTGGAAATGTGTAAAGAAAAGACATGTATTTCCTTTTGTCTTTTCTCTTATTATTTTACTTTTTGAATACTAGAGAAACATCCATCTAACTTCCTCTAGCCTGGTTGGTAGTGACGATAATTATAATAATTTCTCACCAAAGGCTATCCATTTCCGTTTGAATCTTTGGCTCCATTTGTTGAAGAGGCTAAATATCAGTGTTTCTGAGAGTAGAATTCTTGATTTCCTACTGTTTAGTTTCAAAGGCAGTTCTTTAGGAGATTTAAATGAAGAAAAGTAAATATTCCAGCTAAGACTTCTGTCCTCATTGATGTTGGCCAACAATACATGCCTATTGTTTTTGACTTTGGAAGATAGCAGAGTCCAAGACTTGGCAGGACAATCCTTGTAGACTGTGAAAGCTAGGCTTTGAGCATGTAGTTTTCCAAGCTAAAGAATTTTTCCAGGTTCTTAGTAGTAACACTTATGTCCATGACCCAAAGCTTTAAATACATCTTTGCTAATATCGGTCCAATTTAATATCAAAATATTGCAATTATATTTCTCAAATTGGATTACAGAATAGTCTTATTCCATTGCATGCATAATTCTTCTTAAGCCTCCAGCTGGGTGGGATTCAGGATTTGAACAATAATTTTGAGAGGGCATTGAGATCAATAAATAAGTACACCAAAGATAATGGTGGGGGTTCAAATACTATTACTTCATTGTGACTTTTGAGTTTCCTTCTAATCATAATTAAAACCTTTTGTCTTTGCATTCATGAGAATAACACTCCTTTCAGTATGTACCACAAATAGGACTTGCTGAGTTAAATGACCTATTTGCAGCACCTTTGTTTCTTTTTTTTTTTAATTTTTATTTTTTTCGGATGTACATCATATTTCGAATTCTGTGTACATTACATCATGTTCACAGCCTGAACAAACATATAATTGAATAATGGTTTTCTAGCAACAAAGGAAGAGAAACCACAGTAATCATACAAAATATTAGGTGGACACATGAGCCACAGTCATAACTGTGGATTTTTAAAACTGTGCTGCTTAAACTTTTTGTCTGTTAGAGCCAATGATAAAAGTACAAAAAGTGACTTCAGAAAATTCCTAAGCCTTTAGTGCATAATAATTCCAACATAAACTCTGATCAGTTCTGTTTTACCTTTATTGGATGAATAATCTTTTTTTTTAGGGCTTTAAACTTGTTAATTTCCAATAACTATTTTAGTTTTGCTTTTGTGTGGTTTTTTAGAGGGTAGTGTTAGGGACCGGCAGAGCAGAAAAATACAAGTGCTTCAGACTTTTGGAGTACGAGATAACTAAGCCTTTCATTTGTCCCAGTGTTTTAACTTACTCTCAATACCCCACATAGCATTACTAGTCCCCACATTTTATTACCATCCTTTAAGAGGATTTTGATAATGAGGAACCTCTAACCATTTCTGAGTAAAACTGAAAAGTAAACAAGCTTATCTATGGCGACTTCTGTTAATGACTCACTTTCCAACTCCCAGAAACATACGCTTACAATGCTTTCCCTATTTTCTCTGGATCTTCCACTGTGAGGTTCAGTTTAACAGACATCTATCATTTTTTTCTTCATCTCTTACTTTTTATAACTGCATGTATCATTTTCCATGTGATCCGGTTGGTCCTATCAATTATGTGGCCCTACTGCCCCACCATTTATCTCAGGCTGACCAGAGTATGTTATTCTCGTGGATGTAGTGATTGGACCAGATGTGAGCTCACAACCTAAGAAAGGCCAATTAGAGTCTTTAGTGGGGGAAAGATCGATATAAATACAATGGAAGACTTGTGATCTATTTCTATATATTAGAGTTTTAAACCTTTCACTACTGCCTCATAAAAAGAATCCATGAGGTAACAATAAGGCCTATCAAGGGGAAGGAGGTATCCCTTGATCTTTGGCCAAAAATTCTAAAACATAAACTCATCTAGGCGTGCCTATGGGAGCACTGTCTTAGATATGAAGAGGTACTTAATCTATTTCTTCTTTTCAAAATTCCTTCTGATTCTTCCTTTGGCTATGTTATATTAATTCTCTTTGGCCAGGTGCTGAAGAAGAGATGATGTTTTGAGTCCCAGTCTCTATCCCTTACAATTTAGTTGATGAAACCAAAAAGATAGACATGAAGTAGCTAAGTATCAATGCCTGACAGTGACTGATTAAATGCTAAAGTGAATAGGTCATACAATAAATACTGGCAGAGTTCAGACAAAGGATTACAATGTAGGCTGAAGTAAAGGTTGAAGGCTTCATCAAATTCCTGGGGTTTTAGAACTGAAAAGACCTTAGAGGTCTAGCTTTCTCCTTTCACCCAAAGGAGGTGGAGCATGGTGAAAGAAGGAAGAAGAGAAAAATCATTACCAGAAGAGAGGGCTAAACTGATCAAAAAATTGGATTTGAAACTGAGAGAGCATGCATAGGGAAAGTAAGTCTAGCAATTTAGAGGAGCAGACAGAGAGGAAATGCTTGAGAAATGAAGGGTAGATTTCGAATGGTAAGCTAAACAGCTGATATAGAACAGCTTGTACTCATTTTAGAATGAAGGTGGGAATGAGGTAGGTGTAAGGGCTGTAAACATTGAAATCTTTTTTGTTCATACTGACAAAATCCCAAGTGCCTATGGTCTTAGTCCTACAGCTTTCTAATATTCTATTGTTGATAAGATATGGGAAGATGTTCAATCAAGAATGAGTTTTCTGATAATTGGTAATCTGACTTATTCCTTGTCCAGATCCAACTTTGGAGTTAGCATGTGAAATGAAAAAGGACCATGAGTCTGGAAGGAAGAATGAGGAAGTTATTTTAATGACAGAAATATATTCAGATGAAAAGAAAAGTTAATAAAAGAGTTCAATTAGTGAGGTAATTAATAAACTCATTTCTTCTCATGAATTAGGTTGCTATTCTAACCATTCTTTTTTTAAACTGTGGTAAAAAACAAAAACACGTAACAGGGCCAGCCCCAGTGGCTTAGTGATTAAGTTGAGCATACTCTGCTGCAGCAGCCCAGGTACAGCTCCTGGGCATGGACCTACACTGCTCTGTTAGCAGCCATGCTGTGCCGGAGGCCCACATACTAAAAAACAGAGGAAAATTGTCATGGATGTTAGCTCAAGGTGAATCTTCCTCAGAAAAAAACCATAAAAACAAAAGAAAACCCCTACATAAATTTTATGTCTTAACAATTTTCAAGTGTACAGTACAGTATCATTAACTATATGCACATTGTAGTGCAACAGATCTCTAGAACTTTGTCATCTTGCATGACTGAAACTCTAATCGCATTGAAAACAACTTATTTCTCCCTCTCCAGACCCTGAGAGCCGCCATTCTACTTGCTTTTCTGTGAGTTTGATTTCTTTAGATACCTAATATAAGTTGAAGCATGCAGTATTTGCCTTTTTGTGATTGACATTTCACTTAGCATAACGTCGTCAAGTTTTATTGATGTAGCATATGACAGTATTTCTTTTTAAAGGCTGAATAAATTTCATTGTATGTATACACCACATTTTCTTCATCCATTCATCCAATGTTGGACATTGAGGTTGCTTCTACATCTTGGCTACTGTGAATGCAAAAAAAGCAGGTATACGAATATTTTTTTGAGATCCTGTTTTCAATTCTCTTGGATATGTATCCAGAAGTGGGATTGCTGGATCACATGGTAGTACTACCTTAAGTTTTTTGAGAAACCTCCATTCTGTTGTCCATAGCAGCTGAACCATTTTACAATACCACTGACAGTGCAAAAGGGTTCTAATTTATTCACATCCTCTCAAACACTTGTTATTTACTGTTTTATTTTTTTATAGTGGCCAGCCTAAAGGGCATGAGATATCTAATTGCAGTTTTGATTTGCATTTCCATAATTATAATTGATGTTCAGCATCTTTTCATATGCTTGTTGGCTATATGTATATTTTCTTTGGAGAAATGTCTATTTAAGTCCTCTGCCCTTTTAAAAAATGGTTTTTCTTGTTATTGAATTGTAGAAGTTCTTTATATATTCCAGATGTTAACTCCTTATCTTATATATGGTTTGCAAATATTTTCTCCCATTCAGTAAGTTGCCTTTTTACCCTGCTGATTGTTTCCTTTACTGCACAGTTTTTAAGTTTGATATAGTCTCATTGTCTATTTTTGCTTGCTTGTGCTTTTGATGTCATATTCAAGAAATCTTTGCCCATTCCAATGTCATGAAGATTTTTCTTTATGTTTTCAATGAGGAGTTTTATATTTTCAGGACTTTGTGTAGGACTTTAATTCATTTTGAGTTAATTTTTGTATATGATGCATGGTAAGGGTCCATCTTCATTCTTTGAGTGTGGATATCCAGTTTTCCCAACACTATTTGTTGAAAAGATTATCCTTTTCCCATTTATAGTCTTGACACCCTTTTGAAGATCACTTGACCATATATGTAAGGGTTTATTTCTGGGCTCTCCATTCTGTTCCATTGGTCTGTATGCCTGTCTTTATGCCAGTACCATACTGTTTTGATTGCTGCAGCTTTTTAATATGTTTTGAAATCAGAAAGTGTGAGGGCTCCAGCTTTGTTCTTCTTTCTCAAAATTGTTTTGGCTGAGTTCCTTTGAAATTCCATGTGAATTTTAGGAATATTTAAAATTTATATTTCTGAAAAAATGCCATTGGGATTTTGATAAAGATTGCATTGAATTTGTAGATTGCTTTGACTACTGTGGACATTTTAACAGTATTAAGTGTTCTGATCCATGAACATGGATGTCTTTCCGTTTATCTCTGTCACCTTCAATTGCTTTAGCAGTGTTGTATAGTTTTCAGTGTACAAGTCTTTCACCTTCTTGATTATGTTTATTCCTAGGTATTTTATTTTTTTATACTAGTGTAAATGGGATTCTCCTCTGAATTTTCTTTTTGATTATTCATCATTAATGTATAGAAATTCAACTGATTTTTGAGTGTTAATTTTATATCCTACAACGTTGCTGAATTTGTTTATTAGTTCTAGTTGTTATTTTTGTGAGTGGAATCTGGGTTTTTTTTTTACATATAAGATCATGTAATCTGTGCACAGAGATAATTTTACTTCTTCCTTACTGTATTTTAACCATTTTACCCTTCCTCACATTTTAGGCTTTTTTTTAATTGTCCTAAGCCAAGCCTTGGTTTTTTCACATCTGAATTTTTAAAACTTCCTCTTGGCTGAGATGTTATACTGTAGAATTTCATCCTGTCCCGTCAAACCTGCACACTCCTACCTAAAGATACTCAAATGCTATCATGTGGGCAGTTGGCAAATGAAAGCGTCTATATCATTGAAAGAGTGATGCAAATAACTAGTTGCCAAAGATTTGTAAAAATGCATTCCTGACCAATGTTAATTTCTTAGTTTTGATAACTATACCACGGTTATGTGAAATGCCAATATTAGGGCAAGCTGAGTGAAGATATTTTAGCAACTCTTCTGAAAATTTATTTTTTATTAAAATAAAAAGCTAAAGATTATCAAATTATAGCCAGAAGAAAGAACATTTTGGGGTAGATGTTGGAGTAAAATAGAGAGCAAGCCTGATATCATGGTTCTGCACCAATTTTGTTGGATGCTATTGTTATGAGAGTTTCCTCAGCCCTCACAACATGTAGGTAAAAATGTTGCCACATTAAAACCTTAAAGTTTCATGGCTCATTCCCCATATTTGCTGGTGAAGATCCTCCTTTGTATGTTTACTGGCATTTCTAGAAATCCCATGTAATACTGGGAAATAATATAGTGCGCTGGTTATAGAAAAGGGCTCTTGAATGAACAGATTGTGTTGGAAGCCTAGCTTCCTGTCCACTAGCTATGTGACTTCAGGCAGGTTACTTAATATCTATGCCTCATGGCCTCAACTGTAAAATGGAGATTTTATAGCTTTATAGGCTTTCAGGTTTATAGATTTTACACATTTATTGTTAGGATCAAATATGTTGATATATAAAATTATTAAAACAGGGTCTTATTTTTCGATTTTGATGCTGTCATTCTACTGTGCATGGCATCTTTTGCCATTATTCTGCTGTTCTTATTTCTGCCACAGCATTTGCAGTTGTTACTCTAGGGTGCTATGCCAAAGTTTTGGTCTACTCTGGTCCTCTGCTGGGAAAAAGATATTTCTTTCTGGTGGCCCTCCTAAGCTAGAATGGTGTACAGTAAGATGATGGTTAGATGCTGTTTGAACCTTCTCCTTCTCTTCAGTAAAATCAATTCCTTTCTGTTTGTACCCACAAGAATTCTACATGAATCTGCATTGAGGTGTTTACGGGTCTCTTTTACTAAACTATAAGCTCTTAGAGAGTTGAGACCAGGACTAACTCATATCTCTGTCTCTAGGACCTAGTATTGTGCTTGAAACAGTAGATGAGTAAAAAAATGCTGAAGTTCTGAGATCTTAGAAGGAAACCAGAATAGGAATCACATTGTGTTATAACACAGTTGTGTCAGTAGCTTTCTCCAGTGCAACTTATCCTTGCTAAACTTGGCTCTAGGCACACAAGAAGAACTCTGTCCATGTTTATTAAATAAGTTTAAAGCACCATGGATGCCAAACTATGGCTGTACATTGGTGGTTCTGGGAGAGCAGTCTAGCCAGAAGGAGTTCTGGCCTAGGAACCAGATGGATCTATGTCTCAATTTCTATTTATCCACTGACCTGCTGTATGGCTTTGGGGAAATCATCTCAACTCTCATTGCCTCGAATTGCCTTGTAGACTACTCATCTGTAAAAGGATGTAACCATACTTGCTCTGCAAGCCTCACTGGGCTGCTGTAAAGCCCAGATGAGACTGTGTGTGTAAAAGTTCTTTTTTTGTTTTTTGAGGAAGATTAGCCCTGAGCTAACTACTGCCAGGCCTTCTCTTTTTTTGCTGAGGAAGCCTGACCCTGAGCTAACATCCGTGCCCGTCTTCCTCTACTTTATATGTGGGACACCCACCACAGCATGGCATGCCAAGTGGTGCCATGTCCGCACCCGGGATCAGAACCGGCAAACCCTGGGCCGCTGAGAAGCGGAACGTGCAAACTTAACCGCTGCACCACTGGGCCAGCCCGTAAAAGTTCTTGATAAGCTGTAATGTGCTGTGTGCAAAGAATGGTAGGACTGCAGAGTTGTGTATGGAGAGCTGAGGGAGAATGGCTCTCTCTCCCTTGAGTTACAGTTATCTGAGGGGAGGAAGTATCCCAAAGCAGTCTTGTTTGTGCCACAGCAGATTAAAGAGGGCTGTTTTGGAGTATTTTAGTTTGTGTTTTTATGAACCCTCTCTTTCAGGTCTTACTCATAGCCTCTTCTTTCCATAATACCCAGCAGGCTTAGCCCAGGTTAGAGTCTGGTAATAGCCAGAATCTCTATTCTCCTACAATGATGCGAGGCCTTGTTACTGGGACAAGAATGGCATCGCTAGACCCTTTTTCTCTTAGGATGAATTATTTTTGTGATAACTCTTGGACCCCTTAAATATTGGTATTTTTCTGTTCACCACAGATTTTGTTAGTAATGCCTTAATCCTAGCAGCTTTATTTCCTTATCATAAGGTCTTCAACCTTCATGCAAATAGATTTCTGTTGGGCCAGTCCCACTAGTTTCCAAGATGTGGCCAACTGTGCCTGAAAACCCAAGACACAGCCCAGGCAAATATAGCCTGTGTTGAGAGAACCACTTGAAAGCAGTAATTATCATTGAAAGATTATAAACAATAAAACATGAAAACCAATTGTAAAGCAGTATTCGACTTGCAAATTAACAGATGCCTCACCTTCATATTATCTCTTTAGGTTTTTAAGGAAAGGAATAATTTGATGTTTAAGCTATAAATAGTAAATTAAATATATTTGTTAAAGATTTCTTTAGTTTTCTTATTAGTTCTACTATCTTTAGGGCAAATATTATTTCAATGTTTATACATAATAAAACCTAATAACACTTCAACTATGAAAACAAGTATTTTTTTCCCCATCAGAAAAATAAGTATACACAGTAAATCTATTTCTCCAAACAGTGCATCAGAACTAATCAAGCTATGTAAAGGCATCCTCTTGGAAAGTTTCTCTAGGGTTGGGAATTCACCCTTTCATTCTACAGAAGCAACTAAGAGACAGTTTGAAATGATATTCTAGGGCTTAATGTGTCTGCTATCTCAGGTGTTCATCTCAAATGAGTAGTAAGTAAAGGCCTTACTCGCTCCTCCAAATGTTTGATCTTTCTGGAAAGTGTATGAGCCCAACACGTCTGTGCTTTTTCAGCTATTAAGGATAAATTTTGGCCATTCAAGTAGCCACGTAGGATACTACTATATTTTGCTTAGAAAAGTTTTAAGACTTTAAAGCATGGTTCTATGACGTAGAACAACTTTAGGAACCCACAACAGCTTTCCACTAGCTCCTATAGCAAATCCAAATGGCATTCAAAATGCTCCTTCATCTGACCCTGTCCTCTGTCTCCATATTATTACAAACTATTTTTTAATGAACAGCTTAGTATTTTCCTCCTTGGTCAGGAGAATCGTCTAATTATCCTTCCTTCCAAAATATTCACTTGTGCCTGACTTCATTCTTTTCTCATAAGTAGAATGTACCTCCAATTTCCATACAATTATTCATATATTTTTCAATCTTTCAGGTCCAGTTTCATTCCTTTCTCTTCACTGAAGAACTGCAGCCTGTGCACGTCTCCTCTCATTCGCCCCTGTTACACTCACTGCCTGAACTACCTCTAAGTAACTCATCATACACTGATATTCTAATTACTTGTACTTCACAACAAACATATAGTAGATCCAAATATAATGTAGTAAAAAAATTGTCTCTTTTTACCTTAGGGAGCACATGTACACATTTACTTATACTAGAATGAAAGATCCTTGAAGTTGGATTTGATGTTTCTTCGTTGTCTTTCTTACCATCAAGCACAGGTTAAGTCACATTATTATTTTTTGGTATATATTTTTATGATTGATAGACAAATTATTATGACCTTTGCTATTCTGCAAGTCTAAATCCTACTCAATTGTCAAGGTTCCATATTAAGCAGAAACTCAGCTAAGATTTTTGTCTCTCTTGAGGACTTACATAACACTTCTAATTTCCTTATGTTGTTTTTTATATCTCTATCTTTTTGAAAAGTTATTTTTTATGTCTTACCTTCCTTCCTATGCTATAACCTTCTTGAGAGCAGAGCCTCTGTTTATTCCCTTTTCTAAACCACATGATATAGTCTAACATGTGCATAGGTAAGTTCCGATACATATTGGTTGGTCAAATGAAGATTTTAGTGAGTCTGGCTTCTGGCAGATGACCGTATTTTGCTCTTTCATGTCCCTGTACTACTTTAAGTAGTAAAATGCATTGGAAAAATTGGACAGTGTACAGAGCCAAAGGATCTGGATTTTCATCAATCTCTGCTACAAATTAACTTCATAATCTTTAGACAGCTTTGCTTCTTGAAGCTGTAGGTTCGTTATCTCTGAAACAGAGAGATTAGATTTCTAATTTCTACAAACTTAAACTCTAACATTCTAGGATTTTAAATATCAGGCTTTGAATTATAGCTCCACTATTTCCTAAATGTATGACCTTGGGTAAAGTTATTTAACTTCTCTGAGTATCAGTATCGTTTGAAAAATAAGATTAACATACCTTATAAATAATCATTGTAACAATTGGTGATGAAATATGTAATGTGCCTAATAGTGTCTCAACACATAGCAGATGCTCATTAAATGAAAGTGAATAATAATAACAATAAGAAGAGGACTGACAAGAAAAAGAGAAAAGTAGTAAGGCTCTAGGCAGAGCAAGAAATTCAAATTTCTAGAGTGCTTGTGATGTTAATGAAGGGCAATTTTAAGCATCTCCTGTGCCCTTTTTATGATGTGCCATTTTCTCCTTTACAGTTATTTTTTTTTTTTAAAGATTTTATTTTTTCTTTTTCTCCCCAAACCCCCCTGGTACATAGTTGTATATTCTTCGTTGTGGGTCCTTCCAGTTGTGGCATGCGGGACGCCACCTCAGCGTGGCTTGATGAGCAGTGCCATGTCCGCGCCCAGGATTCGAACCAACGAAACACTGGGCCGCCAGCAGCGGAGTGCGCGAACTTAACCACTCTGCCACGGGGCCAGCCCCTACAGTTATTTTTTTAACAGCTTTATTGCGATATAATTCACATACCATTCAATTCATTCAAAGTGTACAATTCCGAATTTTTAGTAGAATGAAAAAATTGTGCACTGATCCTCACAGTCAATTTTAGAACATGTGCATCACCATACACAAAAAAACCTTATTCTCATTAGCAATTATTAACCACCCCCCCCCCGCCCCCACCATTGCTTGTCATCCTATCCCTTCCTCCTCTGGGCAACCATAGGCAACCACTAATCTACTTTTTACATATTTGATTCACCTATTCTGGACATATATATATAAATGTAATCATATGACATGTTACCTTTTGTTGTTATCTTCTTTCACTTGCATAATGTTTTCAAGATTCATCCATGTTGTAGCATTTCTGAATAATCCATTCATATTTTTGGCTGAATAATATTTCATTGTATACACATACCAGATTATCCAATCATCAGCTGATTGAAATTCAGGTTGTTTCCACTTCTTGACTATTATGAGTAATGCTGCAAGGAACAATTGTGTCCAAATTTTTATGCAGACATGTCTTTGTATGACATATTTGCTTTTTTGACTATATCCATTCTAGTGGATGTGAAGTAGTATCTCATTGTTATTTGGATTTGCATTTCCCTAATGACATTGAGCATATTTTCATGTGCTTGTGGGCCATTTATACAGCTTCTTTAGACAAATGTCTATTCAGATGTTTTACCCATTCTTTAGTTGGGTTATATATCTTTTTATTATTGAGTTTTATATATATTGTAGATATATGTACCATAACAGATATATGATTTACAAATATTTTCTTGATTCTATGGATTGTTTTTCATTTTCTTAATGGTATGGTTTGCAACACAAAAGTTTATAATTTTTATGAAGTCCAATTTATTTATTTTTTCACTTGTTTTTGGTGACATATCAAAGAAGAATTTTGACTAACTCAAGGTCACAAAGTTTGACTCCAGTGTTTTCTTCTAAGAGTTTTTTAGTTGTTGCTGTTACATTTAGGTCTGTGATCCATTTTGAGTTAATTTTCCTTATGTCATAAAGTAGGAATCTAACTACATTGAGTGCAGATTTCCAGTTGTCCTGGCACCATACATAGAAGACTCTTCTTTCCCCATCAAATTGTGTTGGTATTCTTTCAAAAATCAAATGACTATAAATATAAGATATTATTTCTGGATTTGCAATCCTATCCTAACCATTTACATGTCTATCCTTATAACAGTAACACATGGTCTTGATTACTGTAGGCTTGTATTAGTTTTTGAAATCAGGAATTATGAGTTCTCCAATTATATTCTTGTTTTTTAACATTATTTTGGCTGTCCTGGGTCCCTTATATTTCCATACAAATTGTACGATCAGCTTGTCAATTTTTGTAAAAAAGTCACCTGGGAGTTGATGGGGATTTCCTTGAACCTGGAGATCAATTTGAAGAGTGTTGCCATGTTAATAATATTAAGTCCTCTGATACATGAACATGAGATATCTTCCCATATATAAGTCTTCAATTTCCTTCACCAATATTTTGCTATTTTCAGTGTAGAAGTCTTGTACTTCTTTTGTTAAATTTATTCTTAAATGTTTTGTACTTTTTGATAATAATATAGGTAAACATTTTTTCTTAATTGTTTTTTAATTGTCCATTGCTAGTGTATAGAAATATAATCAATTTTTATATATTGAAACTATATCCTGCAACATTGCTGAATTTGTTTCTTAGTTTCTAATAGATTTTTTATTGGATTACTTTGATTTTCTCTATATAAAATCTTCAAAAAGATACAGCTTTAATTTTTCCTTACAAATCTGGATTCTTTTTATTTACTAATTGCCCTTGCTAGAACTGCCATTTTAATGTTGAATAGAAGTGACAGAGTGTAAATCTTTGTCTTCTTCCTTGTCTTAGGGGGAAACTATGCAATCTTTCACCAATAATATCAGGTAGCTGTGAGTATGTTGTGAATGGGCCTTTTCAGGTTAAGACAGTTCCTTTCTCTTCCTAATTTGATGAGTGTTTTCATTGTGAAAGTGTGTTGGATTTTGTCAAGTGCTTTTTAGGTATCTAGTGAAATAATCATAATGTTTTGTCCTTTATAAACATGGTATATTACACTGATTCATTTTCATATATTTAGGAATCAACTCTTTATTCCTGGGATAAATCCAGCTCATCATGGCATATGATTCATTTTACATATTGCTAGATTCAGTTTGCTGTTATTTTTCTGAGAATTTTCACATTTATATTCACATGGGATATTGATTCACAGTTTTCTTTTCTTGTAATATCTTTTACGGTGATGGTAATAAGGCAATACCTGCCACATAGAATGAGTTGAGAAGCGTTTTCTCCTCATCTAATTTTTGGAAGAGTTTGTGAAGAATTGGTATTAATTCTTTTAACCTTTACTAGAAATCACCAATAAAGCCATCTGGGCCTGTGCTTTCCTTTTCTGGGAATTTTTTAAATTTCTGATTGAATGTTTTTGCTTGTAATAGATCTATATAAATTTTCTATTTCTTCTTGAGTCAGTTTTGGTAATATTTCTACTTCTAGTAATTTGTCTATTTCATTTAAGTTATGTAATTTTTTGGAATACAGTTGTTCATACTATCCCTTATAATCATTTACATTTATACCAGTAGTGATGCTCCCTTTTTCATTCTCGTTTTTATTGAGTTTTCTGTTTCTCTTGTTCAATCTAGTCAGAAATTTATCCATTTTTTCATCATTTAAAAATCAATATTTAGTTTCATTGACTTTTACTTTTTTCTATCCTCTATTTTTTTTTATCTTTTGTGCTAATTTTATTTTTTTCTTTCTTCTGCTTGCATGGGTTAATTGCTTTTGTTTTCATAATTTCATCAGATGAAGATTCCTTTGTTGATTTACAATCTTCCTACATTTGTAATGTGGGTGTTTATACCTATAAATTTATCTCTATGCACAGTTTACTTTGCATCCTATAAGTTTGGTATGCTGTGTTCAATTTTATTAATCTCAAAATGTCTTCTAATTTTCCTTGTCATTTTTTCTTTGACCCTTTGGTTATTTAGGAGTGTATTGATTAAAATTTGTGAATTTTTCTAGTTTCTTTTTGTCATTATTTTCTTATTCTGTTATATTGTGATTGGAAAAATACTTTGTAAAATTTAAATCCTTTTAAATTTCATGAAGCTTGTTTTATGACCTAGTGTATGGTCTATCCCAAAGAATATTCCATATGTCCCCAAGAAGAATATATATTCTGCCCTTGTTGCTTCCAGTGTTCTATAGATGTCTGTTGGGTCTAGCTGGTTTACAGTGTTGTTCAAGTCTTCTATTATCCTGTTGATTTTCTGTCTATAGTCCTTTCCATTATATATATAGGCAATTTCTATTTAAATCAGTTAAGAGAAGAAAGGAGGAGAGATATGTAATTATATTGTCTTTTGTAATTATCTACATAATTACACTTACTGAAGCTCTTTGTTTTTTTCTTTGGACTCAAAGTACTGTCCAGTCTCACTTGCATTCAGCCTGAAGGACTTCCTTTAGTATTTCTTGTAAACCAGGTCTTCTAGCAATGTGTTCTCACAGCTTTTGTTTATCTGAGAATGTCTTTATTTCACCTTTATTTTCTTTCTTTATTTGCTGAATATACGATTAATTGTTGATAGTTTTTCCAGGACTTAGAATATGTCATTCCTACTATCTTTTGGCCTGAATTATTTCTGCTGTTAATCTCATTGGGATTTCCTTGTATATGATTAATCATTTTTCTCTTACTATTTTCAATATTTTCTTTGTTCTTAGATTTCAAAACTTTGATTATGATGTGCCTGGGTGTGGTTCTCTTTCAGTGAGTGTAGATTACTGCTTTGTAAATTAAATTTGGGATGTTTTCAGCTATTGTTTCTTTGAATATTTTTTCAGTCCTGTCCTCTCTCCTCTCTTCTTTTAGTGCTCCCATTGTGCATATATTGGTGCAGTTAATGATGTTTCATATTCATCTGAAGCATTATTCATTTCTTATCACTTTTTAATATCTATTCTTAGTTTGATGATTCTTTTTTCTGCCAACTGAAATCTACTATTGAACCCCTTTAGTGAATTTCTTTTCCATTTTGTACTTTCAAATCCAAATTTCCCATTTTTTTCTTTCTTTAAAATTATTTCTATTTCTTTGTTGATGTTCTTTATGTGATAGGACATTGCCATAATAAATTTATTTACTTCCTTACTTCTGATTTCCTTGGGTTTTTAAAAATATTAATAATAACTTCTTTGAAGTCTTTGTCTGCTATGTCCAATATCTGGATTCCTTCATGGACATTTGTATTGCCTGCTTTTGTTCCTGTGTATACATCACATTTTCATGCTTCTTTGTATGTCTCATAATTGTTGAAAACTTGACATATTAGATAATATATTGTGTTAACTCTGCATACTGAACCTCTGTGGTGGTGGTTGTTTACTTGTTATTTTATTTTATTTTTTTTAGTGTATCGCTTAACTAATTCTGTAAAGTCTACTTGCACAAGAGTGTACAGTCTCTAATGTCCATGCTCAGAATTCTACACCTCATTATTTTTCAGTCTTATAGCTAGGAGTAGTTCCTGGGAGACATAAGTCACTTTCTAGTCAATGTTTGTGCTTAACTATCTTTTTCCATTTAGAGTTTTACCCTTTAGCATAGTATGTGTGTGTGTGGCTTAAAAAGAACAACAAACAAACACATAGCAACAGAGATTGGATTGGTGGTTACTATAGGGCAACAGGGGAGGGGGGAAGGCAAAAGGAAGAATTAGGCTCACATATGTGGTGTTGGACTATAATTAGTTTTTGGGTGGTGAACATGATGTAATCTACACAGAATTTGAAATGTATTACGATGTACATCTGAAAGCTATATAACGTTATCATCTAATTTGAGTGCAATAAAAAGCAAAAATTTTAAAAAAGAGTTTACATTTTTGGTCCTATGTTCAGGGAGTTTACATTTTTGGTCCTATGTTCAGCCAGGGATAGTTTGAAGGTTTCCCCCATTGTTGCTCCTGAGAGAGTTCAGACTTGGGAATGTATAGAGCCTTTCAGACTGTCAGGGACAACTGAAATTTTGTTTTTTAGGCTGGATTCCTGGTAGTGGCCCCTGGGTCAGGGTAGCTTATTATTAAATTAGTCCTTGGTTAGATGTTGTTTTTAATTACCTTGTACTAGTGAAGCTTATGTCTTATATTGATGGGTCTGTGTGTGGCTTGAGGAATGTTTTCAATCTTGCCCCATGTCCTGCTCTGATTGTTCCTGAATGAGTGCAGTCTAGCACCTGTACACTGCTTTTCCATCCTCCATGAGTGACAGTGATATCAGGAATCTTTTTGTGGCTCTTTCCTAGTTCTACTACATTTCTATTGGCTCTGCCATTGTGTTTCTATTCTGGAGCTCCAGCGTCCTCTCAAATGCTCTCCACTAAAATTTCAATTTTTTTTAACAATATCCTCGGGAATGGAGTTCTATAATATCTTTTAAAAATTAAGTCAGTCCTCTAAGGAAGAGTTGCAGAGCTGTTTATCTTTATGGCCAAATTTTCCCCCTGGGTATAAACCCTGAATCAATGTACTGGAGCTGGAGACAGGGCCTGCTTTTCTCAGAGTGAAAACCCTCTATGTATGAGTGATTGATTAGGGTGAGTAGTAACTCCAGATCTTCTTAGTTTACCCTCCTGGAATGAAAATTCAACCTCACAAGTAAGTTTGGGAGGGGGTGATTGGAATCCCAGTATTATCAAACTGCTTTGCATCTAGAAGGGTTTTCAATCTACCAGGGGAGCCTCGGTGGGGGAAGGAAGTCATGTCCTTTTGTTCATGCCTGCCTGTAATAGAGCTTTTGAAACACAGGGCTGGGGGTATTGAGAAATGCTGATGTCAGCCTGCCCCTCCCCAGGTGAATTTGTAGTCCCAGACTGAGACCTGGGGATAAAGGGAGACCTTATCTTTTTTTTTATTGCCCCCGCTTGGATTAGAGTGTACGGGGTAGAGCTTCCTTAACATGGAAGAGGGGTGAGAAGCAAGGGAGCAGGTCATGGCTTAAATGCCAGAGACTCTTGCTCTTCCTACTGAAATTTAATGGATTTTCTTGAATGAATGTTTCTCCATTTGCTCTATGCTCTTAGGACAATTTCCAGGGGTTTTAAACAATGTTTTCTTAAAACATAATTTTGAAGAGTTAAGTTGTTTTGCTGGGGAGGGAATCTGCAAAGCTCCTTACTCCACTATTCCCACCTCCTACACATACTTATAAGTAAAAAATGTGATTTTTTTATTCTAAATTTTTCTTTAAAAACTCAAAAGTGCGACCATTGGTGACTTTTCATGAACATAGAGCATATATTTAAAAGACCTGTGTAATAATAAAAACACAGCAAATATATGCATCTTCATCTGTGTAGGATAACTGAAATGATGCATCTTTCAAATTATATCCCCTGACAGTCCATAAAACATATTAAACTAAATGTGAAAAAGTCAACTTGATCAATTGTAGATTCTCATAGTACAATGAAACTCACTTATAAGTAGGCATGATGGAGAGTGGAAACTACAAAAGACAAATCAGAAATTTAATCACAGTCGTGCTGCAGGTAATGACATTTTGGTCAACGACAGACCGCATATACAACAGTGGTTCCCTTAAGATCAGTACCATATAGCCTAGGTGTGTAGTAGGCTATACTACCTATGTTTGTGTAAGTACATTCTATGGTGTTCGCACAATGACAAAATTGCTTAACAATGCATTTCTCAGAATGTGTGCCCAGCATTAAATGATGCATGACTGTATTTTTCTACATGTTTTCTCTGAAATCCCAAACAATTCTACATGATAATGCACAGACTATAATCAGAGACATATTCAAAATTGCCATCCACTAAAATCATTCACTTCTTTTAATAGACAATACTAGTTTTACAGATATAAATATGACAGGCCCCAGTTCTGAAAGACTTACAGCTTTGCCTAAAGCAAATATGTCATTTGAAAAAATTTAATTGCAAACTTTTTTTCCATTGGTCTCTGCTTGGATTTATACCTTTATCTTCTTTGCTGACCCCAATCTGAGTTGTCTCGTCTGGGACTAGCTTTATTTTGGACAAGTTAAATGCTGATTCCTTCCATAACTTCTGGGAAGGATTCTTCTCTGCTTTTCCCCAACCCACCCCAAAATGTGTTTCTTGTCTCAATGCCTGCAATTTTATGATTAGCAAGTATTTTCTCAAGGATCTGGTTAAAATGAAAAATACTTCATGAAAGAGGTAACATTCAACTTTCCTTATCCTGATATAAATAAGTGTAACAGTTGCCTTTCAGTTTAATTAAATAAACATGTTCTGAATACTTACTACATTTCAAGTATTGTTCCAGGTGTTGTAACAGATACAAAAGGAACAAGACACATTTTTGCCTTTCTTAATTTTATATGGGTAGGCAGTGAAACATGGACTAGCATAATTACAGTCACATAGTTACGTAGTAATCTATTCCCTTAACGATGGGGACATATTCTGAGAAATGTATCATTAGGCAATTTTGTCATTGTGTGAACATCATAGTGTGTACTCACACAAACCTAGATGGTATAGCCTACTATACACCTAAGCTATATGATACTAATCTCATGGAACCACCATTGTTTATGCAGTCCATCATTGACTGAAATGTTGTTATGCAGCATATGACTGTATATTGTAAAAACAGGTGATAAAAGTGCTGCCAGCAAAATCTATGGCAGGACAAAAGAGAAAAACTTTATTTATGATTGGAGGATTCAGGGAGCTTTGAAAAGTTGACATTTGAGATGAATCTTAAAGAATATAAAAATTTTTATAAGTTTATAAAAGAAGGTACAACTTCCCATGTGGGTGAAAGAGGAACAAAGGAAAAGTAGGGGTGTGGGGACCAGGAAAACAGGAAAGATAGGAAAGAAGAAGATGCATTTGTAGAATGGTGAATAATCCAGTGTGATTAAAGCATGTGGTGCAGGGATAAATTGTGGAGGTCCATGGACTATAGCGAAAAAAAATAGGTTGTATTAAATCAATGGAGGGGCTAGAATGACGAGTTAAGTCCCTTGGACTTTAATCTGAAGGTCTTCGTATTTAATCTGAAGTAGGTACTGAGAGGTTTTGAGTAAGGCAATAATGTGGTCAGAGCTATGCCTTAAGAGGTCTTATGTGGTAGCAATGTATAGGATACTAATATCCAACATTTATTCAATGCCTACTATTTGCCAAGAACTGTGCTAGGGTATTTACATTAACTATTTCATTAAGCCTTCACCAAATAATAACATTAATAAATAATAATATTAATTGTGTTGTGAGTGCTATTCTTATTCCTATTTTATAATGAAGTAACTAAGACTCAGAGGGGTTAAGCACCTAGTCCAAGGATTGAATAACTAGTTAAGTGAATGATTGACCTAGGTTCCAAAACAGGAAGTCTGAAACCACAGCCTCAATGCTCTTAATTATTATATTGTAGGGATGGGGGTAATTGACTGATGCAGAGTGAACAGTTAGGTATATCTTTTCATCCTTGCAATTACTCAAAGGCTACTCTAACCAGAGACATCAAGTACATACATTTTCATACGGATAAAGGAGGAAATAGAGATTCAGAGTCCAGTTGTTACAGGCTCTTAATACCAGCCCTGATATTGGTTCCCCTACAGTGAACTCAGCATATATGGGGTTAAAACTAAAAGCACACATTCCCAGTTCCCTGCTTCTTTAGTTACACTCATATGTAAATGTTTGTTACTTTAACCTCTGACTCCCAGAGCTTTACAGCCAAATAGAAGTTACAAATTGTTAAAGCCAAGATGGCCTCAAGCTGAGCTCCCACTAAAGTTGCGGCTAATCACAGGACCTTAAAGTCCTTTTACAGAAAAACTAATGTCCAGAGAATATCAAGAAACTGAAGCTTCCCAGAGTTTACCATCTACTATGGAGATAAACAGCCAAGGACATACATCTGTGGTATTCTTTGTCTCCCCGCCTTGGAAGCAGTCCCAAACACAGGCCGAAGGGAAAATGCTGACCAAGAAGGCCACAGCCCCCCTCCCCTACCTAAAACCCAAAATAAAAACCCCTACTTGTTTCTTAATGGGGAGCTAGCAATTCTTAAGGCACCAGCCATTGTTTTGCTCTGTCTGCCTGGAAAAGAAAGTAAACCCTTTCCTTTCCAATCAAGACTCTGTTCTCATTATTTGGATAGGCACAAAGTTCAGAGACCGACCTTTCAGTAACATAGTCTTCTGCCATGAGATGATGACAGGACCAATGGAAATCTGAACAGATGTGGAACAAAGAGGATGTGGTACATCTAGAGGTATGAGACACTGATATGAGTTAAGGTGCTAAAGTCAAATGTCAAAATTCATGCGAATTCAGGATGTCTCTCCTTTATCCCAGTTTTCTAGTGAAATGAAGTTAAAGAATGTGTATGTGATTGGGAATGAAGGCTGTCTTGTTATTCTACTGCCAATACACTACTTGCCACCATTCTTGAGAAGGTAAAAACTGCTCTGAGACTCCTTCATCCTTCTACTCATTCTTCCTCTTTCCCTTTGCTCTCCCCACTATCCATGACTAAGAACACATTGGGGAAGGCAGCAAGTTTCAGTGTATCATATTTGTCACCTTTTTCCTTGCTCCAAACTGGATTTCACATAGTGTATCTATCAGTGGTCCGAAAGCTTGAATCTAACTCTCTCATCTTCCTTCTGCTTTCTCTGACTTTTTCAACCCCTGTGGAGTGCACATCTGTTGCTTTTGTCTATCAGAGTCTCTTCTTGTAACAGCATGCTCTTCTCCTTTAGGGAAGTGCTCTATTTTCTTACCAGACATGGCATTCTGATGGGAGCTTCCAATTACAATTTCCTGCTCTCTGCCTCCAGAGGTGAACACATGACCCAGGCCTTGGAAATTAGAGTGCTCCATTCCCTTGGCAGCAGAGATTAGTTCAGTAATGGGCAAGAAAATATACTGATCCAAATGAAGACCATAGATGTCTTTCTTTGGGACATTTACATTCTGAAATAAGAAGAAAGCTTTCTTTCCTTCTCTATTTTTAAGATTAAAGTAGTATGCAGGGCCAGGACATATTATCTGCCACAGGGAGAAAATCTGACTGTAGTAGGGGAGAAAAAAACCAAGCAGTGGTGTCAGTGAGTCTGTGTACATATGTGTGCACATGTGTGTGGGGGAGAAAGAAAGAGAATCTTCATAATGAATTCCAGTCTCTGAGGTACCTACACCAGCTTTGATTCTTTCTATTTTTCATTGAATTCTTTGTGGTATCCCACTACTTCCAAATAGTATTCTTCAAAAATTACCTGTCTTACTTTTTCCAGAAACTAATTTGAATTCAGTTTCACTCTCTTGGAACTAAAAGATTCTCAAAGTAACAAATAATCCCATAGAATGTATTAGGTTCCAAGTGATAAGTGCCCAGTCTTGCTTAAGAGTATAGACCTTGAAGCCAAACTGCTTGCGTTTCAATTTGTGCTCTGAAATTTACTAGACATGTAAGTGCTCTAACCTCCTTAAGGCTTGATTTTCTCATTGGCAAAATGGGGATAATGATTATTCCTACCTCAAATGCTGATGAGTATTAAATATATCAGTATTTATAAAGCACTGATAATGGTGCCCAGTCCATGATAAGTGCTTTATATGTGTTTGTTAATAACAAACATTTTTCCCCAAATTAATTTGACTATGCTTTGCTCCCTTGTGTGTTACAGATGTAAATGTCCAAATTAACCCCCATTCTGAACAGCTAGGCCACTGAAAACATGCTAAGTTTAGGAGAGACATAAAGCAACATACTGTGAACTAGTCATCATTAGGACAAATACCCTTTTATTTTATCCTTTTTTCTGTGAACTCCTTTCATCCAATAAGTAGAGAAAATCTGGATGAAAGATAGTGGGCCTGGTTTTATGGCTAAGGCCTAGGAAATGAATGTGGTTGTTGGACTTTCAGCAAGGTCTGTGCCCTCCAGGGGTGATAATGAAAATATTTACATACTGGAACAACACTGCATTAACCAATCAAAATGGATAGCAGCCATAGTGCCAGAGCATAGTTCTCAAGGCCCAGGATAGTGCCTGATGTTAACTTTTAATTATCATGTCCTGAGGGTATCTAGAAGTCTCAGAGAATGGTGGATGCATTTTGGAGGTGTTGTAGCTGAGGAATGTGCCTACTTACCAATAAGTCCAGAAATGTTTCAATGTTTTAACAATATGCTCAGTTTTAATAGTGTACATAGCTGGATATCAACCCTTGGAGCCTAGGAAGAAGGGATAGTTGAAGTCAAGCTTGAAACATGCTAATAACAGCTACCATTTATTTATTCTTCTCCGGTATTTGCCAGGGTATCTTCAAGGTGCTATAAATGTGGTATTGATACTGGCCCTGATATCACTTCCCCCACATTAAACCCAGCATATGTGGGGTTAAAACCAAAACACTCATTCCCTGATTAATCCCTGGCTTCCTGGCTCCAGAATTCACTGTCCTCCATGGAGACAGACACAGCCAAGGACAAGCACCTGGATTCATTATCTCCTCCCCACAAAGAGATACAGGCTGGTGGGAAAGCTGCTGGCCAGCAAGGTCACAGGCTCCCCCCTCTCTGCAAGTAGTCTCAAGGCCAAACACAGGCTGCTGGGAAATGTCTGACCAACAAGGCCATATGCTCCCCCTCCCCTACCTAAAACCCCAAATAAAAACCCTCACTTTTAGCTTTTCTGGGAGTTTGGGATTTCACCGTTAGCTTCCCCCTCTCCTTTTCAGCACTGTGCAATAATAAAATTCTTACTTTTTTCCACTACACCTGGTGTCAGAGATTGGCTTCCTGCGCAACTGGTGAGTGAACTTGCTTCAGGTTTGATATCAGTATCTCTATTTCTCAAAGCATGTTTCCATTAGTGGCATACCATGGCAGTGATTCTGAGCTATATCCTAAACACAAGGAGCAAGGGAATGGGTATATAAGCTTCTTTAATGAGAGGAGAGTGTTGAAGGACGTTTGTCAAACTCACCCAGATGATGATGACATAACCTTTTCACCTCCTGCCCTCTACTAAAAATGGTGCACCCCTCTTGTTGAAAAAGCTGTTAATGAATGACTTTGGCAACCAACTGGACTTCCCTGTGAGACATTATGCCTTTTCCTCCTGTGATGGTTAATTTTATGTGCCAACTTGGCTGGGCCATGGAGCACACACAGTTGGTCAAACATTTTTCTGGATGTTTCTGTGAGGGTGTTATTGGAGGATACTTATATTTAAATTGGTGGACTTTGGGTAAAGCAGATTACTCTCCATAATATGAATTGACCTCATCCAATTAGTTGAAAGCCTGAATAGAACAAAATGCTGACCTCCCATGAGCAATAGTGTATTCTCCAGTAGACTGCCTTTGGACTTCACCTGCAACATTACCTCTTCTTGGTTCTATACCAGATTGCCTGTTGACTTAAACTCTAGCTGTTTCCTGAATCTCCAGCCTGCTGGCCATTCCCATCAGATATTGGACTTGCCAAGCCACTCACAGTTGTGTGAGCCAATTCCCTAAATTTCTCTCTGTATATATATATACCCTATTATTTCCGTTTCTTCAGAGAACCTTGACATAATCCAGATTTTTATACCAAGTCTTTCAGAGAAAAAGAATCCTAAGGATGACTTTTCTGAATTGGTTATGGGGTTTCTGAATTTGGATCTCTTATCTGATTAGATTTAAAGATACTGATGACTCTATTTCCAGTAGTGAACAAAGTGCTGATAGTCCAGGGCATAATGTGGCAATAGAAATATGTAAGATGTTAAATAATTTTTTCCATATCTGCTAAGATAATAATATGATATTTCTCTTTTATTCTATTTGTATGGTAAATTACAATAAATAATTTTGTAATTTAAACAAATCTTGCATTTGTGGAACAACCTGTCTTGGTCATGATGTTTTATATATACTGTTAGATACAAAGTACTAAAATTTTGCTAAGAACGTTTTGCATCTCTGTTTGCAAGTAATATTGGTCTATGGTTTCCTTTATTATAATGTCTTTGTCTAGTTTTGGTATCAGAGTAAGGTTTGCCTCATAGAAGGAATTGGAAAGTATTTCCTCCTCTTCAATATTCTGGAAGTGATTGAGTGGAGTTGACACTATTTCTCCTTAAATATTTGAAACAATTTGCAAGTAAAGCTACCCAATCATTTTATGTATAGGAAGATTTGTAACTGCACATTAAATTCCAGTAATAGATATAGCGCTATTCAAGTCATATATTTCTTCTTGTGTGAGATTTAGTAGTATGTACCTTTCAAGGAATTTTTCCATTTCATCCAAGTTGTCAAATTTATTGGCATAATGTAGTTCATAATTTTGCTTCATTTTCATTTTTATATTTGTAGAATTCATAATGATATCAACTGTCTTATTCCTGATATTGGTAATTTGTTTCTTTTCAGTTGCTGACTAATCTGGCTAGTGGTTTATCAATGTTATTGATCCTCTCAAAGAATCAGCTTCTAGTTTCATTGATTTTTTCTATTCTTCTTGTTTTGAATTTCATTGATTTATCCTCTGATATTTATTGTTTCATTCATTTTGAATATTCAGTTTCATTTCCTCTTCTTTTTCTAGTTTCTCATAGAGTAAACAGAGAGAATTGATTTTACTACTCTAATATAGATGTTTTGTACTACAAAGATAAGAAGTCTACTTCCTGTAAGCAGTATATACTTGGGTCTTGTTCTTTAAATTGAATCTGACAATTTCTGCTTTTTAATCACAGTGTTTAGACCATTTACATTCAAAGTGATTATTGATATGTTTTTGTTTAAATATACATTTTTTCTATTTATTTTTTATTTGCCATATCTGTTCCTTCTATTTCCTCTTTTTCTGCCTTCTTGTGGATTGAGTGTTTTTCTATGATTTCATTTATTTCCTTTTGCTAGTTGATTGGCTATAATTCCTTCTTATATTATTTTAGTTATTGTTTTAGTTATTGTATTTAGTTATGGTTTAGTTATTATTTAGTTATTGTTTAGTACTTTAAAGATCTTGCTTCACTATCCTCTTGGTTGCATTTTTTTCTGACAAGAAATCTACTTTTACCTTTATCTTTGTTCCTTTATACACATGTGATATTTTTCTTCTCTGTTTTATTTTTTTTCTTTATCAATGATTTTTTTTTTTAAAGATTTTATTTTTTCCTTTTTCTCCCCAAAGCCCCCCGGTACATAGTTGTGTATTCTTCGTTGTGGGTTCCTCTAGTTGTGGCATGTGGGACGCTGCCTCAGCGTGGTCTGACGAGCAGTGCCATGTCCGCGCCCAGGATTCGAACCGACGAAACACTGGGCCGCCTGCAGCGGAGTGCGCGAACTTAACCACTCGGCCACGGGGCCAGCCCCTCTTTATCAATGATTTTAAGCAATTTTATTATAACATGATTTGCTGTAGTTTTCTTCATGGTTCTTGTGTTGGAATTTATTGGTATTTTGGATGTGGTTTATAGGTGTCATCAAATTGAAAAACATCAATAATATTACTTCAAATATTTTTTCTATTCCTATCGCTTCTCCTCTCCTCTGGGGACTCCCATAACACATCTTCTGGCTGCTTAAAGGTATCTCACAGTTAAATGATGTTGATTTTTTGTCAGTTTTTTATCTCTATGTATTTCATCTTGAGTGGTTTCTATTGTTCCATCTTCAAATTCACTTATCTTTTCTTCTTCAGTGTCAAATCTGTCTTTAATGCTACCTAGTGTAATTTCTTTTATCTCAGACATTGCAATTTTGTATCTGTAGAAGTTTGATTTGGTTCATTTTTGTATCTCACATATCTCTACTTGACATGTCTAATTTTCTCCTAGCATTTTGAACATGTGGAATAAGGTTATAATAACTGTTAACAGCCTTGTCTATGAATTCTATAGTTTATGCTATTTCTGTGTAAGTTATGATTCATTGGTTTTTCTCCTGAATATAATCTGTATACTTATTTTCATGTTTGGTAATTTTTGGTTGGATGTTAGTAATTGTGATTTTTATCTTGTTTTGTGTGGTGGATATTTTTATAGTCCCATAAATATTGTTGAATTTTCTTCTAGGACATGGTTAAGTTACTTGGAATCTTTTTGGATCTTTCAGATTTAACTTTTAAGCTATATTAGAAATATATTGGAAAGTACTAGAGTGGTATTTAGGCTAGGATTTTTTTTCACTACTCAGACAAAACCTTTTATAAAAATGTTCTAATTGATACCCTGTGAATGGTGAGGTTTTCTATTTCCTTTTTGGAATGTAAACTATTCCTAGCTCTGTGTGAGCTATTCACACTGTTCTTTATAATTCTTTTGAACACTTTTCTCCCTGCCTTCAGGTTGTTTCCTCATACAAATGCAATGACCAGTACTCAGTTAAATACTCAATGGGAACCCTCAGAAGAGCTCTAGTCTTTTTGTGCTGTGTAGATTTCTGCTCTCCAGTGCTCTGCCTTGTGAATTTTATCCATCTTGGCTTCTCCAAACTTTCATCTCTGTCTCCTCAACTTAGATTGATCAAAAAGCTCTGCTTCTAATTTGCTCCATTAACCATTCTCTAGAAACTGTCATCAGGCAGTAAACTGGGGCAATTTTAGTACTTGACTTATTTGTTTCCTGTAACTCAGAGATCACTCCCTTGCCTTACCTGATATCCAATGCCTTGAGAGACATTGTTTCATACGTCTTGTCTGGTTGTCCAGTTGTTCTAGGAAGGTGAGTAAATCAGTTCCTAGTCCCTCATCTTGAGTGGAAGCAGAAGTCCAGAAAATGATTTTTAAACCTACATTTTCCACTATATACTCATTATGGAAAATATAAGGAGCTGTCTTGTATACATTCTAGTAATGAGCATTCATGGATCTCATTACTTTTAAAAGAGTCTGAGCCTTATAAATGTTTTTACCATTTTTGGGGGAAAGTGAATTTCACTTGCTAGATGGAAATTCTAGAATCATCATCCCTCTTTTTGAAGAATAAGAGCCTAATGGTTATTCCTTATTTTAGACATTTTAATAGTGTGAAGACTATTTTGAAATTTTATAATTAATACTATTATTCTCCATTTATCTGCCATTTGTAGGAAACTGTATTTTTCAGGTAACCATATCTTAGTTGCTTTTATATCCACATTTTCACATTATACATTTTGGAGAGAAAAATCTTTCCCTCTCCTCTTTAGTAGAGTTCTCTCAACTTGTTCCAAACTTTTTTGATTGATAATGATTATCATTATGAGATTCAGTAATAATAATGCTTGAAATTAATATAATTAATAATAATAATTTTGAGTGCTCATTATGTGCTAGGTACTCTTCTATTCTAAACACTTCACACAACTATGAAGTAATATTATTATCCCCATTTCACAAATGAGGAAGACAATACACAAATGGAATTATAGTTTTCCACAAATGGAAAATATACTTTTCCAAAGTCCGTTTAGCTAGTAAATGGTGGTACCATGATTTGAATCCAGGCAATGTGACCCTAGTGTCCACATTCTTAACTGCTGTAATATTCTACCTTACAGGGAAACTCTCAAGGGCTATTGAAGAATTCAAGCTTATTTTCCACTTAGTAAATAACACAGACTGATATGTTCGCTCAGTACTTATAGCTACTTTTAATTAGTTTTCCTGTACCATCTCTTTTTTCTTATAACTTTAAATTTTGATATAATTTCAAATTTATAGACAAGTTTCATAAACAGTACCTAGACTTGTCTATTGATATATGTTGTCCCACTTGCATTTGTGTGTGTGTGTCCACACCATATTTCTAAAGTTACTGATTTACCTTTGTAATTAATGAATAATTTCTGGGGAAATTCTTGGAGACTATATGATGTTCTCTTCCTCACCAAACTTTCACTCAGTACTTCCAGTATCCACTGATGATTCTTACCTGAATCAAGTATTATTATGTTGATTTCCAAATTATGATTGTCTAACTCCATCAATTCTAGATTTACTAGCATTTCAGTGTAAACTATTTATTTAGTTACTTACCTATTTACTTATTTATTTTTAAAATTATACCAGTGCAACTATGAAATCATAGCTTATTCATTGGATTATGATCCTTTACTATCACTAATTATTTTGATGCTGATATTTCTTCATATTTGGTCATCAAAGGCACCTTCCAGCTGACACCTGGGTCTTTCTGACATCATTCCATCACTTTTTTTTTTTATCATTTCCTTGCTTTCTCTCACAATAAAATCTTGCAGCCCCATATTCCTTCCCTGTATCAGCTCTGTTTTCAGCAACTTATTCAAAGAGAGCTAATTTCTTTTATTTGGGTAATCATATTTAGAAACCAAGATATTGGTTGTAGGTATCCTCATTTCTACTTAGAGGGAGGGAATTATTTTATCCCTAGCCCCCTCAGCCCTGTAACCTATCTTATAGTAAACAGTTACATATCCCTGCCGTTAAGAGCTCATCAATGAGTAAAATTGCCATTTTAGTGAATGGATGTTGTAATTTTTTTTTATTGCTAGGAAAGATTTGTCCTGAGGTAACATCTGTTGCCAATCTTCCTCTCTCTGTCTTATTTTTCATCTCCAAAGTCCCAGTACAAAGCTGTATATTCTAGTTGTAAGTCCTTCTAGTTCTGTGTGAGCTGCCACCACAACATGGCTACTGACAGACAAGTGGTGTGGTTTCACACCCACAAACCGACCTCAGGCTGCCAAAGAAGAGCACACTGAACTTTAACCACTAGGTCATCAGGACTGGCTTAGGATGTTGTAATTTTTATATTGGTTATTCTGAAATTCGCAATTCTGTGAATAACAATAATGGCACTTATATAATATGGTCATTTGCATCAAATGTGCTAAGGGATATAAAAACGTACCATAAATTGTAAAATGCTGTATAAATATAAAGTATAATAATTTATATTTCTATCAAAACAGTAACCACACCTTTCAGTCCTATAACACTTGTCCTTATTGCTTGAACAGTCTGTCTGCCCTGTCACCTAGCTTATGCTCTCAACATTCCTCTTCCTTGTAATAATGAAATTTACTATCCTCCTCTCTGATCCACAAGCAAAGTTGCTACTGCCTCAATTAAATGATTTTTTACCTATTTTTTAGGATCCTAATTAAAAATTCTATAAGAAGATTTCTCTGATTAATGAAGGCATGCTGCATATAATACCAACCTGCCCATTCTCTCATGCTTTTATATTGTTATTGGCCATCTTTAATAAAGAACAGGAAGGAGGTAGGGGTTCATTGCTTCTGGTTTTCCAAATAGTTGAGTTGAATGGAGAATGCTGAAGGAACCTTGGCCAGAACATAAAATTTCTCTCAACTCTAGGCTTGAGTATAAGCTGATGAGATGTTTTACTATGAATTTCTGACTGGAGCTTAGTTTTACTCTCATGAAGCGTCAAATTAGTAAACAGAAACTTCAATAAATTGGAGTTGGCAAGCCAAAAGGCAGGGCTCTCATGCCCTATGTTAATAGCAAAACCCAACAGGAGGAAGAAAGATTTCCTCTTCTTGACTGGCAAGAAGCTCAGCCAATGAGAGTCTGTCTAAACTCAACCAATGAAAAGCTATTACACGTTGAAGCCTCAATTTCTCCAAGGGACTCTATTTACAATTACCACCCCAACTCCCTCTTCCCTCTATAAAATAATTTCTCATCCCTTGCTGCTGGGGGACTTGCATGCAGCTCACCATGGTTGCAGACCCTGAATTGCAATTCTTTGCTGATCTCAAATAAACTTAATTTTTGCTGGAGAAATAACTGGCTATTTGTTTAAGGCTGAAATCTTGGTAACCCATGTGGGGATTCAGAGAAGATCCCTGATGATTCCTAGACTTTTGAGCAAACAGATACAGTACCCACAAAAGAGTCCATTGAGCTCCCTCCTTTTTTTGCCGACCCTGAAGTTTGAAAGTATGTCTTTCTCCTGGATCTGAGCTTCCATTCTCTTTGCATCTGAGGCTTTCCTTGCTTTACTTGAGATCTATTTTAAGGCTTTGTCCTTTTCTGGTTGAGTTGTTTGTCTGTGAGTACTAGGGTGGCATTTCCACCTGACTTTTTGAATCAGGCTATTTCTTTGAGCTACACTAGCCTTTAGTCCAATTCTTTTTGGAACTGAACTATTTCCATACTTGGAATTGGTTAGCCTTCAGTCCAACTTTCAGACGACTGTTCTTTGGAATTGTGCTGGTCCAGTCTTCAGCCTGACTCCCTCAGGAGCAGGCTCTTCCTTGGAGCTATGGTGATCAATCTACGATTTGATTCCCTTCAGAGCTGGACTGTTCTTTGGCACTATCTTGATCGTTGGAATTGTGTTGATTTTACATTCAGTCCATCTTAATGAGACCAGACTGTTCTATTGGGGCTGGCTGGTAGTAATCCTGCAGGCTGTTTGAGATCTTCAAGCTGTTTAAGTTACAAGCTGTTTGAGAATTATTCCTTTACTCAAGGGGAAAAAAACCTCTAAAAAGTGGGATGGCAATTATCTAAATATTTTGAGAATGCCTCCTCCACAGGGACCCTGAATGATTTTGTGTTTAAAAATCACAGTCATTCCTCATGTACATTTCTAACTAAATTAACAAATTTAACCAAGGATTATTTAGAATATCAATAGCCATTATGGGGAACTTTTGAGCTCCTCAAATTTACTTTTCTTAAAACTGAGTTGGACAACCATAGCTCTGTAATTTCCAAAACTGAATGGAACAACTATTTTGACTGGTATATTGAAGCTTCCAAATGTTATGAGGAATCTAAACTTATATCTTTGAAAAATAAAATTTTAAGATTAAATGAGGCAAACAAATGATTAAAGAAAGATAAAATGGCTTTGTAAGCCTCATGTTCCTCTCCTCTGATGCTGTCTTGTTCCACTTTCCTGGCTTCTTTGTCAGGCTCCACTTCCGCTGCCTATTCTGCTCTCCAGGCTCCTTGTGCTCAGGCTCCACCTCAAGCACTATCTTCCTCCTTCTTTTTTACCCTGCCTACACTTCTTTATATGCTCAGTTTCCCCATACTAACACTCATGTTGAACTTCTCCCTTTCCCTGAACCACTCCCCACTCCTTCTTTTTTTGAACCTATCAAAACTTATCCCTTTAAAATTAAGCCCTCTGAGGATCAAAAGGCTAAACTCTTAATTTCTTATATTCCCTGGACTAGAGCTGAACTCTGAGCCATAGTCAAAGATTTTCTCAAAGTAACCAAAGATTCTTACAGGTTTGCTGAGGAATTTAATATAGTCATTCAATCTTATCAACCTGATTACTCTGTTTTATATCAGCTAGGTCATATGCTTGCCGGTGAAGGCCAGGGCCAACACTGCATGAAGACTGCCAATTGGGAAAATCCTGAAAGGTCTCTAGAATTACAACCAGGACACCAACCCACTAACCTTGTGTTGTGTGATCAGGCTTAGGCAATCACTAGACAACTTTATTAGGCAATTCCTAGGGCTTTCCCAATGCCTGTTGATTTAAACGCAATTCAGTCTTGTGGAGAAAAACCTAGTGAACCTGTCCATGATTATCACAATCAACTTCAGATTGTTTTGACAAAAATTTGGTCATCCTTCAGATGTTGATTCCACCTGAGTATATTTTAACTTTATGTTTACTAATGGGCTGAACCAGGACCTTTCCCTTCTAGTAAAAAGGACTAGAATGAAAATGTGAAACTGTCCACACCAGATTTAGTTAATCTAGCAAACCAACTCTCTCACACTCTAGATGAGTCACCTAAAAGAAAGACCACTAGAATTCTTAATCTTCAACTCATACAAATGAAGATCTCTAAATGAAAACAAACTTCTACTAGTGTCTGTTGTTATTTCAAACATCCAGAACATTGGAAAAGAGATTCTTATGAATTTAAGTGGTTCATCCCTCTCACTAGCCTTCCCAATGTCCTCCGAACACTTAATAATGGGGCTCAGAGGAACTACAGGGGCTCTTCCCAATCCTCTCTCTTAGCTAACTTGAAGAAATCCTTCTCTTTTACCTGCTGCTTTAAGGATTATTAAGATCCTGGGGCATTCTAAACTTGACTCTCTGGAAGCTAAAGAAAATTACCTTGCTCATATTTCTACAAGAAATGCGTCCCTTAAAAGAACTAACAACAGCAAAGCCTCTGTCATGGTCCAAAGGGATAGTTCTCCAAATGATGACTTAGAAAAACTTACTATAGAAGCCTAACAATTGGCCTCAGAAAAGGAAAAACAAGATCGAAAATTCAATAATTATTGGTTAAATAAAAAAAGAGAAAGCTCTGGTTCAGACCTAATAACAACCCAGTCCTACCGGGGACTCTAAAATTCCCACTTCTAATTACTGTACATACACTAAACCATTTGTCTAATGACAAAATGATAGCACTAATGAATCAATATTGGGGGGAAATATTAACAATGCTGCAAAAAGTGCATACCTCACTTGTCCCATTGTCCAAAATACAATTCAGGGAAGCCTGTTTGTAGTGCTCCCAGACACTTTAAACTGACTAATGGATCATTCGAGGTTTGGCAAATGGATTTCGTACAACTTTCCTCATCTTATGGACATAAATACGTTTTAGCCATGGTTTGCGTGTTTTCTCACTGGACTGAAGCCTTTCCTTGCAGATAGGCTACTGTTTCTTTTGTGGCTAAAGTCCTTTTGGAAAGGGTTATCCCTAACTGGGGAGCTCCTCTCAAGCTTCATAGTGATTAAAGAGCCCATTTTAGTGGTCAGGTACTTTGAAAATTATGTACTGTTTGGCCAGTTTTACAGTACTTTCACTGTGCTTACCACCCTCAATTCTCTGGTTTAGTCAAACACACTAACATTATTAAGACTCAATTGGCAAAATTTGTAGAGACTCTCTATATACTTTGGCCAAAAGCATTACTGTGGGATCTTGTAAATCTCAGATTCACCCCCTTTAGAATTCATAAACTCTCACCCTTTGAGATAGTCACAGGATGCCCAATGCGCTTGGCTCTTGCTTCTTTTGACCCATAGCTAATAAAAAGAGATACAATTCAACATTGCAAATGCTTAATTGCTTCTATTAAGAATAACTGTGTTTTGATAGAGCAATCTTTTCAGTGTGCTCCAGGAAGATGAAGCATCACTCCTTGCAATCTGGAGATTTTTCCTATTGGAAAAGACACCTCCAGAAGGATTCTCTTCAACCTCACTTGAAAGGCCCCTATCAAGTACTGCTAACTAACCCTTGTGCCACACAACTGCAGGGAATAAGCTCTTGGATTCAAATGACACACCTAAAGAATTTGCCAAACCCTGACTAGAACTTCACATCATTTGGTGACTTGACATTGAAGATTTCTCCAAAATGAAGCAGGTGACATTTTATGAGACAGCTTTCCCAAGATGTCCAGAGAAGGCCTGTTGGAAATTAGTCTGCCAAAACTTTGATGATAACATAACACTTCAGATGATCTCCGATGCCTGTGATCTTGATAACATAGAAACTTTAAAAAAGAAAAATGCCTGAGAATTCTCCCTTCTACTCCTCCTTATTGCTCAAATGTGGCTCAATAGGTTTCCAATCTGTGCATTTTCCTTCTGACACTACACTGAAGAAAAGTTCTTTCTGTCATTGATGAACAGAAAGCTGCTGAAAATAGAAAAATCTGACTCTTGATCAGTGATGCTTTCAAAGAAAAATCTTGATTGAAAGGGAAAATGTCAAATTAATGCACAGAAACCTCATTAAACTGGAGTTGACAGGCCAAAAGCAGGAGCTCTCATGCCCCACGTCAATAGCAGAGCCCAACAGGAAGAAGAAAGACTTCCTCTTCTTGACTGGCAAGAAGCTCAGCTAATGAGACACTGTCACAACTCAATCAATTACATGCCACTACACATCAAACTCTCAATTCCTCTAATGGACTCTCTGTTTACAATTGCCCTCCCAACTTCTTATTCCTCTATATAAAGAATTTCTTCTCCCTTACTGCTGGGGGACTTACACATGGCTTGCCGTGGTTGCAGAGCTGAATTGTAATTCTTTGCTGATCCCAAAGAAATCCATTTTTTGCTGGAGAAATAACTGGCTGTCTATTGATTTAAGGTTAACAGAAGAAACAAAGCTTCATGACTTTAGTCATCTGGGGAATTATTAAAAGCCTACCTTGAATCTTTAATAGTTGAGATAATAAGCCTCTTGACCTATATTGATTTATTTGTCTTGGTGGACTTTTAAAATATATTTAATCATTCTCAATACTTTGTATCTGTTCTAATTTAATCTAATTTATCTATGAAGGCTTTATGTGTCTTGTAGGAAAACACCCAAACTAAGCAACCCCCGGACATAGCCAACTCCAGCAAGCTGGAGTATCAGCAAGGAGGATTCCATCAAAACAGCAATCTGGTCCTGGTAAGCTCTCTTTATTCCTGTTTCTCCTGAGACTTCTTGCCTCGGCACAGATAATAGGCAGCTGGGTGGCTCCAGCAAGGTTCATTCTGCCACAAAATTCCCTGCTTCAAAAGTACTTTCTGTCTCTTCTAGAGAGGAGGATCCCCCCATAACAATTTGCTCAAATCAAAGCACACTTACTTGCAGAGGGCTTGGCTGAAGACTCCCTTATCTCGCCTAAGAGAACCAGGATGCCTGGCTTGGGAGAGTCTTTTCATCCTCTCAGAGAACATTAGGGGCCAGCTGCATGAGATAAACAAAGTAGACAAAAATGTCTCCAAAAAGACTGAAAATTAAACAGTAATAGGAGCCACAGCTCAAAAAAGTAGGCCAAGATTTAAGTGCTAAACCTAATATAATGATTGCTAAACTAAAACTTTTAAATAAGACATATAATCTCTTAACAGACAAAATGTGCAGGATACAATTGAAAACCACCCACCATACCAAGAACAACAAAAAAACCCATGACTTGCATGAGAAAAAATAATCAACTGATATCAACACTGAGGTAAATCAGATGTTGGAATTATATAATAAGAATTTTAAAGGAGCTATCATAAAAATGCCTCAATAAAACCTTTCAAATTGTCTTGACACAAATGAAAAAAATAGAAAATCACAACAAATCTTAATAATTTATTAAAAAGAAAACTAAAATAGCAATTATAGAACTCAAACATTCACTAAGATAAATAAAAATACTTGCTGGATAGGCTAAATAATAGATTGGAAATGTAAAAAGAAGAATCAGTTAACTCGAAGATATATAAATAGAATTTATTGAATTTAAGAAACAGAAAGGCAATAGACTAAAAACTATGAATGGAGATTGAGAGACATGTGGGGCAATAACAAAAGATAAAAAAATGCTAGGAGAAATAGGCTAAAATAGGATAAATAGGCTAAAAAATACCAAAATTTGGTGAAAGATAAAAACCAACAGATTCAAGAAGCTGAGTGAATCTCAAATAGGATAAATTCAAAGAAATCCACATAAAGACACAGTATATTTAATTAAACTCCTGAAAATTAAACACATGCAAGAAATCTTGAAAGCAGCCAGAGATAAACAACATATCTATAGGGAAACACTACTCCAAATAATAATATGTTTGTCTTCTGTAGCAATGGAGGCCAAAAGCAAGTGATACAATGATTTTCAAGTGCTGAAAGAAAAGAAGGTCAACCAAGATTTCTTTATCTGGCGAACGGTCCTTCAGGGATAATGGGGAAAGAAAAACATCCTCAAATGAAAGAAAACTAAAAAAATTTGTTGCTATCAGAGCTACCACAAAAGAATGGGTAAAGTAGTTCTTAAAGCAGAAAGGAATTGACCAATGATTGAATTTTGGAGCTCCAGGAAGGAAGAACAATGGAAAGAACATAAAATAAAAGTATAAACAAAAGATCATTTTTATCCTCATGAGTTTCTAGATTACATGTGATAAATGAAACGAAAACTAGAATGCCACCTTATTTCAAGGCAATGAGATTTAAAAGTGGAGAGAGTGAAGGGATCTAAATGGAAATAAATTTTCACATTTCTTGCAGTGAAAACATTCACACCAGTAGACTGTGATATGTCACATACATATATTGTAATATTCATAGGAGCCACTAAGACAATTATATGAAAGTATACACTCAAAATAAGCAAGGTGGACAGCTAAAAATGTTTAAATGACCCATAGGAAAGCAAGAAAAGAGGAATAAATGAATGAGAAACAAAGGAAATTAGCAAGAAACAAATAATAAAATGGGAGACTTAAACACTAATATATCAATAATTACCTTAGATATAAATGTTATAAATGATCCAATTAAAAGGCAGAGATCAGGGGAGTAACATTAACAAAATGGTGGACTAGGAAGATCCAGGCTATTCTTCTTCCATGTAAAGATTAAAAACAAAAGAAGAAACTGGGTAAAGTTACTTTATAGCAGCTCTGGAAAACAGTCAAAGGTCCACAATAATCAAGTAAATAACCAATTAAAAAAGTGATGTTTGAAATGGTATGAATTTCATGCATTTTTACTCACCCTTGTCCCAACCCCTCCTTGACATGGAGTACTCTTGCTCTGGAGGAGGTGGCAGGTCAGTTTCTAATTTCCTCTGTTGAACTGGAAGGAACACAACAGACCTTATTTGCAACGTTATAAACTGTGGGAGCTGAGAAAATGACTAATCTCTATTTTGCCTAACTTGGATCTAAGGCATGAGGGAAAAGTGATGCAACTCAGATCTCAGGTAAGGAGAACTACCTGATGCTGCCAGGAAATCGGCAAGGAGACTAAAACCTGCAGATCCTGGGGAAAACCATTATGAGTGAAGACACACAACAGACCACATAAAGCTCCAGGTAAAAGCTGAGGTGAGATTCTTTAGTAAATTGAGACACTCAAAAGCAGTCATGTATATGAAGGAATAGAAAAAGCCACACACAGACCCAGGCAATTTTCTTGCTTAGAAAAAACAAGGGAAGGCCTTAAGCCTTCATTATGGGTTAATCCTAAAGCTCATAGCATGTCTTGCTAAGAAGATTACTTCCCCGGCACTGAGTCAGTCTGTAAAGACTGAGAAAGGTGGCTGTGTTTCCAAATGCCCAATTTTCAAAAAGAAAAAATCATCAAGTGTACAAATAAAATAAAAGCATGGAAAAAGACATTACATGCAAATAGTAACCAAAATATAGCTGAGGTGACTATACAAATATCAGACAAAATAGGCTTTAAGTCAAAACTTTTGCAAGAGACAAAGAAGGATACTAAATATTGATAAACAGGTCAGTTCACCAAGGAGACATCATAACTATAAACATACATGCACCATACATCAGAGTTCCAACAGGTGTGAAGCACATCTTGACAGAATAGAAGGGAGAAAAAGACAGCTCTATAAAAATCACCGGAGAATGTAATATCCCACTTTCAATAATGTATAAAACAACCAGACAGAAAGCGCATAAGAAAATAGAAGACTTGACTAATACTACAAACCAATTGACCCTGACAGACACATACTGAACACTCCACCAAACAACAGCAAAACACATATTTTTCTCAGGTTCCAGATGGAACTTTGTCCAGGATAGACCATATGTTAGGACACAAAACTAGTCTTAATTCATTATAAAATGTTAAAATCATATGAAGTATCTTTTTCTTACACAATGGAGTAAAACTAGAAATTGAAAAAGGAGGAAACTAGAAAATTCACAAATATAAATAAATTTAAAAAAACACACTCTTAAACAACCCAATATATCAAATAATAAATCATAGGAGAAATTATAAAAACACCTTGAGATAAATGAAAATAAAAATACAACATACTAAATCATATAGGATGTTGCAAAAGCAGTTCTTAGAGAGAAAGTTATAGCTATACATGCTTACATTAAAAAAGAAGAAAGATCTCAAACCCACAGCCTAACCTATATCTTAAGGAACTAGGTAAAGAATAACAAACTAAATCCAAAGCAGGCAGAAGGAAGGAAATAATGAAGATGAGAGATAAATAAAATAGAGTAGAGGAAAATTATGGAGAAAATAAAAAAACTCCACAAGTTGGCCCCTTGAAAAGGTCAATAAAATTGACAAAGTATAGCCACATTGACTAAGAAAAAATGAGAGAAGATTCAAATTCCTAAAATCAGAAATAAAAATTGGACATTATTATCAATTTCACAGAAATAAAAACAACTATAAGAGTACGAAAAGCAAATATATACCAACAAATTGGGAAACCTAGAAGAAGTGGACAAATTCCTAGAAACAAAACATACCAAGACCGAATTATGAAGAAATAGAAAATTTGAATAGACCTATTACTGGTAGGGAGATTGACCAAAAATCTCCTGACAAACTAAAGAACTCTATTATATGGCTTCAATGGTGAATTCTGTCAAACATTTAAAGAAGAATTAACACTAATCCTTTTCAAACTCTTTCAAGAAAATTGAAGAGGAAGAAACAATTCCTAACTCCTTATTTGAAGCCAGGATTACCCTGATACATAAGCCAGACAAAAACATTTCATAAAAAGAAAACTACAGAACAATATCTCTAATGACAGACATACTCAATAAAATGCTAGTAAAATTATTCAGCAGCATACTAAAAAGATTATACACAATGACAAAGTTGGATCCATTCCTGGAATGAAAGGATGGTTCAGCGTATGAAAATTAATGTAGCAGTCTACATTAAGAGAATGAGGAAAAAAATTATATCAATTGATGTACGTAAAACATTTGACAAAATTCAACATTTTTTCATAATAAAAATGCTCCACAAACTAGGAATAGAAAGAATATTCATCGACAGATTAAATTCTACATTTAAAAACCCAACAGTTAACGTCATATTCAATGGTAAAAGACAGTTTTTTTCTCCAGGATCAGGAACAAAGGAAAAAGGCCTGCTTTTGCCACTTTTATTCAACATATTATTGGAATTTCTAGCTAGAGCAATTAGGAAAGAAAAAGAAATAAAAAACACCCAAATTGCAAAGGAAGAATTACTGTTATCTCTGTTCACAGAAGACATGATATTATGTGTAGGAAATCCTAGAGATACCACACACACACACAAAACTTATAATTAAAAAATAGATTCAGCAGGGGCTGGCCCCGTGGCCGAGTGGTTAAGTTTGCGCGCTCCGCTGCAGGCGGCCCAGTGTTTCGTTGGTTCGAATCCTGGGCGCGGACATGGCACTGCTCGTCAAGCCACGCTGAGGCAGCATCCCACATACCACAACTAGAAGGACCCACAACGAAGAATATACAACTGTGTACCGGGGGGCTTTGGGGAGAAAAAGGAAAAAATAAAATCTTTAAAAAAAAAAAAAATAGATTCAGCAAAGTTGCACAATACAAAAGCAAAATACACAAATCAGTTGCATTTCTATACACTAACAGTGAACAATTCAAGAAGGATATTAAGTAAACAATCTCACGTACAATAGTATTAAAACAACAAATTACTTAGGAATAAACTTAACCAAGGAAATAAAAGAACTGTACACTGAAAATTACAAAATATGGCTGAAACAATTTAAAGAAGATAAATGTAAAATATACCTTGTGTTTATGGATTGGGGTCTAATAATGCTAAGATCTTAACACTACACAAAGCAATGTACAGATTCAAAAATCTGTATCAAAGTCCCTGTCAAAATCCCAATTTTTTTTTGTGGAAATAGCAAAATTCATCCTACAATTCATTGGAATCTCAATGAACACTGATTAGCCAAAACAATCTTGAAATAGAACAAAGTTGGAGAATTCACAGTGCTTGATTGCAAAACTTGTTACAAAGTTGCAGTAATGCAAACAGTGTAGTACTGACGTAAAGACAGGGATTTAGACCTGTACAATAGAATAGAGAGCCCAGAAATAAGCCCTCACATATATGGTCAAGCAAAGGCAACAAGAGTTGAAGCTCTTTTTTTTTGGCCATTTCCATCCAGAATAGAACTTCCATCAAACTGAGCAGGGAAAGGGATATTGAAATCACGTCACAGCTCAAATCCTATCAACTCTCACTACTCTCACCGAGATTTAGTAGATTTTCTTGAATAAATGATAATCTACTTGCCGTATGCCATTTGAACAATTTCCAGAGGTTTTAAAAGCCTTTTTGTTTATATTTTTACTAGTTAAATGGTTATTTTGCTGAATAGAGGGTTTGCTTAGCTCCTCACACTGTTAACTCTGGAAGTTTCACTCAAATCTGTTTTCTTTTATTTCTCTCCAGGTCCTTTTTCTCAGGAGGGGTACACTCTCTGACGACAGTCAGAAATTTAAAAACTATTTTGAATTTTTCCCTTTTTTGGTAAGTGGCATTTTAAAAAAAATTCTGACATGATACATCATGGTAGAATTTGATACATCTGCCTTTCTTTGGTAAGGTGTTTGAAGATCAATAGTGAAAGAGTAAGTTGGACAGAAGGATTAGATTGAGTCTGGACTTTAGAAGTACACAGGTGAGATTTAGGGTAAAAATATATAAATATAGGGGGCATGGATGTTGGGTTCCTGAAAACTCTCCATGTCTGCCTATCCTTTTGAAATCCTGTGTACCCTTCTATAGGAATTTGTGCTTATGTTTAAAAATTACTCTAGTTCAGAGGTGACAAATTGAAGGTTATGTCCTCATTAGGGTTCCAGACACATCTTTTTTAGCCTGCATGCATTTATCTATGCAATGATTTTTAAAAGTTAAAAGAAGATGTCATAGGCTGAATTATCTTGTTCCAAAATTCATGTGTTGAAAGTTTAACCTCCAGTACATCAGAGTATGATTGCATTTGGAGATAAGGCATTTAAAGAGGTAAAGTAAAATGAAGTTATATGGGTGGTTCTAAATCAAATATGACTGGTGCCCTTATAAGAAGAGATTGGAACACAGACATGCTCACAGAGAGGAAAGACAATGTGAGCATATAATGAGGATGTGACTATCTACAAGCCAATGAGAGAGGCTACAGAAGAAAGTAAACCTGACAACATCTTGATCTTGGACTTTTAGCCTCCAAAACTGTGAAAAACTAAATTTCTGTTGTTTAAGCCACCCAGTCTGTGGTATTTTATTATGGTAGCCTTAGAAAACTAATACAAATGACAAGATTTAAGTATAGGGGGAAATCACAAGAAATTCAGAGTTCATATTTCTCTGGAAAAAAACGCAAGTCTGAACAGAGTGGGTTTGCATACTCCTTGAGAATAATTGGCTGTTTCTCAGAGTGACTATCCCACTTACTGGGGAAATGCAATCTTCAGTTATTGAGAAGGCCCAGAATTTCCTGTTGTCACTCTTTCTTATACTCATTGAATTCATTAATTTCTATTATTGGAGACATTTGATATTTTGATGCCTGAGCTAGTTCAACCACCTCATTTTGTAAGTGAGGGAAATAGGGTCAGTTGAACCCAAACTGAATCGAAACAGGAACTAAATTTCATAACTCCTGTTAAGATATTATTTTTATTACAGCATCCTGCCTCAATCAATTTCTTAACAAAAGAACAATTCTTTAAGTCAAACAAGGAAGAATACTTATATCTAAGGATTAATGTAGGGCCTATTTCTAACCATTTCTTTACAGTATGAAATCATTGATGATCTTCTTCCTTACCCCTCCTCCTGCATCAACCAGACTGCATTCAAAGTGACAGAAAACTTGAAGCAAATAACCAAATGACAATCTTTTTTTGTGTTTTCTAAAGTGGTATTGATGTAAGGTGTGACTGAAAATTCTGTGGATGATTTGATAACAGCAACAGCTTTCAAGGTTTTTAGTGGAATGTCATAATGTCAACAAGGATGAGGGGGATTAAATATCTGGTGGAATACACACAGCACAAGTAAAACAAAACTCTGTTAAAGAAGAAACCAAATTTATTGAGATTATAGTTTGTTTTCTTCTGGACACAAAGTAAATGCTAACTTAAAATATCAAGCAGAAGATGTTTGCTAGAGAAAATGCCAAAATCCAAGAAACATTCATTCCATAATTAAGTGTGTACCCTCCCTAGGCCCTGAGAAAATAATTTGTTTTACCTAGAAACATGAAGTATCTTGCTCCTGGTGCCGTTGAGCAATTGAAATTGGTTAACACTCATGTTTGGTGGGACTTGGCACAGAACATAGTTTAGGCACCATGCCATCTGAACAGATGGCCAGAAGCCTGGCAAGAAAGCCGGATATAAGTATGTGACTGAAATTTTAAATGGCAGAGCCAGTTGCCAAATCCCAAATATTTCCAGTTACCCCTCCAAAACTTCTGACTAAACCTAAGATTATGCCCTGAGCGCATTCCTGCACTCAAATCCCACTGGAAATCTTCTGGCCAGAAAATCTTGGTCAATTGCTGAATCAAAGGAGACTTTGAAGGAGAAGGGAACGGTGTTTAGTTTGACAGTTGCTCTAATTGTTTTTCTTTAAATAACAATAGTTTAAGACAGAATTTCACCACAGTGACCAATATCAGCTCTTTAAATTTTAAAGTTCTTTTTTTCCTGACATGCTAGTAGACCCAAGTTTCCTTGAATGTACTTTCTTCCAGTGAGAATGAGTTTTATGGAGCAATGCTCATCCCAAATCATTCCAATGTAAAGAAGCTCACCAGGATTAGAAATAAAGTACATTCTGAAGATTTATCCCATCACACAGCTAACTGGTGCATATAAAGTCTAGCCATTGTCCTTGCCCTCTTTGATTCTGGGTTTGAGCCACTTAAGCTGGCTAGTTTGAATGAAAATAATTAACTCCTCTGTTACATAGCCTTTCCATGTCAACAGTCTGAAAACGTTTAAGGAATGTCTTTTACTTTGGAGATCCCTAAAGTTTCAACACAAGACTGAGACATCCCTGGACATACTCTCAGGCCACCTGAGACAATTTTCCCAGAGTTCTCTGAAGTGCTAGAGAGATTTGATCAAAACAAATTCTCAGAATAGAGAAAGCCATTAGACAAGCTGGCCTCTGTAAAATTAGAGTCTTAGTTTTTGGAGCCAGAGACCTCTGACAACCTTATAACAAGACTGGGACATCTCAGAGAACTATCTCTTTAGGCAATCTAAAAAATCCTAGATCCCCTTGAAATAAGTCCCAGAATTAAATCCTGGCATATACAGTCAACTAATATTCATCAGGGGAGTCAAAAGTACTCAACAGTGGAAGGATGATCTCCAAGAAACGGCACTAGGAAAACTGGAGAAACACGTGCAGAACAATGAAATTGGAACCCTATCTCACATCACTCACAAAAATTAACGCAAAACGGATAAAAGACTTAAACATAAGACCTCATACAGCACAACTCCTAGAGGAAAATATAAGAAAGAAGCTCATAGATATTGGTCTTGGCAAACATTTTTTTGGACATGACAAAAGCACAAACAACAAAAGCAAAAATTAACAAATGTGACTACATGAAACTCAAAGCTTCTGCATAGCAAAAGAAACAGTAAAATAAAAAGACAACCTACAGAATGGGAGAAAATTTTTGCAAACCATATATCAGATAAGATGTTAATATCCAAAATATATAAAGAACTAACATAATTTAAGAAAAATCCCAAGCAATCCAATTAAAAAATGGGCAGAAGAACTAAGTAGACATTTTTCCAAAGAGTACATCAAAATGGTCAGCAGGTACATAAGAAGATGCTCAACATCACTAATCATCAGAGACATGCAAATAAAAACCACAATGAAATATCACCTCATACTTGTTAGAATGGCTATCATCCAGTAGGCAACAGACAATAGGTGCTGGTGAGGATGGGGTGAAAAAAGAACACATACAGTCCCTGTTGGTGGGGATGTAAATTAGTCCACCCACTATCTAAAAAAATATGAAGATTCCTCAAAAAATTAAAAATAAATCTACCATATGATCCAGAACTTCCACTTTGGGGAATACACTGAAAGAAGATGAAAACAGGAACTTGACAAGATATATGCACCCCTATGTTTATCACAGCACTATTCACAATTGTGAAGAAATGTAAACAACCCAAATGCCCATCAAAAAATAAATGGATAAAAAAATGTGATATATATATATACATATAAAATGGAACATTCAACTATGACTAAGGAGGATATCCTGCCATTTTGATAATAGATGGACCTTGAGCATTTATGTTAATTAAGATATACCATAAAAGGAAGACAAGTACGATATGATATCACTTATATGTGGAATCTAAAAGAATCAAATATGTAAAAAAACACAGAGTAGAAATGATGGTTACCAAAGAATGGGGCATGGGGAGATAAGATTGATGGTGTTTAAGGGTATGAATTTGTAATGAGTACTAAAGTAGCCATAGAAATTTAACTTACAGTTTGTTGAACATAGACAACAATATTGAACTTTAAGTATGCCATGTAATAAATATTGTTACAATGGCAACCATATTACTGTATATAAATGTATCAAAGTAACATGATGTACACCTAAAATTTACACAATGTTACGCATGAAATTTATCCAATAAAAAAAAGTGCAGCAAAGAAATAAAAGTGATAAAACTGGAAGTAAAATTCAAATAGAATATAAATGAAGTATAGAAGAAATAGCTGCCTGGGAATATTGACACTGTGTTTGAGAGATTTTAGCTATGCAGCCAGAAGAAGTTAGCAAAGGTAAATTTATTGATATAAATGATAAAGCTGTTGTGATAAAAAAGGATGAAGATAATGTGGAGGAAGTGATGTCAGCAGAAACTTATACATTAAAGAAACTCTCGGATGTGTTTCATGACTGTCAAAGCACAAAGGATAAAACATTGGAAGTTGATCCAAATTTAGAAAGGAGTATGATGATTTACTACAGTATAGAAAAGTATGTTATACGAGAGGAAAGCAAGCACTGTTCAAACTATTCAACAATCTTTTTCAAAGATAAACACCTTTCTGTGTTTCTTTCCAGCCATTTTACGCATATGTAATATATTTGCATAATTTGGGAGTTTGGAGAAAAAATATTTTTGTTCTTGAAAATTCAACCCAGAGGCACTCTTGATTTTTTTCTCTGCATTTATTTGACTAAAAATATGTTTAAAGCTAATAAAGTAGTTTCCAAATGAACATGTCTAAATCTAAATAAAGGAACTCTGTCAAATGAATGGTTTAGACCAGAAGGCCTAACAAGTTTCCATCTAAAATAATTGTTCTGGGAATTCTAGTGCAGGAGATGGAAGTAAGCATAACTTATAAAAATTGTCCTGTGACCAAATGTTTAGTAAATACTTTATTAAACTTTGCTGCATGACTTATCAAATTGTTTGTGTGTGTGGTGTGCGGAAGATTGCCCCTGAGCTACCATCATTGCCAATCTTCCTCTATTTTATGTGGGATGCTGCCACACCGTGGGTTGATTAGCTGTGCTAGGTCTCTGCCCAGGATCCAAACCTGTGAACCTTGGGCCACTAAAGTGGAGTGCACAAACTTAACCACTGTGCCACCAGGCTGGCTCCTCAAAGAAAATTTTTACAAAAAATTAAAAACACTTTAATCCTTAAAGTTTATAAAGTTTAAAATTACAGAATATTAAATATAAATATTTTTTATTTTCTTACATATTTATAGATGTAAGAGGTTTTTTAACTTTTTGACACAAATTTGTAAAGATTACAGAATAACCACAATTTCTTCCACTGATTGTTAATATCACTTTGTATGCTTTCAGCTTGCATGATCATTTTTATGGTTTCATATTAGAGTTTTTTATACTTTTTAAATTTTAGTACCTACAAATTTTATTTGAGACTTTCTCTTTAACTCTTGAACTATTAGGAAGTGAGTTGTTTACTTTCCAAGTGTATTGAGACTTTCTTAATTGGTAAATTTTGATTGCTGTATTTATATCATTTTCTTTTAAGATGATTACTGAATGTTATCCCTTAAAACTGACGTTTTATTGTTTCTGGTTTGTCTCCTTTGTTTATTGTTCCTGTTTCTTTTCTTATCTTCTTGTGAGTTTTTTGAACACTATTTAAAGATTCCGTCTTTATTTATTTATGGTGTTTTAGAGCATATAACTTTGTATATTTTTCTTGTTGGTTGCTCTAGATGTTATAATGTACACATGTGACTTAATACATTCCACTGTTACACTTCAGGTAAATATAGGCTTCTTTATCATCCTTTCTTTTAAAATATAATTCTCCTAAGTATTTCATCTATATACATTGTCACATATCAAATGGTGTTTTAAATTTACTTTTAAATTTAAAAGTTTTAAAGTTAAATCATGTGAAGTAGGATTTATTATATTTATACCTATTTTTAATCAATTTGATATTTTACTTTCTTTTTTGAAGTGTTAAGCCTTCTTTGTTGTTTGCTTTCTGTTTAGAGAGATTCCACCAGCTATTCTTTTTTTTATTGAAGTATAATTGATATAACATTCTATTAGTTTCAGATGTACAGCATAATTATTTGACATTTGTATATATTGCAAAATGATCACCACAACAAGTTTGGTAAACATTCATCACCATACATAGTTACAATTTTTTTCTCATGATGATAATTCTCAAGATCCACTCTTCTAGCTATTTTAAAAAATGCTATACAAAATTATTAACTGTAGTCAGTGTGCTGTACATTACATCCCCATGATTTATTCATATTATAACTTTACATTTGTACCTTTTGACCTCTCTCACCCATTTTTCCCACACCTCAGGCAACAACTAATCTGTTTTCTATATTCATGAGCTTGGTTTTGTTTTGTTTGTTTTAGATTCCACATATGAGAGATCATGGGGCATTTCCTTTTTGCTGTCTGAGTTGTTTCACTTAGCATAATGCCCTCAAAGTGCATCCATGTTGTTGTAAAAGGCAAAATTTCATTCATTTTTATGGTTAAATAATATTCCATTATATATATATACATTTTCTTTATCCATTCAGCAATCTATGGACATTTAGGTTGTTCCCATGTCTTGGTTATTGTAAATAATGCTGCAATGAACATCGAGGTTCCTGTATCTTTTTGATTTAGTGTTTATATTTTTTCAGATAAAATACCCATAAGTGGAATTGCTAGATGATGGTAGTTCTATTTTTACTTATTTGAGGAACCTCCGTACTGTTTTCTGTAGTGGATGTATCAATTTACATTTCTGCCAATACTGCACATGGGTTCCCTTTTTTCCACATCATTCCCAACACTTATTTCTTGTATTTTTGATGGTAGCAATTCTAACAGGTGTGAAGTGATATCTCATTATGATTTGCATTTCCCTGATAATTAGTGATGTTGAACACATGTTCATGTACCTGTTGGCCATTTTTATGTCTTCTTTTGCAAAGTATAGGTTTTGTGTCTGTAATTATATTTTTTATTCCCAATAGTTTATTCTCATTCTTGCATTATTCCTTACACATAATTGTCTGTTCCTTTTTTATGGATATATTATTCTTTTGAAATTCTTTGAAAATGTGTATAATTTCCTGAATTATTGCTCTTCCCTATGTGTTTACTTGCTCTCATTGTTTATCTATTTGTTTTCTTTTTTTGGTTTTCCTTAACTATCAGATGAGCTTTGTTTATCTGTTCATATCTATGATTGAAAAACTAGATTTTTTTGTAGGTAGATTTTATGGACTTTCTATGCAGTCATATATGTCTAGCTCCACAACAGGCCACTTCCCTGAATGGGTGACTTAATTGTGGGCTGTCTGTGAATGATTAGAGCATGTTGACCATCAGACTTTATTGTATGTAGGAATAGAGTAGGCTGACAATCAAGTGATCTACCAATTACCAAAATATGTAGGTTTTATTTATTATTTTCTGGCGGTGGATATCACATTTTTCCATTTTGGGCAACATTACCCTACATTTCTGTTTCAATAGTTCACAAGTGTCCAGAATTATTTCAAGCTCTTCTCTAATTTTTTCCCAAATCCCTACATGAACACCAAGAGTTTCTTCTCTGATAAATAAATGATTCCCTTTAAAATGTCACTTATAATTTTTAACTTGGGGATAAACTGCCTCTCAGTCAATATAAGTTTGGGATATGAAATGGAGAATGCAATTAGCCTATCTTACTTTCATTAAGCATCCAAATACTCTAATTTCCTTCCTACACTGAATTAGTTCTGACCTTGAAATTTCTGTGTACCTGCTCTTACTTTTGCAATATTTTTCCCATGTCTGTGTTGTGGACCGTGGTTTTCTCTGCTCTTGCCCATCTAATTCTATATGCTTTGATTTTCTAGAAATGCCTATGCTAATTGCACTCTTTCTTGTTCTCTGGTTCTGGTATGGATTTATTTTATTGATCTGGGGTAAGAAGGGAGATGGATGTGTTTTCTCAGAGTATCATTGTCATAAAGTCCCTCCATTTCATTTTATACATCTTAACTGTAGAAAATAATGGAAAACTATATTTTCTTTGTAATCTTCCACATTACTGTTTATGAGAACTTTCATCTATTTATTGGATTTTTCATTTAGATTATTCTTCCAAAACTAGCAATAATTTTATCTTTCTGATATGCATACCATTTATCTTTATAATTTTGAGATATAATTGATGTACAATAATCTGCAAATGTGTAAATTGTACAATTTGATGAGGTTTGAAATATATATACATCCATGAAACCATCACCAAAATAAAGATAATAGACATTTTGAACAAATCAAAAAGTCTTCTTATGTTATTTTGCAATCCATTGCTCTCTACCCCTGCTTCCAGGGAAGCATCTCTCTGCTTTCTGTCAATATAGATTATCTTTCATTTCCTGGAATTTTACATGAATGAAATCATGCAGTATGAACTCTTCTTTTGTCTGACTTCCTTCTCTCAGTATAATGAAATAATATTCATCTACATTGTTGCCTATATCAGCACTTCATTCCTTTTTTATCACTATATAGTATTCCACTGTGTGGACATATCATGATTTGTCCATTCATTTGTTGATGGACATTTTGTTTGTTTTCTGTTTTTGACAAATACTAATAAAGCCACTGTGAACAGTTTTGTACAAATCTTTTCAGGGAAATATGTTTTCTTTTCTCTTGGGAAAATCCAGGTTATACACCTTTTATTTCATTATCTTGTCTAATTAGATTGACTGTGTTTCAGGTAAGGTCCTTTGAGAAGCAGAAGCAAAATCTGAATTAGATGTGAAGGTTTATTTGGGAAAACACCTGGGAAAGGAGAGATGGAGAGAAAGATTAGGTAAGAAGAACCTCAAGCTACAGTTCAGACTTGAGGCAGTTTCATCCAGACTAGTAAGAGATCCCCAACAAGTGAATGTTGACCATTAGAAAAGTTCCACTTTGAACAAAAATAACTCAGTTCTAGTAATCCTGTGGTGCTCAGTCATTGCCTGGGAGCAGACCAGGAGAAGCATGATTTCAGTGTGAATGCAGCAGGAGATTCAAATTTGCATGACCTGAGGGCTTAGTCAAATCTACTCCTCTCAGCATGTTGTCTTAAAGGGAGATTTGACCATTACAACACTATAACTGCCATAAGCTTCCAATTCCAGAATAATGTTATGGAATTGTGGCAGTGTCTTCATAATAAGTTTAATTTTAATATTTCTAGAACTTCAATATTAAGTGTGATACTTGCTTTGGGGGGAGATTTTAAAAATGTGTTTGTTAATTTTTCTTTATTTTGCCTCGTTTTTAGTCAAGACTGGATGTAGATTTGTTCAAAACTCTTTTTTGTGTGTTTTTTAAAATAGATATTTTAGAGCAGTTTATATTTATAGCAGAATTCGGTGGAAAGTACAGAGATTTCCCATATAACCCTGCCCTCACACTCATACAGCCTCACTCACTATCAACATCTCACAACAGAGTGGATCATTTTTTACAACCAATGAACCTATATTTACACATCATTATCACACAGGGCCCAGAGATTACATTCACGTTCACTCTTGGTGTTATACATTCAATGGGCTTTGAAAAATGCATAATGACGTGTCCACAGTTATACTATCATAGAAAATATTTTCACTGCCCTAAAAATCCTTTATGCTTTACTTATTTGTTTCTCCCTGCCACCTCCCCCTTGGCAACCACTGATCTTTTCACTGTCTCCATAATTTTGACTTTTCCAAAATGTCGTATAGTTAGAATCATGATATATAGTCCTTTCAGATTGGCTTCTTTCATTTAGTAATATGCATTTAAGGTTCCTCTTGACTTCCATGACTTTATAGTTTATTTATTTTAGCACTGAATAATATTCCATTGTCTAGAGTTGTAACATGTTATACACTCATTCACCTACTGAAGGACATCTTGCTTGCTTCCAAATTTTGGCAGTTATAAATAAAACTGCTGTAGACATTTGTGAGCAGGTTTTTGTGTGGACATAAGTTTTCAACTCATTTGAATAAATACCAAGGAGTTCAACTGCTGGAGCCTATGGTAAGAATGTAGTTTTGTAAGAAAACTCCAAATGTTCTTCCAAAGTAGCTATACCGTTTTGCATCCTACTAGCAACGAACGAGAGTTTTTGTCCCTCCACACTCTTGCCAACACTTGTTTCTTGTCTTTTTGATGGTAGTGATCCTAACAGGTGTGAGGTGGTATTTCACTGTGATTTTGCTTTGCATTCCCTGATGGTTAGTGATGTTGAGAAAATTTTTATCAACTCATTGGCCATTTTGATATCTTCTATGGAAAAATATCTATTTAGTTCCTCTGCCCATTTTTAAATCAGATTTTTATTGTTATTGTTATTGAGTTGTATAAATTCTTTATAAATTTTTGATGTTAACTCCTTATCTGATACATGGTTTGCAAATATTTTCTCCCATTCCAGAGGTTGCCTTCTCAGTTTCTTGATTCGTTCTTTTGCAGTACAGAAGCTTTTAAGTTTGATTTAATCTTACATGTTGATTTTTTGCTTTTATTGTTTGTGCATTTGGTGTCATATTCAAAAATATCATTGTCAAGATTAATGTTCATTCACTTTTTCCCTATCTTTTCTTGTAGGACTTTTATGGTTTCAGGTCTTAGATTTAATTTTTGATCCATTTAGAGTTAATGTTTGTGAATGATGTGAGATGGGGGTCCAGTGTCATTTTCTGCATGTGGCTATCCAGTCTTACCAGCACTATTGTTGAAGAGACTTTCTTTTCCCCACTGGATATTCTTGCCTCCATTATCAAATATTAGTTGGCAGTATATGTGAGGTTTAATTCTGGGTTCTCTATTTTGTTTCATTGATCTACATGCCTATTTTTATGCCAATACAATAATGTTTTAATTACTCTAGCCTTGTAGTATAGTTTGAAATCAGGAAGCATGATGCCTCCAGCTTTGTCCTTCTTTCTCAATATTTCTTTGATTATTCAGTGTTTTTGTAGCTCCATACAAATGTTAGGGCCACTTTTTTATATTTCTGTGAAAATGCCATTAGAATAACTTAGAGATTGTGTTGAAACTATAGATGGCTTTGGACACATGGACATTTTATCAATGTTAACTCTTCCAATCCATGAACATAAATGGCCCTGCATTTCTATGTGTCTTCTATGCCTCCCAGCAAAGTATTGTACTTTTCATTGTACAAGTTTTTCACTTCCTTGGTTAAATTTATTCCCAGATATTTTATTTTTTTTGATGCTATTGTGAAAAGGATAGTTTTCTTTATTTTTTCCAGATGATTTATTGTTAGTGTATAGAAATACAACTCATTTCTGTGCATTGATTTTCTATCTTGCAACTTTATTTAATTCATTATTTAGATCCAACAGTTTCTTAGTTGACTGTTTGGAATTTCAATGTATAAGATCATAGAAGGCCAACATACCAAACACCCAAACCAGACAAGGACAATACAAAAAAAGAAAATTGTAGGGCAGTATTGCTCACAAACATCAATGCAAAAATCCTCAACAAAATATTAGCAAATAGAATACCATACATTAAAATGATCATACAACATTATGAAGTGAGATTTATTCCAGAGATACAGGTATGGTTCAACATCCACAAATCAATCAACATGATACACCACATTAACAGAATAAAGAAATAAAAATCACATGATCATTTTAATAGATACAGAGAAAGCATCTGACAAGATACAGCATCCACTTATGATAAAAACTCTGAATAAAATGGGTATAGAAGGAAAGTACCTCAACACAATAAAAGCTATATATGACAAACTCACAGTTAATATCATACTCAATGGAGAAAAACAGAAAGCTATCCTTCTAAGGACAGGAACCAGACAAGCACACCCACTTTCAAAACTCATATTTAACATAGTATTGGAAGTTTTAGCCAGAGCAATCAGGCAAAAAAAAAAAAAAAAGAAGTAAAATAGATCCAAATTGGAAAGGAAGAAGTGAAACTGTCACTATTTGCAGATGACATGATTTTATATATAGAAAACCCTAAAGAACCCACTGAAAAACTTTTAGAAATGATAAAAGAATATGGTAAGGTTGCAGGATACAAAATGAACATAGAATAATCACTTGCATTTTTATACATTAACAATGAAGTAGCAGAAAGAGAAATTAAGAATACAGTCCCATTTACGATTGAAAAAACAAGAATAAAATATCTAGGAATAAATTTCATCAAAAAGGTGAAAGACTTGTACACTTAAAACTATAAAACATCATTGAAAGAAATTAAGAAGACATTATGAAATGGAAAGATATTTTGTGCTCTTGGATTGGAAGAAGCAACAGAGTTAAAATGTCCATACTTCCTAAAGCAATCTGTAGATTCAATGCAATCTCTATCAAAGTTCCAATAACATTTTTCACAGAAATAGAACAAAGATTTGTAAAATCTATGTATAACAACAAAAGATCCCGAATAGCCAAAGGAATCCCAAGAAAAGAGAACAAAGCTGGAGGTACCACACTCACCTGATTTCAAGATATATTACAAAGCTATAATAATAAAAACAGCATGGTACTGGCAGAAAAACAGACAGATGGATCACTGGAACAAAATAGAGAGCCAAGAAATAAACCCACACATCTATAGACAGCAATTTTTGACAAGGGAACCAAGAACATGCAATGGAGAAAGGAAAGTATCTTCAATAAATTGTGTTGGGAAAACTGGATAACCACGTGTAAAAGAATGAAAGTAGACCATTATCTTGCACCATACACAAAAATTTACTGTAAATATATTAAAGATTTAAATGTAAGAACTGAAATCATAAAAATCTTAGAAGGTCTCATCTAGATGGCAGTGTAGGCAGATTCTGAACCCACCTCCTCCCCCAAACACAACCAGGTTACAAGTATTCTTGGAAAAATTACCCTGGAGAGAAAACTGAAAACTGGATTAAAAGAACCCCCACAAGGGACAGTCTTGACTGAAGCGGAATAGGCAGAAATTCCTTCTAGAGAGAAAAAAGCCAACTTGGCAAGCTGCTAACCTTCACAGCTGGCCAGGTGGGAGCCACACTAAGGTATGTAGCCCTCCCTGGAGAAGTGGGGACCTTAGAAGTGGCACATTACCACTATAAGCATCCTTCAGACTCAGCACAACTGGGATGAGTGTCCTACTATCTGCCTCTACTGGCTATTAACTGCAGCAGGGAATACCCCCAGAAAAGCTATCAGAGGAATTCTTAATAAACCTGGCTCCTAAATGGCCCATGCTCAAATTCACCCTTCTCAGAGAGCAACACCAAATCACCAAAAAGACAGCTTCACAGTCCTTTGGTAAAAAGAGACTCAACTGGTAGGCTCTGGGTGCATCTCAGTGAGAGTTGAGACCTGTCTAGAGACTGAGACTTATGGTGGCCATTGTTGTGACCTAATCCAGGCATGTTGACACAGATGCTTGCAGACACCATTGAAGTTCTTCACCTGGCCTGATAGCCCAGGGGTCTGCCACACACACTAGAGTGCAGATTTAATCCAGTTCAGCTAGAGCAAGAAGCCAGTCCTAGAGACTGGCCCCACCCAACAAAAAGCCCTCTGGCTACTTCTCTGCCTGCCTAGACTGGGTGCCTTGATCCTCTACAGGTAGGAGAGTGTGTCCACCTCTGTGGGGCAGGGCCTGTGTGAGGACCAGGTAAACTGTGGGGAGAGTTGGTGGAGAGATGGGAGCCTCTGCACTTGGGCAACTGGGTACATTCCTGGGGATGGGGTGTGTGCACTAACCAGAGCTGTGTTGACAGTGTGTGTGGACCTGTGGGGGGTGGAGCTCATCAGTGGCAGAAGACTTGTGCTTCACAATAAGCCAAAAAGAGGATTGACTCCACCTTTCAAAGCCTGAAACAATGGGGTGCTCCCATGCCTAAGGCCAGCCACACACAGCAGCAGTCCTAAGAGAGCTGACAATAGCCTTACAGGTCTGAGGGCCACAGCAACTGTAAGCCCCTGAGCCTAGCAACCAGCTACACTGGGTACCTACTCAATTAACAGGAAAACCACAACAGGAGCATGCTCTTAGACCTTGCAGCCAATGGTGCTGGTGCTGCTCAAACCCAATTTACAAACAGCCAGCCAGGGAAGGAAAAACTAGACTTCTTGTGTACCTGCAGTAAGAGCAACTCTGCCACAGCAGAAGGACACAAGTAGCCCAAACAGGATTCACTCTTGGATCATTTGGACTGGTGATGAAAGGGAAGCTCTGAGCCTCAAAAGGTATCTCTTACATAAGGCCACTTCAAGCTCAGGAGACAAAGCTGACTCACCTAATGCATACATATAAACACAGAGAAAAAGGCATAATGTGGAGGCAAAGCAATACATTCCAAGCAAGGGAACAGGATGAAACCCCAGAAAAAGAACTAAATGAAACAGAAATAAGCAATTTACCTGACAAAAAGTTCAAACAAAACCTCATAAGGATACTAGCTGAGATTGAGAGAAGACTGAAAGAACACAGTGAGAACGTCAACAAAGAATTGGAAAAGATAAAAAACAACCAATCAGAAATGAAGAATACAATATTGGAAATGAAAAATTCACTAGAGGGACTCAATAGCAAAGTAGATGATACAGAAGAATGTATCAGCAAGCTGGAAGAAAGACTAGAGGAAATCACCCAAGTTGAACAGATAAAAGAAAAAAGAATTAGACAGAATAAGAACAGTCTAAGGGAACTCTGGGACAATAGCAAGTGCACTAACATTCATATTATAGGTATCTTAGAAGAAGAAGAGAAAGACAAACAGGCAGAGAATCTATTTGAAGAAATAATAGCTGAAAACTTTCCTAACCTAAGGAAGGAAACAGACACCCAAGTACAGGAAGCACAGGGAACACCAAACAAGATGAATACCAACAGGCCCACAGAAAGACACATAACAATTAAAATGTCCAAAATTATAGATAAAGAGAGGATCCTAAAAGTGGAAAGAGAAAGGCAACAAGTGACACAAACAGGAAAGTCCATAAGGCTATTGGTGGACTTCACAGCCAAAATCTTACAGGCTAGAATACAGTGGCAAGACATATTTAAAGTGCTGAAAGGAAAAAACCTACAGCCAAGAATAGTCTATCCAGCAAGGTTATCATTCAGAATGGAAGGAGAGATAAAGAACTTCCCAGGCAAGCAAAAATTAAAGGAATTTATCACCAAGAAACCAGTTCTACATGAAATGCTGAAGGGGGTTATTTAAGGGGGAAAGAGAAGACCACAAATAGGGATAAGAAAATTATCAAAAATAAACAGGCAATAAAATCAATGATAAAGGAAAAATACAGTAAAGGAAGTAGAGCAACCACGTATGCAGATGACATATAGGTTAAAAGACAAAAGTACTAAAATTTCCTATTACAATAAGAAGGTAGTGGATAGACACACACAAAACAAGAGACTAGATGTGATTTCAAAAACATTAAATGTGGGAGGAGATGATTAAAAGAATAGAGCTTTTAGAAAGATGTCAAGCTAAAGAGACTATCAACTCATTATACATTGCCATATACGTAGAATATTATATAGAAACCTCATGGTAATCACAAACCAGAAATATATAATAAGGAAACAAATAAGTAAGAGGGACGAAATCAAGCACAATACTAAAGAAAGCCATCAAAATACAAGGGAAGAGAGCAAGAGAAGAAGAAGGGAACAGAGAAGAACTACTAAAACACCCAGAAGAAAAAGTAACAAAATGGCAATAAATATATTTTTATCAATAGCTACTTTGAGTGTCAATGGACTAAAAGCTCCAATCAAAAGAAATAGGGTGGCCAATTGGATAAAAAACAAGACAAATATATATGCTCCATACAAGACACACATTTCAGAACTAAAGACACTCACAAACTGAAAGTGAAAGGAGGGAAAAAGATATTCCATGCAAATGGCAAAGAAAAGAAAGAAGCAATACTTATATCAGGTGAAATAGACTTTAAAACAAAAACTGTAACAAGACACAAAGAAAGGCACTACATAATGATAGAGGGAACAATCTAACAAGAGGAGATAACACTTGTAAATATCTATGAACCCAATATAGGAGCACCTAAATATATAAAGTAACTATTAGCAGACATAAAAGGATAAATAGACAGTAACACAATAATAGTAGGGGACTTTAACACTCCACTTACACCAATGGTTAGATCATCCAAACAGAAGATCAATAAGAAACACAGGCCTTAAATGACACTTTAGACTAGATGGACTTAGTAGATATATATAGAACATTCCATCCAAAAACCACAGAATACACATTCTTTTCAAATGCACATGGAACATTCTCCAGGATAAATCACATATTAGGCTACAAAACAAATCTCAATAAATTTAAGAAGACTGAAATAATACCAAACATCTTTCTTGACCACAAAGTTATGAAATTAGAAATCAACTACAGGAAGAAAATCAGAAAAGCCACAAAAATGTGGAGATCAAACAAAATGCTAGTGAACCATGATTGAGTCAAGGATGAAATCAAAAGAGAAATCAAAAAATATCTGTAGACAAATGAAAATGAAAATACGACATGTATGGGATACAGCAAAAGTGGTTCTACGAGGAAAGTTTATGGCAATTCAGGCCTATCTCAACAAACAAGAAAAATCCCAAGCGAACAACCTGACAAAGGACCTAAAAGAACGGGAAAAGGAAGAACAACCAAAGCCCAAAATCAGCAGAAGGAAGGAAATCATAAAAATCAGGGAAGAAATGAATGAAATAGAGACTTAAAAAAAAAGAAAAAATTAATGAAACCAAGAACTGGTTAGCTGAAAAGGTAAACAAAATTGACAAACCTTTAGCTAGATTCAACAAGAAAAAAGAGAGAAGGCTCAAATAAATAAAATCAGAAATGAAAGAGGAGAATTTACAACAGATACCTCAGAAATACAAAAGATTGTAAGAGAATACTATGAAAAGCTACATGCCAACAAATTGGATAATCTACAAGAAATGGATGAATTCTTAGAATCATACAACCTTCCAAAACAGGATCAAGACATAGAGAATTTGAATAGGCCAATCACCAGTAAGGAGATTGAAACAGTAACCAAAAACCTCCCAAAACATAAAACTGCAGGACCAGATGGCTTCCCTGGTGAATTCTACCAAACATTCAAAGAAGACTTAATACCTATCCTTCTCAAACTGTTCCAAAAAATTGAGGAGAAAATGAGGCTTCCCAATTCATTCTATGAAGCCAACATTATCTTGATACCAAAACAAGACAAGGATAACAGAAATAACGAAAATTATAAGCCAATATCACTGATGAACATTAATGCAAACATCCTCAACAAAATACTAGCAAATTGAATACAAGAATGCATTTAAAAGGTTATACATAATGATCAAGTGGGTTGTATTCCAGGGATGCAGGGATGGTTCCACATCAACAAATAAATCAATGTGATACACCACATTAACAAAATGAGGAATAAAAAATCACATGATCATCTCAATAGATGCAGAGAAAGCATTTGACAAGATACAGCATCCATTTATGATAAAAACTCTAAATAAAATGGGTATAGAAGGGAAATACCTCACCATGATAAAGGCAATATATGACAAACCCACAACTAATATCATTCTCAATGGAGAAAAACTGAAAGCTATCCCTCTATGAACAGGGACCAGACAAGGATGCCCACTTTTGCCATTCTTATTTAACATAGTATTGGAAGTCCTATCCTTAGCAATCAGGTAAGAAAAAGAAATAAAAGAGATCCAAATTGGAAAAGAAGTGAAACAGTCACTATTTGCTGAGGACATGATTTTATATATAGAAAACCCTAAAGAATCCACTAAAAACCTTTTAGAAATAATAAATGAAGATAGTCAAGTCACAGGATGCAAAATCAACATACAATAATCAGTTGCATTTATAAATACTAACAACGAAGTAGCAGAAAGAGAAATTAAGAATACAATCCCATTTACAATTGCAACTAAAGGCATAAAGTACGTAGGAATAAACTTAACCAAAGAAGTGAAAGATTTGTACACTGAAAACTATAAAACATTGTTGAGAGAAATTGAAGACACAAAGAAATGGAAAGATATTCTGTGCTCTTGAATTGGAAGAATTAACATAGTTAAAATGTCCATCCTTCCCAAAGCAATCTATAGATTCAATGCAATCCCTATCAAAGTTTCAACAACATTTTTCACAGAAATAGAACCAAGAATCCTAAAATTTCTATGGAACAACAAAAGACCCCGCTTAGCCAAAGGAATCCTGAGGAAAAAGAACAAAGCTGGATGTAACACACTCCCTGATTTCAAATTATACCACAAAACTATAGTAACCAAACAGCATGGTTCTGGCACAAAGATAGACACATAGATCAATGGAACAGAATGGAGAACCCAGAAATAAACCTACACATCTATAGACAGCAAATATTCGACAAGGGAGCCAAGAGCATACAATGCAGAAAGTAGAGTCTCTTCAATACGTGGTGTTGGGAAAAATGGACAGCCAGAAGGAAAATGAATGAAAGTAGACCATCATCTTACATCGTGCACAAAAGTCAACTGAAAATACATTAAAGACTTGAATGTAAGACCCAAAACCATGAAAGTTCTAGAAGGAAACATAGGCAGCACGCTCTTTGACAGTGGTTTTAGCAGCATATTTTCAAGTACCATGTCTGACCGGGCAAGGGAAACAAAATAAAAAACAAACAGATGGGACTACATCAAACTAAAAAGCTTCTGCACACCAAAGGAAACCATCAACCAAATGAAAAGACAACCTTACATTTGGGAGAAGATATTTGCAAACCCTATATCTGATAAGGTGTTAAGATCCAAAATATACAAAGAACTCATATGTCTCAACAACAAAAAATCAACAACTCAATTAAACAATGGGCAAAAGATCTGAACAGAGATTTCTCCAAAGAAGATATACAGATGGCCAACAGGTACATGAAAACACGTTCAACATCATTAACTATCAGCAAAATGCAAATCAAAACTACAATGAGCTATCACCTCAGTCTAGTCAGAATGGCTATAATTAACAAGACAGGAAACAACAAGTGTTGGAGAGCATGTGGGGAGAAGGGAACCCTCATACACTGCTGGTGGAAGTATAAACTGCTGCAGCCACTATGGAAAACAGCATGGAGTTTCCTCAGAAAATTAAGAATAGATCTACCATATAATCCAGCTATTCCACTGCTGGGTATTTATCCAAAGAACTTGAAAACACAAATACATAAAGATACATGCACCCCTATGATTATTTCAGCATTATTCACAACAGCCAAGACTTGGAAGCAACCTAGGTGCCCATAAAGGGACGAATGGATAAAGAAGACGTGGTATATATACACAATGGAATACTACTCAGCCATGAGAAAGGATGAAATCCAGCCATTAGTGACGACATGGATGGACCTTGAGGGTATTATGGGAAGTGAAATAAGTCAGAGGTAGAAAGTCAAATACCCTATGATCTCACTCATAAATAGAAGATAAAATCAAAGACAAACAAACATATAGCAACAGAGATTGGATTAATGGTTACCAGAGGGGAAGGGGGAGAGAGGGGAGGGAAAGGATGAATAGGCAAACATGTGTGGTGGTGGATTATGATTAGTCTTTGGGTGGTTAACATGATGTAATCTACACAGAATTTGAAATATATTATGATGTACATCTGAAAGTTATATAATATAATCCAATGTCACTGCTATAAAAACAAAAATTTAAATTAAAAAAAAGAAAATATAAGGAGTAAACTCTTTGACACTTGTCTTAGCCACATCTTTTCGAATCCCATGTCTTCTCAGGTAAGGGAAACAAAAGAAAAAATTAATAGATGGGACTATATCAAGCTAAAAAGCTTCTGCAGAGCAAAGGAAACCATGAACAAAATGGAAAGACAACCCATCAACTGGGGGAAAATATTTGAAAATCATTTATCAGACAGGAGGTTGATTCTCAAAGTTTATAAAGAACTCATACAACTCAACAACAAAAAAAACCCCCAAAAAACTCTATCAAGAAATGGGCAGAAGATATGAACAGACATTTTTCAAAGGAAGATATACAGATGGCCAACACACACATGAAAAGATGCTCAACATCACTAATCATTAAGGAAATGGAAATCAAAACTACAATGAGATATCACATTGCACCAGTCAGAAGGGCTATAACTACCAAGACAAAAAACAACAATTGTTGGCGGGGATGTGGAGAAAAGGGAATGCTCATACATTGCCGGTAGGAATGCCAACTGGTGCAGCCACCGTGGAAAACACTGCGGAGATTCCTCAAAAACTTGAAAATAGAAATGCCATGTAACCCAGCTATCCCACTACTCAGTACCTATCCAAAGAACTTGAAATCAAAAATCCAAAGTAACATATGTACCCCTATGTCATTGCAGCACTATTCACAATGGCCAAGATGTGGAAACAATCCAATGCCCATCAACTAATGGTTGGATAAAGAAGATGTGGTATATACGTACAACGGTATACTACTCAGCCATAAAAAAGACAAAATCATCCCATTTGCAACAACATGGATGGACCTGGAGGGTATTATGCTAAGTGAAATAAGCCAGACGGAGAAAGACAAACACCATATGATTTCACTTATATGTGAAATATAAAAAAATACATAGGCAAAGAAAACAGTTCAGTAGTTACCAGGGGAAGGTGGGTAGCGGATGGGCACAGGGGGTGAAGGGCAGCACTTATTTGGTGACAGACAAGAAATAATGTACAACTGAAATTTCACAATGATGTAAACTATTATGAACTCAATAAAAAAAGAGAGAAAAGAATGCCACTCTGGCCACAGACAGCCCTGGCAAATCTAGAAATGACAAGACTATCACCAGCCTCATAGGACCACTTGTATAGCCCATTAGGATCATAATTCACTTTTGTCATAAAAAATGCAAATGAAATAATCACTTGAGTGCTACATCAATTAAAAAACAAAGGGGGGCCGGCCGGGGTGCAGCGGTTAAGTGCACACGTTCTGCTTCAGTGACCCAGGGTTTGCCGGTTCTCATCCCGGGTGTGCACATGGCACCACTTGGCAAGCCATGTTGTGGTAGGCGTCCCACATAGAAAGTAGAGGCAGATGGGCATGGATGTTACCTCAGGGCCAGTCTTCTTCCTCAGCAAAAGGAGGATTGGCAGCGGATGTTAGCTCAGGGATAATCTTCCTCAAAAAGGAAAAAAAGACCAAAGGAAAAATCAAATACTAAAAAATAAAAAAGTAAATGTTAACCTCTCATATATAAAGAGCAAATATATTCTCTCATCCCATAAGCTGTCTTTTTATTTTGTTGATTGTTACTTATGCTGTGCAGAAGCTTTTGAGTTTGATGTAGTCTCACTTAATTTTTACTCTTATTTCTTGTGCTTTTCTTATATACAAAAATATGTTGCCAACACCAATGTCAAGGATAACTTGCCTGATCTTTTCTTCTAGGAGTTTTATGGTTTCAGTTCTCATGTTTCAGCATTTATTCCATTTTGCATTATTTTTGTAAGTAGTGTGAGATAGGGGTCCAATTTCATTTTCTGGATGTGGTTATCCAGTTTTCCCAGCACCATTTATTAAAGGGAATAGCCTTTATCCTTTCAGTATTCTCTGCTCCTGTGTCAGATATTAATTGACTGTATGTGTGTGGGTTTATTTCTGGGCTCCAGATTCTGTTCTTTGTTCTATGTGCCTATTTATATGCCACTACTATACTCTTTTGATTATTATAGCTTAGCAGTATAGTTTGAAATCAAGAAGTGTGATACCTCAAGCTTTGTTCTTTCTCAGGATTTCTCTGGGTATTCAGGGTCTTTTGTAGTTCCATACAAATATTATGATTTTTTTTCTATTTTTGTCAAAAATGCCATTGAAATTTTGACAGAGATTGCATTGAATCTACAGATGCTTTGTGTAGCATGAACATCTTAACAATATACTATCCTTTTATCCATGAACACGGAATATCTTGCCATTTTGGGGGGTCTTCTGAAATTTCTTTCATCAGAGTCTTGTAGTTTTCAGTGTACAGAGTTTTCATTCCCTTGGTTAAATTTGTTCCTTAGTGTTTTATTGTTTTTCACGCTATTTTGAGTGGGATTGTTTTCTTTATTTTTTTCAGATGTTTCATTGTTAGAGTATTGAAATGTAATTGATTTCTGTATGTTGATTTTGTATTCTGCGACTTTGTAGAATTTGTTGATTAGTTATAACAGTTTTTTCTTGAGTCTTTAGATTTTCTATATGTAAAATCTAAAAATTTTATATAGATTTTTCTATACTTAAGATCTAAAGATCTATATGTAAAATATAAAAATTATATCATCTGCAAACACCAAGACACTTTTACTTCTTTCTTTCTGATTTGGATGCTTTTTATTTAGTTTTTTTCTTGTGTGTTCTATCTATGATTGCCAGTACTATATGGAAAAAGATTCATGACAGTGAGCACCCTTTTTCTTCTTCCTGATGTTGGAAGAAAACCTTTTAATCTTTCAGCATTGAGTATGATGTTGGATGTGGGTTTGTCATATATGGGATGTTTCATGTTGAAGTATATTTCTTCAATACCCAAATTTTGAGCATTTTTATCATGAAGGGAAACTGATTTTGTCAATTTTTTTTGCATCTACTGAAATGGTCGTATGTTTTTTGTTTTTTATGATATTAATGTGGTATATGACATTTATTTATTTGTGTATGGTGAATCACTAGCATCCCGCAGGTAAATCACACTTGACCATAGTCTGTGATACTTGTAATGTACTGTTGAATTTGATTTGTTAGTATTTTGACAAGAAAATTTGCATCTATATTCTTTAGGGCTATTGGTTTGTAGTTTTCTTATATTGTCCTTTATCTGGCTTTGGTGTCAGGATAATTCTTGCCTCATAAAATGAGTTTGGAGTGTTCCATCCTCTTCAACTTTTGGAAGAGCATGAGAAGGATTGACATTAATTCTTGCTTAAGAGTTTGGTAGAATTCACTAGTGAAGCCATCTGATCCTGGAATTTTCTGTGTTGGGAGGTTTTTGATTACAGATTTAATATCCTTACTCATTATTGGTCTGTTCAGATTTTTTATTTCTGCTTGATTCAGCCACGGTAGGCTGCATGTCTCCAACAATATATCCACTTTTTTGTAGCTTGTCCAATTTTTTGGCGTATAATTATTCATATCTCTTTCATGATTTTTTATATTTGTGTGTCATCAGTTGTAATGTCTCCTTGTTCACTTATACTCATACACTGCATAGTGACTGATGAATGATGAACTGAATATATGATGGTGGTCACATAAAGTTAGAATGGAGCTGAAAAATTGCTATTGCCTAGTGACATCATAGCCATCATAACATCATTGAACAAGGCATTACCGAAGTGTTTGTAGTGATGCTGATGTGAATAAACCTACTGCACTGCCAGTTGTATAAAAGTATAGCTCATACAAGTATGTACAGTACATAATACTTGATAAAAAATAATAAATGACTATGTTACTTGTTTATGTATTTACTGTAGTATGCTTTTTATCATTACTTCAGAGGGCACCCTTTCTACTTATAAGGAAAAAGTTTACTGTAAAACAATATGCCATGTTACACTGGCAGCAACCTCATACACTTGTGTTTACTATCTCTCAATTGCATCATTTTCTTTTGTGCTTAATTTAATCTTTTGTTGTTTTGTTTATCACAGCCTCTAAGCATAAAAAATACACTTCTAATGTTATCAGTAAGAGGCCACATCAAGTGATTAATCTAAAAAAATTAAAAATGAATAAGGACTGTGAAGGTGTAAAATCAGTGATGGTTATTGCTTGCCAGTTAGTCATGTCACATTTCACAATAGTAACAATCTTGAAGTACAAGAACAAAGTGATGGACGCTATTACAGGATATGCTTCATTGAAAGCAATAAGACTAATGAAAATTCTATAAGGGCCTATATCAGACATGGAGAACCTTCTAATGACTTGGATTGAAGACCAGACATAAAAATGTATCTCTCTCAGCACTATGTCAATCACAGTGAAGGAAAATTTTGTGATGGTGAAAGAAGAGACTGGATGCAACTATGATGTTGAATTTACTGCTAGCTCTGGGTGGTTTAAATGATTCAAGAATTGTTATTCATTACATAGTGTTAAAGTGAGTCATGACTTTGTGAATGCTGATATGAAAGCAGCTGAGGAATTTTTGGAAACACTAGATAAGCTGATTGTGGAGGACTTGCCAGAGCAAATATTCAATGTGGATATAACCTCCCTATTCTGGAAACAGATGCCTGAAAAGACTTTCATCTGTGAGAAAGCCAAATCAATGCCAGATTTCAAGGCTTTTAAGGATAAGATAGCAGTCTTGCTTGGAGGCAATGTTGCAGGCTACAAATTAAAACCCTTTGTGATGTGGCTCAGTAAAAATGCCAGGGCCTTAAAGCATATCAACAAGCACACATGACCAGTGTAGTACAGGAGCAGTGAGTAGTCAGGGATGACCAAGCTCCTCTTACAAGATGACCTTCTGAGTTGCTATTCCAGTGAAATGGAGAAGTACTGTTTGGAGAATAACATACTTTTCAAGATTTTGATTATTGTTTTTTTTTTTTTCCCCAAAGATTGGCCCTGAGCTAACATCTATTTCCAATCTTCCTTTTTTTTCTTCTCCCCAAAGCCCTCCAGTACATGGTTGTATATTCTAGTTGTAAGTCCTTCTGGTTCTACTACGTTGGATGCCACCTAAACATGGCCTGATGAATGGTACTAGGTCCATACCCAGGTTCTGAACTAACAAAACTCCAGGCCACTGAAGTGGAGCATGCAAACTTAACCATGAGGTCATGGGGCTGGCCCCTGCTTATTGTTGATAATACTCCTGGACATCTTCCTTTTATTGATGATCATCTTAATCCTAATATCAGCACTGTGTTTCTCTCTCCAAACACCATCTCTTTGATCCAATCAATGGATCAAGGAGTTATAGCAGCTTTTCAGGCCTATGACCTGAGGAGGCTCTTTTGTGGAAGCTATTTCTGTGACTGAGGAAAATACTGAGAAAATACGGATGCAATTCTGAAAGGAGTAGAACATCTATGACTGCATCAAGAACCTTTCTTGGCTTGGGGCGATGTCACAAAGGAGTGTATAAATGGCATCAGGAAAAAGACACTCCATGTTCATCCAGAACTTTAAAGGATTTGCCATGGATGAGGAGGTTTCAAAAATCAACAAGGCTGTGGTTGAGATGGCAAATGACTTTAACCTGGGTGTGGGTAAGGATGACATTGAGGAGCTCCTAGAGGTGGTTCCTGAGGAACTGACAAATGAGGAGTTGTTGGAACTGGAACAGGAATGCATAGCTGAAGAAGAGGCAAAAGAAAAAGAAATATCAGGAGAAGTGAAAGAAGAGGAACCCCCAAGAAAATTCACAGTGAACAGTTCATCAGAAGCTTTTTCAGACCTCAACAAGGTACCTAAAAAGCTTGAAAATGTTGACCTTAACACCAAAAGGTTTCCATTAATAAAGAGGAATTTTCACGATGATTATCTCCTCACAGGCCAATCTATGATGAAAAAAGAAAAACACCAAGCAAGCCAGCATGGACATATTTCTAGAAAAAGTGACACTTCTTCATGAATAGCCTCAGGCAGTTACTTCTGAAGGTATTCCAGAAGAGCTCATTGTTATCATAGGAAATGACAGCACTATGCATGGTTTTGTCCCTGAAAACTTCCCAGTAGGACTAGATATAGAGGTGAAAAACAGTGATTGATGACACTGAAACTTTGTAGGTCTAGGTTCATGTGTGCACTTGCATCTTAGTTTTTAACATAAAAGTTTAAAAAGTAAAAATAAAAATTTTAAAAAGAGAAAAAAGCATAGAATAAGGATATAAAGAAAAAATATTCTTGTACAAAGGTGCAATGTGTTTGTGTTTTAAGTTGTGTTATTACAAAAGAGTCAAAAGGTTAAATTAAAAAGTTTATAATGTAAAAATGTTACGGTAAGCTAAGGTTCATTTATTATTGAACAAAGTAAAAGATTTTACAATAAATTTAGTTGAGCTTAAGTGTAGAGTGTTTGTAAAGTCTACAGTGGTGTACAAGAATGTCCTAGGCCTTCACATTTAGTTACCACTTACTTACTGACTCAGCCAGAGCAAGTTCCAGTCCTGGAAGATCCATTCATGGTAAGTACCCCTTACAGGTGTGCTATTTTTTTATCTTTTATGCTGTACTTTTACTGTAGCTTTTCTATGTTTAGATACATTTAGATACACAAATTCTTACCTTTGTGTTAAAATGGTCTACAGTATTCAATACAGTAATACGCTGTACAGGTTTTTAGCCTTGGAGCAATAGGCTATACCATATAGCCTAGATGTGTTGTAGGCTATACCATCTAGGTTTGTGTAAGTACACTCTATGATGGCACCATGAAAAAATTGCCTAATGATATATTTATCAAAATGTAGCTCTGTTGTTAAACAACAGATGACTGTATAATCTTATTTATTTTAGTCCTCTCTATTTCTTTTTGATTATTTAAGTCCTCTCTATTTTTTCTCGGTATGTTTAGCTAAATGTTTTTTTATTTTGATTTTCTTTAAAAAGAAACCTGGCTCATTGATCCTTTATATTATTTTCCATTTCTCTATTTCATTTATTTCTGCTCTGATCTTTCTTATTTCCTCCAATCTGCTAATTTTGGGCTTAGTTTGTACTTCTTTTTCTAGTTCCTTGAGATGTAAAGTTAGGTTGTTTATTTTATATCTTCCTTTTTTCCTAGTGTAGGTATTTATCACTTAAAACATCTTATTGTGCTGGTGACTATTTAATTTTGAACACATACAAAAATTCTCCCTTTTTACTACTCCTCATTTTATATTTTTGATGTCAAAATTTACTTCTTTCATGTTATTATTAATATATATTTTATATATTATTTGACAATATATAAGAATAATAGTAACAAATTACTGTAGTTATAACTATTTTTAATATTTTTGTCTTTGAACATTTACACTAGAGTTAAGTAGTTTACACAACTCCATATTACAGTACTAGAGTGTTCTGAATCTGACTACCAGCTTATCTTTACCAGTGTGTTATGTATTTTTAAATGTTTTTCATTTTTATAGTTAGCATCCTTTCATTTCATTATGAAACCTTTCAGCATTTCTTGTAAGGCAGGTCTAGTGGTGATGAACTCCCTCAGCTTTCATTTGTTTAGGAAAGGCTTTATCTCATCTTCGTTTTTGAAGGACAACTTTTCTGGGTATTGTGCCCTTAGTTGGCAGCTTCTTTCTCTCAGCACTTTGAATATATTATCCCATTCTCTCCTGGCCTGCAAGGCCTTATGGGTGTCCTCTTGTATGAGAGAGTTTTTCTCTCTCTTCATTTCATATTTTAGACAGTTTTATTATAATATGTCTTGTTGAAGATAACTTTAGGTTAAAATTTTGCAGTGACCTATTAGCTTCATGAATTTGGATATCTAAATCTCACCCCAGTTTTGGGATATTGTCAGCCATTATTTCTTTAAATAAGCTTTCTTCTCCTTTTTCCTCTCTTCTCTTTCTCATACTCCAATGATGCATACACTATTTCTGTCCCTTAGGCTTTATTCCTTTTTATTCTTTTTTTCTTTTTGTTCACCTAATTGGATAATTTCAATTGATCTGCCTTCTAGCTCACTGATTCTTTATTCTGTTTGTTCAACTATGATGTTGAAGTTCTCTATCAAATTCTTCAGTTCAGTCATTGCATTCTTCAGCTCCAAAATTTGTTTGGTTCTTTTTTATCTATTCTATCTATTTGTTGAACTTCTCATTTTGCTCTTGTGTTGTTTTCCCAATATCATTAAATTGTTTATCTAAATTCTCTTGTAGCTCTCTAAGTGTCTTTAGAACAATTATTTCAAATTCTCTGTTAGGCAATTCCTCAATCTCCATTTCTTTAGGACCAGTTACTGGAAGTTTACTGTGTTCCTTTGGTGGGGTTATATTTCCCTGATTTTTCATGATCCTTTCAGCCTTCAGTAGGTGTCTTTTTGTTTGAAGAAACTGTCACCTCTTGCAGACTTTATGGACTGACTTCAGTAAGGGAAATCTCTCACCTGTGAGTGGGGTCATGCTGGAGTGTGCTTCTACTCTAGGTCTAGTAGTGCAGGGTGCCAAGGTGCAGGGGTGTTTGTTGGCACCAGGTCCAGGGGTTATGATGTCTCTTCTCAGGTTGTTAGGATGCATAATGCTGACAACTGTGTGGTCCTTGGTGAGTACTGTGTTGATGTCCACAGTGTGTATAGGGTCCTTGGGATCCTCAGCAGCACCTCTAGGTCCAGCAGCTAGTGTCCAGGGCAGGCATTGGTGGTGGCTGGAGCTGGTGATGGGCACATACTTGGGGCCAGCTGCAGGTGCCTGTGCAGTGTCAGAGGTTGTATGTGGACACACAGATAGTGGTGGAGACCATGTCAGGCAGCAAAGGCTGGGGCCAACTATGGGCTCACTGGCAGCTGCAGGGACTCTGGTTCTCTGTGTGCTTTTCCATGCCTGCACAATCTCCCTCCAGGGGTGTGCACTGCAGTGGAGGCCTGTGACAGGCATAAGATGGTGTGCAAATGTACAGCTGGAGGGGCTAGCCACAATTGCTTGCACAGCAGTAGGAGTCAGCTAGTCTGGCTTCTGTACTCATGCAGCCACAAAAGCCTAGGCTGCCTTTTGTTGTGGTATCCAGACTCTAGCCAGGGCATGGGAGGAGACAGTGGAGAGTGACTCAGGCAGCTGGTGTCAGTGAACATGAAAACCTGTGGAGCAAAAGTTGGTGAAACCTGTATGGCGTCCATGGCAGTTTTGTCAGCAGTTAGTTTCTTCAGTGGCAAAACCTGATGGGTTTGTCTGCAAAGCAGGTCACTGTGAATCATGATCACTCCTGCTGCATGACTGCTATTGGTAACCTCTGCTTTTCATCCTTACTTATCTATATGTCTCAGCTTTGCCAGTCTGGATGGGCTAAAACCAAACTAGGACCTTTGTGCAGTGCCCCAAAGGCTGGGAAAGCAGGACACTCATCCTACTCTTCCTTCTCTGGTTAGGGGAACTATTTCTAGCTTGGAACTTTCCTCTTAGTGTTGAGCAATGCTGGTTTGGGGGATGGGATGATGCAGGGAATATGAAGCTGTCTTCCTTCTCTTCTTGTATGGTTGTTCTTAAGTTTTTTTGTTCCACTGTGTTGCTAAAGTTTCTTCATTGGACTCCAGAGCTCTCCAGAGCTATTTTTGTTCGTGGATAGCTGTCTAATTGTTGATCTTTGTTGAGAGACAGAGCCTGTGGTCTCCTATTTTGCCATGTTGGTGACATCACACTTCAACTCTACCATTGGCTTTTGATACTCTTCTTAATAATTCTTTGAAATTATTTGCTGTTTACAAACCACATTCCAATGATGTCTCTCTGTCTCTGTCTTTCTTTCCATTTTCCTTTCTTTTTTCAAGTCAATGTTATTCTGTTAGCATAGAAAGTGATATTGTTTCATGATCAATAAAATTCCCTTCTTAGTTTCTAGTTTTGTAATGATATCTTCTATTTTTACTACTTTCCCTAATTTATTCATTCAACAAATGCTTATTCATTGTTTATTGTATGTCAAACACTATGCTTGGAGGTAATAATTAAGCCACAAATGAGAGAAACAATATTTCCTTTTGGAACTTACATATTTTATTGCTCCATGAAATTTTTCAAAGAAAAGAAAATTTGTATTTTCATTAAAATAGAAAAGTTACTCTAGTGTTAATAGAACGAGCTTTGTTACATCTTCATAAGTTCCATTATATTCTGTGATTACACTGCTCTCCTAAATCTCAAAATGTGTTACACTGATTAAGCCATAGTAAACAAGTCCTAGCTAAGAGGATAGAAGGTAGAAGAGAAATTTATAATGTGAACACTACATTATTCACCAATCCAAAAGTCTGTACAATACATCTCTGCTTCTTTCAAGGTGAGATAGGTTCTGGAGCCTCCAATTATTTGGAGAATATCCCTCTTCTACCCATACCCTCTCATTTCATTATAAGGTTCTGACAAAACCAGAGACCAGCCTATTCTAACAAAGGAAGCCCTTTCCATAGTCACATACAAATCTACTGAAGCATCTCATGGCTAGAATTCACACTGGGAATTTTGGCAAAGTCTAGCTAGTGATAAAAATGATTTTGCTTAGCCCTGTCATGTGTTCATATATCTCCTTAAGGAATTTATTTTTAGGTGGGGAATGGGAATATTCTGTGGTCATGGTAAGAAAATATTTATTAATGAAAAGTATTCTTTTACTCATTCTTTCGATCTGGCTATAATGCCCCTTTGGGTAATTGCTGGAGGAGTGTTGTCATAGTAAGTTATGACTGAGATATTTGGAAACCTGGTGTTCTTGGCCAAATATCATCTATTTGCATTAATCATAAAGTCATGTTGGAGACATTTTATAGCTAGAAAAGTTTTTTTACTTTTTGTAAGTTTTAAGTTAAAAGTCAGTCTTAAAAATTGTAAACAAAGTTAAATTTGTCATGAGAGAAGTAATGTCATTTACTGGGAAGAGGACAACATTCTGAGAAAATAGGCCTGGATTTGAATTTTGTGTGACCTTTGACAAATTATTTAATCTTTCTGTGCCTTAATGTCCTTATCATTAAGGGTGAGATAGTAATATTTGTCCTCAAGCCCTTGCAGAGGACAGGTGTTACAAATATTTAAAAGATGATAGATGTGAAGCTTTTTCATAAACTCAAATAATGCAAAAAAGTTAATCATTTTAATTACTTGATTTTCCTTCACTTTCCAACAATGTCCCCTTTCCTTTTCCTGAAATTATCCTCACTCTTTATTCCATTTTCCCATTCTGTTTTGTTTTCTCAAAGAGTGTTCCTCTAGACTGCCTGTCAACTAATGATTTTTTTTGTAATAGCTGTTTACTAATATATTAGCTCATAGACTTTTATTGCAACTTGCTCTAAGGGTACTTGCACTTAAGAGGATTATTATATGAAGAAATTCTATCAGAAATTGAAAAGAGGCACCCCTGTTCTAGTTCTCAAACTTCAGAAGCTGACTTGGGTCATGCTCTGGTCAACATTTCCAATGGGAGAAGGATCCCACAGGGTCAAACAGGACAAGACTGCATGAATTCCATTCTCCACTCCTCAATTTCTGGACCATGTTTTCAGTACCCTGGACTCAAGAATTCCCTTTGCAAAGAGATCCAAGCATGATTAAAGGAACTGCCTGGGTTTCTTTCCTTGGCCAGACTTCTCAGTGATGGGTGTTTGCACAAGTGTGCTTGGACCTGGAGTGTCCACACAAATACATGCATATCCCTTCAAATGTAGAACAGAGCTAAGACTGATAGGAGGAGGGCTTACTGCTGGCTCAGTTCTGCATGCCAGAACTCCCCATGCCAAGATATTCAGGCACAGAACTATAAGGAATCTAAGAATTCTAAATTCAAACTTTACCCTCTAGGATTTGTTATTATTATTTTCATAATTATTGCTTTTTACTTTGAGAGAGAGATTCACAAGCAGTTGTTAAAAAGAATACTATAAAATACTATGTACTCTTTACAAAATTTATCCCAATGATAGTATCTTGCAAAACTATAGAATAATATCACAATCAAGAAATTAACATTAAAACAATCCATCTATCTTATTCAGATTTCACCAGTTTTAAGTGTATTCATTTGTGTGTGTTTGTGTGTGAATGTGTAATTAGTTCTATACAGTATGAGCACATATGTATTCCATATATCCACCAATACAGTCAAGGTACAGAGCATTTCAATCACCACAAGTTTCCTTCATGTTACCTTTTCATATCCACATCCACATTTCTTCTACCACGCTTCCCCATCCCTAACTGTCGGTAGCCACTAATATGTTTTCCATTACTCTGTTTTTGTAATTTAAAGAATTTTCTATAAATGTAATCATACAGTATGAAATTTTGTGATCAGCATAATTCTCTGGATATTTATCCTAGTTGGTGCATGGATCAATAGTTTATTACTTTTAAATAGCTGAATATTATTTCAGGGTATGTATGTACCACAGTTTGTTAGGTTATTTCCAAGTTAGGGCTATTAAAATACAACTGCTATAAACAGTAATTTACAGGTTTTATGTGAACATAGGTTTTCAATTTCCTGGAATAAATGACAAGGAGTGCAACACTGGCCCATATAGTATGTCCCTGTTTAACTTCAAAAGGAAATTCCAAATTGTTTTCCAGAGTGCCAGTACCATTTTACATTCCTGCCAGCAATATATGGAGGATCCAGTTTCTCCACATCTTCACCAGCATTTGGGGTTACCACTATTTTTATTTTAGCCATTCGTATCCCACTGTGTAGTAGTATGTCATGGTGTTTTAAATTTACATTTCCTTTATGACAAATGACACCTTTTTGACACCTTTCCATACACTTATTTGCCATCTTTATATCTTCTTCAGTATCATACATATTCATGTCTTCTGCCCATTTTTGAATTGGATTATTTGTTTATTTTAATATGGAGACTTGACAGTTCTTTATGTATTCTAGATACTAATCCTTTGCTGTGTATGTGGTTTGAAAATATAGTCTCTCAGTCTGTAGCTTGTCTTTCCATTCGCTTACCAAGATGATTCACAAAAAAAAGATTTTTTTTAAATTTTTTATTTTGGTGAAGTTCAAATCTTTCCTTTATGGGTCACGCTTTAAGTGTCAAATCTAAGAATTCTTCACCAAACCCTATGTGTCAAAATTTTCTCCTGCTTTTTAAAAAATTTAATAGTTTTAAGTATTACATTTAAGTCCGTGATCCATTTTGAGTTAATTTTGAGTAAAGTGTGAGATTCAGCTCAAGATTTGCTTTTTTGAATACAGGTGTTCAATCATTCCATTCGTGCCTTTGTAAAAAACCAGCTGAACATATTGTGTGGAAATATTTCTGGATTTTCTATTCTCTTCCATTGATGTATGTGTCTATATCTGCACTAATATCACACTGTAGCTATATGGCTGTGATCATTGTAGCTATATAGTAAGCCTTAATATAGAGTTTTTCCTCCTAATTTATTCTTTTTTATCAAGATTGTTTTAGGTACAAAAGAATCTGTGCCTTTCTGTATACATTTTAGAATAAGCTTGTCTATGTCTAAAATAACTGTGCTGGGATTTTGGGAATTTTACTAAAGCTATGATGATGTATGATCTTTTAATATATCATGATACTATTGATATATGAAGATTTTATACTGTCATTTTACCTTTTGTTTTCTAGTTGTTCTATATTTCCACGATTTCTTTTTTCTTGTTTCTGCCTGCCACTTCATTTTGGAGGTTTTCTGTGATATGCTTCTCAATTTCCTCTTTTCTTAATGTTTTGTGACTCTGCTCTGAATTTTTAACTTCTGGTTACCGTGAAGTTTGTATAAAAGATCTCATAAATAAGGCAGTCCTTTTTCTGCTGATAGCATCTTATCTTCATTTGCCTATGCAGGGTCTGTCCTTTTCCTCTTCCCCTTCTATGCTTTGTTGTCACAGATTATCCCTTTTTACGTTGTGAGTTTGTTACCAAATTTAAGTGGTTATAGTTATTATTAATGCTTCCATTCTCTTTAACCGTTATGTTAAAAGTTAGTCCTTACCAAGCTATTCTGAGATAGAGTTGTAATTTTCTGGTTGTATCTGTAACTTTATCACCTCACTCAAAGCTTTGTATACCTTCACCTTTTCATGTTAAGTAGTAGAGCTGCTTTCTTGTAAGGCAGGACTAGTGATGGTGATCTCCTTCAGCTTTTATTTGTCTGGGAAAGCTTTTATTTGTCCTTCATGTCTGAAATATAACTTTGCTGGATAAAGTATTCTTGGCTGACAGTTTTCATCTTTCAATATTTTGAAAACATCGTTCCACTCTCTCCTGGCCTGTAGAGTTTCTGCTGAGATACCTGCTGATAGCTTAATCAGGGTTCCCTTGTATGTTATTGTTTTTTTCCACCTGGCTGCTTTAATGTTCTCTCTTTGTATTGACTTTTGTTTTTTTAAGGTAACATTGTTTTATAACATTATATCAATTTCAGGTGCACTTCATTATATTTCAATTTCTGTGTAGACTACATCTACAAATCACCTCCCAAAGACTTATTACCATCTGTCACTGTACACATGTGCCCTATCACTGCTTTCACCCTCTTTCCTCCTCCCTTCCCCTCTGGCACCACAAATCTAATCTCTGTGTGTTTGACTGTTGTTGTTGTTGCTACCTTCTATTTGAGTGAAATCATACAGAATTTGGCTTTCTCCATCTGACTTATTTTGCTTAGCATAATACCCTGGAAGTCCAATCATGTTATTGTAAATGCAAGATTTCAACCTTTTTATAAGTGAATAATATTCTGTTGTGCATATATATGACATTTTCTTTATCCTTTTATTCCTTGATGGGCACTTACGTTGTTTCCAAGTCTTGGCTATTGTGAATAACATTACAATGAGCATAGAGGTAAATATATCTTTATGAATTCATGTTTTCATGTTACTTGGATAAATACCCAGAGGTGCAATAGCTGGATCATATGGTAGCTCTATTCTTAAATTTTGAGGAATCTCCATACTGTTTTTCAAAGTGGCTGCACCAGTTTACATTCCCACTAACAGTGTATGAGAGTTCCCTTTTCCCTACATCCTCTCCAACAATTGTTATTTCTTTCCTTGTTAATTATAGCCATTCTGACAGGCATGAGGTGATATCTCAATGAAGTATTGATTTGCATTTCTCTAGTAATTAGTGATGTTACACGTTTTCCTGCGCCTGTTGGCCACTTGTATAACTTCTCTGGAAAAATGCCTGTTCAGATCCTTTGCCTATTTTTTAATTGGTTTGTTTGTTTTTTTGCTGAGTTGTATGTGTTCTTCATATATTTTGGATATTAACCTCTTATCAAATATATGGTTTGGCAATATATTCTCCCAATTATTAGGATGTCTTTTTGGTTTGCTGATAGTTTCCTTTGCTGTCCACCAACATTTTTAGTTTGATCTAGTCCCATTTGTTTAGTTTTTCTTTCGTTTCTCTTGCCTGGTGAGACAAGGTGTCCAAAAAGATGCTGCTAAGACCAATGTCAAAGAGCATACTGTCTATGTTTGCTTCTAGAAGTTTTATGGTTTCAGGTCTTACATTCAAGTCTTTAATCCATTTTGAGCTAATTTTTGTGTATGCTATACATACATGGTGGTCTACCTTCGTTCTTTTGCATGTGGCTGTCCAGTTTTTCCACCACCAAATATTGAAGAGACTTTCCTTTCTCCATTGTATGCTCTTGGCTCAAAAATAAGCTGTCCATAGATATGTGAGTTTATTTCTGGGCTCTTGATTCTGTTCCATTGATCTATTTGTCTGTTTTTGTGCCGGTACCATGCTGTTTAATTATTATTGCTTTGTAGTACATTTTGAAATCAGGAAGTGTGATAACTCCAGCTTTGTTCTTTTTTTCTCATGATTCTTTTGGATATTTGGGCTCTTTTGTTGTCCTACATAAATTTTAGGATTCTTTGTTGTATATTTCTGAAAAATGTTGGAACTTTGATAGGGATTGCATTGAATCTGTAGCCTGCTTTAGGAAGTATGGACATTTTAACTATGTTAATTCTTCCAATCCAAGAACACAGAATATCTTTCCATTTCTTTGTATCTTATTCAATTACTTTAAAAAGTGTTTTATAGTTTTTAGTGTACAGATATTCACCTCTTTGGTTAAGTTTATTCCTAGATATTTTATTCTTTTTGTTGCAATTGTAATTGGGATTGTATTCTTAACTTCTGCTACTTCGTTGTTAGTGTATAGAAATGCAACTGATTTTTGTTTGTTGATTGTGTATCTTGCAACTTTACTATATTCACTTATTATTTCTAATCGTTTCTTGGTGAATTCTTTAGGGTTTTCTATATATAAAATCTTATCATCCAGAAATAGTGACAGTTTTACTTCTTCCTTTTCAATTTGGATCCATTTTATTTCTTTTTCTCTACTGATTGCTCCGGCCAGGCTTCCAATAGTATGTTAAATTAGAGTGGCAAAAGTGGGCATCCTTTTCTGATGCTTGTTCTTAAATGGATAGCTTTCAGTTTTTCACCATTGAGTATGATATTAGCTGTGGGTTTTTCATATATGGCCTCTATCATGTTGAGGTACTTTGCTTCTTTATCCATTTTATTTAGACTTTTTGTCATAAATGGATGCTGTGTCTTGTCGAAATCATTCTCTGCATCTATTGAGATGATCATATGATATTTTTCATTATTTTGCCATGTGGCATATGACGTTGATTGATTTGCGGATGTCGAACCATCCCAGCATCACTGCAATAAATCCCACCTGATCGTTGTTTATGCTTTTTTTCATATATTGCTCTATTCAATTTGCTAATATTTTCTTGAGGATATTTGTATCCATGCTCATCAGTGATATGGGTGTGTAATTTTGGGTTTTTGTAATGTTGGCCTCATAGAACAAGTTAGGAAGTCTCCTCTCCTCTTCAATTTTTTGGAAGAGTTTGAAAAAGATAGGTATTAAATCTTTGAATGTTTGGTAGAATTCACCGGGGAAGCCATCTAGTCCTGAAATTTTGTTTTTGAGGAGGTTTTTGGTTACTGTTTTCACCTTCTTAGTGGTGATTGCTCCATTCAAATTCTCTATTTCTTGTTGATTCAGTTTTGGAAGGTATATGATTCTAAGAATTTATCCATTTTTTCTAGATTATCAAATATATTGCCATATAGCTTTTCATAGTGTTCTCTTATAATCTTCTGTTTTTCTGAGGGTTTTTTGTAATTTCTCTTCTTTGGTTTTTGATTTTATTTATTCAAGGCTTCTCTCTTTTTTTCTTGGTGATTCTAGATAAAGGTTTGTAATTTCGCTTATCTTTTCAAAGAACCAGCACTTACTTTCAGTGGCTTTTTCTATTTTTTTTAGTCTCTATTTCATTTATTTCTTCTCTGATTTTTATTATTTCCTTCCTTCTACTGATTTTGAGCTTTCTTTTTTCTTTTTCTAGTCCCTTCATGAGCACTGCTAGATTGTTTATTTGAGATTTTGTTTTTTTGAGGTAGGCCTGTATTGCTATAAACTTCCCTCTTAGTACCTCTTTTGCTGTAGCCCCACAATTTTGCCAAGTTGTATTTTCATTATCACTTATCTCCAGATATTTTTTGATTTCATTGACCCATTAGTTGTTCAGTTGCATTTTGTTTAGTCTCCACATTTTTGTGGCTTTTCCTGCTTTATTCTTGTAGTTGATTTCTAATTTCATACTGTTGTGGTCAGAAAAGATGCTTGGTATTATTTCAATCTTCTTTAATTTATTAAGACTTGTTTTGTGGTCTAATATGTGATCATTCCTAGAGAATGTTCCATGTGCATTTGAAAAGAATGTGTATTCTGTGGTTTTAGGATGGAATCTTCAGCTTATATCTACTATGTCCATCTGGTCCAATGTGTCTTATAAGGCCAATGGTTCCTTATTGACCTTCTGTTTGGATAATCTATTCATTGATGTAAGTGGATTGTTAAAATCCCCTAATGTTCTGTTAATGTCTATTTCTCCTTTTATGTCTGTTAATAATTACTTTGTATCTTTAGGTGGTCCTACGTTGGGTGCATAGATATTTACAAGTTTTATGTTCTCTTGTTGGATTGTTCACTTCATCATTATGTATTGCCCTTCTTTGTCTCTTCTTGCAGTTTTTGTTTCAGAGTCTATTTCATCTTATACAAGTATTGGTACCTCAGCTTTCTTTTCATTGCCATTTGCATGGAGTATCTTTTTCCATGCCTTCACTTTCAGTCTGTGAGTATCTTTAGGTTTGAAGTTTGTCTCTTGTATGCAGCATATATATATACATTCAGTCACCCTATGCCTTTTGATTGGAGCATTTAGTCCATTTATGTTTAAAGTTGCTTAAAGATGAGTGTGTGTTTATTGTCATTTTCTTCCTTTTTAACTGGATGTTTTAGTAGTCCTTCTCTGTTCCTTTCTTCTTCTCTTTCTCTCTTCCCTTGTGATTTGATGACTTTCTTTAGTATTATTTTTGGGTTCTTTTCCCTCAATTATTTGTATATTATAGATTTCTGGTTTTTGATTACCATGAGGTTTATGTATAATAACCTATGTAAATAGGAATCTACATTAAGTTGATGGTCTCTTAAGTTTGACTTCTTACTAAAAGCCCTACACTTGTACTCCCCTAGCTCCTAGTTGTATGTTTTTGATATCATACTTAACTTTGTGTGTGCATGTGTGTTCCTTAACCTCTTATCATGGAGATAGGTATTTTTAGTACTTTTGTGTTTTGATCTTTATATTAGCTTTATGGGTGGTTGATCTACCTTTACTGTATATTTGCCTTTACCACTGAGTTTTTTCTTTGATAATTTCCTTCTTCCTATTTGTGGTCTTTTCCATTTAAATAAGTCCCTTTAACATTTCCTGTAAGTCTGGTTAAGTGGTAATAACATCCTGTAGTTTTTCTTTGTCTGAAAAACTCTTTATCTCTCCTTCCAATCTGAATGATAAACTTTCCAGGTAGATTGTTCTCAACCATAGGTTTTTTCCTTTCAACACTGTTAACATATTGTGTCTCTTCCTTCTAGCCTGTAAATTTTCTGCTTAGAAGTCAGCTAATAGCCTTATGGGGTTCCCTTCATAAATAACGTTGCCTTTCTCTTACAGCTTTTAGGATTCTCTCTTTATCTTTAATTTTTGACATTTTAATTATAATGTATCTTGGTGCAGGGCACTTTGCGTTCATCTTTTTTAGTACTTTCTGTACCTGAATGTCTGTTTCCTTCCTTAGTATAGGAAAGTTTTCAGCTATAATTTCTTCAAATAGTTTCTCTGCCCCTTTGTCTCTCTCTTTTCCTTCTGGACATCTATAATGGATGTCAACACACTTTATGTTATCCCAAAGGTTCCTCAGATTTTCCTCATTCTTTTTAAGTCTTTGTTCTGTTCACCTTGAGTGATTTCCTCTACCCTTTTGTCTAGTTCACTGATCCATTCTTCTTTTCTTTTTCTTTTTTTTTTTTTGAGGAAGATTAGCCCTGAGCTAACTGCCACCAATCCTCCTCTTTATGCTGAGGAAGACTGGCCCTGAGCTAACATCCTTGCCCATCTTCCTCTACTTTATATGTGGGATGCCTACCACAGCATGGCATGCCAAGTGGTGCCATGTCCACACCCGGGATCCAAACTGGTGGACCCCAGGCCACCGAGAAGCAGAACGTGTGAACTTAACTGCTGCATCACCAGGCCAGCTCCTGATCCATTCTTCTGTGTCATCTACTTGGCTGTTGATCTCTTCCAGTGTATTTTTCACTTCCATTATTGTATTCTTCAGTTCTGATTGGTTCTTTTTTGTATCTTCCAATTCTTTGTTGAAGTTCTTAATGTGTTCACCTATTCTTCTCCCAAGATCAGTGAGCATTCTTATGACTATTAGTTTGTACTCTTTATCGAGTATATTGTTTCTCCCTGTTTCATTTAGCTATTTTTTCTGAAGATGTCCTGTTCCTTTATTTGGAACATATTTCTTTCTCTCTTCATTTTGCCTACTTCTCTGTGCTTGTACATTTGTGTTAGGTAGATCAGCTATGTCTCCCAATCTCAGAGATGTGGCTTTATGTAAAAGATGCCTTATGGAGCCTAACAATATACGTCCCTCTCATCACTAGTTCCAATTGTTCCAGGACTGTGCCCTGTGTGGGCTATGTGTGCCTTTCTGTTGTGGCAGGGCTGCTTTTGCTGTATGTGTACAGGTAGATTAAGCTGGTCACTGGGCCATTTGGTTGTAAGGTTCAACAGTGTGTGGCTCATATGGTCATTTTAGTTACTTTATTGGGTGGGGCAAGCCCAGCATGGCTGGCTGCAAGATCTAATAGTCCATCCTACTGCTGTTTTGCTTTTAAGTGAGTCAGGCCCCCAGCATGGCTGGTTGCTAGGCTCAGAGGCCCATAATTGTTGTAGGCCTCTGGCCTGTGAGGCTGTTGTCAGCTCCCTCAGGAGTGTAGGTGGGTGAGGCTAGCCCCAGGCATGGGAACACAGAATCATTTCAGAAGATGGACGGTGGGGCAGATCCCCCTTGTGGCTGTTTGAGATGACCAGTGGCACAAGTCTGCTGCAGCTGACATGCCCTACTGCCCATGGGCCCATACCACCTGCCAACACAGTCCCACCCCACATGCATGCCCTACCTTGCTGAGGCAGACTTGCCCTGCTGCAGAGGTGCCACAACCCTTCCCACACAAGTATACAATTTCCCTGTTGGCTTGCTGGTGGGCAGGGCCAGTCCTAGGGCAGGCTACCTTCCCTGGATGAGCTAGGTTAAATCATTGCTCTAGTAGGTAGGGGCAACCCCTGTGCCAATAGGCCAGAGGAAGAAATCCAATGACGTCTGCCAGTGTCTGTGTCAGTATGCCTGTAATAGGTCACAATAATATCTGCTGCCAGTATCTCAGTGCCTGCAGAGATGGGCCCAACTGTCTCTGCCTCTCTGAGATGCACTTAGTATTTAGTACTTCTCAAGTCAGTCTCTTTTACCAAAGGACTATGCACCTTTTCTTCTGGTGATTTTGTGCTGGTTTCCAGAATGGGTGAATCTGTGCATGAGCCCTTTAAGAGCAGGCTTTTCTTTCTCTTATGTTCAATAGCTTTTTTTTGGAGGTATTCCTCATTGGTTTTAATAGCCAGCAAAGACAGGTATTATGGCACTCATCTCGGGTGTGCTGAATTCAAAGGCTGCTTATTGTGTCATAGCTTACCTTCTGAGATCCTCCACTCTGCAGAAAAAGCTTTGTACTTTAAGATTGCTCCTGACTGTGAAGTGCCACGGCTAGAATGTGTTTTTTTCCCCAGCATAAAGTGTTTCTGCCTCTTCCATCTCTGTCCCCATTGTTCCTTGTTGTAAGGGTTCTTTTTTATCAAGTTTACAGTTCTATCTCCGGGGTAATTGTTCCACAGGTAGTTGTAGACTTGTTTTGTCTGTGGGAGGAGGTGAGTTCAGAGTTCTCCTATGCAACTATCTTCCCAGAAACTTCTCTTTGTGTTGACTTTTGACAGTTTAATTATCAAGTCTTGGAGAAGGTCTTTTTCTGTTGAGATAATTGGGTGTTCTATTCACTTCATGGATTTGTATATCATTTCCCTCCCCAGGTTTGGGAAGTTCTCAGCTATTGGTTTTCTTTTTTTTTTTAAATAAGCTCTCCCTTATCTTCTCTCTCCTTTCTCTGTTTTCCTTCTGGGATACTCATTATTCTTATGTTGACCTTTAATGGAGTTGGATAATTTTCATAGAATTTCTACAGTTTTTAAAAATCTTAGTTCTCTCTCCTCTTCTATCTGCATCATTTGTAGGTTTCTACCTTTGAGCTCACTCATTATCTTTTCTATATGGTCTGCTGTATTTCCAATGTTTTCTAATGCAATTTTCACCTCATTAATTGAGTTCTTTAGCTCCAGAATTTCTCTTTGGTTCTTTTTTTAAAGTTTCAAGCTTTCTTGGTAAAGTATTTCTTTTGTACACTGATTTTATGCCTGAGCTCATTGAACTGCCTGCCTGAGATTTGCTGTAGCTTATTGAGTTGCTTAATGACAGCTATTTTGAATTCTCTATCAGTTAGATCACAATCTTCCATGACTTTATATTTGTTTTCTGGATAATTGCTATTATCTGTTTGTGATGCGGTGGCACTGTGGCTTTTTGGTGCTCGCTGACTTATTCCTTTGTTGGTGTGTTTGTCATAGCAAATTTATTTTTTATTTTATTATTATTTATTTTATTATTTAGGTATAGCTTTGCTTGTTTTGATTGAAACTTTTCAATTTGTCGCAGATTAGAGGTCTTTCTTTTGTTTTTCAGTAAGTCATGCTATCACACTAGTTTCTGGTTTCTATTACCTGAGCTACCACCGGCTATATTTGAGGGTCTGCATGTTCCACCCTCCAGCACCTCTATTCAGGGTGTCATCAATACTTTCATCATTACTCCTTACACCTCTGGAGGTCACTGATGCCTTGTTGTTGCCAGTGTCACCGTGGTCACTGGCCTCACCACTGCAGGTACAGGGATGGTTTATGCATCCACCACCTCTGGGATCACCTGGATCAGAAGCTCTACTTCCATAGTGGGGAGAGAAGAAAGGTAGGTAGTGAGTTGGGTTTGTGGGGCACCATATCTTCTATTTGTAGTCACCTCATGGCCACAGGCACCACTGTGATGTGGGTGCTGGAGTCCTGTTTGCACTTCCATTGCTGCTACCAGGCTCTGTGTCATGGCTTGAGCCCCAAATCATGGGCTTCACCTTTGCTGCTGCTCTGCTCCCTGAAGCCACAGGTGCCAGTACAGCTGACTGGCTGGAGTGGCACACATGGTTCACTTGATTGCCACTGTGTTCTCTGGGGCTGAGGATGACTGGCTCAGCTGCTATGGCTGGAGATCCAGAGTCCTGGGCATTGCCTCTGCTCTTCTCATGTTTAGCCTCCTCTATGTGTTCCAATCCACCCACCTTTATATGTAATGATGTGTGGAACTCTCTGGTGCCCTGGCGTGTTTTGTAATGTAGCCTTTGTTGCATAATGAATGTTTCACTCACTGTAGATTGAAGGAGAGAGACAAAGGGATCCTCTCACATCACCATGATGATGACATCTCTCTTGAGTTTTCTCATTAATGAACAGTGTGACTTTCCATTTAGTTAGCTCTTCTTTTATTCCTTTTATTAGCATTTAATTTTCAGCATAAAATCCTGTATGTGTTTTTTTACATGTGCAGTGTAGCTAAACAATTTATTTTATTTGGAGGAAAGGTAAATGGCAATTTGTTTTATTTATTTTGGTTTCTACATGTTCATTGTTAGGATATAGAAGTGTGATTGATTTTTTTGCATTTATTTCATGTATTCGGTTTTTTCTGAACTTAGTTATTAGTTTCACAATTTGGGGGGACATTTCATGAGATATTCTACATAGACCATCATGACATCTGACAATAGAGAGACCTTCATTTCTTCTTTGCTAATCAATATGATTTTATATCTTTTGTGGAGTGGCTCGAATGTCTACTACTATGTTGAGTAAGAGTGGTGTGATCAGACACCCTTGTACTGTTTCCCATCTTAGGGGAAAGTATTCAGTTTTTCACTTTGAACATGATTTTAGCCACAGATTTGTATGTATTTGTAATCAAGTTGATGAAGTTCTCCTCTATTTCGTTTTTTTCCCCTCAGAGTTTTTGTTGTTGCTTTATATCATGAGTGGATGCTCAAGTCTGTCAAATGCTTTCCCTACATCAATCCATTAACTTGTTGATACGATGAATTGCATTACACATTTTTTCTAATGTGGAATGAGCCTTCCTTATCTGGAATAAATGCTACTTTGTCATGAAGTATAATTCTCAGATAACAAAACAAAGGAAAACCTGTCTACTTAGATGAAGAGGGCTCTATTTGAAAATTTTACTGAGACTATATTAATTGGCAGCTGTCATGTTTTGCTACCTGCAGCAAGACCCCAAGTGATCAAAAGAATGTCCAAAATGTCATAGCAGGGGTGTTTTAGGGATAAAAATGCGCCTATGGTGTGGCAGAGAAAGAGAATTGGTTCAAGGGCTCATTTTAAAACTATTATTTTCCTGAATGAAGCCAGAAATACATGGTTATTTCAGCTAAACAGAGAACAACAGGACTAGAGTCAATCTGCACTCTTAATTCTATGCCACCATTCTCCTTGATGAGGCAGTGGGTCAAAGTTTCTGGATACCTAAAGAGGGTTACTAAAATAAAGGGCTTATTTCATAACATTGTTCAATGCAATTGTAGAGCCACCTCTCTAGGTAACTAGTAATGAAACTACAGAATCCCAGGAAGGAGTACTTAGGGGATGTTCTTCCCAAGAGCAGTCACAGCAGGTAGCAAGTAGGTGAAAACTTACTATTTTATATGTATCTTTAAATCTATATGTGATGCGATCCAGTAGAAACCCAGATAGCATCTTTTGTAGTAAAAGTCCTGGGGAAGAGAGCCAATTTAAAATCACATTAGTTAAAGGAACATGCCTGGTCTTCTATGGTGGACAACTAAGGAGAAAAATGAGATGATGTTGTAAGGAAAAAAATAATGATATATGTTTAGCACCTACAGCTCCAAATCATGGTTTTTGTCTGTGCTACCCCTTTCTATGACATTAGCTTTAAAAGATTCTACTTTCCAGACTAGACTAGCTTACCTTGAGGATTAGAAACTATTTTTAGGACACTTTAGTATAAAGAAGTTTTGGATGATGGAGAAGAAGACAGCTCCTCTCCAAAGGTAGCATTATAAAAAAGAGCCTCAAAAGAACTAAAGGAAGCAAAGTGAAACCTATGTTGAGTAAGGTTTGGATGATAATAAAGAGAATTTCTTTGGTCCATGTCTTCTCATTTGTAAAATGGAGGAAATGATAGTACCATATCATAGAATTAAAGATACATGAGATACTGCATGTAAAGCCAGCAGTGTAGCAAAGTGTCTGACACATAGTAAGCACCGCATAAGTGTTATCTGTTATCATTTCTTTAATTATTTGCTCAATACTAGGATTTTATTAGCACTATTACAATTAAAAATGAACTTTAAGTATTTTTACCAAGTTAATGATTTTTAAGTGAATAGCTCAGTTGTGTTAAGTATACTCATATTGTTATGAAGCCAATCTCCAAAATATTTTAATCTTGGAAAACTCTATACACATTAAACAACAACTCCCAATTTCCTCTTCCCGCAGCTCCTGGCAACCACCATTCTACTTTCTGTTTCTATGATTTTAACAGTTCTCAATACCTCTTGGTAATGGAATTATACAGTATTTGTCTTTTAGTTACTGGCTTATTTAACTTAACATGATGTCCTCAAGGTTCATTCATGTCATAGCATGTATCATAATTTCCTTCTTGCTTAAGTCTGAATAACATTTTATTGTATGTTTATACCACATTTTGTTTATCCATTCACCAGTCAGTGGAGACTTTGGTTGCTCTAATCTCTTGTCTATCATAAATAATACAGCTATGGACATGTGTGTATAAACATATCTTCAAGACCCAGCTTTCAATTGTTTTGGAAAAATATCCAGAAGTGGAATAGCTAGATGATATGGTAATTCTATTTTTAATTTTTTTAGGTTTAAAGTTCTTTACCTGTTTAATTTTCTATAGCAGTAAAATTGGTTTACAACATTATTTAAATTTCAGGTATACGTCATTATATTTCGATTTCTGTGTGGATTACATCATGTTCACCGCCCAAAGACTATCACCACACACATGTGCCTAATCACTCCTTTCACTCTCCTCCCTCTCCCCTTCCCCTCTGGTAACCGCCAATCCAGTCTCTGTCTCTATGTGTTGTTTGTTCTTTTTATCTTCTACTTGTGAGTGAGATCATATGATATTTGACTTTCTCCCTCTGACTTATCTCACTTAGCATAATACCCTCAAGCCCCATCCATGTTGCCACAAATGGCCAGATTTCATGCCACATCTTTAACCATTCATCCCTTGATGGGCACCTAGGCTGTTTACAAGTCTTGGCTATTGTGAATAATGCTGCAATGAACATAGGGGTGCATATATCTTTATGCCTTCGTGTTTTCATTTTCTTTGGATAAAAACCCAGCAGTGGAATAGCTGGATCATATAGCAGTTCTATTCTTAATTTTTTGAGGAATCTCCATACTATTTTCCATAGTGGCTGCACCACTTTGCACTCCCACCAGCAGTGACCTCCTCTCCACATCCTCTCCAACTCTTATTGTTTCCTGTCTTGTTAATCATAGTCATTCCGACAGGAGTGAAGGGATATCTCATTATAGTTTTGATTTGCATTTCCCTGATATTTAATGATGTTAATCATCTTTTGATGTGCCTGTTGGCCATCCGTATATCTTCTTCGGAGAAGTGTCTGTTCAGATCTTTTGCCCAGTTTTTAATTGGGTTTTTAGTTTTTTTGTTGCTGAGGTGTACGTCTTCTTTATATATTTTGGATATTAACCCATTATTAGATATATGGTTTGCAAATATCTTCTCCCAATTTTTGCATTCTCTTTTCAATTTGTTGATTTCTCTGCTGTGCAGAAGCTTTTCAGTTTGATGTAGTCCCATTTGTTTATTTTTTCTATTGTTTCCCTTGCCCAGTCAGACATAGTACTTGAAAATATGCTGCTAAGACTAATGTCGAAGAGCACACTGCTTATATTTTCTTCAAGAAGTTTCATGTTTTCAGGTCTTACATTCAAGTATTTAATCCATTTTGAGGTAATTTTTCTGTGTAGTGTAATATAATGGTCTATTTCCATTCTTTTCATGTGGCTGTCCAGTTTTCCCAGCATCATTTACTGAAGAGACTTTCCTTTCTCACTTGTATGTTCTTGGCTCCCTTGTTGAAAATTAGCTGTCCATAGACGTGTGGGTTTATTTTGGGCTCTCAATTTTGTTCAGTTGATCTGTGTGTCTGTTTCTGTGCCAGTACCATGATGTTTCAATTACTATACCTTTGTATTGCATTTTGAATTCACAAACTGTGCTACCTCCTGCTTTGTTCTTTTTTCTCACAGTTCCTTTGGCTATTCGGACTCTTTTGTTGTTCCATATAAATTTTAGAATTCTTTGTTCTATTTTTGTGAAAAATGTTCTTGGAATTTTGATAAGGATTGCATAGAATCTGTAGATTGTTTAGGAAGCAGGGACATTTTAACTATGTTTATTCTTCCAATCCAAGAACATGGAATATCTTTCCATTTCTTTGTATCTTATTCAATTCCTTTTAACAATGTTTTATAGTTTTAGTTTACAGATCTTTCACTTCTTGGGTTAAGTTTATTTCTAGGTATTTTATTCTTTTTGTTGAAATTGTAAATGGGATTGTATCCTTAATTTCTCTTTCTGCTACTTCATTGTTAGTGTGTAGAAAAACAACTGCTTTTTGTATGTTGATTTTGTATCCTGCACTTTACCACATTCATTTATTATTTCTAAAGGTTTTTCAGTGGATTCTTTAGAGTTTTATATATATAAAATCAGGTCATCTGCATATAGTGACAGTTTCACTTCTTCCTTTCCAATTTGGATCACTTTTCTTTCTTTTTTTTGCCTGATTGCTCTGGCTAGGACTTCCAATACTATGTTAAATAAGTGGTGACAATGGGCATCCTTGTCTGGTTCCTGTTCTTAGAAGGATAGCTTTCAGTTGTTTTCCATTGAGAATGATATTAGCTGTGAGTTTGTCACATATGGCCTTTAGCATGTTGAGGTACCTGCTTTCAATACCCACTTTATTCGAAGTTTTTGTTATAAATAGATGCTGTATCTTGTGAAATGACTTCTCTGCATCTATTGAGCTGATCATGTGATTTTTACTCTTCATTTTGTTAATGTGGTGAATCACATAGATTGATTTGCAGATGTTGAACCATCCCTGAATCCCTGGAGTAAATCTCACTTGGTCATGGTGTATGATCTTTTTAATGTATTGTTATATTCTATTTGATAGCAACTTGTTGAGAATTTTTGCATCTATGTTCATCAGTAATATTGGCCTGTAATTTTCTTTTTTTGTGTTAACCTTGTCTGGTTTTGGTAACAGGGTAACGTCGGCTTCACAAAATGTGTTAGGAAGCTTCCCCTCCTCTTCAATTTTTTGGAAGAGTTTGAAAAGGATATGTGTTTATTCTTCTTTGAGTGTTTGGTAGAATTCACCAGAGAAGCTGTCTGGTCCTGGACTTTTATTTTTTGGGAAGGTTTAGATTACAGTTTGGACCTCCTTACTGGTGAGTGATCTATTCAAATTCTCTCTTTTTTCTTGATTCCTCTTTGGAAGGTTGTATGATTCTAAGAACTTAACCATCTCTTCTAGATTATCCAATTTGTTTGCATGTAAGTTTTCATAGTAGTCTCATAATCGCTTCTGTTTCTAAATGTCCATTGTAATTCCTCCTCTTTCATTTCTGATTTTATTTATTTATGACTTCTCTCTTTTTTCCTTCGTGAGTCTAGCTAAAGGTTTGTCCATTTTGTTGGTTTTTGATTTTTTTTAGTCTCTATTTCATTTATTTCTGCTCTGATTTTTATTATTTCCTTCCTTCTACTTATTTTGAGCTTTGTTTGTTCTTCTTTTCCCAGTTCCTTTAGGTGCACTGTTATATTGTTTATTTGAGAATTTTCTTGTTTGTTGATTTAGGCCTGTATTGTTATATTCTTCCCTCTTAGAACCACTTTTGTTGTGCCCCATAAATTTTGGCATGTTGTATTTTCATTTTCATTTGTCTCCAGGTATTTTTTTTATTTCTCCTTTGGCTTCTTCCTTGGCACAATCGTTGTTCACTAGCATTTTGTTTAATCTCCACATATTTGTGGCTTTTCCTGCTTTCTTCCTGTAGTTCATTTCTAGTTTCATACTGTCATGGTAAAAAAGGATGCTTGGTATCTTTTCAATCTTCTTAAATTTATTCTCGGCCTAGTATGTGATCTATCCTGGAGAATGTTCCATGTGCATTTGAAAAGAATGTGTATTCTGCCATTTTTGGATGGAATGTTCTGTATATATTCATAAGTCCGTATGGCATAATGTGTTATTTAATGCCAATGTTTCTTTATTGATCTTCTGTTTGGATGATCTATCCATTGATGTAAGTGGAGTGTTAAAGTCCCCTACTATTATTGTGTTACTGTCTATTTCTCCTTCTATGTCTGTTAATAATTGCTTTATATATTTAGGTGCTCCTATGTTGGGTGCATAGATATTTGCAAGTGTTATCTCCTCTTGTTGGATTGTTTCCTTTATCATTTTGTAGTGCTCATCTTTGTCTCCTATTACAGTTTTTGTTTTAAAATCTATTTTTTCTGATATAAGTATTTCTGCACCTGTTTTATTTTCATTGATGTTTGCATGGAGTATCATTTTTCATCCCTTCACTTTCAGTTTGTGAGTATTTTAGGTCTCGTGTGTCTCTTGTATGCAGCATATATATGGATCTTGTTTTTTATCCAATCAGCCACCCTATGCCCTTTGATTGGAGCATTTAGTCAAAGGATATTTAAAGTAGATATCGATAAATATGTACTTATTGCCATTTTGTTACTTTCTTCTGGGTGTTTTAGTAGTTCTTCTCTCTTCCTTTGTTTTTCTCTTGCTCTCATCCCTTGTGGTTTGATGGCTTTCTTTAGTATTATGTTTGTGTTCCTTTCTCTTCATTTTTTGTGTATTTATTATAGGTTTCTGGTTTGTGATTACCATGAGGTTCATATATAATAACCTATGTATATAGAAATCTATATTAAGTTAATGGTCTCTTTAGTTTGACCTCTTTCAAAAGGCTCTACTCTTTTGCTCCCCTCCTCCTACATTTTATGTTTTTGATATCATGTCTAACCTCTTGTGTGTGTGTATCTGTCACCGTCTTATCATGGAAATAGGCAATTTTATTACATTTGTCTTTTGATCTTCATATTATCTTCATAGGTATTTGATCTGCTACCTGTACAGTATTTTTACCTTTACTAGTGATTTTATTGCTTTTTTATTATTATTATTGTCGTACTCCTATTTGTGGTCTTCTCTTTCCCACTTAAATAATTCCCTTTAGCATTTCTTGGAAGACTGGTTTCTTGGTGATAAACTCCTCTAATTTTTGCTTGTCTGGGGACCTCTTTATCTCTCCTTCCATTATAAATTATAACCTTGCTCACTAGAGTATTCTTGGCTGTAGGTTTTTTTCTTTCAGCTCTTTAATATATTGTGCCACTCCCTTCTAGCCTGGAAGGTTTCTGCTGAGAAGTCAGCTGATAGCCTTATGGGGTTTCCTTTGTATGGAACTTGTTCCCTTTCCTTCACAGCTTTTAGGATTCTCTCTTTGCCTTTAATTCTTGACATTTTAATTATAATGTGTCTGATGTGGGCCTCTTTGGGTTTATCTTGTGTGTACTCTTTGTGCTTCCTGTACCTGGATATCTGTTCTCTTCCTTAGGTTATAATAAGGATGTTAATGCACTTGATGTTTTTCCAAAGGTCCCTTAGATTGTCCTCATTCTTTTTAATTCTTTTTTCTTTTATCTATTCAGCTTGGGTGATTTCCTCTAGTTTTTCACCCAGCTCATTGACCTGTTCTTTTGTATCCTCTACTCTGCTATTGAATCCCTTTAGTGAATTTTTCACTTCCAGTATTATATTCTTCATTTCTGATTGGTTCTTTTCTATATTTTCCATTTCTTTGTTGAAGTCCCCAATGAGTTCATCCATTCTTCTCCCAAGATCAGTGCGCATCCTTATGATTTTTTGTTTGAACTCTTTGTCAGGTAGATTTTTTATTTCTCTTTCATTCAGTTCTTTTTCTGGAGTTTTGTCTAGTTCCCTTACTTGGAATATATTATTTTGTCTCCTCATTTTTCCTCTTTCTCTGTGAACGTATTTGTATATACATATATTAGGTAGGTCAGCTATGTCTCTCAATCTTGGAGAGTTGGCCTGATGTAAGAGATGCCTTATGAGGCCCAGCAGTGTGCTTCACTCTCATTACCAGGAGGTGAGTTCAGGGTCCTCCTATACCTCTAGCTTGACAACAACCTCCCCTATATTTAATTTTTTGAAGAACCACCATACTGGTTTTCCATAGAGGATGCATTATTTTACACTCCCACCAACAGTGCACAAGGGTTCCAATTTATCCACATCCTCATCAATACTTGTTATTTTCTATTTGTGTGGGGGTTTTTTGTGATAGCTATTCTAATGCATGTAAGGCAATAAGTCACTGTGGTTTTGACTTGCATTTTCCTAATGATTAATGATATTGAGCATATTTGCATATGCTCTGTGGTGATTTTTATATCATCTTTGGAGAAATATCTATTTAAGTCATTTACCTATCCTTTAATCAGATTATTTGTTGTTGTTGTACATTTCTAGATGTTTTTAATATATTCTTGATACTAGCCTCATGTCAAATATATGATTTGAAACATTTTCTCCCATTCTATAGGTTGCCTTTTCACTCTATTGATTGTGTTTTTTAATACACTGAAGTTTTTTTACTTTTGATGTAGTCCAATTTATCTATTTTTATTCTTCTGCTTTTGCTTTTTGGTGTCATATCCAAGAAATTATTGCCAAATCCATGTCATGAATTTTTTCCCTTATATTTTCTTCTATTAAATTATTTTTTGATTTATCCCTTTTCATTGAACATGTCCATGGAATCAAAGAACATGACTGGATTGCATACTAAAATGTACATTAGTTCAGGAATAAGCATAGAAAGAGGAAAGGAAGGCATTGATGTTTATGTCATCAATATGATACTGCAACTCAATTATTCTAGAAATCTTTTTGACTAATAGGGAGCTGAGGAGAAAAAGTATTTTGAGTCAATGAGTGTAAAATTTTTTAATTTTGTGTATTTTTTTCCTCAGACATCTTCAGAAGAATGTGATCAGGATTGGACATGCCCTTCAATTTGAGGATACTTTTCATTTTGTGCACTCTGTAATATAGCTTCAGCCTCTTTGAAGAATGCACATATTGTTGTTTGAACATGCACATTATGCTATTTGAATTTTTGCTTCTTGTTTTGTCATCCACCAAGTTGATGTACTGTCTTTTTTTATGCCTTCCCATTAGTGTTCACAGGGTTAAGCTCTGGAAGCCATATTTCTGCTGTGTTATCCTTCCTCTTGTTAATAACTGATTGGATAAAAAGAGGACATCTATAACAATCTTGGCTTATCAGTTTCCATTGGGCATTGAGAAATTGGACTGAAACACAGTCAGGGCTTCCAAATTTTTCCCACATACAAATACATTCTTTACCTCAAGTTCCAGGAGAGAGATCCCTGATTTTATACATATACATAAATACATACATATACATATATATATATATATATATATATATATGATATATTTATTAGCTGAGTTGTTTCCGTAACTCATAAGCAAAACCAAAGATATTTACACTATTATACATTCATCTCTCAATTGGTTCCCACATTAGTTTCCTATAGCTACTATAACAAATTACCACAAACTTGGTGGTGTAAAACAGTAGAAATGTATTCGCTCACGGTTCTAGAGACTCAAAGCCCCAAATCCCCCAGAGTCATGCACCCTCTGGGAGCTCTACCAGAGAATCCATTCCTTACCTTTTCCAGCTTCTGGTGGATTCTAGTATTCTTTGGTTTGTAGTCACATAACTGCAACCTCTACTTCCATCTTCACATAACCTCCTCTGTGTGCCTATGTTATCTCCCTTTTCTCTCTCTTATAAACACACTTGTAAAGGCATTTAGTGACCACCCTGATAATCTAGGGTAACATTATCTCAATATCTTTATCTTAATTACCTTTGCAAAGACCTTTTTCTCCAAATAAACTAATGTTTACAAGACCCCAAATTGGAACTTGTTATACTTGAGTCGCTATTATTCAAACTACTATATCTTCTTGGAAGCTCGGTATTTAGTAGGGTCACAACTGGCCTCAAAGGAGTGCTATGAGGAGCCAAACAATGATGATAGAAGGACCAAATTCTGGGCCAGGGATTGTTTCAAAACTCACAGCTCTGCCCAATGCCATTTGAAACAGCCATGTTTCCCAAATTCATGGCAAAAGCCTTTATTTTCTTGAAAAAGAACTGTAGAAAACCCAGGTCAATCACATGAGTCAAACATTTAATTTGCTTACAAGTTAAGTTTTACACAAGCTTCCTAAATCTCTGGAGTTTGGAGTGATTGTATCTCAAGTTGTTCATGATGCATTCAAGGTACAATCTTGTCCTTTTTTCTAGGTGGTATTTCATAGTGTTAGATTTTAGAATAAAAATAGAGAAAATCAATGAAACCAAAAGAGGAGTAAAAAAGAGAGAAAACTCAAATTATTAGAATTTGAAATAAAAGAGAGGACATTAGCACTAAACTGACTAAAATAGAAAGAAATATTTTGAAAAATCCTATCTCAACAAATTAGATAACTGAAATCAGATGGACAAATTCCTAGAAAGACACAAACTACTGAAACTGACTTAAGAACAATTAGACAACTTGCTTTTTGCCTTGTGGAAAGCAGGTCATGCCCTTTGTGTAGTAATAAAAACAACCACAACTTCAACCATAATATAGCCTGAACCATTCCAAGTGTTGGTGAGGAGCAGATGTGATGGAAATGTTCTCTACACTCCTGATGGAAGTATAAAATGGAACAAGTACTTTGAGAAATCTCTTGAAGACTCGTGCTCATAGTTTACAACCCTCAACATAAATGCATGTTTTTATGCACTGAAATAACATACAAGGATATTTGCAGCATTGTGGAGAAGAATCAAATCAGGAAACAACATCAATGTCCATCAACAGGTGAAGGAATAAATGGTGCTGTGTTCATGCAATGAAATACTTTACAGAAATGCAAAATAGTGAACTTCTGCTACATATGAGAGGAGTCCCTAAGACATAATTTTGAGCACAATAAATTTGACACAAAAGTGTATATGTTGCATGATTCCATTTATATAAAGTCCAAGAGTAAGCAAAAACAAACGGATGGTGGAAAATTTTAGGATGTGGTTTGCGTTTGGGAGGAGAGGAGACATCTAATGAACCCTGATTTAGGAATATTCACAGAGAGATGATTTCCAGGACATACTGGAAAGGGGTAACTTGGAATTAGGAGGGAAAGTTCACTAGTTGTTGCAGTGGTCAAGGCCCAGGATGATGAGTGTCTGGCTCTGGGGTGAGTATACTGCTTTACTCACAGAGCCGTTGTATTAAATGGCAAAGTGTGCATAAAATTTCTAGCAGTGCCCATCACAAGACATATTTTTTAAATGTCAGCTATTATTAATATTATTATTATAATTGGAACTGTGGAAATTAAAAAGAAAGAAGAACTTGAGAAGACATTTTGTTAGAAAAGCCAATGTTCTTAGTGATTGGATGTGGAAGATGGTGGAGGAATGGGGTCCAGATGGTTGCCAACCAAGATAAATGGGGGATGATACTTACACAATGATGAACTTGGCGGTTTATTTCCTCCTCCTTTATTGATTTCACTGAGCCAGGACTGGTGCACAGAGACACACAGACTGTGGCTTACTTATTGCTTTTAATTTCCTGTGCCTCACACAGTGCTGAACATGTGGCTAAGGCTTAATAAATATATGATGAGCAGAATAATCCCCACCCTCACAGACTTCAGTGTAAATTCCCCTTGAACACTAATAGGCATAAGAGAATGGGAAAGAAAACTTGACTATGGAATTTATTCTCTAAAAATGCATTCTCTTTGGAAAGGCCTTGTAAAAATAATATGTTGTATTTGTTCTGTGAACCACAGAGATTTGCCTGTCATTTTCATATAAAACTGGCAGTCCTCCAGCTTAATTTTAAGCAGGCTTCCAGCCCTTAATAGTGTTAATGTCAGAGTTGTCTTCAGTTTTCAGGTCTATTGTTGATTTGCAGCAGAGAATCATCTCTTATTTGGCTAGAGCTAATCTCTAATAGGTTAGATGTCTGCTATGTTTTTGTCTGTCACGTTACAGACCCTCTAATCAGATCTAGGGTTTTTCAGGGAGGAGGAAAATCCCTTTTCTTCCTTTATTCTATTCTTATGGCTGGTCTTGGTGTAGCTGTGACAGGATTTCAGAGAAACCCACTGAAGACCACCTGGAATCTACACGCAACTGGTGTTCAGTACCAATAGGGGTCCACTGAGCCTCCCCAGATCACTGCATTCTTCAGGTGATCCTGATAAGTTCTCCTGAAACCCAGAACTCCTTATTTTTGTTGATGGCCCACAGTTTGTATGAACTGTTTCAAGCCTTAAGACTACGTGTCTTATGGGGGTACTGGTCCATACTCTAGGTAAGAGTAACCTAGGGGGAATTCCTAGGAAAGAGAAATGTAGGGGGAATTTCCTAGGCCAGGGAATCCTGGGGAAACTTTGGAGTAAATGGGGCAGACAGACCTTTTAATCTGGCTTTAAATTTGAAAGAATTGTGTTTAAAAAGTCTGAACAAACTGCTTGATAGAGAAATGTGAGTCTGAATTTGTTCAGCTCCAAAGAAAAGGGACACCAGCTCCTCCCAGCCAAAAGACATTCTCAGGTAACTGAGAACTTCATGGGAGTGCCAGAGGATCCATCCTCATAATGGGTCCTCTAGGGATCTCCATATCATTACCATTAATTAATTAAAGGCTTATCTGGAGAAGCACATATGAGGGTTGGTCGCTTACGTGCTCTGATACTCCATGGTAGTTTTAGACTGCTGGCAGGAGAAACGGGCACATAAGAGAGTGTTTATGACTTTTCTTTAGGGCGTAACACTTACAAGCTGCACATTTCCAACCCATTACACTGTCCCTAGAAATTGTTCAAAATTTATGGTAAAACTAAACTAAAAGAAAAATGGGAAATTGAACTCCTAAAATATGACCAGTTCACAAAAGGGGAGCATCCCCCTAGAACTCCAGCTGGCTTCATACTGAAACTAGCAAGTGCTTCACAAAATAAGGATAGCTGTAAAGGGCTGGCAAAATAATCTGGGATAATTTAAAATTATAGTGGCCATTGTGGGGCTTCTTTTTAAGAACCAGGTAATAGAGAAGCTTTTAAAGAGTCAAGCTTGCCACCTTCTGGCATAATTGCTAAACTAAAAGTTCTGGAAGCTGTAAATATTTACAAAGAACAGGAAAAAAATCTTACCAAGCTTGTTTCATGTCCTCAGGGCTTGGCTTAATAATTGTCAGGTTGGAGGTCGCAAAACAGTCAGGAAAAAATGCAGTTGCACCCCATTTTGTGGTTAGAGATGGTCAGACAGACATAGGTTGCACTCCATTCACAGCTAAGGGTCCTGCCAAACTGCTGCCAGCCTCGGGGTGATTACATTGGTCAGTAGAAAGAACTTTCTGATTAGACAAGACCATTTAAGAAGTGCACATAAAAGCAAAGACCAAAATTCCAAAATAAACTTATTGAAAGTTTTGTTGCAAAAACCCAATAGAAAATTAAGTTATAAAAGGTACCTAAAGGAAAATATATTAGGTCATAACTTTACAGACACCCCTGTAATCTACTCATAGAGTTAATGAAACTCTGAGATTTTTCTGGGAAAGTGTTACGTTAAAGATTACTGGAACTGTTCAATACTGCCAATAGTTACCTTTGGTCCCAGCTGGAATCTGACAAGGTATTTGAAAGGATTTAGCAACTTATGATCAGCAATTTGACCAAACTGTAAGCTGATATTCTGAGCTTGATAGAAATTTTCTTTCCAGGCCTTCTTCTCTAAGTTAAAGTAAAACTAAGCACCTACAGGGAAAGAAGCAAATTAGGGTGATGTAGTTGGACTGGTAGATCAACAACCCTCAACTTAAAAATCTTTGTAAGACTGGAAAAGCCGCTTTAGAGGCAGTTTAGAGTCCATCCATTTCCTTTATTTCAAAAGGGATTATGACCTCGCCTCTCGGGGAACTGTTATCTAGCCCATCACTAATTCCTAGGATTGGAGAAAAAAAGGGGAAAAAAGATAAGAAAAACAGCTATGAGTTTCTTCACCAAAAATCTAGCATCTTGAGAGTCTTCACAAAATATTAGTAAAAGACTTGAAATGAAATTTGGATTCATCCCTAGGGAGCCTTGTATTACTGTGCCTGATTCATGGCAGTAATTTTAAACAATAGCTGTGAAGTCTCTGTGTATGTATGTCTATGTATGTTATATATGTGTAACATCTTACCTCCAGATGGTATAGTTTCTAAAGAGCTCTATTCACTTGGCTTAAAGTAAGTACTTACATAAATTATTTCTAAATGTAATAGCAACTAACCCAAATGGTTTTCAAGTTAACATGATAAAATTAATATTGGGTAAATGAAAACTTATTTAAGATTGTTGATTTGATTTAAATGGCTCTGTGCTTAAAGTTATCAGCATTGGATATGATGCAGCCTGTGTTTATTGGTCAAATAAGTTGATGTTATCTCTAATAGAAAACTGATTAGCAAAAATAATAACTTATGATGGCTAATTTTGCCTAATGTCTCATGAAGTTTTGAAGGCAATCTGAGTAATTATTGGGAACAAGTAACTAAATAGATGTGAAAAAGATACGACTGTTGGGTGAACATTTTTAACAATAGTTATGTGTTATGTTATATGTACTTAACATAATTTCAAAACCTTTCAGTAACTTGAAACCTTAGAGTTTTGCTAATTGAATTAAATAATAAAATTTCTTGAGTATGTGGATAATTTCCATGTAAGATAAAATGTTAGATGTTAGTTACTAAAATATTGATGTTTATCTACTTTTGGCTTCTTATTACAGAGAAACCAAAAGACGTTTGGGTCTGTTAGTAAACATGTCTTTTATTTTACTAAAAATTGTCCTATGAAGGAGCATGTTTCTGGAAATTATAAAAAGTATTTATACATTTTTATATAAATGCTAATGTAAAAGACAGCTTATGATTGCTTACTTCTTAGTTCTTACTAAAAGTTAAGGTCTATAAGAGTTGAAAATTCTAATTGATGTGTGATTAAAGCTGCTAAAAATTAATAAGGGAAACACCTTTGTATTCAAAGAAAGTAAGATGTATGTTTTCAGTAAAGAAAGTATAAAGAATGGAAATATTTTTGTTTGTTTTGTTAAGAAAGATAAAATTTGTCCTAAAGTACTAGGAAGGAAAGAAGACATGGGATAAATTCTGAATGTAAAAAGAAAGTTATAGAAGTGTTATGGGAAATAATCCTGAAGAAAGAATTTTGTTCATGGTCAAGTTGCCTAAGATTAAAATGAATTTGATTAAGTGAAAAAGTTTTAAATCAGAAATAAGCTGGTATAAAAATTAGAGTTTGGTTTTCTTTCTGTTAAAAGAACAATTTTCCTACTTTTTGTCGGATTTTCATAAAGTTATTATAAAATCTTTCCTTATTTTTGAGTGAGTCTTGCTTTGGTTAAATTGATAACTAAGCATTGTTTCATGGTGATAAGATCAGCAACCACTTGATCTTGTTTGACTAAGTGTTTGAAAAACTTTTGATATGTTTGAAAAGCTCCCCAAAATTCATATCCTAAATGAAGTCTTTCTTAGGACTTAAAATAATTCTGAGAACTTTCAGAGGGCCCCTGGGACTTCTCAAAGAAATGTGTTCTCTCTTCTTATAAAGAAAGAAATACTAAACTAATTAGGATTGTTTGGTATGCTAAATTGCATGGGAAGCATTGTCAAGTAAATGATGATAAACTTTCTTAGGTTATATTGCATGGGTAAATATTATTCACTATCTTAACCTTGCTACCCTGCTTCCCAGCACTACAAGAGGAAAAGATCATGACTACATTCATTATTTAATTTGTTTTATGGATGGGTATTACTTAAATGATAAGTAAGGACATTATCAAGCTGGATAGACTGTCCAGCCTCAAGAATGCCTGCTACTTTCTATTAACTTTGCTAACCCAGTAAAAGGTTTCCTTCTACAGCCTCAAGAAAACACTGTGGAAGCAGAGAAACCAAGGTGGCAACAAAAGGGAGAGAACAATACTTTTGGATACTTTCTCCCAGAGTGGCTCATAAAGCCTATACTTATGCTATATGCCCAAAATATAATTTGGGAAACTATTTCATGGATCACAAGGCCACTTTCCCCATCCTAAGGGATCCTTTGAGGTATGGAAATTAGACTTTGTTCAAAGGCCACCATTTCAAGGATAAATATATCTTGTAATGCTCTGTTTGTTCTCACATTGGTTTCAGGCCTTTACTTGCAGAAGACTGAGAGTGTTATGTAAATTATTACTGGAAAGTGTAGTTCCTGTTTGAGGCATTCCTACCAAGTTATGCAGTGACTGGGGAACTCATTCCACCAGACAAATAAATCTATTTGTGACATTTGGCCCAAAATGCAACATTTTGACTAATGGTACAATCAAAACTCAATTGTCAAAGCTTTCAGAACCACTTAATCTCTCATGTCCAAAAGCTCTTCTGCTAGTGCTCCTTAATCTTAGATCTACACACTTTGATAAACACCGGCTGTCCTCTTTCAAGATAATAACTTGATGGCCTATACAATTTGATGAAGAAATGTATGAATCAACTTTGCTTAAAGGATATATCTTAATTATTGTCAAGGTCTCATTGAGACACTTAAAAAAATGAGAAGTTGGTAGCAGATTGTTTTCACAGTGAGCTCCTTGGGGACAAGGACCTTTAAGATCATGAACTACAACCTGGAGATATTGCTTATTGTAAAAGACACCAGATAAAAGACTCTTTGCAGTTCTGTTGGAAAGGACCATACCAGGTACTTTCAACCAATTCATGTGCTGCAGAATTAAAAGGTATAGACTCAGGGATTCACATTTCTCACCTAAAAAAAGCTTCTTCACCTGCATGGGTTTCAGTTCCTGTTTCTGATACCCAACTTTGACTGACCAATGCAAATATCTCCAAAGCAGGATGAGAACAAGATGACATCTGTTGTAGACAGCCGTCCCAAGACTCTGGAAGAGACTTATATTCCCAATCTTATATCTCCTCATTTAAACTTTTGTAATGTTTAAACTATATACCTATTTTATAATTGTTCCATTTAAGATTTTCAGAATACTATAATATTTAAGCAATGTGATTGATTTGGAACAGACTGGTCTCAAAGGCCAGGCATTTATTGTGTGGCTCCTATTGGAACTCAATGATTATGTGGAACAAATCTCTGACCTTTGCTACTGCCATATGACTAAAACACTGGACCCTGAGCTTCCCTTGGATGAAGGGAAGGATTCACACTGAGCTAATAACTGTTGCCAATTTTCCTCTCTTTGAGGCCAGATGGGCTCATTCAGTGTTCCACTGGTATGGGCAGCTAGCAGCTATATTTGTTTCTTCCTTGGGGCTAGAAGATGCCATTATCCCATATAGAAGCCCTGAGTAAATTTACTCAACAAGCCCTTAGCGATAGTCAAGTAGGAATAGCCTTATGAAATACTAAAATGTCTTGAATGAGAAAGCTGTCTTTCAAAATAGAATGGCCTTAGATATTTTAACTGCATCCCAAGGTGGCATGTTTACAATCCTTGAAACTGAATGCTGTGCTTTTATGCCTGATGAATATTCCAATGTGTCATCTCTGCTAAAGCGTATGAAAAAGCAAGTGAACATCTTAAATGAATCTTTTATAATTATAAACAATATGAGCACAAGAAGTCATGTAAAAGCACATGCACAATGTTTGTGCAACAATCTAAAATTAACTGAAAAATTACATAACTTACGAAATGCTTCCTTTGCTAATATATACCTTCATGCTTGTTTGACTACTTCTCCCCAATGTGGATAACTGGGCAAATCAATGATGTAAAATCCACTGAGGGACACATTGGACCCAGGGCAGGCAGTGAACAACCTGGCACCAAGGGACAATATTTTGATCATCAATGCTTTCTATTGAAAGATTATAGATTAAAAGGGGAAAATGATAAATAAGAGAAAAGCAATAGGATATATTGGAGACTATGAGGAAGCCATTTATTTTAAAACTAATTCAGCCTGACCTTGTTTTTCCAAAAAGACCTGATGTGGCCTGTTGAGCATGCATTGTATATCTGCTTTAGGTATTTTCTATGTCCCAAAGAGAAGAATGATGTCCTTAAAGATAGGGACGTAGCTTCCCCCATATTGGCATTTCTTTAAGGATAAACATCTCTCCTAAACTAAGGATTGATTGCTGACCTGCTGTGCTCACCTTGTGATCACGGACCTGCTGTGTTTATTGATCTGCTGTGCCAGCTAACCATCTCATGGCAATCATAAAAGAGACATTTCCATCATATGTGAGGTATGCTCTTTGTTCCAAGGTTGTAATAACCACTCTGTATACACTACTTCTTTGGTGGCCTTCCTTCCCAAAGGAAGGAAGGCCCTGGGCCAATCCTCAGATCTGGCTCATAATAAACTCACCCTGATTTCGATTTATAGATTGATTATGGATTATTTGTGTTGACACTGGGCTAATAGTAAAATTGACACAAGACTAGATTAACAGGAAAAAAAACAGTTTACTACATACATATTGGAGACCATAAAGAAATGCTGCTTGGAGAATGAACAAAACAGGCACTATATACATACATATCTTTTCCACAAAGAAACATAAATTTGTGAAAAATTGACAGGACAAAGAAACTTAGGTTTGGGGTATATAATTAGTGAGGAATTTAAGCAAAGTTTAGACTTGAGGTAGTAAATTAGCAAGGTTTGTTTATGGAGGCTTCTTAGCCCTGAATTCCCTAGTTCTAGTGATAAGGATGCAGGGAGAACACCTTCCACATGGGAGATTCACTTCCTGCTTTCAGGGGGAGCAGAGACAGGAGAGTCAGAATGCCCTTTTTGCTTCTCAAGTAACTTTAATTCAAAATAATCAATATATTATTATATATATTGTGAGATATTTGGGGGAGCCCTGGTCCCCAATAGGTTCATCAAAAGGCCTGTCCTCTTGCCAGAAGAAACACACATGAAGAAAATTTGATTCATCTTTCCATCATTCAGGTGTCACAGAGAATTCCCTAACCTGATTAGAGTAATGGGCTGGCTCCTTGATTCTGGAAATAAACTCAGCATGCTCACTCTCTCCAAATGCCCTTATGTTTTCCTGAAGATCTTTATTCTGGCCCCTGATACACTGGCACATCCACTTGAATGTAGGTGTATATTTCCTTCTACTAAATTCAAAAAATTCAAAGTAAGTCTAGTCAAAACTCTTGTTACAAGAAAATAAATGCTGTTCAATCAGAAAGAAAAAAAGAAACTTTACTAAAAGTTTCACCAAATATACTATTAGGGAAATTCTGGTCTATTTTCTTTAAATTATGCTTTTCAAACTTTATGTGTATCCAGATCACTTCCAGATCCTGTTAAAATGCAGATTCTGATTCAGTAGGTTGGGGTGGGGATAGAAGGCTGAGATTCTCTAGGTCTGAAGTTCCCAGGTGCTGCTGATGGTGCTAGTCCAGGGATCAGAGCTAAGAGCACATGTCTGAGGACCTCTTTCAGGGTCTCATATTGCTGACACGTATTTGTAGTTTACGTTTCTAAAGAGGAAATTAATGGAAGCAGAAGGAGGCTGTTCAGTCTTCTAGTTCTTCAAATAAAAACAAACAAACGAACAAAAGTACCCCTTATCGTTAAATCCCTAAATCAGTCCATAAACATTCAAAGTTTTAAGGACAAATGGAGGTAGCCCATAGCAGCTGCTCTATAAATGTTTATTTCTCTTTCACTTGAGTTTTGACCAGGTCAGACTGCAAAAGCAGCTCTTCAGGAAGGGAGGGCAGCACTGTTAGCCAGGGATGATCAGAGAGCTGGTGGGGTCAGCAGGTTAGCCCAGGTTGGCTGGGCGCCCCAGGCGCTGATGCCATCACTCTCACTCTCACCATCCAGCAGGCATGGCCTAAACCACTTCTGACTAGGACACCTCGCCAGGTCCCCAGGTGAGGTGAGGTGCCACCCAGCATTCTCTGTTCTTGAGAACTGGTGTTCAGTTGTAGCAAAAATGGTGCACCCAGGGGTTGAGCGAACATAGACTGCAATCACATCTGGGTTCAAATCCCAATGTTGCCACTTAACACCTGTATGGGTGTAAATTAGCCTCTTTACTAACAGACTTAACTTTTTACTCAACTTTCCCATCCTTAAAATGGCCCCATTAGCTGTGGTTACCTTATAGGCTGGCTGAGCACTGAGAGAGGACATGGCTCACCTACCACCTAGCATGGGTATGCTCTGCCTGGAGGCTGTTATCGTCATGGCTATGAATGGGCAGACAGAGTTTCATCCACGTGCAGGATAGCGCTGGCCCAGAAAGGGGATGGGGGCCGGGTGGATTATTATTATTTTCATTACTTTCAGATCACTTTAAAAAATTAATATGAGCTTCTTTTACTTTCAGCAGTTCACAAAGGAAAATGATTTCATTACACTACGTTAAGTGTGCTACTTATGCCTCCTGTTTACAATGCATCTACCAGGAAAACTCTGAGGCATCAGAACATGTGGGTGAGAACTGAGAGATAGCATTTCATAAAACCTCCTCTGCCTTTGGCTGTATTTCACAGTTTTTCAAACCCTAAGAAGACAACACTCCCAAATACCATGCCCAACACACAGTAAGTGATTTTGAGGCTCTCAAAGGAACCTCAGACTCTATCTAAGTCTATTTACCTCAGGGAGCCTAATCATATGCATCTTTCTCCACAATTGCCAGGATTTATTTAAGGGGGAGGGTGGCTCAATTAATTGCTGTTGCCGACAATTAAAGGATGAGCCATTGGGAAAAAAAGGAAACTACTTAGTCATAAACACCTTATTCTTGTATTAACATGTTCTTTTCCTCTAACAGGCTCATAGGCTACAAACACCTGTTATCAGTGTTAGTAAAATACCCATTCTTCGTCTAATGTTGTTCTCAGTTTTGTTTTGTTTTTTTGTTCAGGAAGATTAGCCCTGAGCTAACTACTGCCTATCCTCCTCTTTTTGCTGAAGAACACTGGCCCTGAGCTAACATCCATGCCCATCTTCCTCTACTTTATATGTGGGATGCCTACCACAGCATGGCTTTTGCCAAACAGTGCCATGTCCGCACCCAGGATCAGAACTGGCGAACCTCAGGCCGCCGAGAAGCAGAACGTGCAAACTTAACTGCTGCGCCACTGGCCCGGCCCCATGTTGTTCTCAGTTTGGCAACATTTGAATGGGACAAAATAAAAATGGTAAGTTATTTCTAGCAATGTTCATGTAGAACAAGAAGTGGGCATATTTATATCTATACAGACTAAACAGAAAAACACTGATTAAGTAAATTTAGTTTTCCCTTTAATCAGACTTCCAACTGTCAGCTAAGATAAATTACAATTTATTCTATTTTTATATCATGCTTTGGTGAAATAAAGATTATGCTTTAATGGCCAGATTTAGTTGCTAATTTTTCATGCATATGAAAGGATTTGAAATATTATCACTGGAATCTTTTATTGTTCTGAAAACTAATTTCTGCATAAAATATCACTCTTTGAACAAACAGTTTTATCCTAGGCTAGGGATTATCTGTCAGATCTTTTTCATTTAATACACAATCATTCAGATTTTTAAAACCCCAGACCAAAACTTTATAGTGTCTTTGAATGTGTCCTCAACCCAAGTCAAAACTAAAAGGATAATGTTAACCTCAAGAGTATGTCCTCTGTACTCTATGTCTTGAACAGGAGAATTAATTCGAATTCATTGAATTTGGTCAAAGGCAACATTCCGACATAGAGTAACATTACAAGGATTTATGTGTGTGTGCAAATGATGCATATTGTGACTTAAACGGGTTTTGCTTAAGTGAAGGGTATGTCTTGCATTATTTTTATTATATCAATCTCAAGTGCTACAGGGAAGGAGAGTGAGTGAGAAACATTTTGCTGTAGGTGAAAGTTCACTGAGATTAGTAGATTTTCAGTTACTTGAAACCCTAGAGTCATTATTTAACATGTCATTGCTTTAATGGTTCCCCAGGAAACATTTGTTGTTTTGCATTTTAAAAAAGGACCACATAAGGCCCGGTAGTACATTTAAAGCCTCATTAGTGACTTTTCAGCACACCTGGGCATGAATTCAGTGCTCTGAGTGAATGATTTAATGACAAAGCAACTCAGTTGTAATGTCACTCTGGGTCCCTCAGGAAACAGGAGGTTTCCAATTAGAAAATGTGAGTGAGAGAACACCCACAAAGTAGGTATGAGATGCTTGAAAAGACCTTTGTTTTGTCTCTACTCAGTGTGTGAAGACTCAAGTGATCTTTCCTTTATTCTGGGAATCTGAGCCAATGTTTGGGAAAGAGTAAGATATATTTTCTTTGCAAATAATTTTGCCATTAGGAAATTCAGAGAGGCTGGTAAATAGGAAGTGTATGGAATTCTGATTCTCAACAGCATTATATTTTCCACTGTATTGGAAAGTGGAGACGAAGGTTTTTTAACTCTCTGAGAGGATCTATTTAGCTACAGGTAGTGGAAAGTAGAAGCCCTTCCTGCTCCTTGATCAAAGAATTTCTACTTCAATTAAAAAATGTCTATTTTAGCTCATAGAAATTTCTTGTGACATTGACAAAGTACTTTACATAAAAAGAAATGATGTGTAGAGGAAGTAGGCCGTAGGACTTGTTCTGATGATCAGAATATCCTTTCTCCCTCAACAGTTAGAAAGGGCAGGAAAAGGAAGCATGGAGCTGGAGACACAGACTCCCTGATTTAGGAGCCATAAGTGAGGAGCTCATTGATGAGCTTGGCTGCCAATGGCTTCCATGGATGCATATTGTAGAGTCCACGTAGGGTAGAGAGGACAGCTGGTGGCAAAAAAACACCTTATTCTGTGGTGCAGAATAAGGAACAATAAAAGCCCAAGCAGGGTGAGGAAATGGTGACAATTCTCAGGACATGTGTAGAAGATTCACTTCTATCAGCACAACTGAAGTGACAGAATCCAAAACATACCAGAGACATTTAACCAGTGGCTACTTTATAAAATTTTTCATTTACATTTCTGTAGGTTCCAGGTATTAAGCACTTGAAACATATTCTTATTTAATCCCTACAATAGCCCTTTGAGATTATTATCCATCTTTTACAAATGAGGAAAAAGATACAGAGGTGCCAAGGAGTCAGCGTGAAGTTGTGCAGTTCCTAAGTCATGAAGCTGGGGTTTGACCTCAGGTCATTCTTAAGGTGAAGCCTGAGTCTTTCATTCATACCACACGCTGCTATAGTTGGAGGCAGTATTCATTTTCAAACCTTTTGCTCATAGAAAATTAACCTGAGACATTTACAAACTCCACGTATTATTAAGAGAAAGTAGATAAAAGGTGGGAGGTATGCTTTAGAATAGACAATTATGGGTGTGGGATTTTGCCAAAAGACTTCACCTTAATACAATTGACTGTGGTTAAGGGAGAAGAGAAGATGAGGCAAAGGACAGTGCAGTGTCCTTCCTACCTACCTTCCATCAGTCTTATCTCCTCTCACGTCATGATTCTTTTAAAAAGGCATTAGAAAAGTAAAGCAGAGTCACTTATTTATCAAACCTTTCCTTGAGGGGAACATGTCCACTGACGCTCGAGATAACAACTTTCCATGTACACTGGTGCGGCTTCAGACTTGAGACTGAGTTATAGAGCAGGCTGAGACTTTCATTGTCTCAAAGTCAAGACATGGTGGACCAGCAATTTCACTGCTGTAGTATGAAGCTTCCCATGCACTTCTGAAGATGCTGCGAGATGCATGTGCTTGGAGGCAGACAACCATTGTTTGGAACTTGGCTCTACTATTTATTAGCTACGTACCCTTGGGGAATTTGCATACTCTCTCTGAGTCCTGGTTTTTTCATCAGTAAAATTGGATGCTGCCCAGTGCATGGTGTTAAAATGATTAAATGAAGTAATGACACAAGGCCTTTCACTCAGGTAATACTGAAGCAGTAGTTCCTTTCTTCTTTTCAGGGAATTCAAATTTGTTTCATTTTAGCAATTTATATTTTCCTTGCCCCAATGCAAAAATACCTTAAGTCATTTTCAGCAAAGTTGAACAATCCAGTTGTGTCTCAGTTAGTAGAAAGGTGAGTTTTGAACAGCATGCTCCAAGTAAAAACACGACAATCAAAATTCTCACCATGCGGTTCTTGATTGAAAGATACAGAAGCCGTCAGGTGTTCACATCAATTTCTGGATAAGAAACATCGACTATTCTGTCAATGCCCAGATCTATTGGTTTGCCTCCAGAAAAACAGTCCTTAAAATGATGAATCTTTCAGCTATACCCAAAGTCCCTCCTCAGTGAGGAATCAACCAAGGGTCAGAGCCTACTTCATCCCCTCCTCAGTGGAGACAAGGTAAAGCTTTGGGAGGACACTCTGATGTTGCTTCTGCAACCTGGTTACCTTGCCAAAATACATAGTATTGTACAGCCAGACTAGAAAGAATACACACACTCAACATCCTCCTTCCTAGATCCTCCTGGTGTGTGAAGGCCTCAGTTCTGCCTCTTTGTCCAGCCACAACCTATCCCCTGCCTCAAACCCTTGTGCATGGCCTCCCTCTTCTGCATCAGAGTGCTTGCATGGTCGTTGACTCAGACTGCTTTCCTCTCCATACCTTCTCTTTATACCATCCAAGTCCTTTCAGATCATCTGTGGTTGCTGACTCTAACTTGCCTATCAGACTCTGCCAACTAATCATTAGACCCTTATGCTTGACAGCCTTGACATTCTTAATCTGAAGAATCCCATTTCCAATCATCCCAGCTGTAATGTCTTTTCTTCATCAGATTTAATGATTAACCAATTATTAACTATATTTTTCTACATGGAACATGTGGCAACATTTTCTCCCTTTGATAACAAGAACAGAACTACTGAGGATTCAGGTTCTGAGATGATTCCAACCCAAAAGGATCCAAGCATTACCTAAAGTTCATACTTTTTAATGTAGGTCAATGGCTATCCATTTCCAGTGCAACAATTTCTGATCCCAGTAACTCTGGGAAGTGCAACACTCTGCACTGAAATGTTCCCTTTAATTGATTCTAAAGTTATTGCCTTTTTAATTCAAAAATTGTTCTGATGTATTTATATTATAGGAGAAGGCAACTGAGGAGTAGCCAGTCACTTTTGCAGATCTATGATGCCTGGAATATGGAAATTAATGTAATTAAATGTAATTGAAGGCAAAAAGTTAAACATAAACACCTCAAAACTAAACATAAGGGACAACAAATTGAATAATAAACAAGACGTTTTGCTACTTTAAAGTGGTAACACTGCTTCCAGGAAAGAATAAAGATCTCACATCTGTACTTTTTTGGTAGGATGTGAGAAGGCAAGAAGTGAATCCTGACTCTGGGGTGAGTGGCTTCTCTCTATTCTACCTGCCTCTGGCTTTTTTCATTACATCTTTTAAGAGAGTGTTAGAAAGGCACCTACAATTGTGTATTTCATTTATAAAACCTGAATGAATGGAATACTTAAAATGATTCATTTCCCTGAGTCCTATATAACTACCTCCTCCATCTGGACTACAGTCACTAAACAAGGTAAGAAGGACAGAGCCAGAAAACATCCTCCTGAATTGATGTTGATATCTTGATGCAAAAGGAAAGGTATGTAAAGACTCATCTTTACCTTATAATACCTTCACTATTTAATCCCATTATTTAAAAATGATTTGACATATTTTATAAATACAGTTTTTGTGTTTTCTAAATGCTAAAAGGAAGATGGAATAATTTATTACAATTTAGATTGAATGATATTTGCGTGCTTTATTACTAGTAATAACATAGCTTAAAAAACTAGTGTCTATGCTAACAGCCATGAACTCATTCATTAGAGAATGTAACCTATATGTTTATAATAACAAGAAATTGAAAGAAGTCCAAATATTATAAAGAAAGGAGGTCTCAAGGAAAGTGTTCCTTGAAAAGTTATAAACACACATCCTTAGCTACCAAGAGCAGAACCACCTCTCTGCAGTGGTCATGGGCTTTATAGTCAGATTTCAGGCCCACATCTGTCACTTTCTCCCTATGAAGCCTCAAGAAAGAAATGTAAACTGCCTAAGCATCACTTTTCTCAATGGTAAAGTGGGTATAATAATAGTGACAAAGATGATCTCTGTATGGACATAATGTATGTAAAACATTTTTTGAACTAATTAGCACCAGCTATTTGATAAATACATGCCAGCCGTTGTTGCTGTCACCAATACTTTTCTATTCAATACCCAGACAATTAAGGGAAACATTTTTTAAACACAGTTTTAGACAAAGAGATCACATGAAAAACACTTTGCGTTTCCAATCTTTAAAAACAGAAGAAAATATACTGCATTAAAGTCAGAGGGATAAATTTTTCACCATACCCAGTCAACCAGGAAACCAGAATGAAAGTCAAGAGAATTGAGGACATTTCTGTAAACTGGCTCTGTGACAGCATGGCAAAAGCTGGGAAAAGAAGAGAACTGAAGAGACCCAATAGGCATTTGTGGGCTGAGCTGACTGGGATGTGTTTTGGGACTCTCGATTTATTTCATTGTTAAACTGCTCATTCATTGTACTTGTTCACAGAATATAAATAATATTAGTGATTATAGAGTATCGATTTTGGTCCCATTAAGGCACTGACTTTTTACCACTCTCTACCTAAAACAGATTAATTAAAATCTATAGGATGTCCCCTTATAAGTGCTAAACCTTGCATTTGATCTTTGCATACCGGTATTGATCAACTAAAATGACTGGAAAGAAAATTTGATGTTGTGCTTATAATGTTAACCACATTAAATTGCTGACCATAACAGTAAGACAATCATTACAGGTGCATCCAAAGCAATTTAAAACATACCTCTTTTGCACAAAAGACTGACTACTTCTATTTTAACTTACCAGATACAAAGTTCTTACTCTACTTCAGTGAACAAAAGTTGACTTGTATGTCAAAGCAACCATTGATTGGATAGGGATTGAATTTTATATGATCTATTTATATTAATTGCTCAGCAAAATATTGCTGAATTCAAATGGATTGTTATGCAGAACATGCCCTTTGATGTAAGAAGCTTCTTGGGAGCTCTTGGGAAGTGAGGTTTTTCTATCCTGCAGGTTCTTTCATAGAGAAGGCCACTTTCATAAAGGTCACTTAGTAAATATCAATTCCACAGAGAGAGCTGTAAAACCCCCTCCCCATTAGGACAAATAGCCAGTCATTGCCTCTTCCCCACTCCACATTCCCACCAACCAAACTACTGCATTAAAAATGAATCAGCCTGAATTCCTGCTCTATTGCCCTGTTCCTGTCATCTGTGTTCTGCTGTTTTTCCTCCTTTCTCTGTAAATTCTGAATTAGTAGCATTTTCAATGCATAACACATGCTGCTGCGTACATCTCAAAGAAGAAAAAGCAGCATAAAGTTTTATTAAATCACATTTTCATACAGCCTATGCATGTTTATTTTGTGGGCAGCGACCACAAAGGACCAACCACACACAGCCCAACAATCAAACACTTTATTTAAAAGGAAACAAATAATCTTGCCTGTTCACATCCAGTCTGGTGCAAGTTTAGAAATATGGAGTTTAAATACAACTTTGGATGCTTAATAACCTTGAGGAGACAAGTTATAGCACTAATCCTTTGCTAGAACAGTGAGGCCAGGCTGGGTAAGAAGAGAAATGGATGGATGCTGAAATGGCTAAGGGCAGGGCTGTGCTACTACAGCAAGAGTCCCTAAACATTTGCATTCAGATCATGCTCAGAGGGGAAAAAAAGGCAAGTGTGAGAGAGGGAGAGGTGCAACATTACTGAATAAGTGTGAAGGATGATATTGTGTGTATAACATGGGCATTCTGCTAGATTCAATGAGCGTTCTGTTCCTTAAAGGGCCCCCACATTTGTAAAGAGGCTGATCGTGCAGGAGTACTACAGTCCCACTTTTTGATGCTAAAGAAAGAAATAACAAGACTAATCTAACCACACTCATTCAAAAGGATATCCTTCAAGACCGGTACAAACATTAGCATCAGCCCTGAGTTAAATATCCAGACTCTTACGGTAAATATTGGTTTTTCTTAGCCCCTTTTCTTTTTTTCTTTTGGCTTGAATCATTTAGATACAACTAGTATCTACCATTTTTACTTCATTGTGTACATTTGAATGTTCAATTACTCTGAGTCATGAGTTACTTTTAGGTTTTTCTGAGATCGTTTCTTTTTTCTTGATGATTTATGTTTTATCATCCTACAGATATTTGCCTTCATAATAGAGAAGTCTCTCAGACCGTAGCGTTCCTCACACGTTTGAAAAAGGCCTTTCGGATAATATATCAGAGGGGCTCTGGGACATCAAGATTCTTAGAAAAAGGCTTCTCAGACCAGGTGGAGAGTCAAGTTTGGAATGACAGTTCCATCAGAATAAAACTATGCTTCTAGAGCACTTCGAAAAAATTAAGCAACTCCTAACTTATTCATCCACGTTTCTCTGTGACATCTTGGCAAAGAATCTCATCTTCTGAAGGAAACAACTTGAATCCAGGATAAAATAAGCAAAATGTCATATGGGACATATCTGCCAGAAGGCAAGACAAATATCTGCTTAATAAGACACGCAGTTAACAGAGGAGCCATCCAGACTCACCTACAATGACCAGCCTGACACACTGGGTCAAGAACAGGACAGGTTTGTATTCAATATGGCACAATCTCAGGGGCACCAGACAGGAGTTCCCAAACAACAAATCTTTTGGAGGGCACCAAAAAAAACCCCACCTTACAGCTGGTGCTTGAAATTCTACCCCACCTGCTTCCTCCCTGTGCATTGGCCTTTGTCCTCATAGAAATGCAAACACTGCTAAAAGGGGTGACTTCCTCATCTTTTACTCCTTGTGGAGTGGTTTCACGGGATCCTTTCCTGAGCACAGGATTTGATTAGACATGCATGGGAAGAAATCTGGAGGGTCCTGGGTGAGGAGATATATAGAAGGTGCCCCTGAGCACTATCAGGCCTCAGGAATGCTGAGCCGGACATGAATCAATTTCATAATTAGCCAAAGAGCATGGCAGGGATGTATTTACTGTGTGGATAGCACCCTGCCAACAAGTCTAAATTTTAGGAGATGTTTTCTAAAAGTTCAGATCCTGGGCTTATGCCACAGTCATTAAAGAATCGGCACATTTCCCTTGTTAAAATATTGAAAACTACCCAATGGTTTGCAACTAAAACTTCTACCTGGGTTTACTTTAACTTTATGTTTGCAAAAAAGAATAGAAATACTTTGGGAGAGGATCAAGGAAGTAATACGCAGATGTGTGTAAATACCATCCTGGCTTGGGCAATCTATACAAACTGGGAACCTTTTAATGAGAGGCAGTATAACCAGTAACTCAGCTGCACAATTTGACATCTCTTAAAGCCAATTTTCCTTCTTCTTCCCCCTACAAGAGTTAGCTCAGCTTCAACTTTGAAATGAGGAGAATTGATGAATCAAATATCAGGAATGATCTATCTTTCTATATGGAGATATTTTGAACAGAGATTTGAGGCACTATAATATTTAAATGCTTCTCCTTTTCTACCCCAGCTACTCTGGCCCCCACTCCCCAGTTAACACCACTGGATACCCACTAGGAACTAAATGACTGTTCCTCCCAGCCTTCAGATACCACTTCCAGCTGGTCACTTCCCTAGCAGAGGAAGCCACAATGGCACCTTCTTTAGTGCCTGTCAGTTTAATTGGGCAGAGCACATCCAGCCCTCCATGGGGTGGCCCAGGCTTTGTGTATACACCCTCCTTTCCTCCCACTGCTTTCTGCATCTTTAGTCTTGGTTCTCCCCACCTCCCTTCCATATATCAAAATCCTACACTCTCTGGTGTACATACTTAGGGACCTAGAAGGAACTCAAAATGATCTACAGCCCAGCCCCTTTACTTGACAGAACTTGGAATTGCGTCCAAAAGATGTGAAGTGTCTTGTCTAAGATTACAAAATGGCAGAGCTGGAACTGTGTGCTTTTTCAGTTCTGCCTGACAGTAGTGCAATCTGGGCTCTCGGATTCCATACTTCCCTGACTCATCTGGCCCACAATGCGTTGTGTTTTTTTTTTTTTTTTCCCACAAGTCTGATGATCTTAGCATTTAGTTTGAGTTGCATATATTTTGGAATTAACTATACACTCTATCTTGAATTGTAGTCCAAACCGTGGAGTGGATGTTATGTTCAACATCTCTCAGAGATCCTTGTCAGTCACCCAGGCCTGTGTTATGGTATGCAATATGACTCCAACACTGAGCTTGAAAGAGTATCTGGATCACCTTGAAAAGCCCAGATAGTCAGGGTCAAACAGTTTCCAACCGTCCCCTCAGCTAAGAGCAGCAGCTGTAGTAGCAGCATCCTCAACTGCTCTCTCCTGCCTCTGGATGGCTGTGGCACTTGCCTTCCCACTCATCCCACACTTGTTGCTGAAGCTTTATGGATAAGAGCCCTTCAGGCAAAACTGAAAAAGCATATGGTTCCAGCTCTGCCATGTTGTGATCTTAGACAAGACACTTCACATCTTTTAGATGCAATTCCAACTTCTGTCAAGTAAGGGGCTGGGTTGCAGACTATTTTGAGTTCCTTCAGATCCTGGGCTTATGCTAGAGAGTTTTATAATGTTAGCTCTCCTTTATAAGAGCATACAGGTTTGGGCTCTCCACCTAAGCCATTTGAGACAAAAGAACATATGTCACGTTTTATTACATCCCACAGAGCACCTAACAGCCATCTACACTGTAAACTATATACATTTTACTAGCATACTGATTGGTACTTTTTCACAAATACCTGTAGATTTTCAATTTAGAATACAAAACATAAACCATTTTCAGGAAGGCTGTATTCCAGGATAGCTTGCAATCTTTAAAATGTAGTGTGGAAAGTAACACTCAGATTGTTGCAATACTAGTACACTGTACTCGGATTATGGTATCTAATTCCAATTTATTAGCCTCTTGGATTAATCGTGTATTCTTAATCTACTTAAGTAATTGTTTATTAAGATGTGGAACATTTCCCACCAAGGACACTGCTTGGATTCTGAGTTTACCGCCTGTATCTGCACATTGTTTGTATGTTAATATTGAGTGCTGTGTCCAACAAATCATCTTAATTGTCATTCACACAACCCATAAGTGGCAAAGTATTGATATTTTTAAGGTGAAATGATAAGTACTCACAATTCAGGTGTGCAGCGTTGGAAGATTTTTTTTAAGAAATACTCTCACTTGATATGCTAAATCAACAATGTAGGAGATAAGGGAAACACGTGTCCTCTATCCTGCATTCACTGGCATAAGCCATAACATGTGTTATTATTAATACACATTGCTTCTTACTAATGCAATTCATGTGGCGATATTATGTAGCCAGTGCATTAAATTATCTTCTTATTTTCATCACCTTTGTTTATTGAGCAGCTGCTGCACTCCAGACCTCTCGGCTTTTCCACTCAGCCAGTGAGCATCTGAGCTAGGATTTGAATCATGGTCAGAATCTAAAGTCAACAATCTTTCCATTATATACTTTGCTGAAAGTACTATATTTCAGACAACAGATACAAGATTTCTGTCTGTGGATTAGTATTGTTGACTAAAACATCCACCCTCCAAAAAGCTGCAAAAGAGGTACTTCCCTATCCACAAGACCTTAACATAAGCTCCTAAATCTTGCCTCCCCCAAATATTTTATAAGTAAAGGGGTAGAGAATTACCTGTAGCTTCTTTCCCAATTAATATCCTCCTCTCTCCCTCGCCCCATAATATACAGGTGTTTCTCAGGTAAACATTAAAATAAAATGCTCTTTAGGTAGCTATTTAACTTATTTAGCTTCATTCATTAGCCCTTCAACACAGACTGATTGACTTTCTTCTACAAAGCATTATTGTGTGAGGCGCTGTGAAATACAGAGTGGCAGGGTTCCTTCCCTCACATCACTTCCAGTCCAGTAGAGAAGAGAGCTGAGTAAACAAGAGATAATAACAGACAGTGATGTGTGTGATGATTCAGGAAGCCCGGGAACTGTGAGAACACAGAGCAATTTAAAAGTGCACACTCCCAGAGCTACATGTGAAAGGAATAATGCCTTTTGGAACGGTTCATGAGCATCTTGTTCAGACATACATTGAACAAATGTTTGTGATTGATTCTGACGGATGATGTCTTCTACCTAGACACTGACCAGTAGCTAATTCTTTTTATTCTTCAAGATGTCAACCTATTTCCTTAGAACTTCAGTCTTTAAAATGAGGAAAATATCTGCTTTGGTCTGGGGTTTACAAAATGGTATTGGAGTTATGCTATCCCTCCTCTAAATTACAAAGAGCAATTCTATCTTCATTTGATAGCAGCTATAAAACGCAGCATGTGTCCTTGATCCCAGGCTCCAATAAGAATCCAGGAAGAAAATCCCAGGAACATCCAATACAACCTCTGCTCCTCTTTTCTGTTTTCCATTGCTCCAAGTGTCCACTAAATTGTGATAGAAAGGCAATCTTGGTCTGAGGATGCTGTGGGACATAGCGTATGTTGGCAAGTGTAAACCAAGGCTTTGTAAGTTTGTAAAATCCTATCTGCAGATGTCCTACTCAAGTTTATAAACACAGAAACAACAGTAAGCCACAGGAAAAAAGGGGAAGCATCTAGTAAAGTCTCTGCAAGTTTGTGAAATAGCATTTAATTGCCTCCTTCCCCATTTCAAAAATAATATGAGTCAATGTAAAGCATTTGGAAAGGAGAGGAAAGCACAAACAAAAAAAATTAAACACCACTTATTTTAACACTTAGTATAAAAAACATAAAAATGGACATATCTCTCCAGTTATTTTTCTAGGTGCTCTGTGTATACATTATGTTAATTGAGTTACTTAAATATTAATTGAGGTCACTCTCCGTTTTAAGTTAAAAGTAAAGCTGGAGTTCTCCACCTGGGCCTACATATGTGGGAAGTCTGACACACTTATTGGTATTTCATCAGTTTGTCATGGTCACTTCTGGCTCGGTCCTCCATATCACCACAATCCCATTGACCATGCATGTTCACTTTCCTCAAACTTGAAGTAGAATGTTGTCCTTTCATGACTTCCCCCAAAATCACTCACACAAGGCTCATGGGGAGACAGCAGACTTCATTAAAGGCTCAACACTTAGAGAGGTTTATTCTGAAGACAAACTTAAAATTTAACATCAGTCACCCCTCTGCTTAAAAGTACTTGGCTACCCGCTTACCGGGAATTTTTCCTCTCTCTACTTTTCCTCACTATTTTTCTGTCCCCTCATTCACTTAATAATTTAGTCATGTCTCCCTGCACCTCTAATTTTTGGACTCGTCCTTTTGGATACTCTAAGAAACTCAATTCACCTCACCTTATCATTGAGAGAAGTTTAGCTCTCAAACCTACTGGGCTCCAGGCTCACACTTGCATCTCCGTTCTTTGGGAATTACCTCTTGCTAGCACAGGGAAATTGGCTCAGAAGTTCTCCTACCTGTAAGTGGGAGGCAGCAATAAAGGAATTTGGAAGTGATAAAAGTTCCCACCGTATTCCCTTCTCAGCTTCACCCTACAAACCTAACCCAAGCAGAAATAGGAACAATTATTTTAATTTTTATTATTACTTTCAGCCATTACATATACACACATGCACACCCACACACAATCGGAATAATACATTATTTATATTTTGTTTGTAATACTTTCTTAATATAGTAGAAGGATTCCCATATATCCCTAAGTACTTTTTTTTGGACATAATTTTCCATGGTTACATAGAACATGCTACCCTCTATTTTGATCATATCTAATTCTTAAACATTTAGGCTACATTCACCATGGATGCTCACGTCTCTCAAAGATGAGGTAAAATGTTGCCCTTTCTTCAGATTATTTATGCATATAAATGATGCAGTGATGACTACTCTTGCTTACGTATAAAGTTTTGGCACATGTATGATTATTTCCTAAGCTTAAATAATCAGAAATGGAATTTCTGGTCAATGGAATCTTAATCTGAACCTGCTCAATAAGAAGTCTACTTGTGCATAGCTGGGTTCTGGATTGATTTTATTAGATTTATTTTGAAGATATAGAATATTTTGTAATTAATATCACAGAAGAATATGCTGTGATGACAATGCAGAAAAGACTCCCCAGTTTAGTAATATTTTACTCTAGGCTTAAAGAAGATAAGTTGAAAGTCATTTGTTAGCTAGTTAGCAACTGCAGAAATGAAATTATGAAGTCCCTGAAAATAAAACTCAGAATGAAAGCCTTTATCAAAGACAAAACAATCATTCAACATTTTTCTGACTTCCAAATTATGAGTGAAAAGACAAAGTACAATAACATAGTTACAGTCTTTGTTGTTAAATAACATAGTATCTTGATTTCATATGGGGTTATTTTGATGGTACTCTGAATAATTTGTGAATGATTTTAAAAGGTATTTCACCATTTTCCATTCAGCTTTAATCCAGATCCGCTTCTAAGGACTTGTCTAAAATTACACATCAAGTTAAACATGGTGGGCCGCATTTTCCTCATATCCGTGATGAAAGAATCTATTCTAAGCTCTAATTGGTTCTACTTCTTTAACTTAGCAACAATGCCCCCACCTCACTTACCACCTGCTGGGTTCCCTACTGGTTCTTTTGTGTGCAGTTAAGGATTAACCTTGCCCAAAGAGAGGTCTGGCATTTGCCCTTGGCTCCTGGGATAAAACCTCTAAACCCTTGGAATTTCCTGCTTAATAAGAATGTCTTAGTTTACCTGGGGATCTTGGGCCACACTGGATAGTCTATGTTGACAATTCAACTTAGGGTGGGCCTTTGGGTCAAGTGGTATCAGCTTGACCTCTGGAGGGGTTGTAGACTGAGATTAGCCATGTGGGTGCTCAACCATGTCTACGTGCTCACATCCCAATAAAAACCCTGGATACCAAGGCTTCTGTGAGCTTCTCTGCTTGGCAACACTCTGTGTATATTGTTGCTGGGAGAAGTTAGTGCTGTCCACAACTCCACTGGGAGAGGACAACTGAAAGCCCCATGCCTAGAACCCTCCTGAGTTCTGCCTATGCAGCTCTTCCCTTGGCTGATTTTAACCTATGTCCTCTCACTGTCATAAGCCATAACTATGGGGTTAAGGCTTTCTGAGTTCTGTAAGTCCTTCTGTTGAATTATTGAATCTGATGGTGGTCTGGGGGACCCCTGAACTTGAAATTGATGATAGAAGGGACAGAAGGGTGGTCTTGGGGACTCCAAAATCTTGCAGTCTGGTTTGTTCCAGCATCACAATGATAGGGACAGTTGACTGCTGCTATTATAGGCATCACTGTCACCTATCCTTGTCACCCTTGCATCCCACTACTTGTCTCCCCAAACTTTCTATTCTAGATGGTATGGTATGAGGCAAGCATCCTTGGAAGAGGAATCAGAATACCTAGGGTTAAGGAAAAGTTATCACCGAAAGAGAATCTTTGATAAGGTTTTTCTACCCCTTCCACTCCCCTTTTGTTAACAAATAACAAAACACAAACTCACTCAGTGCATATTTCAAGTTCTCTCTGAAAATGAGGTGTTGATATTATGTCCATGACCAGAATAATTTAAATTAGCACATATTTCATCAGTTACTTTCTGTGATCCTTGGCCACAGGCCCCATCATAAAAACAGGTGAAAATATTAATGGCATAATATGTTTAGCCCATTCCCAAAAAAACATATATGCACGTGTGGGTATTTAGATATGCACTATAATTTAAAAATCCTGGATTTGCTAATAACCCTATTTTGAGAAACTCAAAGAGTATGTCTTATGAACCCTGAGAAAGTGGCTCTATTATTCAGTAGGCTATTAATTTCACACTAGATCTCTATATTAAATCACACCTGCTGAGTTAATGATAATATCATGTGTGATACACTGTCTATCTTGAGAGATGACAGGTACAAAATGCTCTGGGTGTACTGTATATTCGTAGAGCACACAAGAATGATAAATTGATAGCTATTCTCCCCCGTGAATCTCTTCCAAAGCTGGATCCTCCTCTCTCAACAGTAACTCCCTCCTGTTTGAGTTCTCGTAAAAATTCGCTTCCCTACAGATCAGTGTGACCATCCTGGATGAAGAGAGAATTCAAGGGCCACAAAATCAAAAGCCTGAGAAGTTCATCTACAAAAGTGAGTTCTTCTCATATATACTCTTCTAGTCTATTAGTTATCCATCTTCCTATTAGTAGAGCTCAAGTGAGATCCTGGCTGGCTTGGCAGAGACCTTTTGTACCTTGCCAGCATGTAGGTTATGGAAAGAATAAATCTTCTATTCTTCTCACAAAAAGCCACACAGACAGCCCATGTGCACTGAGTACTGCCAATTAAGGTAATGATAAATGAATGAATTTCCAAATTCATACCTCTGTCTGCCAGTTCCAAATACCATTCAGTCTTTATACAGGCTCCATACATAGCTATTTTTCTTTAGCATCTAAGATACCTGAGAGAAGAGGAAATAATGCAGCTACAATACATACACTCAGAGCATGAAACCGTTACATTAGCTAGAGGAGATAAACAGCCATCAACAATGGGGGAAACATTAGTTCAACTTCTCGAGGATTTCCGGGAATCTTTAGTTACATACTACCCGGTGTCAAAGATGACACCAAGAATATTTTCATGATCTTGAAGGAAGGCCATCACAGGAACTAGTGAATGCAGAACCTACATATGGCTAATCATACTGAATCTAATAATTACTGAAGCTAGAGGTGGGAAGGAGTCACCAAACTGCCCCATGCCTGCCTCAGGCTTTAAGTCATAACTCCTCATTTCCAGAAGAGAAATCTGAAGTCCAAAATGGTAGAGGTTCGAGGTCACACAGCATATTATGGTAGAACAAGGGCTAAAACATGCAGAGTACTAGAGTGACTTCTTACCTGAGCCATCTGCTAGTTCACCTCCCCATGAGGGGAGGGAGAAAAAATATATTTTTATATATTTTATATATAAATGTATTTATATAAAAAATATATAAATATAATTTATATTTTTATATATATATACAAAAAGAGGAAGGAATTTTCAACAAGGGGGGACCCCCATCTGCTCTTTCACACCACTATGAATTTGCACACATTTCCTCCATTGTTGAAAATTCTTTCCTCTTTTTGTTCATCTCTGACGTATGGAGTAGACTCAGCTCATTCATCAAGATTCAAATATCAGTTCTTTGTCAAAAACTTCTTTTGCTCCCTACTCCAAAGAAGGGTCATACTCTATTTTCTGTGCCCCACAGGACCTTATTCTGACTTGTAAAGTAACGCTAATCCCTCTCTAGAATAATGATTTGTTTATCCATCTCCTACGCTTCCCCACCACTCTTGGCTGTAAGTGACTTGTAGTCAGAAGTCATGACTTATCTTTTTTTTTACCCAATACCAGTGTCTAGAACTGTTATGTACAATATTAAAGCCACTATCTACATGTGACTATTCCAATTTTCGTTAATTAGAATGAAATAAAATTAAAAATTCCCTTTCTCTGTCATACTAGCAACATTTTAAGAAGTCAATAGCAACATGCACTAGTGGCTACCATATTGGACAGTGCAGGTACAGAACAATTCTATCATCACATTAAGTTCCATTGGACCATGCTGATATAGAAAATACTGTATTTGATGTGCAGCAAAGATGTGTTGAAATCAAGAATAAAACAAATGTGCACACCAAATCTTTAATGGGGAACATTTAAGTAAATTCAGAAACAAACAAAAACATCAGTGTCCTACCATCTTTACTTCCTTAAGAGATATCTAAGGTTAAAAACAATTTCGACATCTCATTCAAAATTGTTATAGGAAAATAATTGTAATAAGTCTTAGAAAGATGAAAGATCCTATTAACAGGGCTGTCCACATTTAGAGATATTTATTTTCAGTGTTTCCAAATAATGCTGGCTATCATTATAGGAAGTCAGAAGAACTTATTCATAAGAATTAGGAAAAACACCTAAGGGGTGATTCCAGACTATCAATGTCTGTGAATCAACATACCCTCCTTCTCAAGGTTTTGGATCTGGTCTTGCTCATACTGTGTCTCTGTCACAGTGTGACTATATAATCCCCTTCTACTCTCTAGGGAAATGTGGTTGATGTCAGGGGGGCAGTGGGTGCATTGTGTAAACCTGGTTCCTGGTACTAATAGGCACATAAACTTGGAAGTTAGGTAAACTATTTCTATGGGCTTGACTTTTTCTCATTTCAGAATGAACTTAATGATCTTTAAGCCTCCTTTCTGTTTTCATACTTTATGGTTCCTTGATACTAGAAATCAATAGAATTCCCAAGGCTTCCCCTACTCTTTTAGATTATACCAGGCAGACCATACTTGAACAAATACTTGAAAAAGTATCTTCAAGGCCACATCCATATCAAATTAATTGTTTCCCTATCCTTTTTTTCTCCCTTCATTCTACATCGTCAATGTTATTCATCTTCAAAAATCACTTCAGTGAATGTTCTGCTAAGTGAATAGGAATCTCTTCCATGCCCTTCAATGCCATAAGAGTTTACTTCTCCTACTTTGGGATGTGACATCATGATTGTTCCAGGTCTCAGTTCTTCACAAGCCTTTTAGTGCTTTGTTCTCACCTCTCATCACCTCATTTGGACTCATCAGCTCTCATGGACTATTTCTCTAGGAGCTCACATCCACCAAAAGCAATACCTACTCCCACGAATTGCTTTCTCACCCTGATCATATGTAATACTCTTACAGAGGACAGAAGGACATGGAGATCTGAGAAAAAAATTTTCCCTTTTCTTTTAGTCTCAATTTGCACTCTATGTTTCTGAGACCATGACTTCCCTGAGCTCACAGACCTCATGAAGATTATTCCAGCAAACATGAATAATAACTACCTCCATCAGAGGGGTCCCAGGAAACAAACTCAAAAGCACTCCTGTTTTAAAAGCATTAGAGAGTCAGGTTTTACTCATAGTAATGTGTGTTTCCATTGAAGGCAGAACAGCAGTGTAATAGTCTGGGCAAATGTGATTTCTTTTGCGAATTATCACAAGCCTTATAATATCTTTGTATTTTCTTCACTGTTCTGGCAATGCAAATCACATATGCAGTGTAAATGGTGATAGTTAAGGGACAAGTTCATAATAGAGGGAAGAAATGCATATATTTTATACCTTATTATTTATTTGGCTTTTTCCATTTTCCCCACCATATAAGGTAGATGTTAGTACAGGCAGTGAAGTTTTCGAGTTCTGAAATCTGGTACTACTGTGGAAAGAAAATTTCACAACAGCTTGAGAAAAGGTTCTTTTTTTTAATTTTTCTTGCCTTCATTTTTCTTCTAAGAAATGCAGTCAACACTACTCGTCTAATAAAAAAAATTTACATAGATATCAGATTGTGGTGTAGTAAAAGGGGACATCAAAATTAATTTCACCAAAATCTTCATTTCCAATCTGTTGCTATTTTAAAATACTAATTCTTCATCAATACATATGTTGACCATGTGACTTATTGTCCAAACATGGACACTGTTACGAGTAAAAGGGAATGCTATTAAAACTCAAGCCAGGATAATTGGCATAAACCAGGATTGTCCTAAGAAAATTGGGATATATGGTCACCATACCTATAAAGTACTTCTTAAAAACCTATTAACTGCTTTTTGTTCTCATAATTCTAAGACCTATTGATTCTTCTATTTTTTTCCTGATACCCATCATCACAAGTTTCTGCTCTAAATTTCACATCTTGCCTAGAAGCCTAAAATGTTTTTTGTTTCCTAGAAGCATCCATCTTCATACAGACCCCAACAATAATCTGTGGTAACCAGACACCAAGTAAAATATTAAGATTGAACCAAAGAGACCTGGATCCATGTATTTCTTATCTTGCTAAAATTACTGTGAACTTCTTGGAAACAGGAGCTCTGGACACATGTGCTTTTCTGCATCCTGAGTTATGCCTGCCCTCCTGGGACTCATGGATACCGTTTACAGACCACAGAGATCAGTCACCTCCCTTTCTTCTTTCCTTCCTTGTGGGAAATCAGGAGAGTGTTTTATTTGTATATACCTTGGGAAAAGATTTGAATCAGTGCTGAACAACTAACTCTCTAGAAAAAGTCATGATGGGAAACAAAATGGTGTTATCTTTATGCAACAGCTACACAAATTACATGATGATCATTATAGTAGCCTGTAAATGCTACAAAGTGTTTCTACATTTGCAAGCTAGAATTAACAATAAAACAAAATGCCAGAATTATACAGTCTTGATAAACATATGACGTGGAGCAAACATGAGCCTTTCTGGATCTGTACAAAGTCTCCTATGACGACAAGAGATACCAATGAACCCACTGGTGTCAGGAAGAGTTCTCAAATCTTTTAAATCATGATCCTAGGATAATATGTTCAATTTTATCATGATTATGTCTCCATCCTTGCTTCATCAAAACATAGATTTTGAACTCTGACTTTTATCTTCAGAGATGACTTAAGAATATGAACGACTAATCTCACATGAATTAGGAACCACAAAAGATATGACCACATTATGTTTCTGCACAGGGACTGGAGCCACACGAGGGTAACATCTCCATAAATAGAATCAAAGGCTGGATTGCCACAGACATCTCTGGCACAGGGTCATTCATATTTTAATGAGCTGAATTGGACACAATTCAGTTTGTTTTACTCCCTACAGTCATTTTATTACAGATTTTTAGACAGTTAATTGATCATCTTTTGCCAAATCTCGAGGATATAAGATAGTGAGGTTTTATTTTTTCCTTGAAGCATGGAGATAAGATCATCCATATCTTCACCAATTAAGCATAGGCTTAGCAACCTTTATGTATGAAAAATAACTTAAAATCCATTTTTCTCAATAAAACTGCCAGGCTTAAGTTTCAACTAAAATGATATATGCATGTTATTTGGCAGTTTCCGATAATAAAACCTCCAAACAGTTAAGATATTCAGGTAATAGAGAGATAGAATTTATATTTGTTACTTGAACCCATTAAAAATGTATCTACTTTTGTAAGGTCCTAAAAATATGTGCCTTTGGCCTAAACATTTAGAGTTGTGTGTATGATGAAAAATATATGTCTTTCCTCTACTTCTTAACTATGTTTATTGAATACTGAGAATCTTGGTGCAGTTCTCAATAAATCATGGAAATACCATCCAAATCTTTAGTTTACAATGAAAATAAAGCAAACAGGACCAACTGACTCCTTCTTGATCATTACAGTAAATATTCAATTAAGAAATATTGCTCTAGTTCTTTGGGAATGGAATTCCCATCACAGAAGAGAGACTCCAGCTAAACTCCTGTCCATTTTAAAAGTGATTCCTAGGGCAGTGTGTAAAGAGATTAACTGTAAGGAAGAATAATGAAAACTCAGTTTGTATTTGAAATAAAGCTATAAAGTAAATCCTAGAGGCAATGGTGGGCAGTGGGAGCTCATGTTTATCCAGGCCAGGCATGAACATTTTGGAGAGAAAAATTTTTTGTTGTTGTAAGCAGATTCCCTGAAAAATATTATTTGCTATATAAGCCCTAAATCCCTCCTAAGCAGAATGGCTTGTAATACGATGGAAAGCGCAATGGGCATGGAGTGAGGAAACCCAATCTCAGCCCCAATTCTACCGTTTACCAGCTACCATAGGCCTGTGCACAATCTCTCACTGAACTTCCATTTCCTCATGAGAAAATTGGAGATGATAAATCCCACCCCAAGAGTTTGAAAGGACCAAGTAAACGCCTGTCTGTGAGAGGCTGAGTAACCTGTAAAGTTCTGTGTAATGTCAGTTAGCATCACGGTTTCTACATCATGTTAAAACTCATAACATTCTTAGAAGACAGAATCTCCTGTGCCTGAATAAAACAAATGCCCTTCAGACCAGAAAATACTCATAAAACTGATATAGAGTATGGTGGCCTGGGGTAATGACCAAGATGAAGGTGTGATTAAGTAGGGTTACATTTGATAGAACCCAGAAGGAAATATTATACACTAGGATATCTGTGGCTGAAGGAAAAGAAAATTGAAGCTTAGGTCTGATATGGACCAATGAGAAACAAAGAAAAAAGGCAAATGGAAATATAGCCAGTATTAAGCTATGCCTATACTGAAGGGCCGAAAAAGAAAACAATTCACCAGCAACAAAGTATTTATAAATTATTTAGAACATAGTTAAAACAAGGAAAGAAAGACTGGAACATTAAGGATAGGAATAGATTTCTTCCTGAGCAACATGCTGTACAAGTGGAAGGTAATTGTGAACGTGCAGTATTAAGCAAGGCTTGTTAAAGTAAATATAATTTCATCAACCCATAGGATATCTCTGAATAGCAAAGAATATGTCCTATTTCTTCCATGGAGCCCTACCCACTTAATCCTCCATTCAAGGCTCTGCCCTGATTGACAAAATGGTACATTGTACTCAGTTTTTCCTCTTGCTTTAGGCCAAATGTGCCAATTTAAAGAACTATACATAAACTCCAAAAGAGACTTTCACATTTGAGCCATCTTGGAAAAGTGAATCTTGGAAAGGAAACAATATCCTTTACAGTTTATTATTATGCTTAGAATAGCTCTTCATGCTTAAATTACTCTATAAACTTTTTCAAAATGTGTATGGAATGGCATTTCATTTGGTTTTGAGTCTTCTTTATTATTCCATTTATTTTCCCAAACAGGAATAATGGGCCCATTCTTCTCCACAAGTAGGCCAGCTTCCATCATGAACAATAAAATGGAAGATATGATCACAGTAATATCACCTCAGTTTGTATGGTACTACAGTTAACAATGAACTTTTACACACATTACCTGATTTGATTTTTGTGTATGGCTTTTGAAACCAGGTTGATAACTTCACAGTCATGTGACATAAGTATAGGCATTTGAAGTAAGCATATTTAGCTAATGTGAGCATGTTGTATGCTTCAAATGTCTTGAAGACAAGGACTGTAATGTTTACTGCCTATAAAACCCATCTCAGTACATACTTTTCTCTTCATAGTAGACATCCAAAAATGCTACTATCTTCCTGAGTACACCTGGAATTAAAACATTTGTTAGAGTCTAAGAAATTTTCTGTTCTGTCCTATACTAATATGTTTTCACAGATGTACTCTAATTTCCCTGCCACAGAAAACTGTTAAGCTCTCTGAAGGCAGAGGTTAGATTTCATGCTGTTTGGAATCTTCCACAGTGCCTAACACAGCTGACAAATGAATTATTAAGCATGATTCTTTTCATGGCACAGAATATCACCAGGTACAAAGTTTTGGACCAAAAGAAAATCATCTTGCTTCTATTGCTGATCATTCTTCTCATATAGTTTGCTTGTTAAGGTGTAAGAGCAAGGTGACAGCGCAGGTTAGAAATGCAGATTTAGTCAGATTATGCTTATTTTGCCCAAAGAAGAACTGATGAGAAAACACACTGTTCTGCTTCTCTACATTTCAAATGCGTTTCCTTCTATAAACACAAATATGCATAGTATTATAATATGATACGAGCATTTGAAGTCTACTTCCTAATGGTTACATTTTACAATTCACAACGTGGGATCATAGTGCCTCTGTCTCAAGACCGGGTAACGGGTCTGCAGATGGACTTGTGAGTTAAGCTAAGCCAGGCAGAGTCCATCCATGAGTTTTTCCTGGCTGGAGATGGCAAGAAGGGGAGCGCTCTCTCCTAGGAACTGAGCTAGAGGGTGTGGTTGTGGAAGCTGCTGGCAGCCAGCCTTTCTGTATGAGGAAAAAGAGTCTATGAGAGAACAGCTGCTGCGGCTGCACTGTCCGAGGATTGATCTCTCAGTCCTCTGCGATTCCATGATCAACTCCAGCATCTTTCCAATAAATCTTACTTTTGCTTAAAACAGAAGTGCACGGGCCAATGTCTGCAGGGAGGGAAGAACAATTATTGAACCTACTTTATATGAAAATTTCCCATTTCTTTTTTGTTTAAAAATTTAATTATTTTATTGAGGTCACATTGGCCTATAATAACATTGTGTAAATTTCAGGTGTATACTAATATATATCAGTTTATTTATAGACTGATCTTAGATTTATAGATCTATAGATTTATAGATTGGTCTTGTTCACCACCAATAGTCTAGTTTTTATCCGTGACCATACATACGTGCCCCTTTACCTCTTTTGCCCTCCTCAACACCTTACCTTCTAGTAACCACCAATCTGTTCTCTTTACCCATGTGTTGGTTTACCTTCACCTATGAGTGAAATCATACAGTGTTTGTCTTTGTGCAGATTATTGCACTTAGCATAATAACCTTAAGGTCCATCCATGTTGTTGCAAATGGCATGATTTTTGTCTTTTTTATGGCTGAGTAGTATTCCATTGTATATATATACCACATCTTCTTTATCCATTCGTCCATTGATGGGTACTTGGGTTGCTTCCATATCTTGGCTATCATGAATAAGGCTTCGATGAACATAGAGATGCATAAATCTTTTTGAATTGTTCATTTCATGTTCTTTGGATAAATTCCCGTAGTGGAATAGCTGGATCATATGGTATTTCTATTTTTATTTTTTGAGAAATCTCCATACTGTTTTTCATAGTGGCTGCACCAGTTTGCATTCCCACCAGCAGGATATGAGGGTTCCCTTTTCTCTACACCCTCTTCAACAATTGTATTTCTTGTCTTGTTAATTATAGGCATTCTGATGGGTGTGAGGTGATACCTCATTGTAGTTTTGATTTTTATTTCCCTAATAATAAGTGATGTTGAACATCTTTTCATGTGCCTTTTGGCCATCTGTATAACTTCTTTGGAAAAATGTCTGTTCATATCCTCTGCCCATTTTTTATCAGATTTTTTTTTTTTAGTATTGTTGAGTTGTATGAGTTCTTTATATATTTTGGAAATTAACATTGTGTCAAATATATAATTTGCAAATATTTTCTCCCAGTTGGTGGGTTGTCTTTTTGTTTTGTTCATGGTTTCCTATGCCTTGCAGAAGCTTTTTATTCTCATGTAGTCCCATTTTTTAATTTTTTCCTTTGTTTCCCTTGCCTGAGTAGACATGAAATTCAAAAAGATGCTGCTAAGACCGATGTCAAAGAGTGAACTGCCTTTATCTTCTTCTAGGAGTTTTATGATTTCAAGTCTCACATTGAAGTCTTTAATCCATTTTGAGTTAATTTTAGTGTATGGTGTAAGATAATGGTCTACATTCATTCTTTTGCACACGGCTGACCAGTTTTCCCAACATCATTTGTTGAAAAGACTTTCTTTTATCCGTTGTATGTTCCTGAACGCTTTGTCAAAGATTTGCTGTCCACAGATGTGTAGTCTTATTTCTGGGCTTTCAATTCTCATCCATTGATCTTTTTGTCTGTTTTTGTGCCAGTACCATGCTGTTTTGACTACTATAGCTTTGTAGTATGTTTTGAAGTCAGAGATTGTGATGCCTCCAGCTTTATTCTTTTTTCTCGGGATTTCTTTGGTTATTCAGGGTCTTTTGTTGTTCCATCTAAATTTTTGGATTCTTTGTTCTATTTCTGTAAAGAATGTCATTGGGATTCTGATAGGGATTTTGTTGAATCTGTAGATTGCTTTAGATAGTATGGACATTTTGACTATGTTTATTCTTCTGACCCATGAACATAGAATATCTTTCCATTTCTTTATGTCTTCTTCAATTTCTTTCAGTAATGACTTATAGTTTTCAGTGTACAGGTCTCTCACCTCTTTCGTTACGTTTATTCCCAGGTATTTTTTTCTTTTTGTTGCAATTGTAAATGGGATTGTATTCTTGATTTCTTTTTCTGCTAGTTCATTGTTGGGGTATAGGAATGCAACTGATTTCTTTTAATTGAATTTGTACCCTGCAACTTTGCTGTAGTTGATTATTTCTAGTAGTTTAGTGGTGGATTCTTTAGGGTTTTCTATTTATAGAATCATATCATCTTCAAATAATGAAAGTTTCAATTCTTCCTTTCCAATTTGAATTCCTTTTATTTCTTTTTTTTGCCTAATTGCTCTGGTCAATACCTCCAGTACTATGTTGAATACGAGTGTCAAGAGTGGGCACTCTTGTCTTGTTCCTGTTCTCAGAGGGATAGCTTTCAGTTTTTCACCATTAAGTATGATGTTGACTGTGGGTTTGTCGTATATGGCCTTTATTATGTTGAGGTATTTTACTTCAATACCCACTTTAGTGAGAGTTTTTTAAAATCATAAATGGATGTTGGATCTTGTCAAATGCTTTCTCTGCATCTATTGAGATGATTTTTATTCCTCATTTTGTTAATGTGGTGTATCACATTGATTGATTTCTGGACATTGAACCATCCCTGTGTCCCTGGAATGAATCCCACTTGATTGTGGTGTACAATTCTTTTAATGTATTGCTGTATTTGGTTTGCCAATATTTTGTTGAGGATTTTTGCATCTAAGTTCATCAGTGATATTGGCCTGTAGTTTTCCTTCTTTGTGTCATCCTTGTCTGTTTTTGGTGTAAGGTTAATGTTGGCTTCATAGGTTGTGTTAGGAAGTGTTCCATCTTCTTAAATTTTTTGGAATAGTTTGAGAAGAATAGGTACTAAATCTTCTTTGAATGTTTGGTAGAATTCTCCAGAAAAGCCATCTGGTCCTGGACTTTTGTTTTTGGGAGGTTTTAGATTACTGTTTCCATCTCTGTACTTGTGATTTGTCTGTTCAGATTCTCTGTTTCTTCTTGATTCAGTTTTGGGAGATTGTATGAGTCTAGGAATTCATCCATTTCTTATGGTTTATCAAATTTGTGGTCATAAAGTTTTTCATAGTATTCTCTTATAATCCTTTGTATTTCTGCAGTATCTGTTGTAATTTTTCCTCTTTCATTTCTAATTTTATTTATTTCAGTCTTCTCTCTTTTTTTCTTGGTGAGTCTGGCTAAGGGTTTTTCAAATTTCTTTATCTTCTCAAAGAACCAACTCTTAGTTTCATTGATCCTTTTTACTGTTTTTTTTTAGTCTCTATTTAATTTATTTCTGCTCTGGTTTTTATTATTTCCATCCTTCTGCTGATTTTAGTCTTTGTCTGTTCTTCTTCTTCTAGCTCTGTTAGGTGCATTTTAAAATTACTTATTTGAGATTTTTCTTGCTTGTTGAGTTGGGCCTGTATTGCTATGAATTTCCATCTTATGACTGCTTTTGCTGCATCCTATAAGAGTTGGTATGCTTTATTTTCATTTTAGCTTGTCTCCAGGTATTTTTTAATTTCCTCTTTGATTTTTTCAATGATCCAATTGCTATTCAATAACATGTTGTTTAGTCTCCACATATTTCTGACTTTCCCAGTTTTGTTCTTGTGGTTGATTTCTAGTTCATAGCATTGTGGTCAGAAAAGACAGTTGGGATGATTTCAAACTTCTTGAATTTATTGAGGCTTGCCTTGTTACCCAACATATGGTCTATCTTTGAGAATGTTTCATGGGCATTTGAGAAGAATATATATTCCACTGTTTTTGCATGGAATGCTCTATATATGTCTATTAAGTCCATCTGGTCAAGTGTGTCATTAAAGCTACTATTTACTTGTTGCCTTTTTGTCTAGATGATCTGTCCGATGAAGTAAGTGAGGTGTTGAGGTTCCCTACTATTATTGTGTTGCTGTTAATTTCTCCCTGTAGGTCTGTTAATAATTGCTTTATGTACTTTGGTACCACTCTGTTAGGTGCATATATATTATTCAGTGTTATGTCCTCTTGGTGGAATGTCCCTTTTATCATTAAATACTGACCATTTTTGTCTCTCATTGTCTTTTTTACCTTGAAGTCTACTTTGTCTGATAAAAGTATGGCAACACTTGCTTTCTTTTGTTGGTCATTAGCTTGGAGTATTGTCTTCCATCCCTTCACTCTAAGCCTATGTTTCTCTTTGTAGTTGAGGTGTGTTTCCTTGAGGCAGCATATTGTGGGGTCTTGTTTTTTAATCCATCCAGTTGCTCTATGTCTTTTGATTGGAGAGTTCAGTCCCTTAACATTTAGAGACTATTGTTATATGAGGGCCTAATGCTGGCATTTTATCTCTTGTTTTCTGGTTGTTCTATGTTTCCGCTGATTCTCTTCCTTTCTATTTCTGACTACTATTTCATTTTGTTGGTTTTCTGAGAGGGATTTCTCAGTTCTCTTTCTTGTTGTGAATTGTGGCTCTGCTCTGATTTTTTGTTTAGTGGTTACAGTGAGGATTTTATGAAAGATATTGGAGATGAGATAGTCCATTTTATTATAGCCTCTTACCTCCATTAACCTGAGCAGGTTCCTGCCCTTTTCTCTCCCCTTCTGAGTAACTGTTGTTACCTATCGTTCTATTCTTAATTTTGAGAGTTTGTGGCTAAGTTGAAGTGTTTATCATTACTTTTGATGCTTTCTTTCCCTTTCTCTTTTAAGTTGTAATTGAGCCTTTGCCTCCCTGTTCTAGTACAGAGCTGCAGGTTTCTGATCATGTCTGTCTATTTATCTCCTTACTCAGAGCTTTGTAGACCTTTGCTTTTTTGTTGCCTGTGTGAGGGCATCTTTAATTATTTCTTGTAGGGGAGGTCTATTGGCAACGACATCCCTCAGCTTTTGTTTATCTGAGAAAGCTTTTATTTCTCAATTGTATCTGAAGGAAAGTTTTGCTGGATAGAGTATTCTTGGCTGAAAGTTTTTGTCTTTCAGTATTTTGAATATATCATTCCATTCTCTCCTAGCCTGTAGGGTTTCTGCTGAGAAATCCACTGACAGCCTGGTAGGGTTTCCTTTGTAGGCTATTTTCTTCCGCCTTGCTGCTCCTCATATTCTTTCTTTATCCCAAACTTTTGCCATTTTCACTATTATATGCCTTGGAGAGGGTCTTTTTGCATTGATAACATTGGGCTTTCTATTAACTTCGTTTATCTGTAAATCTGAAACCATCCTCATGTTTGGGAAGTTCTCAGCAATTATTTTTTTGAACAAGTTCTCTGCTCCTTTCTCCCTCTCGGACACCTATAATCATTCTGTTGCTTTTCCTAATTGGGTTGGATATTTCTCAAGGAATTCCTTCATTTTTAAAAAATCTTAGTTCTGTCTCATCCTTCACCTATAGAATTTCTACATTTTTATCCTCAAGAAGACTAATTCTTTCCTCCATAAAATCAATTCTATTTCTTAATGATTCTAGATTATTTCATTAATTTGTTTTTCGCACCTAGAATTTCTGCTTGACTTTTTTTGTAGTTTCAATCTCTGTGGTGAGGAGATTCATTTTATTACTGAGGTCCTTGAATTGTCTTTCCATGTTTTATTGTAAGTCGTTGAGTTTCCTTATGATGGCTATTTTGAATTCTCTGTCATTTAGGTTGTATATTTCTGTGTCTTAAGTGTTAGTTCCTGGAGAATTGTCATTTTACTTCTGGTCTGAATTGTTGCTGCAGTTTCTCATTGAGTTTGATGAACTAATCTTTTGTCAGGGCATTTGTGGTATTCTTAGGATGCACATTTCCCTTGTTCCTGCTAGAGGGGAGCAGGAGCAGTGTTTCTGGCTCTACCTCGTCTGCTGGAAGCTGTGGAGGTATTATGGGTGCTTTCCCCAGCCTGGGGTGCATTCAGGCACTTGTGCAGACTGGTCTTGTTGGGCAGGGCTTCCTCACTAGGCTAGGGCCACTCTTTGGTGTCTCAGGGGTACTCTGAGCTCCCCCTCCCTGCCAGAAAGTGATGAGCAGTGGGCTCAAAACTATTGCGCCTATTCCCACAGCTGCCCGGGACACATTCCCTCTTTGGGAGTGCAGCTGCACAGTGAGTACTCATGTGTGCCTGGGAAGTGTTCGCCCCAGTGTGGAAATATGCTGAGGTCCCCATTTACAATCTGCATTCTGCGAGGCCGCTGAGCTTGTCTCATGGGGCTTCCCTGCTGGGACCCAAGCTATGGCTGCTCCTTTATGGCACAGGGGCTTGTGGGCTCCCCCTCCCTGCCAGGAAAGTAAGTGCATGTGTGTTCAAAACTGCCATGTCTATTCTCACGGCTGCCCAGACATGTTCCCACTTTGGGAGTGCAGCTGCACTGTAAGTGTTTGTACATGCCTGGGAAGCATTTGTGTGCATGCATAGGGCTACTTGGGGGGAAATCAGGGTGTGCTCACCTATCTCCGCCACTTCCTGGGGGTGCCAATCCATCCATCCTCAGAGGTATAGCTGCGTGCATCTCTCAGGCATCCTATTGTGCTGTGTGGGCTTCATCCATTGGTCAATGAATGCCCATTTAGCTGCAGCTCAAAAGGAGGGAAAAAAAAAGGGAACAATCACTCCACCATGTTGCTGACATCCTCTGCTGTGATTTTTTGTTTTGTGGTTACCATGAAGTTTGTATAAAAGATCTCATAGATAAGATAGTCTTTTTTCTGATAGCCTCTTATCTCTATTAGCCTATGCAGATTCCATCGCTATCTCCTCTTCTATGTTTTTGTTGTCACAAATTATTCTTATTTGTGCTGTGAATTTGTAACCAAATTGAAGTGTTTATAGTTATTTTTGATGCTTTCTTTCCCATAATCATTTCTGTTATAATTAAGTCTTTGCTAACTTGTTCTGATATAGACCCTACCAGCAACAGCAACACCTGTGAACCCAGTATTCCTGGTAGCAGTGCAACCAGCACCCTCAGACAACTGGGGAACAGCAACACAGGTGTTGCACAGGACAACAACATCTGAGCCCACAGAAAGCCAGTGGAGGAACACAAAACCCAGGTAACCAGAAGCAAAGTAACCAAAGCCATACCCAAATAAGATAAGTTGATTATTACCACAAAAGCAGCAGCAAAAGATCAATTCATCACACACCATGAAGAACTACAGTAACACTGCAGAACAGAAGGGGAATCACAACTCTTCAGAAACCAAATCTGAAGTCACAGAAGCTTACAATCTAACTGAAAAAGAATTCAAAATAGCAGTCAAAGAAACTCAACAAGCTACAAGAAAACTCTGAAAGACAGTTGAATGAGCTCAGGAATAAAATTAATGAACAGAAAGATACTTCACCAAAGAGATTGAAGCTCAGAATTTCTGAAGATGAAGAACACAATCAGATAAAAATCATTTGAAAAACACAAAAAGCAGAGTAGACTTTATGGAGGAGAGAATTAGTGAACTCAGGGACTTGTATGGAGCTCCCACTGCTGGTGGAGTTGGTGTCAGGGGTGCTGCTACCTGGGGCTGTGTGGTCCTGCCATGTCTTCTTGCAAATATTTATATGTAAACAATACTACCTTATGTAAGTTCAAATAGAAGCACAATAGGCTAAGTTTTCCCTTCATAATGTGATACAGTTTGTATTACCTGGAGATGAATCATTCATTTTACTGTAGAAGTGATAATACGAGGTAATTTATGTGAAGCCAAGTACAGAATGGAGCTGTTATCCAAAATGCTAGACATTAGCCACATATGAAAATTCAGCACTTGAAATGTGACTAGTCTGAATCGAGATGTGCTGTGGGTATAAAATACACATCCAATTTCAAAGATTTAGTATGCACAAAGAAAAAATGCAAAAGATTTCATTAATAATTTTTGAGATTAGTTTCATGTTGTAATGATAAGATTTTGGATATATTGGGTTAAATAAAATCCATTATAAAATTAATTCCATCTAGTTCTTTTTAATTTTTAACGTGGCTATAAAAATTTAAAATTGTATATGTAGCTTGTGTTACATTTTTATTAGCACTGGTGTTAAATGTTATAGAAATATACAGTGGTATTACTACTCTATTTTAGATATTAAAATTATATAGAGAAAAATTATATTTTATTCTCGTCTTTGGAAATAAAAATTTCACCTGCCTTAGAGCAAAAAAAATTTGAGGGCAAAAAAAGTGATTGTTTTATTTCAATCCTTACATCAGAACAGTCTTTGCATTTTTACACAAAATAGATAACCATCAGGTACAATTTTTACTCTAAAAAATCAGTAAGACTGGCGAGCAAGTTCAATAGTGCTCTAAAGAGTCTGTATTTAGGCAATTCTTGAGTGTTTATACTTTATTACTTTCCTCTAACATGACAGCCTCCTTCTCTAGCAGCAAGCCTTAGGAACCAATTGAAGATCAGCACATGGAAGCAAAGTGATATCTTTCAAAGCCAGAGCAGTGGGTAAGACAGGATGGATGGAAGGATAGATGTGCATGTGTATGCACACATCTTCCACATCAATGATCCTAACAGCCAAGAAAAAACTAAGAGATAACATATCTCTGAAATGGTCAACTACACTAAAGCTGTTTCTTTTTTCTCTAACATATATGTTCATGCATACAGCTGGGGACAAATGATATTCGATTGTTACTACTCAACTTACTGGGCCCAGGAAGAATTTAAATAATACATCCTGATGAACAAAGGGACAGAAATACATCTCACTATCCCCACTTTGCAGCTATAACTTATTGTCTGTCAGTGATTTCTAGCTATGCTACAATAGGCCTAAACTGGAGAATCTTCAACCTGCTCAATAAAAATCAGTCAAGAGATGTACCTTTCCAAGTTTCATCAGTGTGCAGATAATTTTCAAAGAACCTTCAGTGAAGTAATCCCTAGGTTTTTGGTCTAATAGGTGGGGGGTTGAAAGAGAGGCAAGGAGTATAGGAGAGAGTGTGGTTTATATAGACAAAACTGATTTATGGCTTAATAATTTTTCCCCATAATAGCTTTCATTGTCTTTCAATTCATTACACCTCTTCACTGGATAATGTAAGAAAACAATTGACATTCATAAGAATGGAAAAAGTGAGCATAAAAAGGATAAATAATGAATCCAACATCACCAAAGACTCTCGCACACATTTCTAAATAAAACTATGCAATACACAATCTCCATGAATATTTTCAGTGCCAACAAACAGGTGATTTGAGACTAGAAGTGAGGATTCTCCCACAGGGGAAACCTCATAAAATTTTTCTTTTTCAAAATTTAAAATCTGATGTTTTTTCTAAATTCTCTGTATACTCCTAAAATTTAAGACATTGAATCAGCTCAGAAGCTACTACACAATTAAAAGGTATTTTGAGTTTCTTTCATGAAATTAAGATCTGAGTGAAAAACACACATAAGTTTAGTATTGCCTTTCTTCAGTACTCATTTGATGAGAACATTTTCTGTAAGCCACTATGAGCTTCACAAAGGCACAAGACAATCAGTTCACAGTGATCTTTATTTTCTTTACATTTTTATTGGATTTAATTACTATCTGTTACTTTAAGTATAATTTCCTTATTCAAGCAATGACAATACAATTATACAAATCTGAAGTTTTCAACAAAAATATTACAGTATGGAAATAAACTAATAAAAAATTCTAATCTTATATCCATTAATTACAAGGACCATAATTTTTCGGAAACCAAGGTCAGTAATCATAAAATCCGGCCACACTGCAAAATTTTAATAAATTTAAAGTAAACCGTCTACTTTGCATGCAAAGTTACATACATTAGCTGCTTGACCACTCCAGGTTCATAACAGTATCACTATTGAACTAAGTTAGATAAGCATCTAAATTGCAAATACTTTTCTGACAACTAAAAAAATCACAACTAAGCTTCAAGTGCCTCAGCATAACTATTCAGCCATATGCTTAAGTGAATTTAATAGAGTAGAAAACTGCAGACTAATTGCTTCAAGTGCAGCAGCTTATTATCTGTGTAATTTCAAGCACAGCAGCAGTTAAGGAAAAGTAAACTACTTCATTCAATGCAACAAATACGTTTTACATGAAGTAAACTTTTGCATCTATTTGGAAACTTCTCTCCTACAGCCAGACTGTTGGGAGCCATGAAGACAGTAAAAACTTTGACCCAAGTCACATCATGTTATAACATCTCTACTTCTTTAAAGGTATAATACCATAACTAACACTCTGACAACATTTGGAGCTATTATTAATCAAGCATTTGCTCAATGTGGAAACTGAAGTTATCCAGATAGTCCCATGCTATCTAGCTGGTAAGTGCCAGAGCTGGAAGTTAAACTCAGATCCATCTGGATTCAGAGATAGTACTCCTTTTCTTAAACCACAATCTCCCACTGTCTCGGCTCTATAAACCAGTTTCACTGTTTCATTTATTTCTTCTTAAGAAAGCATTTCATCCTGTTACTCACACAGGAAATCACTCTTGAACCTATATTGCCTCATACAAAATTTCAATAAAGTTAGCCAATCCACACCTAGCAGAAGGCAACTAAGGCAAATGTTCCAGACCTTTTCATTGTTAATCTTGATCCGCTTTTTCTTCCTTCCCTCCTTCCCTCCCTCCCTCCTTCCTTCCTCTCTCTTTTTTCCTTCTTTCCTTCTTTTCTTCTTTCTCTTTCTCTCTCTCTCTCCCTCCCTTCCTCCCTCTCTCTTTCTTTGTTTCTTTCTTTTCTTCTCTCAGTCTCTCTTTCTTTTTTCTTCCCTCTAAGCACTTCTCCCACCTAAGTTTTAGAGGACCAACTCAGATTTTCAAGTCAATGCTCTCTGCATCTGGGAGAAGGCAGTGCAATTTGGATCTTTTCATCTTAGCAAAGCACTTCAGTGGATGAAAATGACTTGGTGCTTCTGCTTCAAAAATGAAAAAGGGGCTTTGGGGATGCATACTGCCCATTTTTCAACAGGTTTCCTTTTCTCATCAATTGATTTTCTTGTTTAGCTACCCAATTGGTAAGTGAGAGAATATTCACTCACTTTACAAACATGAGTCATAGCAAGACTGAATGTTAATGCACATCCTGTGGCTGTGGCTAGTAGTTGATGCTTCTGCAGTGGAAAAATGGTTTCAGGTAGAACAGGTATGGGTGGAATTTTGGAAAGGAAAAGTGGCAATGACACTTCAAGCATCAAGTAAAGCAAGGTGAGTTGGCTATTCAGGAGGCTGAATTTTATTTTTCTCTAGGGCTTCAAAAATTTGATCCATTTGTTGAATGAATAAATGAATAAAACCACAAGGCACTTAAGTTTGTAGAGCATTCCCTGGAGGAGGTTTAGTGAGGAGGTTACAATTCACTCATTCCCTGATTCATTTTGCACACTGATTGCATTGTGCTTGGTGTTGGAGACACATAAGGAATAAGACATGTTTTGTGTCCTTCAGAGGCTCATAGCTGTGTATCAAGGGAAGGTAAAATAGGTACTATATTAAAGTCTTGAGATGTTCAAGTATAAGGCGCCCTTAGTCAAACTTGTCCCTTTTGAAGGGAAAGCACAGGTGAGCATCTCAAGCTGATGGTCATCATGTTTGTCTTGGAGTGGGTCTAGGGATGAGAAGATGGTTGGAAAGTTAGCCACGACTTGAAGAGTATGTGCTGACACTCAGCTAAAGCTGCTGTCTAGGGTTCAAAATCCATAGATCCCTAGTTTACCTTTAAGAGCAACCCATAGAATAAGATATCAAAATCCTATCTCTTCTTCTAATACTTAACTGCTCCTTAAATATTCATTAAAGACATCATCATGACATACTTTATTTCCTCCTAGCCATACAATTGCATTCCTTTAAACTTTCATCATCCAACATGGCTCACAGATCCTTTATCTATCACTTTTGGGATATCATACACATTTCTTCCTAACCACTTGCCCCCAATATCACCCCCTTTCCCTCCTATGTGAATTAAGTGCCTCCACTGTATCTACCACAGCAACCAGATGCGACAGCTACTTAGTCAATATTTGTGTAAGGTTTGAGCACTGAGCACATTCCTATTGATGCATCTTAAAACTATGCCAGCCTGTGTGAAGACCACATTAAGAGAACAGAGACACTCAACGTGGAGTCCACACACAGATACAACAATGTCTGTAAGCCTCACACAATCAAGAAGCTATGTGACTTTTTCCGGTGAGCAGGTCCATGGCTTTCATCAAATTCTCAAAAAGGATCTGTAATCCAAGGGTAATGATCAACATACCATTGCTTCAGTTTAAGCTTGTGAACTAATTTCCAGATGTTTCAACATCTGAATTCCTGCTGGGAAGAATCCCCAATTTGTACAGGTGATATGCCAGGACTCCTCTCTTTTATCTTCCCACACTTGTTGCATAACTATTACCTTGGAAGTTATTCAAGTGTAAGATGAGAGTGAAAATTCCTACCACATATTTACAAAGCATGCAGAATTATTAATGGTTGCTTAGTTTTAAAAATCAGGGAGAAAAACATATTACACTCTAACTTTTCCTCGTTTCAATAGCAACTCATTAAATAACTACTTAAATATGAAAAGTCGCTATAAAAACCTAATGCCTCTAGGGATGGTGCAATAAAAAGAGGAAATAGCTATGTCTATCCATAAGTCATGAAGACAAAGAACTGCAGTACACCTCTTGCTGCCTTAAGTATATACTTTTTCTCAACTGATCTCCAGACAAGGATTTTTAAATACATCTATAAGGCTTAATTTGTTTATTTCTTTTACAGTTTCCAGTTAATATTAGTTTTTGTATTGACCTTCTTAGTATATTATTTTTACCATGTCTCACATGGGATTGCTTGATTTGGAGAAAAAAATGGATTTGTGTACTGAATCTGCAATTTGCCAGCTATGTTATTTTGGTAATTTACTCAACCTCTCTGAGCCTTATTTCCTGCTGTTTAAAATCAGACTACTGAATTAAATGTCTCATTTGTAAGCTGTGCTCCAAACTCCCCTGGGGCTCTGCTGACATGTCTTAGGGTCACTGGGGATGTTCTTTACCTCTTCCACATGTCAGTCTTGGCTTGTTTTCTCTGGGAAAGAGGTTTCTGTTACTAAAAGTCCAAAAATCACTGGGCAACAGTCTATAAAATACCTTAAAAGTCAAACTTTCTATGATTTTATGCAACAGTCTCTCTCAGAATGGACACACAGGCCCTTGCCAAATACTGAAAATAAAAAGATCGGTTCAAATACACATGTCAACATATGTAGTCAGTACTCATTAAACAGTAGCTTGAAATCTCCACATAAGAAATGTATTCTGTGTTTAACAAATGTTTTCTTCACAGTAATAGTGTGACAGGCATTAACTGCAGATGTAGAATAAAACCAGATTTGCCCGAGGTCCCTCAGCGAGTAGGTGGAAGAGCTGGGATCAGAAGTCAGGGGCATCCATGCCAAAGCACACATGTTCCATCAATTCCCCAAGAGTGTGCTGTTGGTAAAGTAAAGGTAAAGGACCACCCCACCACCCCTGTAATGAGCAGGTAAAAATATTAAAATTCAATAGAGAGCTATGAGACATTAAGGCTTTATAATTTTTAATGATAAGACAGTTTTTACCTGCCAAAGTTCTCTTACTGGTTAATCTCATTCTTTAACTATGTACCACCATACAACTTGGTATTGAGGGAATGGAGTGTTTATTTTGCTTCTCAAACTCAGAGCCAGAAATTCTAATTTCCTTGAGTCTTCTTAAGAATTTCTCAGGCTATTTCAACAAATACTACATAAATATATGTATATCATAATGCTTTGTTGCTTTGAAGTAACTTGAATTTCCTTTGGGGCATCACAAACCCACTTAGTTCTTAGAAAACTAGAAGCTTCCAGTGCCCTTTTTAGTCCATCAAGAAATGCCTAGACAAAATTATCACATTCACAAAGTGTAATTTTTATGTCCAAGTCATTCTTCCAGTTTCAAATATTCCCCAAATTCATGTTCTTTTTCGGTATGGATGCAAATAATTAATAACCAATCTGTAGATAAGAAAGAGTGATGTTTATTGAGCCTAATGTGAGAACTAGCCCAGAAGCACTGTCTTCCACAGGGAAGAAAGCTCTCCTGGGGAGCGTGTTTTATAACATGGTTGTATATCATTTCAGAACAAAGAATATACATCAAACATGACAAGAATACAATTTTTTTCACAAAGTCACAAGGAGATGTTTTGGCACAGTTTAACACATACACAGCAGGACAATTTGACTGTAGTTCTCTGAGAACAAAAGCTTATCTTCAAAGAGGTACTGGTATCAGCATCAGAGAGGGAGACATCATCTCCATCTTTAAAGAGTGCATTCTTTGCTTTTTAAAAATGTTTGAAGCAGATGTGCAATGCATGTCTGGTGGGTCATAAGTCAGGCTGCTTTAGGAAAAACAAGTTTTAGGCAAAATCAGATTTAAACCAAAATGGCTTCCTCATATATCTCAATATGTGAAAACATTATTATTATTATTATTATTTTCATTATTTTGATCAATAATCTTTTGATAGAAAGCATTGATAATCAATTTATTGTCCCTCAGTGTCAGGGTGGTTGACCCCTGCCCTGGGTCCATCATGTCCTCAGAGCTGGGCTTTTATTGATTTACCCAGTTATCCACATTGGAGGAAAAATGGCTGAACTTAGTGAGCAGACAAATATGTATGTGCTGATAGGGGAAGCATTCCATAGGTCAATAATTTTGGATTGCTGCACAAAAACATTGTACATGGACTTCACTAAGATTTTGTAACAACTATAGAGCAGGTATAGCAGCAATGATAATAAAGTGTTTAGTTCAGAAGAATGTCTTAAGCATAATCCTTATCAGAAAAAGAGGCTAGTTCAGAATTATAAGAATGACCAACCTTCTCAAGTTGTTGAATGATCATTACTCTAGCTTGCATATCATTGAGTAAAGAAAACTGTAACTACCTTGTATATTGTGATCAGTAGGAGAATTCCAAGAAGTAACAAAAATAAATATTGTAATCCAGATCACAGAAGGGAACTAATACCTGAAGTGAGCCAACTAAATAAATCAAGACTTGGTGAGGGATCGCTTAGGGCATTCATCTGTGTTTTTATGTGTTTTAACAGAGATGACACATTGGAAGATTCACCAGGTATAAAAACACAACATTCAGTTTGAAATAGAGCACACATACCAACTTGGGATGCAGTTAGAATATCTAAGGTATATTTTGAAGTACAGCCTTTCTAATTAAGGACATCTCAGTATTCAATAAAGCTATTCCTGTGAGGCTTTTGTTAGGGCCTGTTGAGTAAATTTAGCCAGGGCTTCTATGTGTGACATGACATCTTTTAATCTTATGGAGGAAACAAATATAGCTGCTAGGTGGTCATACCAATGGAACACTGAATGAGTCCATCTGGCCTTTAGGAGATGGAAGATTAGCAACAGTTAATTTAGGACAAATCCTTCCCTGCATCCAAGGGAACCTCAAGGTGCAGCATCCCAGCCATCCAGGTAGTAGCCAAGGCCGAAGATTTGTTCCACATAACCAATGAGCTCCATTAGGTGCCACCCAAAAAATGCTTGGCCTTCGAGACCAGTCTTGACCAAACCACTCATTTTCTTTAAGAATGACAGTATTTTCACATGGCTCTGGGGGTATCCACCCAATATTTTTCAGGTACAGTTAGGTAACTTTTGTTTGGAATGGTTTCTCTGTCCAAAGAATAAAGGTGCTGACGTACTTAAAGACCTGTAACTAGGAGTGAGCCAAACAAATCCGTCCCAGATTTGTGTGAAACCTCCAATACTTCTTGGTGTAGAATCCAGTTTCTTTTGTTGGTGGCAAATTTCTAGGATAACTGAATAGTTTGAGTAACAGAAAAAGGAATAACCATGTCCTATACCATTAATAGCACTGGCTATTGGCCAAGTTTCAGGAGCATAATTAGCAATATCAGATGAATTATGAACATTGGAACTAGACATATCATAATAAATTATCTTAGAGCTTTACAATCTATACCTTGAAAGGGACAACCCCCCCCCCCCACCCAAGGTAATCCAGATGTACTAGAAAGAAGTTGGCCACATATCCAACAATTGGACTGATTGCCATGTGAAGCAAAGGAATGAGCCTATTGTAAGAAGACATTGCCATTAGAGGCCCATTCAGACGTGGATTGGATAAACAACCCTAGTATCAGGAAAATCTTAAATTATATTCTGGTAGTTAATTAAAATATTTTGTAAACGGGTATACAGCTTAAGAATTTAAATAAGGAGATATAAGGTTGGGAATACAGGCTGGTCTTGGATCTTAGGACAGCTGTCTACAACATGTCAGCTTCTTCTCATCCTGGTTTGGTAGTACTTGTCTTGGCCAGTGGAAGCTGGGTGTCAGTAACAGGAGTTGAAATCCACTCAGGATAAGGGGCCTTTTTTAAATGAGAAATGTAAATCCATGAGTTTATGCCTTTTAATTTTTCAGTGAATGGATTGGTCTATGGTACCTGGTATGGTCCTTTCCAAGAAGGCTGCAAAGAGTCTTTAATTTGGTGTCCCTTCCAATAACCAAAATCTCCAGGTTGTAGTCCATCATCTTCAAGGTCTTTATTTTCTGGGAGCTCGCTATGAAAAGAATCTGCCATTAATTTTTCATTTCTTCTTTTTTAGTGTCTTAATGAGACCTTGACCATAATGCAAGATACTGCCTTTGAGCAAAGTTGTTTCATACATTCCATCATCTAATTGCACAAGTTGCCCTGTTATCATTTCCAAAGGAGACAGCTGATGTCTACCAAAGTGTGTAGATCTAAGATTGAGGAGCACTAGCAGAAGAGCTTTTGGCCATGAGACATTAAGCACTTCTGAAAGTTTTTCCCATTGAGTCTTGATAGTGCCATTAGTTCTTTCCATTAATTCTGAGGACAGGGGAGGATAAGCACAGTGAAAGTGTTGCATTATTGGCCAAATGTCACAAATAGATTTAATTATTTGTCCAGTGAAATGAGTTCCCCAGTCACTGTGTAACTTGACAGGAATTCCCCAAACAGGAATTATTCTTTCTAGTAGCAATTTACCTAATGTTAAAGCCACTGCTCTTCTGTGAGGGAAAGCCTCAACCCAATGTGAAAACATACACATCATTACTAAGATCTATTTATATCCTTGAGATGGTGACATTTGAACAAAGGCCAATTGCCATACCTCAAAGGGTCCCTTAGGAAGGGGAAAGTGGCATTGTGACTCATGAAGTAGTCTCCTGGGATTAGACTTAGCACATACAGTACAATGAGCATAGGCTTTCTGAGCCACTGTGGGAGAAAGTTTCCAAAAACATTGTTTTCCCCACAAAATCACCTTTCTAGGTGCCCAATGGGTTAATTGATGCATACACTGGAGCACTGCCAATTGTGTTCCAATAGGCACTATGGGTTGTTTTTTATTGGGCCCAAACTACATTTGTGTGGTGGGGTCAAAAATTCCCCTTTTTGTTGCCATATAGGTTTCTCTTCTTCCATGGTGATTTCTTGAGTCTGTAGAAGGAAATCTTTCACTGGGCTAGCAGGACTAACAGATAGCAGTGGGCATTCTTGAGGCTGAACAGGATAAGTTTTTACAGCTGCCTGCTTAGCAGATGCATCAGCAAGATGATTTCCTTTAGCTTCCAAAGTGCCAGATTTGGAATAACCCAGTATTTTAATAATTTCCAATTGTTTTGGTAGTGGTATAGTATTTAATAATTCTGTAACCTGTATTCCATTTTTATAGGTTGCCCTTAGGATAAACCTCCCCAAGGTTTCCATAGCATTCCAAAGTTGTGTGCTACTCCAAAAGCATAGCAGCTGACAGTATAAATATTTGCCACCTGGGCCTTAGCCAAGTGACAAGACTAAGTTAAAGTAATTAATTCAGCTTGCTGTGCTACCTTTATTTCTGGTAAATAATAACTCTCAATTATGTCCACTGGGGATGTTATTGCATGTCCAGTCCAATAATGTCCTGGCTCATGCTTTAAGTAAGATCCATCTGTAAACCAAATTAGATCAGCATTATCAATGGGAGTCTCTTGTAAGTCATTCCTAAGAGGAAGAAAGTAATCTGTTATTAAAATGCAGCATGGTCATTTTCCTCCTGTGGTGCTTACAGCAATGCTGTAGGGCTTAGATTATTACATCTGGCTAAGGCAATATTAGTTACAGAAAGCAACAGAACTTTATAAGAGACTAATTGGCATACAGAATAACAGAGTGTGATGAGAATTCAGAAGAGATTCAACTGAGTGTGGGACATAAATAGTTAAAAAAGACCACATCACTATTTCTTTAGTAGCCTTATGTAAGGCAGCTGTTGCTGAAATAGCCCTCATACACGGTGGAAGTGCTTTTGCTACTGAGTCTAAGTGATGACTATAATACCCTATAGGTCAGTGTTGACCACCATGTTCTTGAGTTAATACACCTAAAGCATTTTCTTTCTCTTTGTGTACAAAGAGAAAAAATGGCAAGTAGAAATTAGGGTGACCTAAAGCTGGGGCCTGAGCAAAGATGGACTTTAAGATGTTTACGGCTTTTTCTCCTTCTGGTGTCCATTCAATCAAATCAGACTATCAGACTTAAGTAATATATATAAAGGTTGAGCAATGAGTGAAAGATTAGGCACACAATTCTTGCAGTATCCAGTCAGTCTTAGAAATATCTTCAACTATACTTTTGTTAGTAGTTTTATGAAGTCATCAGTTTCTCCATTAGAATTCTGTAATTTTTACGAAGTCAGGATCTGAAAGTTCATCAGAAACCTGCATTCTGGAGTAAATGTCAAAGTCCTTGCCATGAGTCACTCTGAAGATGAAATCAAAGGTGAAGAAAGATCTTTCATAACTTCTTTATCAAGAGCAGACTAAAATCTCAGAAAATTATACTTTGAATAGAAAGGAAACCAAACTCTAATTTAGAATTTGTCCCATGCTTTCTTTCCTTCCTACTACTTTAGGACAAATTTATCTTTCTTAACAAAACAAACAAAAACATATCCATTCCTTATACCTTCCTTACTGAAAACATACATCTTACTTTCCTTGCATAGAGACTGTTTAGAAACGTGCTTTCTCATGGAAAATTTCTCAGTGTGGCAAAGAACATGTTTATTAATAAACCCAAGTATTTTTCCAGTTTCTCTGAAATAAGAAGCCAAAGGCAGATAAATCTATCTTTAGTAATTAATTCTAATATTTGATCTTATGTGGAAATGAACTGGATACTCAATAACTTTTTATCATTTAACTTAATTTAACAAAACTCTAAGATTTCAAGGTATCAAAACGTTTTAAAGTTAAGTACATATACCATAACATAATTATTGTTGAAAAGTTCACCCCAAAACATCTCTTTCACATCTATTTAGTTTACTTTTTCCCAATAATTATATTTAGATTGCCTACAAAAACTTCATGAGACATTAGACAAAATCAACTATTACGCTAAGTTACTGTTTTTGCTGTCAAATTTTATAACAGAGATAATGTCTGTATCATATCCAATGTGATAACTCTGAAAGCATGTTTATTTCAATCAAACCAACAAGCTATATAAGAAAGTATACATCCAGAGGTAGAAAAATGTATATATAGAGAGAGACAGATATACTCACATAGACATGCAGACACAAAGAGAGATGTTTAAAAAATGTTAGCCATGTATCAGGTACAAAACTGAAAAGAATAGTTGGATCCAAATTGTGTCTATTGCAGATGGACAAAGTTAGGGTTACCTGCTCATATGGCCAAAGATTTTTACTAAAGATGCTTTTCTTTTTTGCTGTAGGGAGCCTTTTTAAAGCTGCTTTTTGCCTTTTAGAAGTCATCTTGTCTTTTAGAAGCTTCTGCATACCAATCAAAGAATGCATTCCCTTGTTTCTGAGAGGTTTTGAATCCTCTCTTTTAAGGGTGACCCTTAAGGTAGACTTATCAGAAACAAAGGTTCCCCAGAACGGCCATTATAACTCCGAATTATCTCAAAAGTTTACCCATTTCCACTTGCTTAGTTTTAGATCAAGGATTTTGGGGGAGTTGAAGTAGGAGAGCTCAGCAAGAGAGGACAGAGAGCAGCAGATTTGGTTTAATTTTCTCTAGAGTGGTCACTGGTGCAGCTGTCGTTTTCCAATTTGGCACATCTCTCATTGAATTTGGAATTATTTTCTTTTAAAGAGGCAATACGGGATTCCTGATTTCATTTGGAAGCCTCAAAATATCGATTAAAATAGGCTTTCCATTGGGTCTTTGATTTTATAGCCAGCTTTTTCCAGTTGTGTATGCAAGTAAATTAATTCCCTATTTTGGCCACTTTCGATTGAAGTGATCTTTTGTCAAACTTTCCCATTTTGTTAAGTACTTGCAAGTAACAGCTCTGTATGTATTGCACATGAAGCTAGCCAGAGTTCCTATGGGTGGCTGCCCATCTGGGAGGTGGTCGGCTTTAGATGGACAATTTCCCTTTTTTTTAGTTTTGTTTTATCATAAAGTCCAAACAACTTCTGAGGATAGTGTAGTGGGTCAGAAGTGTGCTGCTTGTGAGTGCCACTCCCTAGAAGACCATTCAAACTCTATGTGTCTCAGCTTTTCCTGCCAGTAATCTAAAACTACTGGGGAGGCTTGGAGCACTGGATAAGCAATCCTCATGTGTGCATCCCTGGATGAGCTTTTTATTATTTAAAGTGAACAGTCATGGTGGAATTCACTATGGGACCACTGCACATCACAAGGGTCAACCTCAGACACTTCCACTAAGTTCTCAGTCACCTGAGAACACCTTATGGCTGGAAGGAGCTGATGTCCCTTCTCTTCAGAGCTGAAGGAGTTCAGTCTCTCATTTTACTATCAGGCAATTTGTTCAGACTTTATAAGCACAATTCCTTTCCAATTAAAGCCAAATTAAAAGGGTAGCCAACACCTAGTACACTCCAAAGTTCCCCCTAGGCCCTCTTGCCTAGCAAATTTCCCCCTAGGTTCCTCTTGCTCAGGAAATGTCCCCCTGGGTTCTTCTTGCCTAGGATATGTCCCCCTAGGTTCCTTTTGCCTAGGATATGTCCCCCTAAGTTCCTCTTACTTAGGATATGTACCAATACCCCCTGAAGACACTTAGTCTTAAGACTTGAAACAGCTCAAATAAATATCAGGACTGTGAACTTAAGCAAGGAGGTCCAGATAACAGGAGAACTCACAAAGGCACCTGAAGAATGCAGTGAATCTGGAGAGGTACAATGGGTCCATGTTGGTACCAAGCGCCAGTTGAAAGTAAATTCCAGGTGGTCTCAGGTGGGTTTCTCCGAAATCCCACTGACTATGCCAAGAAATGCTGAGGTAAATAATCAATAACCATTCTCTAGATAGGAAAGATAGAATGATACTTATTGAGATTAATGTGAGGACTGGCCTGGAAGTGCTCCCTTCCACAGGGAAGAAAGCACTCTGGAGAAGTGTGGTTTACAGCATGGTTATATACAGTTTCAGAACAAAAAACATACACCAAGCATGACAGGAATACAATTTTTCTCCCCAAAGCCACAGGGAGATGTTTTGCGGCAGTTTAACACATACATAGCAGGTAAACTTGACATTAACTCTGGGAAGAAAAATTTATCTTCAAAGAAGTAGTGGTATTGGTGTCAGAGAGAAGGAGACATTACAAACCTACCTTTTTATTACTATCATTTGTTTTGGTGAGGAAGATTGGCCCTGAGGTAGCATCTGTTGCCAATCTTCCTCTTTTTGCTTGAGAAAGATTGTTGTTGAGCTAACATCTGTGCCAATCTTCCTCTATTTGGTACGTGCGACACTGCCACAGCATGGCTTGATGGGCAGTGTGTAGGTCTGTGCCTGGGATCCAAACCCATGAACCCCAGGCCACTGAAGCAGAGCATGCAAACTTAACCACTACTCCACTGGGCCAGCCACATTACAACCCTATCTTTAAAGAGTGCATTCTTTGCTTTGGGAAAATTGTTGAAGCAGATGTACAATGCATGTTGGTGGACCATAGGTCAGGCTGCTCTGGGCAAAACAAGTTTTAGGCTGAATCAGATTTAAACCCAAATGGCTTCCCCATATTCCTTAATATGTGAAAACTTATTATTCTTATTATTTTCATCAGCAGAAATCTATCATGCTAAGTTCAGATTTCTTCCCACTCTTCAAAAATTTTACTAAACCTTTGTTTCTTTCCATTGTAATACTTTCCATGTCATCATGGCTTTTAAATCCTCTCACATAAGGGTTTCCTGTTTTCCCAAACTGTCACCATGCCCCGAGAGAACATTCTACCTCCCAAAGCAGACTGCTCAGCCAACCCTTAAGTTTGAATGGCACAGCTAGGAATTTCTCTGCACTTCCAACCTTGAGCTGTCCCATCCAGCTCTCCTTTTCTCCTATTCTTCCTCTCCTCTTAATGTGTCATCTATTTATCAGAATAAAAACTTTCCTCTGATCCAACATCTGTCTAATAATTGGATGGAGTCCTAGGCAGGCTATTAAAAATTAAAAATATGTTTGCTTTCCTCTCTTTTTCCAATTTAAGATACATAGTTAGTGTCATAATTTTATAATTTCCAGAGTGAATGCTGTAATAACCTCAAATAGTCTAACAAGAATAAAAATCATCTCTTCAAAATAGAGAAGTAAAATTATTTCATTCATTTAAAAATGTACATAACTACCACTCAAGGGCATCTCTGTTGAATATTAATTTCTAAAAGAGGAAAAAGTGGGTATACATTTAAATTCTTTGGTTGTGATGTTTATCTTGCTCTAGAAAACCTATTTGAAGGGTTGAATCTTTCCTTCCAAGAGCATGAATTCCCATCATTGTCAAGAGGAATCATATGAGCATGCCAGAAGATAAACTTTGACCTTTTAAAATTGTTTCAAGGGGCCGGCTCGGTGGTACAGCGGTTAAGTTCACACATTCTGCTTCAGCAGCCCAGGGTTCACTGGTTTGGATCCCGGGTGCAGACATGGCGCCACTTACCAAGCCATGCTGTGGCATGCGTCCCACTTATAAAGTAGAGGAAGATGGGATGGATGTTAGCTCAGGGCCAGTCTTCCTCAGCAAAAAGAGGAGGATTGGCAGCAGACGTTAGCCCAGGGCTAATCTTCCTCAAAAAATAAAATAAAATTGTTTCAAAAGAGCCCCCCGACCATGTTTTTCCTATTTTAATCAGCAGATTGTGCTTGTGCCTCTTGGTCCACATCCCATCTCCACACACACAGTTGCTCACACAGACCTTTTTCAGAAGCTGCATTCCAAATTAAAAACTCAGGAGCCTGCGAAGATGCTCAGAGTCTCATGAAGTTTCAGATAGGGGAAAGCAGTTTTTCTTGAGCTCTTGCAGGAGGAGTTAAGTCTCTTTAAAACTTGATCAGATACTAGTAAGGGAATAATATAGAAATTGTCATGGAAAATTCTATTATCAAGACTTTATTACATCACTAATATGTTTTGTAAAGCTGTTAAGGGAGGACTGCATTCTGGCTCCTATGGCATCCTAGCCACCACTGCTAAACATAGACAGACACCACTATTGAAGAAGGCCCACAGCACCGACTCCATGTGTGTGCTCATGGAAATTTTTCTGAAGAAGGGATTGCAGCAAATTTCAACTCCATTACCATAAAATCCTCCTGGAATTGGAAACTGAAAGCAGCAACAATATCTGCTATTTGGTACTTGCCTGATACAAGACAGCTCTAATATAAATGCAAAATTAACAGGACCTTATAAGATGTACATAATCTTTCAGTGACTTAAGGGTACCAAGATTGTCTTCACTGTGACCTCTCATTAATTTTTCATTAATGATTGTGACCAAATATCATATTTTTGTTCCATCATCTCTGCCATAACTTTGTACCCAAAATTTCAATGATTAATAATTCCATTGAGTTTCATCACCAACAGCTATTGTTAAAATTATGAATGCCCTCAAGGAGAGTAATGCATTACACCAACCTTACACATGTTTTTTAGAGATTGGATTTGTCTAGGTCATTTAGCAAGGCCTAGGTTGAATAGCACATGTGAATGTTTTGATAGAAAGAGTTAACTATGAGCAAATATTGCTCATAAAAAAAATTAAAGGCCTACGTGAGACATAGCAATAAATAGTCCTGAAAAGTAAATAACAAATGGAGGGAGAAGGAGGACCAGAATAAACTTTCCAGATTTGATCACTTTACCTGGGGTATTTTTCTTGAATCCTCTTCATTCCCTCTTTCATTTATTTCCTCACATCAAGGAACATAGGCTACTGAAGTCAGGAGGGACCTGAGAATGTCGGCCTCATGAAGAATTACAACAAACTGCATTTAGGCTGAAATTCTCCCCAATTCACATGACTACCTACTCCCCTGCTTTAAGACCATAAGGTAACCAAACCCAAAACTTGAAATAAAAATATTTTAGTTCATTTTGGATTTCCAAAGGATGTCTGAAATGAGAATACACAACCTTCACTTGTTGGACATTTTTAAAACAAGGACTTCAAACAACCATTGATCTCTAAAAGCTTATTGAGAATTGCTTCTTCCTCAAATTATATTATTTCCCTCAATTTTTGGAAGTCTACATCAACAGATTCCTTCTGCCCCCTCTTTCTCAATGAGACACGGTGAAAGATGTCCATTGCAAAACCAAATCAGTTAATACCAAACATAGGCATGGCTCATTTTCATAAAAGATAATAATGCTACAATTCCAAATGAGGTAGAAACATGGCGACTGGTCATTACTGTAAGTGATTAACATATTAACATTTTCCACAAGCACACTGGAGCTGATGATGTTTTGATGAAGGTTAAAGGACGGCATTCTCTAACCCTCAAACTCCCCCATGTTTCCTCTGTTGAGCATTTGAAGTTCTTAGCTAAGCTTTCTGTGGTAACTCTAGTATTGATAATGATGACCAGGATTAAGTTCAATGTAATGTCAGTATAATACAATAAAACCTGTTTGATGCACAGAGAAAGCATTTTTCAGAAAGAAAAGTCAGCTGTTTTGCATTGTTTTGAATTTGGGCTGTGCATATAGCCAATCTGGGATTGTCTGGGCTTTCATTCAGTCTATTAAGTGATACTTTCTCATTGAGTGCTTTTAATATATCATGTGACTTGGATCCCAGAAGATTGGCAACTACCTGTAGATAGTAGTTTATTCCAATGTGTTCACAAAGCATGTTAAAAAAACCCAAAAAACTCTTTCCATATAGTCATCTACTTTTAGTATATATTTTAGCAAGCAAGTTGGGAAAAAAACAGCAATCTCTAATTAATAGGTAAAATTATTTGATTTTATATCTTTTCCTAAATTTTTTTCATTAATTTGCAGCAATCCTCGGCATACAAAAGTTATTTCCAGCTGCTACCCACATGCCTGGCTCCCAACTACCACGGCAGATAAAACCCTGTACCATGCCTCTGTTAGCTTGCTAAGAAGTAAGTGGTAGTCCATGGCAATAACCAAAAATTTTTAAGAGTGTTGGATATAAACATCAGGCTACATTAAATCCAAATCCTAAGATTAATGCCTCACAATATAGGATGTAAGGTGCCAGTGCCATAGAGTTTCTATTAAGAAATAAGTCTTGGTGATTTGGACATAGTCATGAAATTAGTACAAGTAAATGATCCCAACTTAAAAACCAACCCAAACCATAAACCAGCATCTGTCTTTTTCTCTCTCTCTACTAAAACAAAACAAAACAAAAACAATGAACATATTCCCCTGTCTTGGTCTTCCTATAAATTCCTATCAGCCTGGGTATGGGGTTATCCCCAAAATTTCATTAGCAACAAGAAAAATGAAATAAAGGATTGGATAGCTCATTAAGAGCTCTGCAGTTTAAGCACATAGAAAAATAGTTTAAATGCCTTTTAAAAATTGATAAATAATAATAATAGAGAAAGAGAAACGGTCTTTATGAAGAATTTTATTTATCTCTTTGTGTTTTGAACAGTTTAATATTTTAGCCAATGTCCCCTAAAAGGATATCTATTTCATTTTTTTTGTGTGTGGTAATTAAAGAGATATTTACTTTAGATGTGAGATCTTTGTCCTCCATCTCGTTTTGCTTCTCCTGCTCTAGCCCTGCTGTTGACCCTTCCTGTATTTGACTTCAAGGTGGGCTCTGTGCATTTTTCAGGGTCAAAAAGTTGCCATTCTGAGAATGGATGAAAAGGGCTTTCCCAACTGTTTCTGGATGTCCCACCTGCTCCCTCTGCCACAGCTAGCTCTGGTCTTCAGTGTTTTACCAGTTGAAGTCTTCCACAATTGAAACAGGTTCAAGTACGAGGATTTCCAATGATCAAAAGATATAAAATCAAACAAAAGCTCATACACCCTTTAAAACTCACCCCTTATTAACTATTTCCACACTTTTGGCACATGCAAGTATCAGGCAAAATGAGAGCAAAATTGAACAGGAGCCATGGGCCTTCTTTTACATAACATAGATTGGACTTTTGAGTGCCTGCCCTTGAGTTTACACCTATCAATAGCAATATGTTCTTTCCTAATTATTACCTCTGCCCCATGGTCAGAAATGCTGCCTGAGTCCTTGGAGCCTGCAAGCCAGGGCACATTTATTTTATAGTGAGGGAAGAGAACTGTAACAAAAGGAAGCCCAGTTAGCCACAGGATGCTAATGTAGAGGACATATTTCTCTGTTGAACAAATATTTGGCAGAATTTTTTAAAAGGAAGAGGGTTTGGTTTGCCTCTTGTGAACCTCTCAGTGTTCATGTAACACTGAGCATTGACCCTCACAGGAGCTTGCCCACTGAATATAAGAAGTCTTAAATTTCTGTATGTACAAAATCTTCTTCCCAGAAGAAATAAAACTGTATTTAAGTTCTGGTGATGATGATGATGATGATGATAATAAGATGGTCTCTTTTTCTAAATTAAAAAATGGGCTTTGAGGAAATGACCAAAAAAATGCAATTGTCACTAAATACAGATCCAAAGTTGTCTTCATATGGTCTCTGAATAGTGGATGATGGGATTGTCACACAATGCCCCCAAAGAGATGCTTTCCTTTCCTGAACTCTAGAAGGGTCTTCTGTCTTGGACCAAATCCTAGAAAGTGAGAGCTAACAACAGTTCTAAAATAAACCAGGAAAATCAGCTTATGCTGTTAATTTACCAAGCTTGAGCAAACTGCTTTGCAAATCTACTGGTGTCTCCCAGGATCTCTCTTAATGATCTGCCTGAGGAAAACTAAGCAGTGATTAAAAGATAAGAACCATCAAGATCTTCTGAGAAGGGAATTACAATATCTACACAAGTAGTAAAACACAGCTTGCTTATTCCTTTTACTCCCCTTGAGACTCAGAGCCTCTGAAAATGGTGGGCCTCTTCAGGGCAGGGTCAGCGGCTGCCCACTGCCATATGGGACATCAATGCTCCCGCCATCCTCAGCCAGGCAGTTCTGTAAGACCTGCTACTTCTTAGCTGGCAGTCCCACATGGTCTCAACTCTGCATCCTTCATCTTTTCTAGCAGGGAGAAACCGCACTCTCTATCTGCCCAGGATGAGCAGCAGCAATCTGCTAATACCTTCAGAAATACTTAAGGAAAAAAGGAGGAAAAGGGACATAGGTATCAACAGAAAAGTCCTTTAAACATAGCTTATACATCTTCTTTCGACTTGTTAGAACCAAAGAAAATCCCTGTTGGAGGATCAGAAAAAGCTGGATTTTGAGGGGAGCCCTACCCACCTTCTCCACCCTCCTCAAAAAATTACATAGTATTTGGAAACCTTCACAACTGACATATAGTAAAGTACAAGCTCTGATGACAGAGGCTTTTGTCCAGATTCCTTCGTATCAAGTTTACTTCACCAAACGCTCCCTATGTCTATGCATTATTGATAAACCAAGGGATCTTTTAAAAATAGAAGTAGGGGGAGAAGAGAAAGGCAGACCCCAGCTGCACTCACTCAGCACTTTATTTCACCTCCCAGCTTTGTGGTTCAGGTGGCTACAGGCATCACAAATACAAAATCATTCAAGAAACACCTATTTCCTCTCCCTCTCTCTCTCTCTCTCTCTCTCTCTCACACACACTCACACACACACACACACAGGCACACTCCAAAAAACAGCATTACCTGTTCCTGCTACTGCATGGATTTCCCTGGAGCATTTGGTTCCTTGGCTTTAGTCATGACCTCCTGTCCAGAATGCCCACCTGTACAGGGGCAGGTGCGATTTGAAGGTGAGTTTGGAGCCACCAGAATCCAATCGGCTGGGAAGACTGTCATTGAGTCCATACTTCCAAAATCGCAAGGCTGTTTTGGGGAGGGTAGGAGAGGGAAAGTGGGGAGACCAGCCTAGATCTCTTTTTAAAGGCAAAGAGCAGAGAGCACATCCGAAGAGGGAAGATGCTTTGGCTTAGTGGGGCTTCTCCAATTAACAACAGCCTCTGCAATTGCCACAGAAATAATGCTAACTGCTTAGCAATCAGCAACCGGCAGCGTGGTGCAAGAAGAGGACTGCAGTGACACACGCGGCTCACGCCCGCCGGCCTCTCTTCCAAAGCACACAGCGCATGCTCAGGCCTTGGCTCAGCTGGGCTGGGGAGGAGCTGCCAGGTGCAGGGACTCAGGCGGGGATCCAGGCGGGGGCGCGCGGCCACAGCCTGGAGAATTTGTCCCCGCCCTCGCAGAGTGACTGTACCTGCGCCTCGCAGCAGTGCTTGCTGGCAGGTCACGTTCGGGTGGAAAGCAGCACTACGGAGCCACAGGAGAGATGGTCTTTTTTTTTGTTTTTCCTTCTGCCAGGTGCCCAGTGCGTTTGATAAGGAAGGTGGCCTGTGGGCACCAAAGAATGGCTTCTTTTCTTTGTGCCCTGTGTGTCTTGCAGAATGCTAGATGTGGAAATCTTGGTCTTTATTTTCTTTAAAATTCAGAAAACTTATTTGTTCCATCTTTTAACTCAAAGAGTTTCCCGTTTCTCTTTGAAGATTAAACAGGACCTCAAGGGTGTCTGTTGGTTAAAAGAAAAAAAGCCTGTAGGTTAACTTTATAGGAATGCAAGGCTCCCTGCTGAGTCCTGAGTTCAGGGAGAAAGCAGGACACAGATAGCCTGCCTGATGTCCTTGCTACTTTGTGCTGACCCTGGGCGTTACTACACCTGCCTAGCCCCTACCCATTGGCAGACACAAGTTGGCTGGTAGAGAAGAAATGCAGTGTGGGTACAGCTGATTAGCTCCAAGTAGAGCTTGATTAGCCACTAGTTTTCAGGTAGCAGTATCTTGTGGGCTTCCAGAAACATGGGTTAACTCAGTGCCCAGAGGTCTCCTGCTGTCTTTCTGTGTGTGAAGTGCCCTCTGTTAATACTTCTCTTAACTCCTCTTAGTCTTGAACCTCTACCTCTACGCAAAGGGCTTCAGGCCACAGGCATTCACTGGCCTGAGAGAGCATAGCCACCCCTACACACAGCACTAATAAATACTCTCAATAAGAAAGTCCTTTGGGGGACTGGCCCAATGGCGTAGTGGTAGTTCTGTGTTCCAGTTGGGCTGCCTGGAGTTCACAGTTCATATTCCGGTTGCAGACCTACACACTGCTTATCAAGCCATGCTGTGGCAGTATCCCACATACAAGACAGATGTTAGCTCACGGACACTCTTCTTCACCAAAAGAAAAAAAAAGGCAAACTAGATATGTTTCCATTTAAAAGGTCTTTAATAGTAGACTTCTCCTCTTTCAGTTCCTTCCCAGTGTCCCCCACCCCCAGTCTTTTTTACAAAACAAACACTAGCAAAATACAAGGCATTTTGTCCTTCTTTAGAGTTGACAGATGAGTCCAGATCATGGCGGAGTTGCCTGGTCGCCTATCCCACAACCTCACCTTAACTGTGGTCTATCTATTTTCTTGGTGCACATTTCAAGGGGTCAGGATAGGCAGCTTGGAGCTTGCATGGTTTGTCCAAGTGCGCAAAGCAGGAAAACCCCATGTAAAATTTTTGTCACACAGTAAGGGATTGGTTTGTGTTTTTGTTTAGACTTCCCTGCAGGACAGGAAGTTTACAGGGTGGGAACAGCAGTGGTGTGGATCCAAGTCTGACTCATTATTATGGTTCAGCTACTGGAATGTCTAGAACATAAGTTATTATCAGTGTTAACTGAAGGGAGTGTGCCAGGCCAAGCAAACCCTCAGGGGACACTCCACACAGTTACAGGCTCATAAGTGAAAGATGTAGTCCCGGCAGTGTAAAGTCCCTAAGCAAACCATCAAGGCCCCAGCAGCAAAGACGCAGAAAGGAGGCCTGGGCAGCCAGCTGAGTGGCCAGTTTCTCTACACGGGTCTGGACCACAGTGGCCCCAGGAAGACCTCGGTGACAGCTGAGATTAGTGGTCCCTGCCACAAAATATTCTCTCACAATTTCAGTCTCATTCCTGAGCATCTCATAATTGTTCTCTCCTCCAGAGTTTCCTCTTTAATTAAAACCCCTGAGGTGGGTTAAATTTTAACCCATTTAAATCACCATCTGTCAACCTCACCGAAAGGATCCACCACTAACCCACAGAGGCCAGGAACACCACCAGGACTGGTATCCAAGGACAGGGACAACAGCAAAGGAAAAAGGAGAAGTAAAGGGAACCTGGACCTGACTCTTCATTACTGTTTCCAGGGCCCTTGGTCTGAGTTTGGCGGTACCCCAGCGGTGTTCAGCTGTGTGTGGCTGGGAATGACAGGAACCCCCTGTGGGTGCTTCCATTTTACTTCTCAATAAAGACCTTAAATACTATTTTACATCTAAAATGAATATGGATATAATGCAAAGTTCACACACATTTGCCAGATTATACCTGATACTTTAAAGGAGTCTCCCACTGGCATCAGATTATCAGAACACGTGGGTGCTTGCCTGTAGTCCCCAGGCCCCACCCACTCATGATTCATCAACTCTGTCTTCAATAGTCATTGGGTGGAAAAGTTTGAGAATGACCAGTTGGGGGCCAGGTGAAGTTGTGCCATTCAGAACGTTTCCGTGGGATTTTCTGGCATCAGGTCCCAGGAAGCCAACTTTTCTGTATACTACTTGACTTCGCTTTTAAAAGAGAAAGAGCAGAATTTCCTGCCAAACACGACCACATGAACGCAGATGAGCCCGGAGGACTTTAAACTGAGTGAAGTAAGCCAGTCACAGAAGTATGAATACTGCATGATTCCACTTACATGAGGAATCTAAAATAGTCAAACTCACAGAAGCAGAGAATAGAATGGTGATTTCCACGGGCTAGGGGGAGGGGGAAACTTGGGGTTGCTGTTCAACTTGTATAAAATTTCTGTTATGCACGATGAAAAAGTTCTAGAGATCTGCTTTACAACATTGTGCCTATATATAACCTACTGTATTGTACACTTAAAAATCTGTTAAAAGGGTAGATCTCTTGTTAAGCATTATCATCACAATAAAATTGTAAAAGAGAGAGAGCAAAGGACTGCCTTTTTCCATATTTTAAAGTTAGTGTCCCTCCAGAGAACAAACACTATTCTCAAGTTTCTCTTTAGAGTTAAAGGTGTGTGAATATGACTATAGCTATGTAGAGACTCATCTCCAGTGAGAGACAGAACTAAATTTTCCTGTGTGTTATCAGCACTATCATCTAAAACTCATTGGTCAGAGAAAAGGCTCACAACTGGCAAATGTGGGACATGGTACTCCCACGGTTGTGCAGATCAAAAAAGAAAGAATTTATAGATAAATTTCTGGAAAGCAGCATATAAACATTATGGTTTTTAATAACTATAGACTTCAGGGAAAATAACTCAGAGAAGAGTTAGGGTGAATCCATTAGGGACAGGAGTGTAGCAGAAGTGTGCCCTCTGCATTCTTTTCCGATTCCTTACTCAATAAATATTCAATTGATATCCTAGTACTTGGCAAAGGGAGAAATTCAATGCTTCCCTTCCCCTGATAATAATAACAAAAACAATGGCTACCTGTTATTGTGCTAAAAGCTGTATATCCAATCCTCAGCGACTCAGTGAGACAGACACTGCTATTTCCATAATTTTACAAAAAGAAATGGATATTTAGAGAATTTAAATATGAAACCCATGGTTACTCAGTGAGCAAGTAGCCAAACCAGCATTTCAGGGACAGGACCACCATATTGCACTGTCTTGAAATGCCTGAATAGTAGAATATTGATATTATTTAACTGGTTTGTGCGACAGGAATGATACTGACATTTTGTACATGTTATCTTGATCCTTAAAAATCTCTTAGGGAGGGTGATGTCAGCAACATGGGGGAGTGAGTTGTTCCCTTTGTCTTGCTCTCTTCAAACTACAACTAAATGGACATTCATTGGTCAGTGGAGGACACCCACACAGCACAACAGGACATATGAGAGACCCACACAGCTATACATCTGAAGGTAGATGGACTACCCTCAGGGAGGTGGTGAAGGTAGGTGAAAAGTCTCAAATAAGCAATCTTTGAGCATAACAGAACTAGAAAAAACCAAACAAACCCAAAGTCAGCAGAAGGGGGGAAATAACAAAAATTAGAGCAGTAATAAATGAAATTGAATCCAGTTTCATTTTAATTGAAATTGAACCCAATCTCATTTTGTTCTTTGAGAAGATAAGCAAAATTGATAAACCCTTAGCCAGGCTCACTAAGAAAAAAAGAGAGAAGGCTCAAATAAATAAAATTAGGAATGAAAGAAGTTTAACAGATTATAACAGATACCACACCATACAACCCAGCTATTCCACTACTGAGTATTTGTCCAAAGAAATTGAAATCAACAATTCAAAGAGACTTATGCACCCCTACGTTCATTGCAATATTATTCACAATAGCCATGATGTGGAAGCAACCTGAGTGCCCATTGACTGATGAATGGATATAGAAGCTGTGGTACATATATACAATGGAATACTACTCAGCCATAACAAAGACAAATTTTCCCCATCTGCAACAACATGGATGGAACTTGAGGGTACTATTTTAAGTGAGATAAGCCAGAGAAAAACAAATACTTTATGATTTCATGCATATATGAAAGATAAACAAATACATGGATAAAGAGAACAGATTAGTGGTTACCAGAGGAGAAGGTGGTTGGAGGGTGGGCATAAGGGGTAAAGGGGTACATGTATATGGTGACTGACAAATAATAATATACGACTGAACTTTCACAATATCATAAACTATTATGACATCAATTCAAAAAATCTCTTAGATATATATTGTATTAGTTTGCTAGGCCTGTCACAACAAGGTACCATAGACTGGGTGACTTACACAACAGAAATTTGTTTCTCCACCATTTCAGAAGCTAGAAATATAAGTTCATGGCATTGGTTCCTTCTGAGGCCTCCAGCTCTGGCTTGTAGATGACTGTCTTCTCACTGTGTCCTCACCTGGTCATTCCTCTGTGTGCACCTGTGTCCTAACCTCATCTTCTTATAAGAACATCAGTCAGATTAGATTAAGGATCACCCTAATGACCTCACTTTACCTTAATTACCTCTTTAATGACCTATCTCCAAATACAGGCATGTTTTGAGGTACTGGGGTTCAGGACTTCCACATATGAATTTGAGGGGGACACAATTCAGCCCATAACACTTATTATTAATCCCCATTTTACTTATGAGAAAACTGATGTTTGAAATGATTAAGAAACTCTTCCAAAGTCATATAGTCAGTAGTAAATGGCAAAGTTTGTGTTCAGATCCAGTTCTGCTTGATCAAAACCCTTGCAACATGCCACACACATGCACACACAAACACTTGTGTAGGTGCACTAGCCTACATGCCCTTTAAACCATGTGTCCTTGAGGCTCCTTGTCTGGGCTACGCACCAGCACTCATGATGATAACATTCCTGGGCTTGGCTAAGCCAGCTGTTTTCTCATGGGAAAGTTAGCACAAAGACCACTGTAGTCTGAGGGAACACTGTATTAGTTTGAGGCCCTCAGGAGGTGGAGGGGCTCTTGTCCTTAGAATGCAGGTCATACAGGGATGATCCCCTTGGCAAGCACACAGCCTTTGTTCCTCTGCCTACCTAAGAAAGCTTCTCTTAGGGGGTGATAGCGGTATGCAGATCTATGTCCAGCCAGCTGCCACTGAGCCTTCCTTGTAAGTAATTCCCAAATAAAACCATATGTCTCATCACCATCTCTGGGTCTTGTCTTCAGTCTCTCGGCAATCTACCCACACTGCTCACCAAGCTGGGCAAGGGGCGGAAAAACATACATACACATGCAAGCACACACATGCACATACTTACTATGTCTCTTCAAACACTTGCCAAGTGCTTGGACAGGAAGGAGCTCCTTCCCTAAATTCTCCAAACAAGTGTAAAGCTCCTGACTACACCAGTTTCTGCTAAACAATTGGCAGCTAAAAGGATCTTGCTAGGGTCTTACTCAGGGGGAAACCCTCCCTTTTGTGTCTCAGAAGGATCTCATTTGATGGAGCACAGGTGCTTCCAAATAGCATCTCAGCCTTTCCCAGGTGAGTGCTCCTCCTGAAAAGGGGGCTGAGAAAGGTGTCTATGAGTGGAGGTACCTTCATTCTGCAGCTGAGTACTTTCAGAGAGCTGAAACACACTGAGCATGGACTACGCCAGTACCTGATTCTCAGCCAAGACAGCTCTTCACTGCTGGCCGGGGCATGGGCAGCCGGAACCTGACAGAGCACAGAGCAGGCCTGCTTGCCAGCAAGGATGCTACTAGCTGCTTGTCTTGCCTTTTTATTCACTTCCCATTCCCACTGACACTGTTGTCCAGTTTTTTAATTTTATTATTTTTTTTTTGAGGAAGATTAGCCCTGAGCTAAGATCTGCTGCCAATCATTCTCTTTTTGATGAGTAAGACTGGCCCTGAGCTAACATCCATGCCCATCTTCCTCTACTTTATATGTGGGTTGCCTACCACAGCATGGCTTTCCAAGCAGTGCCATGTCTGCACCCGGGATCTGAACCGGCGAACCCTGGGCCGCCAAAGTGGAACGTGCGCACTTAACTGCTGTGCCACCATGTTGCCCAGTTTTATTAGAAATCTCTCAGATACCTTCAATCAGCCTCACTGAATGTACCTGAGGCACAATCAGTCTTTTGCAGGTGCACCTGGATAGAGGCTTGTTTGTGTGGCCACACTGATTTATCCTTGACCTTTTCCTCTCCCCTGCAGGTGTGTCTAACTAGGGAAGCTGGCACAGACTCAGCTAATTAGGTTTGTTTGCAGATGTGCACACCTGGATCCCTCTGAAGCTTGATGCTATTTCTCTAATTTTCACTCACCTTACCCTGAGTAGCCAATCAGCTAAAACAACTTTGCTTCAAGAATCGCTCCATCGGAAAGTCTTTATCAAGCACCTACTATGTGTGGACAGAAAAATCACCTAGAAGAAACAGGCATGCTTGCTTGTTTGTTGCTGTAAGGGAGAACTCAAAATGTCTTTAGATTAGGATCGATGAAGATTTTCAATTGTCTAGCATTTACTTACCATCTGCAAGGTAAGCTACTTCTAACTTACAATTCCCTGAAAATCAAAGAGGATGGGTGGGGCCAGCCTGGTGGCGCAGCGGTTAAGTTCGCAGGTTCTGCTTCTCGCTGGCCTGGGGTTCACTGGTTAAGATCCCGGGTGTGGACATGGCACTGCTTGGCAAGCCATGCTGTGGTAGGCATCCCACATATAAAGTAGAGGAAGATGGGCACGGATGTTAGCTCAGGGTCAGGCTTCCTCAGCGAAAAAGAGGAGGGCTGGCAGTAGTTAGCTCAGGGCTAATCTTCCTAAAAAAAAAAAAAAAATGAGGATGAGTAGCAAGGTAAGATTCCCTTGAGAGTCAAGCCAGGATCCAAAGAAGCAAGATGAAAAAAAAATTATATATGTAGACAAACACTGAAAATTGCCAAGGGGAAGGAAAACGTTATAAGTTTCCTGAACTGAAGCCCAGGTTTCCACCGCATGTTGACCACTACATATCCACAGTCACCTCTAATGTTTTATCCAAAAGTCTTAACCTCCAACAGAGGGCCTTTGCTTTTGGAGGGTTGTTTGGTTAGCTTTGGTTTTGGTTTTGGATTTATCTTGAGAGCCCATACTTAAGTGCTGATATCCCTAGAAACTGCAAGAGTCTGTGTGATCAATTAACACCTTGATGAGACTAATGGACAGCCCAAACACAGAAGCAGCACTTTGAGGGGGAAGGTCTTGGAAGAAGAAAGAGGAAAGGGTCCAGGAAGAAGAACAGGTAGCACCAAGAAGCTGTTTCCTAAATGGCCTGTAAGCCCTCTATTGGCTGGTGAACCTCACCTAGGGAGCAGGATGTCCTCATGGCATCAGAATTGCTATGAAGCCTGGATCGGTTCTCTGCCTCAGCTTGTGTAACTTGCTTCTTTGTGTCCACTACTCTAAATTTGATGAAATAGTTCTCGTTTAACATAATGTCTCAAAGAAGAACCACAGTTAGTTGAGGCAGGTAGAAAAGTGAAGAGTTTTAGAAATGAGGACATAGAACTGAACAGGACTCAACAATCAAGGATGAACAACTGGGTCCATTTTACCCACGCTTTGAATCATAGCTAGCAGAGTTAATGGGGCCCAAAGTCTCGCCACCCTCCAGGCTTTGAGACAGAAGAGTTTCCTCTTGGGAGTATCAATCAGAAGAGCTGCATGGACCATAGATATGCCTTGCAGGTTGGTGTGAATAGTGAGGGAATGGCTGATATGGAGCTTCGTAAAGGCCAGCTAGCCTGACTGCTCACACATCCGATGCTTCAATCACCATTTGCTAGAGCAATGGACGTAATAGTTATTCTTTGGCTAAGAGCATCATTGGTAAGTCTCTTGAACTACAGATGGAAAAAGGGTAGATGATCACACCCCATTGATTTGCGGTTTCTTTCATTTTCAAATTCTTTCTTTATTTGTAAGAGAAAATAAGAATATTAATGTGCAGTGAGGGCACAGGCACATAACTTCTGTATAGAAACTGCTGGCTGTCCCTCAGTATCCATTCTCTTGTTTCTTCCTAATAATAGAATGCTGTGAATAAAGAACACATTCCCAGTCTCCCTTGAAATAGTCATGACCACCTGAATATGCTGATAAACAGGCTTCTCTAGAGAAACAGAACCAACGTGTGTGTGTGTCTACATATATTTATGTGTGGAGAGAGAAAGGTTTCACATCCTCTCTGGTTTCCCAGAAGCTTTGCTCACCTCCCTTCCTTCTGGCCTGAGCCTGGGTGTTTGGGGTTGGGAAGGCTTTTCATACCCACATAGGAGAATGTGTTTTATGTAAAATGTCCTCCCAAACATTTAAGTTCTCATGTTTCATTTTCAATATTAAATAAATTAATAAGCAGATCCATGCAGAAAATTCTCAGAGAAGGATCAATGAAATCTCTGTTATACAACTTTGCAAAACACATTTGATTTGGCTTTGGAATAAGTGTAAACAAAGTGCAAGTGAGATTCAAAGGGGCCACTTAAAATTAGAGATACATATAAACAAAGGCAATCTAAGACAGTTGGTATTTTCTCTGGTGAGCTCATTCTTCAACACCCGGTGTGAATACCACCTCCTACCTCCCCATAGACTTGATCCCTTGCCTCATTGTTCTCCCAACACACTTTTTATGTCCATGTTTGTGTGAAGTCCTTGTTACATCACAGCATCACTGCCCACTTTCCCATGCAGCTTCCTAGCCCCATTTTGGGTTTCTCCAGGGCAGGTCCTAAGCAAGATGAAGTGGTGCACATCAGTTAAAAGAATAGTCGTTAAGGACAGAATAATTTCGTATTTGCAAATCCCGGGTCTATTCACTTGCTGGCTATGTGTAAACTACTGAGTCCAGGTTTCAGCTGTTAAATGGACACAACAGTAGATGGACTGTAGAATGGTGTCAGAATTAAATTAGACAAACTCTGTAAAACAATGGACACACAGTAGGGACTCAATAAATGGTTCTTCTCATTGCTAGATTGGGATCTTCTTAAGGGCATGTCTTATTCTGCTTTGTATCTCCAGTGCTTAGCACATAAAAAACCAACAGAACAATGAATCTGTTAGGGAGAGAACTTTGGAAACTTAAGTCTCACCTTGATTGAAATCAAGAGGACAAGACTCTCTCTTCACATAATGCACTAACAGAGGTCAGAACCAGATCATTCATTTTAGGCAACTCATTATCAGCAAAGAAATTCATATGGAATCACACCTACAGAGTTCCTCACAGATCCTTCAAGGGTAGTATGGTCACAATTTATGAATAACTGAGAGATGGAAACATGAACTAGAAAATATGTATATAAACTGCCCTTGGAAGATGGAACAAAGTCCAAAGAAGGGACTGTAGGATGGAATGACCCAGCCAGATGTTTTTAAATTGTACTAGAGGGATCCTCTTGCATGTTGCCAAGATGACAGGGTTAGGAGAAGATGCTTTCCTAGAACTTGAGTCTCCTTCGTCACCCCCACCTCTATTTTCAGCATCCAGTCAGGGCAATTCCACTTGTCCCTCCTTGACAAAAGCTGCATATCATTGGAACAAAGGACTCTGCAGCTTCAAACACATCAGAACCATCAAGTCCCTCACTGCAGATGACCACCTTTCAAAGGAGGAAGGATGAAAAGGGAGGAAAAGTGACCCCTAAGGGAAAGAAAACTTCTTACATCTTAGAAATCAAAGATGAAACACAGGAGGAAGATATATATCATTAATGCATCAGACAGGCGTAAAAGGTTGTATGTGCCATACTACGTCTTTTTTAAGAGTCTCTTTTCCTGATAATTAGAACTAAGTGAAAGTCCTTAAGAATTAGAGCCCAGTGTAGGAAATAATAATGAAGACGGAAAATCTATATGAAGTGATAGATGAAATATTGAGGAGGAAGTCAGAATCTCCCTCAGCCCTCACAAGAAGCAGAAGAGATAACTCCTCGGTGGGAACACAAAACACCCAAATGAACACAACTACCCTCCTAAGATAATTTTTAAAAACCAAGATTTATATTACAAAGTTAACTTATTCTATCACTTATTGTGTCAACCATAATAAAAAGAGAGAGGATAGAATAAAATATAAAATAAAAGTGGATAGAGTTCTTAGTAAGGGTATTATTATTTTTTGAAACTTTGGTGATATGAGGTCACTTGTGAAATACTAGAAAGCTGCTGCTCTAAGTTCTATAAGAAGTCAAAAGAGAAATTGTGCCTGTCCATGGACCTATGATTTCCTTTTATTCCAAAATATTTCTCTCCCTTTCTTAGAATGCTCTTAACCCTTAGCTTCTCCAGGAAGCTTTCAGAAGCTAACACCAAATCCAACTCCTTAAGAAGCCTTAGGCTCCAACCCTCAGTAACTTCCTATTTTCATCATATCCATTTACAAAATATGCCACTATGCTAAATCACCCAAAGAGTCTTCACGTGATAGAAGAAAAGCACACTTGAAATGAATTAGTACTCATAATTATTTGTGTCTCTTACAAAGACACTCAGACGAATCCTGGCAAAGAATGTGCTGGACATAGTACACCAGGAAATTAGCCTAGTTTGGGCCACATCTCAGAAAGGATGCAAGATTGAAACCTACAAAATGATGAATGATTCTCAAAACCCATCCGATGGGCAGAAAAGAACACAATCAATATGGTAAAATTTGTAGGAGACCTGAAAGGATTCAATTTTAAAATATCTTCTTCATCAAGACTTCACAATCATGATTAGGTTTTTATCCTTTGTGGTTGGTATCATTCATAAAACTATTAACAGATATTTGACATAAGACATAAGACAACCCATATCTTTACATTAACTTAGTATTGAGAATCTGTCAAAGAATCACAGTTACAAACATACCCTACAAGAAGGACTGACATGAAGAAATTCAGGATAAGTTTTTAGATTCAGGACTATCTTCTTCCTTTTCTCTCCTCATCAGGTTTCAGAAACCCTCCTCATCCTTCAGATGAAGTACAGTCTTGTGATATATAGATTTTTGCTGTACCTCTGAAAGGAATGGAGTCAATACACTCACTGATACTGAAGTGTTAAGGGTGATATATGTTTTCCTTCTCCGGAGAGCTTATATTCTAATAGAGAATACCTAAACATCCATCATTAGCTTCATTTTGGATGAGAATCCCCCTTTGGGTATCCCTCTTAGGATAAGGCAAGACTACAATGTCATCCATGATTGGACCAGGGTCTGTGGCCTAACCCAAGGTCAGCCAATCTATAGCCATAAATCCCACATGAAGAGGTGAGTCAGGCCAATTTGATTCTTCCCTTCATGAACTTGATCACAGAAAAATCAAGAGTCTACTAGGAGTTAGTGGTCAAATTGAAGCTGGAAAACAGAAGATAGAGTCCAAGCTGTATCAAAGCAGCTACAATGAAGCTGCTAGGATGGCTAGTGCAACATAGAGTTAGAAAGAATAAAAGTATGAACACACGTGGAAAATAGTTGGCAGAAAAAAGAAGGAAGCAAGGCCTTATGTCTGGGAGAGATGAGGGATGAGTAGCTGGACTCTGGAGTGGTCTTGGTTCTGGACAACTTCCAAGTTCCCATTTCTGGAGAGGAGGGGTTGTATCCCTACCCCTACAATACTTTGTTTTACACAGAGATAATTGAATTTAACTTTTATTTTTGTAGTCGAAAGGACCAAACTAAATCAGCTCTGGCCTGTATTTTGGAATTTATGCAAACTTGGAGGTCTTTTCAATCCCAAATTGGTTTCTAACTTAAGGTTTGGTGGCAGTGATAAGCAAATAAAAGGTCCCAATATGCTACTACTTAAGGATCCCAAGGTTAGTCTCTACCTCAATGATCCTTTGATTTTTGGGTCAGATAGAATTCACACAGGATTTCTTTTGGGAGGTGGAGGGGGGAATGACTGCAAATTAGTTCAGCTTCCCAAGCCTAATATTATTTTTCCACTTGCTAAGCGTTTTGACTCGACTCAAAAACAAAATATTATTTTTGGATGCCTGATTGCTCACCTATTTTTTGGCTCTCATTTAATTCTCAGACACTTATTGAGCATCTACTCTATATCAGGTCCTATTTAGACACTGGGGAAACACAGATACAAAAAAACACAGTCCCTGGCTTTGAAGGACTCCCAGTCTTGTGATGAGGTGGACAAATAAAGGCAAAGAATATCTCCAGATGAACATTAGGCAACTGTGTACAGAGGTAAAGTCATGGACTTGTGATTCCATAAAGACTTTTATAAGAAGTCACATTGGAATAGTAGGGGGCCAGGTGGACTAGTGGAGAAAAGACTGGCAAGTGGGACATCATGTACAAATGAAGGGTATTAATGCACAAGAAACTTCTTTTGAGGGGTTGTAAGGACTTTAACATGGCAGAGTGCAGTGTGCATGAGGCGACAAGGAGCAGAGAAGGCTCAGATTACAAAGGATCTTGTCCATTAAGGGTACAAACTCTACCCTGCAGACAACCGAAAAAATTTAGGCAACAACATGTCATGAGCAGATGTGCCATTTGGAAAAGTCTCTTTTTGGAGTGTGGAAAATGAACTGAAACAGAGATACAAGTTTAGGAAATTTTTGGAGTAGTGCAAGCAAGAACTAAGAACTGCCTTAAGTAAAATAGTAGGGATGGATAAAACAAAAAAATTAAATTTTGCATCAGAATAGAACTGAAAGAATATATTGACCAATTAATATCTGATCCATTTTGTTTGGATAAATTTGGCTACAGCAACACAAATTAATTCTCTTGAAGGGCCAGAACAAGGTATTATTAACATTATAAACACGTCACTTATTTTCACCTTTCATTCATACTATTCTCTGGCACTGTACTGGGACCACATGGAACTTACTAAGGAGAATGGAGCAGAAAGCTTGTTCAAAGAAATAATAGCAGAGAACTTCCCAAACCTCAGGAAGGGGATGGAAATCCATGTGGAAGAGGCTATCAGATCTCCTAAATACATCAATGTAAAAAGACCTACTGCAAGGCATATAGTAGTGAAACTGGCAAAAGTGAATGACAAAGAAAAAATACTAAGGGCAGAAAGGCAGAAAAAAATAACCTACAAAGGAACACCTATCAGGCTTTCAGCAGATTTCTCTGCAGAAACCTTACAGGCTAGGAGAGACTGGAATGATATGTTCAAATCTTTGAAGAACAAAAACTTTGAGCCAAGAATACTCCATCCAGTGAAAATATCCTTCAGATATGATGGAGAAGTAAAAACTATCCCAGATAAAAAAAAAAAAAAAGCTAAGGGAGTTCATGGCCACAAGACACCCCCTAGAAGACATCCTCAAGAAGGCCCTCATAACTGCAAAAAAAGGGGGACAAGAAGGGTTACAGAGCATGGAGTAAGGAGGTAATAGGTAGACAAAATCAGAAAATTGTACCTACGTTAGAACAGGTTAACAAATACTCAAGTATAACCTTAAAGATAAAGGGAAGGAATACACCAAAAGCAAAGATAATCTTGTCATTTTAACTGTAAACTCACAACACAAGATGGAATAAGATGTGAGGAAAAGAACTTAAGAGGGGAAGAGGAAAGGGACTGAATTGGTTTAGTCTAAGGAAATAAGAGGCCATCAGAAAATGGACTATATTATCTATGAGATTTTGAATATAAACCTCATGGTAACAACTAAACAAAACAGCAAGGCTGGCCAAGTGGCAGAGTAATTAAGTTTGCGTGCTCCACTACAGCGGCCCAGGGTTTTGCTCGTTCAGACCCTGGGCGCGGACATGGCACTGCTCATCAGGGCACAATGAGGTGGCGTCCCACATGCCACAACTAGAAGGACCTGCAACTAAGATATACAATGATGTACTGGGGGTATTTGGGGAGATAAAGCAGGAAAAAAAAAAGATTGGCAACAGTTGTTAGCTCAGGTGCCAATCTTAAAAAAAAAAAAACAGCAAAACAGAGACACAAATGATAAATAAGGAGAAAAGAAAGAAACACAACATAAAAAAACTACATAACTCAATTGGTAGACCGAAACACATGGGATGAGAAACAAAGGAAAAGCAGGAGACCCAGAAAACAAGTGATAAATGTCAGTATTAAGCCTTCATATATTGGCAATCATGCTAAATGTAAAGGGATTGAATTCTCCAATAAAAAGACACAGAGTGGTGAGATGGATTAAAGAACATGACCCAGTACAATTCGCCCGCCAGGAAACATGTCTCAGCTCAAACTACAAACACAGGCTCAGAGTGAAGGGATGGAAAATGCTACTTCAAGGTAATGGCAAACAAAAGAAAGCAGGTGTCACAATACTTAGACAAAGTAGACTTCAAGACAAGACAGATAAAGAGAGACAAAGAGGGGCAGTATGTAATGATAAAGGGACACTCCACCAAGAAGACATAATACTTATATATACCTATGCACCCAACACAGGAGCACCAAAGTACATAAAGTAACTATTAACAAACCTAAACAGAGATATTAATAACAACACAATAATAGTAGGGGACCTCAATGCTCCACTCACATCAATGGATAGATCATCCAGACAGGATATCAACAAGGAAACAGTGGAATTAAATGAAAAGCTAGACCAGTTGGACTTAATAGACATATATAGAACACTCCATCCAGAAACAGCAGAATACACATTCTTCTCAAGTGAGCACGGGACATTCTCAAGCATAGACCATATGTTGGGAAACAAGGCAAGCCTCAATCAATTTAAGAAGATTGAAATAATAACAAGCATCTTTTAAAATCACAATGTTATGAAGCTAGAAGTTAATTACAAGAAAAAAGCTGAGAAAGGGACAAAGATATGGAGACTAAACAACATACTATTGAACAACCAATGGATCATTGAATAAATTAAAAGAGAAATCAAAAATATCTGGAGACAAAGGAAAATGAAAGCATAACATACCAACTCATATGGGATGCAGGAAAAGCAGTACCAACAGGGAAATTCATTGCAATACAGGCTCACCCTAAAAAGCAAGAAAAATCACAAATAAGCAATCTTAAACTACACCTAACTCAATTAGAAAAATAAGAACAAACAAAGCCCAATGTCAGCAGAAGAGAGAGAAATAAAAACCAGAGCAGAAATAAATGCAATTGAAACAAAAAAGGCAGTATAAAGGATCAATGAAACAAAGAACTGGTTCTTTGATAAGATAAGCAAAACTGACAAACCCCTAGCCAGACTTACAAAGAAAAAAAGAGAGAAAGCTCAGATAAATAAAATTATAAATGGAAGAGGAGAAATAACAACAGATAGCACAGAAATACAAAGTATTATAAGAGAATACTACAAAAAGCTATATGCCAAGAAAATGGACAATCTAGAAGAAATGGACAAATTCTTAGATTATTACAACCTCCCAAAGCTAAATCAAGAACAAATAGATAATCTGAATAGACCAATCACTAGTAAAGAGATTGAAACAGTAATCAAAAGTATCCCAAAAAATAAAAGCCCAGGACCACATAGCTTCCGTGGAGAATTCTACCAAACTTTCAGAGAAGATGTAATACCTATCCTGTTCAAGCTATTCCGAAAAATTAGGGAAGATACAATGCTTCCTAGCACATTCTACGAGGCCAACATCACTCTGATACCAAAGCCTGAAAAGGACAACACAAAAAAGGAAAGCTACAGGCTAATATTGCTGATGAACATAGATGCAAAAATCCTCAACAAAATATTGGCAACCTGAATACAGCAATACATCAAAAAGATCATACATCACAATCAAGTGGGATTTATACCAGGGACACAGGGATGGTTCAACAACCACAAATCAATGTGATACACCACATTAACAAAATGAGGAATAAAAACTACACGATCATCTCAATAGATGCAGAGAAAGCCTATGACAAAATCCAAGAACCATTTATGATAAAAACTCTTAACAAAATGAGGATAGAAGGAAATTACCTCAACATAATAAAGATGGTATATGACAAATCCACAGCAAACATCATACTCAATGGAGAAAAACTGAATGCCATCCCTCTGAGAACAGGAACAAGACGAGTATGCCTACTATCACCATCGCTATTCAACATAGTACTGGAGGTTTTGACCAGAGCAATTAGGCAAGAGAATGGAATAAAAGGAATCCAAACATGGAGTGAAGAAGTGAAACTCTTGCTGTTTGCAGACAACATGATCTTATACATAGAAAACTCTAAATAATCCATCAGAAAACTTTTAGAAATAATTAACAACTACAGTAAAGTTTCAGGGTACAAAATCAACTTAAAAAAATCGTTGCATTTCTATAATCTAGGAATGAACTTAAAGAAAGAGAACTCAAGAATACAAGTCCATTTACAATTGCAACAAAAAGAAGAAATTATCTGGGAATAAATTTAACCAAGGAAGTGAAGGACTTATACAATGAAAACAGTAAGACATTACTGAAAGAAATAGATCATATCATAAAGAGACACAAAGAGGGCCAGCCCGTGGTGCAGCAGTTAAGTTTGCACATTCCGCTTCTCGGTGGCCTGGGGTTCGCCAGTTCAGATCTCTGGTGTGGACATGGCACCACTTGGCAAAAGCCATGCTGTGGTAGGCATCCCACATATAAAGTAGAGGAAGATGGGCATGGATGTTAGCTCAGGGCCAGTCTTCCTCAGCAAAAAGAGGAGGATTGGCAGTAGTTAGCTCAGTGCTAATCTTCCACACACACAAAAAAAAAGAGACAGAAAGAGATTTCATGCACATGGATCGGAAGAATAAATGCAGTTAAAATGTCCATACTACCCAAAGCAATCTATAGATTCAATGCAATCCCAATAAGAATCCCAATGACATTCTTCCCAGAAATAGAACAAAGTATCCTAAAATTCGTATTGGGTAACCAAAGATCCAGAATTGCTAAAGCAATCCTGAGAAAAAAGAACAAAGTTGGAGGCATCACAATACCTGACTTCAAAATGTACTACAAAGCCATAGAAATCAAAACAGCATGGCACTGGTACAAAAACAGACACACAGATCAATGGAACAGAGCTTAAAGCCCAGAAATAAAACCACACATCTACAGACAGCTAATCTTTGACAAAGGTGCCAGGAACATACGATGGAGAAAAGATAGTCTCTTCAATAAATGGTGCTCGGAAAACTGGACATCCACATGCAAAAGAATAAAAGTAGACCATTATCTCACGCCATACACAAAAATAAACTCAAAATGGATCAAAGACTTGAAGATAATCCTAAAACCATAAAACTACTAGAAGATAATATAGGTAGTACACTCTTTGACATCGAACTTAAAAGGATCTTCTCCAATACCATATCTTATCAGACAAGGGAAACAAAAGAAAAAATAAAGAAGTGGGAGTTCAACAGACTAAAGAGCTTCTGCAAGGCAAAAGAAACTAGGATCAAAACAAAGAGACAACCCACCAACTGAGAGAAAATATTTGCGAATCATATATCTGACCAGGGATTAATCTCCATAATATGTAAGGAACTCACACAACTGAACAACAAAAAAACAAACAGCCCAATCAAGAAATGGGCAGAGGATACGAACAGATATTTTTCCAAAGAGGATAGACAGATGGCCAATAAACACATGAAAAGATGTTCAACATCACTAATCATCAGGGAAATGCAAATCAAAATTACACTAAGATACTACCTTACACCTGCTAAAATGGCTATAATCACTAAGACTAAAAATAACAAATGGTGGAGAGGACGTGGAGAAAAGCAAACCCTCATACACTGCTGGTGGGAATGCAAACTGGTGCAGCCACTATGGAAAACAGCATGGAGATTCCTCAAAAAACTGAAAATAGAAATAAGATATGACCCAGCTATCCCACTACTGGGTATCTACCCAACCAACTTGAAATCAACAATCCAAAGTAGCATATGTACCCCTATGTTCATTGCAACAATATTCACAATAGCCAAGACATGGAAGCAATCCAAGTGCCCATCGACCGATGATTGGATAAAGAAGATGTGGTGTATATATATACAATGGAATACTACTCAGCCATAAAAAAGACAAAATCATCCCATTTGCAGCAACATGGGTGGACCTGGAGGGTATTATGCTAAGCAAAATAAGCCAGACTGAGAAAGACAAACACCAGATGATTTCACTTTTATGTGGAATATAAACAAACACATGGACAAAAAAAACAGTTCAGTGGTTACCAGTGGAAGAGGTTGGGGGGTGCGCACAGGGGGAGAAGGGGAGCACTTATGTAGTGACAGACAATGTACAACTGAAATTTTGCAATGATGTAAACTTTTATGAACTCAATAAAAAAACAAAAAAAAAGTGGAATTTACTCTTTTGTAAGGGAAATTTTAAAAAATGATATTGAGGAATTAGCTATATTTTCTTAGAGGTATATTTCAGTATGACAGGGAAAAACAGATGACAAATGGTTCTTGAGAATGTAAGGATAAATCAGTATATGAAAGCAGTCCCCTCATCTTTCTTATCACCATTTTGTCAGAATGAAAAATATATCAGTTTTCTTTCTCTTTACAGATTCTGTATTTTATATATTCTAAACACATGATTGTTCTGCATATACTTTATAAATGCACAGCAGTAATAACCAGTCTTAAAATTAAACTAAGATCACCTCTGCATTGTGGTATCAATACTTTCTTTCAGGGAAAAGATAAGAACCTATCTTGCTTCTCATAATTTATAATATTCCTTATGTTGCCATCTCCTCACTACTTTTAAACATTTTCTCACAGAAAGTTGCCATAGCTGTGTTTTTTTAAATTATGGAGATATATATACACACACACATATATATGTACATAATTTGCCATTTTAAGTGTATAATCCAGTCTCAGTGAGTACATTCATAATGTTGTGCAACCATCACTACTATCTATATCCAAAACTTTCTCATTCTCTCCAAACAAACTGTATAACCATTAAGCAATATGTCCCTATTTCCAGTCACATATTCCCTGGTAACCTTTAACTACTTTCTCTTTCTATGAATTTGCCTATTCTAGGTATTTCATATAAGTGGAATCATGTAATATTTTCCTTTCTGTCTGGCTTATTTCACTTAGTATAATTTTTTCAAGGTTTAGCCGTGTTGTAGATTGTATCAGAAATTGATTCCTTTTTTATGGCTCAGTAATATCCCACTTTATGTATATACCATGCTTTATTTATGCACTCATCAATTGATTGACACTTGGGTTGTTTCCACCTTTTGGCTATTGTAAATAATGCTGCAATGAACATTGGCATACAAGTATCTGAGTCCCTGGTTTCAATTCTTTGGGGAACTTTAGCTGTTTTTAATTTCAGAAATACAATTAATTGGTCAAAATTTGCACAACTCATTCACTTCCTATGTTTTGCAAATCATCTCATAGTCCTGATAGAATCCAGTAGCAATTACTCCATTGGTCTATAAATCAGCAGACACTCACCTACAACAGGCACCTCTCATTCCCGTAGACCATGAACTGCCTCAGAAGCCAGAAGACCCAGTGGGGTTACAGGATTCACTCTCCCCTCCTCGACTGACCATGATCAGGTGTCTTCTTGTGACTCAGCTTCCCCATTTGTCAAACAGAGAAACAATTTTTGCCATGTTTATCTAACATGAATGTCATGATGGTCAAATGAAGCAATGTTTGGAAAACATTTTGAAATGCAAAGCTGTATATATCACAAAATGTTATTTTTGAATTCTAAAACAGCTGTTTTCATGCCATGCATCTGCAAATAAGACTGAAATCATTTGGGTCCAGAAGCACCGGTTCCCTTGTCCTCGTGGTGTTAAAATAATGAGCCAACCACAAACATCCCCCATATAGCGCAATATCCAGTTCACTACATGTAGATGGTGGGTTGATGTTTGCTCATTATGCTCTCATACACTTGGGGTCACACAGAACTCACTCTGAATCTTACTTGATCATCTGAGCTTTTATCTGGCAAGATGCCAGGATTATCATGGCTGCTCAAGTTCTGTCTATACAGTACTGCTCCCCAGGAATACTCTTTGTTCTTGGAGTTTTTATGGTACTTTGTGCTACATGAACTCTATAATAATGACTTTTATGCTTTCTGTTATTAATTATTATTATTTTCTCCGAATGGAGATTAAGTTTCCTGAAGAAAGGAGCCATGACTAGCCTATCACTATATACCCCAGAAAGCATCAAATATTGCTTTGCCCTTTAAATACCCAGTAATCTCCTGCTGTTGATGATGAGGATGTGGATGATGATGATCATAACAATGGAACAATGGTGATGGCTAACTCTTACTAACAAATATCAAGTTCCGGGCATTCTTATAGTTCCTATGTATTAACTCAATTATTCATAAAGTAACCCTCATGAATGAAGTAACCCTCATCATGAAGTAGATAATTACCCTCATTTTACAGATGGATCAGCAGAGGCAGAGAAAGTTGACCCACTTGTTCCAAATTACACAACTGTGTCAAGTTCAGGATCCAAAGCAGGCATCTGGTTGCAGAGTTCAGGCTTGGAATGTCTACTCTATTATGCCTATCCAGTGAAAGATCTAGGGCAATGTAAGTGGAATTCTAGTATTCAGAAAGTGAGCAGAGCACATTACTAGAACCAATGGGGCACGCAGAAATGAGCTTGGTTCCGATTCAGAGAGGGCTTACCATGGATATCATCGTATGCTTCTGGATGGTGTGGGAACTGGAGACAGAATGTGGGTATTCTGACTGTGTTGGTATGTACAGATATTGCTCCTGAGACCAGAGTGAGGCATCAGATGTGTTCTGATTCTGGCCTGAGCAGGATGTCTGGGGAAGTTCTGGCATTCAGGTCTGGCTCCAGACTCATCATCTCGCATTTTACCTCCTGTTATAAATCCACCGCTTATAATTACTTTGAAACCTTTTACAAACCACCCTATACTTATCTGCCCAAACACACATTAGAGCTTTTTGTTTGTTTGTTTGTTTGTTTTCTAGTGAAAGTTTAGAAAGATGGTCTTCATTTCAATACCTAGCTACCATAAATAAACCACTATGTGTGAATTCTTTGAAATAGCATGAAATTTGACAGCAACTCCAAGGAAACTGCTCCTGAGAAAACACTGTGAGCAGCAGCCTTCCTCAGTGAGGTATCCAGGCTGCTCATCCCGGTCCAAGTTTTCAGTCTAACACAAGAGCTGTACCCAAGGTGAGATGTACACTTTTCACAGTGTGTGACTTCCTCCTAAGGGGTGTGGAGAACAGAGGGGAAAAGGCCCAGAAGAGTTGTAAAAATTACATACAAGAGATGCAAACCAATGCCTGAGGGGTTGCTGTCTCTGCCTTGTTACCCACATGCTGTTTGAGAAAGTCTTTTACATGGACTGCTGGGGATACTTGTGCAGGAGGACAATCCTAAGAACAACTTCAATGAAAGTACAGTTACTGGATAGGACAATCGAGAACAATTGCTTGGCAAGGGTAGCACCATCAAATGTAAGCTACCAACCTGTGCCTGCTTGATGGGATCACAGACAGAATAGGATACAGAGGGGGAAAAGTTAACATACTTGTTTAAAATATGCCAGACCCTGTACCAGCCCCCCTGCTGACACTCATACTGCACAGAATCCTCATAAGTCCTCTCTCAGGTGGAGCAATGTTTCATTTGACAAAGAAACTGAGGTGTAGAAAGGTCAAGTTGTTGAGATAAAGTCAAAGAGGCCCACATCTCAAATCAGTTTTTTGCTCCAAACCCCGCACTATACTGTATTTGGTGTGCTTGGCACTAGGGATCTGAAAGAAGCTCTTTTCAGGCAAGGATGACAGTGGTTTGCATTTTCCTCAGGTGGCAGAATGCAGTCTACTGAATCAGAGAAAGTTCAAATTCCTAAATATGTGGTATGACTACAAAAAAGGAGTCATTGACATAAATAAGTTCTTGTGCTAAAATCCATCTGTGTGGCCCATTGCCAAGCAAGTCCTATCCCAACTGCACTTATTCCAGAGATCTTATATTGAGAAGCAAAATGCATTTGGAATACGACTTAGCATGATATCCTAAGACCTTTAGTAATTCCCTTAGATAATCAACAGTAGTAAATCTTTGGACTTTGTGGCTACATTAGATTTTTGAAAAAATTATTCATAAGTTGTGTAAATTTACAATGAACAATGCTGTTGTTAAGTTGTATGATACTCTTTGGGTCTATCAACCAGTGACAACGAAGATAAGAGATCCAAATATGAGTCATAAGTGATTCTGAACACAATTCCCAGGAGAAAAAGTCACAGCAGAGGGAAAGCCTACCACGCACCAGTCCTTGTACAGAATGCAGCCATTTTGTTTAGAGGTATAAATCCTGGCATTTAAAACAATATTCTTCTTACTTAATAGTTACAGTCATGTGTCACTTAACAAATGGGATATGTTCAGAAAAATGCATCAGGCGATTTTGTCATTGTGTAAACATCGTAGAGTGTACTTACACAAACCCAGATGGTATAGCTTACTGCACACCTAGGCGATATGGTACTAATCTTATGGGACCACTGTTATATATGCGGTCCATCATTGACCAAAATGTCATTATGTGAAGCATGAAGGTATATGTCTACCACTTACTAGCCATGTACCTTTAGTCAAGTTTCTTAATCTGCCTCAATTTCCTTATCAGTAATAATGGGATAATAATTGTCCTTACCTCATGAGGTAGCTGTGAGGATTACAAGTTAATATTTGTAAAATACTTCACACATAGTGAGCAATCAATTAATGTTGACTCTTGCATTGTATTAGTGGAACAAGAAGAAGTAAGCAAATAGAGAAGTGTCAATACTGTGGTTTTCCTAGGAATTACTTTTAGCCTAGAAATATGTTGTTTTTGGAGTGGTAATGAACTCATTAATCACCATTATTAATTAAATCCCAACGTAAATTAAAATAGTAACTAATTAATTATCAGTTGGCATGATCATGGCTATCATTTATTCAGCAACTACATGAGACCATGCTCTGTGCTGGGTACATCACCCCCAGTCTCTACAGCAGCCCTGCAGAGATGTCAGTTTCTCAAATAAAGGAACTGAGATTCAGCACAGTCGTGACTTGTCTAAGACGATAGATAAAGTGAAGGGCAGAGCACCAGCCCAGGTCCTGCTGTTCCCAAAGTGCAGAACCTTCTGCACTCATGCCACCAGTAGGCCTATATTTCAGCCTTGTTAATGGGGTGTGTTTTAAGAGAAGCTTCCCCAGAAAGAATCACTTCTTAAGTCCTTAGCCTAAGTCTTTCTGAAGCCCAAAGGAACAAATTTATAATTTACATTTGCATGTAGTCTAACACTAAAAAGCTCTGTGATAGGAACCTTTAAAAACACTAATACTAAAATAAAAGTAAGAGTGATGGATATTCTGCTTACAGTAATGACAGGCCAGCTATACTTTCATGCATTTCAGTGTGATTTCTCCTTCTTTCGGCCCATTTGAATAAAGTTATGGAGAATAAACAATTACTTTACTTTAATCTATGCTAAATATAACTTTTCTTTCAAAATATCCTGCTGACTATTCTTAACATGTATTGAGAGTTATAAAATGCTCTCAGCTCTGAACAGAATATAAGCATTATTATTCAAAACAAGGGCCTAATATGCTTATTATCTCAATAGGAAACAACATGATCTACTCCAGCTTTTTAGAATTGTTTTTTCAAAGAATCATCCCCCAAGCAGTTATTGCACGTGGGGTTCTTCATTTAAAACTAAATCCATCTGAGGACAAATGGTCTAAGAGTTAGACCAAATCATAGGAATTGCCAACATGCTCGTCAACAAGCAAGTCTTTTAAATAGGCAACATGTTCCACCCTCAATGTGATTAAAAGTTAGGTTTCCATTCAGTGCCTTCCCAGTGTTCAGTGGAGACATCAATATCCTTTTCTCAGAGTTTATCTTGGATTCAAAAATAAAACTGAGACTCTGCAATCTAAACCAAATTATCATCAGTACCACAGTAAGAAAGGCTCACATGAAAACGACACTGTTTTTCTGTTGTTGTTAAATTCACATGCATGGCATGCTACTCTAAATATTTCTGTATTTCTATATGTCTGTCCCAGTAAGTGATGGCCTTCAAAGCCATCACCTCAGAAAGCCATATTCTTATCCCCATGATACCTCCACTGAAGGTAACTCAAGAACATCCTGACCAGGGTCAGTTTGGGAACTACAATAGAAAATCAGTCACAAAATTTTATAATCACACGTCTCATTTTTTTTAACCCTACACAAAGCTATGTAGATTGATCAACCATGATATTCTCCATACTTGCCTTCAAATGATTAGATCTTCACACACATAGCACACACACACACACACTACACACCACAAACACACATACACACACAACAAACAACACAAACATACATAAACACACAACGCACACATACATACACACAAACCACATATATATATATACACCACACATACCATACCCACAAATATACACATCACACACAGACACGTACACACAACACACATACTATACACACAAGTACCACACACATACACATCACCCACACACACATGCACACAGACATACACACATACATAGAAGCACACATGTGTCTTTCCTTAAAGGACTGTAATTTAATGTCATTCAACATTTTCGAAAAATGTCTTGAAAATGTTCAAACACTTTCAAATATGTTTGGAGCAATAGCACCCTTAGTAGAATGAGTGTATTACTTCATAGGCAACCCCTGTGAAGGTGAAAACACCTATTTGGATAAATAAGTTCTATATTGACTGCTAAAAAGTCACATCATCTTATAGTCCAATGTTTTCACTTGTCTCTATTTTTCATGTGAAGAAACAGATATAAGTGCTATATTCATGATAAATAGGATTACATATGACTATACATTTATATTAGTAAAGATGCAGTGTTATAACAGCATTTTGAGTCCCATTGTTCCTGCCTGAGTTTTCTTCAACCTGATTATGAAAACAAGGCAGTAAGCAAATTCTTCAAAGAGGACATCTGATCCAACAGCATAGGAAAGTCATTTAGAATTTTTTGGCATGTGAAAACTGTTTCTCAAAGTCTTCTGAGTTAATTTTTTTTTCACTTGGCAAGTTGATAAATGGGCATGATATTTCAGTGCTCGTTCTTCATGTATATGGAGTCAGGGTCTCCTCTCCTATGTCTTGGAGTTATAGCTGATCATCAAAACTGCTCACTGTTTCTCCTTTCCACATTTAGAGAACTGACTGTTTACATATCTCCCACTTAATGAAAGAAAGTGGTCATTTAATTCACTGGGATCTGACTTTTTCTCTCCAAGTCAGCTAAGCCACATCCATCACAGGTGCAATGGGGGTAGTGAACTGCCTTTCCTCACTGTTATTTAGCAAACATGTGAGGAAACTCTTGTTAGTCAGAGGAGCAGTCCTCTAGCATATTACATGCCAGCAAGGTTATTTCACATTTGTACAGAAAAAGCAAACACACCAACAGACTACATCAAGATTATTCAGAACTCCTGGACAAGAACAGAGATGACTCTATAGTCTTTCCCACCTTTTTAATTTCACTTTTTTTAACTAAAGGAACAAATGGATCTTTCCAAACTAATCATTCCTTCTGTTTGTCTGTGAAAGAGTATTACATACAGTCTGATTTTTTTTAACAGTTCAGATGAATTCTGGGGATTGGCAGGATAGACAATGTGCTAATACAAATACAGTTAAGCCTCATTATTCACAGATTCCTTATTGATCCTTATTTTTCCTTATTACAAATTTTCCTATTTGCTAACATTTATTGGTAACCCAAAAATCAATGCTCGTGACACGTTTTTAGTCATTCCTGGACATAGGTAGAGTGTAAAAAAATTTGAGTTGCTCATATTTCCAGCTGAGGTCCAAAAAGGCAATGCTCTGTCTTCTTGTTTCACATCCATACTCTAAACCAGAATCGTTTCCACGATCTTTTTAGTGCCAAATTTTTCACATTTTTGTGCTTTTTAGTGATGATTTTGCTGTTTAAAATGACCCCTAAACATAATACTGAGGTACTTTCTAATATTGCCTATCACCAGAAGACTATGAAGTGCCTTATAGAGAAAATACTTGTGTTAGATAAGCTTTGTTCAGTTATGAGTTGCAGTGCTGTTGACCATAAGTTCAATGTTAATGAACAAACAATAGATATTCAATAAGGAGTCTTTAAACAAAAATCACATAAAAGGAGATTATGTATTGATTGGTATATGAAAATGATGTGACCAGAGGCTTGCAGAAACCTAACCCTGCATTTCTGCTGGGAGCAATGATTTCATTATTCACTAATTCAGTGTTCATGGTGACTTTATAGAACATAACTACTTCTTCCTCACCTAAATCTGAGTGGATGTTCCATTGCACTCCAGCATTCTTTACCCCAGAATCAGAACAGTACTCTCATGTCCAATTTAATTCTTGACCTCATCAATACTATTTAATAATGAATACTATTTTGGCTGTGGAAAGGGAAATGTTCTTTCCTCAACTTTACCCATACTATCCGCACTGTGACACTAAAGGACATTTGATTTTTGAGAGGCATAAGGGACATTAACACTAGGTAGACCCAAGTTTGAATTCAAGATTTTCCATTTTTATCTGGGAAAATCTGGGAAAAATCAGCAATTCTGAATCAAAATTGTCTCGTTTCTAAAACGAGAATAATAACTACCCATGGGGTTTTAGTATGTATTTCTAAGGTAGCACCCATAAGTTTGAGACAAAATAGGTACATCATCAACGAAAGTGTTTCACTGTTTTAGCAAAACCATCATCATCATCATCCATAGGTTAGCCTGGAAGTGCTCATCGTATTCTTTCATATTCACATCCCTTCTAAGTTAAACAGATACCTTCTAGGCAATAGCAAGATCTTAACAAACTCAGATACAAGAGCCACAGGAGGAAAGCATGGATTCCTAAGAGTTTTAAAACTGGTGTCTGAATTCTTAGCTATTAGACGTGGAGAGGACTGGGGCAGTGGGTAAGGGGAGGAAGAAAGGCCATGATCACAGGCCAACATGGGAGCAGCATTCCTGGTTTGATAATTTTTAGAAATTTTAACATTTATTATGAATGAACAATTAATTTTGTTACAGTTATAACAATTCCCAAAACAAATGGTTCAGAGAAGAATGGTCTAAACCAATATGACTTTTAGAAAAAAATCAGGAAATTTACTTGTGTGAGAACCACAGTAGAGCCTGTCCTCAGATCTCCATTTCTAGAGACACAGCTGCTGACCTTGGACATGAAAGTGCACCAGGGGCAAGTGTACATAAGGACAGTCAAGGGAACTGAAGGGCAGAGAATGTTTGACATCTACTGCAGTCTTTGAATCCAACTCTAGGATGATCATGTTTGTCAGAAATGTGGCTCAATGGCCTATGATTATGCTAGAGCATGCTAAGATTGATGGAGACAAAGGGTTATGTACTTTAAAAAAAGGTTCAGTTTTAATTTTAAAACATTATTCCTGACATTTTGTAATGAAATATAAAAAAAGCAGTAACTTCAGATCTCGCTAGGTTTAAAATTATACTCATGATTTCTCAGAACCAGGTTTGAAACCTAAGGTACATGTAGATATTGAAATGCTTTTCAAAGAAAGTAAGTTAAAAATCAAGACAGATTTGCAGATTTTGGTAACTAGTGTCGGAGGACATGAAAACAAATCTTAGTTTGCATGTCTGAATTTAACTTACTGAAGAATTAAATCTTCTTCTTATGTGCATGGAAGAATCCCACTTTAGTAAATGTTAAAATTCAGGGCATAAAACTTCTTGGTGCTAAGAAGCCAAGGACTCCCCTCATCAGCAGGCAAGAGTTCTCAGCGGCTATGCAGATGTTCAGAGGGTGAATGGATGGACCTAAATTCTTAGAAATAGCTGAGTTGTAAACAAGAACAGCTCTAGTTTGAAATGGGTCCTGCATATCCTGTTGTGGGGAAACTGGCTATCATACTTGCATGTGTAATAATCTTGTTGGTATTATTATGACTTGAGAATAGTGTTATGATAGAGTCCCATCAAAATGCTAATCAGAACTTATGAACTTGGAATAAAGTTTCCATTTTGCAATGAGAAACTGTGAATAGAGGAAAGGAATTGAGATAAGACCATAGAATTCTATAGTTTAAAAGGTCCTTGGAGATCAGTTAATATCAACCTGGACATTTTCTGTTGAGGATCCTGAGTTCTCAGGACTTCTCTAAATCAGTGAGAGAGCAAGTGCAGAAACTATCCTGCTTCCTGATGCAGCGCTGTCTATTACCACATGGCACAGCTAACTCTGAACAAGACACCCTTGTTATCTGGCTTCTTGGCTTTCTGGAAAAGAGCAGTAAAGGCAGGGACAAACATTTATAGTGAGATGACTAGAATTGTTTCCTGTGGAATGAAGTTTTTCTCCTAATGGTTAGTACTGCTATGACTATGTCTTCCTACTTATGCCAGTCTGACTATAATGTCCTGGTTAAATGTCAAGAAAAATCATTCTAAGGAACAAACCATTACTCACCACTCCCCAGTCTCTTAAACATAAAAAACAAACTAAGTGTATACTTTGCTTTGAAATTGTAGTTTAAAATATGCTGCTTATTAGTAAAAGCGGACACAATCAAATAATCCATAGAATGTGAAGACAATTATTTATTCTCTTTTCTTGTTGTAATCTTACAAAATGAGGTGCATTGCTATACAGGTAATTATCCACCAATAAGGCTGTATTTTGCTTCAGTATAAAAAGTTCAGTGCTTCAAAGTGTGGGTAATTTCTACTTGACAATTTTAAAGCTAATGGCCATGATAATGGGGAGAGAAACACTTATCTTGTTGCACAGAATGGATGGCGCTCTAGCAGAGCTGGCTGTGACACAAATCATGTTTTGTCATTAACTTCTATTGTCTTTGGGAGAATAGCCCTCTGGCCCTGATCCTCCATCTAAAGCTCTTTCCCTCACATCTGGAGCTCCTCTTTCTCCATTCTGCTTCCTTCACTGTGTTGTTGAATATCACACAGCTAGTTGGCAGAGAGGCTGAGCTGAACAAAGAGGGTGTACCCTCCAGGACTGTGAATTTCAAATTGATTGGATTCAAACTGATACAGATCAAAAGATGCTGGGGACAAAGGGAAGGTGAGAGATGAGCATCAACAAATATTTATTGTGTGCACATATCAATGAAACTCTTCTATATTCTAGATAAGTAAGGTTGAATGTACCTAAAGCCCTTTGTGAGGAAAGTGGTAAAAGAAACTCTACTAGGATCAAAATAAAATGAATGAATTTGCTTGAGAACATGTGAATCTCTGTGCTTCTGGTTTGAGGAAAGTGGTCTCACAAAGCAGAATTTCTGGGAGTTCTGTGTAGCAGAAACCTCCATAAACCTGAGGACATGTTGGGTTTCAGGGTTGGATGTGGGGAGAGAAGAGGCTTGTGATGCAGCATGAGGACACCACAGGAACACCTGCCAGCTCACCATTCTATTACCAACTTTGGGCAGAGGGGCAGTCATTGTTATGGTCACCTCTCATCCATCTGTGGTTCTTTCTGTGACCCTCTTTTCTAAGGATTTTAAATACCTATGTATGTTTCCCCTCAATAACACTACTAATGGGCTCCCCGTGCACGGCTTACCTACAATGGGATTTTCGAAATGAACTTTAATGAAATTCTGAAGATCTCAAAATTTCTAAAATTGAATTCTAAATAAGCAAAGGAAAATTTGGCTGCATGCTTAGCAATGAATCTTTAGGTGAAATTTCAGTAGCCAGTGCACTACTCATAAAACCACCTTCATATAATTTTTACTTAGGCAGTGTACAAAATGCTTCCCTTTGGATTTATGTCGTTTTCAATTACACTAGTAAAGTATATGAAGCTAAATTTACAGCCGTCCCAAAAAGGCCATGGTAAGTAACAGAGGTGTGTTCTCTGTAGTCTGAAGTAATGTACTAAGTGAAGAATGATTTTCACTTTGATGAACATTCCAATTAATTAAAAGTAAATATTAGGAGAGAGCCCTATGAAAATGGATGGAGCACACAGGCCTATTTTAGCAGAAGACAGAATGCTTATGTAGACATTTAGTTCAGTTCAAGGCACTGCACTAGCATGAAGACTCACAGGTGAATAAATAAATCTTGTTCTCAAGAAGCTGATTATTTATCCAGGGAGACAGATATATAGATTATACCAAGATACAGGATGAAGAGGGAATTTTGAGAACTTTTTACTTCAAACTAGGAAACTCGCTATGGTGGTCCTTTGATATAACCTAAGGGTTTTGGTTACAGACTTTATCCAAAGCATCTCGTTAATAAGTCAATCTTCTGTAAGGTAAATCCATGGCAGGGAATCCTGGAGATAGAAACACCTCCAGGTCTCACTGAATCATATTGTCCTCCTTCATTTGATTTTTTCCTTCAGAGTATGTTGACTTTACTTTCAGATCCAACATTTGAGACATTTTTGTGTCATTTGTGTCATTTTATGGGAGTGGCAGCCTGTTGTCTTGTGTCTAGAATTGACCCTCTGACTTTCTCTGCAACTCTCTTACAACTGCCAAGGGAGGCATGTTCTGTGTCTCAGTGATTGCTGTGGCACTGTCGGCCCCACTGAGCAGGTGTGCTCCTTGTAAACTGATTTCTCTGCAGTACCCAAGATAAGGTGGAGGAGCTGTGCTGTCAAAATGATAAGTGTTTCCTGTCCATCCTGGGGCCTTATCTTGAACCTTCCTGATCACTGCTGGCCTCCGTGTATCCTGCTTCTTGCTCTCCTCACTGTTCCACATCCTGAGTAACAGCAAATCACACTCAAACTCAACACTTGCCCACTCCAATTTCAACACATTTTCCTGCTTGCCACAGCCAGTGGTACAACTCTCATCTTTGCCCCCTCCCTATATGATTGGATTGATAAGTAAGTGGGGTGTCGTTGAATCCTTCAACTCAGTTGAGACAAAATAAATTGATAATAGTCAATTTACATAGACTATTTCTGGACCTTAAATTTTTGAGCTGTCAGTCTTCCCTCTGATTAGTGAAGTCTTCTGAGTTGGAGTAACAGAAACAACATCCTGGGACCCTGGAAACTTCCCATGAAAGTGCTTAGAATGTTGAATATGAACCCAATCTTTAATCACAGCTCATTACTATTGCAGTATATCTTTTTCACTTAATTTAATAAACCACCTCTCTTTTGGAAATGGAGATTTTCAATAAAAAGAGAGTCTGCACAGGCTTGGATAGTGTTGTGGGTGATAAAAGAGACACATATGCTGAAGGATTGAAAGGCTCTGTTCTCGCAGGTTGTGTGCCTTGGAACGGGGCTGAGCTCTTGATCCAGGGTGGAATTCCTCAACAAACACAGTTAAAGTGAGGACACCTGTACTTGTTTTCACAGAGGAAAAATCATCCCCTTCTTTGCATCATCACCCCTTTACCTGACTCCTCCTTTTCATGTGTTAGTACAAACTCTGTGACATTAAGGCTGCGTCAAAGCTTCTTCTGCTCTTAGGAAAAAACTTCCTGTGCTTCTGGCCCTGAATGTACTGGACATTTCAGCCTAAAACCTTAGCAGCCTCTGGGGAACTGGGCAACTGGACAAGTCATTCACCTTCAGGTACTTGGAAGAACTGAAGTAGATATTTCTCAGGCCCTTACCAGCTTCTAGATTCTGTGATCCTGAGTTGTTACTCCACTGCCTACATATGTTGTATTTTGTTTTTCTTTAGAAAAGTGATTTTTTTCCTTCTATCCATTCAAAATGCTTTTTCCTATATTACCTGTTCATAAGAAGTAATAATCATGATAAATAAATGACAATAAGATATATTGGAGTATATGAGGAAGCCATTTGGGTTAAAATGAGTTTGGCCTGGCTGTATTTCCAAAAGGGCCTGACGTGGCCTATTGAGAATGCGTTGTACATCTACTTTAAATACTCACTATGTCCCAAAGACAAAACCAATGCCCTTAAAGATAAGGATGTAACTTCCCCCACATTGGCATTTCCTTAAGGATAAGTGTCTCTCCCTAAACTAAGGATTGATTGCTGACCTGTTGTGCTCACCTTTTGACCATCACCTTGCAACCTCCGACCTTCTGTGTTCACCAAATTGCTGTGCCAGCAAAGCAATGTCATGACTATTGTAAAAGGGACATTCTAATCATATGTGATGCATACTCTTTGATGGTATGTAACCACTCTGTACACCCCTACTTCTTTGGAGTATTCCCTTCCTTTGTAAAACTCCCTCGGGCTATATGGTCCTCAGGGTTGGCTCATAATAAACTCACCCCAATTTTGATTTATAGATTGATTATGGATTATTTGTGTCAACAATCAGATTTTCTAAATTGATATAAGACATTATTCCTGCATAGCAACCTGGCATAATCAGATTGACAACAATAGCGCATGCTGCAAAATCAGATGACAACACTCTCTTTAACTCAATAACAGCATTATTAAATACACTTAATGGTTATATAACATGGTGAACATGGAAAACTAACAACATAAGACCAAAATCATGTTCCTCTTTGAACATGCTGAATTTAATCTACCACCTTTAATTTGAAGGGAAAATGAAAATTGGTCATGAAAAGAAGCGTGAAATGAAAGTCTTTGTGATTAGCCCACAGTTTAAAGCATATCCAAATAATGGCTGTAAGGACAGTCATTCTTTCTATTTACAAATAGAATACATATTTCCTTTGTATTATTTCTTATTATTTAGGTTTAACACTGGAAGAAGTAAGTCATTTTTATAGCACCAATTTTATATCAGATTCCTAGGAACTGTGAAAAAGCAGCTATATTTTGCTGCTTTTCTTAAAAATCACGTTTCCTAATTGCAATGCAGATTTCCAATTTGTACCTCTGGGATTTGGGGAAAGCATTCAATAACTCCATTATTTCTTGGAACTACTGTTTGTTTTTTAAAAAAATTGAGCAATAGTCTAATACAGATTTGGATAGGTTGTATAGATCTTAAGGTACTTTGTCCAAACTCGTATTTTTAAAGGAAAGAAAATTGAAGCCCACAGAAATTGAGGAAGTTGTCCATGACCACGAGGATAGTTGATAGCAACACCCAAACTGCAAATTAATCAGCAAATGCACGTTGAGACCAGCTCAGTGCTAGAATCCACAGTGTACAAGTTTATTCTCCTGGGTTCTATGTGGTTAAACCTACTTTGATGGCACAGTATGATTCTACAAAGTACTGTGACCCAGGAAGCGGCAGAGCAAGGGGAATGAAGACTGGATGAGTACCTACTATGTGCCCGGCATTGTACTGGGCACTTTACAAACTTTGCTTTATTCAGTTATACCAAGAACTCTAAAAGCTGACCATTGAAATTAGGTCAGCGTAGGCAAAAATCATAAGTTTTAGAATCAGAAAGCCTGGGTGGAAATACTAGCCTCTCCACTTACCAACTGCATGATTTTAGCCAATACTTACTTCTCTGATCTTCAGTTTCACCATTTGTAGAATGAGGATTGCAATGTTATCTTAGTGGAGCATTTTTGAGAATTAAATCAGTAGCTTATAAAGAGTGTCTTTCAGAGCACAAGGAATAGCATAGGAGATTTAAAAATAACAGTTAAAATCTCAATATTACAGATTTTTTAAAAAAGACTCATACAATAGGAGACTTGCGCAGAAGCCTATTAGAGAGAAGTGGTTGAGTCAGCGGTCACTCCAGGTCTGACTGCCTCCAGGGCTCGCCTTTTCATTTGCTAATCTGCCTTGTCTAGCTCTACAATGCAATCCTGTGTCAAAAATATCAACAAGGCAATTTTAAAAGTTCTCATACAGCATGTCACTAGGTCCAGTGTTGTGAATGTAAAATCAGGTTATTGAAACAATAATTGGTTTGAATAGAAATTTCTTTAAAAAATATGGAAGCATTTTGTGGAACATACATTGCTCTGAACATAGTATGTCATAATAGAAAAAAATCATGGTTGTAAAAGCAGTGGCTTTCTCCAAAGCTCTCTTCCCACAGTTCCCCCAGTCTGAATCCCACTATTTAGACCTTGATCCTGGGCTGTCTAATTTACCACCTTCCTTCATGTAGATATTTGTCTCCCTAACAATGTCGAGGCAACGTTGATGGCAAGGATAATCATTTTTATATTCCTCTAGAACATAGAAAACACTGGGTATCTTTTAGAACCAAAAAATTTCAGGCTTGAAAAAGGTTTTAGAGTTGATGACTTAATCTAGTGGCTTTCAAATATTTTCTGCTCAGGACCTCCTTACCTCTTCACTTCTTCAAGATTTGTCAGTTACAGAGACGTACCTCACATGTGGCTGCCCAAGTTATCTGTAGACCCTGCCATTGTATATGGTGCGCTTTTAGGGAACTGTCTTTGTTTTGGTCCTTTATCTTGTCTTATCTCTTGCTAGTTAAATATAGGAGCAAAATAATTGCCAAAGTAGTAACAAAAAGTCAGAGTGAAAAAGTTTGAAGTTTGAAAGAATATTCACTTGTACATATTTTTTTACAAAAAATACAATAAAACTTAAGTAATACACTATAATGGAATCAATTATTTTCCTTTTCCTTATCTCCCTTTTCTGATCCAAGAAAGTCTTCTGGTCAAAACAATAATTTTAAGCTTACTTTATGTAAGTGAGCTACATTATCACTTAAGAATTTTTTGATAGTTGGTAATATAATCTATGATATAGTAATATTGAATATTATGATTGGACAAATTTGCTAAAAGTTATAACATAATTATCTACATCGGTATTTCTTGACCTTACAGTATATGAGGGAATGTTAAATGGTTCATTTCTATAAAATAAATTCAAGTAACTTCTCTTTCTTATTAGAAAACATACCAAGGACTTGAGTGGCACAAGCCACAGTGGGGACATGTCTGAAGGGGCCTTCTTTGCGCCCAATGATCTGAAAAGGCAGCACTATGTTTCATTTCAGAGAAACTTTGTTCACTTAAACCTCCTCATCCTCATCATCATAATCATCAACACCATCATCATCATCATCACAATAGTCAACAACACCATCATCTTCATCATCATAATCATGATCCTCACCATCATATCATCACAATTGTCCTCACATCATCATCATGATCACCACCAGGATCATCACTGTCATCATCTTCATCATGATCACTATGATCATAACCATCGTCACAGCAATCAATTTGGGCCCTCCTCACTCTATGCCAGGCAGCATGGTAAGCTTTTGATAATACAACTTTCATCTTCACAGTAACACTACTAGATTTTGTTATTTCTCATTTTTCAAATGGAAATAGGCTTATGGAGGTAGATAACTTGTCCAAAGTAACAACTAATTAGAGATTGAACAAGGATTAAACCCAGATCTTTGTGGCTTTTAACCATGATGTGACACCAAAGAACTCTGAGTTCTAGCTTAAAGAATGCTTCTCTGTTCTACCACAAAATGGAATTTCAGAGTTTTAAAACTGTTTTATTAATGTTATGTATGTCATGTTTTGGTTTCTTCATTAGTGTACATAAGAGATTTAGGGATACTTGAAGTCAGTGCAAATATATGTAACTAAAACGCAAATCTCACACTCCTTGAAAAGGCCACTTTTCAGCGCCATGTAACTTTAATAAGCTTTATTGTATCAAAGGGCAGGGCCTCCTGTGAGCTTTAGTTGGTCATGCAAGTTATTTTCTTTATATTTACAGCATACCACCTTCATACCACTCCCCACAGCTATCCAAAAAATAACATAAGGGGGGACTGTCTCCTCTACTAGGATGTAAATTCCTTAGGGCAGATATTTTGCCCTCCATGTTCACAGCTATGTCCTCAGCTGTGAACAGTGTCTGGCACTTAACAGGAACTCAATAAATATCATTGAATGGGAAATGAACAGGATGGAGTGGAACACACAGATGATGGCATGAATTCTATAAATATTCATTCCCTCAGTCCACGCTGCAGACTCAGCATAAGCCCAAACTTTTAACAACACCTCCTTTATTGTGATGCTCCTCAATGTTTACGATGGCCACTCTAGTATCTGCTCAAAACTACCTATTTGACCTTATTTCCCATTTGTTCTTGAACAGACCCCTCCATCCCTCCCTCTTTTCCTCTACCACATTTATCTCTACTCCTGTGACTATGCTTAGAGCATTTCTTCAAGAATCACCTCCTATCAGAAAACTTCCCTGACTGCTTCACTGACCCTTCCCTTTCCAAGACACCTATGCATTCAGTTTAGCACTTAGTAATTCAGTATTTCTTGTTTATTCATATTTTATTCTGAACAAGATCATAAACTCCTCAGAGGGAGGACCTAGGTGAGATCAGTTCTGTTAAAATGCTTGTTTTGGAAACATGTCGCCATTCCAATGCAGTTGATACATTAGGGAACAATTGTAGCATAACGTTAACTTCATGTTTGCTTATGTGTGACTGTCTGTGAGAAACATTAGGTGAATGCAGAAAACCATGTGCAGCTGAATTGAGCCTGTAGGAATACACAAAAAGCACATGCACACATCTTCAAACATTGCCAGCTACCTCAGTCCATGGCCTGTTTTGAGCCACACCCATCCATAACTTGTCAGAACTCTCTGTCTGATATCAGATAATCCTACTTCCACCTCTTCACAATAACTCACAAGCTACCACCCTTCCAGTGCTCATTTCTCCAAGGAAACTCCAAGTCTTTTTTAAGGTAAAGTGCCATATGTATTATAGTTTTTTGTAGTTCTTAACCATTTGTCAATAAAAGTATCTGGAATACAAGAATTTAGTTAGGAAAGCTTTATTGCTCATACAGTTTGCAAACCAGGGAGATGCCACCTCCAGAACAAATTGAAAGTATGCCCAAGAGAAGGTGTTAGAGGGCAGAGTTCATGAAGGCAAAAATCATAGACCACAGGGATTGTTTTGAAAGTCCTCTGATTCGTTGGTTCCCCTATGGGTACTAGGGTTCTAAAATCAGCTCTATCAGGCTTCTGGTCTTCCATCAGGAAGGAACATTCACTTTCAGGTACAAGTTGTGGTTTTCTGAGAACAGAGCACGTGACTGCACCTTGGTCCTTGCATAGCCACATGACTCTGTTTTCTTTTAGGTCCTGGTTAGCCACACAGAGTCCATTTTGTTTTTATATTTTAGGGGTCCTCTATAATTCCATATTTTATCCCGTTTGATCAACACATGCCACAGGGAACGCTGATAATCAGTTTGGTGTTTGTCTCATTTTGGTGCCAAGGTGGCCTCTGTCTGTCTTGGATCCATCTAGTCCCGCAGAGGGACTCATGGGATTAGTGGGACTCATTTTTCTAATTGAGTAACTTGGGCCATGCAGGGCAGAAGTCCAGCCAGGTACCTGCTATAGGTCAATTAAGGTTTCAGTGTGGAAGTTTGTGGAGGTCCCAGCAATGGTCACATTGAGGGTCCAAATATATTTTTTTTTATTTCAGTAACATTTGATTATAACATTATATAGCTTTCAGGTGTACATCGTAATATATTTCAAATTCTGTGTAGATTACATCATGTTCACCACCCAAAAACTAATTATAGTCCATCCCCTCACATGTGAGCCTAATTGCCCCTTTTGCCCTACCCCCTACCCCCTTCCCCTATGGTAACCACCAATCCAGTCTCTGTTGCTATGTGTTTGTTTGTCGTTGTTTTTATCTTCTACTTATGAGTGAGATCATAGGGTATTTGACTTTCTCCCTCTGACTTATTTCACTTAGCATAATACCCTCAAGGTCCATCCATGTTGTCACAAATGGCCGGATTTCATCATTTCTTATGGCTGAGTAGTACTCCATTGTGTATATATACCACATCTTATTTATCCATTTATCTTATTTATCCATTCGTCCCTTGATGGGCACCTAGGTTGCTTCCAAGTCTTGGCTATTGTGAATAATGCTGAGATGAACATAGGGGTGCATGTATCTTTATGCATTTGTGTTTTCAAGTTCTTTGGATAAATACCCAGCAGTGGGATAGCTGAATCATATGGTAGATCTATTCTTAATTTTCTGAGGATACTCCATATTGCTTTCCATAGTTGCTGTACCAGTTTGCACTCCCACCAGCAGTGTACAAGGGTTCCCTTCTCCCCACATCCTCTCCAACACTTGTTGTTTCCTGTCTTGTTAATTATAGCCATTCTGACGGAAGTGAGATGATATATCTTTGTAGTTTTCATTTGCATTTCCCTGATAGCTAATGATGTTGAGCACTTTTCCATATGCCTGTTGGCCATCTGTATATCTTCTTTGGAGAAATCTCTGTTCAGATCTTTTGCCCAGTCTTTAATTGGGTTGTTGGTTTTTTTGTTGTTGAGTTGTATGAGTTTTTTGTATATTTTGGATATTAACCCCTTATCTGATATATGGTTTGCAAATATCTTCTCCCAATTGTTAGGTTGTCTTTTTGCTTTGTTGATGGTTTCCCTTGCTGTGCAGAAGCTTTTTAGTTTGATGTAGTCCCATTTGTTCATTTTTTTCTTTTGTTTCCCTTGCCCCGTCAGACATGGTACTTGAAAATATGCTGCTAAGACTGATGTCAAAGAGCATATTGCCTATGTTTTCTTCTTGAAGTTTCATGGTTTTGGGTCTTACATTCAGGTCTTTAATTCATTTTGAGTTGATTTTTGTGCATGGTATAAGATAATGGTCTACTTTCATTCTTTTGCATGTGGCTGTGAGGGTCCAAAAATGTTGAGTTATTGTAATTCGGGTAGAAGTTTCCTAGAGGCATTTGTAGAAGTAAGCCAGAATAATTTAAAGAATAACCAGATGCTTAGTCCCAAAACCAACAATAATGTGAGGACCTGGATACCCAAACTTAAAAGTTAACCCAGACCTGAGGGTAACAAACTAAAAATATCTGGAAAGCCAAGAACAGGGAAAAAATAACAAGGCTACAGGTAGTCTCTTATTTATCATTAGGCAGAGCCATATATGAGCCATCATAACAAATTGTTTCAAAGTTTTCCAGTCTGTGCCCTGGAGGTCAAAAATCCCCCAAGGTAACCCAGATGAACCATAAATGGGGAGATGCTCATATCTCCAACAGTTAGGCTGATTTTTATGTGTAGCAAAAGAATAAGCCCATTGTGGAAAAAAACACATTGCTATTAGGGGCCCATTCGGATGTGGATTGGAAAACCAAACACAGTTTCAGAAAAATCTTAAATGACATTTGAACAGTATGGCAATGCTAATATTAAATAGCCGTGGAAGTAGGTATACAGGCTTGGTCCTGAGTCTTGAAACAGTTGTCTACAACAGATGTTGGTTACTTCTTTTCCTGGAAACGGTTATTGCAAGTCAGCTTTATTTTGGTATCTGAGAGTGGAGTGAACGTCTCATCATCTGAAGGAGTTGGTAAGGTACTTTTTGATGGGGCTCAAGGGCTGACTTTCTCTCATGATGTTTCCAGATACCTGGTCACCAGGATCTAGATTATGATCAATGGGATCCTTTAAATTGGAATCTGGGAATGCTTCTTTAACCTGTTGATGATAGGCTTGAGCATAAGACATTAGAGACTTACAGTAGCTGGTCAGATTAGCATAAGATAACAAGGGCTCGACCAAAGGTTGTATACCAATAGATATTGATCTGCCAGTGAACATTCCATGTGGGGTCAGTTCATGTTTTCCAAAGAGGGCATTGTAAACAGTCAGTAGGATCAAAGGCAATACCTTAGGTCGGGGGGCTCAATCTATATGTATATAACAAAATCTCAAAGACAATTAACAGGATTAGAATTTAATATCTACAAAGGTGTAACATAATTTTTCTCTCCACAATTACTCTCATTTTTTTACCAAAGATAATCACAGCAAAACTAATTTGTTTATATAAAAAATTTGGCCTGATTATTTATATAAGTGAAAATAAGAATATTCACTGAGAGTTTCTGATTCTGGAGAGATCAGGCAGGGATAAAAAGTAAATGTTTCATCCTTGTTCACAAATGTGTATCTTACCAAATCGTTGATATCTTAAAAGATTTTTTTTTTTTTGAGGAAGATTAACCCTGAGCTAACTGCTGCCAATCCTCCTCTTTTTGCTGAGGAAGACTGGCCCTGAGCTAACATCTGTGCCCATCTTTCTCTGCTTTATATGTGGGACGCCTACCACAGCATGACTTGTCAAGCGATGCCATGTCCACACTTGGGATCTGAACCGGCAAACCATGGGCCACTGAAGCGGAACGTGTGCACTTAACCACTGCACCACCAGGCTGGCCCCCAAAAACTTTCTTTAAACTTGGAAAAACAAAACATTAGAGCATCTTCCTTGGTTCATGTCCTCCTATTTAATTAATATTTGTTCTTGATCTTTTGTTAGCAGTTTTTTTTTGAAGACATAGTGTTTCTGTTAGAATTATGCAATTTCTTACCCAGTTCAGTTTTATGATCCGAAAGTTTATCAAAAACCCGTATTCTAGAGTAAGTGTCAGAGTCGTTTCCACGAATTTCTCTGAAGAGAAAACATACTTGCAAAAGCATCAGCGTAAAACATGACTATCTATAGATGACAAAAAGCTTAACATTATAATGTAATTGACAAGAAAATTTGGTTATTTCTGTGACATATAACATTTTAAGATAATAACTAGAATTACAAGTGATAGCATAAGACATTAGAAATTTTTTAAAATTTCATATCATTTAAAAAATATTTATATTAATAACATATATGCACACAAGGATAACTATAAACGAGGCTTAGCATCACTTATTTGACAATGCTTTCCATGCGGTTTAACATACCACATAAGCAGCAGTAGTCTAGTATTTCCCTTTTTATAAGAAGAGGGAACAAATTCTTTGAGAAGTCCCAGGGTCCTGCTGGAAATTCTCAAAGTTGCTTTCAGGTCGAAAGAAAGTCTTTTATTTTGAATCTGAATTTTGAGAAGTTTGTCAAAATATCAAGTGTTTTAGAACACTTGCAAATAGGATCATAAGCCACTAAGAAACAATGCCACAAAGTCTATTTTGTCTTCCTCTTTTAGGCTCCCTCTAAATTTCCAAACATTTAACATGTGTAAAACTGTCCTACCATTTCACTAGGTTCCTCTCTTTTATTTATGTGTCACTGACAAATTATTTGAGTGTTTTGTCCACAATTCCATTTTCCCCATAAACACTGTGGTTTTGATTGTGTGATTTTGCATAACGTGGTGATTTTTAGGGATGCACATGTTTTGTTACAGCAAAATATCTGTACATTTCTTAACTACATACCCTATTCTATGCATTTGAGGGAACAGGCATCATCAAACACTTTTTATTGAATATTTACTAATTTAGATTAAAATGTACGTATATATGAATCTATTCATTTTGTGTTGTTCAATATCATATATTTGTAGTCTTTGCTCTTTCTTGTAGAGCATGATAAAATAAAAAAACTTGAAATAATAGGTAAAATGCACACATTGCTATAACCATGTCTACCTCCCTGATCTGCTTTCTTTCTATTGTATCTCTATTACTATTCAAATTCTATGATGAATTAGCTTTGCAATTTTTTGGGGGTGGTGAAGAAGACTGGCCCTGAACTAACGTCTGTTGCCAATCTTCCTGTATTTTGCATGTGGGACGCCACCGCAGCCTGACTTGATGAGCAGTGCGTAGCTCTGTGCCCAGGATATAAACCTGTGAAGCCTGGGCCGTCCAAGTGGAGCACACGAACTTAGCTACTATGCCACGAAGCCAACCCCTAGCTTTGCAGTTTTTGATGGGGAGCATAAATCTTGGCCAGCTTCTGTTCTCTCATCTCTCAAATGGGTATGATAAAAGCATAAACTGCATTGCTATGAGAATAAAACATGTATTAAAGCAATTTAACATCTAATGTATTGTTTCGTTGCACTTCACTAAAAGATGATCTGAATTTACTTAGAAGCTGGAGGAGTCATCTGGATAGGTGCAAAAAATGGAACACTTCTTGACTGCAATTTATCCCCTCCTTCTAACTCCTTTTCAACCCATTCTTGTTCTAAGTTCTATTTTTGCCCAAAAATATGTGTAATTTTCAGTGATGACTTTAGCTTCTCAGACTTTAAGACTACTGCATTAGAAAATGACAGCCAGAAATGAAGTCAAGTGGTTTGCCTTTTAATATGTGTTCTTGGGAAGAAAGCAGAGAAAAAACTAAGATTCAGGAAAATTCATGGATTGGGTTGATGTCAAGGTTCTCTTCCAACCTATGGTAACCAAACAAAGTCACGACAGCTTTTCCATTTGCTCCACTGACTTACACAAGCCATTTCTCCATGCAAGACTTTCTTATTCAAATGGTCGAGATTATCATCTCATACCTTATTTGACTTCTTTCCAATTTGTGCTGGGTGTTGAATTTGAGTATTCTAAATGGGAGACATGCCTTCTGAGGACAGAAGGAGTGAGTCTATGTCATAATAGGCATCATGTAATCCCAAGGAAGCATAAGGCAATGCTGCCAGGGAGAGGTGTGGCCAGGTAGGGTTGAGGGAAAGCCTGACCAGATGCCAATAGAAATGGTTTATTAGAAAAGGCAAGAATATCATCAGGCAATTCTGTTCAAGAAATAAGAGAAACATTTCATTCCCTCACTCTTAAGCCTGGCATCTTCTAAATACACTTGACCTCTGTAAAGTGAGGCTGAGAAGAAACGTGGCTGCAATTCCAGGCTGGAAACCTTTCTAACATCTCACCAGAATTTCAGGCTGACATCTGAAATGCACAAAACCTTGCTATACTAAGTGATTGATCTGGAGTTCGCAGGTGCTAATAAAAAGCAACCTATTGAGAACACAGATTCTAATTTTCTCCTCTTTCTACAATGATGACTCTAACAGGCGGCTTACCAGGATGTGATAGCTGCAATTTCTTTCTGTTATTTGGTTACAGCCTGAGCAAATAGAAAAAATAAATACAAGAGAAAAGGAAGGCAAAGCCACTGGGGGCCAAACCAAAAATCTGTAATGACTCACTTTATAATTTGGAGGATATAGATATGTGGGTGAGCTCTGGTTCAAAAGTCTTTCAAAGATCTTTGGAGGAAGTGTGTTTTCAAGTGCTATGCTTCATTTCTCTGCATCAGTCATGCAGACTGATAATTTTCCATTATGACATCCAGCTCTCGTTCAGTCCCATGACTGTGATGAAACACATCAAGCTGTTGAGCCTCCCTTAGCACAAGGGATGTCTGGCTTGTGCAGAGTACCCCTGCACAGCGCACTTACTGAGCAGATCAATGTTTTGCATACTATAGTTTATGAAACCTTTGTACTAATCAAGATAAGTTATAACCACTACTGGACTTTTTGAAAACTCATCCAGTAATTTATTTCATAAATTGGGCCTCATTATTCATCAGGAAGTGATCTCTCTTCTTGTAGTCAGATATTAACTATACTGTGATAGAATTTACAGGAGAAAATATCTTTCCTTTATCAACTCTTAGATTTCAGACACAACTACAATTTTTCTTGTTCTGTATGAAGATAACACTGTAGGTTATAAAGCATTTCACGCTTTTCACAGTATGTTTTCATAAATTTATCTTATGTGGTCCTTGGGAAAACTGGTAGAGATAGCAGTAATACAACTCCAATTTTACAGGTGCTGAAACAAACATGGAAAAACTAAGAAAGGTAAATAAAGTAATACTGCAAGCTTTTATCAGATGTAGAAACCACATGATATAATTCATATGACATTTTTTAAATCTTACTTTAAGTGTTTACTACATCATGTTGTCTCAAGTGTAAAAGCATTATAAAACCAAAAAATCTTCTAGTACTGTGGTATAAAAATTCTGGAACTATCTAGTTTCAGTTATATGATGGGATTGACCGAACATGCACTAGTCAGAGAAGGCAGACTGAAGATTAAAAAATAAAGAAAAAGGATGAGAGGGGACCCTGTTCTTCCCTGAGGGCAGGAGAAAGTGAGAGATGAAACTCCTTCACCTGCCATCAGACCCACCTGATATGGGATAAACGACTGCCCCCTCCGGGCTTCCATGCTCAGGCTGCACCACAGTGCTCAGAGGAGCTGCTCTGTCCTCTGCCTCGCTTCCACCAGTTCTGGAGAGTGGCTCCACCTCTCAGAATTTCACATTTCACTGGCTCTGTCTCTCCCCACGTTGGGGATATAATTCATCTAAACCTGCTGCCTTGTCAACCTTCAAATATTTCTAATGTCTAACTATCTGCTCTAGCATAATCATAAAACCGTTTAGCATTTCTCACTGCCCCCAGGAAAATGGATTTTACTTTCCAGAATATGACCTTCAGCTCCTCTTTTCTAACATGGAGGCAGGAGCTCACTTAGGCTTCAGCTGCACCACCTCGTCTGTTATCTCCTCCTCTCTCTGATACCCCAACAACCCTATCACTCTCCCACTAGAACAGACTAGTTGTCCTAAGCAAACTACGAGTATATTTATTTGTTGCTATCATCAGGAATTTTCATAAATCTTTCATCTTTTGGTCCATATGGTTCTCTTAAGCACTCTCCTTTTCTTTAAATTTGCAATGACCTGTTTCATTTTCCTTAATAATGTGTCCCTCCTACACTTATTCCTCTCTCATTAGCTTTCAACATCCTCATGTTGCTACCTTTGAATCCTTCTGTAGGTCCTCACCTCAGACACACTCAATAAAATGTGTGACTTAGGTTCTTTCCTTCATTGAAGCATTTATTTTGTATTAATTCCTAACCCAATGAAAATGTGACTACATTTTTCTCCATCCTCCCTGCTCTTAGGTCTTCTAATAATGCCCTCAGTACCAATACACATCAAGGCAAACCCTGTGTCCATCCTTGGAATCACTCATTAAACTAAGCATCTACCCTTACTCCCCCCGACAAAATGGCCAAAATAGCATCTTATGTAATTAAGACTATGCATTCACACTTATGGAACTCATGTTTCCCCTTTTCAATTTTTCTTAGAAACTCAGTACAGTCACCATTTGTTTCACTAAAATTCATAACGGGCTATGACATTTGCCATCACTTCATAGATTTTAAATTGTAAACTAAACCTATAAATAAACAAAATAAAACGACCTTTAGTTATAGCTACAATACATATAATTGCAACGAGATTCTTTAGATTTGGCTTTGGCATAGCAAAAGCGAACAACAATTTAAAAGCAATCTTCAACTTCAGGAGAGGTCAGGGCACAGATATGGCCTCAGTGGGCACAATGGTTAAACTGGCCATAGCTAAAGGCAAAAACTCTGTCATCTTGGACAATTTCCTCAATCTCTCCAAACCCACATTTCTTCAACTATGGAAAGAGGATAATAATAGCTGATGGGAAGGATTGTTGTAATGAATAAATTAGTATATTAAAATACCTAGAACATTGTTTCTCTTTATAGAGAGCACATTATCATCAAGGCCATCATCATCACCATCATCATCATCATCACCATCATTTTTATTAATATGGTTTATAGCATATAATTCTAGTCATATATATAGTCATATAAAATTACAAATATTTTTCCAAATAATGATAAACATCAAATCACATCTAACTTTAAAATGGTATAGAAAGGCAAGATTTAAAGAAATATAACACAAGGTTGGTGTGTATGTAGACTACATCAAGAATTATCTAATTAATTTGTGTTACCTTCTGGCTTTAGGGACTTTCTTTACCTGCCCTGACCTGCAGATGGGGAATGCCCTCCTGCTTATCTACATTACCCCCATTCACTTTTGCTTATTTCAGCCTACTTCAGGTATTTATCAGCATGAAGGTGTGAAGGGGCATGTTAACACTACCCCTCTCTCAGCACAGCCTCCCCAAGGCAAACCTGATATGTGCTTCCCTTTCTTTCCATAGTCAGTTAACTCATCTGTAAAGAAAAATGAGACGATTATCTTTTTTTCTTGGCAGAGAATGGTTACTCTAAAAATGATGCCAGTAATTCTTTGTCACTCACTGTCATCTTCCTTGAAATTTATTTTATATGCATAAGTTTACTTTGCACAGAATGTTTGAGATTATTTTGCTAATTACTCTAAACAGGCCCTTCACCTCATGTTCACTCAGTTTTCCCTTCATCACCTTTCTACCTTGCTTCTTCCTGGAGATTTTCTAACTTTTTATTTTATTTTTATTCTGACAGATTAAAATGTTCTTAAACAAAAAGGAAAGCTTTTAAATGAGATATCAAGCAGTCTTTTCCCAGGAATTAATATTTTTATAATTATGTCTTGGGGCAGATGGGTCTCAAGAACAGTTTCAACAGTAGTTTCAGTTGACTCTGCTTAAGGGGCAGTGAAACTGGTAAAACTGTTTACTCTGGTTTTAGATGGGTTAGTCTTACCTTTCTAACTAGCTTGTACATTCTTGAGGCATAAATCTAAGTCATTCTTCATGTGATTTTTGTTTTTTAATCTGGTATAACCCTGAAACACAAAAATTCTCCTGCTTTGATGAGAGAGCAACAATTGATCAGGAAGAGTTTCAGTGAAATCTGTTCATATGCTAGTAACAGGAACAGCAGTGTTTGTACATGGGAGGGGAGGTGGAATGGGGTTAGTAGGGGAGAAGTCTGCAAAGGTATGGGAAATAAGACAGCGCATTGTCTATAGAGAATTTAAAGCATAATAGATCCAACTAAGGCTCATGAGGCTTTGTATAGACCATAGACCAGCAATTCTAATCAATGTGAATGACTAATGACCTCCCTGCCCGGGCAGACTGCTCCCCTTGCCTCTGGCCCCAGCCCTGAATGTTTGCCACTGAAGGGATTTTTATCAAAGATTAGATTTATCTCAAACATCCTTCCTCCATTTCACTACACACACACACGCGCGCGCGCGCACGCACACACACACACATACACCCCTCACATTGTGAAATACAAGAGCCTTCATTTTCAATTTAACTAGATAAACCTGCTCACTCTGTTATGGACTATACCCAGTAAAAATCCATTAGCTAGGCACTTCCATTTTCACCCAAGAAGTCCCTGTGTAGTGATAGGCCTAGGCCAGGCTGTGCATTGCAAGCCTTGGCTTATGCATATTCTACTTCTCAAGATTTCTTGTTAGTATTGGAGCCACACTGTCTCTGCCTTGTGCCCATATGAAACCTGAAGAGCTTTCTTGTCAGGTCTCTGCCTGAAAAGTGGTCATTCAGCTCCATAGTGGACTCATGCTTTCACTCTTCCCTTGCATCCCCTTTCTTCCATCGTTCCCAGAGCATCTCTTGCTCCAAAGCTCATCACCTTTCAAACGATCTGTGTGTTTTCCTATAAGGTGGATAGTTCTTATGAAACATACATCTGCTATTTGGGGCAGATACCTTACACCTTTCTCTGCGTCTTTCTCCTTTGCTGTAGGAAGGCTTTTACTAGCCTTACTTTATTAAGGGAAGAGAAACTAATAAGTAGCAGCAGTCCTGCAGTAAGCCAGGCTCATGAATATTTTCTCATTTACTCTGAAAAACGACTTGTGTAATCATTCTCATCTGCAAATGGAGAAACTGAGGCTCAGACTGGTAATGTAATGTCCATGAATACACCCGCTTTGTGAGCCTTGTCTTTTTTAATCCCAGCACTTCTGGCATTGCTTCTCAGTACTCCTAGATCTAGTTCTTTAAATGTCCAAGCTTTAGAACTGTACAACTGGTGTGATAACTGGCATACTTCCAGGCAACACTCTCCCGCATCCTCTCTCATTTTGCTTTCCATTCTGCTGCCTCTTGCCTTTTTCTCCTTTGACTTCTCTCCCTTCGTTCGTCTTAACACAGATTCCTTTCAGTCAAAGGACTGATTTTTCTTCTTGCCAAGTAGAGGCCACCACGGAAAACTGCATTTAGAGACAGACAAAACATTTTTTTGTTAAATAAAGCTGTCTGAATTAATCTTTGGGAAAGGCATTTCTTTCTAACTAGGTAGAAACACCCATAGATCAGAAAAAGAGAAGAAATCCATTTGTCTCCTACTTGAATTCACAGGCAGAGAATGAAGCCAACAGTGCCTTTATCGAAGGGTTGTGAGATAAACTCTCAGGGCAACCCCCACTAGCCTGCCCCAAGTGAACACACTCACACATCCTCACAACACAGACCCATACTCCAGATGTCAAGGAGGGCAGAACAATCTGCGTTCTTTAGAGTATATTGCATGAGAAATGAGAACTAGCACTCTCAATCCAGGCTACAGTAACCCCTAAAGGATATGAGACAAAATTATAGGGGTCCATAAACCTTCTGAAATCATATGCAAAATTCTATGTGTATGCCTATATAGTCATAAGTGAATGTATCTGTGGACAGCTCCACGGCATTCATATTCTCAAGGAGCTGTGACCCACGAAAGGCTCTGAAGCAGTAGACCAATGCCTGGAATCACGCAAAATTTGCCCACCTTTACTGCCAAGACAAATACAAAACAAAATCCTTGAAATACAGATATAAAATCTTATACAAGCTGAAGGAAATATTGAGGAAAGAATCAGGATTCTTTAATATTTAGATTTTCTCAAATATCTCAGAAAGGAAGAACATTGAATGCTCGCAGAAGTAATTATTTGTGCAGTTACTCTGTTATTAGCTAATTTTTTAAAAAAGCAATTTGATGATCTTCCTGGTTAACAGTTTTCTCTGGGTTAATTAATAGGTTAATTGATATTTTTCATTCTTCTTTATCAAATTAAAGCTGCTTTTCTAATGAAAGTTTGATTTGGTTTCCAAAAATGGAGAAGCATGTTTGTCTTTGACACACAAAACCAGAAAATGACCTCTTGCTAACATAGAAGCCTCACTTATCATTAAGCTGTTTACCCTGTACTCATGCTTTTCTGGATGAGACCAACATTGTATGTCAGAATCTGAGAAAGTAACAAAGAACATATAATGATCATGGTCAGCTTCACTCTAAGTCATCAACACTCTTAGGGACCCAGAGTCATATCTATGAATCTTAGGGCAACCCTATTCATAGCTATAATCTAGGATCTAAGTAACCCAGTTTTATCATTAATATACTTAGACAATGGAGGCGCATATCAAGACATGCTCCCTTTTTTCCATTGAGATGAAATTTGGTTACAGTAAAATACACAGACCTTAAGTATACAGTTCATTAAGCTTTGACAAATGTATACATTTATTTGGGTGTATGCAATCAAATGTATATAATGAAATTAAGATATAGGGCATTTTCATTATTCCCCAAATTTCCCTTGTTTCCCCTTTCAGGCCAATTCCACCCCTACACTCCCATAGGCAACCATTGTTCTGATTTCTTTCACTCTTCTTAAACTTCTTGTACACTGAATTATGAGAATGTACTTTTTTGTCTGGCTTCATTCATCTAGACATGGGATTCATGTTTGAAATTCACTCTCTTTGTGGTGTGCATTAGAAGTGCAGTCTTCTTTATTACTCACAAATAGTGCATTGTGTGAATATACCATAATTTATTTTCCATCATCTTGTTGAAGGATATTTTGGATCTTTCCAGTTTTGGGGTACTATGAATAGAACTGCTATAAATATTCCTGTACAAGTCTTTTTGTGGCCTTACGTTTTCACTGCTTTTGGGTAAATACTTAAGAGTGCAATAGACTTCAGTTGGGAGCTACATATTTATGTTTATAAGACACTTCCAAACAGTTATCCAAAGTAGCCATACCTATTGTACACTCCTATCAACAACGTATAGGAGTGTTTGTCATTTCACATCCTTGTCAACATTTAGTGTTGTTAATCTTTTTGACTATAGCCATTCTAGTGGGTTGTGAAATGGTATTTCAACAAGGTTTGACTGGCATTTCCAAACGACTAATGATGTTGAGCACCATTTCATGTGCTTATTGATCATTTGCATATCTTCTTTTATAAAATGCTGATTCAAATCTCTTGTCCATTTTTAATTATTGATTTGTAGACATTTTTATATGTTGTGGATACAAGTCTTTTGTCAGATATATAGAATTGGATATATTTTTTTCTATCTCTACTGAACTATTCATTTTCTTAACAATGTCTATTGATGAGCAGAAATTTTTATTTTAATGAGGTCCAATTAATCAACTTTTTATGGAAGATGTGTTTTGATTCATACCTATGAACTCGTTACCAACAATAAATTTATGGTCTTTCCCATTATTTCTTTCTGGATGTTTCTTCATTTTAGCTTTTATGGTTAGGAATACAATCTATCTAAAATTGATAATTGTTTATGATGAGAGATAGCGATTAAAATTCATTATCCCCCATGATTTTATCCAGCCTTTACCACCTTACCCAAAATCAATTGGTTGTAAATGTATGTGTCTAATTTTGGACTTGCCATAAATGGGTTGATTATTTGTCTTTCCTTTGCTAATATCACACTTTATTGTTGTAACTTTGCAGTAAATCTTGAAAACAGGTGGTGGGAGTCCTTAAAGTACGTACTTCTTTTTCAAGTTTGTTTTAGCTGTTCTAAGGCATTGAACGTCTCATGTAAATTTAGAATCAGCTTGTCAGTTTCTGTTACCTGGTTGGAATTTTTATTGAGCTTGTATTAAATCAATCTGGAGAGAACTGACATTTTAACACTATTGATTCTCCTCATTTATGTAAGTTGTCTGTATTATGTGTCAGTTTTCTATTTAATTATTTTTTCTGTATTATTTCTATCTTTCTACTTACTCGGGGTTCATTTTGCATTTCTTTTTCTGATTTCTCGAAGGAGATTTAGATTATTGATTTTATTCTCTTTTTTTCTAATATAACCCTTTGAAACTACAAATGTCCCACCAAGCACTACTTTCACTGCATAACAAAAACTTTGATATATGTGTTTTATTTTCATTTAGCTTAAATTATTTAACTTACTCCTCTACTTTCTTTGATGTATGGCTTAAGAAAGGATTGTTTATTTTCTAAACATTTTGTACTTTTGCTAAATATCTCATTTTTTTATTTCTAATTTAATTGTCTTGCAGTCAAAGAATATATTCTGTAAGATTTAATCTTTTAATTTTTTTAGGCATATAATGGCTTCACACAATATGAGTTCTACCGTACTTTAAAATAAGGTATATCCTGTGGTTGTTGGGATATGTTCTAAAAATAGATCAAGATGATTAATAATGTATTTTAAGCCTATATATTTATTGAAATTATGTCTAATCGTTCTATCAATTATTGAGAGAAGGATGTTAAAATCTCCAACAATTTGCAGACTTATTCACTGATCCTTTTAGTTTTGTCAGTTTTTTGCTTCATATATTTCAAAGTTTTGCTACTAGATACATACATATTTATTATTTTTATGCCTTTCTTATAAGTTAACAATTTTATTATTATCAAATATCTGTCTTTGTCTTCAACAATATTCCTTGTCTTGAATTCAGTCTCACTTGATGTTAATATAACCATAGCCACTATTTTGTGTTTACTGTTTTCATGATTAATCTTTTACTATTCTTTCCTGTTCACACAATTGTATCTTTGTATTTGAAGTGAATCCCTTGTATTTAGTATATAGTTAGGTCTTGGTTTTTTAAAATCCAATATGATAATATCTGTCTTGTATTCCAGGTGTTTAATCCATTTGATTTAATGTAATTATTGATAAGCTTAGTTTCAAGTTTACCATATTGATATATTTCTATGTGACCCATTTGCTCTTTGTTTCTCCATTCCTCTTTTTCTAATTTCTTTGGAGTTGATCAAATATTTTTAGTATTCCATTTTTAATGTCTTTATCAGCTTTTTAGGTATATCCATTTGTGTTATTTTTTTTGTTTGTTCCTTTAGGGATTACAGGGTGTATCCTTACCTTACCACAGTCTATATAAAGTTAACATTATACCAATTTATGTAAACTGAAGAAATTTATAACAATTTACCTCCATTCAACTCCAAATCCTTTATGCAATTATTGCCATACATTTTGTAGTCAATTATCTTTCAAAGAAATCACAAGACAAAGCACACATAGTATTTCATATTTATTCACATATTTATTATTTCTGGTGTTTCTTCACCTTATCCTGCAAATATAATTTTCTGGTCTCATTTTCCTTGAACCTGAGAACTTGCTATAATATATCATGTAGTATAGGTCTGTTGGCTCTTAATTCTCTCAGTTTTCACTTATCTGAAAATGCCTCTATTTTATCCTCATTATAGGAAAATATTTTTGCTTGATATAGAATTCATAGTTAAGAACTGTTTTTTCTTTCAATACTCTAAAATATTGTTCTATCATATTCTGGCAAGAAATCAACTGTTAATTGGATCATTGTTTCTTTCCATATAATGTGTCTTGTCCCTTTAGCTGCTTTGAAGATTTATCTCTATCTTAGATGTACAGCAATTTGGTCATCATAGATATAGGAGTGGTTCTCTCTGTTTTTATTCCTCTTGGGATTTATTGAACTTCTTAAATCAGTATTTTAATTTTTTTCACCCAATATTGGAAAATTTGTCATTATTTTAAAAATATTTATTTCTCTCTTATGTCCTTTTGAGACTCAAATTACATGTATTTTTGACCACTTGGATATTTTCACTGCTGGTCACTGAAACACAGTTTATTATATTTTTCCCTCCTCTCTATATCTGTTCTTCAAGTTAGATAATGCTATTGATCTGCCTTTAAACTGAACAGCTTTTCTTCTGTCGTTCTCAACCTGTTATTAAGTCCACCCACTAAATTTTTATTTCACATATTATATTTTCAGTTCTAGAATTTTGTAATACTTTTGATTTCTCTGTTGCAGTTCTCCCTTTGTTCACTCATTATGAGCATGTTTTCCTTTAATTTCTTAAATTTATTTATAATATCTTCTTTAAAGTTCTTGTCTGAAAATTCCAATGTCAAAATCATCTCAGGGCTTGTTTCTGTTGATTGCTATTTTCCTTCATTATTGGTCACGTATTTGTATTTCTGTTCATCTCTAGTAATTGTTTTAAAATTGTTATGCTGGCTACTGTGGATTAACTATTTGAGAGATTCTAGATAGTGTCTTTTTAACTTTTGAGTGTGTTGAGTTTTGTTCTGGCAGTAGGAAAATTAGCAATGGATCTTTCTGGTGTATAAGGTTAAATATTTTCTTTCTTGGACATGAACTTAGTCCATGGTGGGGCCCTTATTCTAGGGTATGGCTTTTACTCCTAAGGCGTAGATTTTCTGAAGTTTCAGCTGAAGCCTGAGATGCTAAGAGAGGTCTCTCTATTCTGGCTTGACTAGAGCTCCAATGTCCCCAGTAGTTCGTGATCTCTCATACCTTCACTTACTCTCAGCCCTGCAGCAGGTGATCACTGCTAAGCAATGTGCATGGGCATCCCAGCATTCAGCCAAGAACCTATGGTGAGTCTTCACCAAGGCTTCTGGCAACCCCTCTACATAGCTTCCTCTTCTCTGGTACCCTGTTCCACAAATTTCAGTTGCTTCCCAGGTGAGAATTCCAATCTCCACATCATTCTCAACTCAGTGAGGCCATAGTTCTGCTGGAGGTCCACCCCCATTCTCTGTGCAAGAAAGTGCTCCAGACAGAGATAGAGCAGTCATGAGCCTCACCCCACCCTGCTCCCTCTGCTATGGCTCTATACTGCCTGTTGCTCAATACCTTAAAACAGTTGCCTCACAGCTTTTACCAGTTTTATAGTTGTTAATGCCAGGGGGGAGTGTTTGGTACCAGTTACTATATCCTAGCTAGAGGAAAGGTTTATTCCTTTCTTTATGCAAAAGATCAAGTGAATATATACCAGCGCACATGCTTCTTAAAGCTAGTGTTATCAGTGATTACATACTACAAAGTCAGTAGCCAACCAACCTGATCCCTGCTTCACACTATGAGTTATTTATGAAGCACAATGGGTGTATGCGGAACTTCACAAAGCCTGAGTGAGGTCAAGATGCCTATTCCTTGGTGCTTATGAATTGATGTCAGACAAGTCAGAAAGAGTAGGTGGCAAGACTGGATAAGATTTCAAAGGTTTCAGTCTGGAGTGATGTATAAATGACAGCCCCTCTTGTTGATTCAGAGAACTTCTCAAAAAGGGAAATGGGAGCAGATTCTAAGGAAGGAAATGCAAATACTGAAAAGTCAAGAGTGACTTCGGAACCCACGAATAGCTGCTTCCTTTGTTCAGTTTATTGCCTTCCTCTTTTCAAGTTAAAAGAGACAAAGTAATGAAACATAAATAATTTAATAAACATCTATTAGGAATTCAGTTCTCTGTAAATTCTGGAAGATCAATAGTATGGAATGTGTGTGGGGAAAGGGCAAGGGCAGGATCCATTGCTATGTTTTAGAAAAATGAAAGAAGTGGCTCCTTTCTTTAGTTTTGAGATAGACTTTTTCAGTCAGCAGATTTTTTTAACTTAAAACCTAACATGACAGGTAGGTTAAATATCCACGTTTCCTTTTGGAGAAAATAAAATAGAATATACAATAATCAAGTGCCAGGTAGTATGATATTGAGTCAAAAAGTAATAGAATGTTGAGGATAAATGAATTAATGGATATAAGGATGACTGAGGAAGGTTTTTGGAGTAGATGGAGTGGTGTGGGATCTTTAAGAATATTGATGATTTGGGTAAAAATAAAAGCAGGAAGGCATTCCTATTAATTACATTTTAAAAGGAAACATAATTATGAATATGTTTGTTTTCACCAATGGACAAAAGGACAACTTGTATGTATACAAGCTCGTTGAATTACTGACTATTTTGTAACATGTTTTATTTGTGCTCCACCAATGGTGCAAAACAGTATACGCTTAAACTATGAAGAAAAAGGTTTTAACCCATATCTTTACCAATGAAATGTCCAAGCGTTCTAATAACAAATACAGTAAGGACCTGAAAATAAGCTGGCCTGTTGTGTTCAGGTTGAACTCTTTAAAGTTGCAGCCTTTTACCCAAAGGTGTATTGATCTAGGCCCAGTATGTCATAGAAATACCAAATATATGACATCATTTCACAGTGGAAATATTGCCCATTTCAAATGAATTGAATGGTTGAACCTCACTGTCCATCATGCATAAGATCCATTAACAGCAATTATACACCTATCATTGATTTGCTAATAGGAATATATTACAATAATCATTATACAAATTAGAAGGACTTGATGAAATGGAGTTAATCCCTAAAGAAATGAGGTGGAAAACTGAATATAAATATCACACCAGATCCTTTGCCCATGCAGCTGTATCCTGAATCTTGAATCATGGAAAGAACGTCTCTAGGAAACAACATCAACCAATAAACATTAGGGATGCAGGATTTGAACGTCTCTAACTTATGCTACAATGTTATAATTTTACAGGAGACAGATGTTTCTAATATTCTAGCAATTATTTCACTCTCTGCCTTCTTGCCTTGGAGGGCATAGGATGAAAGCTAGAGATCTTAGTGGTCACTTTCTATTCTTGTTCTTAATATAGAAGGAAAGCTCATCCAAAGATAAAAGCCTGTGGGTTGCATTCAGATGAAATCAGTGTGCACAGTTATGCAGGGCTGGCCAATTAAAGCAAGAGTAGATTATTTATCCCCACTGCTTAATGTATGGGGTAAATGCCTTCTAAAGAGTGGCATTCAGTGATAACGATGACACTCTACATAGGGAGTGTCTTAAAATATTACTAAAATTGCTTCATTGGATATAAACTCAGCTAGATACAGAGATGCACATATCAAAGAATTGATCTTTTTCCATTTAAATTTCTACAAGATAAATTAACACTAAATGGAGTTCTGGAATATTTTGCACCACAGCAAAATGCATAAATAAGGAGGAAATTAAGAGCTATGATGTTAGAAAAGCAGGTTTTAGGGGGTAGCATTGTCATTTCTCCTGAAAATGCAGGGCCTCAATTCCATACAGGAAATCAGATGCTCTCCAGGGGAATACAATTGATCTATGGGAGCCTACCTCAAGCTCAATCCCATGCAAGGAATAGGTAGAGGAATGGGCTCCAATTGGCTCTCCCATCCAAAAGAAACCTATTTAAAACGTTCTTCCAGAACCTGTTACAAAGACCTAGCTGGACTTCCTGCACATATTCTCTTTACCAGCCCAATCATCCAGAGAAAAACACAAGCTGTCTTATCTTTTAAATGTAACCATAGTAGCTTGTGATACTGAAAATAATGGTAATAATTTTGTGCTGTTCAAATCAAAGAGATAAATGAATTTGAGTGAGGTGATCTATATTTGAGTCCTAATCTTCTGTTAAGTTCAATATAACATTGGGGAAATCTATTAATATCTCTGGGCCTCAGGTTATTAACTTGCAAGATGAGGATAATAACATTTGCCCTGTGCACTTCAAAAGATTTTTGTAAGGATCAAGGGAGAGAAAAAACATGTGAAATGAAATATTGAAGACATTGAAAGAATAATAGGAGAATCTATACATATATGTGTAAATATAAATAGAGCATAGTGGCTCACAGTATGGGTTCTGGAGTCAGTTTGCCTTGGTTCAAATCCCAGCTCTAGCACCCAATAGCCATGGGGCAGTGGGCACCTTGCTTTGCTCTGGCTTTTTCACTTGAGTCATGGTAATAATAGTGAGATTTACATATTAGGCTGTTGCAAGTCTTAAATAAGATATTCTAACCTCTCTCAGAGCTAGGGTTTAATCAATGTTAACCAGTCATTGCCATTGTCAGCTCATATTGTCTTCTATTTAATTTAAAAAAGAAAAGATATATACCTCCTTTGAATTGTTAAGGTTTCAGAGTAAATCATACCCCTTAATACGTGCCAATGATATTTCAGAATTCATCATTCAGATCCTAGGAAAAGTACACATCTTCATATTTGATAAGAAATGATATTCCTAAGCTCAGCTGTCAAACACAACTTGAACACAATAACAGATCAAATAAAAATGTCATATGTCAACCTACAAAAACAGAAATCTGTTTAAGTGGCAAAGTATTTATTGAGATCAAAGAATTACAATTTGGGGAGCCCAAATTCAGGTAGAAAGCCAAATCGTGTCCTAATTACAGGAAAGGGGCTCAGGTTTTTAATGGGAAAAAGGGAGGATGAAGTGAGTTGTATTAAAGAAGAGTTCATTGGTGCTAGATGAGGTAAGGCTAGGTTTGCACTTCATAGATTGGCTTCATAGATTGATGATTTGATCATCAGACAAAAGGCTAGACTTGTGCTTCATGGATTGGTTGAGATTCATTCATCAACAAAGTCCAGTTTCCTCAGTCCCTACAAGCAGGATATTCTTGCCCTTACTAATTTCTTGGAATGTTGGCAGTTTGGTCCAATTTGGAAGATAAAGAAAACAAGAACTGCAAGGCAATTCTTCTGAAATAGCTTTTCTGGCTCTATTTTGATATGGATGAACTCATGTCATCTTTTACATTTTGATCAAGATCTTTCTCCAAAAGTATCACTGATCAAACAATGGAAAGCAATGTTGATCGGCTACTGGAAAGCATTGCTGATCTGCCATCAATTCATCTCTCATCACCAGGAAGGCTCATTCCCAGTATGTCATGTCCATTGTGAGAGGGAAAGTGGTTTCCTTAGGAGCCTTTAGGCTACATTTGAGCTACAAGAGCACCAGAGCAGAGGAAGGCTCAATTGTCAAGTTCTTTTAAGGGTAAAAGTCTTCTGCAATTCCTTGAAGTTTCTCACGTGAAGTTTTATGAGCCTTACTAATCATTTCAAGGCACTCAGTGACCATTATCTGAGTGTTGTTTTTAGAACATCAAGCTATGCAGAGGAGATAGAGTTTTATGACAATGAGTATTCCTATAATAACAAATAAAATGCTGAGTCCAAATAGAAAAATAGACCTGAACCAGGAGGCAATGGTTGAGGGCAGCCAGCTAAAGAGATCAAAGAACCACAGGATGTCAGTGGGCACTGCATTTAACCATTTGGGTTGTGCCTGAATTCTATCTAGTTCTGTCTCTACTTTGACAGAAGTGTTTACCCAAGTGAAATAAAAGGTATTTACAACAATTACAAATGCTTACAAATGCTCTCTCTTAAATATATGGAGGTTTAATTGGTTAGGCAAGAAGTTCTAGACACTTACCACAAGGAATTAGGGGAGGAATTGCAGACATCAGCAATTAAATGTGTTAAAAGATTCTCTAGATCCATGTACAGGTTGATACTTCTGATGACAAACTCAACAGTCAGAAGATGTCTCTGTTTTGTAATGGATAGGGAGATGTGGAGGGAGAAAATAAGGCAAGAAGCAATGTCAGTAAAAGGTGCATAGGCCTTCTCTGGCCATCTTGGGAAAGCTATCTGCTTCATACGTCAGCTGCTTCTCTTCCTAGTCTATTTGATTTAGAGGTCTTCAGCATTTGTACAGGACTGGATGTCAAATGGAACCTTCTTTAGCTGTGAGATGTATCTCCAAAGCTAAATGCCTTCTAGTTCTGCAGCAGTGTCAGTGATTATGAGAACTTAAGGTCTTTTCCAATGGGGATTGAGGGCTGTCTTCCTCTGATGATGCTTCCAGAATATCCAATCACCAGGCTCTAGACTGTGATCAACAGGATTCTTTAAATTGGAATCCAAGAAAGATTCTTTAAGCTGTTGATGATAGGCTTGAGTATAAGACATTAGAGACTTACAGAATCTGGTCATACCAACGTAAGACTAGAGTCTAGTATCTACAAAGGTATAAACATGATTTTTCACTCCACAATTACCCTCAATTCTTTTCCAAAGGTGATCTCAGTAACTAATTTCTTTATATTAAAAACTTGGCCTGATTAAATGAAAGTAAGAATACTCCCTGAGAGTTTCTGAATTCTGGAAGGATCAGATACGGAGAAAAAGTAAATATTTCATCTTTGTTCACAAAGATATATCTTATAAATTGTTGATTTCTTAGGAGAGAAGATTTCTTTAAATCTGGGAAAACAAAACATTAGAGCACCCTCCTCAGTTCATGTAGTCCCATGTAGGATTTGTTCTTGATCTTTTCTTAGTAGTTTTATTAAGCCATCAGTTTTTCTATTAGAGTTCTGTAATTTCTTACTCAGTTCAGTTTTATGATCTGAAAGTTTATCAGAAACCTGTATTCTAGAGTAACTGTCAGAATTCTTTTCAAGAATCTCTCTGAAGATGAAACATATTTACAAAAGCATCAGAGTAGAACAATAACTGTCTGTAAACAACAAGAGCTAAAGTGGCATGGTTAAAGATCTGAATAAAATGTAATTGACAAGGAAATTTGATTACTTCTGTGACATATAACATTTTAAGATAATGAGTAGAATTATACATTAAACCAGCACATATCAGATTTACAGGAATTTCATATATTTTTTAGAATATTTACATTAATAACATATGCATACAAGAATATCTATAAAGGGGACTTAACATCACTTATTTGACAATGTTTCCCATGCAGTTTAACATGCCAAATATACCCAATTAGTTAATATTTCCCTTTTTATAAGTAGAGAGAATAAATTCTTTGAGGAGTCCCAGGGATCCGCTGAAAATTCTCAAAGTTACTTTCATGTCAAAAAAAGACTATTTTGAATTTGAATTTTGAGAAATTTGCCAAAAATATCAAAAGTTTTTATAAGACTTGATCAAATAGGATCATAGGTCATTGTGAAACAATGCTTAGTTATCTATTTAACAAAAGTGACAACAGAAGACGTTAAAGTCAAACATATAGAGTTAAACAGTTAAAAAAATTACCTTAGCTCTCATAATAGAGAGGCCCCAGCTTTCTGAACATAGGAAATTATTTTAACAAAGCATAGAATTTCTGCCTTTTAGGTAGACTTAGTCAAAGATAAAAAAAAAAAAAAACTTTCATATTCTCTTTATCGAAAGTAGACTAAAGCCCAAGAAAACTGACTTTTTAAGAGATGAAAACAAATTCTCATTTTTTACAAGCTTATTTTTTATATTAAAACTCATTTATTTAATTAAATTCATTTCAGTCTTTGCCAGCTTGACCATGCACAGAACTCTTTTCTCAGGGTTTGTCTTCCACAAAGTTTTTATAGCTTCCTTTTTACATTCAGAATTTGTCCCATGCCTAACCTCCTTGCTAGACCCTCCTTAGGACAAAAATTACTTTCTTCTTCCTTCACAAATAATGTAACTCTGTTCCTCACATCTTCCTTTACCGAAAACATCTTACTTTCCTTGTATACAGAGATGTTTTCCTTATTAATTTTTATAAACTTTAATCACATATATTAACTGGAATTCTTAATCCTTAGAAGCCTTAATTTTTAGTGAAAAATAAGAAGCAAGCAATTATGAACTGTCTTTTACATTAGAATTTTGTGGATTGACAGACATAAAATTTTTTAGAAATGTGCTTTCTCATAGAAAATTTCTCAGCATGGCACAAAACATATTTATTAATAAATTCAAATATTTTTAACTTTTTCTGTAATAAGAAACCAAAAGTAGATAAAACTATTTTTAGTGATTAATGTCTAATATTTCATCTTATTTGGAAATGATCTAGATACTCAATACATTTCTATCATTTAACTTAATTTACCAAAACTCTGAAATTTCAAGTCACCAAAATGTTTTGAAGTTATTTTTAAGTTCATATACCATAACACATAATTATTGTTAAAAAGATCACCTAAAAACCTTTAGTCTTACTTATGTCTGTTTAATTTACTTGTCCCCAATACTTATGTTCAGATTACATACAAAAACTTCATGAGAAATTAGACAAAGTCAACCATCGACTGTTTGCTGCCAAATTTTGTAACAGGGATAACATGAATTTGTCTGACTTTTAGTAAACCAAGGTAGAACAAAAGTTTCATATTTAGTGTTGATCACTCTAAAGACAAAAAAATTAAATTAGCTTTGATAACAAATATTTTCCTAGATCATGTGATCCTGAAATACATTTGTGTTAATTGTTAATTTCTATTATATTTATACATAATTTATATAAACACTTACTTTAAGCCAATTAAATAGAGCTCTTTAATAAACTAGATTTGATAATACCATCCAGAAAAATATCACATATTTATAACATACATCTATATAGACACACATACACAAAGACTCCATAGTTATTGTTTTAACATTTCTGCCATGAATCAGGTACAGTAATACGAAGATCACTAGTTATGAAAGAATAGTTGGATCCAAATTGTTTCTCTGGCAGATCGAATGAATTAAAGTTACCTACTTAGGTGGCTAAAACTTTTTTTTCTACTGTTATTTGTGGAGAAGACACTTAAGATGCTAGATGTTAGGCAAGGGAACTTCTATAGTTTTTTGCCTCTTTTTTCCTTTCTTCTTTTCCTTCAGTCTTAGGAATTGGTGATGGTCTAGATAACAGTTCTTGGACTGGTTACAAGATTTTCTAGGTAAATAGGGGAGATTTTTGAGATTGGTGAAAGAGAATAAGTGGAATCTGAACTGCATCTAGAGTTGCATTTCCAGTTTTGCAAAGATTTTTGCTGCATAAAATTATAAGGGAAATTGTTTACTTCAGCTGTCTTGCTATTTGGATTCATAATAAGTGGAAATATTAAATAATATTAAGAATGAAGTCCCTATCTCTGTGTGCTAATATAATATATAATGCAACATATTTATATTAAAAATAGAATATGATATATAATGTTTAACTTCGAAGGGTGTTTATATTGTGTTAAATGCCATTTCATGTGATTTAATCGTTTATTAAATTGTTCAATTTAACAACAACACTGTGAGTTTGGTATTTTTATTAAATTCATTTTAAAGATAAGAAAACTAAGAGGAGGAAGAGATAATAGTTTCCCAAGACATATACTTCATAAGCGGCGTGGCAAAATTTGAACCCAGGCAATTTGACTTAAAAACCCACACTTTCACTTACCACTTAAAGCTGGGTTCTACAGGGAGGTAAGAAAAAAAGCAAGAAAAGAATTCTCTAGCTTTTGGCACAGAAAATGGGGCAAAGCACGTTTGTGGAACTAATCTGCATGGACAGGGGACTTTTTAAAATATCGTGTAGTTATCTGACAATGAAAAGTAATGAAGCAATGACACATACTACAACGTGGATGAACCTTGAAAACATTGCACTACGTGAAATAAGCCAGATACAAATGGCCATGTAGTGTATGATTCCATTTATTATGAAATGTCCAGAATAGGTAAATCCATAGAAGCAGAGAGCAGATTAGTGGTTCCCAGGGGTTGGGGAGAAAGGATGGAGAGTGACTAATGATGGGTGCAGTTTTTGTGTGGAGGTGATGAAAATATTCTAAAATTGATTGTGATGATAGTTACACTGCTCTCTGAATATACTGAGGAACATTGAATTGTACACTTTGCTCATATATTTTTTGGTGATCCCACGAGTATCCATTTAGTAAATTCCTTGGCCAGAGTCTTCTACTACTTGCAACTGAGACCTTTGTCAAGTATAACTAATAATATTTCTAATTACAAATATTTACCTGAGTACATTGCATGGACAGTCACTTAACCCTCACAAAACCATCATGAGGTAAGTGTTACGATCATGCCCATTTTACTGGTGGGGAAACTGAGGCACAGTGAAGAAAGTAATTTGAGATAAAGTAATTTGCATAAAATTATTAGCAATGAATAGTGAGGCTAGGATTTGAAACAGGTTGTCTGGATCTAAATCTGAGTTCTTTTTTTAAAAAAATCGGTTAATTGTATAATAGTAAATTATATTTCAATAAAGGTGTTAGCAAAACAAAACAAAGCAAAAACCACTGTGTGGTGGCCCCTGTCTACCCTTCACCTATCAACCACTCAAGATTTTGAATAGAAGGCGACAGAAGGCACTGTGATACCGGGTCCTCTGTGAGTCACATTTGTTCCAAGCACGGGTGATTTTGTGAGTGGGAAGAGCAGAGGCCAATACTCTGGGGGCTGAGGTGACTAGAATCCAGGACTGCTGACCAGGAGGGGATAAGTGATGCTGACTTAACTCATACTGTGTGCAGACACCATGTCAGCTCATCCATATACCGTCTCAACGAAATGTCACAGCAGTTCTAGGTAGCCTCATTTCAAAATAAGGAAACTGAAGTTTAGAAAAGTTAGATGATTTATTTAAGATTTTTCAATCACTAAGTTTGGGAAACAGGACTCTAACCCAGGTTTATCTGAATTTAAAAAGTCGTGATCTGTAGACTGTGCTCTACTCCTTCCCCACATCCCTCCCTGACTCAGGGCAGGTCAGCTGTCCCGTGGAGACCTCAGACTTCTCATCTGTAAAACAGAGATGGACTAGATATTCTCCAAAGTGCTATGTGGTTCCAAATTACTGGTTTCTCTGGGCTTAAATCTGTCATTTTGTTCAACTCTATTGGGTTTCTGAAATGATCCTTTCATTAAATTGTTTATAATTTCATTATCTAGGAAATAAAGGAGTAAAGATGATGCTTCTGTTAATTGCCCACTTGCCAAGGATAATTCTCCAGAGAACTGCCTTTTTGTGTATGTGAGTGGTAGAGGTTAGTTTGCTCAGTTAAGTAATAATATTTAAGTCCCTCAAAGGCAAGACCTGAGGTGGGGATCAGAACCCAGAAAAAGAGGCTTGGAATAAAATATACTGAGAACAAGCCTGGCTATAGGATTCCAGAAGGAAATGCTGGTTCTGTCTGTTCTAGGATAAGTGCTTTAGTAAGTTAAAAATAGAGAAAGATGTTACAGGTCAACAATTGTCAGTGGAGTTTTCTATGAAGCACCCAGCTCAGAGCTGGATATTGTTTTACATGATGGTAGAATTTTACCATTACTGGAATCTGATTACCTCCCACATCTGAGAAAGCAAATGCCGCAGAAGGCTGTTGCCAAGAGTGTCTCATCTAACTAGCAGCCAAAGCAACAAGGTTGCTTCCTTCCACAAAACAACCTTCAAAGTGGGTTCATTTTCAAATCCTCACCTTTGTTACTGCTGTTTTCTCTGCATTGTCCAAACATATGTAGTTCATTGTTCCATCACCTAGCAGGGTACCTGGCACCCTCAAGCCACCCAAAACAGGCTTTGATGGTTGACTAAATAGTAAATGCCAAACAAATTCATTCTCTTTTTCTTCCCTTTCTCTTCCTAGACCAACTCCACACTGCCTTAAAAATGCACCTTGATTTTTCTATGAGGCTTTTCCAGAATAATCCCAACTCACAATCCTTCTTACTCTATATATTTATGAGTATCATAATATTTGTTCTATACACGAGTTCTGCTTTGCATTTCTTTTAGTTTTTCTCACGTATTGCATTAATTTGCTAGAGCTGCTGTAGCAGCACAAAGTACCACAAACTGTGTGCCTTGACCAATAGAAAGTTATTTTCTTAGTTATGGGGGCTGGAAGTCCAAGATCAAGGTGTCAGAAGGGTTTGTTCATTTTGAAGACTGTGAGGGAGAATCTGTTTCAGCCCTCTCCACTAGCTTCTGGTGGTTTCCGGCAATCTGGCATTCTTTGGCTTGTAGAAGCCTCACCCCATTTCTGTCTTCATCTTCACATGTTCTCCCTGTGTGTGAGGTTTTGTCCAAATTTCCCCTTTTTATAAGGACACAATCATATTGGATTAAGGACCCAACCTACACCAATGTGACCTCATGATACCTAATTACATTTGTGATGACCCTATTTCCAAATACAGTCATGAGCCACATAGCCACCTTTCAGCCAATGATGGACCGTATATACAATGGTGGTCCCATAAGATTAGTACCATATAGCCTAGATACATAGAAGGCTATACCATCTAGATTTGTGTAAGTACACTCTGCAATGTTTGCACAATGACAAAATTACCTAAGGATGCATTTTTTAGAATATATCCCTGTCATTAAGTGATGCGTGACTGTAAGGCCACATTCTGAAGTACTGGGGATTGCAACATATGAAATTTTGATGGACACAATTCAGCCTATAACAAATATGCTTATTATTCAATTAGTATATAAGCTCCTTAGCTACAAGTGCTGTGTCGCCTAATATTTTGCATCACTGCAGTGATGAATAAATTATTATTTTATCAACAAATGTGTGCTTGCAGAAGCCTCCTCCCTCTGCAACTATGTTTTGTTTATCACCACATCCTCCTGCTATGTTTGCCAGCAAAAGTGCTTCCCTCTCTATTCCAGCTTTTATCAAAACAGTAATTTCTGAATTCAACTCTTATAGATTACTTTAATTTACAACTGGTAGGACCTACTCTCTACACAGATTCCCTTCCTATATTCAACAGTTTCGTCCTTGGCCTTTTAAGAGAAATAATTTTAACCATGTTCTTTTCTTCAAAACAGAGCAACTGGCAAATACTTATTTTTGACACCAGCAGGAAATTTAGAAATCTGTAATATAAATAGTGAGATGAGACTGAGAGTCTCCTTGCGAATTTTAGCACTTCAATGGGTCCTTGCTTCTTTAAACTCTTATGACATCTATTTCCATCTACATTCCTTCTGCATTGTATGTCATTTATCTCAGATGTTTTCTGCTGACTTATGGCTTCTGACTGTCTTCCCTATGCTTGGCAGCATTGAGATACAAATATAGATATAACTGGAGAAACAGATATAGATACACTGATCTGAGTTGTGTGGGTATGCTATATGAAGACCATGAAATGAACGGACAAAGGAATTTCTGGAATACCAAAGAACAGAAGCAGGAATAACATTGTCAAGTCACCCTTAATACTGGTCTAATCTGAACATGATGCTCTATCTAGTTCTGATGGTGCTTATCTTCCTTCCAGGGACTGGGCCCTCATCCCAAACCCCTGTTTGGTGTCTGGGGTTCTGCCATCAGTGGATAGTCATTCCACATCAGAAGACCACCTGCCTGAACTTCCAAGTGTGTCCACACTCAGATTCTGTTTCTGGGCTGTGGTACTTGCTGCCAGTCACCCTTGATTGTTGGTTCTTTGCCTGTACTTGACTAGATATCTTCCAGCCCATTAAAGATCATGCTTGTTAGAGAGCAAGGTTTTTTCAGTACCTGCCCCCTCTCCATCTCACCTCATCCTACCCACCCCATCGTTCTGTCCTACCTTAGGGGACCCTTCCTACCCTTCCAGCCCGTGATCTCTTTCCACTGGTCCTAAGGCAAGTGTTTGCCCCTGTAGTGCTGCATCCTGAAGGATCACACTGTTTAAGTCTAGATGATTCTTATCACATAGCAAACCTGTAGCTTTATCTATCTCTGTAAGAAAAATGGAAATTACTCTGCTGGGGCAGTGCCATGTTCCTCCTTGGTGGGTGGAATAGGAAGATGGCTATCTTCAAGGATGTCCGTTGACCTCATAGGACATGAATATACTCAAATATTCAAAACTCATAAATAAGCTACTGACAACCTTTCAGAGGTTGATAGTTGGGCAGTTCTAAGTGAAAATGACGTCCTTGTACCTTTAGGTTGTGATAAGTCAGTGATACATTATCTTGCATCAGTGACTGGTACCTGATCTAGAAGAAAGGGGACCAGGTGGTCATGGGTAAAGGTGATAGAGAAGTGAAAGGTACAGAAGGGATATAGTGGGTAGGAGTGTGATGTGGAAGGACAAGGAAGTATCAGGGGAGTAGGAGGAGCAGAGGCTTAATGTGTCACTCACCAGAGTCAAGGAGGCACACCAGATTCAGAAAGGTCACTGACATCCTTTGTCTTTGAAATCACTTATTACGCATCAACAGCCACTCATGTCCCCAGCCTCACACTCTCCGGTAGGGGTGCACTGACTCACTAAGTCCATCCATCTCCTTGCCCTTCCCCACAGCAGATCTCCTTCGTAAAGTGGGCTCCTGTTTTTTGGTGGAGGCAGGAGTCACCTTTTTCAAGGTCATGAGTGGCTCACGTGGAACTTTTTGGTCCCCTGTCTGGCCTGAACTTCCAGCACTGTAAGTTCAAAAGTTATAGAAACCAAGGCAAAGTAATTAATAAATGAAACTTGGGGAAATAGTTGTAAAATTTTATTATCTATAAATGTAAAACAAAACATGAATTTTTCATCAGTTGACTTATTAACAGCAGCAATGGCAATACTTCTGGAACATAGAGAGCAAGCCACCTTCCCTGGAGGAAGCACCACAGAGAAAGGGGCCTGTGGGTTGGTGGGAAGTGAAGGGGATTTGTAGGATTATAGGGCTGTTCTTCTTGTGGGTGAAGAGATGGAGTGGGAGAGACCAGTGAGAGGAAAAAGGAAGTAACTCAGGGAGAACCACTGGGACCAGTGGAAACAGACACTGGAGGTCTCTGGACCCTTTACTTCTTAGCATTAGGACCTAAGGTGATTTCACTGAGCTTCAGTTTTCCCATCCGTAGAATAGGTATCCTCCTGGCATTATTTCAAGGCTTCCAGGGAATAATACACAGAAAGTGTTCTGTGAAGAAAAGTGTTAAAGAAAAGCTTTGCTCCACATGGCACATTGGTGGGTGTCCAGTAGCACAGAGCCTACTGGCTAGGCATCAGGAAGGCAGCCCAGCATGTTGCTTATGTAGCCAGAGGTTACTGAGAAAATCTGAATAATCCAGAAAGATCAGGAAGCACTCTGTCTCTCCCCCGTCTTCCACTGAACAATGTAGACTTGCTATGGAGAAAACCCAAAATGAAAAGCTCTGTCATAGGACGGCAAATATATGTAATTTAGTGGTGTAGGAAAAAAGGAGTTTTTATTTATACATAAAACCCTAAATTTATGTTACTTTATGCTAATTGAATTCATTAATAACGCTGTCCTGAATTTCATGCTCTTCAGATGCCAGGAATAAACCAGTCTGGGAAATCTTCATAATAATACACTGAGTGTTAATTAACAATGACTTAAGTGAAGAATTTTATGTAATATTTTCACGTGCACAATCTCGTTTTGAGATTTCAACAAGCCCATGGTATCATCAGGGTTGAACTCTACGATGCTCTGGCCTCTGCAGCCTCCTCTACCCACCACTGAGGTCCCTGGCCTCTGAATGTGGCCGTCTCTAGGCCCGATCCTGACCTTGGTCAGAAAGGACCCAGGGGTGCTAGCCCAACCCTCTGACCACAGCTTCACATCACTGTTGCAGCTAGACTGACTCTGCTTTTCTTCTTCATCCTCCTGAACCTGGGTTCCTGTGTTGATATGACTGAAATTCAACCTTCTGAGACTGGAGCCCAGCTCTGTGTCCAACTTGCCCTTTGCCAAAGGGCTGTGACCAAAGCTGTCTGGTGCATGCTGCCTTCTTGGTTTGAGTACTGCTGGCTTCTGGCTTCCTGGTTAGGGAGTTATGCCTGTTTCTTGAGCTAGGGTTATTATTTTATGTTGACATCCCCTAGTGCTTCTGCTTGTTGAGACTGCCCCTTGTTTTGTGCTGTCAGACTCAGTGAGCTTTTTTTTCTCTGACACCCAGGCCTAACTTTATCCTGACACTTGCATCTTGGTTCTAACCATCCAGCTTGATGTACCGAACTGAAGACCTGTGGTCATAGGGATGCTTCTGAACTGCTTCTGCCATATGTTTGGTCAAGTGCCCAAAAAATGGAACTCAGCAGGTCTGCAGCTTGATTGTGGAATAATCTTTATCTCTCCACTCATAAATGCTCAGCGTTTCTGGGCAATTGTTTATGCCACATGGAAAGGAAGAGGCAGCAAACGAGGTCTCACTAGCCATAACTCTCCAAGTCAGAGACACTGTTTCCAAGATGTGATTCAGTGTGATCTGCACTAAAGCAGAAATGCTAACTAAGATCCTGAGCATAGAAGACCCCGTCAAGAACTTCTGGGGTTCCAGTCTATATTCAAATTTGAAACGGAGTAGAAAATAATAAAATGGCCCAATATGCAAGAATAATCTATTACTAGATGCAGTATTCAAATTCCCTTTCAAGATGTCTTCCAAATGTCAAAAATAAGTGATTGTCAATTATCGTGGTCTGAACTGAATGGGTGAGATAAAATATTTTCCTTTAGAACAATGCAAAAATATATTGTTATTTTAAGCACTCACAGAAAGAATAATTTAGATTGGTTTTGATGTTATAATCAACTTTGTTTTACTTTGGTTCTGCTTTTCATAGAATATTCCATAGATTAGTACAGTGTCTGGCACCTAGTACTCATTCAACAAATGTTATTGAATGGTAAAAATGATATCAATCCGAAAATCTGCAAGGATTTCTTGTTGAGTCTTTGGAAAACTGCAGCCTTTGATCTTCGTCTTTCAGTGAGGAGGTTAGAAAAGCACAAGGATCTGAGAGAGGGAGATGACTAAGAGTCAAGTGACTTTTGTGCTGTTCCCAGTCGACACACCTAACTCAGAGAGGGGTGTTGGGAAAGTTCCTCCATCAGTTTGAACCTCAAGCCCCTCAATTTTAAAACGTGGTGGTTGGACCATTTAAGGCTAGTATTGCACTGACAAGCTGTGGCCCAAGCTTATAGCTTGGGAAGAACTTCTATCTAGGATTTGAAGGAACAGGATGCAAGTAGGAATGGAGCTACAGGAATCTCTTCATGATGAGGAAGCCACAGCAGTGGGGAGAAAGAAGGCAAGAGAAAACCAACTTCGATGTCAGTTTCCAAAATCTGATCAAGGCCTCTTTTATCTATTCTATCTTTGTAAAAGTGAGAAATGCTTTATTGATTGGCATTCTTTGTAAAGTAAACCTTCATCAACTATTTACTAAGAGTAGGAACCATATTTTGTTCCTCTTACTTTCCCAAAGAACTTTTCATGTGCTTAGTACATGATATCAGCTCAATATCTCTGCACATATACTTGTATACAGGGGAAGGAGTAGAAGGGAAAGGAGAGGAGTGAGGAATATTAATGGGTGAAAGACTTCTCAGGTTTCCAGTTCAGGTGGTCAAACTCTTTAATTTTCCTTTCTGACCTTCAATTCTCAACCCAGAAATATCTTTTCTTTATTCTCTTTATAATGCTAAAACATATTTTTAAAAATATAAAGCACTTTTCAAAAGTAATATATATATTTTTTAAAAATCATTTTTAATGCTAATTCAAATTCTCCTTCTGTCCCTTGTGAACCTGGGACAATGTCATGAGGGTCTTACTTAAAACGGAAGGAAATAGATCCTTTCCCAACTTCCATTTCTCTCTTTCTTTCAGTCTACCACACTGTCTATCTTCTGACACTATTTAAACCAGGGAGGCATCTCTGCTACTTAACTGTTAAAACAAAATAATGACTTATTTGAAACAAAAGTTGTGTCAACTACTTTTACTCCTAACTTGACGTGAAGCACATACTACATTTTTACATGTCTACTTTATAGTGGAAATCAAGTAAATAAGCACTTCAAAGTGGTTTGATGAGTCAATGACCTGTGTGAAATGCAGAAAAAAGAATTGACTATCTGACCGATTATACATTGCCTCTTCAGTGTTGAGTTTAAACTATCAATTTTTTAAAGTATCAATTTGGCATTTTCAATAGGCACAAAAGTCACTCCAAATTGTTCTTAAAATAGAGTGTCAGATTCAGCCTGAAGTACTTACTGGAAATTACTGGACTACATAAAACAATTTGAGAATTATTGGTCTTGGGATTTCATTTGATTATTAATTGTATTAAGACTTGGCTATTGAATTTATAATGATATCATCTTTTAAATTTGCTGTTACTAGTAGGGTAAGGAAAAATAATCCCTAATGATATTTCTAAATGGGAGATTGTTCATTATTATTGATGCCTCATCCACTTATTTTCCTCCTGAAATTTCTAAGCAGGTTAAATCAATTTTATCCACAGTGAATGAGAGCCAGCGTGAAACATGGGATAGAAGGCAGATTTAGAACAGCACACGGTACTTCCTAGTTTTGTCTGATGGTCCGACAGGATCTCCATCACCTGATCACAATAATGACAGTGCCTGGCACTCATGCAGTTTTAAATGACAACCTCATCCATACTCACCTCACAGCCCCTAAACCTCTCCTTGTATGGTAGGGTGAGAAATGTCCCGGAGGGTGCTGAACAAAGTAGAGGACAGGATACAGGGTTGGTGGGGGAAGAAGACATCTCCTGGGTACATCTGGAATGATGCTTTAAACTTTTTTTATTGTGGTCAGATCAGATACCATGAGATCTACCCTCTTAACAAATTTTTAAGTGTTCAGTACAGTATTGTTAACTATAGTCACAATGTTGTATAGCAGATCTCTAAAACTTATTCATCTTGCATAACTGAAACTTTATGCCCATCGAACAGTAACTCCCCATTTTCCCTTTCCTTAGCCCCTGGCAACCACCCTTCTATTTTCTGATTCTATGAGTTTGACTATTTTAGATTCTTCATATGAATGAAATCATACAGTATTTGTCCTGTCATTGGCTTATTTCACTTAGCATAATGTCCTCCAGATTCATCCATATTGTAGCATGTGTCAGAATTTCTTTTGTTTTTAAGGCTGAATAATATTCCATTGTATGTATGTACCACATTTTCTTTTTTTTCTGCTTTTTCTCCCCAAATCCCCCCAGCACATAGTTGTATATTTTAGTTGTGGATCCTTCTAGTTGTGGCATGTGGGATACTGCCTCAGCATGGCCTAATGAGCAGTGCCATGTCCTGGATCCGAACTGGCAAAACCCTGGGCCACCGAAGCAGAGCGCACGAACATAACCATTCGACCATGGGGCCAGCCCCACCACGTTTTCTTTATTCATTCATCCATCAAGGGACACTTGGATTGTGTCTCTTGGTCATTGTGAATAATGCAGCTAGGAGCATGAGTGTGCAAATATCTCTTTGAGATACTGTTTTCAATTCTTTTAGATAAATAGTCAGAAGTAGGATTGCTGAATCATATGGTAGTTCTATTTTTAATTTTTTTGAGGAATCTCCATACTGTTTTCCACAGCAGCTGCACCATTTTATACTTTCACCAACAGTGCACAAGAGTTTGCTTTTCCATTTATTATCTTATTGGATCCTTGAACATTGTTACTCCATCCTTCAGGGGTAAAAGAGAAGTCTAGGGAGATTAAGTGACTTTCTAAAAGTCAAGGACAGATTTTTGAAAATTGACAATTGAATCCAAGACTTACCATTCCCTGAACCTAGAGATCAATACCACCAAAAACAAACAAGGAATCTCAACTGTTATTTCTCTCTATAAGTGGCCACACATGCCTTGACATGTTAAAACAATGTTAATTATGGACTTTTCTTAGTAGAAACTACTGAGGAAGCCCATGTTGGGTCAATCCTGCAACAACTTGGAAATAGGAGACTGTGTTTACTGTTTTAAATTCTGGGATTTGGCCAAAGTTCCTTTGCTTCATGGAGTGTAGTACAATGTGAGACGCTTAAATTTTCAACAAGTGTGAAGACATTAGATAGACCTTTCTATAAATCACTGTGTCTTTGCAGTAAGCTATTGACAGGGATGAGCATTTGTTTTCACTCCTTTGTTGATGTCTTTCTCTGCTTATGAATTGAAGTGTCCTTTCTCTTTCTCTGCTCTTCTGTGGTAGTCTGCAACCCTGCTATTTAATCCTGGAATTATCATTTTATATTCATCAACTCATGTCCTGCATAAGACAGAAGTTCTTCAGTTTCAATTTTTCAAATGACTTCTAGTTTCATTGGCAAGATACTTTTGGGTCTTATTAGAGTTTCTTGAAGAGTATCTTGCAATACAATGCAATTTGGTGAAAGATCCTTCATCTTTCCTCTTGCCTTTCTCCATTCTGTGACTCCATCCAACCTAAGGCCCCCATTGTTTCACCTCCCCAATTCCACTTTTTCTCACCTCTCTGGGGTCCCCATCTCCTGAGGGTCTCAAGGTGTAGCATTATGCATTTGTGAAATGCATTAACTAGGAAGATATGGTTCTAGTTGTTTCTCTGTCACTCAACAGCTGTTGCTTAATAATTTCATTTGCTCTTTCATGAGGAGTAGGTAATAACTATCATCTTCCAAATTTAAGGACTACTGGGACAAAAATTGTGAGGTTTCTTTAAAACATTACTTGATAATATTACTGTCTCCATGGAAAGAGCATGGGCATGGGTCTGTGGGAAGATGAGGTATTCTAATGGCCTGGGGATATAATTTCAGCTTTGAAGTCAGATGATCCTATGTTTAAATCCTGCCTCAAGTGACTTTGGAAAAGTTAATAAACATCTCTGTTCTTTAAATATCAGTTTATTTATGCATAGATTGAGTAGAAGGAAACCTTCCTACGCAGGCTTTACAGGTTCTGTGATTACTGAAATTTTACACAAACACACACACAGCCTGTCATATAGTAGACTCAAACCAATGAGATTTTGCTTTTCTTCTCAATTTTTTCTTACAATAAGGGAAAAACATCAATTAACATTCTTTTATTTTATTGCTGGGTAGAGGCAATGACATTAAAATAGTGGAATTAAAAAATTTGAAAAGCTGAAGAGAACTTAGATAACATATAATCCAAATACTCCATTATGAAAGAAGGTGAGGTCAAGAGATTTGAGGTCAAGAGAGCAACATGTTTTACTCAAAATCATGTAACTATTATACATGATTATATATATAATATACATATATGTATGTATATATATGTGTAATATGTATAATATATGTATAATATATATAATATATATATATTCTCTGGAAGGAAAATTTTATTTTCTTAATCTTTGCAGACTATTCTTGGAAAACTGCACATACGAATACATTTTTCTAAAATGAAAAATGATGAAAGATTTGAGTCATTTGTTGTTCATGATATGCTTACTCTGAAATCAAAATCTTTTTTAAAATGCTAACAATTAAGGAACTGAGCATACATTACAAAAGGCCTCTTATGTCATCAAATTACATTGCTAACGTCAATTTCCTCTGGATATTACTGGGAATCTTTCTATAGTGAATTAATTTTGGTAAATTGTTAAATCTAACTCCATACTTTGGGGACAGTTGTGATTTTCATTTTGAAAACAAAAACTATTCAAGCTGTCATTGTTAAACAAGCAATCTGGAAATGTTCATTTTCAGATTATTTATTATGTTGTTAACATACATGGCTAATTTAAAAAGTTAGCTAAGTCTTAATTTAATGTCATGTTTTATGAAAGGTGAAGGTTTACAGTTGATTGGAGTGGCCTGGGGACCAATTCAGAAACATTTAAAGTATACAATTTCATCAAAGTTTGGTTATATCGTTACCTTGGAGCAAGAAATTAGCAGTCGTTTGGGATAGCCCCCAATACTTTGTCACATGAGCTTTACATTATAGGATCTCTTAGCATTGTTTGTTTCTCTCCACCTAGCCATTGCCATCATGGTCCCAACTGTCTGTGTTCCTGGCCAGGGCACTGTGGTAACATTTGGACTGCTCACTCACCTCCATGCTGACTCCCTGACATCTGTTCCCCACTCTGAAAAGAAAGGGTTTTTTTCTATGTGGAGATGTGATATTATCTCCACCTTCCTCTAACTCCCTAAGCCTTGTCATGGGTTCTCATTGCTCTTAGGAGGATGGCAAACTCTACAACATGACCCACAGGAGACTACAGGGTTATGCACATCTCTCAGCCCCTCCCTTCCCCAGTGTTCCCCTGGCAACACTCAATCTTATCCCTCCCCACACAGGGCTTTGCCACACAGGTGCTTCTTTCTGCCTAGAATATTCTCTCTACCCTTGTTCACTTCACTTTTACTCATCCCTGAGATCTCAGTTTTAGTTTGGCCCCTCAGGGATGTCTTGTCTAAATTCACAATAATAAGCCTTTACCAGCACCTTGCTCCTCTCTTTTAGTTTTAGGACACTGGTCACAGTTACAATTTTATATTTGTTTATGCAGTTCCACTTTATTCTAATCTGTCTCTCTGACTATATACCTTTAGTTCTATTGAATCCCTGATATCTAGCACATAGTAGATGCTCAAGAAATATATGTAAATTGTATTATTGGAATGAATGAATAATCAATGAATGAGTAGCAAGCACATTTGCTTATCATCTACAATCACTGAGCTGTACCATGGTGAATTGTGCTTCTGCCAGTTGAATAGGTCTGTATTATTGTAAATGAGCAAAAGTGAGGCCATCTTGTTACGCTAAATGGCCCCAGCCCCTCCTCTGTGTGACTACTTGCTGCTTTACACATACTCTAAAAAATTCATGTGCTCTCCTGATTTATGGCCTCTGCTTACATATGTATTCTCCAATACCTTGATAAATTAAAACTTTGTTCTATGAGTTTCTTTCCAGGAACAGGCTGACCACAGGTGGGAAACACATCTACAAGGTATCTATCATAGCTGACAGAAGAATGGAACAATGTGATGCCTGGAGCCTGTCATGCCTGGAGACCAACATTTCTGGACCCCCTCCTCACTGCCCATTTTCCCTATATAATTGGTTCAAGATTCTGTAATCCTTGAAGATGAGTTTTTGAGACGTTAGTCACCTGTCTTCTGATTAGCTAGCTAATCTAATTAAACTTCCTTTCTTGATCTCTAACTCATTGTGATTAATTGGCTCAGATCACAGCAAGCAGAGCAAGCCCATTATCCTTTGCTTGTCCATGGTCATCTCAACTTATTGACCAGTAGAAGAATCTCTTTAATGGTTAGCTTGAGGCTAGGGGTTTGTCATGGGATGTGGAGCAGACTTTGTTTGTGCAAAACTCTTAATGGCTACAGGAGTGGAAATCAAGACTCTTCTCATTAGCACTCTACTATATCTCAATAATTTTCACCTTGGATTCCACAACTTCATGGGGTTCCTTCCAATTTTCTCAAGGATTGTCATTTGATAAATAATTATATAGTATAGTATTTATTGAAGGGGTGTTAAGGTCCTAGATGATGAACAACAACAACAACAAAAATCCTTCCTATGACTTTCAAGGTTAGAGTGTTGCCACTTTCACCAACCAAGCCATGAAAGGGTTCCCAATCGAGCACTCTTGCCTTTAAACCCAACCTGAAGCACTGATCAACAAAGATCCAAAGGTATATGAGGCACATGCTCATAAGGCAGATTAAAAAAATGCAGAAAATGATCTTCCTGACCTGGAGAATTTATTTTCTATTGCATGGTATATTTTTCATTTGATTTCAGATCATTTAGTTCTTTTATCCCCCACTCAGCTGTTAAGAATTGGAGAACCACAGTGGAACACGTTAGATGTTGTCCTATGGAGTTGGAGAACGCATGGAGGCACAGAAATCTGAGTTGTGCTTTGGAAATGTGCAAAATTTGCTTTATGGGAGAAAGGGGAGAGTAAAAGGTGAGAGATCAGGAGCAAAGGTTTAGAGATGAAAGTGTGTATAGAATGTATGTGGGTCTGAAAAGATTAAGCAACGTGGATGCTATGGTGGATTCATGGAGAAGAGCAAGGGCAAAAAACCTAGGCATTTAGGGTAGAATGCAGGGGGTCATGTGACATGTTGCTGAGGCTCTCCCACATGTATTTTCTGTCCTTGTGGTCACTGAATTGAGAATAGTAAAGATTCTTCACTTTTTTCTAACTAATTCGGGAAAATTAAATTAAATTTTCAGTTAACCATGAATTAATATGCCTTTTTTAATAATGCAAAAGGATTATATTTAAACTGGGGATGCTATAATATGACCATTATCTCTGAAAAGGATTTGGCCTGCTTCCAAGATTATTCATGGAGGTTAATAGCAATTTTCAGATGCCTTTGCATAGCCAGCTTCCCTGGAAGGAAGATAAGATGTGGAAACCTCAGAGGGTAATAAAGTCATTGTCATAATCATTTTAATAAAATTTTCAATAGTTGAATCACCTTTTTGTGCTTTATTGTTAAAAAAACTAAGCCACTGAGTCACAGGGTGAACAAGTCATTGAATAGGCTCTCTAACAGAAGTAATAAAGGAAGAAAAAGAGGAAATGTGGGAAGGAGGGAGCCTAACTGATGGGCAGGGAGCCCTGCTTCCATACCAGGCACCTGGCCAACACTCTTCAAAGTCGAGTTTCAGGTGAGACCCCTACATGATATCCACACATGTGGTAAGACCCTATTGATTTGAAGATCGCTAATTCAAGACCAACCCTGAGATAAGGAAGAAAGCACTCCCCACCCCTCCTCCAACAAAGAGCCCCTGGGTTTCTATAAGAGCTAAGCCACAACTTGTTCATGAAAGACTTAATGGTCTACTCTGTAGAAAGGAGACTCAGGTATTTCTTCAGAACTTACCAACTCCTAATGTATAATGCAAGTCTAACAAACTAGTTCTTGCAACATACCCAGTAGAAGACAAATATAAGACCAGGTGAGCTCTGAGGCAGGCACCTGACAGTCTATAGTGAGACTCACGTAGTCATAACAATTCCTAGCAGAATCAAAGAATGAAACAAACCTCTTTGGTGTCTTTTGCTTAAGAAAGTAGGTCAGCAAATAATATAGTTTAGAATATTCCAATAAAACAGTTTCGATGGTAAAACGAAAAACTCTTAAATAAGTAAGCTTCAGTTACCTAGGAAGTTCTCCCATCTTCAAGAATACAAGATAGAGAGTTCACGTGCATCTGTGTATGTATGAGCAAGTATGTGCATTTATCCATAATCTTAGTTAAATCAGATAAAACTAAAGTTTCAGGGAGTAGAGAATCATGACTATGTTTGGTAGGCAAAGACAGTTATTGGTGAAAATCTTTCTGAAATGTCTAAATCCCATCCCTGCCTTAGTAAGTGGGGGCGGTGAAGGGAATTTTGTCTTTATTTGGCGATTAAGAGCACTACTGAGTCTAGGAGCCATCATTCTGAACTAGTGACTTCATTATCCTGGTCTGGGAATGAAGGTCGAGGAGGTGGCAGACAATTGACTTCACAATACACTAAACCCAGAATTTAAGCAGACCCTTTTTCCCCCCTGCCGTTCAACCGTCTTATAACTCTGCCTGAGAGAAAAATCTTACGAAGTAAAATTTCAGAATAATCAAGATTCAGTGTAGTTAGAATTCTGCAAAATACACGGTCCACAAATATAGACCTATCTGGGAAATCTATACATGTACATCTCTCCAATGTGTGTACAGAGATGCAAATTTCTGATGCCTTAATGTCAAATCATTCATTCATTGTATTCTAGTACTTGCTATTTTAGGACAATCCTTTAATTTTGGCTCATCTGTTTGAATTAGATATGTCTACATATATTTAAAGTATGTATGTTTGCATTTTTAGCCCGGCTGTTTACTAAAAAAGTGATTTATAATACCGATTGGCAGAGACAGATTCTGTGGCGGTGCAGTGGGGTGCTTCCGGATGAGTTGAAAGATAGATTCTGAGCATGAATTATACGTCCGCATGTAAACAAGAAGACGAGGAAAATGATGAATTTTCTTCTACCACCTCTTAGTGCAAAACTGCAGACCATGTAATTTAAAATGTGCTTCCAGCAATACTCAGATTATGTGATCATACACAAAGAGCCTGTCAAATACATTAGGAAACAAAAGCTATATTAAGGTTTCCTGCAACTCAAAGCCCATGAATAATTCACACTTCCATGCATTATGCCACCTAGATGTGAATAAATATTCAGTGCCCTTAATTATGAAGAAAACTGACAACTTAGCTGAATAATTTGATTTAATATGAATAGGATATTTCACTTGCCTTGGAAGCTAAAGTTGCCCTCTCACATCTGTTTGAAGATAATCTGTAAGACTGGGCAATTTAGGGTGACAGTAATTGTTGTAAGGCTGTTTGACTTGGGCAGAGTAGGTGGGGAGAGCACCCAGTGTGTGAATTAGGAAACCAGGAACCTTGCAATAATGATGTTTTCTGCATCTCTTCTCCTTTTGCTAGGCAAGTGGCTGGCTTCCCCAGGATCCCAGCTGACCCTCCACCCAAAGGCAATATCAATGCAAAATTCATCTCAGCACAGGCATCTGGGTAATTTGTTTTCTGTTGATAAAATGGAAAAACTGATATTGGTTGAATTTTAAACGTGAAGTGCTTCACCATTCCTTGATTTATTTTGCTTCCTTTTTTTTTCTTTAAGATTAGCACCTGAGCTAACATCTGTTGCCAACCTCTTTTTCTTCTTCTTCTCACCAAAGGCTCCCAGTACATAGTTGTATATTCTAGTTACGGGTCCTTCCGGCTCTGCTATGTGGGATGCTGCCTCAGCATGGCCTGATGATCAGTGCTAGGCCCGTGCCCAGGATCCAAATGGGCAAAACCTTCGTCTCCAAAGCAGAGCTTGTTAACTTAACCACTCGGCCATGGAGCCGGCCTCTCTGCTTTCTTTTTTATATTAATTACGTTCTGGGTTCTCAGAGAAATAAATACTAATACTCGGTAAGGTACAGCAGAGTGAGAACGTATAATAAATCACAACTAATTCATTCCTACACAGATTCTCCAGATTCCCTTTGAACTCATGTGTATTCTGCTCATCAGCCCTAGACTCTCAGATTGTTAGCCAGCAAGCAGTGTATGAATGACCTGTGCCCCTCTCCTTTCTTCTTTCTTTGGGGTCACATCAGTGCATTTTAGCTTCTCTACCCTGAGCTAGACAAAAGAAAATGGAAATGATAAAAGACTTCATTGGCACTCCTACCTACATAAGAAAGGAGCAAGGTGGGAACTCAGGCCCCTAGAAGGTTTTGGCATTCATTACCTATGCGTATCCTTAATAGACTTCTCCGTACTTACAAGTGAAGCAGACACACTCTTTTTTAAGGACAATACGTCTGTATATAGCTTATAGGCTTTTATTTTCTTTTAGAAGATGTAATTTTCTAAAAAATTGAGTATAATTCTAGTGTTCGTAAACTGAATCTTATTGTTCTCGATGTGTACATTAACATTTCAGACACATTGTTTTCAATGGCAAAAGTTCTTAAATACTTTAAATTTGAGTTTCTGTTCCATCGCATTCCATCCTTTTTTGTGTGTGTGTGAGGGGGGGGGTCACAGAATTAGCAATTCCATGTGTCGACGAAAATAATCCATCTCCAATCTATAAATGAAAATTTGGGTGAGTTTATTCTGAGCTTAAATCTGAGGATTATAACCCGGGAGAGTCTTTCCACAAAGGAACAGAGCACTCCAAAGAAGTGGGGGTATAAGGGTAGTTATATACCCTCAAAGAGGATGTTTCACAAAGGATTGAAATGTCCCTTTTACAATAGTCGCGAGACTGCTCTGTCGGCACAGTGATTGATGGAAACAGCAGGTAGGTCTTCTGTCTCTGTGAACACAGCAAGGTGGCAGTCTGTTGTCTCCAGCTGGGTGGTCACAGGTGAGCTGGGAGGTGAGTGCAGCAATCAGTTCCTAGCCTAAGGAAAAATGCTTATCCCTAAGGAAATGCTAATGTGGGGGGAAGTTGCACCTTTATCTCAAGGGCCTTTGTTCTGGCCATAGGAAATGTCTAAGCAGATATGCAATGCGTGCTCAATAGCCACAGTCAGGCCCTTTTGAAAAAAAAAGTCAGGCCGAATTAGGTTTATACCAAATGGCTTCCTCATATACTCCAATATATCCTATTGCTTGCCATTTTTATTTGTCACATGTAAATCAACATTTGAAAGTTTCAAGGACCAGTCTTACTCAAAATGGGCTGTACAGAGCTTTAAAACTCAATGTATTGGTTGCATGAAATATCCCAGAAGTCAATGGGCTGATGAAAACAGTGCAAACCCTCAAGTCATTTGTTAATACTGGGGATGAGCACATTCTCCTTTTGGTGTGTGCTTTTGCCAAATAGTATCTAAGTGGAATATTAACCAAGTGACAATTTGAGAGTTTTTTTAAAAAAGTCTATTTCCTTAAGGTGGAGCTGGTTAAAATTTGACAAGGTATGCATTTTTATTCCCATTTTGTGGGAAGTGAAATTGCCTAAATATGGAACACCTGACCAGAATTAGTGTGCATCTCATATATTGTCAATTTGTTTCCTTGGACCTTTTTCCTGTTTCTCTTTCAGAGAGGGTTTTCACTTCCATGGTTAAATCACTAAATCGGATTGAATTTAGCTGAAGTGTGAACCCTTAACCCATGTGTGAAGTCTGTAATTTGGCAAAAACAATAATAACGCAAAAACTTGAACTGTCCTAAAACAACAATGTCAAAGTACATGTTACCCAGGGACAAAACAGTGCATGGGACAGGTTTGTGAGAATGAGGACATGCTGTCTTTCTCTTGGGGGTCAGACCTTGGGGAAATCTGGTGGTGGTTTACTGGGTAATGAGAAAAACTACTACTAGCTGTTCTATAATTTGAAAAATACCCCACCTTTAAAAAAAAGCAAAAAGTGTCATCATATATCCTTTCTCTTTCTTTTGAATGAAAATGGATTTGTAAGAATCTCTATGCCCTTTGCCACAGATTCTTCTCCTTTATCCCTTTCTAAAGTTAAAAGTTTTGCAGCCCCTGCCCTGGTCCTTGGACCAAGTGTGACTTCTGTCCCTGGAAATTTGCCCTTCTGAATACCTCAGACCTTCCAAAATACTACCTTATGATTTTTATATGGCAACATACTTGACTCTATGTTCTCAAATAACAGTAATTGTCCATTGCTTTTCCAGAAAGGGATCTTGTAGGAAATATACAGTAAGATCTGTGGTCACCAAAAGCTGCGGGCAGATAGAGTCTAGCAGCATGTGAGGAGGATGAATCTCAAGAGGCTCATCCTTCCCCTTATTTACCAGAGCTTTAATGTTTTTGCGTTCCCCTCCTCACAGAGTTAGCTGAATCCCTAATGATTCCTGTGGGGTCCCTGCTACCAAGCAGCATTGTATTCTCCCACTGTTCAGTCAGAGATAAACTGGCTGTCAACTGAGCATGTCCTTACAGGACCTCAAAACTGTCGTTGCTTCTGGCAGGGTGAGTAAAAAAGAAGACTCAAAAGATGCATCATAGGTATCATGGACTGGGTCCATGACTGGTCTCTTTGTTGTCCCTTAAAAAAGCAATAGGCATCATTAGTACAAGATTGATCTGCTCTATTGTTTTGTTGGCTAGTTGAAGAACTCAGTCTAATATTCAAAAAAGTCTCCACAAGTGCCCTCTACCGCCACATTGCTCAGCTGTAGAGACTCCATCAATCAATGAACCCAGTAAACCAGAGATGGCTAAGATGCTATAGGTCAGTGTTTCCTTTCACAGTACAAATGAATCATCTGGGATCTCCTTAAAAAGTAGATCCTGATTCAGCCTGCCTGAGGTGGGAGTTGTAATGTGGCATTTCTTTTTTTTTTTTTTTTATAAAACTTGGCCCTGAGCTAACATCTGCTGCCAATCATTTTTTATTTTTCTTCTTCTCCCCAAAGACCTCCAGTACCTAATTGTATATTCTAGTTGTAGGTCCTTCTAGTTCTGCTATGTGGGACGCCACCTCAGCATGGCTTGATGAGCAGTGCTAGGTCCATACCCAGGATTGGAACTGGTGAAAGCCTGGGCTGCCAAAGTAGAGTGTGCAAACTTAGCCATTTGGCCACGGGGCTGGCCCCTAATGTGGCATGTCTAAAAGTTCTCAGGTGATGTCAAGCTACTGGTCTACAGACCACACTTTTGAGTAGAAAGGCTATAAAGCAAAACAAAGAAAGGTCATTTTTCTCCAGCTGTTATCAACCTCTTGGGAAAGATAAGACCTTGACTGTGAAGAACAGATATCAATTGGCTTTGGAGAAAGGAACTCAGGCATTAGTACTTTTTGTTTTGTTTAACCTCTAAAACCATTCATACACCACAGAGCTTTCCAACACTCATTTCTACAGATATACTTGATATTACCCAAGTCTCCTCAACCCCTTTCAAATGTAAAGGCCACTGATAGGGCTGACATTCATTAAGCTGCTTCTGTATACAGGGAAACAGCTCATTTGATCCTTACAACAATACTGTGAGATACATATTTCATCCTTAGTTCACAAATAAGAAAATGGAGATTAAGAAAGTTTAAGTAATTTGCTACCAATGTTAATTGGAGATGGACATGTTGGTATCTGAACCTGGGTATGTCTGACTCAAAAGCGTGTAGTCTTTCCTCTGCACATCAAAGTGGCCATTTGTTCATGTGATTATTCATGGTCTTTCAGTTAACATATCTAGTGAGGACCCGTGATGTGCCAGGCACTGGGTTTGGGCTGATTAATACTCTACAGAAAAGTCCTTAGAAGTCATGAGAATCTGCAAGCATATAAAGTCTTTTTCTGGAAGCCCCACATCAAAAGCACATTTCTCAAATCTCCGTTTCGAACAGTAAAATAGATGCTTGCTTAATGTTTTGGTGGATAAATTAAGTTGCTAGAATTTTCAGAAAGCCTTTGGTCTTGAAATCACTGTTATTTAAGACCTAAACACATATTTTAAATGTGTCAAGTGTGCTGATAATTTCTGGGACTGTGTCACCATTCAAATAAATAGTAATTTTGTTCCTCATTAGTGGTTGTGCCTGCAAAGCTTTGAGTATTTCCAGCCACCTGTCCTTAGGGGCTTCAGTTTGCTAAGAACTGCCACTCAGAAGCACAATTTAGTTGCAGGAAAAGAAGAAAGTCAATAACCCTCAAAGACCATCTTCCAATTTGCTCACCCCTGGAGTTATCTGCGAAAAGGGAAGAAAGCTGCTTCCATCTGGAAATGCAGCTCATTCACTGGAAAGTTGATGCTTTCTATCTGTCTCTCTTTGCTTTTCCAAGGAGCCTCTATCCCGGGTCTGTGCTCATTATCTTGCATTATCTACTACTGATTGCATTGTTTCCTCAGAGTGCCTGAAGGGTCCAAGTCAGCCAACTCCAATGATTTCAATAGATTCATGAGACTAGAGGGGAGGGTATGGATATCAGCCAGTGAGGAGTTTTCAAATCTTAATTTCAGAAAGTCACATGCAGAACACACACTGATGGAGACTAGCAGAATGTTCATCTTTTCGTGGGCAGGATGGTCAGAGAAGCTGGTCTAATTTTAAGTCTTGGCAATTGCTCCTGTGTTTGGAGGTTCAAGGCAGTGTCCTTATTCCTTTCTGCTCTCTCCAGCCTCCCACAGTCCTGAGGAAGAGATAAGACTCTTACAAGTGGGAGAGGACAGCCTCTAATTATGTCACATTTGAGCATATGTAAACAGGTGGTCGGACAGCACAACCTCAGAGATCCCTTTCAGCCTTGCATGCATGGGATCTTGCTCGTATATTTCCAAGGAGACTGAGGAAGTTCAGTTGTTGGATTCTTTTGTATCTTGTTGCACTCGGTACACTGTTCTTGCAGAAATTCCTCACTGACCACTCACTGTTGTCATAGCAAATAAAAAGAATGGGCATTGATTTGGGAACACATTCCTCAGCTCAAGAGCAGAGAAACAATATGATGCAGCCATCATTAATTGAAATACCTACAGGAAGTTTGTTTTCTGGTTTAAGTTTATATATATATAAACATATATATATATATTATATGTATATAAACATATATATATATATGTTAAACAATTTCCACTCCATCATTCTGGAATAAAAGTATATTGAATTCTCTTCCTCTGACTCTGTGTCTTCACTATTGTGGCTCCTTTTCCACACTAGCAAGTCCGGATTATGAAATAACATCCAGCTTCATTGGAGAGCCTAAAGGAAGGAAAACACTATGCCTGGAATCATGCTCCCTGGTGCTAAGTACAGTGGTTAGACCTGCACCTGCCTTGATTGTCAGAACAAGCTCCGTGCTCTCACCTGTGGAGCTGAGAGCCCGCTTCTCAAGAGCTATGGGGAATTCCTAGGAAGTACGAATGTCTGCTTTCCCAGTAACATGATGTGCTCCGATTCCTCTGTTCATTGTGCATTTTTGTAGAATGGCTTTGTCAATCTCCTTCTTGTCCTGGGGCTGACTTGTGCTTGGGAAGTTGGCTCAGGGATCTTTCATGGATGAAGTCCTCCAACACTCTGCTCTGAGGCCCGAGTTAGCATCCCTGGCTTTATGCTCCGCAGCACCTGTTCCATTCCTCTTTTTCTCACTTACCATCTTGCATTATACTCAATTTGATGTGCTCTTTTCCAGTTGGCTGTGATTTTCAAAGACAAGGATTTTATCCTATATGATGACTTAAGATGGCAAATGGGAGGTCCTCAATAAATAATCTTTCCAAAGAATGAATGAATTAAGCATCTCTTCACAGGAGAAACACTTGTTTATTGATTGAGCTCCAGCTCAGAGACCTTGGCTGTTCACAAGCTCCCTCCCTTTCCCAGGTCCCTGTCCTACAGCATCACATGCCTCTGCACTTAGGAATGAAGGGATCCTAAGCCACTAGGATCACCTACTTTTTTCTTGGACTGTTTTAACAATGGAGGAAACGTTGGTCATGTTGGAATTCTCAACATTAATTATTTAATGCAAATAGAGTCCTTGATTTTGAGCATTCTGTCTTGTTGATGATTCATTGATCTCCACCGAATTCCAACAAGTTAGATGTTATTATTTTCTTAGGGAATATTGCAATAATACTGGTAATGCATCTGGCATTTCTTCCAGGGTATCAGAAGTAGAAAAAAATTACCAAATATAAATGAAATGCCTTGGGAAACCATCCTAAAATTGGAAAATCAGTGTCTTCTGGAACATGTGATTGCAAGAATACAGTAAGACTCACTAAAGTTTTCTTAAACTGAAGTTATCTCCATCAAGAAAAGGTAGTCACTGAAGTAGTGATAACTGCATCCTTGGAAGTCCACCATGTATGGGCTATGTGACTATGGCAAGTGAGCCAACCCGTTTGTGACTTGTTTCTCTGCATATAAGATGAAGAATAATCTGCCTACCCTGGGTGATGCATGAAAGGGGCAGAGCACTGTGTGGAACCCACAGGAGGAGCTCAATAAATATTATTCCTTCTGATTAACCCCACATAAATTTAAAAAGGGAAGTGGAGTTTGCTTCAGCATAAAATGCCTCAAGACAATGCTACCTGAACCCTCAGCATGGATCTGGAGGGTGGCAGGGTAAGAAGTTTCAGGGTTCATGCATCTCCACAACAAATATGGAGGAGACAGAGGGAGGCTGCCACTATGAAAGACACTTGGTAACCATGGTCATCACAAAAGTCACAGGCCCTTCAGATTAAAGGTTACAGCAGACCAAACCCTCCTTCTGCTTATGGAGGTAGAGAATAGGAAAAAGTTGGGCCCTGTAACTATCCATCTTAGAGCCTAAAAGAGAGCCATAAATACACTTTTCTTCCCAGATTTTGGGGAAGAAGTCAATAAAAGTCCCACAAGCAAACAACTAGTTGGCTTTAAAGAGCAGAATTTTCACTCTTTGGCAGACCCCTGCATTACATAAACACCACCAGCTGGTGAAACTTCCCTGCACTCACTTCCTGAACAGATGGATCAGAAAAGAACCACAGAGGTAGACAGGAGAATCCCTTATTCGGAAAGTCTGATGCTTCCCTCACTCAAGCATGAAATCCTAGTGGCAGTCTTTCTCTTCACATACCTATTCCCAGGTATGGTCTGTCTGCTGATAGGTTTCCTGCTCTAGCCCACTTTGGCCACATCTGGTTATGTATTGACAATGTGTCTCAATGAATGTAAATGCTGGTTCTGCACCAGGAAAGGGAGGAAGTGGGTCTCCTTAGGATCCTGCTTCCCTAGGACAACCTGGGTTCAAATGAGAAGAGGCACTAGCAGGAGTGTCGAGGGTGAATCCAGAGTGTTGTGTTTCCACAGCTCCTAGGGCTCTGACAGTTGGGAAGATTCAGGCAAAATGTTAAGTGGATCTTAGTTTAGGCGGTAACCTGGTTTAGATCCTAGCTCCACAATTTACTAGCTGTGAGACACTCTCAACCTGTTTATCTGTAAAGTGAGAATATTAACATCTAACTCATAAGATTATTTTAGGTGAAAATTGGATGGCACCTAACACTTACAAATCCCGTTTCTGCACAATCATTATAGTAATAGTTCTCTTTCATAGATAATCTTGCTCTTTCTAGTCATACAGTGTGGCCTTTCTGCCTGCTGGCTGATTAGGAACCTTGGTTCCACTCATCCCAGGCTCCCTTGACAGATCTCCAATTTTCAGGTCTCTCTTACTCCTTCTCCTCCCCAAATCTCCTTCCCCATAGCCACAGGGCTAGTCCAGGTTTCTGCAGGGAACTTAACTAATTCCTGCTAGAATTTTTTTTGCTGTGTTTTTTGTTGCATCTTTCAGTTGCCAGACAGTGCACTGGTGTTGCCTAATTAAAATAATTGACTTTATTGCTTGCTGGTAATGTGTCAGGCACTATTTTAAGTACTTTACAATCATCAACTCATACCATTCTCCCAACGCCATTATGAGGTAGGTACTACCATTATCACTATTTTATATTTTGCCCTAAATCATCCAGTTATTAAGAATTAAAGCCAGAAATCAACTCCACAATCTGGCCCCAGGGTTTAGGCTCTTTATTAGCAGAGTGATGAATGAGAGAATTTTAAGCACCATGGCAGGTCACTGGCAAAGGTAAGTTTGCTCAAGGAAGACCCTTGAGGATCCACTTCAGGACACAATGTCCACTGCAGTTACCTGTAGGACCTGTCCTGGATGACAGTGTGGAGATCGGAAGGCTTCAGGGACAGCGGTCTTCTGAGAAACTACGCACTGGCTGGACCAGTGAGGCATCACTTAGCATTCGTCTTTTTCAAGGTCTATCTCTTTGTTATGAATATCTTTCTTGCAACAACTGGGGAGATGTCAGGTTGCAGGGAAAAAGGGAGTTATTGAAATGCAGTTATTGATCTCTTCAACTCCTCTTCACTATCATTTGGTTCAAAAGTGGGAATAATGTTTCTTGCTACGAGGTTTCCTCAACTAAACCAGAAAGACAGTAAAATTTGAAGCTGTAGGTATTTTCCAGGTGGCATTCGACTGCCTCCCCAAAGTCCTGTTGCATTAGAGATGTGTGCATTGAAGTCTAAATGCGCATCTGTTAATGTTTTCAATGAATGGCCAAAGGTCAATGCCATTTGACTGTCTCATCCCTCCCTTTGGCAAGAAGGAAATGAAAAATGCAATCTTAATATTTCCATTCCTGAACCAACTGCAACTGTTAGCTTCACAATAATGACTGATGTACATTGTGGAAACTTGAGCTGGCTTTTAGACTAGGCAAAAAGCAAAAAGCCCTTTCTCAACTCACAGTAAGAAAGGATGATCATGGGGCCAGCCTCATGGTCTACTGGTTAAGTTTGGAGTGTTTCGCTTCAGCAGCCTGAGTTTGGTTCCCAGTCATGGACCTACACCACTCATTGGTGGCTATGCTGTGGTGGTGACTCACATACAAAATAGAGGAAGACTGGCACAGATATTAACTCAAGGCAAATCTTTCTCAAGCAAAAAGAGGAAGATTGGCAACAGATGTTAGCTCAGGCTTAATCTTCCTCAGGAAAAAAAAAAAGAAACAATAGAAAGAAGAAAAGAAAAGATGATCATGATTCATGGTGGTTTGCAGCTGGGCTTCTCTATACTTATGAGATTGTTTTGTGAAGATGGAAAATTAAGTAGAATTTGTATCACTGGATCCTTTTCAATCAGATGTGAAGAAAGGATTTCTGGTTTCAACTTCAACTTGCTCACAATATCTGGAAATTACTAATGGATTTTAATTTCCCTCTAGAGATACCCCCACTCATTTTATGAACTATCAGATGATAATCAGGGACAGAAAGGAAAGCCACAAAAAGATACACTCACCAAGGTTAGGTTTTGCAGATCAGAAGTGTTTTGACAGAACCCTGGGGCAGCCTTTTGTAAATGTAAGCACCTAAGTGGAAAGATCTGGAGGTATAAGTGGACAGTATACTGGACTGTGTGTATTTATCTGAAATTTAACAATTTGCCAGATTTGGATAAATTATTTAGGCAAGAAAAAAATCTTTAAAATCTGCATATTTAACAAGTTCTATATTCTGAGTTAGGAGGTAGAATGTAGGAGGAAAAAATACATTGTGTTGAGGCAGTTATCCAGACTGAGGTTCCCCATTTTTTCACTTCAATTTCAGGGCCTGAGTTTTTAATGGCCAAAATGAAATCTTATTTCCCCAACTGTGCTTTCTGGAGAATTCCCTCACACCGATCATTTTCAATAGGTTTCTAATGCACAGTTGCTGATTAAACTGTGCACTTAAACTTTGTACAAAGCACTTCATTTTCTTTTGTTGGAGATTCAAGCTTTAAGTCTGCTGATCAGTTCTGTAAATTATGTAAGTATATAGCACTTGCTTAATGTTTGTTATATTGGGCAGAATAGAACATGACTAGAGTAGTGACAAATAGCATATCACATTTCCAGATGGGATAAATCAACCAGGGCTATCTGGATATTGCAAAGCCTTGGATATCTTTGGTTATCTAGAGCTCCTCAAATACTTGGGAGAACAAATGTGCAGTGTGATGTCAGCAGCTGTAATGAGCAGAGTTCATCTCTATTTTTGTCCAGGGAAATGCTTCACTTTCTCTAGCCAACTCTTATCTAACAATAAGGGGATTTTTTAATTTAATTATTTTAATGAGGTCATATTGGCTTATAACATTGTCTAATTGCAGGTGTATATTATTATATAATAAGTTTTTTGCCTCCACTTCTGGATCCCTATAAATGCCATGAGGAGTTCTAGTAGTAAAAGTTTTTGATATTCTGAGGCCACAAGTATGTAGGGCCTCTTTTCTAAGTAAATGCCAGACATCTGAGACTTGCTTTGATATATTAGTAACTACTTATGGAAGCTGATGATTTACTTTTCTTTTCTTTTTAGTGTAATGAGAAACTATTAAGCAATGACTGTTTTCTGTGTCATAGCACTGGAATAAAAAAAGAAAAACAATTTGTAATTAGAAGAAGTCAATAACACGTAAAAATAAGAATACAAATCTTCTTAAAAATAGATACTACTCGGGGCCAGCCTGATGGTGCAGTGGTTAAGTTCGCACATTCCTCTTTGGCGGCCCAGGGTTTTCCAGTTCAGATCCTGGGCGTGGACGTAGCACTGCTCATCAAGCCATGCTGTGGCAGGTGTCCCACATATAAAATAGAGGAAGATTGGCACAGATGTTAGCTCAGGGCCAATCTTCCTCAAAAAAGAAAAAAAATAGATACTACTTTTAAAAAATGTATTTTTTCCTCAAAATTACTATTCAAAAAAAGATTCTCTGAGTTCTGTTTCTTCATTTATATAATGAGAGTATGTACAGGAATGTCCATAGTAGGTCTTACTCTATACATGGCTCTAGGTTTGTTTAAAAACAAACTTGTTTTGTAGTTAGAGTGAAAGTCATCTTTGCTCCAGTCACACCTAACTAACTGCAACTTACAAATTACCGTGATCCAAAGTTTTGGGGTTCTGCTGTTTGGAAAATAAAAGCAGCAATGTAGCCTTAGTAGATAATGCCTTTTTATCCTCATGTGTTCAGACGTAATTATGAAAAGGCTCTGGAGAACCCAGAAGGGAAACTGCTGTAATTCAGTAGCTCTGACATTAAATAAAACATTGCACATATTTGGTCTTAAAGTTATATACTGTTTTTTCAAAATCATGTAAATTGATAAACATACTATATAAAATCTGAAAGTAAAATGTACCTCCTCCAAGTACTGCACCCTTTTACTACATAGAAACAAATGACATGACACTTGCAAATTCAAAATATCAGGAAATGCATATGATTAGGTTTTCACAGTTATAATGATTAACCGGAGTTGCTTGTATTAAGCATATTAAGCCCTAGGTTTTCAAGTGCCAGATAGTCATTGGCAACTTTTACACGTGTGCTGTGTAGGTGTGTTAATCTTGCGTTGCCAACAACATATTTCACATTTTCATCTTGATATATCCCCTGTAAAATTCTTCCAATCTGAATATACAAAGCTCCCATCTTTGAGTCTCTAATTACATGGGGTTTCAAGGAGTCGACATTGAGTAGAAGAGCATCTCTAGGCCCCCTTTTCCTTCCTCGCTTTATGACCTCCCTAAGATTTTGCTTGGATATATTCAAGAATGCTCTATCTACACCCCATGTCTAAGAGAAGACTCAGTACTTTACCATTGAAGTGAAGTCATATACATTAAAAAATTGATTTATTCAAATGAAATTCACATAGTTTAAATTAATATTTTAAAGTGAACAATTCAGTAGCATTTAGTACATTCATAATGTTGTGCTACCACCACTTCTATCTAGTTCCAAAATATTTCTATCACTCTAAAGTAAAACCTCTTATCACATATATTTTCTAGGGCAATTCAATAGTTTCTGATACATTGATGAGAAAAGAGAATGAACTAAAATAATGATTAACTTTATAAAACCTCCAAACCTCCCTATTATTGTTTGGATAGATTGGTGGGGCCATGGGATATCTAAGTAGCATAGTGAGAAATAGGTCAAGTGACTTAGTCATATTAGTTTAAACACCTTTGGAAAGTTTCTAATATACATTGAAAGGTCACTTTGTAAGCTGTGAAGACCCCAAATTAGCAATGTGTCTGGGACAGGAATATATTCAGGGATATATATTTAAGGCTTCTCCCTTTCTCATTTCCCCTTGCAGACCTCGCCTCTGTGCTGCTTTGTGCTGCCAGACGAGGGGTAGGGGTAACAAACAAGCTGAAGAACTCCAAGAGAGGCTATGGATTTATACAAGAAAAAGCGTAGAGGTACCCAGAGAAGAGGAATGGAGAGAGATGAGAATGGCGGGAGGTCCTTGACATCTTGATCTGTAAAGGTCAGAGAAAGAGAGGTGTGAAAGTCTGTGTAGGCTGGAATGTTCTTTGAGAGGGAAGAAGGGAAAAAGACAAGAGATAGATGACTAGCTGTGTGAGGACTAGGACTTTAGTAAGAGAGAAGGCAAGGAAGATAACTTATTTTGTGGTGTGGAATGTCATGCCCTTTGGCTGCTTCTTTAAGCACCTTCACTCCAAAATATTCACAAATTGGATTCTACAAAGCATTAAAGGAGATGGATTTCCTTTGATTGCATCATTGTGCCTAGGCACACCTAAGCAAGGGGGAGGAAGTTCAGGATGATCAGGGCGACCCCAGCACAAGCTCCTGCGTGCTATACAGCAAAGGCCAGGACCCTCCTGGTAAGCACAATGGTAGGGATGGCCAAGAATCTCCTTTGGGGATACCAGTAATAGGGCATCTTTATGCCTCTTCTTACAATGCCAGCTTTAGCAAAATTAAAGAAGTACATTCAGTCTCAGCTGTAATAAATCTCTCCACGGCAGAAGACCTCTCTGAGCCTCTGTCATTTAAATAAGGGATATCCTACAGTTCTGATGTCCTTGGATCCTGACTATAGGATTTCAAAGACTTAGGATTCTTCCAAGTTGAAACCACATGAGTGTATATAAGTAATCGCCAGCAAAATATGCTAACTGGAAAGGGCGATGCCAAAAGGTTACATTCAGTATGATTCCATAACATTCTTGAAATAAATAAATATATATATATATATATAGAGAGAGAGAGAGAGAGAACAGATTAGTGGTTTCCAGGGTTAGGAGGGGTGAGGATGGGAGGGTGTGGGTGTGGTTATAAAACGGCAACATGAGCGATCCTAGTGGGGACAGAAATGTCCTGTATATTGACTACATCAATGTCAATATCTTGGTTGTGACATTGTACTATATTTTTGCAAGATGGAACCATTGGGAGAAACTGGCTAAAGGGTCCACAAGATTTTTCCATATTATTTTGTACAGGTACATGCAAATCTACAATTATCTCAAAATAAAAAGCTCAATTGAAAAAAAGGAAAAAGCCACATGGAGATTGTTCTTAACAATGGAAGAGTGAACACTTGGGGAAAATATTGTCAGTAATGATTAATAAAGGACAATATGACTGTCTTGTTGGGGTGGGGAAAATCCCCTCGCTTCTCTTCTTGTTTCTTACGGCTGGAATTATAATGAAAGAGACACAAGGCCAGATTAACAGGAAAAAATTCAGTTAAATATGTATGTATTGGAGATCATAGAAAAATGGTGCTCAAAGTGTGAACAAAGCAGGCAGCTTATATATCTTTTACAGAAAAAAACAATAAATTGGTGAATATTTGACAAGACAAAGAAACTTAGGTTTGAAGTATGTAAATAGTGAGGAATTTAAGCAGAGTTTCAGCTTGAAGTAGTAAATTAGCAAGGTTTGTTTATACAGGCTTCCCAACCCTGAATCCCCCAGCTCTGGCGATAAGGATACAGGGAGAGAACCTTTCACATGGGAGATTTATTTCCTGCTTTCAGGGGAAACAGAAACAGGAGGGTCAGAATGCCCTTTTTGCTTCTCAAGTAACTTTAATTCAAAATAATCAATATGTTAAGGTGGGATATTTTGGGATGGCCTTCCCTGGGCTCTAACAATCTCCAGGTAGCATTGGGAAAGTGTGCTTATTAAAATATAAATAGTAGAACAGGCCCATGACCTAAGCCGTAGTCTAATGCCTATGACAGACAAAATGGAGTTCAGCCTAGGAATGAATTACTGAGACATAATCAGTTTGTGATTAAGTAATGGTTATTTCTGTATATATTAAGAATTCCAGGTAACGAATGTATATATAAACATATATATGGTATAAACACACACATATACACATGCACACCTACACACACACCTGCACACATACCCATGTACACACACATACACACATGTATACACACACACAAGGTCACTGAGCCAGTTAGTAGAAGTAAAACTGGAGTCCTGGGTTACTGCTGCTTACAGACAAAGTCTGAGCTCTCCTGCACAATAAATCATGCCACAGAAAAGAAACACTTTTCCCCACTTAACCTTGATGATGATCTGCTACAAGGCTGTCGCTAGCCATGTACTTTTCATCTGTCCTTGGAAATCAGAACCTGTATGTTTGAGGACAGCCCTTCAAATAAGACTCCTCAGGGTTTGTCTCAGGCTCACGTTGGGAAGACAGAAACTAATGATGATAATTAACTCCCTTTATATTAAAAGCACCTGTAGGTCATTGAATAATCAATCCTTCTCATTGTCACCCTGGGCAAGGCTGAATGCTTCTAATTTTGTTACAGGCTGAACAAGTAAGTGAGGATCTTGAGTGAGAAACAAGATAAAAACTCCCACAACTCTTTCTCGCATGTCTCATCAAGGAGACACACATGCTGTTGAAGCAGTTTGGTTCCTGGCTAGGGCATATTTGGCCCATTTAAAGCAAATTCAATTTAACTTTCAAGGGGGCATTTTGCGTTTGGATTGGACTATGGAACAGTGATGACACCCAAGCCTTTCCATGCTTGACGTTCATCATATTATTTCCTGGATGCCACAAACATTGACCCTGGTGGAAGGGCCCTGCAGGGTGATCAGACAGGTAAATGCACATGAAAGGAACCAAAGCTGTATAGTTAAAGAAGAAATAGGATTGTTAAGTGAAATAAACATTGTTATAGGACTAATTTTCAGGGATACACACTCCATAAGGGTAGAGACCACATCCCTTGAACATACGAACAGTTCATCCAACATCAACTAATTCACAGTAATAGCAATTATTTATTCAGCACTTCTATTTCATAGACCCTTTCTATATATCATGTTACCTCCAGGAAAACACTATAAAATAGCTATCACTACCTCTACTTTCTTACAACACAGGAAACTGAGATAGGGCAAATGCAGATGATTTGACAGGGCCACATGCACATGGTCATAGGTGTGGAGGGGACGTTTGAGCAAAGGGTGGCCTACCTGTCTCTGAAGCAGGTGCTGCCTCCATTGTACCTGGGCCTCACTGATCGGAGGGCAGTAGTCTATTTCCAACACTCTCATTATTTCTTAGCATCCAATTCCAACTATTTCCTACTGGTCCTCCTCTGCTCTTCAGCCCTCACACACAGTGCATGCATTTACTTGCATTAGTCGATTGTTTATTACTCACCTGACTGTCTTCCTTATGTTTCATCCCTGCTGTGGCCCTTGCAAATCCCCATGGGCAAGGACGTTCATGTGACAGCCGCACAAAGTTTGGTCCACACACCTTGACAAATTTCTGACCAGGAGTCAAGAAGCCAAAGAATGATCTGTGATGGCCAGGCCTCACCATACCACCTTAAGATGGGCTCAAACTTTGGATGGTGGCCCTGCTCGTGGCATGTAGAGGAAACTATTCCTTCAGTGATGGGGTTTAGGGCCTAGTCTATCTCGATAATTTCTCCATATTCCACTATCTCCTTGAATTTGTGCAACTTCAATATCAAAACAGCAGCAAAATCATATATCTAAATACTAAGTGTAAAATTTATATACTTGGCATGAGCTAACTTTATCTCATTTCCATATTGAATACTCTCAATAACTCTATTGGGAATATATTATCTTAATAATTATTAATAGTCTTATTTTCAAGAGGAGGGAAAAATTTTAAGTAATTTAGTCAAGCTCATCAGCTAGTAAATGGTAAAATAAGAATTCGAACTCAGGTTTATTTGACTTTGATATCCTTATTCCCAATCATGATCCACTGCTAAAGTCAGAATCCTGGCCTGTGTCCACAGCAGTAAAAAAATTGTGTGTGTACGTGTGTGTGTATTAGTACTTGTGAACAAACTGAAGGCCTAATATAGCCCAACTTCTGAGTTAAGGTCAGGGACAAATGAAATTAGACCTATTACCTGCTTTAAAGAAACATGTAAAAAACTCTGCCCTTCTGTGGAGGGTTGCTATAAGGGAGGAAGATTCCAGGGAATAAAGGGGACATAAACGAATAGGACCCAATGTCCCAATCTGTGGGAGTAGTGGGTGTGGAGGCGACACAAAAATCCACATGGAGATGGAATAACTGGTGTTGAAATTCGAAAGGTGAGGGAGTCCTGGAAGGATCAGCATGAAAAGGTGCTGGGAATGGGAGAGTGAGAGCATAGGTTTTGGGAGACTGCCAGGGCTTTAGTGGGGTTCAAGTGTAGACTGGCAGGGAATGGAAGAGGGGACCTATTGTTACTGACCATATGAAATTAAAATGCTTGCATTTCCACAGAAATATGCGAATGTGTTCACAGTAATTATTATTGTTCCAATAAGACTTAATAGTGGTTGTTTCTTTTCCTCTATATTCCCACATCATCACTGTAGTTTTAAATTTTTTTCTAGCTTTATTAAGACGTAATTGACATATAACAAAATGTAAGTCTAAGATGTACCCATTTGATAACTTGATATACATAAATATTGTGAAATGATCACCACAACAAAGTTAGTTAACAAGCCATCATCTCAGATACTTACTTTTGTGTGTGTGTGTGTGTGTGGTGAGAACATTTAAGATCTACTCTCTGAGCGACTCTTAAGCATACGATACATTATTACATCACTTTATTTTAATACCTACTTTGGTTCTTTCTATTTTAATATGCCCATTTGTGATTGTGCTATCCTCAACTGAATGCAAAGTCTTTGAGGATGGGAACAACACCCTATTAGCCTTCCATCCCCAGAATATCTCAGGTGTCTCCAGCACAGTACTCAATGAACATTTTCAGAATGCACTCACATTTTATATCGTGCTTTATAATTTCCAAACTTCATCAAACCATTAACATTAGAACCTCCCAAACTCACGTCAAGAGAACTAGTGCTAGCCTGGGCTTTCAGGTAATACTAACTACAGCGAAGGAATAAGGTAACAAAAAAAAAACAACTAGGTATTTACCAGGTATTTGACGTGGGTTGCTTTGTAATCTCTACATCAACTCTATGATGTAGGAATTATTATAACTATTTAAACAAAAAATAGACCTGGGAAGTTTAAGTAACTAGACTAAGATCTCAAAGCTAAGTGATGGTGCTAAGACATGAGTTTAAATTTTTTTCTTATTTTAAAAGGTCTTTTCAATTGCATACAGTCTTATTTATGTAGTTTATACTTTTCTTTTTCAATAGAATTATGACACACAAATTTATTACTATTCTTGGAGTCACCTTTAGCTATTGATCTGCCTCTAGCCATAGCTTGTACAGAGTCTAAAGAAGATAGAAATGATTAATAATTTTGCATGGAGCCAGTCTCAATGTTCCCTATTGCGATCTACCTACCATCCCATTACCTTCCTATTTAAAGGTGTCCCAGAAAAGGATATGAAGGGTTTTCAGAATCTAAATGTGGATGAAGCCCTAATTGCAATGGATGTTTTAGGTAGGCATAAGCCTAGACCAGCATTCAACATTTGAGTGCCTGGAAAAATCACTTTAAAAGGGAAATCATCTCTCCACCACCTGCAGCTATAACTCAAGGTTTTCTTTTTACTACTGATTATGAAATTTGAGTATGTCAAAGGATCCAGCTTGAGCTGTTGGGCCATACCCTGGGCTTCCTTCATTAATCTCAAAGGGATGCCCTTTGTTGGGAGAAGAGACGATCACAAAATTAAGAAAAAAAAATGAAAGCCAATTCTAACAAGATTCCTGTAAATGTCTTATATCAAGGACCATCCAAAGAAGACAAGGAAGTTTTGCCTCCTTGGACAGCATTTGACGGATTAATACAGAGCTTCACAGCTGGCGTCAAGGCTGGACTGACTAACCTGCTAAGTGTTACACATTTTGCAACTTTAGTTTTCCGGGTACTAAAATAATAAGAGCACTGTTTTGGTTTTCTTTTAATCTCTCACCATTCTCCCAAAGAAAACTCAGGAGAAAAAATATATGATACTTCAACTCAATTCAGGAGAGCTAATAAGTTCCTCTTAAGAGTTCTCACGTGAGACAGAAACCACTAGGTTCTACCTGTTTTAAAATTTTCTGACACAAAAGTGCTCCAGAAGGGCATCAGTAGTTTTTGGCACTGATATTTAACATTTCTATTATCAAAGGCCTCTCAGATGTTTTTCTCAGTGGCTCAAGTGATTATTAAAGACCCAGGTGTCTTTGAATCTCCACTTCAGTGGTTCTCACCCTTGGCTGCACATTAGAACCACTTGGGGACCCTAAAAATCCCAAAGCTGAGGTCACACCCTAGAATGATTAACTCAGAGTCTCTGGTGTGTGACCTCTAAGTGTCTTGTTTGTTTGAGTCTCAATTGGCATTCCAGTGATTCCATTGTGCAGCCCAGGTAGAAGAGACAGCTCTTAGCTCACCAGCCTACAGAGTACCAGGTGTTACAGAAGGGGCTCTGCACTATCAGGAGAGTTTCTCATGAGAAGCTGCTCAGGGCAGAGATGCCATCAGATTCACTATTCTGTCATTAACACAGTGCTAAGCTCCTATGCAAATTATTCATAGATAACTAATGGATGGATTTAAAAAAATGAATGAAATGTGTAATTCTAACTCAGCTACTGATTAGCTTTGTCCAAAATCAACTGTTCATTAAAAAAAAAAAATACGAGTTCTGCCTAGTTAATAAGGTATAGTGGGAATCAAGTGAGATGATGTAGAAGGAAAAAAACCTAAAGAAATTACATAGATATTTATTTCTATTTTACTAATAGAGCTTACTGAAAAAGGATCAAAGGTAACAAAAGTTGCGACATAGATACCAAGATAATAAATCCACACCTATCCAATATAGTCTAGCGGACTGAAAAGACTACAAGTAACCAACAAGCCCTCTTCAAATGCTCCTGAACATTTGAAACTGCTGAGGAGTTGAAATTTGTGGGGAAGGGAATGGAAAAGGGGAGAGGAGATGAGTTATCGACTCAGGAGGCAACGGCAACAAGCAACTTCAGATGAACCTTAACTGATGTCTCCAGCCAGGCCTCCCCACATTTGGGCAAATCCTACAAAATTCCCTCATAAACCAATGGCCCAGATGAGTGGATGTATGTGACAAGGATTTGAGAGGATTATAATGATAACCAATAGAAAGTGAGGTTGTGTTCTTTAAGGGCTTTATCAGGAAAAGTCAGAGAAGAGGGCTGTGGCTTCAGAAGGACAGGAAAATAAAATAAATACCAGGCCTTACCAACTCATTCCATTATCATCAGGCCTTCATCTAATGCCAAGACTCATGTGTGAGCTTAAAGCCTTAAAGGTCAAGCTACAAAACAAAGAAGAGAGGACTTTGGAATCCTCCATAGGTACTGTGAGGATTAATTTTAAATGTCAACTTGACTGGACCAGGGGGTGCCAAGATACTTGGTCAAACATTATTCTGAGTGTATCTGGGAGGGTGTTTCCTGATGAGATTAACATTTCAATCAGTAAACTAAGTAAAGCAGATTGCCCTTCTCAGTGTAGAGGACCCTCATCCAATCAGGTGAAGGCCCGAATAGAATAAAAAAAAACTGATGTTCCCACAAATAAAAGGGAACTCCTCCTGTTTGACTGCATTGAGCTGAGATATCAGTCTTTTCCAGCCTTGAACTTGACTCAAACATCAGTTTGTCCAGGGTATCCAACCTGCCAACTCATCTGCTCATCTTGGGACTTGTCAGTCTGCATAAATGTGTGAGCCAATTCCTTATAATAAATATCTTTCATACATATAAAAACACACCAGCACATATATATATCCTATTCGTTCTACTTCTCTGGAGAACCCTGACTAATAAATGCTTACATCTGATATTTGCATAACTACAGATGATCTAGTTAAGATCTGTAACCATTTGGATGTAGGATTATCTTTGTTGTATAATCAGCTCAGCTTTGGTGGCCCAGGGTTTTGCCAGTTCGGATCCTGGGCATGGACATGGCACCACTCATCAAGCCATGCTGAGGCGGCGTCCCACATGCCACAACTAGAAGGACCCACAACTAAAGATATACAACTATGTACTGGGGGACTTTGGGGAGAAAAAGGAAAAATAAAATCTTAAAAAAAGTTTTCTGGGAGATTATATAATACTACTGGGATAGAGAATCACACTGATTGGATCTACACCCTTCCCCCAATTTTATAGGTGGGAAAATCAAGGCTTAGGGAGATAAAGTGACCACTTTGGGCAAAACCATAGGAAAGATGGGTTTGCACCAGGATTTCTTGCATCCTGCTCATTGATCTATTAAATCACACTGGCTTTCATGAGTGTGGCTATTCTTAAATGTTCCAGGTTGGGTTGTTTCATGTCATTGTAATCAACAATATAAAAGTTCATGGGAGGGGGAAAAAAACTATTTTTCCTCCTCTGGTAAACTTGGACGGGCTTTTCTGGTACATAAATTTCTGTTGTCAAACATCTGTTGAATCAAATGGCTCCACTCAGCATCTGATACCTGGATTTACAGATTTTCTGGTGAAATCAAAGAGTCATTTGGCTATTGTATGCATTCAGTCTAAATAGAAAAGACATTTAAAGGAGTGACTCCAAGACTTTTCTGTTTCCGACTACTGGAAGTAGATCAGTTCTTGGTTTGTTTAAACAATCCCCCTCTTATTTCCAGTGCTACCAACAAAAAAATATATAGCAGCTACCAAAATCATGGGAAGACTGCAATTGTTCTTAATAAACACAAATTAGTGGTATAATAAAGTTTTATTTCATGCCAGGACCCAAAGTCTAGAATTTGAAATTCTATGCCCATTATCTTGACCCTGGCTGCAGATCACCATAGACTGAAGGCTGCTTCCTTTAAAGTTGCCCTGAACATGTGTAGGAGTTTTCACTGGATCTAGTGATAGCACTGAGGGGAGCTCCATTCAGGCCATGACTTGAGAGGGAACTCACTCATGAAGTAAGACAGACAGACTGGAGGAAGCCAAACAATTGGCTTTGGCTGTTTAAATGTGATGCTGCATAGCCACTCCTCCATTAAGAGGCTTTTAAGTCCTTCTTTGAAACTGTTTTCTCATATATATTTGATTTTTAAAAATTCTATTAACAATAGTCTGGAGTTATTAGCATAAAACCACTATGAAAAAGGAAAAGAATAATTCAGAATGGAGCCTACAGAGTAATTACATCACTCACTTAAATTCCTCATCCTTAAATAATTAAGGAATTCCTCAGGTTATTTAGAATATGCTTCCTTATCTAGACTGTGCTGATAGTAAAATCCTAGGTGACTTTTACATCAATCTGAGGCCTCCTTCCAGTGGACAAGGCCAATGTGTGTGCTGTTAGCTCGGAAGTCTGTATGTATCATACATCTGAAGGAACATCCTCTCTCAAAGGATGTCAAGGGGCCCCTGGGGTCTCCCTTCCAGATGTAGCTTATTGAGGGGTTCATCTGAAGTTTTTGAGTGTTGTATGCAACAAATTTTTATATCATTGTAGATGAAAATGAAGCTTAGTCTGTGAAAGAGAAAATACAAATTAAAATATTGTTCATCTACATGTGACTTTGATCCACTATAGTTGATGTCACTGAGAAAGAACTTTTCAGAGTCTGGAAGCCAGATCTGAGTACAATTTCAATAAAACATTCTGAGTTGTCTAAAAACTAAAAACTATGACACTCAGCAAATTTAATCAGACTTTTTCAGACACGATCTGGACAGGTACTTAGTGAATTTTGAGCGCAGAGTAATATGCTTTCTGTCTGCTCAGATTAAATCTCAAAGCTAGGAATAATCACTCACTTTATAGATCAGAAATGAAGGACATTAAGAAATTTTGCTCAAGATCAGGAGACTAATCCAAGAAACCACATGGCTTGTCATCAGGCCCTCAGTCCAGGGCTGTGCAAGCTGCACATGGTGCTTTTGCATATGACAGAGCTTCATCATTTAAATGTTTTTAATATGCTCTTGTTTACTCAGATGGAATATCAATTTATATACTTTAATGTGCTTTAATTTTGGAAGAAATTGTTTTGGTTCTACCAAGTTGAAGGTAGATCCTTGCTTAAGAAGTAATTTCAAAGTTACTGGCATATTATGACTAAGTAATTGGCAAAGCACATCTATAACCCCAGGCCCTTCTTAAATGACTTAGAGCATCATACAGAAAGAAAAGCAGTTTACCTATACTCAGAAGTGCATTACATCCACTAACCACCTGTTACTTATTCATCTAATTAAATGATTTCTAATGAGTAGGGCAGCAACACTAGCATACAAAAAAAATTATAGAATCAAATAACATTAGAGTGAGATGGAAACTTACCCTCAACTTTATTCTAGATCTGCACTATATATTAAGAGATCATTGAAAATCAGCTTCAGGGTCATTCATTCCTTCCTGGATCCTAAACACTCAGGGATATGACTCTGATATTGAGTTACAGCATGAAAATACATCTCTCTGAATCTCAGATAACTAATCAGGAAAGAATTCTTTACTTGTTGCTCTGAATCCAGATTCTGACAACTGAAAATAAGCACTGATTTCCATAGGTGTTTTATCATTCTGTGAGGAGAAGCAAAACTTGAACTTTCAGAAACCATCTGCTATTGGGCTGGCTTGACGCTGATCTTCTCATTACAGAGGATTATGATAATAGTATACAGTGTGTATCAAAGGTTTGAGTGGTTTATGATTACAGTTGCTTTAGTATTTTCTAATGCTTTAATAGTGTAATGCAAAGCTTGAGATTTTCTTAGCTTTTCTCTTTCTAGTTATGTAGGGCTTTTGATAGACTATATAGTCTGAAAGAGAACACATATAGACTTTATTTTCAGGGTTCTGTCTAATAACCATTGCATTCACCACTGTTTCCAGAGGCTAAGACTAGAATATGCTGGCTGATACATGAGTGGCAGTAAATATAGTTAACCATCATACTGCGGCACAATGCAACCAATAATTGCACATGACATTCTCAGCCTCTGGGTATCAGAGTGGAGCAGAGATGCCTCACTGCAAGGTGGTGCAGGGCAGAGGGAAGACTTGGGAATGCCTCCAAAGCAGTCTCCCTGATGAAAAATTGGAAGTGTTTTATAAATGGCCCTGTTTTCCTCTTCTTACTTCATATGGGTTAGATCGAAGATCATATTCTGCTCTGAGAAAGATGGACACTAATGTTTGCCTCAGCTCAAAGTGACCAGCCTGCCTAACACTGAAGGTCCCCACCATACACGGCTGGTCCTTGCTTCTTGTTTTGGATTCTGACATGGCCGGGTGTGTGTTTGGAATATTGAGGGACAGGGCTTCTAGATTTGGCTGCATCGATTCAGGGAAATAGAGATTTGGTCACTATCCACTTAATCTTATGCTAGGAGAATGGATAGAGATTTCAGAGCAGTATTAAACAGTGTTCGGGTTACTGAGGAGTAAATCCACAGTTGTCTCCTCCGACATCTCAGTGCCCCTACCAGAGAAAAGCAATATGCAGACAGACAGACACATAGTTCATCATACTCACTTCCATTACAGCCCCAGTGTTCATTGATTCAGTCAACATATATTTCTTGCGTTCCAACTATGCCAGGCACTATGACAGGTTCTGGGTATAAAAGTGTGAGAAGATATATTTGAGGGGATCTCGTCAAGATGGCGGTGTAAGCAGACTCTGAACTCATCTCCTGCTACGAACACAACCAGGTTTGGAAAAATTACCCTGGATAGAAAACTGAAAACTGGATAAAAAGAACCCCCACAATAAGGGACAGTCTTGACTAAGACGGAAGAGACAGAAATTCCCACTGGAGAGGAAAAAAGCCACCTTTAGGAGCAGTGCATCTTCTCAGCTGGCCAGGCAGGAGACACCTTAAGGTATGCAGCCCCCCCTGGAGGAGTGAGGTCCAGAGCGGGGGTGGTACTGCTATAAGCATACTTCAGACTCAGCCAACCGTCCAGTAAGACTGGACGGGGGTCTTACTGTCTGGTTTTACTGGCTAGTAACTGCAGTGAGGATACCCACAGAAAAGCTATTGGCTGAAAGCTGCAAAGACCCTAGCCTTAAAGGGCCCACGCACAAACTAACTCATTGCAGTAAGCTAAAATCACCAGAGAGAAGGCTGACAGTCCTTTGGTGAAATGAGACTCACCTGGTGGGCGCTGGGGGCATTTCAGTGAGAGAAGGGACCTGTCCAGAGACTGAGACATTTGTGGGGCCATTGTTCTGACCTGGTCCAGGCATGATAATACAGACCCTGGAGAATGCCATTGAGGTTCTTCTCCTGTCCTGTTAGCCCAGGGGTCTGCCACACCCACTAGAGTGCAGATTTAATCCAGTTCAGCCAGGGCAGGCAGCCCACCCTAGGGACTGGCGCCACCCAACAGCATGCTCTCAGGCTACTTGTTGGCCTGCATTGACTGGGTGCCTTGATCCTCTACAGGCAGGCAAAAGTGTCTGCCTCTGTGGGGCATGGCCTGTGTGAGGACCAGGTGAACTGTGGGGGGCATTGATGGAGAGGTGGGGACCTCTGCAGTGGGGCACTGGGGTACGCTACATGGGGCTGGGAAGAGTGCATGAACCAGGACTGTGTCGATGGTGTGTGTGGTCCTGTGGGGGGTGAGGCTTATCAGAATACCTATGCTTCACAGTCATAAAAAGGATCAGCCCCAGCTTCCAAAGCCTGAAACAATTGAGTGCTCCCTGCCATGGGCCAGCCCCATTCAGTTGCACTCCTAAGAGAACTGACAACAGCCTTGTAAGCCTGAGGCCTATAGCAACTGTAAGCCTGTGAACCTAGCAACCACCTACACAGGGTTTCCACCCAATTAACAAGAAAATTGCAACAGAAGTGTGCTGTTAGACCTTGTAGCCAATGGTGCTGAGGGTCCCCAAACTGGATTTACAAACATCTGGCGAGGGAAGGAAAGACTAGACTCCATGGGTACCTGCAGTAAGAGCAACCCTGACACAGCAGAAGGACACAAGTAGCCCACAAAGGGGTCAATGCTGGATCATTTGGACTGGTGACGAGGGGGAAGCACACTGCTGGGCCTCAAAAGGCATGTCTTATGTAAGGCCACTTCTCCAAGATCAGGAGACATAGCCAACTCACTTAATACATATAAATAAGCACAGAGAGAGGGGCATAATGAGGAGACAAAAGGAATACATTCCAAGCAAGGGAACAGGACAAAACCCCAGAAAAAGGACTAAATGAAACAGATATAAGCGACCTACTCAAAAAAGTGTTCAAACAAAATCTCATAAGGATGCTGACAGATATTGGGAGAAGACTAGATGAACACAGTGAGCTCATCAACAAAGAACTGGAAAATATAAAAAAGAACCAATCAGAAATGAAGACTACAATACTGGAAATGAAAAATTCACTAGAGGGACTCGATAACAGAGTAGACGATACAGAAGAAGGGATCAGTGAGCTGCAAAAGACTACAGGAAATCACCCAAGCTGAACAGAATAAGAGTCTAAGGGAACTCTGGGACAATATCAAGCATGCCAACATTCAGATTATAGTTGTCCCAGAAGGAGAAGAGAGACACAAAGGGGGAGAAAATTTACTTGAAGAAATCATAGATGAAAATTTTCCTAACCTAAGGAAGGAAACAGACATCCAAGTACTGGAAGCACAGAGAGCTCCAAACGAGATAAGCCCAAAGAGGCCCACACCAAGACATATTATAACTAAAATGTCCAAAATTAAAGATAAAGAGAGAATCCTAAAAGTGGCAAGAGAAAGGACACAAGTGACATACACAGGAAAGCACATAAGGCTATCAGCAGACTTCCCAGCCAAAACCCTACAGGCGAGAAGAGAATAGTATGACATATTTAAAGTGCTAAAAGGAAAAAATCTACAGCCAAGAACTCTATCCATCAAGGTTGTCATTCAGAATGGAAGTAGAGATAAAGAGCTTCCCAGACAAGCAAAAATTAAAGGAGTTTATCACCAAGAAACCAGTTCTACAAGAAATGCTGAAGGGACTTATTTAAGCGGGAAAGTGATGACCACAAATAAGCTAAAAAAATTATCAAAAAACAAACCCCAAAAAAGACAGGCAATAAAGTCACCGGTAAAGTTAACAATATTGTAAAGGTAGCAGATCAACAACCTGTGAAGATAACATGAAGGTTAAAACACCAGAGTACTAAAACTACCTATTTCAATGATAAGAGGGTAATGGATAGACACACACTAAAGAAGAGACTATATATGATTTCAAAAACATAAAATGTGATAGGAGGGGAGTGAAAAAGTAGAACTTTTAGAAAGAGGTCAAGCTAAAGAGTCTATCAACTCGCTATAGACTGTCATATACATAGAATATTATATAGGATCCTCAAGGTAATCACAAATTAGAAACCTATAATAATTCAGCAAATAAGTAAGACAAAAGAAATTGAACATATTACTAAAGAAAGCCAACAAACCACAAAGGAATAGAGCAAGAGAAAAAGAAAGGAACAGAGAGAACTACCAAAACAACCAGAACAAAAAGTAACAAAACGGCAATAAATATATATTTATCAATAGCTACTTTAAATGTCAATGGACTAAATGCTGCAATAAAAAGGCATAGGGTGGCCAACTGGATGGAAAAACAGGACCCATATGTATGCTGCATACAAGAGACACACTTCAGGCCTAAAGACACTCACAAACTGAAAGTGAAAGGATGGAAAACGATATTCCATGCAAATGGCAAAGAAAAGAAAGTGGGGGTGGTAATACTTATATCAGACAAAATAGACTTTAAAACAAAAACTGTAACAAGAGACAAAGAAGGGAACTACGTAATGATAAAGAGAACAATCCAACAAGAGGATATAGCAACTGTAAATATATAAAGCAATTATTAACAGACATAAAAGGAGAAATAGACAATAACAGAATAAAAGTAGGGGACTTTAACACTCCACTTACACCAATGGATAGATCATCCAAACAGAAGATCAGTAAGGAAACACTGGCCTCAACTACAGGAACTTCTTCAACTATAGCAAGAAGATCCTAAAAGCCACCAAAATGTAGAGAGTAAACAAAATGATACTGAACAACGATTGGGGCAGTAGAAGAAATCAAAGGAGAAATCAAAAAATTCCTGAAGACAAATGAAAATGAGTATATGACATGCCACAATCTATGGGATACAGAAAAAGTAGTTCTAAGATGGAGATTTATAGCAATTCAGCCCTACCTAAACAAAGAAGAAAAATCCAAATAAACAATATAACAGTGCATCTAAAGGTACTGGAAAAAGAAGAACAAACAAAGCCAAAAATCAACAGAAGCAAGGAAATAATAAAAATCAGAGCAGAAATAAATGAAATAGAGACTAAAAAACAATACGAAAAATTAAGAAAATCAAGAGATGGTTCTTTGAAAAGATAAAATTGACAAACCCTTAGCTAGACCCACCAAGAAAAAAAGACAGAAGGCTCAAATAAATAAAATCACAAATGAAAGAGGAGAGATTACAACTGACACCTCAGAAATATAAAAGATAAGAGAATACTATGAAAAGCTATATGCCAACAAATTGGATAATCTAGAAGAAATGGATAAATTCTTAGAAACATACAACCTTCCAAAACTGCACCAGGAAAAAGTAGAGAATTTGAACATACTGATCACCAGTAAGGAGATTGAGACAGCAATCAAAAACCTCCCAAAAAATAAAAGTCCAGGATCAGATGGTTCTACCAAACATTCAAAGAAGACTTAATATCTATCCTTCTCAAACTCTTCTAAAAAATTGAAGATGAGGGTAGCCTTCCTAACTCATTCTACAAGGCCAACATTATCCTGATACCAAAACCAAACAAGGACAACACAAAAATGAGAATTACAGGTCAATATCACTGATGAACATCCATGCAAAAATCCTCAACAAAATACTAGCAAATCGAATACAACAATACACTAAGAAGATCATACATCATGATCAAGTGGGTTTCATTCCGGGGATGCAGGGATGGCTCAACATGTGCAAATCTATCAATGTGATACACCACATTAACAAAATGAAGAATAAAAATCGCATGATCATCTCAATAGAGGCAGAGAAAGCATTTGACAAGATACAGCATCCATTTATGATAAAAACTCTAAATAAAATCAGCATAGAAGGAAAATACCTCAGCATAACAAAGGCCTTATATGACAAGCTCACAGCTAATATCATTCTCAACAGAGAAAAATTGAAAGCTATCCCTCTAAGAAGAGCAACCAGACAAGGATGCCAACTTTTACTACTTTTATTTAACACAGTAATGGAAGTCCTAGACAGAGCAATCAGGCAAGAAAAAAAATTAAAGGGACTTGTATTGGAAAAGAAGAAGTGAAACTGTCACTCTTTGCAGATGATATGATTTTATATATAGAAAACCCTAAAGAATCCACTAAACAACTTTTAGAAATAATTAACAAATACAGTCAAGTCGCAGGATACAAAATCAACATACAAAAATCGGTTGCCTTTCTAGACACTAACAACCAAGTGGCAGAAAGAGAAATTAAGAATACAATCCCATTTACAATTGCAACAAAAAGAATAAAATACCTAGGAATAAAATTAACCAAAGAAGTGAAAGATCTGTACACTGAAGACTATAAAACATTGTTGAAAGAAATCGAAGAAGGCACAAAGAAATGGAAAGATATTCCATGCTCTTGGATTGGAAGCATTAACATAGTTAAAATGTCCATACTTCCTAAAGCAATCTGTGGATTCAGTGCAATCCCTGTCAAAGTTCCAACAACATTTTTCACAGAAATAGAACAAAGAATGCTAAAATTTATATGGAACAACAAAAGATACCAAATAGCCAAAGGATTCCTGAGAAAAAAGAACAAAGCTGGAGGTTTCACACTCCCTGATTTCAAAATATACCACAAAGCCATAGTAACCAAAATAGCATGGTACTGGCACAAAAACAGACACACAGATCAATGGAACAGAATCAAGAGCCCAGAAAAATCCCACACTTTTATGGACAGCTAATATTCAACAAGGGAGCCAAGTGCATACAATGGAGAAAGGAGAGTCTCTTCAATAAATGGTGTTGGGAAAACTGGACAGCCACGTGCAAAAGAATGAAAGTGGACCATTATCTTACACCATGCACAAAAATCAACTCAAAATGGATTAAAGACTTGGATGTAAGACCCGAAACCATGAAACTTCTAGAAGAAAACATAGGCAGTATAGGCAGTATGCTCTTTTTTTTTTTTTTAAAGATTTTTATTATTTCCTTTTTCTCCCCAAAGCCCCCCCGGTACATAGTTGTATATTCTTCGTTGTGGGTTCTTCTAGTTGTGGCATGTGGGACGCTGCCTCAGCGTGGTCTGATGAGCAGTGCCATGTCCTCGCCCAGGATTCGAACCAACGAAACACTGGGCCACCTGCGGTGGAGCGCACAAACTTAACCACTCGGCCACGGGGCCAGCCCCAGGCAGTATGCTCTTTGACATAGGTCTTAGCAGCATATTTTCAAGTACCATGTCTGACCGGGCAAGGGAAACAAAAGAAAAAATGAACAAGTGGGACTACATCAAACTAAAAAGCTTCTGCACAGCAAAGGAAATCTTCAACAAAACAAAAAGACAACCTAACAATTGGGAGAAGATATTTGCAAACCACAGATCAGATAAGGGGTTAATATCCAAAATGTACAAAGAACTCATACATCTCAACAACAAAAAAACCAACAACCCAATTAAAAAATGGGCAAAAGATCTGAACAGAGATTTCTCCAAAGAAGATATATGGAGGGCCAACAGGCATATGAAAAGATGCTCAACATCATTAGCTATCAGGGAAATGCAAATCAAAACTACAATGAGGTGTCACCTCACTCCAGTCAGAATGGCTATAATTAACAAGACAGGAAACAACAAGTGTTGGAGAGGATATGGAGAGAAGGGAGCCCTCGTACACTGCTGATGGGAGTGCAAACTGGTGCAGCAACTATGGAAAGCAGTATGGAGTACCCTCGGAAAATTAAGGATAGATCTACCATATGATCCAGCTATTCCACTGCTGAAATATTTATCCAAAGGACTTGAAAACACAAATGCATAAAGATACATTCACCCCTATGTTCACTGCAGCATTATACACAATAGCCAAGACTTGGAAGCAACCTAGGTGCCCATCAATGGACGAATGGATAAAGAAGATGTGGTGTTTATACAGAATGGCATACTACTCAGCCATGAGAAATGATTAAATCCAGCCATTTGTTACAACATGGATGAACCTTGAGGGTATTATGCTGAGTGAAATAAGTCAGAGGGAGAAAGTCAAATACCATATGATCTCACTCATAAGTAGAAGATAAAAACAACGACAAACAAGCACATAGCAACATAGATTGGATTGGTGGTTATCATAGGGAAAGGGGGGAGGAGGAGGGCAAAATGGGTGATTAGGCTCACACACGATTGGATGGACTATAATTAGTTTTTGGGTGGTGAACATGATGTAATATACACAGAATTCCAAATATATTATGACGTACATCTGAAAACTATACAATGTTATAATCCAATATTACTGCAATAAAATAAAAAAACCCAAAAAACAAAAAAAGATTAATGATTCATGAAATGGTATAAATTATTAAACTATAGATTCAATTCTATTCAATTGAACAAAAATTGTCTTTCTATATTAAAACCTCTTATGGTACCTAATACTATTCTTTTGCATTGTTTTATAAGTGTGGTTTTTAATTTTTTATGTCATCTTTTTCCAAAGAGCTCCTTCAGGGCAAAAATCTCCTGTCTTTCTTTAGACCTCCTATAGTACCTAGTAAAGTCTTAAACACATAGTAGATGTTCATTAAGCATTTGTTTCTCAAAATAAGTAATATGCTACCACAAACTCACCACACAAGTTGGGTAACTTCTGAACAACTCAGGAAATTGTTCCAATATACTAACTACATTTTTCTCCTAAAGTTAAAAAATAAATTACAGTAAACAGTTTGTAACTGGAGTATACCTGTGTAACTGAGTATAGCTACTAAAGCTCTCTGTAGACTGCCAAACACAAAGGAAATTAAAACCTGGTAGACATTCTGGACACAGGACAGGGCAGACAAGGCCCTGGCTTCACAACACTGAATCATTCACACGTGTCAGGGAAGTAAAATCCTGACTTACAGTGTCTCCCTGGGGATGGAGGGTGGGGCAGGCAGTGGGAGTGGGAAGACATTGCTTTTAGGCTAGATAGATGGCTGAGAAAATCTTTCAATAGGTTACAAAAGTGGTATTTCTAGTCTGGGCAGAAAGCAACTTTTAATTGTGAAGAGTCACTAATGACATGGGAAAGTGCTCATGATCAAATATTAGGTGAAAAAGTGGCATGCAAAATTATAAGGAATGATTATATATACACATGAAAGAAAATATTGTACACCAAAGCAGTAATGGCTATTTACGAATGGTAAGATTAGAAGGAATTTTTTTATTAATTATTTTATGTAATGCCCACATTTTCTACAGTGAGCATGTATTACTTCTACTAAAGTTTTTTTTTTTTATTTGAGGAAGACTAGCCCTGAGCTAACTACTGCTAATCCTCCTCTTCTTGCTGAGGAAGACGGGCCCTGAGCTAACATCTAAGCCCATCTTCCTCTACTTTGTACGTGGGACGCCTACCACAGCATGGCTTTTGCCAAGCAGTGCTATGTCTGCACAGGGGATCCAAACCAGCGAACCCCGGGCCGCCGAAGCGGAACATGAGAACTTAACTGATGTGCCACTGGGCCAGCCCCTACTAAAGTTTTAAAAAGTTATGTATACTTTTTTTATAATGAGTCAAGTGTGTGTGTATGTGTGTATATATATACATATATTTTTTGGAGGGAGTGACTCCTATTCCCACCACCACAGTGCTTGCAAACACCCACAGGTGCTCCTGCCCCAGTCATCTCCACAGGTCTTGGCTACTTGTTTTACTTCACTCCCTCCATAGAGTCTGCCAGCAATCTGATGTGATTCATGTAGTACTAACTAGCTGAGCAGAGATGAGGGCAGCTCACAATTTTAAGCTTTCTGGCCAAGGCAAGGTGGGGCTCAGCTTTCAAGCTTCAAATACAAACCAGGTTTCCCTTTCACTGATAAGGTAGTTAAGGCACCACATGCTAATATTTACCATCACTAATTACTTTAATTGGGATCTGTGTGCCTTTCAAGGAAGTCACTTGTGAAAAGGGAAGCTTGAGCAAAAGTCAGGGGCCACATGCCATCTGCATGGTTAGCCTAGGTCAGGTACTCCCACACATCCAATAGGCCAGGCTTCAAAGAGTCCCATTTACTAAAGCCTGAGCCCAAAGTGGTGCAATAGTAGAAAGAGCACAGGGATAGTATCTCAGACACCTCCCATTCCCAGTGTGATTTTGGCTAACTCATCCATGAAACGGAGCTAATAATCTTTTGCTTGCATCATAGGGATGTGGAGATCAAAGGATATAATAGATGCCACAGCCCTTTGATGACTATAAAACATGCCACAAATCATTAGATGGTAAATCAGCAGCATTTTGAGTCTCTTCTGGTACATTTCAACATATAAATAAAATTATCCCCCTACTTTGTGGTTTTTTTTTTAACTCTGCAGTTACTTTTTTCCTCTTCTCATGCATTCCCTCTCCACCCACTCATTCCCTCCACATACACACAGAAACACTCACAAGCTGGATGATACATTTTTTTTCTCCAGGAAATACCATAGAAACAGCTTCACTGATCAGAAACTATCCCTTCCCATAGGTGGACAATTGCAATTCCTGGCAACAGAGAGAAATCTCTTCCCTCACTTCCCATTCTCTCAATCAAAGTAAGTGGCATGATGTTCAACAACAATAATCCTCACTGAAATAACCATGAGGGATATGGAAACTTACGGAGACTGAGAAGGAACTAAGGGAAAATTCTTCTCAATGGGAACTCCACAAGACAAACACCAGCTAGCATTCTAAAGGATTAGCATCTCATGAGTTCCATCCTATTTTGTTGTTAAAAGTACCCAAATAATACAAGAGAGCAGATTATTGTAACAAGAGTTTTTAAAAATTTACTTATTTTATTATAAATAACCTGACTATGTTTAAACATTAATCTCTTTATATTTCCATATATGGAGTTATTCTAGGGAAATAGCATCAAGATTGCAAAGATTTTGAAAGCCAGTCCATTATTTGAGGAAAAAAAATCTGAGTCAATCCCCATAAAAATCCAAGTAGTGGACACCTGTTAGCAAGTGAACTAATGGAAATGCAACAAGGATTGCAGCATTGCATGATATATTTCAAATGGCATTTATAACCCTTTAAAATGACTATCACATATCGCATTCATGCAGGGTTTTATTCCCAAAGTGTTTAAACAAGGTACCCAACAATATTCTAATTTGATCAGAATCTTGTCTTTTGAGATGAATTCCTCTGAAGGACATGAGTTATAGAAACCAAACCAATTAAAACACTGATGACTATGGTATCCTGGTTGGTACCATAAAAAACAGCAGGCATTCAGACAAAGAAAGGGAAGTTGGGGTTAGATGAGCTGTAGTTTTTGACACAGGAAGATGCAAATACAGGGATGTGTTTTCTCTTTAGAAACAGCTGTAAAAATCCTTCCTTGAAGAAATGAAATCACTCATTTCTAATGAAGTGAAGATGCCGTCTCTATAACAGATGGCAGAAAGGGCTCCTGAGTTTGTCTACAACTTGTGCAAGTTCTTGAGTCCCTCATAAGTCACTGAAGCTAAGTATTTCTAAACTTCTCTCTCTAACCACCCACAAGAGTGTGAGCTACTCCATACAAAGCTTCACAAGAGTCCTGGTCTCCTCATCAGAGTCCACTTTGATCTCCATCAGAGAAATTCCTCTCTCCCAGAACTCCCTTGGCTTTCTGCGTCTACATGTACTATTAACCTGCTGTTTTCAGTTATCACCACTTGAAAGCCTCAAGGATGGACTCACTTGGAAATTTTCTCATCAAGATAAGAATAAAATAAAGGTAGCTGAGCCTAGGACAGCAAGTGGCCCCCAAGCCAAGCTTCATTCATGCTGATGATGTTCCTATTTGTTACACAGAACACTTGACTAAATCTTGCCCTCTGGTTTTTCAAACTGTTTTCTCACTATTCTATAGTCTCTCCCACAGGCTCCTGATACCTGCTTTAATCAGTCTTTGTAGTGTCTATCTCGGCCTGCCAACTGCCATCCTTACATCCCAACTCACCATCCTGGTATGGCTGCCCTACTGTACTGAAGTCTTGATGTGACATATCCCATTCTCCTGCTTGCCATACCCTCAGGAAAAAAGCATACAACTTTCCATAAGTAACCAATGAGTTTCTAATAGATAGTGGAAAACAGAAGAAAAATGGGTTATTCTGGTACCTAGAGCAAGCAGGTGCAAAGAAACAAAATGAAAATAAATTAACTCCCGGGCCACCACGTCTCCAGAAGGCAGCCAGGCTTGCACGTATTTTTAAAAAATAACACATTCCACAACAGTAAGTAAAACAGAACAACATATTTACTGCCTGGCTATCTTGGAGGAAGCAAGCAAGTCACACCAGATTTGTCAGGCCAGATGTTGGCACTATGAAAAGCTGACCTTAAGCTTATGCACCAAAACAAAGGGTGTCTTTGTTCTTTGGTTTGTTGCTTACACACCAGCAGGCCCATTCTGAGCTTGATGCAGGGACCTGATCATACAGGACAAATATGCACAACAGCACAAAGTCCTGCCAAAGTTGATAGCACTGTCAGGAAGTGTGAGTGGTGATTATGTTTGAGGGCTTTCTTCACTGTTTCCTTTGATTTTTCAATGTAGTCCTGGGTGCACAAAATGTTGCACCCAATGCGGTCCACCAACTCCTGCTGCTCTGAGATGAAAATCTCCAGTTGGAGGAAAATAGCATGCAACTCACTGATCTGACACTCCAGGTCCAGTAGCTGCTGGTAACTACCTGGGCCAGAGCCAGGCACCACTTGGCCTTCAAAACATCTAGATCATGACCCACAATTTAAGGGGCCACAGGGCTGGTCACCAGTTTCTGCAGGTTCTCTTTTCAGAGCTTCAGGCATTCCAGCCCAGCTTGCTTCATCATCTTTTCCTTCAGCCTGACCACATACTGAGTCTCACAGTGAGTGGTGCTAATGATGCCACAGTAGCAGCTGAGGAGCACAGAGACCTCTGGCGGATGTGGTGCTCAGCTCGCCAGTACTTATGGTCTGTGGCCAGCTACCACTGGATGGTATTTAGGTGGGATTGGATGAGCCGGATTTGGCTACCAAAAGAGGCCTTTATGACACTCAAAATATTCTTCTCCCTGAACATGCTCTCTTCTGTGGTGCAGCACAGCACACCTTGCTGCTTCTTGTCTATTCACTCAGATAGCCCTTCTTGCCCTGTCAGTACTCGGGAAAGCCCAGCTACTTCCTAGAAAAACATCTCCATAGGGCTGGCCTCACTTCCCATTTAAGTAGGCTTGTCAAAGACCCAGGTGTCATCCAGCTCAGAAGGGTCTCCTCCTTGGTTTACTTGGTTCTTCAGTTCCTCCAGTCTTTTCTTCATATTCAGCTCCAGCTGCTGGCCACATTTGTAGTCAGAAGACTGGAGGCACACAAATTAACTTTCTTCAGTGATGTGGAAAGTCAGGGCCAGCTCAGAGTTATATGCCAGTGGAAGCTATTAAAAAATCTATCCTCCCCAGGCAAGCACATATTGACAACGTCAATAGGCTGCTGTATTGTTGATTTAGTATCAGGTGGTAAAACATACAGGATAAGCTAGATTGTATGCCAAGAATAAGCCAGGCAATGGCCTGATTTGTCAAGAGGTGGGAAGGAGTACCCGAGCTCTGGAGTACAGGGTCAAGCCGGTAACATAGAGAAAATCTAGAGGATGAGTAATCCCCTGGGGGCATTGTGCCTGAGTTCAAGGAAGGTAACTGAGTGTGTAGAGGACATAGTTAATACAATGGAATTAAGAACTGGTCATGGACAACTGTGGTTTTCCTTATTTGAGATTGGTAACTAAATCAGTCCAGGAGTAGCATAGGCCTATAATTTGGCTAGCTTTGAGCTCCTATATAAGCTGTTGCTAAATGAAAACACTGCCCTTTAATCAAAATTTCAGATGCCTCAGAGATTAGCATCTCTGATTTTTGTTTTTATTTTTGTGAAAAGACCTCATACTTTCGTTTTAAAGACTGCCTGGGTTTGACACGCAGCTCTACCACTTACCGGCTATGCGATCTTGGGGTGTTTACTTAACCTCTCTGTGAATTCATTTTGTCAGTAAAATAGAGATAATAACTGTACTTACCTATTAGGGTTGTAATGAGAATGAAATGAGCTAATATATGTAGAATATTTAGAAATTGCTGGCATATAATGTGCTATCATTTAATTGCTATTTGCATTTGTACTATTTACACAAATTACTGCATAGGCACTGGCCAGAGAGGGATGAGATCAGATTTTCAGTGAATGCTAGAGGTTCTCAGAATCAGGAGCCTCAAGCCAGGTTGTGCCAGACCCTGGAAAACCTATTAAGTGGGAAAATGTGCCGCTAGCTGCACCTTCTGTCCCTCCAACACCCCTTTCACGAGCCTGCCTTCCTCCACTAGCATCCAGCATTCACTTGCTGTCTTCAGATGTAGAGAGGTCCAGGGCAGATTACTCCTCTTTGTGCTTCCAGCCTTTCCTGCACTCTCACCCTTCCATAGAGCTACAAATTTTCAGAACTCTAAAATTAATAGTGATGATCAATTTCAACCTCATCACTTCATAAATGAGGAAATTGAGGCCCAAAGGGTTGAAGCAAATTGCTCAAAGCCACACGACTGGTTGATTGTAGAGTTAGAACTAGAATTCAGATCTCTTGACCACAAGGACTTTTACTATCCAAACATGCACTTCCTACTTCTGCTTCCTTATAACAAGGAGTACAAATGAATACAAGCTGATATTAGTTGCATTATTCCTTCAGATAATCTATGGTCTTTGTCAAGGTCTTCTGAAAACGTAGTGTGACCTAAAAGAATATCGCTGATACTGGGAATTACAAGAGATATGAAAAGCAAGTAGGAGCAATAAGAGAGACCCTTTGATGATTCTAGAATCACATCACGCAAGGGACTTTCCACTTGGTACATTTTGGGGGAGAAAATATCAGACTTGAAAGTCCCAACGCAGTTCAAAAGCCCAGGTTTTTACTTAGATAAAAAGTTATTATAAACTGTGGCTACCATTATTGAGCTCTTACCATGTGCCAGAGACTCTGCTAAAGCATTTTATATAAAGTTCCTCATTTAATCCTCACAAGAGACCTATGAGATGAGAATGACTACTATCTCCATTACTTTATAGATAAGAAAACTGAGGCCCAGAGAGAAGGGTTACTAGATAAAATACAAGATACCTAGCTAATTTTGAGTTGAAAGTAAACAACATATAATTTGTTTTACTATATGTATGTTTTATGCAATATTTGGGGCATACTTATACTAAGAACTTAATTGTTGTTTATCTTAAATTCAAATTTGACTGGGAATATCCTGTATTTTTATTTGCTAAATCTGGCAATCTTAACAGAGAGGCTAAAAATGTTGCCTGCTTTCTACACAGCTAGAAATGACCATAACATGGATATAGACCAAGAAATGTCTGATTCCAGAACCTACATTCTTACCTACTATGCTATAATACCTAAAACTTTATCAGGAAGCAAACTGGCAACGATATCCTGAGTGTCAGTGATATTCTGCAAGTTGCCACCAGACGCTTGCAAAAACTAGCAGACACTACCAGTGAAGCAATCTCTTTTCCTTTGAGACAAGAGTTGGGCTCCCTGAATGAACTGTAGTAACTAGGACATCTGCATCCTAGCGTATTAGTGAGAGGCGGTTCATGTGTGAGTACTATGAGAGAAAGGTGGACGGGGGACAAAACTCTGTGACTATTCATTAGAAATAGATAATAAAATGATATGATGACAATCATAATTGTATGTAGTTGATGCACTTCCTGTGTATTCCTTTCTAAGACCTCCTACTTTTATATTCACTCATTCATTCATTCACTTTACAAGTACTTGAATGTCATCAAAATTCTAGGCCCTGAGATGGAGGCTTTGAAGATACAAAGATGAAATAAGACACTGGCCCTACCCACTGGGAATTCATAATCCAGTTTATATGCAAACATTCTTAGAAATTGTTACAATATAATGTGATAAGTGCTACCTAAAAAGATAGGCCACACAAGAGTATCATGTGTGAGGCAAGAGAAAACTATATCTGCTAATTGTGGGAACTGTAGGAGTGAAGGAATCAGAAATGGTTTCCAAAGGAAGTTGTGTTTATCATGAGGCTTGGAAATAAGTAGGGAGAAAATTTGTTAAAGGGTACTCTCAAGAAGAGAAAATAGTGTGTGTGAAAGTACAGAGAAACATTTTATAAATACTCGACCAAGAATACTTCTTTAAGTTCTCTTGTTAATGCATTTTACATAGAAAAAAGTGAAATAGCCTAAATTTGGGCCAAAGGATAAGCAAATAATGTATCTTGCGTGTCACATGAATGAGATCAAGCCAAGAAGTAATGAGCCAATGATGCAGGTCAGTGTAGGGGTAGACAGAGCAGGAAGTTAAATATGATAGAAGTCAGCTTCTCTCGTTTCTCCTCAATCAAAGGCTAAGCCTCTTTATTAGTGGAGGATGTCATGTAAGTGTAGTAAGTAGTCTGCTATATAGTGTGGTCTGGGGACACCAGAGCAACATTTCCAAGATTAAAGCAACTCTCTTTGTCCTACTGATACTTCCTAAAGTTTCATAAGAATTTCTCCATGCTACTTTTGTAAAACTCTACAATGAAGGACTGGACATGAAATCATCAATATATCAGTATAAATGCATTTTGCTGAGGATACTTTCTTGTAGTTTGCTAAGTTCAGGGCACCAGGAAAAAGCAGTTTCCAAGGGGGTGGAGCAGGTCATTTAGGACTCTGGAGTATCGTTGGAGGGGGAGTCTTGGGTAGACTCCCACACTGGATGATTTTGTGCTTCCAGAAGAAAGCAGGAGAGAACTGAGTAAGAGATGGGGGATAGAATAGGAGAAATTATTGCAGTATAGAGATACAAGGAGGTTTTTCACAACTGTAAAATATACTTTGATGTTTGTGTCTGTTGATGGCCCTCATACATAGTCAAACAGAATCCTGAGAAAAAGTTAAATGAATCTATTGACTTCTTTCAGATTGCATAAAAATAAAGATAAAGAAATCATAAATTCCAAAATATCCTGCAAAGGATTTTAACAAAGATTTGATAATGAGAGGGAAGGGGAATGAGGGGGAACTGCCACATCTCAATACATATTTTGAATTTAAAAAGATTAACTAAAATAAAATTGTTTGCTTCATTCAATTATGTTAAAGGGAATAAAAATGAGAGACAGGTAGTCATCTCATTGGATGATAACAGTTAATTTTTAGTTGCCTATTTTAATGAGCCTCTGTCACCAGTCTGAGTTAGGTGAGTGTGAAAAAAATCAAGATTTTGATATTCCTCTTAAAAATAACAGGGCTGAAATTTACAATTTATTCTTTCTGACTACCTTAATTGGTGAGTAGGCTTTTACCTTTTACCACCTAGTTTGCATGGGGCCAGTCTTTTTATGGACTCACAAATCAGTAGCTTTCTAATAAATGGTGACTACCTTAAGTTTCTTTTGAAGTAAAGAAGGGCATAAACAAATAGTTGGTGAATCAATTAAGTCAGGTCCAAATCAAATTGATCTAAAGAGAGATTTCATCAAGATGATGGCATAGGCAGACTCTGAACTCACCTCCTCCCACAAACACAACCAGGTTACAACTATTTTTAGAAAACTCAACCTGGAGAGAAAAATGAAAACTACATAAGAAGAACCCCCACAACAAGGGACAGTCCTGACTGAGGTGGAAGAGGGAGAAATTCCTTCTGGAGAGAAAAAAAGCCATCTTCACGAGCAGCAAAGCTTCACAACCAGCCAAGTGGGAGCCCGCCTAAGGTATGCAGCATTCCCTGGAGAAGTGGGGACCTTAGCAGCAGCACAATACTTCTATAAGCTTACTTCAGATTCAGCACAACTGAGACGAGTGTCCTATTATTGGGCTTCACAGCTTATTAACTGCAATGGGGGAATACCCCCAGAAAAGCTATCAGACAAAAGCTGAAGAAACCTGGCTTTTAAAGAGCTCATGCACAAATTCATCCATCTCACAGAGCAACCTAAAATCACCAACTAGAAGCTGCATAGTCCTTTGGTGAAAAGAGACAAACCTGATACACTCTGGGTGTATCTCAGTGAGAGGTAAGACCTCTCCAGAGACTGAGACTTTGGTGTGGCCATTGTTGTGACCTAGTACAGGTGTGCTGACACAGACCCCGGCAGATGCCATTGAAGTTCTTCCCCTGGCCTGATAGCCCAGGGGTCTGCCACATCCACTAGAGTGCAGATTTAATCCAGTTCAACCAGGGCAGCCAGCCCACCTTAGGGATTAGCCACACCCAACATGAAGCCCTCAGGCTACTTGTTGGCCTGCTTAGAATGGGTGCCTTGATCCTCTATGGGCAGGTGAGTGTGTCTGCCTCTGTGGTGCAAGCCCTGTGTGACGACCAGATAAACTGTGGGATTTGTTGGTGGAGAGGTGGGGGCCTCTGCAGTGAGGCAACAGGGCATGCTCTAGGGGGTTGGGAAGTGTGCATGGACCAAGGCTGCATTGATGATGTGTATGGACCTGTGGGGTGTGAGGCTTATCAGTGGCAGAAGACCTGTGCTTCACAAACAGCCAAAAATGGGAGCAGCCCCACCTTCCAAAGCCTGAAACAATTGGGTGCTCCCATGCATAGAGCCAGCCCCATTCAGCTGCAATCCTAAGAGAGATGACAACAGACTTGTAGGCCAGAGGCCTATGACAACTGTAAGTCCCTGAGCCCAGCAACCACCTAGACTGGGTACATACTCAATTAACAAGAAAACTGCAACAGGAATATGCTATTAGACCTTGTAGCCAGTGGTGCTGGGGCTCCCCAAACCCGTTTTACCAACAGTCAGCCAGGGAGGGAAAGACTAGACTCCCTGGGTACCTGCAGTAAGAGCAGCCCTGCCACAGCAAAAGGACACAAATAACAAAACTCCTGGGTCACTTGGACTGGTGACAAGAGGAAGGAACACCTCTAGGCCTCAAAAAGTATCTCTTACATAAGGCCACTTCTCCAAGATCAGGAAACATAGCTGACTCACCTAATACATACATCAAAGCACAGGGAAAGAGGCATACTGAGGAGGCAAAGGAATACATTCCAAGCGAGGTAACAGAAAAAATCCCAGAAAAAGAACTAAGTGAAACAAAAATAAGGAATCTACCTGACAGAGAGTTCAAACAAAAGCTCATAAGGATGCTCACTGATATTAGGAGAAGACTGGATGAACACAGTGATAACGTCAATAAAGAATTGGAAAATATAAAAAAGAACCAATCAGAAATGAAGAATAAACTGGAAATGATAAATTCACTAAAGGGGCTCAATAGCAGAGTAGATGATACAGAAGAATGGATCAGCGAGCTTTCTAGATAAATGGATCTAGAAAGAGTAGAGGAAATTACCCAAGTTGAACAGACAGAAGAAAAAGAATTAGACAGAATGAGAACAGTCTGAGGAAACTCTGGGACAATATCAAGCATGCTAACATTCATATTATAGGTGTTCCAGAAGGAGAAGAGAGAGACAAAGGGGCATAGAATCTATTTGAAGAAATAATAGCTGAAAACTTTCCTAACCTAAGGAAGGAGACAGACATCCATGTACTGGAAGCACAGAGAGCGCCAAATAAGATAAGCCCAAAGAGGCCCACACCAAGATACATTATAATAAAACATCCAAAATTAAAGATAAAGAGATAATCCTAAAAGCAGCAAGAAATGGCAACAAGTAACATACAAAGGAAAGCCCATAAAGTTATCGGCGGACTTCTCAGTCAAAACTCTAGAGGTTAGAAGAGAGTGGCATGACATATTTAAAGTGCTGAAAGGAAGAAACATACAGCAATGAATACTCTAGCCATCAAGGTTGTCATTCAGAATGGAAGGAGAAATAAAGAGCTTCCCAGACAATCAAAAATTAGAGGAGTCTATTGCCAAGAAACCAGTTTTACAAGAAATGCTGAAGGCACTTATTTAAGTGGGAAAGAGAAAAGCACAAATAGGGATAAGAAAATTATCAAAAAAAAAATCCAGACCATAAAAGCACTGGTAAAGGCAAAAATATTGTAAGGGTAGCAGATCAATTACCTGTGAAGATAATATAAAGGTTAAAAGACAAAAGTACTAATATTACATATTTCAATGATAAGAGGGTAACGGACAGACACACAAAACGTATTTGAAATGATTTCAAAAACATAACATGTGGGAGAAGGGGAGTAAAAGAGTAGAGCTTTTAGAAAGAGGTCAAGCTAAAGAGATTATCAACTCAATATAGATTGCTATATACGTAGAATATTATATAGGAATCGTACGGTAACCATAAACCAGAAACCTGTAAAAAGTAAACAAATAAGTAAGAAGAAAGAAATCAAACATATTACTAAAGAAGGCCATCAAACCACAAAGGAAGAGAACGAGAGAAGAAGAAAGGAACAGAGAAGAAGTAATAAAACACCCATAAAAAAAGTAATAAAATGCTTTGAAAGCTTAAAATGCCATAATGCTTGATGCATAATACTTAAAATTGCCATTTTGAATGCAAAATGGCCATAAATACATGTTTATCAACAACCACTTTAAATGTAAATGGACTAAATGCTCCAATCAAAAGACATAGGGTGGCCAATTGGATGAAAAAACAAGACTCATATATATGCTGCATACAAGAGACACAATTCAGACCTAAAGACACTCACAAAATGAAAGTTAAAGGATGGAAAAAGATACTCCATGCAAATGGCAAAGAAAAGAAAGGGGGAGTGCCAATACTTATATCAGACAAAATACACTTTAAATCAAATACAGTAACAAGACATGAAGAAGGCACCACATAATAATAAAGGGAACAATCCAACAAGAGAATATAACACTTGTAAATATCTACGCACCCAACATAGGAGCACCTAAATGTATAAAGCAATTATTAACAGACATAAAAGGAGAAATAGACAGTAACAATAATAATAGGGGGCTTTAACACTCCACTTACACCAATGGATAGATCATCCAAACAGTAAGGGAACATTGGCCTTAAACAACACATTAGACCAGCTGGACTTAGTAGGTATATATGTAGAACATTCCATCCAACAACTGCAGAATACATATTCTTTTCAAATGCACATGGAACATTCTCCAGGATTGATCACATATTAGGCCACAAAACAAGCCACAATAAATTTAAGAAGATCAAAATAATACCAACCATCTTTTCTGACCACAAAGGTATGAAACTAGAAATCAACTATAGGAACAAGATCAGAAAAGCCACCAAAATGTGGAGATTAAACAAAATGATCCTTAACAACAATTGGGTCAATGAAGAAATCAAAGGAGAAATAAAAAATATCTGGAGACAAATGAAAATGAAAATACGACATGCCAAAATCTACAGGAAACAGCAAAAGCGGTTCTAAAAGGGAAGTTTATAGCAATTCAGGCCTACCTCAACAAACAAGAAAAATCCCAAGTAAACAATCTAACAGTGCATCTAAAGGAACTGGAAAAAGAAGAACAAACAAATCCCCAAATCAGCAGAAGGAAGGAAATAATAAAAATCAGGGTAGAAATAAATGAAATAGAAACTAAATAAACAATAGAAAAGATTAATGAAACCAAGACCTGGTTGTTTGAAAACATTAAAAAAAAATTGACAAAACTTTCACTAGACTCACCAAGCAAAAAGAGAGAGGATTCAAATAAATATAATGAGAAGTGAAGTAGGAGTAATTATTAGAATCATACAACCTCCCAAAACTGAATCAAGAAGAAGTAGAAAATTTGAATGGACCAATCACCAGTAAGGAGATCAAAACGCTAATTAAAAATTTCCCAAAAAATAAAAGTCCAGGACCAGACAGCTTCCCTGGTGAATTCTACCAAATATTCAAAAAAGACTTAATACCTATCCTTCTCAAACTGTTCCAAAAAATTGAAAAGCAGGGTGGTCTTCCAGAGTCATTCTATGGAGCCGACATTATCCTGCTACCAAAACCAGACAAGAACAACACAAAACCCAACATCACTGATGAACATCGATGCAAAAATCCACAACAAACTACTAGCAAATCGAATAAGACAGTACATTAAAAAGATCATACATAATGATCAAGTGGGTTTCATTTGAAGGATGCAGGGATGGTTCAACATCCACAAATCAATCAACATTATACACCATATTAACAAAATGAATAAAAACTACATGATCATCTCAATAGATGCAGAGAAAGCATTTGACAATATACAGCATTCATTTATGATAAAAACTCTAAATAAAATCAGTGTAGAAGGAAAATACCTCAACATAATAAAGGCTTTATATGACAAACCCACATCTAATCTTGTTCTCAACGGAGAAAAACTGAAAGCTATCCCTCTAAGAACAGCAACGAGACAAGGATGCCCACCCACAACTCTCATTTAAGATAGTATTGGAAGTCCTAGACAGAGCAATCAAGCAAGAAAAAGAAATAAAAGGGAACCAAATTGGAAAAGAAGTGTAACTGTCACTATCTGTAGACGACATGACTTTATATCTAGAAAACCCTAAAGAATCCACTAAAAAACTTTTAGAAATAATAAATGAATACAGTCAAATTGCAGGATACAAAATCAACATACAAAAATCAGTTGCATTTCTATACGATGAGAACAATGCAGCAGAAGAGGAAATTAAGAATACAATCCCATTTACAATTGCAACAAAAAGAATAAAATACCTAGGAATAAACTTAACCGAAGAGGTGAAAGGTCTGTACACTGAACACTATAAAACATCGTTGAAAAAAATTGAAGAAGGCACAAAGAAATGGAAAGATATTCCGTGCTCTTGGAAGAATCAACATAGTTAAAATGTTCATACTTCCTAAAGCAGTCTATGGATTCAACCCAATCTCTATGAAAGTTCCAACAACATTTTTCACAGAAATAGAACAAAGAATGCTAAAATTTATATGGAACAAGAAAAGACCCCAAATAGCCAAAGGAATCCTGAGGAAAAAGAACAAAGCTGGAGGTATCACACTCCCTGATTTCAAAATATACTGCAAAGCCATAGTAACCAAAATAGCATGGTACTGGCACAAAAACAGACACACAGATCAATGGAACAGGATCCCGAGCCCAGATATAAATCCACACATCTATGGACAGCTAATTATTGACAAGGGAGACAAGAATATACAATAGAGAGAGAAGAGTCTCTTCAATAAATGGCGTTGGGAAAACTGGACAGCCACATGCAAAAGAATGAAAGTAGACCATTATTTTACACCATGCACAAAAATCAACTCAAAATGGACTAAGGACTTGAATGTAAGACCAAAAACCATGAAACCTCTACAAGAGAACATATGCAGTATGCTCCTTGACATCAGTCTTTGCAGAATTTTCTCAAATACCTTGTCTGACCATGCAAGGGAACCAATGGAAAAAATAAACAAATGGGACTACATCAAACTAAAAAGCTTCTGCACAGCAAAGGAAACCATCAACAAAACCAAAAGACAACCTAATAATTGGAAGAAGATATTTGCAATCCATATATCAGATAAGAGGTTAATATCCAAATTATACAAAGAACTCACACAGCTCAACAACAAAAAAACCCAACAGCCCAATTAATAAATGGGCAAAAGATCTGAACAGAGATTTCTCCAAAGAAAATATATGGATGGCCAATGGGCACAGGAAAAGATGTTCAACATCATTAGCTATCAGGGAAATGCAAATCAAAACTACAATGAGATATCATCTCACTCTGGTCAGAATGGCTATAATTAACAAGACAGGAAACAAGTGTTGGAGAGGATGTGGAGAGAAGGGAACCCTCGTACACTGCTGGTGGGAGTGCAAACTAGTGCAGCCACTATGGAAAGCAGTGTGGAGTATCCTCAGAAAATTAAGAGTGGATCCACCACATGATACATCTATTCCATTGCTGAGTATTTATCCAAAGAACTTGAAAATGCAAATGCATGAACATACATGCATCCCTATGTTCATCACAGCCTTATTCACAATAGCCAAGACTTGGAAGCAATCTACATGCCCATAAAGGAACGAATGGATAAAGAAGTTGTGGTATATACACACAATGGAATACTACTCAGCCATAAGAAATTATGAAATCCGGCCATTTGTGACAACATGGATGGACCTTGAAGGTATTGTGCTTAGTGAAATAAGTCAGAGGGAGAAAGTTAAATACCGTATGATCTCACTCATAAGTAGAAGATAAAAACAATGACAAACAAACACATAGCAACAGAGATTGGATTAGTGTTTACCAGAGGGGAAGTGGGGAGGCAGGAGAGTGAAAGGGATGATTAGGCACGTGTGTGGTGATGGATTGTAATTAGTCTTTGGGTGGTGAATATGATGTAATCTACACAGAATTCAAAATATGTTATGATGTACACCTGAAAGTTATATAATCTTATAATCCAATGTTTCTGAAATAAAAAATAATAAAAAACTAAAAACTAAAATCTAAAAAGATATTGTCCCTATGCTTTAAGAATGCACGCTCTAACCAGAAAGGCAAAGAAAGGGGAAAGTCATGCAAGAATTGTGTTAGATATTATGGTTATAGTAAAGCGCTGGGCTTCACAGGAGCACAGAAGGAAATTATTACCAGTTAGCATTTTTTGGCAGCAAGTGACCAAAACTAATTCTGTCCACTTTAAACAGAAAAGAAATTTATTGAAATGATATTAAATAAGAGAAGCTTAAATAACTAGGCTTAGAAATGAGAAGAACCAGGACAAGGAAGGAGTCTAGGTAATGAGAACTAACCAACAATCTCACCAGGAAACTACAACTGGAAAAGATTAGCACCATTAATTTTTTAATAGTGTGTCACTCTCTTCAAGATTCAAAGTTATGGGGGAAGATTATCTGATTGCTTCATGTGCACATCTTTTGGCCAGAAAAGGCAGGTTAGTGTGGTCTTATGGAAAATAGTATACCGTGGAGAAGAGGTACTTCTTCAAAAGGAAATTGTGGTGTGTTACCAGAAAAGGGGGAAATTGATGTTGGCTGGTCTCTAAATAGGCAATGTCCATCACGGTATCTAACCCAGATGAGAGGATAGGTGGTCAGGGAAGCCTTCTAAATAATAAATATTTCTAAATGACAAAAATATAAATAACCCAATTAAAATGGGCAAAGGATACAAATAGACATCTGTCTAAAACTATACAGATAGTCAATAAGCACATGAAAAGGTGTTCAACATTATTAGCCACCAGGGAGATGCAAATCAAAACCACAATAAGATACCACTTCATGCCTTATAGGATAGCTATAATTTAAAAAATGGAAAGTAAGTCTTGGCAAGGATTTGGAGAAATTGGAATCATCATATATTTCTGATGGGAATGTAAAATAGTATGGTCACTTTGGAAAACATTTTGGCAGCTTCTGAAAAAGTTAAATGTAGAATTACCATATGACCCAGCAATTCCATTCCTAAGTATATACTCAGTACAAATGACAATATATGTTTATGGAAAAACTTGTACATGAATGTTCATAGTAGCAATATTCATGATAGGCAAAAAGTGAAAGCAACTCAAATGTTCCTCAACTGGAGAATGGATAAACAAAAAGTAGCATACTCATATAATAGTATACTGTTGAGCCATGAAAAGCAATGAAGTACTGATGCATGCTACAACATGGATGAACCTTAGAAACATTAAGTGAAAGAAGACAGACACAAAAGGCCACATATTATATGGTTCTATTTGTATGAAATATCCAGAACAGGCAAATCCATGGAGACATAAATTCAGTTAGTCATTACCTAGGTGGGGAGTTGCAGAGACAGAGAGAGTGATTGCTAACAGGTGTGGGGTTCATTTTTGGGCTGGGGGAAAATGTTCTAAAATTGATTGTGGTAATGGTTTCACAACTCAGTGAATATACTAAAAAGCATTGAATTGTACTTTAAATGGCTAAATTGTATGCTATGTGAATTATATATCAATAATGCTGTTACAAACAAAGGAATGCTTACATCTTTATCTGAAGCATCTGCATTTGGTTCAGTTTTTTTTCTAGTATTTGTCTTACATATGTGTAAGGACCTCAAGTTATTTCATATCTTCACTGACTTAAACCAAACTATTAGCCACACCTCAAAGAGCAGTTTTCTTGCTAAACCCAAATAATAAAAGAAGGGTAGAGGGAGGCAAGAGAGGAGAGGAGAGGGGATAGAGGGGAAAAGAGCTGAATGAACAAATGCATGCACTCTGGAGTTACAGACCTGGGCTTTTGAAAGCATAATGTTAAATCCAAGATAGAGCAATATCTCTGAGCTCTAATTGTACTTATTCTTACAAATCTGAACATTTTTATTTTATAGGAATCTCATTTGTCTTTTGAAATTTCAATAAATTAAACTGATGTTACTATTTCACCTTAAGGACATTTCTTAGATAGAAACAGGTGATTCAGAACAGTAAAACTTAGCTGTAAGGAAGGCAGGATTTTTCAAATTTTTCCATTCAAGTAGCCTTAAAGGCAAAAGAGAATCTACACAGATCTCTTGAAAGTCTGAGGAGGTAACCTAAAATAGAATATCTACAAGCACAAAATTTCTTTGAATCTTTGGTTTTACCTTTAAAATTTTTTCAAGTTTTATGGTTTAGTTCATAACACATCCATCTTTGTTATGAAATTTAAAATCTTATTCTCAAATCTTCTATACTTCTACAGGAAATAATGCCATATTTACCTCTTTAAGTATATGCAAGATATTCTGAAGTGTTAACCTAGTAATTTGGACACAAAGAGTAATGACAGAGAGGGATGAAGTGGGAAAATGCAACTACTGGTACACACTGTTGATAAGCAAGCTAAATCCTCTTCTAATTTCACTTACTTTCTCAGTAGCTCCACAATAAGTCTGAAAGACTGTGAGGTCCATTCTTAACCTTGGAGTTGAGGGGTAAAATCTAAGGCAGTCTAATGAAGAAAATATGTGGTAAGACTGAGTTAAAGTCATTTCAGCCAATTTAAGACATTCTTCTCATCTCTATTCAATTGCCCACTCCTCCTCCTTGTACTTAAAACACTGCTATCCACTTATTTTAATCTGCAGTGCAAATAAATGGCTTACAGCATAATAGAATTGAAAGATTTGGAAACTGAGGCAACAACTTTTTGCAGGCCTTCCATTGCAAATAGAACCATTGTACCCTGGAGGGAATGGGACCAATGTCTAATTCAGCTGCAGTCAGGGGTAGCATGCTGCTCTTAATCCTCATCCTAGATGCTTTTCTCACAGCCAACGTGATAATTTTCCTTCAAAGCTGGCATCTTAGCTCTAAGTTATCAGCTAATCTTTGCTGAGATGATAGTTGGTTGTGGGAGCCCCTCTCCTTAGTAGAGTAACCAGGTAAAATACAAGACATCCAGCCAAATTCGAACTTCAGATAACAAGGAGACATTCTAAAAAATCATTTATTGTTTATCTGAAATACAAATTTAAATGGGCATCCTCTATTTTTATTTGCTATATCTGGCAATACTTCCTAGAAGAGGTAGGCATGTGTTTAAAGTTTAACAGAGAACTCTGGGATACTGAGAAACCTTCAAGACCAAAATGAATCAATTCCTAAGGTGACATTTCAGAAATGGTAGCAGGCAGTGGGAGAAATATTTGGGGCAGCCATACCCTCTTCAACACCCTCAAATGCCACTGAGCAGCTACTAACTATTTTGCTGACCACATTTTTTTTACTAGATTTGTCAAATTTTTGCTGCATTAATACATTTGTTGGCCACATTAACTCCTTCCTCTTAATTTCTCTCTTTCTCTATACCCCTTGCAAAGTAGAGTCACTAGCTTAGTTTGTCCTTCCTCCCTTTTCAAATAACTCTCCTCCTGGTTGGTCTCCACTGAGTTTTTGCAACTGAATCCACACATCACTCTATATTCTCTAGGAGAAACATTTTTTCTTATACAGCCAATGTTATAATATTATAATACATAGTTTAATGTAACAAGCCCTCAATATTGTTCAAGGGAAGTGCTTTATTCTGCTAGACAGAGAGGAAAAGTTTTCTGAGAGACTGTTATTTCTTAATCTCTCTTTTAGCCTGCTAAAAAATCATTGTTTGGGGGTTCCCTGAATCTCTAGGTATTTATTCTCTCAAGTCCTCTGTGAAAGTGATTCACAAACTTTTGGATTTAAAAAGAAAGTGAAAACTCTCAAGGAACTGCCTGCTTGGGTTTCTCAGTTATCTCCCTTCAATACTGTAAAATGCAATTATTTGTTTGCTCCTAGGAAAGTACACTCACAGCTGTAGGGCTCAGCTGCTAGTGGTCATATGACGTCAATCAGAGCAACAGAAAAAACCTCATGGCTCGGTAGATTGGCTGCCAGGTTCCACCTGCAATGAAAAATGTTTTCCCTCCCCATTAAGTGTATACATCACAAATCCCAATAGATTAAAGCCACAGTTATAGGTAAAATGTTCCACTTGGAAAACTCACTTCTTGAGGCTTCTAAGACTTCGAGTTTTATTTCTTATATATGGAAACATCTATTCCTGTTGCTCTGCCTGAAGACAAATTCTGAACATTTTCACAAAAAAAGATTAGTTGGGTTTCAAACAACAATGTAAAATTGCTGGAACAAAGTATTCTTTTACACCAGGTACAGCCATGCACTACAATACAGTCAAAATCTTCCTTTTCACTTTTCTTAGAACCTGGAAAGAAGGGCACAAAGAGCAGGAAAGTGTAAAATGAAAGAAATTCATAAAAAGCACATCCCTGAATGGGGGTGAGGGTGGGGAACACCCTTCTGATTTCAGACACATGATGGCAGTAGACTGGGTCCACTCTAGTTTAGGAAATTTTCTGAGCCTGTAGACTGTGTTTGTGACTTTTATCAAGTTACTTTAACCTCTCTGGGCTCAATCACCTCATCTGTACAATGGTGATAATAATATGTACCACACCAAGGTTGCTCCAGAGATTAAGACAGACAAATAGGAATGTGCCTAGCACAGTGCCTGGCAGGTGACTAGTACTCATTACATATTAGATATAATTATTTGACTATTGTTAAGAAAAATTATTTAGATCTTGGAAATAAAATCAAAAAAATACTGCCTTTCAAAGTTATATTAGAACATTGTTAACCAGTTTTTAATGCAACTTTGCATTTTATGCCACTGTTTTCCACTGATTATATACATGCATACATATGTGTGTGTGTGTAATTATTTCACCCTCCTTTGAACCAGCTTTGCCACCCTGTTGATTTCTTCTTTAATGACTTAAATATACTTTTTGTATGAGATCACTATACATATTACATATTTTTATATGAGTCATGTTTTAACTTTTTGACAAGTATATTTTGACAGTACTCCTCTCTTGATCACCTCACTCTACATTTAATAACCTTTGATGCCTCCCATTACCTACAAGATAAAGTCCAAAACTTTAAGTCACCATTTGGTTCTAACATACCATTCTCAATTTTGACCCTGCAGCCACACTGAACTACTTCCTGGATACCAAACACACCATACTTTTTCACTCCTCTATGCCTTTGCTCATGTAATTCCTGCTATCTGTCCTTTCCTTCCTCCACCCTCAATTTATCCTTTAAGACCAAGATCAAAGTTCGCTGTCTTAATTCCCCTATTCAGAATAAATGTCTCCTTCCTTTACAATCTTTTCCTCAATAGAGCCTTTGCTTGTGACTCTAGTGTAGTACTGGTGGTGAGTGTGCCTTATATTAGAAAAATTTGTATGATTGTCTCAACCACTAGACCTAAAGTTTCTTCCTCTCAGAGATGGTGTCTTACTTATTTTTGAACCCTTGATGATGCTTAACACAGTTATTTGCCCACAGAAGGTCTTCAGTGTTTGCTGAATCAAGTAAATATTACTCGTGATCATTTAATGCCATAAATAGTTACATTTATTTTCCCCAAAAGGAAACATGGTCTTTTTAATCCCAGTTAACCTGCATTGCTTTGTTAGAGGACAGATTACTAACCTGGATTAGTCCCAGTCAAGAAAGCATTTTTATGGGTTTCATCATCTACACTGTATGTGGAATGGATCTGGGGATCCTGGACATCTCCAGAGATAGTATTGAACTTAATATGAGATCCTCTTTAGGAATTTGGGTTTATTTTCTCCACAAAGGAGATATTTTCCAGGTATTTCTGAGCAAGGCCTACAAATAATACGGTATAAGGAGAATAAAATCAGCATGTTGGCAACACTGAAAATACAGCAAGCCCAGGGGAAGAGTATGAATTGTGAGAAAATGAAAATGCCAATAACCTAAATCAGTGATTTTATTTTATGGCAAATCTGCACTATACTCTTCTTTATTCTGTGATGAAAATACAAGTACAAGGCAAGCAAGACAAATTCTTTATACTTCCCAGACATGTCTGTGTAGTCTGGCAGATTCAATAGATGAATATGGCAAATGGAAGATTTGATTTTTGACTTAAGCTCTTTTACTCTATTTGCACATTCAGGTTATGAGAACAAACTTGTGAAATGCAAGTTATATTGAAGCGAATGAAATGGAAAAGAGGCAGAGGGGAAGAAAGACTTATTTTGTTGCCGTTAATTGGGTGTCTAGATTGTTCCAATTTAAATCTCTTTGTCTGGTGCATTTGTGAGAGTCAGCCCCACTCACCCAGGGAAAAGTAAGAGAAAAGCAGTACACAAAATTTCTAGAGATATATTATCACAGTTACAGTTTTTCAGGAAGATGAGTGGAATGGAAGGCTCATTCCCAACTTTCTATAGATTAACAATGAATTAAGCATCCAAATAGGTGATTTCTGAGTTAACCAGAGATAAAGCAAAAGTCAGCTGCTGAGCTTCATTAAAACTTTTTTGCCCTGCTAAATGAGTAGAAGATGATCTGGTAGGGAACAAAGAGAGGTATTAGAGGAAATAACATACTTGTTGGCATCTAGCACATGTACCTTTAATTCCCTTGTCTATGAATACTGTCTGAACAAGTGACAATCTCTCAGAGCTTTAGTTTCCTCACCTGTACAATGGAGGAAATCAAAATATGTACTTCAAGGAGTTTCTATTATGAAACTAACACACAGCATGCAATAAATGAGACATTCTTTCCTCTTCCGTTATTTTGTTCAGTTTGACCCACACAGGAAGGATAATTCAAAGGCTGCGTATTCCTGGGAAGCCGCCCTTCACAGGAAACACTGAAAAGCAGTATCTGAGAAAGGACATAAAACTACATTTCCCTTCTTTATGGAGGAAGTAAAACACTCACTGTGAGGGAGGTTTCTTAAATTTGCCTCTGCATCTCTATCTCTCCAATCTTTTGTACTATTTTCCTGCTGATATGCATCTCCTTTAGCAACAATGAAAATTCTTCAGGCCCATGGGAAGAGTAGGAACTGTGAGAAACTGCAAATGCCAATAATCTCAATAAGAGTTTTTTTTGGGCATGCCAAATATACACTATTTACCTCTTTATTCTGTAATGCTGAAGCCAATGAGTGACACCAAAGTGCTTAACTGAATATCAGTCAAGAAGGTTGGGAATTTGGGGCATGTTAGAGAGAACAAAAGAGGGAGAGAGTGAGATAGAAATAGACAGCATGTGATCTGTTAGGTGAAAAGCCACTTGTAGACATTGTTAAAGAGTGGAGTGACATTTTAGGCTCTCTTTAGATGTCAGAAATCTTTGGTTCTATTCCCATCTTTGTCACCACTTAGGTGGACAATCTTGGGTAAATCAAAGGGCCAGGACTAGGGTGAGGTGAGTGAGACATTCACTTTCAGGTGCAAAATTTAAGGAGGCTCCAAAAAATTCAGTAATCAAGATAGATAATACCTTAATGTAATATTTCTAAAAATCAAAATTTATGCAAAATTCCATGATGAACAAATATCAAAATTTTAAATAAAGACAGGATCAATATTACTAATGTTCCCTTTTGCCTCAAGCTCCAACATAGCCCAGCACAGCACTGGTAAGTCATGTTCCCTCTCTGGGATCCACCTTTCCTCTGTTAATTTGGGTTTTGGACAAAATGATCTTTCTAGTACTGTCGGTTCTATGATGCTGATATTGTGTCTTTATTTGGCATGCTCAGTGTTATGGTTTGAGTGTTTGTGTCTGCCCCATATTTATATGTTGAAATCCTAACCCCTAAAAATTGATGGTATTAGAAGGTGAGGTCTTTGGGAAGTGATTCAGTCATGAGAGTGGAACCGTCATGAATGAGATTAGCACCCTTAAAAAAGAGACCCAACAGAAATCCCTACCCTTCTACCATGTGAGGTCACAGGAAGAAGGTGCCAGCTATGAACCAGGAAGAGGGACCTCACCCAACAATGATGGCACCTTGATCTTGGATTTCCCAGTCTCCAGAATTGTGAGAAATACATTTCCGTTATTTATGAGCTACCCAGTTAGTGGTATTTTGTCATAGCAGCCTAAATGGACCAAGAAATTCAGAGTACTACTTTATAGTTAACAAGTGTTAGGCATCCTTGGGGGGGGGGGCGGTGAGGAAGGAAGGGATATTGCTTGCAAATTCCATGTAGTTCATAAAGCACAAACAAAACTGTATTTTGTAGTTTCTTGGCCTTTGAACATTGAGACAAAGGATTAAGGCAAGACTGTTCCTGTCCTGTCCCACTTGGGGCTTTACCAATGAGAGAGTTCTACGGAGAATTATCTGCCAAGGAAGTGGTCTTCAAAGTGGGGAATGGGAGAAAGGGATATGGGAATTATTGCTCAATGGGTACGAAGTGTCTGTTATACAAGAAGAGTAAGTGCCAGAGATATACTGTACGACACCTTGCCTGTAGTTAACCATAAGGTATCGTGTACTTAAAAATTTGTTAAGAGACTTAGTCTAGCAGATGGAAGCATAAGAAGTCTCTGAAACCATCTCCTCCCACGAACACAACCAGATTACAACTATTTTTGGAAACATTACCCTTGAAAGAAAATGAAAAACTGGATAAAAAGAACCCCCACAACAAGGGACAGTCCTAACTAAGGCGGAAGAGGCAGAAATTCCTACTGGAGAAAAAAAAACCCACCTTTGGGAGCAGCAGAGCTTCTCAGCTGGCCAGACTGCAGCCACCCTAAGGTACACAGCCCTCCCTGAAGGAGTGAGGTCTGGAGCAGGGGACGACATGGCTCTAAGCATACTGCAGACTCAGCCAAGCTGAGACGAGGGTCTTACTGTCTGGTTTCAGTGGCTATTAACTGCAGTGAGGAGACCCCCAGAAAAACTATCAGATGAAAGCAGAAAAGACCCGGGTCTTAAAGGGCCCACACACAAACTCACTCATTGCAGCAACCTAAAATCACCAGAGAGAAGGATGACAGTCCATTGGTGAAACGAAACTCACCTGGTGGGCTCTGGGGGCATCTTGGTGAGAGGGACCTCTCTGGAGACTGAGATATTGGTGGGGGCCATTGTTCTGACCTGGTCCAGGAATGCTGACACAGACCCGGGTGGGCGCCATTGAGGCCCTTTCCTTGGCCTGTTAGACACACCCACTAGAGCAAAGATTTAATCCAGTTCAGCGAGGGCAGGCAGCCCACCCTAGGGATCAGCCCCACCAAACAGCAAGCCCTCAGGCTACTTTTCAGCCTGCATTGACTGGGTGCCTTGATCCTCTAGAGGCCGGCGAGTGTGTCCACCTCTGTGGGGCAGGGCCTGTGTGAGGACCAGGTGAACCATGGGGGGCATTGATGGAGAGGTGGGGGTCTCTGCAGTGTGGCATTGGGGTAAGCTCCAGGGGGTTGAGAAGTGTTCATGGACCAGGACTGTGTTGACTGTGGTGTATGTGGTCCTGTGGGGGTGAGGCTTATCAGTGACAAAAGACCTGTGCTTCACAAATAGCCATAAAAAGGATCAGCCCCAGCTTCCAAAGCCTGAAACAATTGAGTGCTCCCATTCCTAGGGCCAGCCACACACAGCTGCACTCCTAAGAGAACTGACAACAGCCTTGTAGGCCTGAGGTCTATCACAACTTTAAGCCCCTGGGCCTAGCAACCAGCTACACTGGGTACCAACCCAATTAATAGGAAAACTGCAACAAGAGTATGCTGATAGACTTTGTAGCCAATGGTGTTGAGGCTCCCCAAACTGGATTTACAAACAGCTGGCAAGGGAAGGAAACACTACACTCCCTGGGTACCTGCAGTAAGATCAACCCTGACACAGCAGAAGGACACAAGTAGCCCACAAAGGGGTCACTCCTGGATCATTTGGACTCGTGACAGGAGGGAAGCACACTGCTGGGCCTCATAAGGCATCTCATACATAAGGCCAGTTCGCCAAGATCAGGGGACAGAGCTGACTCACTTAATACATATAAATAAGCACAGAGAAAGAGGTATAATGAGGAGACAAAGGAATATTTTCTAAGCAGGAGAATAGGACAAAACCCCAGAAAAAGGACTAAATGAAACAGAAATAAGTGGCCTATTTGACAAATAGTTCAAAGAAAATCTCATAAGGATACTCACAGATATTGGGAGAAGACTGGATGAACACAGTGAGCTCATCAGCAAAGAATTGGAAAATATAAAAAAGAACCAATCAGAAATGAAGACTACAATACAGGAAATGAAAAATTCACTAGAGGGACTCAATAGCAGAGTAGAGGATGCAGAAGAATGGATCAGCGAGCTAGATGAAAGACTAGAGGAAATCACCCAAGCTGAATAGAAAAAAGAAAAAGGAATTAGACAGAATGAGAACAGTCTAAGGGAACTCTGGGACAATGGGCTCAATTCGGATTATAGATGTCCCAGAAGGAGAAGAGAGAGATAAAGGGGCAGAAGATTTACTTGAAGAAATCATAGATGAAAATTTTCCTAACCTAAGGAAGAAAACAGATATCCAAGTACTGGAAGCACAGAGAGCTCCAAACGAGATAAGCCCAAAGAGGCCCATACCAAGACATATTATAATTAAAATGTCCAAAGTTAAAGATAAAGAGAGGATCCTAAAAGCAGCAAGAGAAAGGCCACAAGTGACATACAAAGGAAAGCCAATAAGGCTATCAGTGGACTTCTCAGCTGAGACACTATAGGTGAAAAGAGAATAGCACAACATACGTAAAGTGCTAAAAGGAAAAAATCTACAGCCAAGAACTCTATCCATCAAGGTTGTCATTCAGAATGGAAGTAGAGATAAAGAGCTTCCCAGACAAGCAAAAATTAAAGGAGTTTATCACCAAGAAACCAGTTCTACAAGAAATGCTGAAGGGACTTATTTAAGTGGGAAAGTGATAACCACAAATAGAGATTAAAAAATTATCAAAAAAAAAACAGGCAATAAAATCACTTGTAAAGGTAAAAATATAGTAAAGGTAGCAGTTCAACTACCTATGAAGATAATATGAAGATTAAAGGACAAATGTATGAGGGGCTGGCCCAGTGGCTGAGTGGTTAAGTTCGCGTGCTCCGCTGCAGGCGCCCCAGTGTTTCGTTGGTTCAAATCCTGGGTGCAGACATGGCACTGCTCATCAAACCATGCTGAAGCAGCGTCCCACATGCCACAACTAGAAGGACCCACAATGAAGAATATACAACTATGTACTGGGGAGCTTTGTGGAGAAAAAGGAAAAAAATAAAATCTTTAAAAAAAAGACAAATGTATCAATATCACCTATTTCAATGATAAGAGGGTAACAGATAGACAAACACTAAACAAGAGACTATATATATGAAAAACATAAAATGTGGGAGGAGGGGAGTGAAAAAGTAGAGCTTTTAGAAAGATGTCAAGCTAAAGAGTCTATCAACTTGATATAGACTGTTATATACATAGAATATTAAATAGGATCCTCATGGTAATCACACATCAGAAAAATATAATAAGTAAGCAAAAAAGTAACACAAAAGAAATCAAACATATTACTAAAGAAAGCCATCAAGCCAAAAGGGAAGACAGCAAGAGAAAAAGAAAAGAACAGAGAAGAGCTACTAAAACACCCGGAAAAAAAAGCAACAAAATGGCAATAAATACATATTTATCAATAGCTACTTTAAATGTCAATGGACTAAATGCTCCAATCAAATGCCATAGGGTGGCCAGTTGGATAAAAACACAAGACCTATATATATACTGCATACAAGAGAGACACTTCAGACCTAAAGGAACTCACAAACTGAAAGTGAAAGGATGGAAAAAGATATTCCATGCAAATGGCAAAGAAAAGAAAGCTGGGGTAGTGATTCTTATATCAGACAAAATAGACTTTAAAACAAAAACTGTAACACGAGAGAGTTTGTACTGTCTACTAAAGACAGGCACTACATAATGATAAATGGAACAATGCAACAAAAAACATAACACTTGTAAATATCTATGCACCCAACATAGGAGCACCTAAATATATAATGCAATTATTAACAGACGTAAAAGGAGAAACAGACAAGAACAGAATAAAAGTAGGGGACTTTAACACTCCACTTACAACAATGGATAGATCATCCAAACAGAAGATCAATAAGGAAACACTGACCTTAAATGACACATTAGAATAGATGGACTGAGTAGATATATATATAGGACGTTCCATCCAAAACCCACAGAATACACGTTGTATTCAAACGCACATGGAACATTCTCCAGGATTGATCACATATTAGGACACAAAACAAGTCTCAATAAATTCAACAAGATCGAAACAATACCATGTATTTTCTGACCAAAAAGGTATGAAAGTAGAAATCAACTACAGGAAAAATCCCAGAAAAGCCACTAAAATGTGGAGATTAAACAAAATGCGGCTGAACAACGATTGGGTCAATGAAGAAATCAAAGGAGAAATCTAAGAATTCCTGGAGACAAATGAAGATGAAAATATGACATGCTAAAATCTACGGGAAACAGCAAAAGTGGTTCTAAGAGGGAAGTTTATAGAAATTTGGGCTTACCTCAACAAACAGGAAAAATCCCAAATGAATAATCTAAAAGTGCATCTAAAGGTCTTGGAGAAAGAAGAACAAACAAAGCCCGAAATCAGCAGAAGGAATGAAATAATAAAAATCAGAGCAGAAATAAATGACATAGAGACTAAAAAACAACAGAAAAAACTAATGAAACCAAGAGCTGGTTCTTTGAAATGATAAACAAAATTGACAAACCCTCAGCTAGACTCACCAAGAAAAAAGAGAGCAGGTTCAACTAAATAAAATCAGAAATGAAAGAGGAGAGATTACAATGGACATTTCAGAAATACAAAAGATAATAAGAGAATACTATGAAAAGATATATGCCAACAAATTGGATAATCTAGAAGAAATGGATAAATTCTTGGAAACATGCAACCTTCTGAAACTGGACCAAGAAGAAGTAGAGAATTTAAATAGACTGATCACCAGTAAGGAGATTGAAACAGCAATCAAAAACCTCCCCAAAAATAAAAGTCCAGGACCAGATGGCTTCCCTGGTGAATTCTACCAAACATTCAAAGAAGACTTTATACTATCCTTCTCAAACTCTTCCCAAAAATTGAAGAGGAGGGAAGGCTTCCTAATACATTCTATGAAGCCAACATTATCCTGATACCAAAACCAGACAAGGACAACACAAAAAAAGAAAATTACAGGCCAACATCACTGCTGAACATTGCTGCAAATTCCTCAACAAAATACTAGCAAATCAAATACAAAGATACAATAAAAAGATCATACATCATGATCAAGTGGGTTTCATTCCGGGGATGCAGGGATGGTTCAACATCCACAAATCTATCAACGTGATACACCACATTAACAAAATGAAGAATAAAAATCAAATGATCATCTCAATAGATGCAGAGAAAGTACTTGAGAAGATACAGCATCCATTATGATAAAAACTCTAAATAAAATGGGGATAGAAGGAAAATACCTCAACATAATAAAGGTCATAGATGACAAACCCACAGCAAATATCATTCTCAATGGAGAAAAAGGAAAGCTATCCCTTTAATAACATGAACCAGACAAGGATGCCCACTGTTACCACTCTTATTTAACATAGTATTGGAAGTCCTAGCCAGAGCAATCAGGCAAGAAAAAGAAATAAAAGGGATACATATTAGAGAAGAAGAAGTGAAACTGTCACTCTTTGCAGATAACATGATTTTTATATGTAGAAAACCCTAAAGAATGCACCAAAAAACTTTTAGAAATAATAAATGAATACAGTCAAGTAGCAGGATACAAAATCAATGTACAAAAATTGGTTGTGTTTCTATACACTAACAAGGAAGTAGCAGAAAGAGAAATTAAGATACAATCCCATTTACAATTGCAACAAAAAGAATAAAATACCTAGGAATAAACTTAACGAAAGAGGTGAAAGACCTGTACACTGAAAATGATAAAACATTGTTGAAAGAAATCGAAGAAGACACAAAGAAATGGAAAGATATTCCGTGCTCTTGGATTGGAAGTATTAACATAATTAAAATGTCCATACTTCCTAAAGCAATCTATAGATTCAATGCAATCCCTATCAAAGTTCCAACAACATTTTTCACACACATAGAGTAAAGGATCCTAAAATTTATATGGAACAACAAAAGACCCCAAATAGCCAAAGGATTCCTGAGGAAAAAGAACAAAGCTGGAGGTATCACACTCCCTGATTTCAAAATATACCGCAAAGCCATAGTAACCAAAACAGTATGATACTGGCACAAAAACAGACACACAGATCAATGGAACAGAATCAAAAGTCCAGAAAAAAACCCGCACTTTTATGGACAGCTAATATTCGACAAGGAAGCCAAGTGCATACAATGGAGAAAGGAGAGTCTCTTCAATAAATGGTGTTGGGAAAACTGGACAGACACATGCAAAAGAATGAAAGTAGACCATTCCCTTACACAATGCACAAAAATCAACTCAAAATGGATTAAAGACTTGGATGTAAGACCCAAAACCATGAAACTTCTAGCAGAAAACATAGGCAGTACGCTCTTTGACATCAGTCTTAACAGCATGTTTTCAACTACCATGTCTGACTGAGCCAGGGAAACAAAAGAAAAAACGAACAAATGGGACTACATCAAACTAAAAAGCTTCTGCACAGCAAAGGAAACCATCAACAAAATGAAAAGACAACCTAACAATTGGGAGAAGATATTTGCAAACCATAGATCACATAAGGGGTTAATATCCAAAATATACAAAAAACTCGTATAGCTCAACAACAAAAACACCAACAACCCAATTAAAAAATGGGCAAAAGATGTGAACAGAGATTTCTCCAAAGAAGATATACAGAGGGCCAACAGGAATGTGAAAAGATGCTCAACATCATTAGGTATCAGGGAAATGCAAATTAAAACTATGATGAGATATCACCCCACTCCAGTCACTATGGCTATAATTAAAAAGACAGGGAACAACACTTTTTGGAGAGGATGTGGAGAGAAGGGAACCATCGTACACTGCTGGTGGGAGTGAAAACTGGCACAGCCAATATGGAAAGCAGTATGGAACATCCTCAGAAAATTAAGAATAGATCTACCATATGATCCAGGTATCCCACCGTTGGGTATTTATCCAAAGAACTTGAAAATGCAAAAGCATAAAGATACATGCCCCCCTATGTTCATTACAGCATTATACACAATAGCCAAGACTTGGAAGCAGCCTAGGTGTCCATCAAGAGACAAAGGTATAAAGAAAATGTGGTGTATTTATACAGAATGGAATACTACTCAGCCATAAGAAATGATGAAATCTGGCCATTTGGGACAACATGGATGGACCTTGAGGGTATTACGTGGAGTGAAAGTAGTCAGAAGGAGAAAGTCAAATACCATATGATCTCACTCATAAGTAGATGAAAGAAACAATGACAAACACATAGCAACATAAATTGGATTGGTGGTTACCATAGGGGAAGAGGGGAGGGCAAAAGGGTTGATTAGGCTTACATGTGAGGGGATGGACTATAATTAGTTTTTGGGTGGTGAACATAATATAATCTACACAGAATTCAAAATATATTATGATGTACATCTTAAAGTTATATAATGTTATAATCCAATGTTACTGCAATTAAAAAATTAAAAAAATTGATTAAAAGACAAAACATAGTGGGGGCAGTAAACAAAACTCAGATTTTCTGAGCTAGGGCAGACCACCGTAACCTAAGTTTTGAAAACACGCTGAATGATGTCAGAGACCCAAGGCTGCACAAGTGAGCAATAATGACAATCTCTCTCTGTTTAACACCTGTGCTAAGTGGTTGCAAACTCTAGTGGCAGGTGCAACCTGTGACAAAGGGATCATGAACCACAAGAGGGCTGGTGATCCAGGCCCCAGTTGTGGCACCTCTGGCACCAGCTCTACCAGCACTGGGGGCTGCTTACAAGTCCCTGGGCCCCCAGCAGAGACAGCAACATTTTTGAATCCAGTGCCCCTGGCAGCAGTGCAACCAGAACCCACAGAAAACCCGGGAGCAGCCATGCAGGTGGTCTATGGGGCAAAAGCATCAGACCCTGTGGAGAGCCAGTGAGGAACATGAGACCCAGGCAACCCTGGAAGCAGAAGTTCTTGCATCCTGGTCACCATAGTGGTGACATCTGAGACTGCAGTGACCTCATAAGCAGCAAGAAACCAACAACTTGACTGACAGGTTTTGTCTTTCAGTATTTTGACTATATCATTCCACTGTCTCAGAGGCAAAAGTAGCATAAGGAGGGCACTGAGATGGCTCTAGCAGAGGCAGTGGAGGGTGGAAAGTGTAGGCTCTTAAAAACAACCAGAAGCAACTCAGAACCAAAGTAACCAAAGACATATATAAATAAGAAAGGTAGTTAAACCACAAACGCACTGGCAGAGAACAAACTCATCAAGTACCATGAAAAATTACAGTAACACAGTAGCACAGAAAGAAAATGACAACTCTCCAGAAACTGAACTTGAAGTCACAGAACATTACAGTCTAAATCACAGAGAACTAAAAAAAAAAAAAACTACCATGAAGAAACTCAATAAGTTACAAGAAAACTCAGAAATACAGTTCAATGAGCTCAGAAATAAAATTAATGAACAGAAGGAGCACTTCATCAAAGAGATTAAAACACCATCAAAAAAGAAATCAGAGATTCTGGAGATTAAGATCCCAATTAATGACATGAAAAATAAATTATAAAGCAGACCAACTGGAAGAGAGGATTGTGAGTTCAAAGATAGAAATCTAGAAATGATCCAGGTGGAGGAGGAGAGAGAACTAAGATTTTTAAAAAATGAACAAATTCTATGAGAAATATCTGACTTGATTAGGGAAATGTTTAAGCATAACAGGTGTCCCAGAAGGAGAAGAGAAGGAGAAAGTAGCAGAGAGCTTATTTAAAGAAATAATGGCTGAGAACTTCCCAAACGTGGAGAAGGAACTGGATGTACAATTACACGAAGCTAATAGAACTCCTAATAGTCTCAACACAAAAAGGCCTTCTCCAAGGTGTATATTAAAGCTGTAAAAGTCAATGACAAAAAAAAATACTAAGGGCAGCCAGGGAGATGACAATAACCTGTAAAGGAACCTCCATCAGCCTTTCAGCAGATTTCCCAGCAGAACCCCTATAGGCTAGGAGACAGTGGAATGATATAGTCAAAATACTGAAAGACAAAACCCGTCAGTCAAGAATATTCTAGAGAAATAAAATCTTTCCCAGACAAACAAAAACTGAAGGAGTTCATTGCCACTAGAGCTACCTTATAAGAAATGTTGAAAGAAGACCTCCTACCTGTAATAAAAAGGTAAAGGTTTATAAATCTTTGAGCAAGGTGATAAATGAACAGACAGAATCAGAAAACTGCAACACTATATATAAGAACACATAAATAAACACTTAATTATAACAAAAGAGATAAAAGGAAAGAAAGTATCAAAAATAACTATAACCACTTCTGTTTGGTCACAAAATTACAACACAAAAAAAGAATAATTTGTGGCACCAAAAACATAGAATAGGAAGAGGAAAAAGATAGAACCCGCATATGCTAATGGAGATAAGGTGGGATCAGCAAGAAAAAGGACTATCTCATTTATAAAATCTTTTAAACAAAGCTCATGGTAAGCACAAAACAAAAAATCAGAGCATAATCACAAATAATAAAGAGAAAATTGAGGAAAAACATCACAGAAAAAAATGAAATGACAGACAGAAACACATACAAGGAAAAATAAACAATGGAAATACAGAACAACCATAGAACAAATGACAGAATTGCAATATTAAGACTTCATATATCAATAATCACTCTAAATGTCAACGGATTGAATTCACCAATCAAAAGACACAGAGTGACTGGAGGGCTTATAAAACAAGACACAACAATATGCTTCCTCCAGGAGACATATCTCAGCTCTAAAGACAAACATAGGCTCAGAGTGAAGGGATAGAAGATGATACTCCAAGCAAATGGCAAACAAAGGAAAGTGGGTGTAGTTATACTTATATCAGACAAAACAGACTTCAACAAAAAAGATAAGAGAAAAATGGCCATTATATAACGATAAAAGGGACACTACACCAAGAAGCCATAACACTTAAATGCACCTAACACAGGAGGACCGAAGTGTATAAAGCAACTATTAACAGACCTAACAGGAGAAATTGACAGCAACACAATAATAGCAAGAGACTTTGACACCCCACTTACATCAATGGTTAGATCATCCAGACAGAAAGTTGACAAGGAAACACTGGCCACAAATGAAACACTAGACAAGATGGACTTAATAGATATATATAGAACATTCCATCCAAAGCCCCAGAGGACACATTCCTTGCAAGTGCATATGGAACATTTTCAAAGATAGACCATGTGTTGGAAAACAAAGCAAGTCAAAATAAATTTAAGAAGATTGAAAATACATCAAGCATCTTTTCCAACCATAATGGTATGAACTAGAAATCAACTACCAAAAAATGCTGGAAAAGTCACAAATATTTGGAGAAAAAACAACATGCTACTGAACAACTATTGGATAAATAAAGAAATCAAAGGAGAAATCAAAAATACCTGGAGAGAAGTGAAAATGAAAACACAACATTCCAAAACTTATGGGACGCAGCAAAAGTGGTACTAAGAGGGAAGTTTGTAGTAATACAGGCCTATCTCAAGAGGGAAGTTTGTAGTAATACAGGCCTATCTCAAGAAACAAAAGAAAATCTCAAATATCCAATTTAACACTACACCTAAAAGAACTTATAAAAGAACAAACAAAGCCCAAAGTCAGTAGAAGGAAGAAAATAATAAAACTCAGAACAGAAATAAACAAAATAGAGGCTAAAAAATCAATAGAATGGATCAAAGAAACTAAGAGCTGCTTCTTTAAAAAGATAAACAAAATTGACAGACACTTAATCAGTGTCTTTTAAGAAAAAAAGAGAAAGCTCAAATAAATCAAGTCAGAATTGAAACAGGAGAAATTACAATGGATACCACAGAAATAGAAAGGATTATAGGAGAATACTATGAAAAGCTATAGGACAACAAATAAGATAACCTAGAAGAAATGTGTAAATTCTTAGAATCATACGCCCTCCCAAAATTGAATCAAGAAGAAATAGAGAATCTGAATAGACCAATCAGAAGAAAAGACATTGAAACAGTAATCAAAAACCTTCCAAAAACCAAAAGTCCAGGGTCAGATAGCTTTTCTGGTAAATTCTACCAAACACTCAAAGATTTAATATCTATCCTTCTCAAACTTTTCCAAAATATCGAAGAGGATGGGATGCTTCCTAACCCAGTCTATGAGGCCAACATTACCCTGATACCAAAACCAGACAAGGATAATACAAAAAAGGAAAATCACAGACCAGTATCGCTGATGAACATAGATGCAAAAATCCTCAACACAATATTAGCAAATTGAACACAAGGATACATGAAAAGGGTCATACACCATGGTGAAGTGTGATTTGTTCCAGGGATGCACAGATGGTTCAACATCTGCAAATCAATCAGTGTGATACACCACATTAATAAAATGAAGAATAAAAGTCATGATCATCTCATTAGATGCAAAGAAAACTTTTGACAAGATCCAACATCCATTTATGATAAAACCTCTCAATAAAATGGGTATAGAAGGAAAGTGCCTCAACATAATAAAGGCCATACATGACAAACCCACAGGCAACATCATACTCAATGGTGAAAAACTGAAATCTATTCCTCTAAGAACAGAAACAGGAGAATGCCCACTCTTGCCACTTTTATTCAACATAGTATTGGAAATTTTAGCCAGAGCAATGAGGCAAGAAAAAGAAATAAAAGGCATCCAAATTGGAAAGGAAGAAGAAAAACTGTCACTATTTGCAGGTGACATGATTCTATATATAGAAAACCCTAAAAAATCCAGCCAAAAACTATTAGAAATAATTCACAAATACAGTCAAGTTGCAGGGTGCATAATCCACACGCAAAAATCAATTGCATTTCTATACACTAATAACAAACTTACAGAAAGAGAAATCAAGAATGTAATCCCATTTTTGATCACAACTAACACAATGAAAAACCTAGGAATGAATTTAACCAAGGAGGTGAAAGACTTATACACTGAAAACTATAAGACATTATTGAAAGAAATTGAAGAAGACACAAAGAAATGGAAAGATATTCTGTGCTCATGGATTGGAAGAATAAACATACTCAAAATGCCCATATTACCTAAAGCAATCTACAGATGAGATGTGATACCTATCAAAATCCCAATTACATTTTTCATGGAAATAGAACAAAGAGTGCTAAAATTTATATGGTACAACAAAAGAATGCAAATATCCAAAGCAATCCTGAGAAAAAAGAACAAAGCTGGAGGTATCACACTCCCTGAATTCAAAATATACCACAAAGCTATAGTAATCAAAATAGCATGGTACTAGCAAAAAAATAGACACACAGATCAATGGAACAGAATTGAGAGCCCAGAAATAAAACCACACATCTATGGACAGCTAATCTTCGAGACAGGAGCCAAGAACATACAATGGAAAAAGGAAACTCTCTTCAATTAATGGTGTTGGGATAACTAGATAGCCACATGCAAAAGAATGAAAGTCGACCACTATTTTACACCATCCACAAAAATTAACTCAAAATGGATCAAAGACTTGAATGTAAGACCTGAAACCATAAAAATCCTAGAAGAAAGCATAAGAAGCATGCTCTTTGATATCTGTTTTAGCAGTATCTTTTTTACCACCATGTCTCCTCAGGCAAGGGAAACAAAAGAAAGAATAAACAAATGGGACTACATCAGACTAAAGTGCTTCTGCACAGCAAAGGAAACCATCAACAAAATAAAAACACAGTCCACCAACTGGGAGAAAATATTTGCAAATCATATATCTGACAAGGGGTTAATTTCCAAAACATATAAAGAACTCATACACTCAAGAACAAAAAACTTAACAACCCAATAAAAGTGGGCAGAAAATCTGAACATTTTTCCAAGGAAGATATACAGATGGTCAACAGGCACATGAAACGATGCTCAGCATCACTAATTATCAGGGAAATGCAAATCAAAAGTACAATGAGATATCATCTCACTCCCATGACAATACTAAAATGACAGGAAATGACAAGTGTTGGAATGGATGAAATGAAAACGGAAGCTTCATACACTGCTGGTGGGAATGCAAACTGGTACAGCCACTAGGGAAAACAGTAGGGAGATGTCTCAAAAAGTCAAAAATAGAAATAGCATATGATCCAGCTATCCTACTTCTGAGTAACCATCCAAAGAACGTGAAAACACTAATTCAAAAAGATACATGCACCCTTATGTTCATAGCAGCATTATTCACAATAGCCAAGACATGCACGCAACCCAAGTGCCCATCAATGGATGAGTGGATAAACAAGAGGTGGCAAATATATACAATGGAATACTACTCATCCATAGAAAAAGACAAAATCATGCCACTTGTGACAACACGGATGGACCTTGAGGGTATTATGCTAAGTGAAATAAGTTAGACAGAGAAAGACAAATACCATATGATTTCACTCATATGTGGAAGATAAACAAACACATAAATATGGAGCACAGATTGTTGGTTACCAGAGGTGAAGGGAGTGGGGGAGGGCAAAATGGATGAAGGGGCACATATGTATGGTGATGGATTAAAAACTAGACTATTGATGGTGAACATGATGCAGTCTACATAGAAGCTGAAATATAATAATGTACACCTGAAATTTACACAGTTATAAATCAATGTGACCTCAATAAAATATAAAAATAAATGAAATTAAAGAATAACATCAATCCTTCTTAAACACCTGTAAAATATTTAAGAAGAGAGAATACTTAAAAACTCATTTTATGAAGCTAGTATTAGCCTGATATCAAAGCCAGTCAAAAACACTACAAGAGAAGAAATCTATAGACCAATGTCCCTGATGAACTTTGATATGAAAATCTTCAACAAGATACCAGCAAAGTGAATTCAATAGCACATCAGAAAGATTACAAAAATGACCAAATGGGATTTATCCCTGGGATGCAAGGATGGTTCAACATGTGAAAATCAATTAATGTTATATACCACAGTAATAGAATAAGGGATAAAAATCAAGTAATCATTTCAATAGACACAAAAAGATTTTTGATAAAGTTCTACACCATTTCATTATTATAACTTTCAACAAATTTGATATAGAATTTATGGACCTCAGCATAAGAAAGCTATATATGACATGCCCCAGATAACATTATACTCAACAGTAAAAAGCTGAAAGCTTTTCTTCTGAGATCAGGAACAAGACAAGGGTGCCCATTTTCACCACTTCTGTTCAACATAGTACTGGAAGTCCTAGCCAAAACAATTAGGTAAGAGAAAATATAAAAGGCATTCAAATAGAAAAAGGAAAAGGAAAATTATGTTTATAGGTGACCATGATCTTATATGTAGAAAACCATAAAGACTCCACAAAAAACTGTCAGAATAAACAATTTCAATAAAGTTGTGGGATACAAAAGCAACATACAAAAATCAGTTGCACTTCTATACACTAATAATTAACTATCTGAAAAGGAAAATAACAAAACAATCTCAGTTATAATGGCACCAAACAGAACAAAATACTTAGGAATAAACTTAACCAAGGAAGCAAAAGACCTACACAACGAAAATTACAAAACGCTACTGAAAGAAATTAAAGAAGATACAAAGAAATGGAAAGGCATCTTGTGTTCATAAATTGGAAGACGTAATATTGTTAAAATGTTCATATTACAAAAAGTGATCAACAGATGCAATTCCATCCTTACCAAACTCCCAATGCATTCTCTTTAAGAAATATAAAAAAATTCAAAGCTTATATAGAATCACAAAAGACCCCAAATAGCCAAAGCAATCTTGAGAAAGAAGAACAAAACTGAAGCCACCACATTTCCTAATTTCAAATATATTACAAAGCTGTACTAATCAAAACAGTATGATATTTTCATGAAAACAGAAATTTAGACCAATGGAACAAAATAGAGTACCCAGAAATAAATACATTCATATGCAGATAACTAATCTTCACCAAAGGTGCCATAAATGGAGAAAGGATAGTCTCTTCAACAAATAGTGCTGGAAAAACTGGATATCCACATGCAAAGGAATGAAAGTGAACCCTTATCTTACAACATACACAAAAATCAACTAAAATGAATTAAAATTCAAATATAAGATCTGAAACTATAAAACTCCTGGAACAAGACATGTGGGCAAAGCTTCATTACATTAGTCTATGCGTTGATTTCCTGGATATGATACTAAAAGCACAAGCAATAAAATCAAAAATAGACTAGGGGGATTACAACAAACCAAAAATCTTCTGCACAGCAAAGGAAATAATCAACATAGTGAACAGGCAACCTATGGAATGAGAGAAAATATTTGCAAACCATATATCTGATAAGGAATTAATATCCAAATTATATAAGAATGTCCTACAACTCTAGCAAAAAAAAAAAACCCAGAGAATAAATAACCCAATTTAAAAATGGGCAAAAGACAGGAATAGACACTTCTCCAAAAAAGACATATAAATGGCCAATAAGTGTACGAAAAGATGCTCAATATCACTAATTATCAGGGAAATGCAAATGAAAACCACAATGAGCTATGGAGCCAGTCCAGTGGCATAGTGGCTAAGTTCACATGTTCCACTTTGGCAGCCTGGGGTTTGCCAGTTCTGATCCCAGGTCCAGACCCATGCACCACTTATCAAGCCATGCTGTGGCTGGCGTCCCACATACAAATAGAGGAAGATGGGCACAGATGTTTGCTCAGGGCCAATATTCCTCAGCAAAAAGAGGAGGATTGATGGTGGATGTTAGCTCAGAGCTAATCTTCCTCAAAAAGGAAAAAAAGAAAAAAGTAGAAAAACCCACAATGAGTTATCGCCTCACATCTCTTTGAGTGACTATTATCAAAAATTAAAACAAAAGATAAGTGTTGGCTAGGATGAGGAGAAATTGGAGCTCTTATACATTGTTGAGAATGTAAAATAGTTCAGCCTCTATGGTAAACAGTATGGAGGTTCTTCAAAATATTAAAAATGAAACTATTTGATCTAGCATTCCCTCTTTTAGGTATATATCCAAAACAATTTAAATCAGGATCTCGAAGAGGTATCTGCACTCTCACATTCATTACTGCATTATTCACAATAGCCAACATATGGTAACAAACTAAATTCCCATCAATAGATTAATGGGTAAAGAAAATGTGGTATATACATATAATGGAATAGTATTCAGCCTTAAAGAGAATGAAATTCTGCCACATGTGTCAACATGGATGAAACCGGAGGACCTTGTGCTAAGTGAAAAAGGCTAGTCACAAAAGGACAAATACTGCACAATTCCACTTATGAGGTTTCTAAAATAGTCAAACTCATAGAAACAGAGGGTAGAATGGTTGTTGACAGAGATTGGGAGAAGGAGGAAATGGGTAGTGGCTGCTCAACAAGTATATAGTTTCAGTTATGTTAGATGAATGGGTTTTAGAGATCTGCTGTACAACACTGCGCCTATAGTTAACAATATTGTATTTTACACTTAAAAATTTGTTAAGAAGGAAGATATGTTGTGTTCTTACTATAATAATGATAATAAACAATATGAAAACAAACAGCCCAATTAAATAATGGGACAAGATCTGAACATATTCCTGACCAAAGAAGATCTACACATGGCAAATAAGCATATGAAAATATGCTCGACAACATACGCCATTAGAGAATTGCTAATTAATACAATGAAATACAAATACACAGCTATTAGAATGGTGGAAATCTAAAACACTGAGAATTCCAAATTCTGGTAAGGAAGTGGAACAGCAGGAACTCCCACTCATTGCTGATTAGAGTGCAAAATGGTACAACCACTTTGGAAGTCAGTCTGGTAGTTTCTTACAAAGTTACATATAGTCTTGCCGTATTATCCAGTAATTACATTCCTTGGTATTTACCCAAATGAATTGAAAACTATGTCCACACTAAAATCTTTACAAGAATGTTCATAGGAGCTTTATTCATAATTGCCAAAACTTGGAAGCAAGCAACATGTCCTTGAATACGTGAATAGATAAACTATGGTACATCCATACTATTAGAATATTATTTGGCAATAAAAATAAAGAAGCATTTAAACCATGAAAATAATAAAATTGGGACCCTTACCTCTCACAAAAATTAATCTAAATATACAAAGTACCTAAATATAAGAGATAAAACTATAAAAATCTTAGAAGAAAATATATATGTAAATTTATGAGACCCTGGATTTGATAGTGGATTCTTAGGTATAACCTTAAAACCACAAGAAACAAGAAACAAAAAATAAATAAATTGGACATAAAAATTAAAAACCTTGTGTATCAAAGGACACTATCAAGAAGGCAAAAATACAACCCACAGAATGGGAGAAAATATTTGAAAGTCACATATCTGATGTAATAGTCTAATATCCAAAATAAATAAAGAAATCTTATCATTAAACAACAAAATGACAAACACTCCAATTACAGAAATGGGTAAAAGACTTGAATAGACATTTATTCAAAGGTGTACTAATGGCCAATAAGCAAATGAAAAAATGTTCAACATCAGTCATTAGGCAAAGGCAAATCAAATTACAATGAGACACCACTTCACACTCACTGGAATGACTATAATTTTAAGAAATAGAAGGGATTGATGTCATCAAGATTGTGACATAGGTCATTCTCAACTTCAGCTCCCCACAAGAAGACCAACTAGCAACTATCCATAGACAAGACACCATTGTGAAAATCCCAGAACCTGAAGGAGAGGTTGAAGCACGCCCCTAGGCAACAGAGACTGAGAAGGACCACATTATAAGGGTAAGAGGAGCAGTTTCATGTTGACTGCATCACCTCTCCCCCAGTCTGCGACAACGTTGCCCCAAGAGGACCCCGGGACTAAGTTTTCTTCAGTGGGAAAAAGAGAATCCAAGGTGAACTTTCAACTTACTCAGCATTGTAGGACACTTTCGTGAATGCTCATTCTGGACTCACTTTACAGGGATCACTGGGAGAATATATGGGGCTTGACCACTGGGGATTTAAGAAAGACCAAGAAGGGGGTGGGGCTTATAGAAACCTGCTCTCAGATATTGGTAGGCTGCATTCCTACTTGCAGCAGCACCTGAGCAGAGATCCCAGCCAGCAGCTCTACTCATCTGTGGAGCCAAGCCAGTGGCCCCATCTGGACAGGGATATTAGTTGGAAGTTCTGCCTGATTTGGACCCCCAGTCAATGGGCTATACCAGCTATGGAGTCCATTCTACTTTTCTGCCCAAGTACAGGAGAAAATTCCCAGTCCTGCTCAGCTGCTCCACATAGCCTCCAGTCCCATGCCTCCAGAAAGCATAGCCACAGACACCTAGCAGCTGTGAAGCACACCCTATGGCACACCTTGGCAGGGAGCCAAGCCGGCAACCCTGGCTGCTCAACAGTTGAGCATGGCCTCTGGCCCTGCATAACCAGGGACCCTGAAGAGTGACCCTAAGCAGCCTCAGAGCCCAGCTTACAGCCCCATCCAGCAGCAAAGCCTAGCCTATATCCCTACCCAATCGCTATAAAAAGAACAAACCAAACTCAAAGTTAGCAGAAGCAAAGAAATAATATGATTAGAACAGAAATAAATGAAATAGAAAATAAGAGAACAATAGAAAAGATTAACAAAACTAAGAGTAGGTTCTTTGAAAAAATAAAATTGAGAAACTTTTAGCTAGGCTAGCCAAGAAAAAAAAGGACACTTGAATAAAATTATAAATTAAAGAGGAGAAACTACAGTAGATACCACAGAAATACAAAGAAACTTATAGAATACTACAAATAATTATATACTGAAACATTGGACAACATAGAAGAAATTGATAAATTCCTAGAAACATGCAGCCTACCAATTGAATCACGAAGATATAGAAAATCTAAACAGTCCAATAATGAGTATGGAGATGGAGTCAGTAATCAAAAACTCCCCAAGAAAGAAAATCCCAGGACAAGATGGTTTCATTGGTAAATGCCACCAAACATTTAAAGAATAATTAATGCCAATCCTTCTCAAATGTTTCCAAAAAATTGAAGAAGAGGAAACACTCCCAAACTCATTCTGCAAGGCCATCATTACCCCATTACCAAAGCTAGAGAAGAATACTACAAGAGAAGAAAACTACAGGCCAATATCTCTGATGACTATAGATGCAAAAATTCTCAAAAAAATGCTAGCAAACTGAATTCATCAGCCCACTGAAAAGATCATACATCATGATCAAGTGGGATTCATACCTGGAATGTAAGGATGGTGTGACATATGTAAATCAATAAATGTGATAGATCTTATTAATAGACTGAAAGATAAAAAAATCATATTACCATCTTAATAGATGCAGAAAAAAGCATTTGACAAAATAAATTATCCTTTCATGATAAAACCTCTCAATAAATTGGTTATAGAAGGAATGTACTTCAACATCATAAAGGCCATATACGACAAGCCAACAGCTAACATAATACTCAACAGTGAATGGTAAAAAGCTTTTCCTTCTAGGATCAAGAATGAGATAAGGATTCCCACTCCTATTTAACATAGTACTGGAAATCCTAGCTTAAGCATTCAAATAAGAAAATGAAATAAAAGGCATCCAATTCATAAAGGAAGAAGTAAAATTAGCTCTGTTTTCAGATGACATGATCATGCATATAAAAAACACTAAAGACTCCAACAAAAAATGGTTAGAACTAATCAACTAATTCAGTGAAGTTGCAGGATACAAAATCAACATACGAAAATCATTGCAATGAGATTAGGAAAAAGATACATGAGCAAAGTGAATTGTTTACAAAAGAAATAGAAACCACAAAAAAAGAAACAAACAAACAGAAATGCCGGAGTTGAAGAATTCAATCAATAAGAAAAATACAATAGAGAGTATCTGTACTAGGGCAGAGGATATGGAAGAAAGAATGAGTTAGTTAGAGGATAGAAATTTTGAAATAACACAGTTACAAGGGAACAAAAGTAAAAGAGTGAAGAAAGTCAGCATGATTTATGGAACTTGATAAAAAAAAAAGCCAAATATAAGAATAATTGGGATTCTTGAAGGGAAAGAGGGGAAGAAGGGGGCAAAAATTAATTTAAACAAATAATAGCTGAAAACTTCCCAAGCCTGGGGAAAGGATTGGCCATCAAAGTTCAAGAAACTAATAGATCACCCTATTATCTCAATGCCAAAAGCCCTTATCAAAGACAGATTATAATGAAATTATCAAAAATCAAAGATAAAGAAAGAGGACAAAAGGCTCCAGGAAATAAAAAAGTGTACTCTACAAGGGAATCCCCATTAGTCTATCAGCAGATTTCTCAGCAGAAACCCTACAGGCCAGAAGAGAGTGGAATGACATATTCAAAGCACTGAAAGATAAAAATTGCCAGCCAAGAATACCACTCACAAAAATTAACTCAAAATGAATCAAAGACTTAAACATAAGACTTGATACCATAAAACTTCTGAAATAAAATGTAGAGAAGAAGCTCCTCAACATCAGTCATGGCAATGATTTTTGTGATATGACACCAAAAGCACAAACAACAAAAGCAAAAGTCAACAAGTGGGACTACATCAAACTTCAAAGCTTCTGCACAGCAAAAGAAACAACCAACAAAATGAAAATGCAACCTACAGAACGTGAAAAAAATTTTTCCAAACTGCATATCTGATAAGGTTTTAATATTAAAAGATATATAAGGGACTCATATAGCTCAACAGCAGAAAAACAAAATAAAAGCAAATAATCAAATTAAAAAATTGTTAAAGGACCTCAATAGACGTTTTTCCAAAGAAGATATGCAAATAGCCAACAGGTACATAGAAAGATGCTCAACATCACTAATCATCAGGGAAACACAAATTAAAGTTACAATGAGATACCACCTCTCACCTGTTAGAAGGGCTATCATCAAGAAGACAAGAGATAATAAGTGTTGGCAAGGATGTGGTGAAAAGGGAACCCTTGTACTCTGTTGGTGGGAATGTAAATTGGTGCAGCCACTATGGAAAACAGTATGGAGGTCCCTCAATAAATTAAAAATAAAACTACTGTATGATCTAGCAATTTCACTTCTGGGTATAAAGCCCCAAAAAATAAAATCAGGATATCAAAAGGGTATCTGTACTGCCATGTTTATTTTAGCATTATACACAATAGCCCAGATATGGAAACAACCTGAGCATCCATCAACAGATTGGACATCTGTTGTCCAATGGATATCTGTCCATAAACAGATGAATGGATAAAGAAAATGTGATATATATATATATATATATATATATATATATATATATATATATAATGGAATATTATTTAGCTATAAAAAAGAAGAAAATTCTGCCATTTATGAAAAACTGGATGAACCTGGTAGGCATTATCTTAAGTGAAATAAGACAGAAAAAGAAATACTATGTGATCTCACTTATATGTGGAATCTAAAGAATAAAAACAGAATTAACAGCAACAAAGAGTAGCTGATCGTTTCTAGGCTCAGGGGGATGAGAGAAATGAATGAAGATGGTCAAAGGGAACAAATTTACAGTTATAAGATGAATTAGTTCTGGGGAGCTAATGTACAATATGATGACTACAGTAAGTTATCAATACTTATTGTATACTTAAAATTTCTAAAAGAGTAGATCTTAAAACTTCTCACCACACACATAAAAGATCACTATGTGAGGTAATGATGTGTTAACTAATTTTATTGTGGTAATCATCTTGCAATATATACATATATCAAATCATCGTATAGTACACTTTAAGCTTACAAAATGTTATATGTCAATTATATCTCAATAAACCTGAATAAATATCAAAAAAAAGAAAAGTAGGGTTGACAAGGATGTGGAGAAATTGGAGTTCTCATATATTGCTGTTTGAAATGTAAAATGGTACAGCCACTGTGAAAAACATTTTGATAGTTCCTCAAAAATTTAGACATATTACTAAATGACACAGCAATTCTACTCTTAGGTATATACCAAGAAGAATTAAAAACAGGTGTTCAAACAAAAACTTGGACATGATTGTTCATAGCAGCATTATTTCTAATAGCCAAAAAGTGGAAACAATGCAAATATTCATCAACTGATGAATGAATAAGCAAAATATAGATATACACATGCAATGTAAAATCATTTAGCAATAAAAAGAATTGAAGTACTGTATATGCTATAAAATGGATGAACTTTGAAAACATTATGGTAAGTAAAAGAAGCCAGACACAAAAAGTCAAATGATTCCATTTATATGAAGTGTCCAGAATAGCTAAATCCATAGAGACAGAAAGCAAAGTAGTGGTTGCCAAGTGCAGAGGGGAGAGGAAAATAAGTGGAGAGTGACTAATTAACTCACAGGCTTTATTTTGGGAGTAATAAAAAATGTTCTAGGATTAGTAGAGATGGTTGTGTACTTCTGGAAGCTTCTGAATTGTAAACTTTAAAATATTTTAAATTGTTTTATGTTATGTAACTTTCCCTCAATAAAAAAATAAGAAAAATCTCAAGGCAATAACCTAGCCTTCCATGTTAAAACACTGGTAAAGGAAGAACAAACTAAATCCAAAGCAAGAAGTGGAGTGGAAATAATAAGCATTAGAGGGGAAATTAATAAAAGAGAAAATTGACAAAATGAAAAGGTGGTTCTTAGGCAAGTCAACACAATTGAGAAACTTTTTGCTAGATTTACCAAGAATAAAATGAGAGTAGATGCTAATTATTAAAATTAGGAATAAAAAAGGGGACATTAGTACCAAATTTACAGAAATAAAAAGGATTATAAGGGAATACTTTGAACAAGAGTATGTCGACAAATTACATAACTTACATAAAGTGGATAAATTTCTACAAAGACACATAGAATGTATGAGCAAATCTATAACAAGAAAAGAGAGTGAATTAGAAATATAAATACCACAAAGTAAAGAGCTGGCCCAGATGCTTCACTGGTAATTTCTGGAAAACATTTAAAGGATAGCCAATACTAATTTTTCACAAATTCTTTCAAAAAATAGAAAGGAGGAAACACTTTTCAAGTCATCCTGTGAGGCCAGTACTACCCTGACACCAAAATCAAAGGATGTCACAAAAAAAGAAAACTACAAACCAATATCTCTTATAAATATAGACGCAAATATCCCAAACAAAATACTAGCAAACCAAATCCTGCCCTATATGAAAAGGATTGTACACCCTAATCAAGTAGAATTTATCCCAGGAAGCAAGATTGGTTTTACATCTGTATGTCAATCAATGTAATACATCATATCAATAGACTAATGGACAAAAACTACATTATCATTTCAATAGATGCAGAAAAAGCATTTGACAAAATTCAATACCCTATCATGATAAAAGCAAGAAACAGAAAAAAAAGGGAATTTCCTCAACGTGATTAAGAGTCTCTATGAAAAACTTACAGGTTGAATCATACTTAATGATGAAAGAGAACTGATGAATGGATAAATGAATAAATGTAGTCATATACATACAATGAGATATTAATAGGCAATAAAAAGAAATGAAGTACTGCTACATACCAACAGTGTGGATGCACCTTGAAAAGGTTATGCTAATGAAAGAAGCCAGAGACAAAATATCACACTTTTGTATGATTCCATTTACCTAAAATGTTCAGAGTAGGCAAATGTTTAGAAACAGCAATTTATTTAGGGCTCATAGGGGTTTGGCAGTGTGGGTTGCGGGTAAATGGGGAGTGACTGCTAATAGGTACTGGGTTTCTTTGGGAAATAATGAAAATGTTCTAAAATTGATTGTGGTGATTGTTGCACAACTCTGTGAATATACTAAAAACCATTGAATTATATGCTTTAAATGGCTGAATTGTATGTTATGTGAATTATATCTCAAAGATATTAAAAAGGCTAAAATAATAATTATATCACAATAAAGCTGTTACTTTTTAAATGGATGAACATAGTCTTCTGAAAAACAATCTTCAGATATAACATCATAATCCTGAGGCAATATTTACCACAAATATTCCAAGAATATAGTTAGAATATACCAAGAATATATTGAAAATATGAAGTAAATAGATTCTATAAGTCTGGAGTAGGCCTTAAACATTCGTATATTAGTAAAATTCCACAGGTAATCATATGATGTGACTCTTCAGTTGGAAACTACTGATATAGAAGTTGCTAGATTCAAATTGAAGAATTAAAGCTGTGATAAAGCTAACATTTTTTAAAAATCTGAAGTTATGACTGATAACACTATACTATTATTGTCTAATTACTGGCAAAGCAGCACAAACCAGGACTCTGATAAATAGAAACATATCATTGACAGTGAAGGCATTAACAAATCTCTAGGAACTTCCTATACAGCACACAATTTCTAAAATATTTATACCAATAACATTTACCTATACCAATTTAACCTAGAAAAGTCTAAGCATCTCTACTAATTTGAAAACTCTTGCTGTGCAACTCATCAATCATTACATAGCAAATAAGCCTAATTATTATTAGCACCTCTCTTTTAACAAGGTAAAAAAACAAATCCTTTGTGATTTTCCAGGGGCTCTCTAGGAAATCTCAAAGACAGTTTTAGGTGCAAGAGATCCTAGAATTCAATTTGGGGATAGTAAAAGATCAGAAGTTGTCAGATTTGAACACTTAATTAAGATAGGATTATGGGCTGCTGAGAAACAATATTTGGATACCTATTTAACCACAGTGACAATAAAAGATTTTAAAAGGAAACATGGGAATTAACATGATTGTAAAGAATCTTACTTCTTTCCTAAGTGAGCAACTTTGGTTCTCTTAAATTATCAAGGGCGTAATAAAGTCAACAAAAGCCGTAGAATCTTTGCTATCTAGGCATATCATGCAGAATAAAGAATAACCCTCTACAACTTTTGTTAAGAGCGAAATAATAAATTTTGTCAATTTAACAGAGAGGAAAAGTAAATTCTAGTTCTGCATCTACGTAATATTTGATATTAAAGGAAACACAGCTCTTTTTGAAAATCTTATGAAGAGATTGATCAAATCTTAGCCAGCTTTGTTCATGGTAAATAATATTTCCTTTCCATGAACCTTCTACAACTTTCTATTTCCACTCAGGTTTTGTGTTACACTTTGCTCTTTTTCATTTTGGAGAAACTATTTTACTTTAAGACAAACTGGTCTATTTTTCCCTCAACAAAAACACATCCTGCGAGCCAGCCCTGATGGTCTCGTGGTTAAAGTTCTGCACTCTCACTGCTTCAGCAGCCCAGGTTTGTTTCCCAGTCACAGAACCACACCAGCCATCTGTCAGTTGCCATTCTGTGGTGGCGCCTCATACAGAAGAACTAGAAGGACTCACAATTAGGAATATACAACTGTGATCTGGATTTTTGGTGAGAAAAAAAACACATCCTGCATACCTTACATACAAAATTGTACCTCTCTGCCACTGTTGCTCCCAGTAGAGTCTTATCTGTGTATACTGATTATAATTTTTAACTAAAGTAATGTCTATTTTGCAGAAAAAAACTAGAAGGCAGACAATTGTGACCTGTCACACACCAGCATTTTTCAGCAGACTAGCACAGCTCACAAATACACATAACTTAGCTTTATATAGCCACACATATCCTTTATACAACTTCTCACAGTGGCAAAAATGAACATTTTCATTAACAGACTTAAAGATATAGCTTCTCTGTAGAACATAAAAATAAAAACCAAAGTATATAAACTTAAATTTTGCTTAGTAATCAATGTTTCTGCACTCTTCTTACTTGCAAATGATATAACTATCCAATGACTATTAATCAATCAAGTTAATATTAGTACCTTTTTTCCTTCTTCTCCCCAAAGGCCCCCAGTATATAGTTGTGTATTTTAGTTGTGGGTCCTTCTAGTTGTAAATTTTTAAGTTACATAAAGATCTTGGAAATTATCTTTTAGGTAACACACTACAAAACATAATTATTGTTGAAATAAAGTTTGTCAGAATAATAATTTAATTTGGTTAAACATAAATTTACGTTTTTCATAATCTTAAACATTTAGTAGAACTAATGATAGTTTATTCAATCAGTAAACCTGCATAAGTCTAGGAAGAACATCACATGTTATACTTATCACTGATTATCAGAGAAGACATGGGGTTTTTATTAAACCAAAAATGTTAAACTAATATCATTTGCCTAAGATTTACCTAAATTATGTGTACTCGAGTTCTTAAAACATTTCTGAATTTGTTTCTGTAAGTTTATTTTTTATTTTTTAACACACTGAAAATATTGGAAGTTAATGCCCTTATTTTCTGGGAATTTTAGGAATATCCCTTTTATATAAGTACTTATTTATCTCTAAACCAATCAGAGTAGATCTGTAAGATTTTTTACAACCTAATTTGGTAATACCATATGGAGGTAGGAGAATATTACAAACTTGCACAATGAGAGGTGAGAACCTTTCTGAATTACAGACACATAAACAAACACATAAGGGGTAGAAATCATATTGCTTCAATTCTACTTCATCCCTGAGTCAAGAATAAACACAAAATTACAAAACTCACCATCCTTTATCAAAGAGCCATTCTCTTCTCAGTGGATAAGAACCTTTACTTGTTCTGAGCTGAAAATAATTGAGAAACATAAAAAGAAAAGACTAACAAAGCAGATTCCCTGCCATCTTTCACTCAAGAGACAAGATCTCTATAAATAATTAATCAATTTACAGAGATCACTGAATGGTCAGACAAAGAAAACAAAAAGAAGCTGGCACCAAAAATAAAGTGAGTATTTAGAAACAATCAAATCCTTATTGAGCTACCATGGGACAAGAGTCTGAAACACAGGACCAAGAATCAGACTCACCATTGGACATCCAGATCACTAGTCAGGAATAGTATATAAAAGAGCTCTGAGGGGCCAGGCTGGTGGTGTAGTGGGTAAGTTTGCAAGCTCCGCTTTGGCAGCCTGGGGTTCCCAGGTTCAGATCCTGTGTGCAGACCTATACACAGCTCGTCAAGCCATGCTTTGGCAGCATCCCACATACAAAACAGAAGAAGATTGGCACAGATGTTAGCTCAGGGACAATCTTCCTCAAACAAAAAGGAAGATTTGCAACAGAAGTTAGTTCAGGGCCAATCTTCCTCACGAAAAAAATGGGGCTCTGAGATGGCTGGTTACCTGGGTGGAATAAAGAGGGATCCAAACCAAGGTGGAATCCCATCAGAGTCGTGGCACTAACCTGTCTAAGACGCAATGCACTGGACAACTAAGGACTTGATTTTATTCAGGCTATTTCAACAGAGAGAACATTCATGAATGAGGAACATGTCAAAGAAAAGGAAGTAAGTCTGACATTTTACACAGGCAGGTAGACAAATGAGTCATGAAGAGGGTGGACAGAGAGGCATATCTGAAGGTTGGAGGCAGTTAGATCTCAGAATACACCAGGGCAGGGTGGCCCTTTATGGTTAACTGTTTAGAACATAAAAGGGTAGGGGGACTTCTCAACTGTCACTGCTTTCTGGGAGCACAGGGCTCCGATAAAGTTCAATAATGCCACATAACATGCTATCTTTCTCCTTTTTAGGGTGAGGTGGAAAGGGGGGCTCAATTTCACAAAGCATCAAAAAAAAAAAAACAAAGATACAGAGACATGTTCAAAGACAAACTACTTATACACCCAGCAATGCCAGAGAAAGAGACAGAGCTATTTCAGTTTTCCAAAATGTGTTATTAATGTTTATTTTCCCAGCAACTTCTAGAATTACCTCATAATCTGGAGTGAATGTAGATTTAATTAAAAAATCAAATGACAATCATTTACTCACTCTTGCCTCCTCATTTTTGAATCCACTAGTAACTCTATATCTTCCAAGCAAGTACACAAACTTTATTATATTTCCCTCAGTTAAACTCAACAAACAATGTTCTCTCAGCCAATACCTCATACAACCTTGAAGAAGGTGATTAGCCCCAAAGAAAAGTAAAGACATTTTCACTTGGTGGCAAGTTGTCAATCACACCTCTCAGCTCTGTGCATATGTTCATGCTGTTCTCCAGTCAAATATTGTGATAATTAAATCCGTTACATTGTCCAAATATCTGTTGTGTAATTAATTTGTTGAAATAAAATATATAAAAACTTAAACATTTTCCCCCAGCCGGAAGAATTCCCAGAGCATATGACAGGAGAATGTGGATATAGAAGAAATTAAACAGATGTAATCATCACTCTGGCTTGAAATTCCTTTCTTCTTTTTTGTAAAGAACATTTTCATTTTCATCTCAAATTTGAAACATCATAAAAACAGATCCTGAATGGATGGAAAACATTTGCTCATATAGTTGCGTGTCTTGAAAGATTTTGTGGGTTTTGGTAATGACAAAAACAGAGGAAAGAAGCAGAGTGCTTTCCTAAAAAATACCACGATATAAACAAAAGCTATATGTAGTCTTCAAGGCATATCAAACTCTAAGTTTATTAAAATTTCTATTTTGTACAGTGGTTAGAACAATATATATTCTGTCATGTACCTGACTTGTCTTTTTCCCAGTGGTGACATTACCTTCTACCATAGTGACATTTCCTAGGGAAGATAGTTTCACACAGACTTCAGAAGGACACCAGAGCCTAGAATCTCAGGTCCAGGAATTTTAACCCAGCTCTGATTAAAGTTTCTCTACCCTTACCAGCTCCTTGAGTAGTCACCCACATACTCTGATCTAGGCTTAGAATCAAAGACCTTAGACAGCAGGTAAATCCTTTTTTTTTTTTTTCAGAAAGTGTATTTGTTGACAGAAGCTGAATGGTTAAAGAAAAGAACAGTATATTAAGCTCTGGACATTATTACACTTTGAAGAATTGGCTTGATACACCATAAAGGTATGTATCAGTATAAAGAATTGGATTTACTACTACAGCCAGAGCATATTTAATGGTGCTTTGCAGGAAGGGTCATGGTACTGCTCAATATAGGGAGAGGAAGGAATCCATATCTAGTGTGGATTCCAATCAGATAATGATACTTCACAACCAAAGGAGAAGAATAAATAAAATTTATAACAATCTCACTTGACTCCAGACCACTCCATTCCCACAGCATTTTAATAGCAGAGACAAAAGAACACTCACTGTTTGAGAGGAACTTAGGTAGGAAGTTAGGTTAGATGGAGAGTTGCAGAACCAATGAATAAAGACCTGAGCTGTTTCCCTAGTTAACAAGGAAAGGAGAAAACAAGGATTTTGCAGAAGATATTGAAAGGAACAAATCTCTTGTGGAAACCTAGTGATAAAAAATGTGCTTAAAGAGAACTTTGAGGAATTATCTAAGTAAAGTCTGAGAATAATTTGCGAATTATCTGAGTAATTCTAACACAAATCTTTGAGAAACATGAAATTCAGGGACATGTAAAAGGTTCAGGAGAATCAGGATGAAAAAGATTCCGGACTGGACCAGACAGGCCTTATTCTCTAATTATACAGGCTTAGATTCTCACCAGATCCTTAGTGACGAGGCACTCGAAGCCCATCTCAAAACTCTGCTCAGCATCTTTATAGTGATTATAATTATACCTATTTAGTCTAGTTGGAATAAATTGTATCTAATCCTCACTTAAAAGTTTTAAGGAATTCTTTGAATTCTTGTATTGCCTTCATAAAATCTCAAATTAAAAAAGTTCCTTCAGGCATTATCATATATAGGCACCTGGGACAGGTGGGTCCTACCAAATTATACAAGGGTGAAAATTATAGTACTCAGAATGGATAAAAGTAGGTAACCAGTCCCTGTTCAACCACACCCCACCCCATCACATCTTTCAGAATGCTGTCTTAAAGAGACTAATTTCTTGCTAGATGTGCTCTGATAACCCAGACAGTTTTTATGTTGTGAACATCCTGCTTATAATTTTTTCTTACACAGTGCTTTTTCCTCTCCCATCCATTCAGAATCTGTTTTTGTAAAGTAGCGGTACTACTCTGATAATTTAGTACACTTATGGAAAGTGAAGAATGCTTTCTTTCTAGGCATATTCTTTTTCTCCAACCTGATCATACACACATTTTATTTCTTCTTTTACCTCTACCTTTAAGCTCACTGTTGTATTAATTCCAGCTTTGGCAACCCCTTTCCCACTTGTCCACATGAATCCCTTTTAGCCACTGAGCATAGTGCTTGTCATAGAGTAGGTACTTAATAACTTATTTTCTCTCCCTTTTCTTTCTCTCTCTTTTCCATATCTTTCCCAGTTCCTGGCTTTAGAAAATCTCTCCCTCTTTCTCCTTTCTATTGCTTCACTTGTAGGTTAAAAAACACCTGAATCAGATATTATATGCATAATTACATTGTAGAATTTCAACAATAGTATCTCAGGCCTCATACTCCACTAATTAAATCTGCTCTTAACTGCTGATGGACATAAGGTTCATTTCTAGTTTAGGCTATGATGAATAAAACTGCTATGAACATTACTGTGCATGTCTTTTGTTAGATATATACATTTATGTCTCTTGGGTATATACATAGGAATTGGATAAGGATTGTGGGGTAGGCATGATCAAAGTTACCTTAAAGCATCTATCTGGTAACTCCAATATCTAGATAATTTGTTTATACGTTTCTATTGTGTGTTTTTATCTCTTGGTTTTCTCTTATTTGGTCTTGAAATATGAATGATTTTAGATTACATGTTGGACATTGTACATAAAAACTTGTTTGGGATCTGGATGTTATCTTATTCTAGGTAGAATTTAATTTTTTATGGCTTGCAGTTAGGGTAGGGACAGAACACCTTAGTTCAATGAGAGACTGAGATGGTTCTAGGCTTGTTACCTAGTATTTTGAAGGATAGTCTATTTCTGGTTTGCCCTTACTCATATGGTGAAACCCTTCAAGGATCTCAGCTGCAATCCCAGGGGTTTTCTGTGGCCCCCTCCCCTTTGGCAAGCCCTGAATTTTAATTTTTGTTTTTCCTGTTTTGTGATAGTGTTGAAAGTTCTGCTTAATTTCTTAGCATATGCTTTTTTTGCTTGATTTCTTGACTCTCGCCAATTCCCATTCCCATCTCACTGGTCATACAGCTAACTTCCCTGCAATTCACTCTTCTCCTTAAGTTTTTAACTTTGATTTTTGTCTCCCTAGCCTCATGAGATTACAGAAAACTTTATGCTAATTTTTGTTCAGCTTCCATAGCCCACACCAGGTATAAGCAAATGTCCCAAAATAAAAAGGATCAGATATGGTTTACCTCACTTCAGTATGTTTCCCTCTCTCTGGGATTTTGGCCTCTCAAATCCCAAATGCCTTGATTGCTCTGTGAAGCTTTCAAACAAGCAAGGTTTTTTTAAAAAATTTTATCCTGTCTTTATAATTGTTCTTAGTGGGAGGGTTAATCTGATACAAATTACAACATCATAGACAGAAGTGGAAGTCCTTGGCTTCTACTTATTCTTTTCTTCTGCCATCTTAATTCAACTTTTTCTCTATGTTACATTTAATTATCCAGGTCATGACAAAGTCCAAGATGTGACCATGGTAATGAGAAAAATCAAGAGGTCTACATCTGGACATGTAACATTAACTAACGAAGAACCATTGTACTTTCCTATTATGCATTCCAGATTTCTGGCTCCATGAGAGGGTATGAATAATATCACTTGCCAATTATTTGGACCAAATAGTAGTTGAGTTAGAGTTTTTTAAATGTATTTACCCAAAGAATTCCATCATTTTTCTTTCCCAAGTTTCACTAGCATGGCTGAAGAAGTAGGTATTTTAAAAGGCTATGATGAATAGGAGTCTGGTTTCTCATATCATATTACAGTAGTTAAGAACATGGGTTCTGGAGTCAGATCGCCCAGATTAGCATCTAAGCTTTTTTAAAAATCTAAGGTTTTAACCTGCTGCTTGCATGACTTTGGCAAAGTTACTTAACAGCCCTGTGCCTCATTTTCCTTACTCCTCACCTATAAAATGGGAATCATAATCGTACCAACCTCTTTGAGGATTACATGTTAGTGTATTTAAATTTCTTAAAACTGTACCCAGCACACTGAAAAAGATCATTAAATGTTAGCTATTATTTTCTGTTCTATACTCCCACTGGAATGGAATAACACACTCTGCTCATCTCTTTCTTTTTTTTATTCTTTAGCTTCTCTTTCTTTCTCAGTTTGTGATGTCTTCTTATTTCCATTCTTTCACTAAAATATAATTTTATTTTCTTCTGGAATAATTTTTGACAATTTTTTGTTTTATATATTTTTTCACCATTTTAATCATACACACAGATGTTCAAACTGTGAGTAATTTGTGTCCAAAGCCTCTGAAACAAAAGAAAAATATCCTGCCACAAGATAAGAAAAAAAATTATAGACACAGACACTCCAAATAATTCTTCAGATCGATAGCTCACAAAATATTGTTCTCTTTAAAATTTGTGTTTTTATCATATCATGCACATTCATTCCTTTCTATGATTGAAGAAAATTCCCCCAAACTCCACCTCCCGCTATACTTGCAATATAATTAAATAAAAATAAAGTGCAAGTAAGACTGACTCTGACTTGCTAATCCCAAAGGACAATTGTTTTCATTTTATCCACATCAAGCCATTAATCTTCCATTTAGGGTGGGAATTGGATGGGTATCAGTCAGACCTTTCATAAGTAAGACAAATGAACTAGTGTAACCAAAGCCCTGGGTTGAATTTGTTCTTGAACCCATGACAGGAGGCATCCAAAAGTGTTAATGACACAAAGCCAGTTTTGGAGTTCATTTCATGTCAGTAAGCACAAAATGAAGAGTGTGCCATGTCGTATTCACCATCAGCCCCTGCTTTACCTCCAAGCTGGTACTGGTCACAGTTGGGTAAATCAATCTGCTCAAAAGCTCTTTCAATGAATTAGAGGTGTGGCACATTTCTCAAACAGTGCATGACGAAGATCACTTCTGTTATTTGGGACAGATTTACCCTTTCGCCTTCTTTTAGGTCCACACATTAGCATCAATGTTTCAGGCAAGGCTTTCACCCTGAAGTTAGCCTCAGAAGGACTCTAATCTTCCATTCCTTCTTCTTCCTTTTGTCACCTAACTTTGGGCAGCCTCCTGTTAAGCCTCCAACAACGCTAGAAAGGTGAGAGAAAGTAGGTCAAACACCAGGCAAGGCACTTGATTATTCTTAGCTGTTTTGGAACAGATTCAACTGGGGAGAAGTTCTGGATTAACTATGGCTTGCAAGTAGCCATATTTGCTTTGTTCTTTGTTACTAGGGATAATTTAAAGTTAGTGGTACTTCACAAATTTTTTCTTTCATTTCAAGTAAAAAGAAGATCTAATACAACTAAATGGTAATTAGAAGAAGAATCTATGAGACAATTTTGAAAGAAATCTGTAAGTTTACAAATCATTGAGTTTTGTCTCAGGCAAGCAATCCAAAACAACCAACACCAGATAGAGATTTAAGCCATCAGGATAAATATAGCTTAGGCAGGGAAGACAACTGAATGTTTTATTTACCATGACCTAACTTTGCCTAATACACAACTTATATTTGCTGTATCAACTGGAACTTTCTTAGTACATTTTAGTTAATTATGGGCAGATGTATATTTGTCATCTTTGGTGTCTAGTTAATGAGATAGGCTTCCATGCAAACAAATTTTTAAAATGTTTTCCCTCCATCCAAGAACACATATTTCTTTTCATTGTTCATTTACTTGTTCTCAGAGAGCAAGAATTGAATTAAAATGCCTCCCTTTCCCTAAAAATGTATATGGATTCAGCAGCCAAGAGCAGGAACATTGGCTGGAACATTTTTGCTGTTGAGGGGACCATCAGCAACTATTATCTCTCACTTTCTTTTTATCTTCCCTCTCTAACCTATTCCATTCTGTGGAATAAATGCATATCGCTACTCCCCAGTAAACAAGGTCATATTCACAGCTCAAATTATATACAGGCAAAAAAGGTAACTACCCCCTGAATATGAAGGGCTCCCATAAATTTTGTACCCAAATGTCTCCCCCTTTCGTCCCCTGACAAAATACCTGGAATTATTCCCTTTCAGATTTATTCCTTTGAGTATAAATTCTCTGTTAAACTACAACTCCCTCTTCTCTCTCTGGGGAACACGCTAAGCTATTCTCAGCCACTACCACTGTTGTGACTCAGTACTTAAGACTAGTCAGTTATTTGTTGGAATTGAGGGAATGGGACAACAGATGGATAGGCTTTGATGGGAGAGTGACAGGTTCAGACAGAAAAAGCTATGGAAACAAGACCAGCCTGGGTAGATAATGGAGCCTTGAGTCCTTAAGAAGGAGGTAGAAGAAGATATGAGCAATTTCACAATATCTTCAAAGCCTGGGACTGGGGATAGCAATCCCTTCCTGCTCTACCACTAAATTCTGATTTAATTAGTCTAGAGAAGGGCCCAGCCCCCTGTAGTTTTTTAACACTCTCCAGGTGATTCAAAGTGCAGTCAGGTTTCAGAATCATTGCTCTAAATAGAACTGCAGAGGAAGCAGAGCTGAATCTCAGAAGAGTGTAAGCATATCCCTCTTCTTTTTGGGGCCTTAGAGCATTATATGAACGTATCTACAGAATTCTGCAATCTTGTTTCACATGAAGCTTAACTCTGTGCAGGAAACGGTGGTCCAAAGCATTCTATTCTTATTCACCCAGCTCTGAGAGTTTGTAGAAAACTAGCATCAGTGCATTGATGGTCATCCAGATGTTCCAAAGCAGTCATCACCTCTTAGAATTGCAGTTAGTTATCTTTTATGTCTATTAAAGAATCATAAATGAGCCAACAGAACTTTACTGTTTATAAGCTAGAAAATCTTGTTGTCCAAATAGCTACATTGACATGGAAAGCAAACAGCTTTCCAACTTACTGGAGTCTAACAATTTTTTTTCACCTGTTTTAAAATTTATAAGTTCTATTTTTATCATATACTCTTGAAATTTTACTATGTATTCCTAACTTAAAATATCTAAAAGTAATATCTTAACCTGCTTCTCAAAAAACCTTAAACACTTTTACTCCAATTGCACACTGTCTAAATTATTGATTTTCTGTGATTTTAAAATCCCATAAATTAGACATCATTCTTAATTTTACAGACTGCTTATTTAGATTTATCTATCTGTTTGCCAGATTCTTTGATTCTTATTTCTTTTTGCAGTACTGTCCAAACTTCTGGGATTACCTTTTCTCTACCTGGGATATACTCTTTAGAAGTTCCTTTAGTAAAGGTCTATTAAGGTAAATTATTCATAGGTCTTTATTTCACACTTGTCCTTAAAACATAATTTTGTTGTTTACACAATTCTATGTTGAAACTTATTCCCTCTCAGCACTTCGAATATATAATTTACCTTCTGTCTTCCCTTGTTGCTTTAAGATGCTGGCTATTGGTTTAACTGCTTTCCATTGTACATGATCTATCTTCCCTCTCTGACTTCTTTTAAAAATTTCCTCTTGTTTTAAGAATGTCACAAACTGTCTGGATATGTATTTTTTAATTGACATATAACATTATACTAGTTTCAGGTGTACAACATAATCATTCAATATTTGTATATATTGTTAGATGATAACCACAATGTCTAGTTAACATACATCGCCTTCATAGTTACAAATTTTTTTCCCTGTGATGAGAACTTTTAAGATCTACTCTCTTAGCAACTTTCAAATATGCAATACAGTAATATTAATTATAGTCACCATGTTGTACATTATATCCCCATGACTAATTTATTTTATAACTGGAAATTTGTACCTTTCGAACCCCTTCATCTATTTTGCCTACTCCTGATCCCCCACCTCTGGCATCCAACAATCTGTTCTCTGTATCTATGAGCTCATTTTTTTAGATTCAACATATAAGTGAAATCATATGGTACTTTTCTATCTTGACTTATTTCATTTAGCATAATGCCCTCAAGGTCCATCCATATTGTCACAAATGGGAAGATTTTATTCTTTCTTATGGCTGAATACTACTTCATTGTGTGTGTGTGTGTGTATATATATGTGTGTATATGTGTATATATACATATATATACACACATATATCTCACATTTTCTTTATCCATTCATCTGTCAGTGGACACCTAGGCTGTTTCCATATCTTGGCTATTAAGAATGCTGCAATACACATTGGGGTGCATATATCTTTTCAAAATAGTGTTTTTGTTTTCCTCCAATAAATACCCAGATGTAGATTGCTGGATCATATGGTACTTCTATTTCTAGGTTTTTGAGGAATCTCCATACTGTTTTTCATAGCGGTTGCACCAACTTACATTCCCACCAACAGTGCACAAGGTTTCCCTTTTCTCCATATCCTCACTAACACTTATTTCTTGTCTTTTTGATGTAGCCATACTAACAGGTGTGAGGTAATATCTTATTGTGGTTTCAATTTGCATTTCCATGATAATTAGTGATGCTGAGCATCTTTTCATGTAACTGTTGGTCATCTGTATGTCTTCTTTGGAAAAATATCTAATCATACCCTCTTCCCATTTTTTAACAGGATTTTATTTTTGTTATTTAATTGTATGAGTTCTTTATGTATTTTGGGTATTAACTCCCTATCAGATGTATGAGTTGCACATATTGTCTCCCATTCAGTAGGTTGCCTTTTCATTTTGTTGATGGTTTCTTTTGCTTTTCAGCAGCTTTTTAGTTTGATGCAGTTTCACTTGTTTATTTTTACTTTTGTTGCCTTTGCTTGTGGTGTCAGATCCAAAAAATCATCACCAATACTGATGTCAAGGTCTTTACCGCATACGTTTTCTTCCAGAAGTTTTATGATTTCAAGTCTTTAATCCGTTTTGAGTTAATTTTATGTATAGTGTAAGACAGTAGTCCAGTTTCATTCTTTTGCATGTGGCTGTCCAGTTTTCCCAACAGCATTTATTGAAGAGATTGTCCTTTCCCCCCTTTGTATATTCTTGGCTGCTTTGTCATAAATTAATTGACCATATATGTTTGGGTATATTTCTTGGCTCTATATTCTGTTCCATTGATCTATGTGTCTGTTTTTATAATACCATGCAGTTGTATTATTATAACTTTTTAAAAATATAGTTTGAAATCAGGGAGCATGGTGCCTCCATCTTTGTTCTTTCTCAAGTTATCTTTGGCAATTCAAAATCTTTTGTGGTTCCATACAAATTTTAGGATTCTCTGTTCTGTTTTTGTGAAAAATGCCATTGGAATTTTTATAGGTATTGCATTAAATTTATAGATTATTTTGGGTAGTATGGGCATTTTAACAATATTAATTCTTCCAACCCATGAGCACGGAATATCTTCCCATTTATTTGTGTCTTCTTCAATTTCTTTCATCAATGTTTTACAGTTTTCCGTGTACAGCTCTTTCACCTCCTTGGTTAAATTACTTTCTAGATACTTTACTCTTGTTGATGCAATTGTAAATGGGATTGTTTTCTTAATTTCTCTTTCTGAAAGTTGTAGAGAAATCAACTGTAGAGAAATTAGTGTAGAGAAATCAACTAATTTTTGTATATTGATTTTCTATCCTGCAACTTTACTGAATTCATTTATTAGTTCTAACAGTTTTTCGGTGGAGTATTTTGGGTTTTCTATATATAATATCATGTCACCTGAAAATAGTTACAGTTTTACTTCTTCCTTTCCAATTTGGATGTCTTTTATTTCTTTTTCTTGCTGAATTGCTCTGGTGAGGACTTCCAATACAATGTTGATTAACATGGCAAGAGAGGACATCCTTGTCTTCTTCCTGATCTTAGAGAAAAGGTTTTAGCTTTTCACTGTTGAGCATGATGTTAGCTGTGAGTTTGTCATATATGGCCTTTATTATGTTGAGGTATGTTCCCTTTATACACACTTTGTTGAAATTTTATCATAAATCATAAATGTTGAATTTTGTCAAATGTTTTTACTGCATCTATTGAGATGATCTTATAAATTTTATCCTTCATTTTGTTAGTGTGGTGTCACATTGATTGACTTGCAGATGGTTAATCATCCTTGCATCCCTGGAATAAATTCCACTCGATTATGGTTTATGATCCTTTGAATGTATCATTGAATTCAGTTTGGTATTATTTTGTTGAAGATTTTTGCATCTATGTTCATCAGGGATATTGGCCTGTAATTTTCTTTGTTGTAGTATCTTTGTTGGGTTTTGGAATCAGGGTAGTGCTGTCCTCATAAAAAGAGTTTGGAAGTGTTTCCTCCTCTTCTATGTTTTGGAAGAGTTTGAGAAGGATTGGTATTCATTCATCTTTGAATGTTTGGTGGAATTTACCAGTGAAGTCATCTGGTGCCAGACTTTTTTTGTTGGGAGGTTATTGATTACTGATTCAATCTCCTTATTAGTAATTTGTCTATTCAGATTTTCTATTTTTTCATGATTCACTGTTGGTAGGTTGTGTGTTTCTAGCAATTTATCAATTTCTTCTAGGTTGTCAAATTTGTTGTCATATAATTGTTCATAGTAGTCTCTTACAATTCTTTATATTTCTGTGGTATCAGTTGTAACATGCTCTCTTTCATTTCTGATTTTATTTATTTGAGTCTGCTCTCTTTTTTCTTTGTGAGTCTAGCTAAGAGTTTGTCAGTTTTGTTTATCTTTTCAAAGAAGCAGCTCCTAGTTTTATTGATCTCTTCTATTGTGTTTTTTTAGTGTCTATTTCATTTATTTCCATTCTGATCTTTGTTATTTACTTCCTTCTACTCACTTTGGGCATTGTTTGTCCTTCTTTTTCTAGTTCCTTGAGGTGTAAAGTTAGGTTGTTCATTTGAGATTTTTTAAACTTCTTGATGTAGGCATTTATTGCCATGAATTTCCCTCGTAGACTTGCTTTTGCTGCATCCCATAAGTTTTGGTACGTTCTACTTCCATTTTCTTTCTTTTTTTTTTTTAAGATTGTATTTTTCCTTTTTCTCCCCAAAGCCCCCTGGTACATAGTTGTGTATTTTTAGTTGTGGGTCCCTCTAGTTGTACCATGTGGGATGCCACCTCAGTGTGGCTTGGTGAGCGGTGCCATGTCCGCGCCCAGGACTTGAGCTGGCGAAACCCTGGGCCACCAAAGCAGAGTGTGCAAACTTAGTCACTCAGCCACGGGGCCGGTCCTCTACTTCCATTTTCATTTGTCTCAGATATTTTTTTGATTCTTTCTTTGACCCATTGGTTGTTCAGTAGTCCACGTATTTATGAATTTTTCAGTTTTCTTCTTGTAATTGATTTCTAGTTTCATACCATTGTTGGAAAAGATGCTTGATATGATTTCAATTTTCTTAAATTTATTGACTTGTTTTGTGGCCTAAGATATGATCTATTATGAAGAATCTTCCATGCACACTTCATAAGAATGTGTATTTTATTGCTTTTGAATGGAATGTTCTGTATATATCTGATAAGTCCATTGGGTCTGCTCTAGTGTATTTTTTCAGCTCAGCTATTGTATTCTTCAGCTTTATGAGTTCTATTTGGTACTTTCTTATGTTTTCTGTCTTTGTAGAAGTTCTTACAGTGTTCATCCATTCTTCTTCTGAGTTTGGTGAGCATCTTTATGACCATTACTTTGAACACTTTATCAGGTCAATTATTTACCTCTGCTTCATTAAGGTTGTTCTCTAGGTTTTATCTTTTTTCTTTCCTTTGGAACATATTCCTATATTTCTTCATTTTTCTTGGCTCTGTGTGTTGGTTTCTATGCATTAGATAAAACAGCCACCTCTCTGAGTCTTGAAAGAGTGGCCTCCTATAGGAAATGAACCTTATCATTTGACCCTGTCCTAGCTCTTTGTTGTGTCTGAAACCTTTGTGATTGTCCAAGAAGCCTATTTTATTTTTAATAGCTCCCAGTACTTGAAGGTGTGCCAGACCAGTCAGGGTCCCAAAGGGGAAAATTTCAGTCAGCACCTAGATTCAGGCTGATTGGAAGCCAGACTCTCAGGCAGCAGCTTTTAAAACATGCACATATATACAGTCCTATGTGACCACAAGTGTTAGCCTTAGTGGTCAATAGTGCCAGGAGATCTAGAGGTGTCTCCTAGGTGACAGTCACAAAAATTGAGGCTCCAGATGAGTGTTTAAGCTCCTGTCTGGGAGATACCAGTGAGCTTTAGCAAGGCAGAGGGAAAACACAAAGATGGGATGCACTAGCCTATGTTCCCTGTGAGTATGTCCATGTATCCCTAGATGTATGCCCAGCCTGAAGCTTGCCCCTCAGGACAAAGTTCCAGGAAGAGCAAATAGGCCACTTTCACAAAAAGACTGGGGGTGTGTTTCAGTCTACTGTCTGTGCAGTTCCCTGGGGATGGTATCCTGCCAAAAACTATCCCCTTGTTACAGTCTCATAGGATCCATAAATGCAAGCTCCCTTGGCCACCAGTGCCAGGCAATCAAAGGGCATCCCCTGGGCACCAGCTGCAAAGACGAGAGCACCAGAACCAAAATTGGGGCACTTGACCCATGTAAAGCTTCCCTGTGGGAGATACTGGCACTTTGGACCATGGCAGAGCGACAGTGCAAAAACAGCTTCCCTGTAGGAGATACTGGCATTCTGGAGTGCAGCAGAGGAGAAATACAAAGATAGCACTTACCCTCTGAGGTCTCTGGAAAGGATTACAGCCAGCCCTTAGATGTGTGTTTAATTAGCAGCCTGCCCCTCAGACGGCAGCTATAATGATAAGTTAATAGCCTTTTGTCACAGAAAGACTGAGCTTCTGGGTCCATTGCTTCTTGCTGTGCACCAGAGATGGTAGCCATCTAAAAACTCTTTCCTTGTTGTTTACAGCTTTGTGGGCCCCACAAGTGAAAGCCTCACTGGTCACTAGAGCCAGTGATGTAGAGGTGTCCCCTGGTGGCACCTACCAAAACTGGGGCACCAGACATAAAACTGAGGCACCAGACTGTATAAAAGCTCCCCTCTGGGAGTTACTGGCACTCTGGAGCACAGCAGAGGGAAAGTGCAATGATGGCACTCACCAGCTGGATCAAGGCAGAGGGGGATTGTCAAGATTGCACTCACCAGGAAAGAAAAACGAAAAAAAAGGGATAAAAAAGCCTAGAGTTAAAAAAAAAAAAAAAGATGATGTCTGCCAGCTGGAGTGAGGCAGAGGGAGAGCATAGAGATGGCAAACGCTAGGAAAGAAAAAAAGAAAGAAAAAAAAAGCCTAGAGTTGTTTTTTTTTTTTTTTTTTTTTAAAGATAGTGTATGCCATTTGGAGCAAGACAGAGGGGGACTGCAAAGATAGTGCCTGCCAGTCTCCGTCCCTGAGAGCACTCCAGCAGGCCCCCAAAAGGGTGTCAAATCAGATGTCTGCCCCTAAGGCTGATGCTCAAAGACAAGTAAATGAGCCTCTCCCACACAAAGTCTGGGCCCCCTTGATTGGCCACATCTGTGTTGGGCCCTGAGTTGGGTGAGCCTGAGTGCATATGCCCTTTAAAAGCCATTTCTCAGATCGCTAGTCTTGTGGGTCTCATGGACACAAGCCCTGTTGGTTTTCAAAGCTATATGTTTTGGAGACTTGTCTCTCGGGTGCAGTTTTTTTTTTTTTTGAGGAGGATTAGCCCTGAGCTAACTGCTGCCAATCCTCCTCATTTTGCTGAGGAAGACTGGCCCTGAGCTAACATTCATGCCCATCTTCCTTTACTTTATATGTGGGATGCCTACCACAGCATGTGCCATGCGGTGCCATGTCCACACCCAGGATCCAAACCGACAAACCCCGGGCTGCCAAAGCAGAACGTGTGCACTTAACCGCTGCGCCACCCAGCCAGCCGCGTCGGGTGCAGTTCTTAAAAGTTGAGAGTGCCTGATAAGGGGTTCAAACTCATCACTTCCTGGGGAGAAGTTCCAGGTTTTGAGTTCCCTCCCAATCATGGATCACCACACCAGGGGTGAGGTTTCTGGTGAGATTGTGTCCCAGCCTTTCTACCCACTTTGATGTAGGCCTTTTCTCATTCACCCAATGTGAGTAGGAGTCACTCAGTCAGGTTTTAAGGTTTTTTTTCAGAGGAAGTTGTTTTATATGTAGCTGTACATTCAGTGTGTACATGGGAAGAGGTGAGTTGAGGATCCTCTTACTTCATCCTCTTGAACTGAAACTGCATTTTTCATTTATCCTGTTTTGTACACATTTTGCTTCCAATATCTGTAGATACATGTCTTTCACGAGGTTTGGAAAATTCAGTCATTAACTTTTCAAATGTTACCTCTCTTCCATTCTCTTTATTCTCTTCTGGGATGTGTATCATTCTCTCATCAATATCTATAAACTCCTCCTTCACGTTTTGCATTTTCCTCTGTTGCATTATGTGTAATTTCATTAGATTGATTTTCTAGTTTAATACTTTAACTCTGTGTAATCTTCTGTTTAGCACACACACTGGTTTTTTAAACAATTAATTTTTTTTAATGTTATAAGTTCTGCTTTGTTCTTTTTCTAATTTTCCTATATATATATATAATTATGTTGCTTACTCATGTTGGATTTCATATTGTATTTCATAAAACAGGTCATACACAGGTATTTCATAATCTGTATCTGATTGTTCCAATAACTGAAGGACGTATTTGGGAGTCTAAATCTGTTGTTTGCTTTTATCTGTTGACACTCACCCATGATAGTTTTGCCCTTGTGTATTTGTGGCCTTCTGTTGTGAGCTCATATTTTATTGGTCTTCATCTGTGGGACTCCAAAGAGTTTAAATTGAAGATACTTTCCTCCAGAGAAGATTTGCTTTTGTTTCTGGGCATACCAGAGTATACTACTAACCTGGGACCACTTTGCCTCCTTTTTAAGTAGGGGGTCATGGCTTAATGCCCACAGCCTCAAATTCAGCTCCCCTGCTTGATGCTGATCCAAAGTTAGTCTCCTGATGAATTTCAGTGCTGATAATGACATTTGCCTTCATATCTAAGCCATCTTTCCGCTTTCTTGTTGCCATCCACTCTAGTTTCAGTTTACTCTCATTTTAGCCAGCAGGGAGGGTGCCTCAAAATTTTCTTTTATTTTCTAAGTCCAGTAAAACATTAAATATCTGTTTTATTCAGGATCTAACTCATGCATTTTGAGAGGGCCCCTCTATATATCTAGTCCACTACACTACTGAAAGTTCTCTTCTCATTCTTTCTTCAACTCACTGAAATCTGGCTTTCTGCTCTCACCGTTTATCTGAAATTGCCATCATCAAGATCACCTAAGAGTTTCATAAAGCCAAATCTAAGAGATGTTTCTGTCTTTGTCAGCACTTCATCTTCTATCCACTCTTATCTTTCTCTTAATTTTCTTTGTGAGTTATTCCTATATCACTCATCCCTTAAATGTTGATGCTTCTTGGGGTTTTAACTTTAACCTTTTACTTTTAAACCTACACACTTTCTATGATCAATCTGATCCATTCTTGAGATTCTAGCTACCACTTAAATCTTGATATATATATATATATATATATCTCAACACTGTGTCTCTATCCCAGACAAAACGTATATATTCAACTACTTGAATGTTTCATAGTTACCCTATATCCAGCATGTTAAAAACTAAATTTATCATCCTGCTTTCATATTCCCAACTTCTTCTTTCTCCTGTATTCACTCTCCAAGCTGAGTAGTCAGAAACCAGTCCATCATTCACAATGTCTCCTTCTCTCAAGCTTCCACATTCAATATATAACCAAGTCTGACTGTTTCTACATCTCTGGATCCATCTACCTTTCTCTAGCTTCAACGACGCTGCTCTAGTACAGACAAGTCACTTTTATCTCTTGCTTGGAGTATGGTGACAGCCTCTTAACTGGTTTCTCTACCTGTCCTCTTGAATCCTCCCCTCCCAACCAGCCAATCCAGCTTCCATACTATAGTGAGTAATCTTTCTAAAATTTTATCATGTTATTATTTTGCTTAAGCAATGATTAGCCATTGATTACAGGATAAAGTTCAAAATTTTCCAAGGTCCTTCAACACTTGGCCTCTGCCTATTGCCTCATCCCTCTGTCATACTATGTTCCCTTTCCCTGGCTACCACAGTTCTCAAGGAATATCAAATTACTTGCAATTTCTCAAACAGGCTCTCTTAACAGAAGCGCCTTTGTACTTACTCTTCCTCTCTCTCTATAGTCCCTTTACTTGCTGTCTCCCATTGCTTGGGTAAGGTGCTCCCATAACACCCTGAATTTACCTTCAGTAGTATATATCTTATTGTACTGTACATATCTTCTTTCTTCCTCGTTAAAATGTGAGCTCCTTGAGGATGGTCTATGTCTTATTTATCACAGTGCCTAAACATACTAGATGTTCAACAAATGAATGTTTGCTGGAAGAAAGCAAAACAAAGCTAACCTGCAGCCTTAGCTTTATTTATAACATACTGTCGCGAACGTACTGGAAAAGGGAAATAAAGGAATGTACAAGAGGTTCAAAGCCATCTGGCCAACTATCAATTCTACTTCCAACCTAAATACACGCATATATTGGCATGGTTTATATTAATCTTGGCCCATTGCTTCTCTACCATTAGCTACAGAGAATTCAATTAACATCATCCTGGAGTGCCAAGAATACTAAGGGTATGGTGCTATAGACCTTATCCGGCTTGTATCAGTACTGGAAAGTAGCAGAGTCTTGGCAACTGTTTACTTAAGGGGTTCTGGTCCTATCTTTTAGCTTCTACTTTAATTTGTTTCTTCTGCTCATAAAGTGAAGAGGGCTTATTAGATTGAAGTTGCTTAAATATGAAGTTCTTTAGATCTAAAAATTAACCTAATGAATTTTCTAATAGTGAATATGGTTTTGTTATGAAAGCAAGGTGAGATTTTATGCCATGGGGAAGGGAAAGGGAGAGCAGGGGTATCCAGCCCTTTTTTCTGCTTTTCAACCTTTCTGCTGCTGCCATCTAGTGTTCTGTCTGTATTGTTCGCATTTGCTTTTAGCATTAGCTCATATCCCTCTGTATACCTAAATGCCACTGCAGGAAGAGATCTGGATATTCTGACTTCCCTGTCCAATGCTCTTTCCACTTCAACACATTTGGTCAAGTTCAAGTAGGACAAAATCATAACAACTCTAGCTTTCATTTGTGATGAAAGGTGCTTTCACACACTTATCCCAGATTGCTCCTAATAGGCAGCATTTCAGTGATCCAGAGACTACAAATTCTCTAAGGCAAAGAATCATAGAATGTCAGAAGTGAAAAGGCTATTAGAGCACAGCTATCCAAGTAGGCTTTAAACCATGTTATTCTCTCCCAGGTGAGTGAATAAGTGTTCCAGGTAAGTGACTTGGAGGTGGAGGTAGAGTTAGGGGTAATGGGACTTCCTCTCCCCACTCCCACAAAATGCACTTACCTCTGACAAGAGATTTTTCACATATGGAGGTATATGGGGTAACTATTTGGGTTCAAAACTGATTCGGCTTGAACTACAAAGCCTGACTTATGACCTATCAAACATACATTGTACATCTGCTTAACCATACAAGTAAAGAATGCACTCCCTTAAGATAAGAATGCACACTTCCCCTCCTATGCCCTATTGGTAACGCCCTAATGGCAAACGCCCGGATTAGTCCCTTTCTCGACATCAGGGCCATGTAGACCTGCTAATTTGCAACTAAATACCTTTTTGAAACTGTGATGAAAATGTATCCTGGGTGTGTTTAATGTATGTTCTTTGTTCTAAAAAGATATAAGACTGTACTGAAAACCATACTTTTCTGGAATGCTTTCTAAACCTTCCTGGGTTATAATCCTCACTCGGGCTCAGGTAAAACTCACCTTATTTTTCTGATCTATAGAATGACTATTGGTTATTTGCATTGACGTCTCCATTATATATAGCACTGTTTCACTGCTTTTATATGTTTGATCAATTTGGGTTCCATATAAGATATTTTTCTGTATGAGATTTTACCCAGAGCAAGGATTCTATTCCTTAAAAGTAAAAATTGAACATCCATTTTACAGATGAGAAAACTGAAGCTCAGAGAGGTTCAGTCATGAGTCAAAGATCACACAGCTAGTAAGTAGCAGAGCAAAGTCTGCCTGATTCCAAGGCCCAAGTTGGCTTCTCAGACTATGGAATTGCTTGTAAAAAAAGGGATTAAATCCAGATAGTTAAAGCAAATGAAAGATCAGACAAAAAAACCAGGGAGTTAAAAAAATTGTGGTAAAATATACATAACATAAAATTTACCATTTTAACCATTTTTGAGTGTACAATTAAGTGTCATTAAGTACATTTAAAATGTGTATCCACATTGTATCCACAACTATCTATTTCCAGGATTTTTTCATCATCCCAAACAGAAACTCCATATCCATTAACAACTCCCCATTCTCCCCTCTATCAAGCCAGTAGAAACTAACATTTATTCTCTCAGTCTATGAATTTGACTGCTCTAGGTACCTCATATAAGTGGAATCATACAATATTTATCCTTTTGTGACTGTCTTGTTTCACTTAGCATAATGTCTTCAAGGTTCATCTGTTTTGCATCATGTGTCAGAATTTCCTTCCTTTTTAAGGATGAATATTACATGGTACATATATACCACATTTTGTTTACCATTCATTCATCAATGGACACTGGGTTGTTCCCATATTTTTACTATTTTCATTAATGCTACCATAAATATTGGTATAAAAATATCTGTGAGCCCCTGCTTTCAATTCTTTTGGGTATATACCTCAGAATGGAATTGCTGGCTGCATCATCTGATATTTCTATATTTAACTTTTTGAGGAACCACCAAATTGCTTTCCACATTGAAGTCTTTTCAGAAGCTTTGGATTATAAATTCAGACAATACATTTTCCAAATAATTTATTTACCATTACCAAAAAATATTTTCCTTCTAAATTTAAATGCTTCTTCATAGAACGTTGTCGTCTATAATCAAGAACACCTTATGAGGTTTTATCCCTGCTTATACAGTAAGTAGTCCCCCTTTATCCATTTCTTGGAGCTTCCAGTCTAGTGCTACAAGACTGACAAAACATAAAAAAAAGAGCAAAAATAATTTCAAATAGTGATGAGAACTAGATGGAAACGTCTATTCTTTAGATAAGATGGCTAAGGACAACTTTTCTGAAGAGATAAAATTTGAGCTGACACCTGAATGACATGTAGGAGGCAGCCATGCAAAATATGATCCAGGTAGAGGGAATAGAGAGTGCAAAGGCCATGAGAAAAAGAGGAAATATATACATATAACAGATCATGTAGGGTCTTTAAGTCTTGGTAAGGAGCTTAGATTTTATCCTTAGCTAAATTTATACCAATACAATTAAACCATCATGAACAATCTACCAGAGAAGACTCTAAATCTTGATTCAGAATTTTATGGGAGAATTAAGCGACAATTCTTTCACTCCTGCGATGGAGGACAGCCATTGGAAGTAAATTCTATGGTAAGTCCAGTAAGTGATCATATCCTCTGTACCTTTTATACTACAAATTTATGATTTGAATAACAGCCTCAGACACTACCGATGAAAAGAAAGGACAGTGGTTGAGTGATATTACTGCATTTTTGTGATGCTTTCAAGGAAAGTATGTTGCAATAGAACAAAACAGGGAATATGATTTTTAAGAATTTTAAAATCGCATGCCTTATGGTTTTAGGGGTCCAGCTTGAGATACTTTGTGCCAGGGGAGGTAGTAACCCATGCATGAATTGCAATAAAAACCTAAAGGTTTCACCATGTTCAAGCTAATCATTATTCTTTGGAAAAAATGAGGTTTGGAGTCAGAGAAAGGGAATCTGGACAGTCACTGGGGTCTTGCCAGTTTTGGGCCACTTCCCCAACCCTTCCATCCAAGGCTGCTTTCTGTACTGCTTCAGGAGGAAGGATGGAACAATGAGTGTTTGTAGTTCAAAATGTGACCATAGAAAAGGGTCAGAGCTCCTAATAACCAGAGAAATGCCACTTCATCTGTTTGATGAGGCTCATTAGCAATCTCACATCACTATATTACAAGATGAACGAGGAACCCCCCTCTAATATTTCCAAAAGGGTGAGATACAGGGGTGACCCACCTAAGAAGGCCCTGGTGTTGCTGCCAGGCGATGACCCTCTGCTGTATCCCCCAGGAAGATAGAGATGGAAACAACTCTTGTCACAGCTCAGGGTAGCCTCTGAGTCATGGAAGTAGGCCTCCATCTTGTGATTAAATGATAGATACCCTCAGGCCAACATCCCACTCCTCAAGTCATTTTGGCCTGGATTTGAACATGCAAAGGTATCCTTCAGCAAATTATATGCAGTAGCTAGAAACCCATTAGTATTTTCCACACACCTAACTCTGGACACCACTCATATTTCTTTCATACTATTATTGGTGGTTGACTCAGATCTGGTGGAAGATGTGGGATTGAGGTGATGGTGGTAAATTATCAATAGGAAAGGGTATTCCTCTAAGTTGTCACTTTTGTTTTGTTTTGAATTTTTCAATTGTGAGTGGGAGAAAAAATATTAAGATGCTAGAATTGTGATTTAAATCTATTAAACAAAAAATCTTTTCACTTTTGAAAGAAAATCTGATTTTATTGGTTTATCCTTATTCAAGGCACTATACATTTTCTTAACAGCTCTTTAAAGACACCATACCCACTAGCACACCCCCACTTTCTCTCCATTCAAACCCTAAGTAACCACTAATTTACTATCTGTCACTAAAGATTTGCCTGTTCTGGACATTACATATGAATGGAATCATACAACATGTGGCCTTTTGTGACTGGCTTCTTTAACTTAGCATTATATTTTTAAGTTTATCCATGTTGTAGCATGTTATCAGTACTTCATTCCTTTTTATGGCTCAATGATATTTCATTGTACGAGCATATAACATTTTGCTTATTTATTAAGCAGTTGCTGGACATTTGTGTTGTTTTTACTTTTTGGCTATTATGAATAATATTCCTGTAAACTTTTGTGTAAAACTCTATGTGTGGACCTATATTTTCAGTTCTCTTGACTATATACCTTGAAGAGGAATTGCCAGAAAATGCTAACCCCATGCTTAACTTTTTGAGGAATTGCCAAACTGTTTTCCAAAGTACTTGCACAATTTTACATTCTCATCAGCAATATATGAGTGTTCTAATTACTCCACATCCTCATGATTATTTGTTATTGTCTATCTTTTTAAAATTATTATTGCCATCCTAGCAGATGGAAAGTAGTATCTCATTGTAGTTTTGATTTGCATTTCCCTAATGACTAATGATGTTGACCAACTTTTCATGTGCTTATTGGCCATCTGTTTACGTTTTTGGGGGAAATATTCAAATCCTTTGCCCATTTTTTAATTGGATTGCTTATCTTATTGTTGTTGAGCTGTAAGCGTTCTTTATATATACTGTATATAAAGTATATATACTAGACTCTTCAGATACATGATTTGCAACTATTTTCTCCCATTTTGTGGGTTATCTTTTCACTTCTTGCTAATGTCCTTTGAAGAACAAAAGTGGTTAATTTTGACAAAGTCCAATTTATCTACTTTTTTTCCTTTGGTTGCTTGTACTTCAGGTGTCATACCTAAGGTAACAAATATTTACACCTAGGTTTTCTTCAAAGAGTTTTATAATTTTAGCTTTTACGTTTAGGTCTTTGATCCATTTGGAGTCAATTTTTGTATGTGGTATGATGTAGTGGTCTAACTTCATTCTTTTGCATGTGGATATCCAGTTGTCCCAGCACTATTTGTTGAAATTATTCTCTTGAATTTTGTTGAAATTCTATTTTTCCCCCATTGAATTGTCTTGGCACCACTGTCAAAAATCATTTGATCATAGACGTCTGGTTTATTTCTGGACTCTCAATTCTATTCTATTCATTGGTTACATGTCTATCTTTATGTGAGTACCACAGTATTACTTACATTAGCTTTTAGTAAGGCTTGAAACTGGGGAGTGTGAGTCCTCCAACTTTATTCTTTTCAGGATTATTTTGGCTATTCTGGCTCTGTCGCATTTCCATATGAATTTCTGTAGTTTCTGCAAAAAAAGCCAATTGGGATTTTGCTAGAGATTGTGCTGAATCTGTAGATCAATTTTGGAGTATCACCATTTTAATAATATGCCTTCCAAACCATGAACACATGATATCTTTCCATTTATTTAGGTCTTTAATTTCATTCAACAATATTTTGTAGTTTTCAGTGTACAGGTCCTGTACTTCTTTTGTTAAACTTATTCCTAAGTGTTTTATTTTTTTATGCTATTGTAAATGGAATAGCTTTCTCAATTTTATTTTTGAATTCTTCACTGATAATGTATAGAAATATAACTGATTTTTGCTTATTGGTCACATATCATGCAAATTTGCTGTACTTATTCATTTGTTTTAATACTTTTTGCATGTATTCTTTAAGATTTTCAATATACAGGCTAACAATCTGCAAATAGAGACGATTTTACTTCTTCCTTTCTACACTGGATGCCTTTTATTTCTTTTTCTCTACGAAATGCCCATGTTAGCTCCCACAGGACAAGGTTGATAGAAGTGGAGAGAATAGAAATCCTGTGTGTTCCTGATCTCAAGGGTAAAGTATTCAGTCTTTCAGTACGATATTAACTGTGGAGTTTTCATAGGTGCCCTTTATCAGGTTGAGGAAGTACCCTTCTGTTCCTAGATTGCTGCCTGCTTTTATCAAGAATGGGTGTGGAATTTTGTCAAATGATTTTTCTAATTCTAATGGCAAGATCATGTAGTTTTTATTATATTCTATTAGTATGGTGTATTACATTGATTGATTTTCAGATTTTAAATCAAACTGCTTTCCTAGGGTAAATCCCACTTGATCATGGTGAACATACCTTTTTATATGTTACTGGATTTCGTTTGCTCACATTTTTTACAATTTTTATACCTACACTCATAAGGAATATTGGTTTGTAGTTTTCTTGTGATGTCTTTGTCAGATTTTGGTATCCGTGTAATACTGGCCTCATAGAATGAGTTGGAAAGTGTTCCTTTCTCTTCTATTTTCTGCAATAGTTTTTGAAATATTAGTGTTAAGTTTTCTTTAAATATTTGGTAGAATTCATCAGTAAAGTCATCTAGGACTGGAGTCTTCTTTGTGTTTTAAATTATGAATTCAATTTCTTGTTTTCTTGGTCAGTTCAGGCTGTTATAACAAAAATACCACACAGTGGGTAGCTTAAACAGCAAGCATTTATTCCTCACAGTTCTGGAGGCTGGGAAGTTCATGATCAATGTACCAGCAGATTCAGTATCTGGTGAGGTCTCTCTTCCTGGCTTGCAGACAGCTGTCTTCTCATTGTATCCTCATGTGGCATGTGGCAGAGAGAGCATGCTCTAGTCTCTTTTCTTATAAGAACATTAAATCTCATCATGAGGGTTCCACTCTCAACCTCATCTAAATCTATTACCTCCCAAAGGCCCCACCTCCTAATACCATCCCATTGGGGGTTGTGGTTTCAACACACACACAGACAGACACACACACACACACATATCTTGGGGGGAAGATTGGCCCTGAGCTAACATCTGTGCCAATCTTCCTCTATTTTGTATGTGGGATGCCGCCACAGCCTGGCTTGATGAGCAGTGTGTAGGTTCATGCCTGGGTTTCAAACCTGTGAACCCTGGGCTACCAAAGCAGAGGGTGCAAACATAACCACTACGCCACCAGACTGGACCCTGAACACATGAATTTTTGAGAGATACAAACATGCAGTCCATAACACTTGTTATAGGTCTATCCAGATCTATTCATTCTTAATCAGTTTTAGCAGTTTGTGTCTTTCTAGGAATTTGTCCATTTTGTGTATGTTATCTAATTTGTTGGCATGCAGTTTATTATGAACTGAATTATGCCCCCCACCCCCATATGTTGAGGCTTAAACTGTCCCTAATATGACTATATTTGCAGATAGGGTCAAGGAGGCAATTCACATTAAATGAAGTCATAAGGATGGGGCCCTAATCCAATAAGATTGGTGTCCACCTAAGAAAAGGAAGAGACACTAGGGATGCTTGCTCACAAAGAGGCCCTGTGAGGAAACAGTGAGAAGGCTGCTGTCTGCAAGCCAAAGAAAGAGGCCTCAGCAGAAGTCAACTCTGCCAGCACCTTGATCTTGGAGTTCCATTCTCTAGAACCGTGAAAAAATTAATTTCTGTTGTTTAAGTCATCCAGTCTGTGGTATTTTGTTATGGCAGCCCTAGCATATTAATACACAATTGTTCATAGTATTCCCTAATAATACTTTTGATTTATGTAAGGTAGGTAGTGATGTCTTCTCTTACACTGATTTTAGTAACTTGAGTCTATATTCATTTTTTTCTTAGTGTAGCTAAATGTTTGTCAATTTTGTTGGTCTTTTTGTAGAGCCAATTTTTGGTTTCATTAATTTTCTCTATTGCTTTTCTATTCCCTATTTCACTTATTTCCACTCTAATCTTTATTATTTCCTTCCTCCTGCTTGCTTTGGGTTTAGTTTGCTCTTCTTTTTCTAATTTCCAAAGGTGGAAGGTTAGGTTATTAGAGAGCTTTCTTCCTTTTCTATATAGGTATTTACAACTATAAGTTTTCCTTTGAGCACTGCTTTTGTTGATCTCATAGGTTTTGGTATGTTGTGTTTCATTTTTATTCATCTTAATGTATTTTCTAATTTCCCTATGATTCCTTCTTTGATCTATTGGTTATTTAAGAGAGTGTTGTTTAACTTTCACATCATGTAAATTTTCCAACTTCCTCCTGTTCGTTTCCAATTTCATTTCACTGTACTGGGAGAACATACTCTGCAGGATTTCAATCCTTTTAAATCTACCAAAACTTGCTTTATGGCTTGGCATATAGTATATTCTGGAGAATATCTCATGTGCACTTAAGAAAAAATGTGTATTCTGCTGTTATTGGATAGAGTGGTCTACAGATGTCTTTTAGGTTTAGTTGGATTATAGCGTTATTCAAGATTTTTATATCTTTGATTTCCTTCCCAGTTATTCTATTCATTGTTGAAAGTGAGGTATTGAGTCTCCAAACATTATTGTTTAACTGTCTATATATTCTTTCAATTCTGTCACTTTTTGCTGCACGCATTTGGGGTTGTTGTTAGGTGCATATATGTTTATAATTGTTTATCTTCCTGAGTGACTGATCCTTTTATTATTAGAAAATGAACCACTTTATCTCTAATTAAAGTTTTTGGCTTACAGTCTACTTTTGCTTATATTTATTATACCCTCTCCACCTTTTGCCATTTACTTTCCACCTATTTGTATCTTTAAATCTAAAATGTCTCCTGTAAATAGTGTATAGCTTTTATTTTAATCCAGTCTAGCATATCTACCTTTTGACTGTATTGTTTAATCCATTCACATTTAACGTATATGGTTGGATTTACTTTTGCCATTTTCCTTTTTGTCTTCTATGTCTCATGACTATTTTGTTGGAAACTGGACATTTTAAATAATATACTGCTGCACCTATGGGTACTGACCTCCCCCACTCAGGGCTTGTTATTGTTATCTGTTTATTTGCTTAGTGACTAGCTGGATTGTTTTAGTGAGGTCCATTTCTCCTCCCACAGTTAAGAGTCTAATGTTGCTCCTCAGGATTCAGTTCTGGTATGCCCACAGTCACCCTGGAGTGACAACAATTTGGGAAGAAATCTCTTCCTCTTTCTGATTGCACCCAGTTATTAAACTCCACTAATTACAGGCTGATTGCTCAATTGTTTTCAACAATGCTCTGTGGCATAAATTGGTCTACAAACTCAAGTTTTTGAGGTCTGTGTTTGATATCTGTTCCAACCTTAAGAGGGCTCCTCTCAAATGTCTTATTCCCTGGTTCTCTCCTGCAAACTAGCCTGCCTACAGTTTGGCCTGTTTCTTGAATCTCCTCTCATTTGCCTTTTACCACATTCTCCACTGTTCTTAAGAGCAGGCTTATGCCTGTTGCAAATAAATTGAGCTCCTTTGGGAAGAGATTAGAACCTGTTTTATGGTCTGTTCTCCCCCCAGGCAAAATCTCTGAACCAGGGCTCTGGAGCTGGTGGTGGGGACAATGACAAGCTTCTCTCTAAGTCACACCCCCACTCTAGGAGTTGAGCATTCAGTGGGGGCAGGAGCAGCAGCCTTAATTCTTCTCCTGACATAGAACCACCATGTCATAAGCTGGGGCAAGGGTGCTAAGGGCCTGTCTTCTCAGCCCACAGCACCAAAGTAGAGCCTCCGTTCCACGGAACAGAGCTAGGCAGAAGGGAGACCCCACCTGTCAATCTCACTCACTGGGCCTTAACCTCAGTAACGCATAGCTGAAGGAAGGATGGGAAATGCTAATGTCCTGCTCCTATCTGGAAGAAAGCTCTTGGCCTGGGAGCTAAGGGGAGAGGGAGCCTGTGTTCTTGGCTGCAGTGTCTGCCTTACTTACTTGGGATGGAGTAGGGAGACCCCTTCTTGGTGGTCGTGGTTCAAATACCATAGATTCTCACCTTTCTTACAGACTTTTAATAGATTTTCCTGAAGAGATGGTTTTTTTTCCATTTGCTGTTTGCCATTAGGACCATTTCCAAAGCTTTCAATTGTGTTTTATTTCAATAGCTTTCACCAGTTCCACTGAGAAGTGAGTCAGTGGAGCTCTCACGTTGTCATGATAGAAGTCAATCTTTCTAATTAGCTTTTTATACTTCCTAAGTTGCATTTTGTCAGCCTTCCTTTATGAAAACTAAAATCTCCTAAAGTCGTTCAGTTGGGATGTTTGTCTCCAAATGAATAAATTTAATCAGTAGGATATACGGCTTATCAAGATTCCAAGAAAATCAAGTCTCCAATTGAAGTATGTCTTGGAGATTAGGAAGATGCATAAAGAAAGAATAAGCAAGAAATTTTTGATCAACTTCAGCTTTATACAGCTAAAGACAACTGAAATCAAGGAAAAAACAGAACTTGGCTAAAGCCACTCTGGAAGTCTCTGACACAGTTAGGGCTAAAACTAGCTCAATGGGAAGTGGCATGTGTAATAATAGTTAAGCCCACTGGCTTTAGAAACTGAGAATAAATACTGCTATTTATTAACACTGTGATCTTGGGCAAGTTTCTTTGCTTTTCTACACCTCAGTTTCCCCATCTGCAAAATGGGGTTAATAATACCTTCCTAATAGAGTTAAGCTCTCAAGAAATATAACTATTATTACTAATACAGAAATTTTAACAGTAAAATCCCATCAATCCCTTTGCAACCCTCCTCTTCCCCCAAAAACAAAACTCACGTGAGGCTTCCCCTAACCTGTTTCTGAGGCTACTCTGCTTGAAGACATTGACACGCAAAACCCTGAACACAAGGGGATTTCATTCCTCATTAACCCTCCAAACTCCATTCCTCTCTCTCCTCTAGTTATGACGGATCTTAGAAAGATCTTCAAGTTTACCATTAGCTTTCCTTTCTCCCCTTACCCTCCACCATAACCACAGCACCTGACTCCAGGTCAGGCTACTTCCATCTAAATACACACTTTCAAGCATACAGATCAGGCCACAGAATGGTGTCCAACTACAGCATAAGACTCCAATCCAGGTTTCCAAGTTATATTCTCCTAATACAGCAGAGATTAGTCTATGTACAATTAGTTAGCCAAACCTTACATGTTCTATCTAGCTAGACAAATAAACTCTCATATTTTGAAGCCCAAAATAAAACAGAACTGACTTACTAGAAATTAGGCAGCAAGCCCAGAGAAAATGAATATACTCTATTTTGTTCTCCTTTTCTGTTTGAGTTTTACAACAATCTTTGTTGACAGAAAAATCCAATAGTCTATCTGTAAGAAACCAACATTTCTGTTCCTTGGATGACGATCAGAATGAGTGAAAGGTGGTTAGAAGAGAAAAGGTGGCATTGTAAAATGTGAATGAAATCAATGTAAACGCCATGACCCAAATGCAACTTAGGCAATCCTAATGGCTTTTCAAAACGCATTGCAAAATGCCCTTCCTTAAGAATAGAGGGGAAATCTACCATGTAACAAACACATGAGTACTGAATTAAATTATTTGAAAATTTTTCCCTAATAACCACATATGTTGTAACAGAATTGTTATAAAATTCAAATTAGTAAGAGTTCAAATTCAGTTTTACTATATTTATAGGTCTACCGAACCCCATCAACTACCAACTCTGCCCCAAAGTCTTAATTAGAAAAAGATCCACATCATTAAAATGATACCAAGGAAGGATTGGTATATGAAAGCTGAGATGGGAAACACTTTCTTTCTGAAATGGTCTTATTTTCCCTGGATATTTTGGATTTGGGGCCAATTTTTAAAATGAGAATGTAGGGGCCAGCCCCGTGGCCGAATGGTTAAGTTCGTGCACTCTGCTTTGGCGGCCCAGGGCTTCACCGGTTTGGATCTTGGGCGCAGACATGGCACCGCTCATCAAGACATGCTGAGGTGACGTCCCACATAGCACAACCAGAAGGACCCATAACTAGAATATACAACTATGTACTGGGGGGGGGGGGGGGGCTTTGGGGAGAAAAAGAAGACGGGAAAAGAAAGATTGGCAACAGATGTCAGCTCAGGTGCCAATCTTAAAAAAAAAAAAAAAACGAACGTAAAGGAAGAGTGACAAGTAAAACTGAAAACTCAGAGGTAGTTAAAAGAATGTAACAAAAACCACAAAAAACAAAAACCCTAAACTAAATTAAACCCATGGATTAAGTCAGAAACCATGCTGCATTCTCTGAGAACTGTACCTGAAATCCATTTAAACTCAGAAGGGAAAATAAAGTTCTAGGTTTTGCAACCGGCAAGAGCAGAAGATAGCAATAACTGATAAATTTTGTATCATGTGCTGTAAAGCACGCTTGTGTACATTATTAGCAGAATTAATCCTCACAGTAGATAAGATAGGAGTAAATTCTCTACATTTTTCTTGGACATTTACCCGTGTGCAGATTGACACAAGATATGCACTTTAAGAGCTCCATTCATTTTTCTGCTTCCAAACCTGCTATCTTCAAAAATTTTAGCTCCTACTAACTCCCCAAACTACTAAAAGTCATAAAGATCCACATCTCAGTGTCCTCTTTATTAAATGATCTTAGCCAAAAACAAAAGAAGATGTGATGTTCAAGGTACACATGCATGACTTTGGAGTCTCCATTTCATGGAGAATGGGAAGGAGGAAAATGGAACCAAACAGCATCCCCTTAACAAGATATAAAAGCTAAGACTAGAAATCTGGAAGCAGATATTCTGAATAAAGGCTTTAATATTTATTAGCCATGTGATTTTTGGTAAATTGACTGATTTCACTGAAACTCATTTTTCTGATCTGAGAAATGGAATTTATTTATGGTGTCATTCTGGCGAGTGAGAATATGTTTGAGAGATGGCCTTTGTAAATCATAAAGCTCTTTATAAAATTACAGTGTTTGGTACATGGAAGGTACTCAGTAAATGTTGAATGACTGAATAAACAAATAAACAAGTCTGGGAAGCAACAGACTAGTTTTTCTTTAGCCATCTCTTATCACTGATATAAAGAATATAGGCTACAATTACTGCTGGTAAATTTCTCCTTCTATGAAGGAAATCCCAATTTCTAGAACATAACATCATCTCAGATTGTTCTCTGATAATTTCTGCTTGAATAATTATAAGCAAAGCAATAAAAGATTAATATTTTTACAGTGTTAAAAACTTATCGTATTCACCAATCTTATATTTTTGAGGCCACTGGAAAGCAAAAGTGTATCTACCATAAACTTGAACTATTATTTTGATTTAATAACTATTTTTCTTTATCATGAAAACTACTAACCACAATTACAATAAAAACGAATAGGAACCTACAAAACTGAAAAGACTACTTGGCAATGTGACTATGAGAATGTCAAGGGTATGGTATTTTCTGTTCCATGGGATCAGACTAGACAAAATTAACACTTATGTTTTCATATACAAGGTTTGCTCTAATTTATAAATTAAAATTTAAACGGAAACAATTCAGAACCACCAGATCTTCATTATTAATACTTTAGATGAACAATACCCAAGGGTAACAAAATATCCCCCTAAAAATATCCCCCTATTATACAATTTGGGCTGCAAATTGCATTTTAACATGATATTCTACACTTTTTTTAAACGTCAAAACAAAAACACCTTAAGTCAGTTTTACTGCCTTAAATTATTTGACAGACTACACAAAATTCCTAATATAAATTAACATGTTGCTATACAAATTCTATTTAGGATTGTAACGAGAAAAATCAACCACAACAACATTCCTAAAAATGAGCAAATTCCACCAAGTAATATTAGTAACCTAAATCAAGCAATTGAAATGTTTCAATTTCTTCATGTATTTATCACAAAACTTATTCTCTGAAAAGAACCATAAAGATGCTGAGCAGGCAAGCCGACAATTCAAAATTTACAAATTAATGAAAGGATACTAGCTGCTGAAAGCTGTTTTCAAAAGTTCTCTAACATCAAATTAAACTTTAATTTGTTAATAATCAGTAACTTATTTAAAATTATCTATTAGATGTTCGTAATCTCCAGATGAGAGGTAACTTTATTAAGGTAATTGCCATAGGTGGCAAAGAAAAACATACTAAAGTTACAAATAAAGGAAAGAAAAAGAAAAAATGTTTTCTCAAAACTTTGGGAAAATATTGACACCATAAAGTTGATTTTATTTAGTGTTATATTTGGTTTGCCAGTAATACGTAGCATAAAAAAATCCTTTCAAGTACTTACATTGAAGACCTAAGACAGCAACTGTAAGTGTATGGGCTTAAATATCCCAAGAAAACCAACTCACAGGTTCAATATATTGGTTTCAATTTATTTTGTGCATTTCTGTACAACAGACTTAAATTGTCAGTGGCATATAATTGAGAAAGAAGGTAAAGAGTACTCTGCTCTTGACCATCTCATCTAGGGAAAAAGATGGATTTTCCTAACAACTTGAAGGACCTACAACTAGAATATACAACTATGTACTGTGGGGCTTTGGGGAGAAGAAAAACAAAAAGATTGGCAATAGATATTAGCTCAGGGCCAATCTTTAAGAAGAAAGAAATGGGTTTTCTTCTTAATACTGCTGTAATATTTTGTTAGACACATTCTTTACTTTTTTATTTTAAAAACCTAGCAGGTAAAGTCAGAAAACATCAAAGCCTGCTAATAAAGAATTTTTAACATACACTTTTACATCTTTAAAGAGGGCTATCTTTAACCAATCAAGCAATTCAACACAAATACCAAATAATGTATCTCCACCTCAATCTCCAAATATTGTGAAAATCTGGGTTACTTTCACAGCCATAGGATATAATGCCAGAAGACAAAGGTGATTTTTTTTCTAAATACCTTATTTCTTGATTTTAAATACACAAAACAGTGTATGTATGAAACAGTATATATATGTACTCAGTCCCAGTCTTTGGCCAGCTTACTTACCTTGAAGCAAGTGGAATTCTCACCATTGGATAAAGGGTTGACGGTAACTACATAGCTGCAGAAGTAGGATGAATGTTCCTGGTAGGGCTTTCAGCTCCTGGCTCAAAAGTTAACTCTCACCTTACTTCTCTCCCTCCTTCACTTACACTGAATTAAAGAACCGTTCATAATATAGTTAAGCCTCTGTGGGCAATTTTACTATAAATAAAAACGTCAGAGATTCATAGCTCAACTCTAAAACTTATAATCCATAAACAAATTAGAAATCTATTAATTTCAAAAAGCTCTACACAACAAAATGTTGACTAAAGCTCTGCAGGCTGTTATTTAATGCACCAAGCAGCCCACATTTAAAATGTTAACATATTTATTACCAAAAAGTGACCCAAAGAATATCTGCAATGACTAAAGCGAAAAAAAAGTCTTAATTTTCTTTGATAGGAAGAAGCACCCTAGTTTCTCAGATTAAAAGGTAATAATAATAAAATATTATATGACAAAGAAACAGAAAGAAAAGACACAAGAGTTACATGGTTACAATCTCTGAAGCTGGATAATGGAAAGGTAACTCAGTATTTCTTTCTTGTTAATTTATCTCCAGTACCTGAGTTAAGGCATAAAGCATCAAGAGTGCAATTGATTCCAAACAACTTGGAATTTTATTGTAAACATCCCATAAAGAATGGCAACAAATTAGTCCAGTTTTTTTATCTTTGAAGATAATTGCTTATAATGACTGATAACTGCCAAACAAAACATCTTTTATAAACGAAGCCAGTTTAGTTTACCTTTCTTTACTGAATTTTAGTTTAATGGACATTTTGTCCATATACAACATCACATCAACTATTAACTGAATGATTTTCCATCTTAAAATTTATGGATACTAAGAACAAACATAAGGTACAGTTTGTTAATATTTTGAAAGAGATTACAAAAGACAAGGATGATAAGTTACAGGACAAAGAAATAAATTACTGATTGCCATCACCACAGTATTGTTTAAAGAATTAACATTTGTAGTACTGCCTAATGTGTATCTGGTGGCTTATGTAAAAACACATTTCCCAACTGGGTTTCTAAATATTTTTGTATGTGATTTTAAAAGTCAATTACAATGGCGATTTTAATATGCATCAATAGTTTTATCTTTTAGAAAATACTTATCATGCTTTTATATGTCAAAGTCTCACATTCTTGATTTAATTAAGATACGTATAAGAATAACAAATGGGCATACATATAAATAAACAAACAAACCTTAACTCTAAACTGCAGGGCCTTTCTACTATACTTCTCCCATCAATAAATCATAAATTTCCAGTCTTGTTGAAGCATGCTAAATTAGGTGCAATCTTCATTGCAGAAAGAGAAGTGAGGATAAAGATAAGCAGAAGAGAAATGATGGAAAAGGAAATAATCAAGGATAAGGCTATATAAGAAATAATAAATGTTAAGAAACTTGAGGGCAATCCATATTCCACAAAATACAGCACCATGAAAAAAATTTAGCTTTGTATTAGAATTTAATCAAAACTTGGTAAACTTGATAATTAAAACTTGGTAAAGAAACTTTACTAACAGGTGAAAAGCAAAAAAGCATGAAAATATTTTCACACTAATTTTTAAAACAAGCTTTAAAAGTGATCTTGGAATATTCTATTTTCAACAAAACTTTCATAAAGCCTCATGTACCACAAAAATGTTGGGGATGGGGTTACTATTTAAAACAATGAACTTTAAATGTCAAAGTTCCATTTCTTCCCCCAGAACTGAACTATTCATTTCGAAACTCAAAATGGTGATAAGCGTTTAAAAGGCTGGACATCAAAGTAAACTGCAAATTATACAGGATGTAAGTTTCCTTTTTGTGGATGTGAAAATTACGACTTTAAAGATAGGTACCAGTTGGTAAATGTGCATAAAGTAATTCCCGAGATATATAAGCGATTAATAAGGTGTTTAATTTATCACTACCACAAACATACAAATTTTGAAAAATGCTCAAAAAAGTTTTTATCAAAAAGTTAGAAGTGGCATTCACATCTTTCTCTTTCAATGATTCTATTATTGTCTGATGACAATCTATAGGATTACGACAAAAACAACAAAAAGATAAATCACTCAAATGTACTTCAAAGTATTGGAAGGCTGAGTTAGATATCTGAGCACACAGTTATGTAGAATGAGATTTATGAATTTTACTCAGTTTCCTAGCCGCTGAGTGAAACAAAGTGCTGTATCGAAGAATTCTAGCACAAGCCTGATCTCTGGGAAGGGAAACAGAAAAAGAAACAAATGAAACAAGGGCAAATTAAATTAAAAGAATAGAGGGACACGTGTACACAACAAAATCTAGATTGTTTACCTAGAAGGCATAATGAAATGGAGGATCAAGCAGTATATATACAGGCTAAGCGCTTTACAACAGAGGCAAAGAATCGGTAGACAGTGAATACGGCTGTCTTCTATACAAAATACTCTTTTTAATGTCTGAGATAAAGTGTGTCAAGTTGGAAAAAAATCTACATACATGCGTGCATGTGCACGCGTGCACACACACACAAACAAATGTAGTCATTAGGCTAATAGGCTAGTGAATGTTTTGGAGAGCATCCTATTGCTGGAAGAGATACACACAGCAAGCCATAGAAGAAACACACAATTCTGTTTTCATAAACAGATACACATGCTAAGATCTTAAAGCTGGGAATTAAAACATTATTAGCATTCATGAGAAATATTACAGTTCACTGACTATTAATATCTAGCACAGAATTAAGCTCATACATGTGTATGCTTTGATGGACCATATGTAACAGTGGTTTTTCTTAGCAATTCATCTAAGATTTAGACTTTTCTTCAAAATTCTTAGATCATTTCCTATTTGCTTTGCTATGGCTGAACCCAGATCTTATTCAGGTTTAAAGGGCCTCTAAAAAATTAAAGTGGTAAGATACTCAACGTGATACAAATTACAATACATTCACAGGAGGAGGTGTTACAAAAAAAGCAAAGTATAAACTGGGGGGGGGAAAGTCCAGATATAAAAGTAAAAACACTATCTTCCAAACTTTTATTTTTACACTCATTAAAATAATTTGCATGCAAACAGAAACTGATCTGTTTGTTTTGTAATAAATGATAACTATGCTCATCTAACATACCCTGGTGACTAATTCTTTAAATTCTAATAACTGAAATCAATGTTACAGCAAAATGCTGTTCACTAGTATTTTCACAGTATTTCACTACATATAAAATATGCTTAAAAATGTCTTCAGCCTTATTATTCTAATTATCTAAACCTAGAAAATCTTGACATTTGGGGAATAAATGTGGCATTTTTGTTTTTAAAAATAAATTATAAATAAAGCTTGAGATAGCTAAAATCACACAAATGGCAATTCTTCTACATGTCAAGAGGTCAGCTCTTCATAGAAGAATGTCAACAAAAATTTCACACTAAAATGATACACATGACACACATTTGGGTATATCCATGAATTTAAATAACTATGTTACTTTGATTAGGGGAGGCCAAAGTGTTACTGATTCCAGGAAAACACAGGCAAAATTTTAGTCTAAATGCCCAAGAGATGAATAACTAAAATTGTACATTTCAGCAAAAATCAAATGTAGAGTTTCAAATATGAATGTTTTTGAATCTATACTATGGTTAAAAGTGGCAGCTGAGTTACAACCAGAAGTAGTTTTGGTATAGCGAACAAAAGGCTATTAAAAAAAATCAGCTTGATCTACTGTCCAGTAACAGAAGTTAGTGCCTTAACAATTCACAACAATACTTTCTTAAAGCCTGAACATCATTTCTACTGCAAGTGAAAATTGTTTAAAGATGTCAGTCCAAGAATAACCTTCACCCAACCCAACCAAAAAGCAAAGTTATGTGTGTACTCCTTCCTCTGCACTTAAGGATTTTCAGATGCATGAAATGATTGAAAGCATGAGACAAACATATTAGGTTAAGAAATATCCTGGGATTACTAAGCATACATTAAGAAGTTTCTTTTATCCCACAAGCCTGATCTAAATGCAACAAATCTGCTGTTACAAAAACAGAGATCAATATTATCCCTCTCACTTCAAAAATTTAAGTATCTAACAAATTAGCAAATTTGCAATCTCTCAAATTTGAGGAGTAAAATTGATCTTGGAACTCAAGCTCACTTATGGAACCACGTGCACTCTACTGCTGTAAACAAGACCAGAAAGGTTTAAAAATTTTTTTTCATCTATAAAATAATGACTCAAAATATCAGTGTGCAGTGCAATGAGGTTCTTTTCTGAAAGATTTTAACAGAAAAAAACCCTTTGGAATGGTATGAGCAGAACCTGTTAAAGTTGATTCAAAATACTAGCTAGCCAACACATTCCAACTCAAACTAGGTGCTTTGTTACATTTTAAAATTCAAATGAAAACCAGTCACTCACAGCTGTTAAATAGTAAGTGCTAGCAGAGATATATAAGCAGTAGACCAAGTCTACTCACATGAATATGTTCTAAGAAAAGCCTAGAGTAGAACATACTATACTTATGAAAGTTAGTTAATTACAACTATTAATTTGAGAGCCAAAACAATTATTAACAACCTCTCCGCTTATAACTTATGAGTATTCATTCCTACCAAGCTTGTTCTGTTTCTTCTTAGTCAGTAATGAATAATAGCATCTATTTTCCTTAAGATTTCCAGTAGTTGTAGTTAATAGAGGTAGCTGAGCTACTATTCAAAGAAGTTATTCTTTGTGGATGAGGATTTCTCAAATGTTTAAGTTATTCTTTAAGCTACACAAGTTTCATTAATGCAATAAAATATAATAGGAAAAAGAAAATGGATGCAAGAAACTTTTGCATTTGGCACCTTGTCTAGATTGATACCTCAAGTATTCTTTTTTAATAAAGTTAATGCACACATCAGGACACACCACAAAGATTTGCTACATATTTACAAGGCACCAACCCTTTTCTCACCTTTAACATGAATTAAGCAAATCAATGAAAAGCATATCAATATTCCCCCCACCCCCCAAAAAACTGTAGTATAAATATATACTTCAGTTCAGTACAATTCATGAAAGTTTGGCCTGGGAAGAGTAAAATAATCCAGATCGTTCTTACAATATAGAAACTGTAAACATTTAATAGCTGCCTTTAGGATTGGTGTATTGTGCAAAAGTTATTATTACTGGGTACAGGAATCAAAATGGCAAAAACAAACTATATAAAACTCTGTAAGAAGGTGCTATACTTCTGTGATACAAAAGCAAAAGAGGGATATTCCATTGAGATAAAAATGTCATGCTACTCTTAAGAAGCTGAATGCTCCTTTAATGTAGTAAATCTGTAGTGTGTATGTGTTGTTTGTGTGTGCGCGTGTGTGTGTGTGTGTGTGTGTGGGCGCAGAATTTTTTTTAATTTAAGGCCTAATGAGTAAGGCTTGTTTGAACAAATGAAGTGTGGAGATCAAAAGTCTTGAAACAAATGTATACTGGCATAATGGAAAAAGCACCAATGTGAAAGGAAGCAGAAGTCCCCACACAACTTGCTTTGTAGATTTCCTGGTAAATTCCCTGCAGTAGAAGGCCATTGAATTTTTTAAATTATCCTAAATTTATTAACTGTCAATAATTCCATCCCATGAGATGGCTAACCCTGGCTTTTTCTGTCATTTTACGCACTCTGCCTGATCTGGATGTACCAAGATTCAGAGGATCTTCAGTGGACACAAAATTGTCATTATCAGAATCATCATTATATAAAACAGTCCTCCTGCCTTGGTTTCTTGTTTTAATTCGAGGCAGTCTACTGAAACGTCCTGAAAACATGGTATCAAATTCATCATCTGCAACACGTGCACGTTTGGCTCTGGTGGCTCCTCTAGAAGCACCTCTTCCTCCTCTCCCTCTCCCTCTCCCTCTAGTGCCACCTCCACCTCTTCCTCGACCCCCTCGTCCCCTGCCTCCTCTTCCTCTGCCTCCTCTACTCCATCTACCCCATCTGCCCCATCTGCCCCTTCCTCCTGTGCCTCTCGTCTTCCAGTTTCTTTTTCCATTGGCATATTGCTTTCTGAGTTTTCTTTTAGGTCTAGTTTGTATGAATTTGCTATAATCATGGTCTCCATCTACGTAATCTTGATCTGTTCTGGAAGTTGATTCAGAGTCAGAATCAGAACCACAGGTACTTTCAGAACTTAAACTGGATCCTAACTCTCCACTCTCTGAGGAGGATAAATGTGATTTCTCTTTTGCTTCTTTTTTCTCTTTCTCTTCTCTTCCCACGCTTTCATCTTCTTCTGACGCGCTAAGTAGTTTTCTCTTGATTCCTGTCCGGGGCTCTCTGCCATCACCATTTGTAAGGGGTCCATCAAGGGAATGATCTAGATCAAGATAATTATTTTTTCAAGTTAAGCTTTGACTTTGATAAGATGGTTATTTAGGTTCAAAAGTAAAATAAACAGTCTATCAAAAAATATTTACAACCCAAAGATAGATGGGGGAAAATCATGGATAGTGCTAGAATATGAACTTAAATCTGATGGGAATGGAAGATAACTAAAGTTTGATTTTTGTCTGATTGCTTTTTCAAAGGGAGGTGGGGAGGAGAGTGTGGAGGGATATCTGTGGTAAGGTAGATGGGCAGAAATTTTAAGGGCTTGAACTCTAGAAAGAATTATCTGGGAACATGTTTCAGAATAATCTTATTCATTCATTCACCAAATTATTTACCAGTTACCTGCTATGAGCCAGGCATTGCTTGGAGCTTGGAATACAGCAATGATGAGACAAAGCCCTTGCTCTTTGAATTTATGTTTTAGTGGGGAAAGCTTGACAGACAATGAAGTGAACAAATAAATAATTTCGAGTAACAATACCTACTATAAAGAAAAAGAAAAGAGGGTTAAAAAAAGAGTACACGTGTATGTTTGGGGGGACTATTTTAGATAGGGAAGACTTTTCTGCAGAGGGAGTATTTGAGAAAAGAACTGAATGAGTTGAGATCTGGAGAAAAGAACATTGCAGCGGAAGAAAGAGAAACCTAGTGTAACCAGAGTGAAAGAGAAAAACAGGACGTAGTAGGGAGATGACTGCCAGTGAAGAGTTTTAAAACTGGACAATGACAAGATCTGACTTAGATTTTGAAAAGAGTGCTGTGGCTGCTGTGTAGAGAACAAATTACATAAAGAACAAGACAGGAAGCAGAGATCAGTTGGGAGTCCACTGCAATAGTCTAGGTAAAACATGATGAGGGATGTACCAACAGAGGTGATGAGAAGTGATTAGATTTGGAATACTTCCTTAGAGAGGAGCTACCAGAACCAACTTTTATTTTTAATTTTTTGAGCAAGATTAGCCCTGAGCTAACATCTGCTGCCAATCCTCCTCTTTTTGCTAAGGAAGACTGGCCCTAAGCTAACATCCGTGCCCATCTTCCTCTACTTTATATGTGGGACGCTGCCTCAGCATGGCTTGACAAGTAGTGTGTAGGTCCACACCCGGGATCCAAACTGGTGAACCTCAGACTGCCAAAGTAGAACATGCAAACTTAACCACTATGCCACCAGGCAGGCCCCAACCAACTTTTATCTTTAAACTTCAAACTGACGGAAAGTGCTGATGGATTGGATGTCAAGTGTTAAGCAAAGAATGAGGGTCAACTCCTAGGGTGTTTTTTTGGTGTGTGTGTGAAGAAGATTGGCCCTGAGCTAACACCTGTTGCCAATCTTCCTCTTTTTGCCCAGGGGATGCTGCCACAGCATGGCTTGACGAGCAGTGTCTAGGTCTGTGTCTGCAAACCCTGGGCCTGCTGCAGCAGAGCATGCAAACTTAACCACTACACCACCAGGTTGGCCCCAACTCCTAGGTTTTATGGCCTGAGAAACTGGGTGAATGGTAGAGATACATTGCTAAGTTGGAGAACAATGAAGGATGAACAGGTTTGGGTAGGCTTGTGGGAAAATCAAGGTTCCAGTTTTAAATATACTACTAGAGATCCAAGTAAAGACACTAAAGAAAGAAAAAGAAAAAAAGCAGATGGATATATCAGTCTAGAGCTCACGGGAGACTTGGATAGAGCTGGAGATATAATTTTGGAAATGTTCAGTAAAGAGACAACACTAGGGTCAAGAGAACTGAGAGAGCTCATTGAGAGAGCAACTAAAGAGAGAGAAGGTGGCTGAAGAGTGAGACTTGGGATAGTCCAACATTTAAAGATAAAGAAGAACTGGCAAAGTGAATTGAGAAAGAATAGCCAGTGAGGTAGGAGGAAAACAGGAGAGTGGACTGGACAGACTGGAAGAAGCAAAGACTAGGCTTGCATAGTAACAAAACTTACAAGATTAGTCTAATAGTCTAGGTGTTATGGACTGAACTGTGCCCCTCCAAAAGAAAATACCTATGTTGAAGCCCTAACCCCCAATGTGACTATACTTGGAGATAGGGCTTTCGAGGAATTAACTAAAGTTAAATGAAGTTATAAAGGTGGGCCCTAATGCACTAGGACTGGTGTCCCTACAAGAAAAGGCAGAGAAACCAGTGCTTGCTCTCTCTCTCCCTGTCTGTGGATGCAGAGAGAAAAAGCCACATGAGGACATGGTGAGGAAGCAGCCATCAGCAGGTCAGGAAGAGAGCCCTCACCAGACACTAACCCTGCTGGCACCTTCATATTGGACTTTGAGCATCCAGAAAATAAATGTGAGAAAATAATGTCTGTGTAAATACATGAAAAAGTGCTCAACATCTCTAATCATCATACAAATGCAAATCCAGACCATAATCTGATATTACTTCACATCTGTTAGGATGGCTATTATCAAGATAAAAGAAGCGTTGGAGAGGATGTGGAAAAAAGGGAACCCTTGTACATTGTTGGTGAGAAGGCAAATTAGTACAACCATTATGGAAATCAGTATGGAGGATCCTCAAAAAATTAAAAATAGAACTACCATTTGATCCAGCAATCCTAGCTCTGGGTAAATATCCAAAGGAATTGAAATCAGGACCTTGAAGAGATACCTGTATTCCCATGTTCATTGCAGCATGATTCACAATAGCCAAGATACGGAAACAACATATATGTCATTCCACAAATAATGAATGGACTGAGAAAATGTGGTGTATGTACGTGTGTATATATGCGTGTGTGTGTGTATATATGCATACTCATATATACAATGGAATATTACTCAGCCTTAAAAAAGAAGGAAATTTTGTCATTTGCAACAACATGGATGGAGCTGGAGGACATTACGACAGGCAAAGTAAGCAAGATACAGAAAGAGAAATATTGCATGATGTCACTTATACATGTAATCTAAAACAGTCATACTCATAGAAGCAGAGAATAGGATGGTGGTTGCCAGGGGCTGGGGGGAGCGGAAATGGGGAGGTGTTCGTCAAAGGGTACAAAGATTCAGTTATTCAGGATGAATAAATTCTGGATGTCTAATGTACAACATGGTGACTACAGTTAAAAATACTGTATTGTATACTTGAAATTTGCTAAGAGGTTAGATCTCAAATCTTCTTAACACACACATGTACACGCTGTAACTATGTAGAAGTGATGGATATGTTAATTAGTTTGTGGTGACCACATCACAATATATGCATATCGAAACATCAAGTTGTACACTTTAATATATACAATTTTTATGTCAATGATATCTCAACAAAGCTGCTTAAACAATAAGTATCTGCTGTTTAAGCCACTCAGTGTGTGGTATCTTGTTGTGACAGCCCAAGCTGACTAATATATCGAGGTTAGAGACTAAGGAGATAGCAATAGAAACTGTAGACAAGAGATTTAAGTGATATTAAAGAGTTGTAGAATGCACAAAACTTAGCAACTGACTGGATATAAGGGGTAAAAGGAGAGTCAAAGAACACTGCAAGATTTTAAGTGGGATGACTAGGAAGATGGTGGTGCCATTAACTAAAATAGTGAGTGCAGAAAAAGAAGCAAGCTGAGACAAAAAGATAGATGATAAACACCCAAAGGAAATTTCTTTTTAGGAAACACTTGGAAATGAGACTGGTAGAAAATGAGATGTAAGGGCTAGATATATGAATTTGGAGAGTTATCAGCATAAAGATGACTGATGTAGCTGTTAGATCCTTTATTTGTAGAAGACAAAAAAAAAAGGACAAAAAAAAGAACAGTGGGCAACTCTGCAAATAGGAGGCAAGTAGGGCCAAAGAAAAGAAACAGAAAATATAGGAGAAACAGATAAGAGATATAGAAGAATCAGTAGAGCAGAGAAGCCAGGCAGCAGAGTTCCTACAGCGGGTAGTCAATAGCACCCAAAGAGATAGAGTGACCAAGGAGACACGGACTCAGAAAAGGACACTGGCCGGTCACTGAAGATTACTGGTGATTCCAGGGAGAAGAGCTTTTGTGACAGTGGTGGGGGCAGAAGTCAGACTACAAGGAATAAATGAATGTCTTGATGGAAAGAAAATAGAAGCAGGAAGTATAAGCTACTCTTTTTAAAAGCTTGACAGTGAAGGGAAGGACAAAGAGAAAAGGAAGTGGCATGAGCATGCAATGTACAGCAGGACAAAGGAGAGATTAAAGATACAAATTTGGAAAAATAAAGGCACTATTTTAAAGTAATCAGACATGTTTTAATATTTCTCAAATAACAAATACAAAATATCTTTAGAAAGTCTATTTTTAAGTTATTTGATACTTCAATGACAATGGAAGCTACCTAATCTTTCATTAAAAATTTATATAAAATTAAACTACATATTCCAGTAAAGATATTCGTAAAAGTATATTAACTATTCTTTACAAACTTCCAATAGATGAACATATTAGAACTTTCTTTGAAAATGTTCAGGGTCCATAACATAGGTCTAAGTATAAGAAAAAAGTATGCATATCAACAATAACCTTCAAGTATTCACAACCGATTCCCTCTTATGTAGTCCAAAACGGATGCACATGATGATGAATTATGAGGTCAGTGATTTCTTTTTAAGCAGTGAAAATTTTTCTTTAAATAAAAGTTAGATGGAAGTTCATTACATGAAATGAAAAACTAAGGTGTTCTGGTTGAATGAAGAAGGCTCTTCTGAGAATTCCTAAGTATCTCTATGGATTATCCAGAAATAGGCAGAGTACAGTCTGAAAACCATGGAATTATTGAGAGAACAGGACTTGAGGGAAGAGAAAACCTGAGCTATATAACTGGAAAACCAAAGGAAGGTGGCAGAAGTGGCTGTTGACTAAAAGAAAGCTCATTTTTCAACCCAAATCCTTTCCATAAATTGAGGTAGCCCTTAAAAATATGAGTCTTATTTAAAGATGATTTAAGAATTTTTTTCCTTTCTTATTAATATGGTTTAATATATAAAAAATTCTTAATGTGTCTAACAGTCTTGTTTTTATGTGCTTGAGGAAAGATCTCATTTAGTTTTTCCTCCCTATTAATTTTACAATTTATTTTAAAAGACTAAAGACTAAAATATGTTTGGAAATAGTTATTGGAAATCTGTTAACAGCCTGTTTCTAGTTGTGGATATGAAACTCCGTATGATTCAAATTTGACAATATTAAAATCCTCATTAGCTATAAAGAAAGACATGCTAATTTTTACTACCAAAACACATCAGCTTTTAAGTAATTCGTCTACCATCATGAGGGAACAAACAATAAATGCCCTGTCCATATTTATTTCCTACCTTGTTTAATTTTTCCTACCTTGTTTAATTGGCAAGACCCTACTCCGAAATGATTTGGCTTTCCCTGGGTCATGGCAATTTCCACTTCGGCCATAGCCACTGAAGCTAGATGAAGAAAATGGCCCGTCCAGTTCATCATCGAGTAAATATAGTGAAAGCCCTTCAGCAGCATCTGAAACTTACAATTTAAAAGACTGTAATGTTAACACAATTATTATATATTCAGGAAAGATAAACAGGCTGTTTTTAAAACTCTCTCTCATTCAGTTATTTTACTCTAATATCAAAATGACAAGTTGTTTGAAGAAGGAAATATAAATATTTTGAGAACAAATGTTTTAACACATCATTAAACTTTCAAGCACAGAAAGTCAGAAAAACTTGTCCAAAGACACCATCTCCCCATATAACGAATCCTCAAGTCTTATGTTGGCAAATCTATTGTAGATGCGTACTCTGAGATATTACAGATGTTAAAAATCATAAAGTCACAGAATTTTAAACCCAAAGAGACTTTAAATTTCATCTATTCTGAAGATCTTCAATTTAAAAATGAAGAAACTGAATACTATAGCCTACTGTCTTACCCAGAGCCACAAAGCTAGAGAGAAGAATTAGGACTACAAAACAACATTTCTAAATCCAAATCCTTGTTCTTTGTGCTATAAACCATACTGCCTCTTCTATATCCTAATATCCGCATGAAAATGAAATACACAACAACAAAAACAAAACACATATTTACCAGGAGACGAGAAAGGAGAGCTAGTCCTGGCATAAGACACTGAGGTATTCTGGTCATTTTTAGGCTGCAACTTCATTTGTTTCTGTTTCCCTTTTGGACTACAAATAAAAATATATAACAATGAACATTTTTTCTATTAGTAAGATATTATGATAGATAGCATGATATAAAATGTTTAAATTGACAAAAGAAGAAATGCTGCAAATTGGTAATATGAAAAAAGTAATGATTAAATGACATAAAATGACAAAAAAAGAAAATTATAGGCCAATATCACTAATGAACATAGATGCAAAAATCCTCAAGAAAATACTAACAAATTGAGTACAACAAAACATTAAAAAGACCACCCTCAATGATCAAGTGGGATTTATTCCAGGGATGCAGGGATGGTTTGACATCCAGAAATCTATCAATGTGATACACCAAATCAACAAAACGAATAATAAAAATCACATGATCATCTCAATAGATGCAGAGAAAACATTTGACAAGACACAACAATCATTTATGATAAAAAACTCTGAATAAAATGCATACAGAGGGAAAGTACCTCAACATAATAAAGGCCATATATGATAAACCACAGCCAACATCATACTCAGTGGTTAAAAACTTAAAATTATCCCTTCAAGAAGAGAAATAAGACAAGGAAGCCCACTTTCGCCACTCTTATTTAACACAGTGTTGGAAGTCCTAGCCAGAGCAATTAGGCAAGGAAAAAAAATAAAAGGGATGCAAACTAGAAAGGAAGAAGTAAAACCATCTCTATTTACAGATGATATGATTTTATATAGAGAAAACCCTAAAGAATCCATCAAAAATCTATTAGAAATAATAAATGAATAAAGTTGCAGGATAAAAATCAAGATATAAAAATCAGTCGCATTTCTATATATGAACAACAAAATAGCAGAAAGAGAAATCAAGAATACAAGAATCTCATTCACAATCATAACAAAAAGAATAAAATGCTTCAGAATACCTAGGAATAAATTTAACCAAAGAAGTGAAAAATCTGTACACTGAAAACTATAAGACATTATTGAAAGAAATCAAAGAAGACACAAAGAACTGGATATCCCACGCTCATGGATTCTAAGAATTAAAGTCAAAATGTGTGTACTTCCTAATGCAATCTACAGATTCAATGTAATCCCTATCAAAGTCCCAATGACATTTTTCAAAGAAATAGAACAAAGAATCCCAAAATTTATGTGGAACAACAAAAAGACCCTGAAGAGCCAAAGGAATCTTGAGGAAAAAGAACAAAGCTGGAGGTATCACAGTCCCTGATACTAATCAAAACAGTATGGTACTGGCACAAAAACAGACACACAGATCAATGGAACAGAATCCGGAACTCAGAAATAAACCCACACATCTATGGGCAGCTAATTTTCGACAAGGGAGCCAATAACATACAATGGAGAAAGGAAACTCTTCAAGAAATGGTGTTGGGAAACTCGGCAGCCACGTGCAAAAGAATGAAAGTAGACCATTATCTTGCACCATACACAAAAATTAACTCAAAATGGATTAAAGACTTGAATGTAAGACCTGAAACCACACAATTTCTAGAAGAAAACAGGCAGTTCACTCTTCGACATTGGTCTTAGCAACATCTTTTCAAATATCATGTCTCACCAGGCAAGGGAAACAAAAGAAAAGACAAACAAATGGGACTACGTCAAACTAAAAGTCTTCTGCACAGCAAAGGAAACCATCAACAAAACGATAAGACAACCTAACAATTGGGAGAAGATATTTGCAAATCATATATCTGACAAGGGGTTAATTTCCAAAATATATACAGAACTCATACAAAAAAAAAAAACAACCTATTAAAAACTGGGCAAATGATCTCAACAGACATTTTTCCAAAGAAGATATCCAGATGACCAACAGGCACATGAAAAGATGTTCAACATCACTAATTATTAGGGAAATACAAATCAAAACTACAATGAGAGATCACCTCATGCCCATCAGAATGGCTATTATTAAAAAGACAAGAAATAACAAGTATTGAAGAGGATATGGAGAAAAGAGAACCCTCATACTCTCCTGGTGGGAATGAAAACTGGTGCAGCCACTACAGAAAACAGTACGGAGAGTCCTCAAAAAATTAAGAATAGAACTGCCATATGATCCAGATATTCTACTTTTGAGTATTTATCCAAAGAACACAAGAACATGAATGTGTAAAGATACATGCATCCCTATGTGCATTGTAGCATTATTCACAATAGCCAAGACTTGGAAACAAGCTAAGTGCCCAACAATGGATGAATGGATGAAGAAGGATGAATGCATAAAGAAAGTAGAATACTACTCTGCCATAAAAAAGATGAAATCTTGCCATTTGCAACAACAAGAATGGACCTTGAGGGTATTATGCTAAGTGAAGCAAGTCAGATAGAGAAAGTCAAATTACCATGACTTCACTCATCAGTGGAAGATAAAAACAACAACAAAAACAACAAACAAATACATAGATATAGACATTAGATTGGTGGTTACCAGAGGGCAAGGGGGGAGGGAGGTGGGTAAAAGGGGTAATAGAATAGGGCACCTGTGTATGGTGACAGATGTCAGTTAGTCTTTCATTGGTGAACACACATGGTCTACATAGAACTGAAATATAATGATGTATGCATGAAATTTACATAATGTTATAAACCAATGTTACTGCAATAAAATAAAATAGTGTAGGTGAGAAATGATAGCTACTTGAGAGAAGACAGTAGCAGGGAAGTGGTGAAATTTATTAAATTCTAGATATATATTGAAGAGTAGAGCTAGGCAGAATTTGTTGGTGAATTAGATTTGGTGAATAAAAATAAAGAGATGTCAGAAACAATTCTAAGCTTTTTCGCACAAGCCAAAAAAAAATGGAATTGCCATTGATAGAGAAGGGAAATTCTGTGAGAAAGAAGAAATGGGGGATAATATGTGAAGAAAAGAAAAAAAAAGAAATGCTTCGAATTGGTAATAAGACAACATTAAATTTCAATCATTAAAATTAAAAAAATTTTTGGTATAGTAAAATCCACATAAACAAAGCTATAGGTTACCAACTGTATCTTTATACAGGTGCAAGAGTTCTAGAAAACATCCCTTGGGTCTTGGGATCCCCTTAAACTATTCAATAAACTTTAAGAAATGAGGTAAATCATACAAAATGCTTTGAAAACATAAAATGTCACATCAATGTAACATACCTAGGAGCTCTGCTACTAGATAACGAACTGCTGCTGCTTCTTAGACGTTTTCTGTACCGTGGCCTTCTCCTCTTCTGACTCTGGATTGCTGACTTGTATTCAGATATGATATTTTTAATATGACTTTCAAATAAGGCAGATAATCGCAGTGTCATGCTATAAATCTGAAAAGGCAGAAATTAGTCTTATTTTACCAACTAGTTGATTATATAAAAATCAAAACACATAAACATGCCTGGAACAATATCAGCATCATCCTTTCAGACAAAACATACACACTATTTCATATACTTGAAAAATTCTACCTGAAGAATTAAAACAACATACCATTTTCACCTAAAAGTTAACAGAGATTTTTAAAAGATAATACCTAATGCTGGGAAGGGTAGGAAAAAAAGATTCTCAGACATTGCCAGTGGGTATTCTAACTGGAACAACATTCTAAAGGACAATTTGCAATATGTACCCAAAACCTAAAAATATACACATATTTTGTCTAATAATTTCACTTCTGGGAATTTATGCTAAGGAAAATAGCAGAGAATTGCCCAGAAAAAATAATTATGTTCAAGAACGTTAAAGATGTTACCATAGCATTATCCATGTAAAGTGAAAAACTAGAAACAACCTAAATCTATAGCACCAGGATACTGGTTAAATAACATAAAACCTCCACACAACGGAATACAATGGAGACAGTAAAATTCTTGTTTTCAAAAAGTAATAATGACATGGGAAAATGTTCATTATATATAAGTTAAAAAAAGGCTTCAAAATATAAAACCTACTGTTTTAAAAAATATATGAACATACGTAAGTATATATGTAACGGTAGGAAATGAGTGTGAAAAAAGTATGTCTGCAGAAATTAGTGAAAATTCATTTTATATAAAGGGGAAGTGGGCAAGTATATACCTATTGTGTAACTGATTCAAAAGTTAATCAGATACGAGTGATTACAAAACACAAAAATTGTTACTATTATTTTTGTTCACAAGATATTTCAGTTCTGAGAAAACATAAAGTACTAAATGGGAGTACAAATAAACAGTTGTAACTTCCCAATATGGTTCACTACTTGTATAGTAAGGGAATATAAGTATTTAGAGCTAATCCAAATATTTCATACAAATTAATACTGTCAACCACTTTTATTTACCAAATTATTTATTGGCCATATTAAAGGGTACTTAAATTACCACGTTTTCTTTCCTTAACCTCTCTCTGGCAGATATAAGTATTACTATAGAGTAAAGAAGAGGCAGGTAGAGAAGGGAAGAGGTGCTTACTTTCAGAATGAATATGCTAAGTGTATCTTTATGCATGCCTAATAAACTGTTTTAGAGAAGATACTGACAATCAAACTTCAATAACTATGTCAGAATTATAGTACATACTTGTTTAGCAATTTTAAAACTGGTGAAAGAAAACTGCTTGATATATATAAGGAAATGCTTAGGTAATTAATCCACCTAATATTGGTTTTTCATACCCTTGACTTTTTATTAGAGGTATAAGCTTTGGAGTTGCTGAATATTTGGCGGACGTCCTTATAAAATTCCAGAGGACTACCATAGTTTCCTGCTTCCAAAGTTTCTTTCACAGTGCTAAAGTCCATAGGAGTGTCTATAACATCTTGATAATCCTACAAAAAAGAATGTTATTAAATACACAGTCTGGGTAACAATACTACATAATACAATGGGACCAAGATTTGCATTACCAGTTACCCAAGAAATAAACACATTGCTTTTCAATCTGTCAACTACCTCTCCCCAACCTCAAACCATCCATTTAATAGAGCTTTTTTGGAAATGAAAACAGCAGGGGTCTGTGGGAGGGCCTTAGCCCTCACCCTGCGATCAATAACCATATGACTCTCTCAAGGGACAGAATAGAAAATACAAAGCCACTGGCTTCAGCCTTACAGAGTGCATAATACGGAATTCCATTTCTTGCTTAAAGGTTGATGCAATCCCCAATTTCCCAGCTAATTGTTCAATGGAAGTACAAGATGGGATTATTCATATATAATTAAATAGCTGCATGTCACAAATTAGCTACATATTTCCAAGCTATCTCCAGTTATGAAGACATTCTACCTAAGGCATCATTAGTAAGAAGGTCAAAGTCAAACTGGCTATGTCTGTGTCTCTCTCCTATCGTTTTGTTTTTTAATGAATGTGACACTTTTGCTTCATCTAAGATCTTCAGTCTCATAGATTCAGAATTAGCTTGATTTTGATTAGGGAAGGGGGAAGATTTTTCTCTATTTTAACCTAAATCAAGTCTACTTAAGATATTACTAGGTTCATCATATGGAGTTACACCTGAAAGTTATACCTATATATACCACAACCACCAATAAATAAACATGAGTGAAATCACAGTCAGTATTAGATCCCACATCCTATTTAGAATCATTAAGAAGTAAAATCACCACATTTCTCTTGAAGGAGAAACTAAAGAGCCAGAAAAAGGGGCAAAGGAAAGCTATTATAAAAGGAGAGAAAATATTTTTCAAAGTATGAGAAACCACAATTATTCTTAATTTATCTTTTTAATTCTTTTGCTTAAATCATAAAAATCAAAAGTGTATTCCAACACGGCATGGCTTATGAAACAAAGATTTTCACAGAGGAAAAATGTGAGAACTTTGTGTAATATGATGACCAAAACTCAAAAGACCCAGTCAGCTGCTGAAGGAAGTCCCAATGGGAATAATCAGCCACAATACAGACATAATTATAAGGTGTAATTGATGTTTTCTATTCTGCTACAGTAGTTTTAGATCTATAGAAACAAACATCTATGCAGATGCTACAAAGAACACTCTTGAGAACATGTCTTGATTTAAAAAGCAAAAAATAAACCAAAAAATCAAACAAAGGTAAAAAAGAGAGTGAGCAGAATTGGAAAACAGCTTTACAAATTATGAAAAGTTCACTTACAATATGGAGATTTTAAAAAGTAAAACAACTCAAAAAAAAAACAGTATATGTCATTTCAGAGACCACTAGGCCTACCTCAGAAAGAGATCCATCTTGTTGTCTTTCCGGAACAACTGACTCTGAGGATTCTCCCTCTTGTTCTTGATGGCCCTGTTAGGGTAAAGAAGATCTATTGTGTTTCCAGACCACCACAACAAAATATCAAGACTTGAAGTGTTATTATGATTTAAGGCTCAAAGATCCATAAATAGGAATTATGTTTTTACTGATTGTACTTTAAGATGAAGGAATTCTATGCTCACTATTCTTCTTGATATGAAAAACAGAAGACTAATTTATTCTATTCAAACTCTGTACAAACAAACAAAGCAAGCTTTGTTGAACATAATTTTGTTCCTTATTTGAATATTTTTTTCTCAACTGAAATCTGTGTATGCAGAAAATATTGATGTTTACTAATTTCAGAGGAGGGTCTGAGGTATTTCTGAAATATTGCTGTGCCTTTCCTATGAAAAAGCTGAAATAGATTTGTTATCTATACTAAAAGGTTATTCAACATATAAATAGATATACTCCTAGAAAAAGAATCCTATAATCTAAGTTCTCATGCTTTTATCTTTGATGAAAATTAATATGGTATATTGGTTACTCTAAGTGACCACATTGAATAACATATTGAATATAAATTAAACAGGGCTGACATATGTCACCAAGGGTCTATACGGTGTAGAAGTGTATTAGAAGTTATTAAAATGTATTAAACAAATATCTGAAATAAAAGCAAGAAGGAATCACAAAGGTATTTAGATTCAAATTTGGTTTAAAACTGCATGATTTACACACAAAGTGCATGACAGGCATTTTAAAAAGTCATGACTAATCATACTACCCACTTTCACCATTCAAAGATACACAAAGAAGAGGAAGGAAGGAGAGAGGGAGGAAGGAAGGGATGAAGGGAAGGAGGGAGGGAGGAAGGAGGAAGAGAGGGAGGGAGGGAAGGAAGGAAGGAAGGAAGTAAAAAAGGGGGAAAGTGGCTCTTAACTAGATCTTAGCATGGACATATTTGGGAAATTACACTTGGGCAATTAATTGAACAACTGTATGCTTACTGGATAAGAAAGATGATCAACTGGCTGTCGAAATGGCTCTGAGTCTTCACGTTCATAAATGAGGCTCAACAGTTCTTTGCACTGTTTTCTCCAAGCATCAGGATTACACTTTAAAGACTGTCTTCTGCCTCGGCATTTGACCTGTAGATTTTAATAGAATTATACCTAAAAGCTCTTTCCTTAATTATTCATTGATTTTCTCCTGTTTTACTAATGTTAATATATCTACAGAGGATAGAGCACCTCCTATTTAAAAGTTTCTTAGTTTAGATTAGACATCATTCTCCCTGGCCAAAATATGAACAAATAGAAGCTAGATATTATATTCATGGAAAGAGCAAGAATTCAAGTGTTCTGAAATTTCATTTTAAGAATATGTGAACCTCAAATAAAACACAGATGAACAAGTTTTTTCCCTCTACCAGGTTCATAATTTTAATGCCTTAATATTTTCTGGTAGTTAAGTATATTTGACAATGGTACCATATTTTTCTTTAAATAACACTTGAATGATATATTTTGTTCTTTTAGTAAATCCTTTGTGGTCATAATAAATTCTGACCTTTCGCATTTGATGTCTTTATTATATGATATCTTTCAGTATTTTAAAGAAAAGTTTTCATTATATAGAACAAATATTTGTCTAATTATCATAGACGGGAACTATGCAGAAGAGAATTAACATAACAGACCTAAGGTTGCTATCTTTTAGCAGGGATTGCTTGCAAGGCTGGCCCTTGGCTGGCATCTAGTAATTTGGCACTTGAACCGTTTCTTTAATAATAAAGGTGGTTTACCGTGCCTACACTGTTTGTACAATGTGATTAGTGCTGAACACCTGCTTTCCTGTACATTTCCTATGCTTTCCTGTTTTCTGGCAGTCTAGAATCTTGGCATGTGCTAGTCAGATGGCGTCTTCATAACCAGATCCCAATAAATTCCTGGGAGACTGAGTCTCTAATCACACACATGTTGCTACATTTTCATTGCAGAGGGAAGGGTGTGCTCTGTGTGGCCCATCAAAGGAAAGAGATCATAAAGAAGTCTGCAAATGGATTCCTCCAGACTGCCTCTGTCTTTTTCCCTGTGATCCAGCTGTGTACGACTGTAAAAAACCCTACCTACTGCATCACTGTAATAAATCCTAGCAATGAGTAACAACTGGATATACTTAGTTTCCAGAGTCTTTCTAGCAACTCTCCAGACAGGTACAGTTGGTGTTAGGGATCCCACAACACAGGACGCCTGAAAACTTTTCTTATCAGCAGTTCATTTGTTCACTCACCCTTCTTCCAGATGAAGTACCAGGACCATCCGAATCTAAATCAACCATTTCTGTATCCTAAAATTAAAAGGGAGGAACAGGAGAAGATGTTAAGTTACATTCAAAGTCTTACAAATTAGATGAATATTTACAAAGAAATGGCAAATACAACCACAATTGCTCCATCATTGGACCAGGCAGCAGAACAAAGGTCGGAAAGAGACTCACTTCTCACTTCAAATGTTGCCTACATGCTGTGTACAAGATGGAAAATATACTGGGAGAGGAAAAGTAAACAAGGTTCCTCTTTAAATCAGAATAGGAAATGAAGGAAGAAGTACAGAGATACCTTCCTTTTATTGACCTTTGCTTTATTGAGCGTCACAGATACTGTGGTTTTTTTTACAAATTGAAGGTTTGTGGCAACTGTGTGTTGAGCAAATCTATCAGCACCATTTTTCCAACAGCATGTGCTCACTTCCTGTCTCTGTGTCACATTTTGGTTATTCTCACAGTATTTATTTGCTATGGTGATCTATGATGTTACTATTGTAATTGTTTTTGGGTGCCACAAACTGTGCCCATATAAGACAGTGAACTTGATAAATAGTGTGTGTGTTCTGACTGCTCCACTGACTGGCTATTCCCCCATTTCTTTCCCGAGTCTCCTTGGGTCTCCCTATTCCCTCAGATACAACAATATTGAAATTAGGCCAAATAATAATCCTACAATGTTTTCTAAGTGTTCAAATGAAAGGAAGAGTCACACGTCTCTCACTTCAAATCAAAAGCTAGAAAGATTAAGTTTAGTGCGGAAGGCATGTTGAAAGCTGAGACAAGCTGAAAGCTAAGCCTCTTGTGTCAATTAGCCAAGTTTTGAATGCAAAGGAAAAGTTCTTAAAGGAAATTACAAGTGCTACTCCAGTGAACACATGAATGATAAGAAAGCAAAAACAGCCTTATTGCTGATATGAAGAAAGTTTTAGTTGTCTAGAGAGAAGATCAAACCAGGCACAACATTCTCTGAAGCTGAAGTCTAATCCAGAGCAAGACCCTAACTCTCTTCAATTCTATGAAGGCTGAGAGAGGCAAGAAAGCTGCAGAAGAAAAGTTTGAGGTTAGCAGAGATTGGTTCACGAAGTTTAAGAAAAGAAGCCACCTCCACAACATAAAAACGCAAGGTGAAGTAGCAAGTGCTGATGTAGAAGCTGTAGCAAATTATCCAGAAGGTCTAGCTAAGATAATTAATGAAGGTGGCTACACTGAACAGCAGATTTTCCATGTAGACGAGACAGCCTCCTATTGGCAGAAGATGCCATCTAGGACTTTTGTAGCTAGAGAGAAGTCAATGCCTGGCTTAAAAGCTTTAAAGGACAGGCTGACTCTCTTGTTAGGGGCTAATGCAGCTGGTGACTTTAAGTTGAAGCCAATGCTCATTTACTGTTCTGAAAATCTGAGGGCCTTTAAAAATTATGCTAAATGTACTCTGCCTATGCTCTATAAATGGAACCTCAAAGCCAGATGAAAGCACATCTGTTTACATCATGGCTTAATGACTATTTTAAGTCCACTATTGAGACCTACTGCTCAGAAAAAAAGATTGCTTTCAAAATATTACTGCTCATTGACAATGCACCTGGTCACCCAAGAGCTCTGATGGAGATGTACAACAAGATCAATGTTTTTTTCATCCCTGCTAACACAACATCCACTCTCTAGCCCATGGACCAAGGAGTAATTTTGACTTTCAAGTCTTATTATTTAAGAAATCCATTTCGTAAGGCTATAGCTGCAATAGATAGTGATTCCTCTGATGGTTTTGGGCAAATAAATTGAAAACCTTCTGGAAAGGATTCACCATTCTAGATGCCATTAAGAACATTTGTGATTCATCAGAAGAGGTCAAATTTTAACAGGAGTTTGGAAGAAACTGATTCCAACCCTCCTGGAAGACTTTGAGGGGTTCAAGACTTCGGTGGAGGAAGTAACTGCAGATGTGGTGGAAATAGCAAGAGAACTAGAAGTGGATCCTGATGAGGTGACTGAATTGCTGCAATCTCATGATAAATGTTTAACAGATGAGGAGTTGCTTCTTATGGATGAGCAAAGAAAGTGGTTTCTTGAGATGGAATTTACTCCTAGTGAAGATGCTGTGAAGAATGCTGAAATGACAACAAAGGATTTAGAATATGACATAAACTTGGTTGATAAAGTAGTAGCAGTGTTTGAGAGGATTGACTCCAATTTTGAAAGAAGTTCTACGATGGGTAAAATGCTATCAAACAGCATCACATGCTACAGAGAAACTGTTCATGAAAGGAAGAGTCAATCGATGCAGCAAACTTCATTGTCTTATTTGAAGAAAGTGCCCCAACCACCCCAACCTTGAGCAACTACCACCTTCATCAGTTAGCAGCCATTAACATCAAAGCAAGACCCTCCACCAGCAAAAAGATCATGACTCAGTGAAGGCTTAGATGATGGTTAGCATTTTTTTAGCAATAAAGTATTTTTTAAATAAAGTATGTATATATTTTTAAACATAACGCTATTGCACATTTAACAGTCTACAGTATAGTATAAACATAACTTTTACATGAACTGGGAACAAAAAAATTTGTGTGATTTGCTTTATTGTGCTATTTGCTTTGTCACTGTGGTCTGGAACTGAACCCAAAAGATCTCCAAAGTATGGATGTATAGTGACTGGTATCTAAAGTTGTACCTTAATAATTTTTGTTGCTAGTGCCATCGACTCCTACTGACCCTGTATACAGCAAAGCGGAACTGTCCGATCTTTTTTGCGCCATGCTCTCAACTTCCAGCACTCTATCAGACAATACTCCACTGTTATTCAAAGGATTTTCATGGTCAATTTTTTTGAAAGTGGTTGGCCAGGTCCTTCTTCCTACTCTGTCTCTCATCCCGGTACTAACCAGATCCAACACTGCTCCTTCCTAGTCTGTCTTAGTCTGGGAGCTCTGCTGAAACCTGTCGACCGTGGGTGACCCTGCTGGTATTTGAAACACTGGTGGCATAGATTTTGGCATCACAGCAACAGGCAGCCATCACGGTACAACAACCAACAGATGAGTGGTGTGGTTTTCTGACTGGGAAACAAACTTGGGCCACAGCTATGAGTGCTGAATCTTAACCACTAGACCACCAGGGCTGACTACCTAAATGTTAGTATTGAAAAAAAAAACAACTTATTCTATATCACATGCTAGTTTAATATAATATAATCATGAATTATCCATGATTAATCTTTTGCTATTTCAAGAAATACATCTCTTTTTTATAGGGAATATATGAATGTGCATTAAAATCTAAGATTCAGTAAAGTACCCCTCTGACGGATAGTTTTTCAATACAAAGAGGCAAGGTCCACGCACCACTATTAACTTGGTGATGGTACAGTACATAGGTAATGCCAAGGAGAAAGCAAAAGTAGCTCATGAGCTATTGGTACCCCTTTCTAATAAAATAAAGTTGTCGAATTACATTTTACTTTAATTTTCTAACTCAGGGAGTGCTAATCTAAAAAGAGCAACATCCATTTATGATAAAATGTCTCAACAAACTAGATATAGAGGGAACGTACCTTAACATAATAAAGGCCATATTTGACAAGCCCTAGCTAATATCACAGTCAATGATGAAAGCTAAAAGCTTTTCCTCTAATATCAGGAATAAGACAGGATGCCCACTCTAGCCACTTGTATTTAACATAGTATTGGAAGTCCTAGCTAGAGCAATTAGGAAAAAAAAGCAAAAGGTATCCAAATTAGAAAGGAAGAGTAAAACTGTTTCTATTAGCAGATGACATGATATTACATATTGAAAACCCAGAAGACTCCATCAAAAAATTGTTAGAAATAATAAACAAATTCAGTAAAACTGCAGGATACAAAATCCATATAAAAAAATAAGTTGTTTATTAACTATCAGAAAGTGAAATTAAAACAACAATCCCACCTGTAACTGCATCAAGAATAAAATGTCTAGGAATAAATTTAACCAAGGAGGTGAAAGCTGTACACTAAAAACTGAAGATGACACAAATAAATGGAAAGATATCCCATGCCTATGGATTGTAAGAATTAGTATTATTAAAATGTCCATACTTCCCAATCTACAGATTCAATGAAATCTCTATCAAAATTCTAAAGGCATTTTTCACAAAAAAAGAAAAAATAACCCTAAAGTTTGTACAGAACCACAAAAAAAGACTCTTAATACCAAAACAATCTTGAGAAATAAGAATAAAGCTGGAGGCATCATATTCCCTGATTTCAAACCATATTACAAAGCTGTCAAATCAAAATAGTATGGTATTGGCATAAAAACAGACATGCAGATCAATGGAACAGTTGAGAAGACACAGAAATAAACAAATACATATGTGGTAAATTAATTTACAACACAGGATCCAAGAATAGACAATGGGGAAAGGATAGTCTCTTAAATAAACAGTTCTGGGAAAACTGGACAGCCACATGCAAAAGAATGAAACTGGACTCCTATCTTAACACCATAGGTAAAACTCAACTCAAAATGGATTCAGGACTTAGATGTTAAGACATGAAACTATAAAACTACTAGAAGAAAACAGACAGTACACTCCTTAACCTCAGTCTTGGCAATGAATTTTTTGGATTTGACAAAATCTAAGGACAATAAAAGCGAAGGCAACAAAAGCAAAAATCAACAGGTGGAACTACATTAAACTAAAAAGCTTCTGCAGAGCAAAGGAAACCATCAACAAAATGAAAAGGCAATCTATGGAATGTAAGAAAATATTCGCAAATGACGTATCTGATAAGGGGCTAATCTCCAAAATATATAAAGAACTCATACATCTCAACAACAAAAATACTAACAATCCAATCAAAGAAAGGGCAGGGGACTTAAAACAGACATTTTTTCCAAAGAAGACATACAGATGGCCAACAGGTACATGAAAAGATGCTCAACATCACTAACCATCACAAAAATGCAAATCAAAACCACAATGTGGTATCACCTCACATCTGTCAGAATGGCTATTATCAAAATGACAACAAATAAGTTTTGATGAGTATGCGGAGAAAAGAGAATCCTCGTACACTGCTGGTGCGAATGTAAATTTGTGAAGCCACTAAGAAAACAGTATGGAGTTTCCTCAAAAAATTAAAAATAGATGAGGCCGGCCCGGTGGCATAGCAGTTAAATTACACGCTCCACTTCAGTGGCCCTGGGTTCACTGGTTCGGATCCTGGGTGCGGACTCATGCACCACTTCTCAAGCCATGCTGTGGCAGGCATCCCACATATAAAGTAGAGTAAGATGGGCACGGATGTTAGTTCAGGGCTAATCTTCCTCAAAAAAATGGGGGGGGGCTTTATGTAAATTAGATTTAGGGCTAGGTGGGGAAATCAGATATATGAAAAGTCTGTTGACAATATGAATTTCACTTCATTTAGAAAAACTGGTTTATGTTTGCAAATTTCCATAAAGGAAACCAAACAGTAATTGCATAAAAACTACTAAAAATGTAGACTTTCAAACCTGAACGAAATTTTAAACTACTTTAATATTTTACATATATTGTAAAGAAAAAGAATCTCTACGAAAATTTCCATCAATCAACCATTTTTTAAAAATATTTAGTGCTTTGTCCCGTTTTTAAGGGCTGGAAAATGAAGTGTTGATTTCTCATCACTGAAACCCACTAAGTCAAATAGGATGACTGGCCACCTGTCTCGGACTAACACTGTAGCAGCACTACATTTTTGGTATATGCTATCTAAATACAGGTTAAAGAATTTAATACAAAAAGATGCAGGTGTTCAGCCAGTTTTTAGAAATCAGCTTCACTGCTCATAGCCAGTTATAATGCTTACATGTAATATTTACTGTCCTTCAAATAACAGAAGAGGAATTCATGCCTACGAATCATGCTGCGATTCTTACCTCCTCTGCATCAGTACTGTTTAGTTCTTCTGCTTTAACTTTATTGTAAGTATCCAGGATATCAGTACAGCTCTGATCCCTAAGAAATAAGGTAGGTCAAAAATACATTTCAAAAAATTTAAAAAATCAGAAGTCAGCCCCTATCAAAGATAAAACTGCTTCTTACCCAATAAATCGAAGTAAGACATCAGTTACAATTTTGGCTGCTTTAACTATAGGACTGTCTGGCTCATTGAAAGTCCTGGCATTGTGCTCAATGTAGCGTACCTCCCACATTAATGCTGATATTCTCCTATGAAAGAAAAAATACCCTCTGTTACTCTTGGTTGATACATTTAAAGTCTATTCTAGGAATATACAATATAGAAAAATGAGGCACTTAATCGTGATATGTCAAAGGTCTTCCAATATTTGTATTGACTCAATACACGGGTGTGACTGATGTGCACTAATGAAGGTATATAGTTACAGTATTTGAAGCACAGGCAAGAATTTAGAACCATTGGACTGCACATTAAAATTTGGAAAAGAACTGACCCAGCACACTATGAAGTAAACAGTAATCTGACCAAATACAAATAAACAATGCTTTGATAAAGTCAAAAGAATGTTTAGTTTTCAGAAGAGATGAGAAGAGCAAGAAAAAAAGAAACCAGTCTGTAGAAAAGGACAAATTTTTATCTAGTTACTTTTATGATATATATTACCAAATGAAATTATAGGTAATGTTATAAAATACACCTACCTGGTTATATTTATAACCAGTTCATGGAATAACTTTGGTTAGGACACAGTGGATTCTGGGGTGAGAGAGGTACCAAAAGGTGCCTTCCACCACTGTCCCTTAACCACCCCACTTCAACCAAAACCAAGGAAAAAATAACTTGGCTCCTTTTCTATATACATTTCAGGGCTGGTAATTAAATCTAATTAACTGCTGCCTAATTCCCCAACAGGGGATTTAAATATACTCCAAGTCTCTGCAGCACCTTAATCATGATGAATCTACAAACCATTTAATCTGATTTTAATAAACTAAAGTTAACTGTAGTTTTTGTTTCACGCATGATTTGTGCTGCTCATAATTTCCTCCATGTTCTTTATTCCACATCCCTTCTTACCCTGAAGATTGAGAATCTACTGAATAAAGGGAAACTAGTGTTTCAAATTTTTATAAGAAATTCTGGAGTGGGTCTTTTGAATGATTATTTTACACTATGAAATAACAGATCTGGGGCCGGCCTGGTGGCGCAGCCGTTAAGTGCGCATGTTCCGCTTTGGCGGCCCGGGGTTCGCGGGTTCAGATCCCGGGTGCGGACATGGCACCAGTTGGCAAGCCATGCTGTGGCAGGCGTCCCACGTATAAAGTAGAGGAAGATGGGCACGGATGTTAGCTCAGGGCCAGTCTTCCTCAGCAAAAAGAGGAGGATTGGCAGCAGATGTTAGCTCAGGGCTAATCCTCCTCAAAAAAAAAAAAAGAAAGAAATAACAGATATTAGTGTATCATAATGCAAAAAGAAAGCAAAAGATGGAAAGGTATAAACTTTCTAGTAAACGATAAAACTAAACAGACCTGTAAAAGCGATTTTCGAGTCTCCGCCTGATAGTGTTGAGGTCAGTTGGATAAGCAACAACAGTACAATACAAAGGATAGGCACTGAGATCCACTGGAACAGCAAAAGGGCTGGCAAAATCTACAATATTACCAAAATCAAAACAGGTAGTTATAAAGGACATTAAAATTTTATGTTAACAAAAACTCACAAATAAACAAGAAGGGAGGGCAACATATTACACTGTAAAATGATAATGATTCAATTATGCAAATATTAGACCAATATTGTTATTATGTTATTCTTTTTATTTGGACATAATATCTATGAATCATGCATGATACACTGGTTCAAATCAGGTAAAACGAGAAAAAATTATAGGAATATCATGTTTAACTTCAAATTTATGTCTTTTCTGGGTAAATGCGAAATATCTCAAGTGATATGCTTTAGAAAATATAACTAGTAATGTGAGTAAAATACATTACTCACCCACTGTCTTTACCAAAGAACCCATCCAAAGTCAGGCTCAGAGAACAGCTAGAGAGCCAAAATGACGCAAGAAAGTAAAAGATACCTATATGCCTGCCTTCTCTATTACAAGCCCCCAGAGAATCGAAAAAGTTTATCAGTCATTACTCGGGCCAAGCATATAAAGATGTTAATATTAAAACTAGAATCATTGTATCTCTTAAGTTAAAAGCATACATTGAAAATAAATGCATTTCCTTTCGTAGAACTTAAAATTCTGCTGGTTTTCCTTGTTCCCTCCCATCCTTCTAACATTCTTTCACGTTCACCATACCCAGGGAAAGAAGGTGGTTGATGCCCTGAATAACCCGTTCACATTCCTCATCTCTGGAATGAGCCCCCCACTCTCCTTCCTGGGGTTTGTATAGTAAAGCAGTCAGTTCCTCCTGGGACACAGGAACACCAGCACCGACTTCATCTGGAAAGGCAGCTATGTATAAGATGAAAAATCAGAAATGATTAGTTTCCAGTATCATGCTATTGCCATTTTTCTTTTAGAAGAATAATAATTCAGTTTTAAAAGCATATTTACTTCCTTCTGGAATTGGCTCCATATCCCAGGGGCTCATCTTTTCTCTCTCGTTATTGTCCCAGCTATTAAAAAATAAGATACAAATCAAATTCACATGACATTTACTTTTATTTACTAGCATAATTTGCATGACTTCTTAGGGGTGCAATGTGGAAAGGGGCAGTACAGTTTTCCTTAAAGTACAACTCTGCTTACCTAAAGATAATAATAAACCTCTAATAGACAAAACACGGTCCACTAATATGTAACTTAAAGAGCAATAAGCTTACTCTTAGTTTTACTTGGCTTTTTTGTTTTTAATTCCAATCAAGGATATATTCGATATTAAGCCAGGGTACAGAACAAAAATTCTTTGGAAAATTCCTTTCAGGTTAAAAAAGTAGATTTAATAGATCACTTCTTTCTGTAAGATCGTCTACTTTATCCTAGAGCTTAAGTATTATAGCATTTCCAAAGTTTTATTATTCCCTTTTGATCAGTAATATGGAGACTAAAAGTCAATCTTCATTTTTTTTTATCATTTTTGAGAAGAAAGCTGCATTCATTAGGAATGTTACAACTCTGGGATTTCATGAAGAACTTAAAGTAAAAGTTGCAGACAAATAGTACGTTCAAACATAATGCAGTCACCTCTGCTTCGAATTCAGACCATTAAAGACTAGGTACTAACATACATTGCTATATTCCAGCTGTAACAATTACTTTAAACACTGAATTAATTTCAGTAGTCTTCATAAAAAAATAGTTGCAATTCGTGTCTAAAATAGAAATACTTAAGAGAAAAAACAGTCATTAAGGGAGGTAGAAATAATTCTTCAGTTCCTGCTTTGTCTTAGCACGTATATTGGATCAAATGGTTTATTATCAACTCCTTCCTCACAGGCACTATTGCTTCTTTATAGGCATAGGTCTCATAAGACTAGATAAATCAGATAAAAAAGTATTATTCCTGGTGGGGTTTATAGAAAATCCGGATAGTACTACAATAATATATCAGGCATAAAAGACCATAAATGTACTTACTGAACACTGTAACACTGGAAAGAACTATCAGGATACTCTGGTTGAAAAGGCTGCTGACTCTCCACAGTCCCAAACCACCAGGCGTCATCTATTATACTGCGGAATCTATCACCTATAATATTTTTAGAAATTCTTAAAGGGTGCTCTTGAGAATAAAAGCTCTGTTCCTCACTCTAAATTGCTACTTTTTGTTGAATACAGAAATAGCATTATATTTAGCATTATTAGAGGTTTCAATCTAAGTTTTCCAGATAAGTGAATTTTACATTTTACCCTCTTCAAGGATTTTGATTGCCAAGTGCTAGTAATCTTTCTGAAATAAACCATATATGTCCAAGTCTTCTTAAATAAATGCTACCACATATAATTTAACTTTTATCAATTACTTGGGATCATCATTAGGCATACCCCTTGCACCGTGCATATATTACTACGGTTATTTCTTACTTTCCTTCTTTTTGCTTTCAGCTTTTTGCCTTTAAAAATGTCTTCACACTAGTTTTCTGTCTCTCAATGGCTAAGGATTACAAATACAAACCATTGCAGACAAAAATGTTTCTTCCACATAAGAAAGGAAAATTTAAAAGCACTGATAGCAAACATTTACATAGTGTTTACTCTGCGTCAGGTACCATTTAAGTGCTTTCTATATATTAACTCACTTATTGTCCACAGTAGCCTTATAGGTATGTCCTGATGTGATTCCCATTTTAACGATAGTAGAAGTGAGGTACAGAGAGGTTAAAAACTTGCCCAAGATCAAATAGCTAGTGAGGGGGGAAAGGAGGGAGGCAGAGAGGGGAAAGGAAAGGGAGGAAAGGTAGAGGCAGGGAAAGAGAGAAACAGAGACAGAGAGAGAAAAAGAGAGACAGAAAGGAAACCACAAATCGGTAATGGCCTGTTTAAGAGCCTAAGTGTTAAGTACTCCACTCAGGGCAATTGATATTTGATGATTTTCTTTTTAATTCAGATTTGTATACTAATAGAGTAGGTATTCCCAGAAGGTTTAGAGGTTATATGTCACACACAATGTGTATAAAATCACCTAAATGTAACTGAAAAAGAAAATTTAATTTTTCTAATTTAGCTAACATCTTTTTCCAGCTACATGTTAAACTAGTCTCTTTCTCATGAACCAGAGATAAAAAGTTACTTACTCTACTTTGAACTTAATAGTTATTAAGTGAGAATTCTATACTTACCAATCTGCCAGTTCCTTTCTTTGGCTTCATTATAAAACTGATGTAGCACAAGGAAGTCAATGACATCTGGCATGTCATGATACCTGTACAGAAAATAAGGCACATATGAATCAATATTTAGATATAATAGTATAGGTTACCTACGAAATATCCAGGGATATGTGTCTAATGTGGACCCATTAAGCAAAATGCTGCAAACCTCAAGGTCTCTCTACAAATACCTTTAGATAAATTAAACCTCATCTGCTTTGATCTGTTTGGGAGTGCCCCGCCTACTGTTGTATATCACTTCAGTAACATAAAGACGCCAATGAAGGTTATTAAAGCTTAATATAAGGTATTTTATATTAAAGATTGTTTTAAGAAAAGTATGAAATGATGTTCTTTCATCTCCTTAGATTTCAAACTCAACCTCAAGAAATGTGTTATTGACTAATTATTCCTATTATTATTAACAGAAATAAAAGCAACTACCATGTTTCAATCATACTGTTAGGCACTTATAAAGGTTTTTCTTTTATTCCTCACAACAATCCTGAAAAAGATACTATCATTTTTATTTTAAAGATGAAGGCATAAATTCCGAGACGTGCTTATAGATATAAATACACACACATAAAATATATATACATTATATTACATACACATTAGCTATATGTGCGTGTATTATATTATATATATAATACATATACAGACACGTACACATTAATAGCTATAAATATACATATAGCTATTAAGTGGAGAAACAAACGAGGAATTAAAAATTAAACCTCAGTCTTCAAAACTCTAAAGCCTGTAGTGCTATAGTTTTTTCTCTATCAAGGCTTGTACTCTGCAGAACACAGGAGAGGGATTAAAACACACACATACACACACAAACCAGAGATAGCTACTCACTTAATGGAAAAAGATTCTCCAGTCATTTTGCCTGAAATGGGGTCCAGAAATGCAAGCTTCAAGCAGCACAGTGTAGGTGGTCCAACCTCATATTTGATTCCTACAATCTTAACAAACTCTTGTTCCTATTCATGGGAATACCAATAAATTATTACTTTCAATAGAAATAATTACCTAACATTTGCATATTATTTCATTATGATTTGCACAATTTAAAAATCACCTGAATACCCAGGAAATACTAGGCACTCCACTAAGTGTTAAAGGTAATAAGACATGGCTCTTGACCCTTAATAGCATGTTGTAGCTTAGCACAGGGCTCTAAACCAAGGATAAGCAGCAGAATCCCCTTAGGAACCTTTTTAAAATTTATGTTCCTAAATTCTACTCCTGTAGAATTGAATTCAGTAAAGGTTTAGGATGCAACCCAGTTATATATATTTTGAAAAACCTCCCAGGGGATGATGATGCTCTGCCTAGTTAAGAATCACTCCTCCAGCAGAAATACAGTCTGTACATATGCAGGTGGACACATACATGTATGTTCAGGGAACAGACTCACATTTTTTACTGTTCACAATATTATTTTACAATACCACTCTTATACATTGATTATAAGTCATACTTAACAGATGACAAAACTGAGCCTCGTGCGTACAGTGACTTGCTTAAAGTTACACATTAGTATACAGCAGAGCTGGGATTGAAATCAAGGTCTTATTCAAAAGCCCAGGCTCTTGCAGCACACATGTGCTGCCTCCTAAAACTTCCTAGAAATACAGAGTTAGAATTTAAATAAGAAATCACACATTTTCTTCATTCCCCTGATTCTAGGGAAAAAAAAACCCACTCAACTTTCACCTGATTCAGAATAAAGTAGCATCCCTATCTCGCAGGAGATGGTTATGTGAAGTCCACATGATAAGACACTTTAGCACCTTACAACCTTAATACAATTTTTTACAAATTTCTCAATCTTTGTTTCAATAAATATACACATTCTTTCTTGTACCCTTCCTGCTAAGCATCATCACACAACAACCTCTCATTTACCTGGAAAATCATCGTAAAATTGCCCTTTTGTCTCATTTTCCAAGTGGGAAAAACAAAAGAACAAAACACATGTAAACCTAAGTAGAAATGATGTTGTGTGTATCCCTACGTCTGTTTGTCTATGGATATATGTATGAATGAACAAATGAATATGTATTTATAGTCAGAAAGACCTCTAAAGAATACATACCCATTTTACTCAATACCATGTAGCTACATAGGTAGAACATCAAAAGAGAATTCATAAAGCACTACAAAATTTTGAGATTCTTGGGATTTAAGATATTTACTATATCCTAAAGCTGCTGGAACCTCGAGAGCACTCATAGTCCGCACCCGCAGTTAGTTTATAGAGCCTCTGGGATGTACAAAGCTGCTTAGGAAAAGATCCACACCAGGGAACTATGGCTTTGTTCCAATTATAGAATGGTGTACACTAGAGGACCTGAAGCTTAAAATAAATTAGGTCAAATAATCAAGACAATACGTGCCATACAAATTTCAGGAAACTTAAAATGTGATCCATAACACCCAGCTGTTCAAGAATATGGTTTATCACCTTATCTTGGATACACAATCAATATGAAACTGAGAAAAAGTCTACAGGCAAGTAACTTAATTCCAAAGCTACTTCAATTGAATAGCTTATGAATTTGGCAAACTTACCCTGAGATCCATTTTATTCCATGGCTGTTTTTGTAAATTAACACTATATATTTTTGATTTCCTTACAGCCCGCACATAAGCTTCATGTCCTTGCCTAAAATAGATAAGCTAAAACAAAAAATATGAGGTATTAAACAGCAGCATCCTATTTAACAACTCTATACATCCCAATATATATTCCTACAAACATCCTCTTGTGTTTACAACAAACATAATTTTTTAAAAATTTGTATAATAAATGTACTTGTCACTATCAAATAACATTCATTTAGTACTCATGGCTATGTAGCCCTGAACTAAATAGTGCATAATATAAACACTGCACACACAATCCTTTTCTCTCTAGCAGCTTAATAAATTTCTGAAGAAACAGAAACTAATGATAAATGTACACAAAACCAGTTATATCTTAAAGTACTATATTTCAAATTGTAATTGATATTCTAAATATCAAAATTTTAATAGTCAGTGTATGCTTTTTTGTTGAGGAAGACTGGCCCTGAGCTAACATCCATGCCCTCTTCCTCTGCTTTATATGTAGGACATCTGCCACAGTATGGCTTAATAAGTGGTGCGTAGGTCCATGCCCGGGATCTGAATCGGTGAACCCTGGGCCACCAAAGTGGAGTACACAAACATAACCACTACGCCACCAGGCAGGCCCCAACACATTTTATATATATTTATATACAGTTCTCACCACAGGCTACTAAATAGAGTAATTTCCAGACAAGTTAAAATTTTTCTTTTGCAAGAATTAACATCAGAACTAGCAATGGTATGGAAAGAAAATGAATCCAAGAACTTGGTAAGACCCTTCACCTCCTTAAGACGGGATTCACTACCATATTCTGATTCATTAAAAAAATTTTCCTTGTCACAATAATTCTAAAGTGGTGGTAGAAATAAATAAATATAAGAAAGTAACATACAAAATATCATACTATGAGATTTTTAAAATACACCGACATATTCTACCAATCAATATTCTCTGTCAGAATTCCCAATAGCTAAAAATACAAGTAGAAATTTAAAAAGACTTAAAGATTAGTATATAAACATAATTGTAGGGGTAAGGGTAAAAAAGTCAATAATAAGCATGTTATTCTGATATGCTTTCTTATATATTTATTCCTATACTGAACAAATATTGATCAAACATGTATGTACACAGCACTGGGTGCTGTGGAAACACACCAAAATAAAATCTTTTTCCCTCAAGGATATGGACAGACATGTAGATATATGAGTACAGTGCAAGGCAGACTGCAATATGTATCAAAAAATAGAAAAATAAAGAAATAATTTAGGTGGCAAAGCTCATTAGAAGGAGTGGCAGGCAAACAAAAAGTAGGGATAAACATCCAGGAGAAGTTGGCATTTAAGTTAGACCTTAACGAATGAGCATTATGAGAGGCAATGATCTGTGGGTAGGGGTATTCCTGCCAAAATAATGAGGGCTTAACACAGAAAAAGTAAAAAGTAATGCAGTCATTAAGAGATTGATTATATAAAAAGCATATTTCCGCCTTTATGAGTTCTTTACATTGTTTCCATTACCTAAACTCTCATTATCTAACACACATTAGTCTTGAAGCACATAAGCATGTGCTAAGTTTAACAAAATAGAGGGAAAGTGATTCCAGCAAGGTAAATATGGAACAGAGAGGAGTCTCATCAGATCACAGAGTACACAGATCCTCCTTTTGTTCTGTAAAGTTTTCCAAGATTAAATCAAAATTACTCTCTCTCAAGCCTCCATAAAAACAGGCAATAAACATAAGAAGTCATAATTTTTGGATATGCCCCCCAAAAAACCCTAAGTTTTTTAAATACAGCATTCATCAGAGCATGCTCTACTAAAATAACTACACAAACAAGCATTGCTCAAAAGTCCAATCTTACAAGATGACACAATATGAAAGGAAACATTTTAATAATATCAAGATAATCAGCAAGTAATAGCTTATTCATAAGGCTACTTGATAGCTATCTCTGGTACGAGGTATCTATAACAGGCAATTACAGAAATGTCTGGTGAAATTTTTACTGGTCTCAAGACTTTTAGATCCATTTGCAAGGTTTTACTCCTTCTTTTATTACGATGACAACCTTATATTCCTACTATTAGTCTTAAATTGAAAATTGTGTGTAAGCATTTAATCACTCAAAAATGAATGATTATTCAGTATATCAAAGACTATACTGGCTAACTAGAGCTCAAATATTATAATGCTACCAGAATTTTCATAAGAAAACGAAAATTAAAAACTTTTCATCAGACAGAATTTAAATCAGTTTTTGACTCACCAACCATATATATCGTTATGTTATTCAATCATAGGCTCAGCAGGAGGCCTTGTTTGTGGTATGACATTTCTCTAATCATTGAAAGGGGTAATTATCCTCTATTATATTTTCTATCAGGTTGAGCATGGGCTGCTTTTTTTTGCAAAACAATATTAGGACTTGAATCAGGCCTCATAATACCAATATATTCTACTAAGTTAACAATTAAAATGAAAATCAAGACAATTATTTTCACGACTTCACAAGCCAATCAATTTATCTCAGTGTTCACTGAGCATCTACTATATTGAAGACTCTGTGTTAGGCCTACAAAGGATACTAAGATTAATAAAATTCAGTCACTGTCCACAAAAAAAAATATTACTAAGCAGAACAGCTAAAATAGTGCACATATAACTATAATTGAAAATATAAATGCCCTAAGACTGATTAAAGTGAGGGCTCTTGAGATTCCAAAAGAAAAAGGTTGTAACAGGTAACAATTACCTCATCTCCCATCTGTGGGACAAATGGGGAACGTCTTGGTATGGTATCCAAGATCCACTGTGGGGCAAACCATTCTTCACTGGGCTCACCTGCCATAGAAACCAGTCCTCCTTTCTAAAATATAGTTCACAAATATATAAACCATAAATATATGAACAGTAGTATGAAAAATACCAGGTACAGAATGTTAAAAATATCAGGTTATAATTAAAGCTAAAATATACAAATTTTAAACATTTTCCTTTACCATCTAATTGTGCACAATTTTTGTATGAATAAAATATCAAGTGAGGTCTTCAACATGTTTGTTCAACTATGGCTGACACATAATATGACACTATACACTATCTAAAAACCACAAATTTTACTCATGTCCCTAGAATACCACATGAATTCAAATACAAGTAACACAATCACCTTTTGCCAATAAAATAGTGACAATCAAGAAGATAATTCTGCCTACTAAAGCAACAGGCTACAGAATGTGTGCATAATAAATTCTTAAATTAATATTCAAAGAACTATGTGGATTAAGTCTTTACATCATCCAAATGAAATTATAGTGGGGAAAAGAAACCATCATTGGGATGAAATAAAAATAAAGAAATCTACGTGATTTATCATATCTTTCCATTTTACAAGTCAAATATGTATAAAAATTTATGAAAGATGACATGACAAGAATAGCACTTTTATACTATAGAGGCTTATTATTTAAAACGCTACTACATTTTAACAAACAATTGCAAATATGTTTTAATTTAATAACAATTAAAATAATAATGAAGAAATTCTAGCCGTTACTTTTAATAACAGAATAATTTCAAAAATTCTTGTCATTTTAAATAATTTTACTTAGCTTCTCAGATGGAATGCTATTTTTAGAGAAAAGTCAGGTGTTAACGTTAAATATTCAAGTATTAAAGGCAAAAACAAAAAACAACTTGTAAACTTAAAAACCTTCTTTCTAGTCTGTTTCGGTTTCTTTTGCCTTTCTTCTAGTGACTTTAAATTTTCTTCCTCAGAGCTGCTGCATATTTTCCGTGTTGCCTGTCTGGTTTGTCTTTTTGGGGGTTGCAAATTTATTCCAGCATCTGCTGTCCAATCAGAATATTCACTTGATGAATCACTGTAAATAAATAAAAATTATGAATACGTAAGTTTAGAAAAGGAATAGTTTTGTCTCATAATTGAATGATGATCATTTTGTAATCAAACAGTATTATAAATGACATGGTTTGATTTTGTTCTAACTGAAGAGAAAAAATATCAATATAGAATTTTGATCGTTACCTAAGTGATTTTAATGAAATGCTTCTTGGATATAGTATAATGTTTAGTTTCCCATTACAGGATTTAAAATTCAAAATTCCTGTCCAAATCACAAAAGCTTCTTTAAATAAAGATGCTCCTTATCCCTGGAAATGGTTAAATGTAGTTGTTTTAAAACTGAAATAAATACATATAGCCTGCCAAGATATAGAATCTTGGATTTACAAAGGGTCTTATTTTACAGATAAGGGAACTAAAGCCCACGGTGACATGCCCAAAAAGATATTGGCAGAGCCAGGATAAAACAACAGGCTTCCAACCCAGTACTCTTTCTACTATAAAATATTATTTTAACTCTGGTTTTAGCAAATTCCTACAACAACGTAATTTAACATCAAAACTGTCAAATAATTTTGACCAAACCAAAACCATGAAAACTACCTGGAGGAACTTTCACTTTGCCATTCAATAACAGGATCCTCTACAGAAGCATCACTTGTGCCAACTGTTTCATCTTCCTGCAACAAGGAGCCAGCAATTGAGATATATGGTTATTATTAACTAGCATATTATTAATTAGCACACACTACCTGTTTTATAACATTTTTTTGTATTTCCCCTTCTGCCTACAAAAACTTTTAGTTAAAAATGTACATAATCATTTCTCTACATACATCTTTAACTCACAACTAAGCCTCCTAGGTATTTAAAAAATTTCTAGCATCTGCTATCTTATTGATATGAGGCATCTTTTATTGTTTCAAAGACTGAAATAGACTCCCTACAACTGAATAAGTCCTAAGACTCCAAATATAACCTTCTTAAATGTTAAAACCATTGTTTTAAAAATATCTATATGCCTCCACCAAGGTAATATAATTATTATCTATAAAAAGTTTAGTAATTGGGGCTGGCCCCGTGGCCAAGTGGTTAAGTTTGCGTGCTCCGCTGCAGGCGGCCCAGTGTTTCGTTGGTTCGAATCCTGGGCGCGGACATGGCACTGCTCATCAAACCACGCTGAGGCAGCGTCCCACATGCCACAACTAGAAGGACCCACAACAAAGAATATACAACTGTGTACCCGGGGGCTTTGAGGAGAAAAAGGAAAAAAATAAATTCTTTAAAAAAAAAAAAAGTTTAGTAATTATTTTACTATCTAAAATTTCAAACATACCAAAGTAGATGGAACAGATAACCCTTGTGTACATAATCTCCAGTTTAGACAATACCTCACTGCCTATCTTTTTTTTTATCTGTATCCTCACTAACTGCCTCATACCCCAGGAATTATTTTGACGTAAATCCTGACCAAAAAAAGCATTTTAACTATAAATACTCATTAAGATTAAAATCCTGTTTTTCAACACAACCACAATACATGATTATGTTAAAAATGTAACATCGATTCCTAAATACCTGATCATTCTTTTCAGATCAAGATTTTCATGGGTGGGGGAGGGAAGGAGGGACATCACTGATAAAAGTTAAAGAACTGTGAATGGTGGGAGAAGAAGGGGGGGCCATATACTGCCAAGGCAAAATTAAAACCTCATTATTCACTTAATGACTACAGTTGTTAAGAGAAAAGAAGGAAAGCACTAGAGAAGAGAGGAACATGAAAAGAACTGCTATACTCTTTATTCCATTACCATAAAAAAGGTGGGACTAAGAAAAACCATCATTCAGTAATCTTCATTACTGGTGAAGTTAACAGCAACAGAAAACTGTATATTCTGTTGATTACACAGTCAACCAGTTCTGAGACTGTATAACTAGTTATCATTGCTTATATTTCAATTCTTTCCATTTCTAGGCAGATTTCCTTTCACTCTCTTTTCTCACTGTCCCAAAGCCAAACTTTTCGGATCAAGATTTTCTGATCTTGATCAGAGATACCCTCAACTAAGATAATATCTTAGGTACATATCAGAGAAGATATCCAAAGGAATTCAATACAATGTTCAGATTTGCCTATTTAAATGCCTCATTAATGAATAATCCTCTTATAAGAAAATCACTAAAATAATTTCCTATTAAAGAAGTAAATCTAAACCAATGATACTAACTGGGAAACAAAAAATACACTGAGTAAACAAACATCAGCAGATATCTAACCTCTGAGGAGCTGTCTGAGTCTTCCTGTACACCCGAATTTTGACATGATGTTTGTGAATTATGCTCTATGTTGGACCGTGTTTGGTAAGTATGCTGACGTTTGCGTTGTGTCCTTCGTAAAGACCGCCCACAGCTAGGCTGATAATCATTCTGTAAAACAGAAGGAAAATAGATTTAAAAAAATGAAAGGCTCAGTGAACATACACAAATGAACATATATAAAGTCAATTGGGCAAGGGTGGGGTAAGAGTGGAGGTGAGGGATAGGAATTAATCCCCAAAAAGAAAACCCAAGATAACTATATTTATACATATTTAACACATTTTCCATTAATATTGATTAATTTCTTATTTTGAGAACTGTGATCAAATTGTAAGACAGTGCTGAAAGTTTGGGCTGCAAGAGTTTGCCCACTCAAAATTTACATATACTATATTATTCACAATTTATTAAAGGATGAAGCAAGATAATTGCATCATATTTGTGTATATATAATTCTTAATATAATATGTACTTCTATAAAAAACTACATTTAGTAAAGAGATCAAAATAAAAATTTCATTTTTAATAACTGAAATGTAAAGTGAAAACTATTTTATTATAACCTTTACAAGTATAAAATATTATTACTAATATACCATATGTCAAAGCTACAACCCTAATATGTTATCAGGAGTAAACAAGTCTAGTGGCCGGCCCCGTAGCGTAGTGGTCAAGTTTGACATCCTCTGCTTCAGCGGCCCGGGTTCACAGGTTCAGATCCCCGGTGTGGACCTGTGGCGGCAACCTACACATTAAGTGGAGGAAGACTGGGATAGCTCAGGGTTAATCTTCCTCTAGCAAAAATAAAGCAGGTCATATGATCTCTGTTGCAACTACTCAACAGTGTATAGTGTAAAAGCAGCCACAGACAATATATAAATAAGTGTGGCTGTGTTCCAATAAAACCTTATTAAAACAGGAATAGACAGTAGAGCACATTTAGCCCATGGGCAGTAGTTTGATGAGTCTGATGTTTGACAAATCAGCTTTGCAGGAAAAAAGAATATAAATCATGGATCTGAGTTATTCAAAATCTCTAAGAAAACAATCTTATCAGAGAACATCAAATAAGCCAATGACACCTCAATAGAAATTAAGAAAGTGGGCATCAAAATGATCTAAGAATACTTGGAGATATTCATATGATAATTCCCTAAAAGGCTGTTCATAAATACTGAAAAAACATTTAAAATTCAGCGTCCATCGCCTAGATTTCTTTAATAAAACTGAAATCATACCATACTTTTCAGGAGTTACAGTTAGATCTTGGAATAAAACCACACTTTCTTATGCCACTAATTCATTCAACCTCAGAGTACGAGTAAGGGGCATAACATGTTCTTAATGGAGTACATGAATCTTACTTCCTGCTTAGCAGTTTCTACTGAGAATGTGAATCTTCCCAAAGTATAGATCAAAATTTTGCTCCTGTATGATTAGGTAGGCCAGTAGTCAGCAAACTTTTTCTGTAAAGAGCCAGAGTGTAAGTATTTTTGGCTTTGCATGTCATATGATCACTGTTGCAACTATTCAACTCTGTATAGTGTGAAAGCAGCCACAGACAATATATAAATGAGTAAGTGTGGCTGCATTCCAATAAAACTTTATTAAAATAGGAATAGGCAGTAGAGCATAATTAGCCCACGGCAGTAGTTTGCCAACCCCTGGCCTAGGGTATCTGAGCATTTGTTTTACATTGTGATTAGTGATGAAGCCATAATTTCAAGGTGCTAATTTAACCAAATGAAAATGGTATTTTAACACAAATATCCTATACCTACAATGACCACACGTCCTAGATTTTGGGGGACAGTTCTGACTTTGTATAATTTTATCCTTATTAATAATAACTGTACATCTCAATTTTGAGTTCAAAAAATAGGTTCCCTATACACAGGCACCTATCCAAATAGTCCCTTAATATCTAATTGCCACCTTTCAAAAACCTGGTATTTGCAAATAGTGTATTCCAAAGTACTGTAAAACTAAACTTACCCTTTGGGTAGTATAAGATGGCTTTTTCTTCTTTTCAACTGTATAAAGACTGATTTCTATGTCACCTTTTGCAGTTCGACATTCTTCCTGAACCCTAACAACAAATCAAAGGTCAAAGTAGCAAAAAATCATCAAAAAGTAAACCAATAGTTTAAAAGTCAGACAGTAAAAATATTTTTAAAAGTAAAATTTGCCATTTTAACCATTTTTAGGTGCACAATTCAGTGGTGTTATTGACATTTACAAAGTTGTGTAACTATCACCACTATTTCCAAAACTTTTTCATCACTCCAAATATAAACTTTGTAACCATTAAGCAGTAACTTTCTATTTCTCCTTCCACCAGGCCATTAACCTCTAATCTACTTTATGGCTCTATGAATTTGCCTATTCTAGATATTTCAGACAAGTGGAATCATATGCTATTTATCTTTTCGTGTCTGGTTTATTTAACTTAGCACAATGTTTTAATGTTTATCCACGTTGTAGCAGGTATCAGAACTTCATCCCTTTCTATGGCTGAATAATATTCCACTGTATGTATATATCACATTTGTTTAGTCTTTCATCTGTTGACAGACACTTGGGTTGGTTCCACTGTTCGGCTATAGTGAATAATGCTGCATAGAACACTGACATGCAACTCTCTGAGTCCCTGCTTTCAATTCTACTTTTAACTTTTTGAGCAAAGAATTATTTCAAATTGCTCTACTACCATAGGGTAGCATTCAGTTTATAAATTAGCTATGTTGCCTTTTTACTTATTACTGCTGAAGAAAAAAAGGTGAACCCAAACTAATTTTGCTACTTGTTGGCTGAGCTCATAAAAGGCTTGTTTAGGGAGATAACATAATTAAAAGGGATTTTATATGTTCTCTGTCAGTGTCCTTTCTCTTTTCTAAATATATTTCCAGTTGCTGTGGATTATCTGGAGTTGATATTACAATAAATGTTAGGGTTTACAAATTAGGATAGGGAGTCTAAATTTGAAATTCATCCTAATGATATCCTTTCATACAAGGAAGTCCACTTAAATGACACTCCTAAACATACCCTAAGCACTGGAGTCTACTACATATCTATATTGCACTCCCACACTGCTCCAATATAGAGTTGATGGCCTTTTCCTCAAAATCACTGTTGAATTTGGAGTCCATATATCACAGACATATCTAATCACATACAGCTTCATGTTCTTATTTAATAGAATTTGTATTCTTATTTGCTAACCTAGACTATAAACTCTTGGAAGACAGAGATCATGTCTTTCATTTTTCAGTATTCCCCAAACCATTTAGCATAAAGCTAAGCAAAATGAAGATAACTGTTAAATAGTTGTCACAGAATGAACTAACTGGAACAATACAGAAAAACTAATGCACAACTCAGCTGGATAAAAAATACCATAGTTACTAGGTTAACATAATACATTTTAATTTACTTACTAAAAAATAAAGCTCTCAATTTTTTCATCAGTGTTACCTTACTGACTCACCTACTAACCCCATTATTTAATTCATTGACCACCACTCTTCTGCTCCATGCCATGAGATCTCGTTCAGTGGCCATCTGGCTCCGAGGAGCATTGTTATGCATTTGTCGGACACCTTCAATTTGACCACTACGTCGAAGCCCAATATTTGGGGAAGAAGATATATCCATATTTGGACTTCTCAGAGCTAAAATAAAAACAAAGAAGGGTACTACTTTCTGAGCAAAGTCACCAAAATTTTCCAGATCACAGCTCTAAAACAGGAGATTCAAAGATAGTACTGCTGGACAATATTGCTATCCCTTTGTTCTACATTTTCTGTATCCCTTTTGTGGTTTTTATAGTGTTATGAATAAAGCAGGCATTCAATAAATGTTTAAAGTTTCTATGGCTCTTTTAATTTTTTTAAAGCACTTTCACATCTGTCATTTACTAAACGCTCAGTAAATACAAAAAGTGTATTTAACATGATTTGGTAGACTCACAAATGTTTATTAGTAGTAGTTCAGAAAGCAGCTTTTTAATCTAAATTTTACTTTTATTTAGCCCATTAAAAGGTTTGTTACATTTGCAAATAAAACAAAAATGCAAACTGAAACATTCAACTGTTAAAATAAGCAAGAGAAAAACCCCAAAACAAATGAACATTGCAAACAGAAGTCAATGGGGTCCCTCTGACTAATGGCATTTCAAATTTATCCATAGAAACCTAGTATTGAAGGTAAAGCTGAATGCTGATTTCATTAATGGATCTCTAAATCAGGGTTCTACAAAAGTTTTATTTCTTAGGAACAGAGAGCCCGGATACATAGCATTATCAGCTCACTTCTTATCTTGTTCCAGGTTAAGAAAAGCTTATGAGTTTGGTCCTCCAAATGTCCTGAACAAAGAACATTTTTATTTTAATTTTCTGGGATACTAAAGAAATCAGGAAATGAGTAAAATACCCTGTGAATCACCTCAAATTTAAATCATCTTATTCATTTCTGTGGACTCCAAAATTTCATGATATCCAAATAAATGACCTCAATTAGATAAATGTAAAAAGAAACACATTTGCCAAAATCCCATAAGAGGACTGCATTTTAAAGGAGAATAATTCTTGATAAAAGTAAAACAGACACAAGCTAAGACTGACATAAAACTCAGATGCATAGGCACATTCCACATTAAGTGAAGAAAGAGATACAAAAGATTAGAACAATACTGGTAATTAAGATGAAACTGTTCTAAGTCAATTTAGAAGTTGCATCTGTATTCCCTAAGAAGAGGGCTGCTTGTCTTTCAGTGTGTTTTTGTAAACTCAAGAGAGAAAGGTGATATGTGGCTTTCTTTTTAACAAAGGAGGGTAAACATTTTGGGTAGTAATTTTTAAACACAGTGGTTTTAATTTTGAAAACTTTATAGGTTGGTTCCCATACAAAACAGCTGGACTTACTGCAGCACATCGCTTATTAGAACAAAAGTAAAGACTGCAAATACATTATTGAGGTAAAAGGAAACGGTGTATTAAAATATACCACCTGTATGTACTTCTTAGGAGATGCTAAGTCATTTTAGGCACAAATGATAATGAGATTATGGCACTTTGGTATATCTGATATCACAATTGTAATTAATAAAAATGTTTTTAATGTTGTTTTTATTTAAAAACCTAAAATGTTCCTCACATATAATTACTTGGTACAAGTAAAATAAAATACATTCATCATATCTTTTACAAATATATACGCACTTACCACCATTAGCAGAATATGATCTATTAATTGGAAAATGTGGAACATCTCCTTCATTAATCAGTCTCAGATCTTGTTCTCTCTGTAGCTCCCTGATTATTCCATCAAGAATGCTCTCATCTTGGTCATTGGTTTGTTGCCCAATTACCTGTTCTACCACCTCACCATCACCTTAATGAGACCAAAGATAAAAAGCCACAAAATTACTTACATTTTAGTATACCCCTAAATACAGTAAAAACAAGCTTAATCTATAAATTTCTATATAAATAATAAAAAGATTAAAATGAAAGTAAAGCATATATCAAACAAAATGTTTTTTAAAGAATTTTTAAATTTTTCAGTATGTCAGCTTGTGTGTGACTTAACCAATGTCCCCAAACTAGACATTGTTATGAGGGCCTTCTTATCTTAAAGAATAATTATTAAATTGTTAATTTAAAAATGACTTTTCTCCATAGAATACTCCAAGCTAAAAATCGAGAGGAGAGATCTGAGTAAGGTTTAAACAAGTTCAACCATAGATAACTAAAATGTTCTGCATCTTTCTTTCAGGAGAATTTCCTTTCTGAAAGAAATCAAAATTATGGCCTTTCAAATATTGTCTCTTTTGATAACATCTCAGTGTACTGATGAGTAGAGAAATTATTTCTTATTATACACTGAAATTCAATGATTACTTCTGAATAAAAACTTTACTTCTATGATCTTTTTCTTTCTTAAATACATCTTAGACCCGTTTTGATCTTGCCTTCTAGTCAGATTAAATGGTATCTGATAGAGTAGCCAAGTGATCAGGTCTTACAGGAAATGAAATGTGATGAATTACAGATTTTTTTATTCAGATGTTTTTAGGTTTTTTTGTTGTTAGTACCATCATGAGTCAATTCTGACTCCTCGCAACCCTACGTACAGCAGAGCAGAACCCTGTCCAGTCTTTTTTGCGCCATCCTCTCATATTCCAGCACCACATCAGACAATGCTCTGCTTCTATTCATAGGGTTTTCATAACCAACTTTTTCAGAAGTGGGTTGCCAGGTCCTTCTTCCTACTCTGTCGCAGTCTGGAGGCTCTGTTGAAATCTGTCCACTATGGGTGACCCTGCTGGCCTTTGAAATACCTGTGGCATAGCTGTCAGCATCACAGCAACGGGTAGCTGCCACAGTATGACAACTGACAAATGGGTGGTGTGGTTCCCTGCCCAGGAAATGAACCTGGGCCGTGTTTGTGAGATGGTCGAATCTTAACCACTAGACCAACAGTTTTTAGTTTCATCTCCTATTTAATATTCATGCTTTTCTCCCTTGTTTAATAAGTATGACATCACTAAAGTAACTACCAGCACATGTGTAACACATCTCATTGCTCTACAAACCTTTATGAGAAACAACATAAAAAGATGTGTAACATTTTACTCTATAATGATCAATTTAAGTCTTAATTCCCTAGTAAGGAAATAAAATTCCATTTACAAATCAGTAACTCACCACGACACACCTGGAAGAAAACCTACAAGAAACAAACTAAAATATAAAGATATTCTGGTATATGTGGGGGGTAGGAGTGGAAGAGGCAGTATACTTAAGAAAAATATGTCAACCAGGAGAGTTGTTTTGATAGAGAATAGTTTATTTCAATGTCTTATTCTACTATCTTCCCATCATGCATCACACTCATCACTACTTCCACAATATCCTCTAAGATTGAGTGTTATTTAAACACTCACACCCCCTCCCCAACACTCAATAATTCTTTGCATTTCAACCATGAGGATGGGTAAATAGCCACTTTCCAGTTTGTGGTTTTTGAAATTTCCTCTTCTTGGCTCCATTAACTATGGACTCTCAAATTAAAATACCAATATTATGAGCAGTGAAATTTCAATTATAAAACCTTGACACGTTAAAGTTAGTACATTTAATCATTACTAGCAGTCAATACTATAAACAATAGGATCATACATTTGTTCAGGATTCTAAGGCAATAGGCCAACACATTCTCTGCTTGAGAATATGTTTACTTGTCCTAATCCATTTATCTGTATCTAGGTGAGAAAAACAATGTAAAAGTACTCTGGTAAGGTAAAAAGTATTATGAACTGAAAATTAATAGAATTAGTAGGTAAAATGTATTATCACTTACTACAGAGTTTAGCACAGGGCATATATCATAAGAGAGAACAGTAGCAAGTACAACATTTTGCAAAATGTTTTAAATTTAATTTTGGAGAAAACATACCATTAGCCACATATCCCAGCTGTGGTATAAGTTGTTCATCTTTACAATTTTCCCGTCCGGGTACTAGTCTTTGGAATTTTGTGGGATGAGGATTTCCATCAACATCCACCAAGAATGGGGGAGGCATGAGGTGAGGAGCTTGTTGGGTTTGTTCATCCAATACATAGTTGTTAGCATCACGAATGAGAGGTCGATAATCCGTGTGGAAGAACATCTGATCTGGAATCTTTATGATAGATTTTTAGTAATTAACGCACACAGGGAATTTATAGATAAGCACATATTTTCATTCCTAGAGCACATGTATTTTTAAAATCAGACAATTTTTGCATTCTCTTATAGCCCTCTATTGTCATATGCTCCCTCTAGGTAGAAATGAATCACCTAGGTCATAATCATATCTTTCTCCACAAAATCCTACCATCTGTATTACTTTCTGGCACTATATCCTATTTCTCCAATTAGGACAGGAAGAAGTAACGCAACAGATAAAGTTAGGTATTTGTATTTAAGTCACAAAAATCATACAAACCTTTATAACTATTTTTTCTTGCTTATTTTTATTCAATTAAGGGTAGATGGAGTATAATATAAATGGAAAGGCAGGTAAATATCAGTCGCATCAAAGACATTCAAAGGTGAGGAAAGTACTGAGCTGAACTCAATGATGAGTTCTCTTCCAACTCCAAGATTCTATAATCTATTCCAAGTTCATAGCTAATAACATATAAGGAACCAATTAAGTTAGCTTCCAAAGTATTTAACAAGATCAATAATAGGTAAAGTAGCCAAGCAAGAAAATAATCATTTGGTCACCAGCTGTTTATTCCCAATTTATGGTAAGTAGAGGATGCTGTCTGGAAAAGTGTTCTCCTATTCACCTGAAAGGCAGTACAGAGAATATCTTCCAAGCAAAATGATTTCCTAATGAATTTTTATATATATATCCCTCTACATCTTAATAGTGATTCACACTGCCAAGTCTTATGTTCTGATAGTGATGAAATATTTTACCACAAAAGGTGATTTTGTTATTTTATATCTATTGACACACATCAACCCTTATTAACTGGAAGCCTTCAAATAAAATTTATGAATGATACAATCCAAAATTGCAGTCTACAACAAAAATTAAATATACTAACCTTTTCATAGTATTTACTGCATCCAAAACCAAAAAGCAGCAAATGCCCATGAGAATCTGTGCAGGCAAAATGGTTTCCATCTGGTGAAAATTTACAATCAAACACTGCACCATGGCCTTGGCCTTCAATCTGAAATTTAGAGGAGTCACTTTAAGTCATTTTAAGAGGTAATTTTCAAATAAAAAGTAGGCAATAGCTTCTGCTTGTTCATATCTTGGATTCTATGATGCATCAATATTCCAATGTACTCTCTGGCTTCTATACCCAGAACCCAGAATGTAATGGATGGCATCAAACATTACCAGCAATGTCACATCTCAAGAAGTACTAAATAAGTGACAGAGAAGAATTAAAAAAATACCTAAACACAACCAAGTTGACAAAGGTGCTATCTCAGAAAGTCAAGATATTATTTTCACATCTTAAATTGTAATGAAAGTAAGCTTTAAAATAACCATCCCAGAATTAAAGCACACAAATCAATTTTACTAACAAAAGACAGAGGGTATTATCAATAATCTGAATATGTATAAAACCTATAAAAGGGAGCTCAAAGGCCAACAATTTAGAAACATTTAGTCAGAACTATTCTTCAGAAGGGGACACTAAATATGGAGGATGAGTAGTCTCATCACCACAGGAGGGTGGTCTACTGGGAGAACAGAGAGGTCACCAGATTTTTGCATGGTTTGTATGAAATATATCTTAGTACCCATATCTCCAATTCCATGTTTGCAAAACAACTTCTTGATTACTAACTAAGCCATATGGGGTTTAGCAGAGGCATATACAATATACTCATTGCTGTGATTCATAAATTAGGATTATAGTTTAAACATTAACCTTTTCGTGATTTTCGTTAGTGTGAGCTCCAAATGCTTATTAAATTTAAATTTCTAGAGTTTAAAGTTGGGGACCAGAATTTGGAAAATGCTAACACCACGATAATAAAGTTACAAGGCATAATTCTCTACTGGCCTTACCCTCAGGTATTGAGTCAATCTCTAAGGTATTGTATGAATTTAAACACAAGATGACAAGGGGTTCCTTGGTACTAAGTATGCTTTTAATTACCAAGTTTTCATAGAAGAGAAGTCTGTTTTAATATAAACTAAGCACAGATTTTCCTTACCATGTTAAAATAATTCCGAATTTTGGTCCCCCGGTCAATGTCCCAAATAAAAATGTTCCCATCGTGACCCGCCGAAAGTATGATCCTTTGATCAAATGGATGTGCTTCCAAAACAAACACCTCATCATCATGTCCCTGTGATAAAATCAATATTAATAATGAAAAGCAACACCGAGTATCTGGTTTACTTGGTCAAAAGATATTGAGAGTATGCCATCAATCTGGTTCAGATGAATTCATGCACACCAATTTAACAGCAATTTAACATGGACACTGAAAGAAATAGTTCAGTTAGAGTTCCTTACATGTTTAAGTGGTGATTTCATAAAGTATTCAATAGACAGAAGACCTGAAAAGGTGTTTAAAATAATGATAGTCCAAACAGTTGCAGTTCATTAACCAGGCCCCTGAAATAGAATTCATATTTCTAGGACTCTGCTATTTAAAAGGCCAAAGAAAATGTGACAAGCACAATCTTTCATTAACACCCAATTCTGTCACAGTGACGACAAACCTTCACTGTTCTTCATCCAGCACTTTCTATCACTGGTATTCAAATTGTATTTTGGAGGCCCCAGGACACATTCAAACAACAAAGTATAATGGCTCTGCCCTTTATCTACTTTCTATTTGAAGATTTCATATAATATGCTATCTGAAAAATGGGTTTGCTGCCAAAAACTCTAAGTTTGAAAACCAATGCTTTATGCATACATTTCACTTTCAATAAATCTATGAATACCAGTACATAGACACCTTAGATCAGGATTCTACAAACTGCAGCCTGCCAGCCAAATCCAGCTCCCAGACGTTTTTGTACACACAGCCTGTGAGCTAAGAATGGTTCTTACCATTTAAAAGGTTGTAAAAAACAAAGAATATGCAACAGAGACCATACGTGGCCTGCAAAGCTAAAATATTTACTATCTGGCCTCTTAAAGAAAAGGTTTGCTGACACCTGATTTAGATCATTGTTGATTTTCCTTAACTCCTGGCTAAAGAGTACACGATTAACAACAGGCTCCAAGTCTTAGAAAGCATACAGGACATTCTGAAGTTGCATTTCACTTAAGAACACATCAGCAGCTTACACATTAGGAGCTTCTACAGTTGATCATATATTGTGAACCTAAGAAGTGCATTTTATTTCAAATAATTGTATTAAAAAATGGAATAATAGAGTATCCTACCGTTATGGACAAAAATACAGCTTATCAAAAAATAACTGTAGACTGGCTCAAAATGCAAAATGTTAAAATTAGTAGGTAAAATCCCATTACAATAAATACTGTTAACAACTGAAAGTTTATCAAAACTCTTTTCTCAGCAACTACGAAAAAATTTTCTTATAACAAAATCTCTTGCTGAATAATCAATGATATAGTAAATACTTTCTCAGATTCCTAACCAGTAAACAATAAAATTACTTTATTAAACTCAAATGAAAATGATACAACTACTTAAGGGTACACTGGGAAAGAGAGGATTTTAAATAGAGGATTTTATTTTGTTGGTCACCTGACTTAAGATAGGACATTGTCACTGGATCATGGGGAACAAAACCTAGTCAAATTCACTAATGTCTTATTATTTATCATCCGCCCTATTTTTATTTATTAAGCACACTCTATTTCCAGCACAGCTACTCAAATCTAAATTATCACCATAGCCCATTCTACCATAGACTCCTACAGTGTGCCAGAGTTACTCTTATCTCCATTCGAATCTATTCTCTCTACTCTGTCATCAGAATTATAAGGTATTTTTCAAAAGCAAAATTCACATGTCACTCCTTTCCTTTTAAACCCTTTAATGTTTCCAATTGGTCTTCAGATAGATCCTACAAGACCTTGAATAGTTCGGCCCCTGTCCATCTCTTGAGTCCTATCTGGTGACACTCTGCTCTCTGCTCTAGCCAGAAATTGGTTTTCTTTCACTTGATCTTAGCCACTTATAAAGGCCAAGAAACAACGTAAATTGGCTTTCTTTCAACTCCCTTCTACCTCAAGACCTTTGTATATGCTTTTCCCTCTTCCTGGAAGAACCTCCCAACCTTCTCACATACGTAATTTACCAAATATTAATTGACCCTCTACCATGTTGAGACAGAAAATAAAAAAGAAGGAAACATCAGGTCGTGATAAACACTATGATGAAAATAAAGCAAGGTGATGTAATGAGGCAGACTGGGAGGCTATTCTAGATTGTTTGATCAGGGAAGGCCTTGTCAAAGAGGTGACATTTAGGCTGAGACCTGGGTGATTTCTACCTATCTTTCAAATCTTAACCTAAACTTCACTTCCTCAGGAAGCTTCCTCTGACCCTCCCAGACTAGGTTTGGTCACCTTATTAGAAATGTGCATTGTATTTTGCACATTTCTTTCTTAGAATTTGAGCAAATTTTTGTTTTCTCTCTCTCTCTTCTTCAGGAGGACAGGCACTCTTTAATTTATCATTTATTGCTAACACCTAACTCAGTGGCTGGCACAAACTAGATGCTAAATAAGTATTTGCTGAATGGAAGGAAGAACTTTACACCCCATTAAGACGCTGATATACAAATTATTAACACAGAATATATAAGTCCTATACCCAAACTAAGTAGATTTGATTGATATAAGGATCAAAAATAGTCTGTTCTAAAATTTCTTCAGTAAAATTCACTGGAAACAGATGACCCATGGGAAGAGTGCCACTAAAAACAACTCTAAATTAAGGTACTTATTAAAACATAATTTTACTTGGATTTATAAAACCAATGGCTACATGGCCTTTGAAATCGTGATTTTTAGAGATACAGACTTGTGCTGTCTAATACTGCAGCTGCTAGCCACGTGTGACTACTAAGCATTTGAAATGTGGCTGGTCTGTAAAGAGATATTCTTTAAGTGCAAAATATAAACCAGATTTTCAAAGATTTGGTATGAAAAAAATGCAAAATATTTCATTAATAATTTTTCTATTAATTACATGTTGAAATGCTACTATTTTGGATATACTGGGTTAAACAAAATATATTACTAAAATTAATTTTGCCTGTTGTGTTTTATGTTTTTATTGTGGCTACTAGAAAAATTAATATTACATATGTGGCTCAAATTATATTTCTATTGGAGTGTTCTGACACAAACATTTCCTAAGAAAGAACCAAGCAAACAGTATATTTTTTCCCACACATATTAATAGAAACTTATATCAGGGCATAGGGAAAGCCAGAATGAAGTAAGCATTGGTTTAACAGACAAAAGGAAGAATACAAAATTCCACTAACACAGTGTTAGGGCTTTATTTAGGAAAGAGGACGTGGGGGGTATATGCAAGATAAATTGGAAATCTTCCCAAAATTAAACAAATCTTTAGAAACCTCAGAGGCTTTGAATAGGATTATCTCACACAGGAGTCAAATAAGGATGATACCATGGTATACTACACAGAATTGAGTCATGAGAATTTGTTTCTAGTCCCTATCACTTACTACTAGGTAAACTATAGGACAATCACTTGGCCCTTCTCCTTAAAGTACTGATGAACTGACAATTCAACCAGATAGGAAATAAGGCTCTTATGCGGAATTTAACCTGAAATCAAACCACACCACGATAAACATCAACCCTACTCATGTGATTTCTGCTATCAATCACATCAACTTTTCACACCACAAATACTGGAGCCTTTTACTATGACAAATAACATTTTTTAAAAGAAAGAGGAAGAGGCATCTTTTTCTTCTACTTCTTCCTCTTACCTCTACTTCTTCTAAACTAACTCCTGAAGACAAGAGAATACAGGAGACCCATCAAAATAAAGTTAGCTCTACTCCTAAAACAATAACAAAAAATCCCAACTCATGCTAAAAACAAAATAATGTATATAACCTACTTTTAGCAACTATACCATGTATCATCCCCGTTTTGCAGATATGGCAACAAAGGTACCTCCAAGAATTACCTCTCCAAGGGACAGTAAGTCACAGAAAGTAAACTAGCACTTAAATTTCCTTTCTTCTAGAATATTGAACTTTTTGACCATTTTAATTTTTATAAAAATAGAATACTTACAGATAAAGTATGAAGAAGTTGCCCTGTGATAGAATTCCATACTTTCAAAAGGAAATTGTTCACTGCAGTAACAACTGTGGTGTCATAGCGATCCCAGGCCACCATAGTCACCTTAAGTTTAGTGACCTTGTCTTCTCCAGATGGCAAATTATTCCTAAACAAAATAATTTGCAGTATTCATACACTGTAACCTTTTAACAAAGGTACATCTGAAGTAGCAAATTATGACAAAGATCTCTCCAGAAGCATGTAAATTTTTAGATAAAAAAATTCTAAACTATACTTTTAAGTACTCACAAAATAAAATAATAAAAACTAACTACTTGGGTACCCTTAAATTTATTTTAGGGAGAAAAGCAGACAAAATGGCAAAAATTTTGCAGTTACCCAAGAACAAGAAAAAAAGGGAAACTAGAAAAAAATCTACAAATATTTTGAAAAATAAAACACAAGGTCATGTTGGCTACCAGAAAATATGAAGAAAACACATAATGGACACTTTGTTCCCTTAAATATTAAAATTTTTTAAACTAATAGATCTTGTAAGAGAGCAGTAAGAAATTTAGTAATTTCTGACTTAACTGAGTATTACATTATCAGTAGCTGATATAGAACTGACTATAAAATCAGTTCTACATTGTTATTAATGGGAAGGTAATTATTTCAGGGTCATACCCTAAAGAAACTGTAGTGTCCCAAAGAGGAAATTATATATCTTCCAATCAACAGTGAAGACGATGAAATAGAATGCTGATTAAGTAGACTCACAGTCTTGAGCAGTAAAACTTCTAATATGAAACATTACAAAGGCATTCTCAATAAATTAGAGAAATAGTTAAACATATGATGACGTTTAATAGGGACAACCCTCAAAGTAGAAAGTAGTATAGATAGATATAAAAACATGATCTATGGAAAACCAAGGCAGAGAATGACGCTATGGGTATTAGTAGAGCACAGAGATCTTTGGGTCACAAGTGAACCAGAATTTTGAACAAATCAGCAATGTTCCTATCATCCAGTCTGCCAATCAACAGTAAAAGGGAATTTACTTAGAGACTAAATACAGATGCAAACATCACATCTACCAATTAATTCCAAACAATTTGCTAATCTAAAAGGATATTTTATTTTCATTATTAAGTACAATTAATAAAGTAAAAGATACTATACCATATGAGAACCACTGAAATATCTAACATCCAATCTTACCCAGTCATTTTGGTAGCCATATCTAGTACTATACTCTTCCATTCTTGTTGCTGATATTGCCAAATTCTCGCTGTTCCATCTCTACTTCCACTAACAAATCTTAAACTGCAAAGAAACAGTTAAAATATCCTTATTATTTTCCTCCAAAATGAAAATCACTTTTTTTCTAATTATAAAAGTAGTATGTTCATCCTCATACACTACTGGGGGGAATTAAAAATGGCACACTTTAAAAAACAGTTTGGGAATCCCTCAACATGATACAGAGTTACCATATGACTCAGCAATTCTACTCTCAGATATATACCCAAGAGGAAAAAACAAAAACTGGTACACCAATATTCATGGCATTATTCCTAAGTCAAAAAGTGGTAATAATCCAAATATCCATCAGCCAATAAATGGATAAACAAATTGTGGTATACCCACACAATCAAATATTATTCACAATAAAAAGAAATGAAATAATGATACATGCTGCGACATGGATGAATCATGTAAACATTATGATAAGTGAAAGAAGTCAGTCACAAAAGACCACATATTATATGATTCCTTTTATATGAAATGTCCAGAATAGGTAGATCTATAAAGACAAAAAATGGATTAACTATTGCCCAAAGCTGAGGGTGGAAGCATAAAAAGATTGAGGATTGAGAGCTAAAGGGTATTGGATTTCTTTTGGGGGTGATGAAATGTTCTAAAATTGACTGTGGTAAATGTTATACAACTCTATGAACATACTAAAAAACAGTGAATTATATGTTATGTGGATTATATCTCAATAAAACTGTTACAAAAAAATACATTCATTCACCCATAATTCTATCACTCTTCACACTTCAGTCTCTATTCTTGCAGACTTTGTCAAAGACATACATACATAGTTATATATTTCGACCTATAGGAAATAGAATTATACAACATATAATGTTTTATACTATTTTTCCCTAACTTAAGTGTATTTTGTAGATACATTTATATGCTTACAAATATAAAACTACCCATTACTTTTAATAAGTGTTCAACTATATGGATGTATCAAAATTTAATCAACCCCCTACTGATGAATATTCATACCATTTCCAGTCTTCATCATTATAAACAATGTAGTGATGAATATCTCTATGCACATCTTTGTACAACCTTATACATATCTTTGGTGAGTCAAGGGAGGCACATTTTTAAAGCTTTATTTGACACATACTGACAAATTACTTCCCTGAAAAATATTGTTCTTTTTAACAATTTACAATCTCAACAAAAGTTGTGGTAGAGTGCCCATTTTCCCTATAACTTGACAATATTGGATGTTATCATTCTTCTTTATCTTGTCATTATGAAAGAAAAATATTGTTTGTATTATTCTAAATTGCATTTCTTTGATTATTAGTAAAATTGGGCATCTTTCGATGTGTTTATTGGCCACATAACTAATTAAGATAAAATAATGCTTCTCCTTTGAGGAAAAAAACAAGGAATTAAAAAATTCAGATTCTTCTAGCATGAAAGAAATACAGTTGTACAAACTTTTAAGTGTATAACTCAGTATAGTGCAATAAACCAACCTTAAAAATTATTTGCAGGTTTTTTGATTCTTAATATAAATGTCATTCTTTATGGACCATGATTATTTACTCTTGCATTTAAAAAGATGAACAAATTCATCATAGTAATCACCCACTGTCCGAAAAATATTTTAAAATAAAACATGGTCAACCACATAAAGTCCTTACAGACATATGTGGATATAAATTTATGTTAATTGGTTAAATTTTTAAATCTATTCTAGGTCAATTTGCAGGCCATGGTAGAAGATTACTACCTTTTTGAGATCAGATATTTAAGAGGGTGTATAAATACCTATATGTAATTTCTGAGTTTACAGATAGGAAATATGTATCACGAGTAAAACAAACAATAAGTGATACAGATGTTCACTGGAAGACAAGATAGCTAAAATTTGTAGTAGTCAGGAAAGGTGTCAGGCAGGGCATAAACTTCAAAAGGAAGATAGGACTTAGAAAAGAAGAGATACAGGAAGGAGAGGGAAAATAGACTGAAGGAGAACGGAAGGGATAGAAAGGATATAGGAAGGAAAGAGGAGTGAAGAGGAGGTGGGGGATGATATTTCTGGGTAAGAATGGTATACGGTAAAGTATAAATAAAGGAATATATGAGAGAATATATATGGGATGTAACAGGAACAACGACTAAATCAATTAGGCTAAATCTAAGGGTTTATATATATGGGGAATAGTAGATGAGAAGAAAATGTAGGTCTAAGTCAAGTTGTAGAGATTTCTGAATGCCAGACTAAGATATTTTTCTATAGACAAAGAGAAAACACTAAAGATATCCAAACAGAGTAATGTTGATCTGGCAGAGATGGACAGGATATATTTAGAATGGAGAAGAAAACTGAAGGTAATGGGTCAAATAATGGAATCCTTGACTAAGGTGAGTGATAACAGAAATGGAAAAAGCAAAATAAACAAAAAAGAAATCATTCAGAAAGGAAGAACTGATAGACTATGGCTACTACTTGGATAGGAGTTTAGAAGAGATGGGGTAAGGACGTCATCAAACATAGATAAGGGCTTTCAGATCTAAGTGACTAGACAGAAATAAAGTATCTAGAGTAGAGGTAGCTACGTCTGAGGGAAGAGAGGTAAAATATGTCAAATATCTGTTTACACAGATAAGTACTACATAGTTACCTGTCTCCATTGTTACAGAACTGAACAGCAACAACTTTGTCCTAAGACATAAAACAACAGATTTTTGGTTAGAATTAATTTATTTGTGAAATTAATAAAGTACTCTTCTCCTCATATTCACATGTGAAAGCATCATGGAGCAGATTTTTAATGCTATAATTTTCTTTTAAAAGACCTAGAATTTTCTTAAAAAAATTAATGAAGGCTGAAACAACTTATTGAGGAAGAATACTTTATCAGCAGTAATTTGAGACAAACCAGACATAAGCAAACCTGTTTCTAAACCACAATCTCAAGAGACAGATAGTTCTGAATAGGTATTTGTTTATTATGTCCCTCATAACAAGGCAGCACATTAATCTGAAATGCCACCTTAAAATAACTGATTTAAAAGTAGTTGAATTAAATGTCCCCACTTAACTTTTTTAAAGTTAATTTTTTAAATTTCAGAAAACAAATCAATCATTTCCTATTTTTTACATGGTTTATTTAATTATTTTACAATGGATTCATCTGACAGTCTTTGGGTACTACAATTTAGATACTGCTATTTGAATATTCCTTTATAAAGATTAAATCATACTTTGACAAATATGTGTATTGTAGTGATGAGAAGATTAAAGCGTAAGCCAAAATGTGTGCTTTAGTTCTCTTTATTCCTTGATAATAAAGCTAAAACATACCCTCAAACGTTGTACACATTTTCACAAATCAGTCAATTATTGAACTGCATTCGAACTTAAATTTTTAATAAAAAGCTCAGATACCAGATGTCTTTGTATTTAACTATTTTTCATTTTTAAAAATCGTTAAACTGTTTTTATATCCATGATTCACACTGTTACATAATTTCACTGTAGTATTTATCTGACAGATTCTGGATTCTCACTGCCACTTGCAATAATTAGTTTTAGATTTTCTGAAAGGACATCTTATTTTCAATTACTAACAAGTTGCTGTTGATTTCAAGCGAGAATATGTAAGTTTTCTGACATTTTTCTTTGCTGGGCACCTGTAAAAAAAACCTCTGCTAATCAATTTTTCTTCATATTTTCCCCCCTCAATTCTTTCTCATTCATTTATTGCCTCCTTCTCTCTCAGCTCTCAATAGACTTGACTGCACTTATGTACACACCCTGCTTGGGTGGTAATTGTAAAGATGCCTTTTTGCATGCTCTAGCACAAATGGATTTCTCCCACTGGACAGTCTCAGATTGAGATCTTTATTATATTTCTAAGTTCTTCCTTTCAAAATTTACATACTATTCCAGGATTTTACTATCTAGGAGCAAGTAACATCAAGGTGAGAGCTCAGTTTGGTTAAGTAACTCTTCACAAGGAGACTGTCCAGTTATGTTTATATGAGAGGACAAAAAGCAGGAGGCTGTTTCCAAAAGAACAAGGAGAAGGTTTCTAACAGGGGTCTTTTTGACTACAAATTTCAGGAACATGATTGATTCTGCAAGTCACAAAATATCTTTTTATTAAGGTCATCTTTCAGGGAAACTGTGTGTGTTTTATTGATGCGCACTAACAGTATTCCAAATGAGGTGTCAACAGTAGTAAGAACAGTAACATTAAGACTTGTAAAGCTGACTGCTTTCAAATGCTAACTACATAGCTTTGACAATGAATCACGTGACATGTACAGTGAGCTGAAACAGAAATATTTCCATTTTCCACAATAAATAATTATCTGGAAAAGAAGGTAAGGAAAGAAAGAGGAGGAAGAGATGAAAAGTGCACAAGGATATGAATAAACAATAGTGGCTCCAAGCTTCCTAAAAAAGCCAAAAGGGAGTGAAGATAACTTGAGAGGAAAAGTGCCAGTCACCAATGACTGTCACTCCAAGCATAAAGCTGTTACCTGTATGGAAGGCTGTTATTGATAACAAAGTGAGATTAGATTTCAGGAGTCTTTGATGGCATTCTGGAAACACTCATACTAAGATCAACAAGCTAAATTGAATAAAAAGAACTTTTTTCCTAAGGCATACTTAATATGTCTTTTAATAAGTGTGTAGATTTTAAAGTAACAAACAGCTTATATAATTAATAAAATACAGCAGGATGAAAGAGGATTTTCATAAACTATTACTGTAATATATATATTTTTCTTTTTCCATATAGTCAAATAGAACTCGTCTTTAATATAAACATACTAAATCTAAAATTTCACACTGATCTTCATTACTAAAGAGACATCTTACCATATGGGTTTTAGCACCAATCTATATTAAATTAGGGTACAGATCAGCAAAGAAGAAATAAAACTGATTTTCCAGGGGTGTTAAAAAAGAAAGCAATATATTTAAATTTCTCATTTTGCTCTTACCGTATGTGACTCTAATTCAGCAATTTTTTCAGGGATCTCAGAACCCAAATAATAGATTCTAATCACATGGTCAGTGCTACCTGTTGTAATGAACATACCACCTGGAGGATTAAAAAACAAACAAACTTTGTACCAAGGAACTTTGACAACCCTCTGATTGCTTCCTTAGTTATATGCTACCTTATATTAACAAAAAGGCAAGAAACACAACATTACCTTCTAATCATTAAAGACATACTAACATTTCAGAGATAAATAAGTAAAATTCAAGAAAAACAAGAGAAATATTTAAAGGACAACTATACCATTCACCTAATAAAAACTCACCAACTATACACTAAATATAGGCCTTTGGATCATACACATTAAGGTCACGGCTTGAGGAATCTCACTTCTTTCTATTTTATGTAAAAATACAATGTTCCAAAATTATTTATAAAATATATACATACATATATATATATAACCTATATCTACAATTCTTTTTATAGTAGCTATAGTGGTTAAGTGTAAAAACTCAACCACTTCTGGGATGATGAAAATATTCTAGAGATAGATGGTGGTAATATATGCAGAACAATGTGAATATGCTTACTGCCACAGAACTGTACATTAAAAATGGTTATTAAAAAGGTAAATATTATGTTATACTCTACTATAATTAAAAAAAGACAAGGTTAACTACTGCACGATTCTTAGCACTAGAAAAGCACTGTTTACACATTGTAAAACTGTCTTCTATACGGAGCCACAGTAAATGTTTTCTGAAAAGTCAGGGCAGGATTTTAATGATGGGGGGCGCTATACATTTTACCAAATAAATGCTGTATTATATAAAAACATATTAATTGTAAATAAGGAAAAAAACTCAACAGCTATTACATGTTAATTAGAGTCCACAAAGGTCCATCTATCATAACATATGGTTCACATTTTTGGTATGCTTCCATTAACACTGAAAGATATGCATTTTTTTCCTCCACAAAACTGCAAAGATATACCTTTCACAACTGGATCACTTAATATTTTGAGTACTCAAAACATTCAATTTTTACACATACCAGAACTGAAAGATGAACAAGATATCTGAACTCCAGGTCTGGATCTCTCGGTAAATTTCACTGGGCGATCTCTAAGAGAAAAGAAAGATGTTTTTATTTTTCCTCATGTTCATTAAATATGCAAGAATTTTAGCACATGGCTGGATGTTGACTGAATTACCATCAATATTACAGAAACCACAAAATTGAACTGGTCAATAAGTACTATTCCCATCATTCAGATTAAAAATGCATTTAACCTTGCAAATATAATTTATGATATCAGTATTACTATTATAGCTTTACAAATTACTATGTTACTTGCTACTACCATTAAGAGAAGTTCGAAGTCCTCTTATCTGAGTAAGAATTGAAACAAATACTCCTTACCAAAATTTTGTGTATAAATTAGACTTTAGCACTGGTTTCAGAAAAACTTTATTTTAAAATGTCTAACATCAAAGTAGGTATGGATGTATATATACATCAGCACACATACATTTATATACTTAAATACATAGACTATTAAAAATCTCTCGAGGGAATAAAGAAAAGTGAATATGCTTGATTTTTCATGGAATTTCTAACCCAATTCTAAACTTACCTAAACTTCATTGTTTTTACATGCCATTGCCAGAAACAGATTGTTCCATCAGCACCAGTGGAAGTGAGGTATCTGGTTGTGCCTTTAGTTGATGGACAAAACTAAAAACAAAAAAAAATTCTAATTCAAATAGAAAGCTTTCATGTTGAAACTTATTTTAAACATAGCATGTTCTAAAATTATAATCACTTTAACAAATATACTTTAAATAAATTCACTTAAGAATTTCAGTTTCAAGAAATTAGTTATATAAATTTCTTAATGAATACCTTAGAAAAATTTAAAATATCAAACTGCAAAAAAAAAAGTCAGTCATTGAATTTAAGATAAAATATTTTAGTCCTAAAAGACAATTATTTTAAAATTATTCAACATCATCTTTTAAGATTATTATTTCACTACTTTGAAGGAAGATAAAATTCACAAAGTCATTACTAGTTAAACCATTACAAATCTGCTAAACATATGTTTATATAGCAACAATGATGGAATTTTTATAGCTCATATGAATAGGGCATTAGAACTAAATCTAAAACCAATGATTAGGATGTTAAAAACCAAGTATTTGAGTTTTAATATTACTTCAAACTTCAATGAAGTATGATGGCAATTTTGTCTTTTTTAAATTTAAATAATTTTCATGAATAATGTAAAATAGGTCATCTCTGTTTGCATCATTGTAGAAAAAACAGATTAATAAATATACTTAAGTTGCCAATTTAGGGGACGACTACTATCCTAGATGGGCCGTGGATGGCCTTTATCACGTAGGATTCTTAGGCTCGGACTCTCAGAAGAGACTCGCACAGAAAAGAAGAGCCACTGGGCTCCTGATGCCTGGGACACAGGAAAAAGTTGAAAAGCAAGCTAGGGTCTCTAGCATGCCTGTGAGTTTTAAAATTCCCAAAAGAGATAATAAACACCTTCCACTGAGATGAAGATTAAGGATCAAGATGCATAGGGTTTTGATAAATTTTGAACTCAAATCAAAAGAAAGTGATCATTATAGATACTAGAAGTCACTTATTTAGTTTTCTTGATTGGAAGCACAGAGCTTCTAAAGACTGCAGTGTTTAAGTTAAACAAAAATTATCAATTAATATTATCCATTATTAGTGGATGCATAGTAAAGAAACCAGCGCTCAGGTAGCATGCTTATATTTTCATTTCTGAGATACAGAAGCTTGCATTAGAAAGCTTAATACATAAACTATAGCAGGAGTCTGCAAATTATGGCCCACATGCCAAATCTAGGCTGCTGCCTAGAAACAAAATTTCTGTAAATAAAGTTTTATTGGGACACAGTCAGTGTACACTGTCTATGGTTGCTTTTGCACCGCAACAGCAGAGTTAAGTAGCTGCGACGGAGACCACATGGCCTGGAAAGCCTAAAATATTTACTATCTTGCCCATAAATATGCTGATCTCTGATCTATAGGAATGAGACAATTAAGTATGAAATAGTATAATTTCATATTTATTTCATTTTATTAAGTTTGTGTAAATGTCACTTTCTCAGGGAGCCCTTCTCTGTCCACCTTATCACTCTAAAATTGTAAATTGTTCCCCTCACCAGCACTCTGTATCTCTCTTTAGTTTCATTTTGTCATAATGATCACTATTCAGTATGCATTCTGTATACTATATATAAAATACATACATATTTTATTAAGTTTAAAGAAACTTTTATTATCCCCATTATATTTAAACTGCTTCATCAATCACAAAGGGGGATCTGGCCTATTAATATACCTTAATTGGATTGTCTTTAAATGAGAAATCATGTTAGAGATTATAAAAAACAAAAACACTATATATATGTACATTTCTGAATACAAATTAATACATAGGTATTGAAGAAAATTTAGGAAATATAGAAAAAAACAATCAAAACTACTTATAATCTCACCACCCAGAGGCAATTATTGTTAACATCATGCCATTTTAACTCAATTTTGTTACAAAAAGAAAAACAAAGAACCCGGAAGGATAATACACCACGCTGTTAAGACAGACAGTTAATTAGCAAAAAATAAATAAAGAATACAGAATGCACACTAAATGATAATCATTATGACAAAAATGAAACTAAAGAGAGATACAGAGAGCTGGTGAGGGGAACAATTTACAATTTTAGAGTGATAAGGTGTTCAGAGAAGGGCTCCCTGAGAGAGTGACATTGGCACAAAGTGGTTAGAAAGTAAGGGAACGAGCCATGTGAATATCCAAGGGAGATCATTCCAAAGACATGCAACTGCAAGAGCAAGGGCAAGAATGTAGCTAGAGTGGTCTAAAAAGGTAGAGTGGATAGCAGCTAAAGCAGAATGAAAACAGGAAACAAGTAGTAGGAGATGAGGTCAAAGAACACAAGGGGCTGAGAATGTAAGGCCTTGCGGTCGTTGTAAAGACTTTGGCTTTAACTCTGAGTTTGGAAACTATTTAGGGTTCTGAGCACCAGTGACATGATTTAACTTCCATTTCAAAATCACCCAGGCTGCTATGCAGAGGCTACACTAGGGCAAGAGAGAGGGAAGAGAAGAAGCAGGAAGATCAGTTAGAAGTCTGTTTCAGTAATCTAGGTCACAGATGAGAGTGGTTTGAAAAAGGGTAGTAATGATGGAAGTCATGAGAATTTGTCAGATTCTGGATATATTCTGAGGTTAAAGTCAACGTGATTGCTAACAATTTAGATATGAGATAGAAGAGGAAGAAAAAAGTCAGAGACGACTACTCTGAGCAATTGGAAGGATGAAACTGCCATTTGTTTAGATGGAGAAAGCTTTGAGAGATCTGAGGAGGGAAGACAGAAGTTCAATTTTGAATATGTTGCGTTTGACATGCCTAGTAGATATTCATGTGATGATACCAAGTGGGTAGTAGAATACACAAGTACGGAGCTGAAAGATAGGATGGAAATATAAGTTTGAGTCATGAGCCTATGGATGAAATTCAAAGCCATGAGACTTGATGAGATCACCAAGGGAAATAATGTGATAGAAAAGAGGTCCATGGATCTCTAGGGTACTCCCACATATAAATGAAATGAGGTAGAAATTAGCAAATGAAACTACAAAGGAGCCAAACAGTATCATAAACATTTCTGAGTATAAACAAAAGGTCATATTTTTTTTTTATGTTGTATGAGAGTATCTCCAAATTCCAGAAATAATCTGCCAGATAGGATAGTGGGAACACAAGTAACTCCAAACAAAATTCATAAAATGATTTCAACTGATCAAAAATTTGACATGAAATTTTTCAAATCCAATAGGCACTGAACCCAACTTTTGCTAGCACCTCATAAACAGGAGATATGTTATTTAAATAACACAAAAAATTGACTGGCATACTTATTAGCAACTGAAGAACAAGGAAAAGCAAATGGGAGTGATTATCTCATCCACTAAAGTGGGCGCCTTGATCAACATGTAAAAGACAGTTTCAAAAGGGTTCCTCTGTTTTGTTCTCAACACAAAGAAACAGAACAAAAGTTCTGCTTAGTTTTATTAAGTTCTTTTGGGGGTATCCAGGACTTTCACTACCAACATCTGGTAAAAACACTATATGGGTAAGTATTTAAAAGAAGTCAATGTATTGTATGTCAAACATCAAGTTGAAACAGGAAATTACTGAAACTAAGAATAAAAATTTCCCTAAACTACACACATACACACAAAAAAATCTGACTGACAAACACCCTACATTAAATATTAACACAAACTATGTCAACATTCAAGTTTAGAACCTGTTTATATCCTGACTAACAGGTATCAGTTTTGCTCCTTAAGGCATTTACAAGTCTCCCTTCTTCACAAATATGAGTGAGATGCATAAGATGTCTCACACCCTATTTGAAAAACCTTTTCAATGATCTTTTTACTTATCTCTAAAGAGAACAGATTTATATGAAAAAGGAACTTTAAAAAATACCTGTCTGCAGGGTAGGAACTAAGCCCTTAAGAGATCAACATCTTTCTGTTGCTATTCTTTATATTATCCACATAATGTTAACAAAAATCAAGAGAATTCTCATCCTTATTACCTATGTTAGAAGTGTCTTTTCATTTGTTTTTTACCTGTATGGAAGTAATAGAAGCTGAATGTCCTTGAAGGACTGCAACTGGTGCACAAGTTCGAAGACACCACACCCTTACAACCTTATCACAGCTGCCTGCGGCAATGAGAGTGTTTTCATAGTTAACAGCCATGTCAGAAATTTCAGCAGAATGCCCTCGAAGTGTAGCAAGGAGGCGTCCATCATCTGTTGCCCAAATTTTCACTAAACAGTCATCTGAACCCTAGAATAACACAAAAGGACAGAAGATTTACAATACAGCAGAAATTCGTAACCCCTCCTCAAAAAAAGACAAAGGGAGGATTTTATTGTTACTTCTAAGCATTTACTTTTTAGTTACTTCTCTCCATATAATATGGATCTAGCAGGAAATATAAACGATGTCAAAATGAAAGCACTGACAAAGCATTGTCCAAATTGATAATGGCATTTGTGAAGAATTCCTCAAAACTACTACCAATCCTGATAACTCAAAATATTTTTAAGTCACTTTTAAGTGATTTGGCATCAAGTATCTCTGCCATTATTTCTTTCCTTAGGCCTTACAGCCTTTTTTCTTAATTGCTTGAATATTTTTTCTACAAGTACTTAAAATTTTAACCTAAAGTCTATATGTATTTCTCAGTAAATATGAGGCTTTGTTAATAATCTCTGATGGAAACATTGTTAAACTCCCTAATGAGAATTTCAAAAAAGATTTAAAAATAGTAAAGAGCAATTCTACTCTAATGTGGTAGATAAGTTATTTAATAATTATCTGTTTATAAAAAGACGGCAATCATCATCCTCATCATGATCATCAACATGCAAATACTTAGATGATGTATTTAGAGTCATGAAAATGTCAACTGAAGAATCTATAATGAACGCCAAGGAGTTTAACTTCTCAAAATACAAACCACTTCCTTTGTTGTAGTATACAAATTTAAAAAGAAAATTACGCCCTTAACCTACACTTCTATGTTAACTTAGTACTGAAGCAATGAGAATAAGCTTTTTCTTGGAAATGGTAGTGTGCTACAATTTTGTACTAAAAAGCACGCAACATGATCTGGTTAATAAAAACCTAATTTTAAAAAATAGTACTAAAATCAAAGAAAGATATACACAATTACTGTAATCTTCATTACTAACTATGTAGTTCAACTATTCAACCATAAGGATGATGTAATCATTAATTATGCCGAACTGGCACCAATTCCACTAAGTGACAAATGGAAAATGCATTTTAATAAATGATTGCTAAAATGGAATGAAATGAAATTGAGTAGGTAAATTTTTTTCACATAAATTAACCATCACTAGAGTATAAGGCCTTCTGAAGATTTAATTTTTTTCATTAGATTTCCCAAAACATAGAGGATATTATAGTCCACCCTTTTACTTATATAGAATGAGAAAAGATTTTCAATTTCCACTAATCTTTTCTTGTATTCATGTACCTAAAAAGGATGAACTGCTTACAAAGCATAATTGAATGCCATGAAATCTAACTTCAATTGTTGTAAATCTTTAATATGCTACAGTATCATAAATTTTAAACTCACTGTAAAAATTCTTCTCCCACTTCGATCAAATGCTACACAGTAGACAGATGACAAGTGCCCCAGAATTCTCTTATGCATCTTAATGTGCTGGTAAGCAGATGAAGGGAAAATATGGCTGAAGCGACTACATCCGGTTAATTGCCTGGCAGAGGTGATACTCACTGGAAAACATAAAATAGGAGATTCACTGCTTAAAACCTAAAGCAAAATCTACTTCATGAATAAAAAATGAATATTAAGATGAGACAAAACAGGGTACACACACCACAGCAATTCTATCCCGTGAGAAGTCTAAATTCTATTAGACATTTCATGATTTTATGAACTCAAATCCACTACTGCAAAGCACTAAGAATACTATTCTTTAAATCCCACAAGTCTGATTTTCTGTTTGCCTTACTATGGTTTCTCAAGTTCATTCCCGTTTTGCCTTTCTTGGTAGACTATAGTCAGACACTGTCACTTTAAATATATAGGTAAACCTTACTAGAACATGAAGAAATTTTAAAATAAAGACTATATTTAGTTAAGTATAATACATCTTAAAAATTATATAGGGAAGTTTATGTACTCCTGTCTTACCTCCTTACACCCATCCACCCCATGTACAGCTGTCCCTAAAAATTCAAGAGTAATACAATAGATTTACACAGTGAAAAGAGAAAGGAAGCTATTATACCACATAGGTTTTCAGTAACATACAATCCTTTCTAGGCTTGTCTGTAGGTTCTCCCCTTTTTGGTTTCTGAAACTGGAGGTTCCTCCTCTGGTTACCAATGAACTTCTGAGGCTTCATCTCCTATGAGGTCATCTTAGATCCCATCTCCTTTCTTTTGTTTGTTTTGCCCTGTTCTTAATTTTCTTAAAAAGTAGCCAGAATAAATAAGTCTACAATTCTCCTACAAATATCATCTGGATTCTGCTCACTTCCCTAAAATGGAGATCTTGATCCCCATGTAAGAATTTACAAGCACTCACTTGCTCTGTGAAATTCCTTGAGCCTTCCCTTATACACTGAAAATATTTAACATCCCACACATTATATTTTAATCAAAATATAGGGTCCTTCTAAGTTCAAAGTCACCTTGAGGTAAGGGAACATTTTACCCTAGTGCATAAATAATATAGTACAAATGATAATAGCTTTATGTTGAAGCAAGGCAAAATTAAGGCAGGAACTGAGCTGTAGCTAGATTAGCACAATTAGAGCCATGCCACAATCAAAAGTACGAAACCTTTCAATGTCTCAATCTTAAGAGCAATGAAGTCTTTTTTTTTTTTTTTTCCTGGCAAATGTAGATCCACTGGCCATTTTAAACTGACAAAATGACAAAAAACGAATGATGAATAGCAAAACCAATGAAACGTTGAATGCAAATCATAAGAACACATTAGAGATCTGAGTATTTATGTAATATCATAAGATGTTGAATAAATAATGGTAGAAAACCCATAAGCATCTGTACCAGGTTAGAGGATTTCTCTTTGGTAGCGTCTCCCCATTTCAACCTCTAGAAATTTCCACAACTCTAAGATGGAAAGAGCAGGCACCATAACTTTGAGACTTCAGAATCTTCCTTCTCCAAACATTTCTTACTGCTCTGAGTTCCTTGGGATGATCAACTATTATTTCTGCTCTGCTTTTTTCTATCCACACTTTGCAAATAGATAGAGGAAAAGGTATGTTACTTTAAGGCAAGGTTTCTCAACCTCGGAAATATTGGCACTTTGGGCCTGATTGTTCTTCATTGTGGGAGACTGTTAGCCTATTGTAGAGTATTTAGCAGCATCCCCAGCTTCTACCCACTAGATTCTAGAATCACTCCAGCACCACCAAGTCGTGACAAGCAACAGTATCTCCAGACATTGCCAAACTCTCCTGGGGGAGAAAACTGCTTCTGTTTGAAAACCACTGCTTGAAGTATAAAGAAAAAAAAACAGTAACATCAACAGGAAGAAAAAAATCAGACAAGCAACTTTAAGAGGAGGAACAGAGATAGAAAGAGAAAGAAGCAGTGAAAGACAGAGAGGAAAAGTAAATCGCTACCAGAAATCCAGTCATTCATCCAACAAATATCTGAGTTACTCAATGAATGATAGAACACAACTTAAGCATATAAGCAAAATATTCTTGACCCAATTAAGAGTTAGTATCTCAGGCCCAAACTTTTTTTTTTTGAGGAAGATTAGCCCTGAGCTAACTACTGCCAGTCCTCCTCTTATGCTGAGGAAGACTGGCCCTGAGCCAACATCGTGCCCATCCTCCTCCACTTTATATGTGGGATGCCTACCACAGCATGGTGTGCCAAGTGGTGCCATGTTCGCACCCGGGATCCGAACCGGTGAACCCGGGACCGCTGAGAAGAGGAATGTGCAAACTTAACCGCTGCACCACCGGGCCGGCCCCTCAGGCCCAAACTTTTTTTTTTAATTAAGATTATGATAGATTACACCCTGGTGAGATTTCAGTTGTACATTATTGTTAGTAATGTTGTGGGCACAGCACTTCATCCTTTGTGCCCTCCCCCCACCCCCCCTTTTCCCTGGTAACCACCGATCAGTTCTCCATGTCTATATGTTAACTTCCACCTATAAGTGGGGTCATCTAGAGTTCGTCTTTCTCTGTCTGGCTTATTTCGCTTAACATAATACCCTCAAGGTCCATCCATGTTGATGCGAATGGAACAATTTGGTTCTTTTTTATGGCTGAGTAGTATTCCATTGTGTATATATACCATATCTTCTTTATCCAGTCGTCAGTTTCTGGGCATTTAGGTTGGTTCCATGTCTTGGCTATTGTAAATAATGCTGCAATGAACACAGGGTGCATGGGATTCTTGGGATTGATGATTTCAGGTTCTTAGGATAGATACCCAGTAGTGGGATAGCTGGGTCATAGGGTATTTCTATTTTTAACTTTTTGAGAAATTTCCATGCTGTTTTCCATAGTGGCTGCACTAGTTTGCATTCCCACCAACAGGGTATGAGGGTTCCTTTTTCTCCACAACCTGTCCAACATTTGTCACTTTTGGTTTTGGGTATTTTTGCCAATCTAATGGGTGTAAGGTGATATCTCAGTGTAGTTTTGATTTGCATTTCCCTGATGATTAGCGATGATGAACATCTTTTCACGTGTCTATTGGCCATACTTATATCTTCTTTGGAGAAATGTCTGTTCATGTCCTCTGCCCATTTTTTGATTGGGTTGTTTGTTTTTTGCTGTTAAGCTGTGTGAGTTCTTTGTATATTATGGAGATTAACCCTTTGTCGGATAAGTAGCTTGTAAATATTTTTTCCCAATTAGTGGGCTGTTTTTTTGTTTCAATCCTGTTTTCCCTTGCCTTGAAGAAACTCTTTAGTCTGATGAAGTCCCATTTGTTTATTCTTTCTATTGTTTCCCTCATTTGAGGAGTTATAGTGTCCGAAAAGATTCTTTTGAAACTGATGTCAAAGAGTGTACTGCCTATATTCTCTTCTAGAAGACTTATTGTTTCAGGCCTAATCTTTAGGTCTTTGATCCATTTTGAATTTATTTTTGCGAATGGTGAAAAAGAATGGTCAATTTTCATTCTTTTACACGTGGCTGTCCAGTTTTCCCAGCACCATTTCTTGAAGAGACTTTCTTTTCTCCATTGTAAGGCCCAAACTTTTAAGTCAGGAAAAATTACTGAAAACTTTTTTCTCTATAGTGTATACAAATTAGCTTTTACTTTTAAGACTCCTTTACAAAGAAAATTATAGCTAATTGAAAAGAAAAGATGGAAATTATTTGCAACAAATATGACAGTCTTAATATTTTAAAACACATATAAAACTATCTATAAGAACACCATCAAGATCAAATAGATGAGTGGATAAAGGAAATTAACAGATAAGTCACAATGTAGGAAATACAAATAATAAACTAAGTTACAGAAAATACTCAACTTTCTTGCCAACTATCAAAAGCAATTTAAATGAAAATAAGATAATACTTTATACCTAATAAATTCGAATTTTAAAAACTCTAAAACCTAATGTCAACAATTACTATTTAAAACTGGTATACATCTACATTTCTAGATGTGCCATAAAGTGACATGATCCATTTGAAAAATAATTTTGACAATACAGTTTAAGAGTCATGAAAATATGCACACCCATTGCCCAACCCCTGAGAATCTATACTAGGGACAAAACTGATTAGCAAAAAGGAGTTACATGTACAAAATGTTTAACGGAGTACGATTTGTAAGAACAAAAGATTATAAATAACCTAAGTCCAAAAACAGGGAAATGGGTAAATTACGGGATATATAATAGACTATTCTGCAGGAATTAATAATTAAAATATGAAAACTACAGCAATGTGGAAAAATTTAGGAACTATAAAGCAAAAAGTATAAAATGTTAACTTGCAAGTATAATATCATTTAAATTAGGTAAAGATACACATTCATATATGGATAAAGACTAAAAAGAAGTGAGAAAAGAAACCAACTGCTTTGTGATAAAAGTATAGGTAAATTTTTAAAACCCTCTTAACAATACAATCTTTATGTTAAACACAAGTTTTCTACTAGGTTCTTCCTAGTCATCACTAACAGTTATTCAAAACTTCTAATATAAGGTATGTTGCATATGGACAGCAGCATCATCAAATATTCCTTCCCTCCCATCTCAGTAATATTTTTTTATTCATCTAGCACCTGAGATGATAACATTTATACATTTTTCTCAGTCATTTGGTGATGTCAATAGGTCTTAGGCTCTATACACTAAGGAGTTCTATCAACACTCTCTTTATCACTTATCTTTATCTATAGAGCACTTTATCAGGAACATTTTCCCCAATTGTTAATGGCTGATAACTAACTATAAAGATACAATTAAAAAGAGTTCATTTTTGACCAACTCTCAAATATTTTACTCAGAAGTGGATCTCATTCTTCTAGCGTGAATAGTATATAGCTCGTTTGGGGGAGGGGGATGCTCAAAGTCATTATTCCTTTTCTCAAGAGTAACAATAAAATAAAGGGACACTCACAATTATCATTATGTATCTGAATGTCTCTAACAAATGTACTATTTGCAAAAGTGTATTGTTTCTTCTTCTACTATAAGCATACTTCAAGTTTAGAAATGAGCAATTTAACTTTCATCCTAACAAAGTATAATGAAGAAACAACTACAAATAAGAAAAAACTTACCACAACCCTATGCCAATATGTTCACTATAAAGTCATTATTGCATTCTAAAATCTACAGTACTTCAAAGTATGTGATAAGTTTTAGTACATATAATTAATTACCTTGATTAATTACTTAAGTATTTCAAAAGCACTACAAAGGGTAAGTAATGTTATCTTAGCCTCTATTTACTAGGTAATTAAGCCCCAAAGAGCCACAAAAGTAAAATGGCAATACAACTCTAAAAACACAGGTTAAAACAGGACAACCAATCAACATAATTTTAGTCAGAAAAAAATGCCTGTTTCTCCATCCACTGTTGTTAAGGATTCGGCAACCTTAGAAAAATAGTATACTGTACATAGTTAATGACACCTGTTCATTTGGGAAGCTGAGATAGTCAGGGTCAGTTTCCAACAATCAACTACAGACCATTTTCTCTTTAGAAGTGATGTGAACATGCCAACTTTGTCTTGAAATATGTTAAGAACTTCCCTTTTGAGAGAAACATCCTTGATGTCATGATACATTTCTTCCTATTTAGCAATGTTGACAAATTCAACTAGTAGATAAATTAGACAAATGTATATGTGTAAAAACGTATTTGAATACAAAATATTCTATTCAGAATTAATTACATCTCCTAAATTTTTTCTTTGAAATTTTGTAGGATAAGCTTCTAACTTATTCTCTAAAAAAAGATAAGATGTATGAACTAATTCATCAATAGATCAAAATGCGTAAAGATTCAACTAAGAACAAGATAGGACTTATTATGTGCATTTACAAATTTATTAAGTAACAGAGATTAATCAACAGCTATCAATGGAATAACTGCTTCCTTTCTTTAATACATATGTTTGTTGACCAGCTACTATGAGCTAAGCACTGTGATAGACACTAAAAATACAGTTTATAAACAAGTCATACAAGATCCTCATCCAAGTGGAATTTCGATTCCACGGGACAAAACTTTCATCATTTACCCGATTTCAGAAATGAGTAAGATACTTTAATGGGAAAAGTGACCTACAGAAATATATACAGCTCTCAAAGTGTGTTTTTCTAATAAGCTCTGCAGGTGATGCTGATACTGTGCCAAGTTTGGGAACCACCAATTCTAGCCCAACCTCCTTACCCCCAAAGTTATCCTTTCTATAACATATGTGGCAGATGGCCATTCAGCCTCTGTCTAAACACTTCTAGTAAACAGAAGATTATTATTTCTCAAAAACGGCCAATTCACAGGTTGAGCTGCTCTAATTTTAGGGAGAGTCTACCTTTAATTGAGCTCAATCTCTCCGTAACTTTCAGTCATATAGGTTCTGCCCTTGGAAGCTACACTAAAAAAAGTCAAATCTCTTTTGTCACCTGGTAATCCATGAAATATTTACAGATATCTTACAGTTGTGCCTTAAATCTTCTCTCAAAATGTGGGGTCCCCTCTAAATCATAGCCATAATTTACAAACACCTCTCTTTCCTATCATTCCCCCATAGAAAAACACTCTTTCACCATAAACACCACTGTGTTTGCCTTTTCTCTTTTTTTTGAGAAGTCTCTAGTTCATCAATGTCTGAGCCTCTTAAAATAACAAGAGCTGAGCAAAACTTCCAGTGGTCCGATCAGCAGAGTACAGTGGATTATTTCCAACTATACTTCTACGAATGCAATTTAAGACTGCAAAGTCTACATCAGTTTTCAAAAACAGCTTCTTTATACTACTATTGATCAGCTTAAAGAGGAAATAAAGTTAGTTTGGCATTCTTTCTTTGTAAACCTATGTAAGTTCCTGATGATCATCTCTTTCTTCTCTAAGAGTACACAAAAGACCTTGTTGAATAAACCTGTCTAAAATTTTGCCTGGGGTTAAAGCTAAGTTCACCAATCTAAAATTTCTAGAATCTTATTCTTTGTTTCCTTTTGTATACTTGTCCACTCTGATTTCACAAAAAATACCCGCCAGTGAAAACTATTTCAGTATATCAGGATTTAATTCACTTGAGCCTCTTTAAGTAGTTAGGTACTCATGTATCTTGGGTTTTCTTTCCTTTAAACATGCTTGCTCTACCCTTTACAGTTAAGAGATCATTCTCTTTGATAGAGAAAACTAAAACAAAATATGGTTATCTCCAGCTCTTATATTTTACCTATGAATTTATACCATCTATTCTTTTCTAAAATCTACAACTTCTTTCTCCATATGTTAATTTGAACTTTAAAGATGTTTTTAGGGTATTCCTATACGGGTCAAACCATATAAAATTGTGATAGTCAACCATTTTCTACATAAAAAAATAGTAATTTTAAATGGTTCAATATAATAGCTATAATTGCAGTGGTGGGGAATGGTGGGAAATCAAGCATTAGTTTGATCTAGGTATTCTGCTTCTGTACCTCTCCATGAAGAAAGCATCATCCATAATGTCCAGTCTATAGTATAATCTCATATAAATTTATCACTTCTTTTATCTCCGCCCACTGTTTTTCACAGTATAGCTATATTTTGGTATATGGATTTCTAAATATGTTCAACATGCACCGCTACTCCTCATCTTCGAATTAGATCTGTTTTTTTACAACCAATTATAGACACTCATTACAGTTTAAGCACTGATACCATTTCAGGTTTGTTTTCTCTCTCTCTGTTAAATTTTCTAGGTCACTTTGCTGCATTATACTTAGTAATTATAAATATCCTGCCCAACCTTAATGTTTTCTCTTGTGAACTACTGGAAACTTCCTCCTTTACGGATCTTTTCCTTATGTTATATCTTCATCATATCATTTTTTTAAAACTAGGTAATTTATGGGGCCAGCCCCGTGGCCGAGTGATTAAGTTCGCACGCTCTGCTTCGGCGGCCCAGGATTTCGCTGGTTCGAATCCTGGGCGCGGAGACAGCATCACTCATTAAGCCACACTGAGGTGGCATCCAACATGCCACAGCTAGAAGGACCCACAACTAAAAATATGCAACTATGTACCGGGGGGCTTTGGGAGAAAAAAGGAAAAGTAAAATCTTTAAAAAAAAAAAAAAAACTAGGTAATTTAACCAGTGTCCTTAACAAACAGTAAAATTAACTTATTTCAGTTTAATTTCCTGTGCTTTCTCAATATGAATTTAAGTGTTAATAAACAGTAAAAGGGAGAGAATATAAAGTCACAGTTATCCTATAAGAAGCCTTAAATTTTATCAAGACTATACTAAAGAATTAATTAAAATTGAATAAAATTCATATAAAAGTTCTCCTGAAATTCTTTTTATCTATTAACATTTTAAATGCTATTGAATTGCCTTTAGAAATTAAGAATACTGAACGGACTTTGAAAAAAAGGAAAAGAAAAACGTCATAATTTGAAGTATATGATATTCTAGTGTATGTTGGATATTAATACACCATTTCACATATTCAAATTTTATTTGTTTCCAAATTACAAGATGTGACACTGTAACCCAAATTAATAAATTTCAGACCAGACTGACTCTTTTCATGTAGTCTTCATTAATAGCTTTGTCTTTCTCACTCTGTGGCATCCTGAATTTATTACAAGGACGTACTTCTTTTCTTATGCTACTCCTGTCTTCATTATTCTCTCCATTACTGACCCATTCCATCATATTATAGAAGAAAAAAAAAACTACCAATAACCTCTTAAAATCCTAATGTTAGAAAAAAGTGCATCTATTTTAGAACATTTGTTGTGTGTGGCACAAGATATACTATTTACCATCCTGACTTAAAAGCTTAGCACTAGACTCCAAAATATGAAATGATGATTTAAAAGAACCAAAAAGATCCACAAGACTCAATAACAAAGGACACTTAGCTTAATAACAATAAATTCAAATCAAGGATTTATTGCAGGGTTATTGTACTAAGAAAATTTTATTAGTACATCAGGTTATTACTACAATAGTTAAAGACTACAGTCTGTTCTCCTAAATTCAGTCAATCACATCAAAACACCTAGGTCAGTAACCAAGAAGAAACACAGGATCATTGCAAATACATAACTTCTCTGAAAAACACCTCAAAGCACATTCCCTTCTATTATCTTTATACATGAAAGATAGAACATTATTAGACCAAAAAAAGATCAGAAAGCATATGCTGAAACATACTGAAACAATTATATAACACGTAGAAAGGACAGAAATTGTAAAGTAGTAAATAATTTAAAAATTGAGGAAAGTAGAAAACTGGTAATAAAGTATAAAATATTTGTTATTTAATAGTAAATTTAAGGTTTGATATTTTATATACTAAATAAAGAAAATTTTGAATTAGACCTCTAAAGTAAATTAAGAGTGCTAGTTTATTAGGAAATCTATTTAAAAATGTGGTTCCATTTTAGAATTAAAATGAGTATTTCTTACAGAATCTCATACTCCACATGATTTCTTGCTAAGATACAAGTATCAATAGCAGAATCCCAATTTAAAGTGCATTAGGGGAGTGATGTCAGCATCATGGCAGATGAATGGTTCCTATTTTCTCTCCCCTTTGATTAACAACTAATTGGACATTCATAGCTGAACAAAAGTGTCTCTGTACATTATGCCAGGACACCTGTGAGGTTTCTACCCAACTGTACATCGAAAAGTAGGCAGACAGGACCTAAGTGAAAGTTGTGGATCCAAAGAAAGCATAAAATTCTCGAGAAATTCTAGAGCTAAAGAATTCAATGAATAACAATAAGAATGCAATAAAGAGCATTGGTAACAGGGCAGATCAGACAGAAGAAAGAATAAATGACTTGGAAGATAGGAATATAGAAATAATTCAATTAGAAAAGAAGAGAGAACTAAAAATTTAAAAGTGAAGAAACCTTACAACAGTTATCAGATTTACTCAGAAAGGCAAATATAAGAATAATTGGTGTACCAGGAGACGAAAGAGAAAGGGGACAGAATTTATTTAAAGCAATAATAGCTGAGAACATCCCAAGCCTGTGAAAAGACTTAGATATGTAAGTCCATGAAGCTGATAAAACATCTTATTATCTCAATGCCAAAAGACCTTCTACAAGACACATTATAATAAAAATTTCAAAATCAGTGATAAAGGGGGGCCGGCCCAGCAGCATAGTGGTTAAGTTCGTGCAATCCACTTCAGCAGCCCAGGTTTCACAGGTTTGGATCCTGAGTGTGGACCTAGCACCACTCGTCAAGCCATGCTGTGGCAGTGTCCCACATACTAAATAGAGGAAGATTGGCAACAGATGTTAGCTCAGAGCCAATCTTCCTCACACATAAAAAAATAGAATAAATGATAAAAAATATTAAAAGCAGCAAGGGAAAAAAATGAAAGAAACCTACAAAGGAATCCCCATTAGGCTATCAGTGGATTTCTCAGTAGAAACTCTACAGGCCAGAAGAGTGTGGAATGACAAATTCAAAGTTGAAAAATAAAAATTGCCAGCCAAGAATACTTTATCTGGCAAAGTTTCCTTGAAGTATGGAGAAACAAAGGTTTTCCCGGGAAAAATAAAAACTAAGGGAGTTCACCACTAGAACTCTGCCTTCAAAGAAATACTGAAAAGAATTATTCAAGTTGAAATGAAAAGACATTAATAAGTGGCATAAAAATATTAGAGTGATTTGGAATGATGCATTAATCACTTAACTACAATAGAAAGGTTAAAGAAAAAGACTACTAAAAATAACTATAGTTATTATAATTTGTTAAGAAATACACAGCTTGAAAAGAGGTAAATTGTTACATCAAAAATATAAAAGTAGAGGAGAAAAGGGGTGGAAAATTTACAGGTGAACAAATATAAGTTGCTATCAGCATAAAATGGACTGTTTTATTTAAGATATGTTTGATGTAAGCCTCATGATAACCACAAGCAAAATCTAAAACAGATTCATGAAACTAAAATAGGAGAGACTGAGGACATACACCACCATGAAAAACCAACAATTAACAAAGGCAGGCAGAAACAGAGGGAAAAAGAAATGATGGAGACACAAAACAACCACAAGGCAAACAATAAGATGGCTGTACTTAGGCATTACATATCAATAATCACTCTAAATGTAAAAGGATTGAATTCAATCAAAAGGCACAGAGTGGCTGGATGGATAAAACAGCAAGACTAAACTACATGCCTACAGAAGACTCAATTCAGCTCTAAAGACACATAAGCTCAAAGTGAAGGGATGGAAGAAGAAATTCCAGGCAAGCAGAAACCAAAAGGAAACAGGTACAGCCATACTTATACCAGACAAAATAGACTTTAAGCAAAAAACAGTAACAAGAGACAAAGAAGGTCATTATATAATAATAAAAGGGTCAATACACTAAGAAGATGCAACAATCATAAATACATATGAACCCAAGATGAGAGCACCTAATATATTAAGCAAATACTAACAAATCTGAAGGGAGAAACAGACAATACAACGCTAGGGGACTCCAATACCCCACTGTCAACAATGGATAGATCATCCAGATAGAAAATCAATGAAGAAATGTTAGAATTGAACCATACTTTAGACCAAACAGACAAACCACACACACACACACACACACACACACACACACACACACACACATCTCATTTCATCCAACAGCAGCAGAAAATACATTCTTCTCAAGTGCCCACAGAGCATTCTTCAGGATAGATTATGTGATAGGACACAAGGAAATTCTTAGCAGATTTAAGAAAACTGAAACCACACCAACCATCTTTTCTCACCACAATGATATGAAAGTACAAAGTAATAACAAATGGAAAGCTGAAAACTCTACAAGTATGTGGAAACTAAATAACACACTTCTGAACAACCAATGGGTCAAAGAAGAAATCAAAAGGAAATAAAAGTATATCTCAAAACAAATTAAAATGGAAGCACAACATACCAAAATCTATGGATGCTGTAAAACTAGTTCTGAGAGGAAAGTTTATGACAATAAATGCATATATTAAGAAATTAGATGATCTCAAATAGACAACATAACTTCACCCATCAAGGAACTACAAAACAAAGAACAAATTAAGCCCCAAGTTAGAAGGAAGGAGATAATAAAGATCAGAGCAGAAATAAATGAAACAGAGACCAGAAAAACAATAGAAAGGATCATCAAAACTAAGAGTTGGTTCTTCAAAAAGATAAAAAAACTGACAATTTATGTAGGCTAAGAAAAAAAAATGAGAAGAGTCAAATAAAATTAGAAATGAAAGAGGAGAAATTAAAACTGATACTACAGAAATACATGGTACCATAAGAGACTAGCAGCAACAATTACACGCCAATAAATTAGATAACCTAGAAGAAATAGATACATTTCTAGAAACACATAACCTACCAAGACGGAATCAGAAACCAACACAAAATCTGAACAGACCAATATTAAGTAAAGAGACTGAACTGGTAATCAAAAACATCCCAATGCAGAAAATCCCAGGACTTCATAGCCTTCACAGGGAAATTCTACCAAAAATTTAAAGAAGAATTAAGGGCAATCCTTCTCAAACTCTTTCAAAAAATTGAAGAGGAGGGGACACTTCCAAATTCGTTCTATAAGACCAGCATCACTCTGATACCAAAGCGAGAGGAGGTCACTACAAGGAAAGAAAACTACAAACCAATATCCTTGATAAATATAGACACAAAAATTTTCAACAAAATATTAGCAAACCAAATTCAAGAACACATTAAAAGGATTATATACCATGAGCAAGCACAATTTATTCCTGGGATGCAAAGATGGTTCAACATACACAAATCAATAAATGTAATATATCACATTAATAGAATAAAAGAAAAAATCACATCATCTCAATAGATGCTGAAAAAGCATTTGACACAATACAACATCCTTTCACGATAAAAACCTTCAACAGGTTAGGTATAGAAAGAACACACCTCAACATAATAAAGGTCATATACAACAAACCCACATCTAACATTGTACTCAATGGTGAACAATTGACAGCTTTTCCTCTAAGATCCAAAATAAGACAAGGATAAACCATGAGCAAAACAAAAAGACAACCCACCAATTGGGAGAAAATATTTGCAAATCATATATCTGACAAGTTAACCGGTTAATTTCCAAAATATATAAAGAACACATACAACTCCACAACAAAAAAACAAACAACCTAATCAAAAAATGGGCAGAGGATATACACAGACATTTTTCCAAAGAAGACATACAGATGGCCAACAGGGACATGAAAAGACGTCAACACCACTAATTATTAGGGAAATGCAAATCAAAACTACAATGAGATTTCACCTCACTCCCGTCAGAATAGTAATAATTAACAAAACAAGAAATAGCAAATATTGCAGAGGATGTGGAGAAAAGTCAACCCTCATACACTGCTGGTAGGAATGCAAACTGGTGCAGCCCCTATGGAAAAGAGTATGGAGATTTCTCAAAAAATTAAAAATAGAAATATCATAAGACCCAGCCATCCCACTACTGGCTATTTATCCAAAGAATATGAAATCAACAATTCAAAGAGATTTATGCATCTCTATGTTCATCACCGCATTATTCACAGTAACCAAGACGTTGAAGCAACCCAAGTGCCTATCAATGGATGAATTGATAAAGAAAATGTGGTACATATATACAATGGAATACTACTCAGCCATAAAAAGAACAAAATTGTATCATTTGCAACAACATGGTTGGATCTTGAGGGTATTACGCTAAGTGAAACAAGCCAAACAGAGAAAGAGAATTATCATATCATTTCGCCCGTATGTGGAAGATAAACAAACACATGGATAAGGAGAACAGATTAGTGGTTACCAGAAAGGAAGAGGGTGAGGGGAGGGTGAAAGGAGTAAAAGGACACATGTATGGTGACAGATAAAAACTAGACTATTGGTGGTGAACATAATGCAGTCTATACAGAAACTGATAAATACACCTGGATGTATACCTGAATGTACACCTGAAATTTACACAACGTTATGAGGCAATATGACCTCAATAAAATAATTTTTAAAAATTAAAAAAAAATAAGACAAGGATGCCCACTCTCACCACTCTTATTCAGTATAATACTAAAGTCCTAGCAATTAGATAAGACAAAAAAAAAAAGGCATCCAAATTGAAAAGGAAGAAATATAATTGTTATTTGCAGATGATACGATTTTGTATATAGAAAATCCCAGAGACTAAAGCAAAAAACTGTTGGAACTAATCAACACATTCAGTAAAGTTATAAGATATAAAATTAATATACAGCTATCAGTTGCACATCTACATACTAACGATGCAACATCTGAAAACAAAACTATCCCATTCATGATAGTATCAAAGGCAATAAAATACTTAGGAATAAATTTAACCAAGGAAGAGAAAGATCTGTACAATGAAAACTACAAGACTTTGTTGAAAGAAATCAAGTAAGACAAATGGAAAGACGTTCCGTGTTTATGGATCAGAAGAATGAATATTGTTAAAACGTCCATACTACCCAAAGCCATCTATAGATTCAATAGAATTCCTATCAAAATTCCAATGGCATAATTCACAGAAATAGGGAAAAAAACGCTAAAATGTATATGGAACCACAAAAGACCCCAAATAGCCAAAGCAATCCTAAGAAAGAACAAAACCAGAGGTATCACAATTTACAATTTCAAACTATACCGCTATATTAATGAAAACAGTATGGAACTGGCATAAAAATAGATATATAGACCAATGGAACAAAGTAGAGAGCCCAGAATGAAACCTTACGTATACAGTAAACTAATATTCAACAAAGAAACCAGAAACACCCAATGGGGAAAAGATAGTCTCTTCAACAAGTGGTGCTGGGAAAACCGGATAAACAGATGCTGAACAATGAAACTGGACCCCTATCTTATCTTACATCACTCACAAAAATTAATTCAAAATGAATCAAAGGCTTAAACATAAGACCTGATACCATAAAACTCCTAGGAGAAAAGGGAGGGGAGACGCTCCTTCACACTGGTCTTGGCAATGATTTTTCAAATATGACACCAAAAGCACAAAGAATCAAAGCAAAGATAAACAAGTGGGACTACATCAAACTTAAAAGCTTAAGTAAAAGAAACAATCAACAAAATGAAAAGGCAACCTACAAAATGGGAGAAAACTTTTGTACACAATGTATCAGACAAAGAGCTAAAATCCAAAATATATAAAGAACTCATAAAACTCAATAACAAAAAAAACAAATAATCTGATTAAAAAAATGGGCAGAGGAACTAAATAGACATTTTTCCAATGAAAACATCCAATTGCCCAGCAAGTACATGAAAACATGCTCAACATCAATAATCATCATGGAAACACAAATAAAGACCACAATGAGGTATCACCTCACATCTGTTAGAATGGCTATCATCAAGAAGACAAGACATAAGTGCTTGTAAGGATGTGGAGAAAAGGGAACCCTTGTTTACTGTTGGTAGAAATGCAAGTTGGTTCAGCCACTACAGAAAACAATACAGAGGTTCCTCAATAAATTAAAAATAGAACTACCATATGATCTAGCAACTCCACTTCTGGGCATATACTCAAAGGATAGGAAAACAGGATGTTGAAGAGATATATGCACTCCCATATTTATGGCAGTATTATTCACAATAGCCATGATGTGGAAAATACCTAAGTGTCCATGAACGGATGAATGGATAAAGAAGATGTGGTGTGTATATATATATATATATATATACACATACATATATATACACACACAATGGAATATCATTCAGCTATGACAAAGAACGGCATCCTTCCTTTTGTGACAACATGAATGGACTTGAGCACATTATGCTAAGTGAGATAAGTCAGACAGAAAAAGACAAGTACGTATGATATCATTTATATGTAGAATCTAAAACAGCCAAACTTGTACAGAATAAAACGGTGGCTACCAGGGGCTGGGAGGTGGGGGGACAGGACCAATCTTGTTTAAGGGTACAAACTTGAAACAAGTAGTAAATAAGTTCTAGGGATCCAATGTACAGTATAGTGAATACAGACAATTTTGTATTATACTCATCAAATTTGCTAAGGGACTAGAACTTAATTATTTCAACTGTTAAAAAAATGATAATTATATAATGTGATAGAGGTGCTAATTATTGCTACAATGGCAATCACATTACAATATATAATTGTATCAAATTAACATGCTGTACACCTCAAATTTACAGTTATATGTCATACATGTATTTCAATTTAAAAAGGCCTTTTTTGTAGAAAGCATAGGTTCAAATAAGCATTCAATTCAATCATATTAAGAAACATTTGCCCACAGGTGCAATTAGAAATTTAACATTTCTACTCATTTTCTCTATCTTGATGAAATTTTCATTGTGATTTACCTTTACATTTAGTCCTCTTTAATTCTAGACATAGGAAATGTAGGACACAGGAAAAACACCTGCTTTTGACAATAGGAAAATGCAGACTTACCATCTACAACAACATGGATGAACCTGGTGGACACTATGCTAAGTGAAGTAAGTCATACAGAGAAAAACTATCACCACATGATCTTACTTATGTGCATAATCTTTAAAAAAAAGTTCAATTCACAGTAACAATAAGTAGGATGGTGGTTACTAGAGGCTAGGGGATTGGGGAGAAGGGGAGATACTAAACAAAGGGTAAAAATATTTGGTTATAAAATGAAAAAATTCTGGAAACCAAATACATTGCAATGTAACTACAGTTAATGTACTGTATACTTGAAATTTGCTAAGAGAGTAGATCTCAAGTGCTCTCATCACACACAAACAAAAATGTTAACTATGGTAGGTGAGGGACGTGTTAATTTTTTTTATTGTGGTAATCACTTCACAGCATAGCCATATATCAAAACATCATGTTGTACACCTTAAAATATACAATTTTGTCAAAAAGAAACAAAAAGAAAAAACTGCAAGTCAACACTAGTGAAGATTCTGAAAGGCGAATCACCATTTCTGAGGTCCTAGGAAGTAGTCTATAGGTAACTGTGTTTTGCCTTTCTCTCATTGAACTAGTGTCTATTACAGAATTGTGCTAGAGCTTGAAGGGACTTTAAAGATTAATTTTTAGTCCAACCACTCATTTTACATACAAAAAAACTAGGATCCAGGTTGGTGAAGCAAATTTTCCAAAGTCATACAGGTAATAACTGACAGAGAAGGAAGGTGCCTGAATTTGGGTCCAATGTTCTTTTTCTTAATCCACAGCTGCCTCCTAGTTACTGCTTTACGTTCAAATATATCAGCAACGTTTACCTCTCACCAAATAAAAGATATTGATGGGTCTAAAGCAGTAAACTTGCACCTGTTTTTCTGGGTACCAAGTTGCTATTCAATACAAAAAGGTGAACCATGGGGACATATGATTGGGCTGGGGGGGGGGGCCGTGGAAGCAAAGGACATAATACATAGTAATCCTGTGGGAAAATCAATAAGCCAGGCAAGTAGCTCAATAGGTGCTGGCAGAGTTGGCTCTGACTTTAGCAAATCCCCCTATTTTGGCAGAATGATGTAGTAAAAAAGCAACATAGTATTGAGAAAAGAACAAGTGGCATAGCTTCTTTCTTATCTATAAAATCTATAAAATAGGCATAACACCACCTATCTTGCTAATTAAGTGAGGTGAATTTTGTGGAATATCTAGCACAGTAGGCTTAGTTCCTGTGAAGCTTGGTTCCTTCTTCCTCTTCCCTCTCCTTTCCTCTCTGGGATCTATGCTCTCACATTCCAAAATGAGTGGGGTAGAGGGAAGGGGAAAAAGCTTGGTATTTAGATTAGTGACTCTAATGGATAGTGATCTCTATGCTAAAGAAAATGACAAAACACATACAAAAATATTACCCATACTTTGCTGACGAAACTGGACCAAAAAAAAAATCCCGTCTTGTATAATAAAACTTAACATTTATTTAACGCTTTCTATGTGCCAGGCACTGTGCTAAGCACTTTAAATGTTTAACTTATTTAACCATATGAAGTGAGTACTATTAATATCCTCTTCTTAAAGATATGCAAATGGAGGCATAGAGAAGTAATTTCTCCCAGATCACAAGCTAGTAAGCCACAGAGGCAGGATTCAAATCCAGGGAATCTGGCTACAGAGGCTGATCGCTTAAACAGTATTCTAAAACACCTTTCTTGAAAATTTTAAGAGACAAAAATTTTTAAAAATTATCATTTTCCCCAATAGGTAAAACTACAGTCCGATGACTATGACATGTTTCACTCCAAACCTTAAAATTCTAGCCCAAACAAACCCAGAACATAATTAACATCCAATTCCAAAAGTGTCGCATAAGAAAAGCAGGATGAAATATGTTTAAAAAGACATTGAAAACTCCTAGAAATAATAGGTGAGCTCAGCAAGGTTGCAGGAAATAAGATCAACACACACAAATCAGTTGCATTTCTATACACTAACAATGAACATGCAGAAACCAAAATTAAAAACACAACACCATTTATAATCACAACTAAATACTTGGATATACACTTGACAAAACATGTACAATTCTGTATGCTATAATTACAAAATCTTGATAAAAGAAGTCAAAGAAGACCTCAATAAATGGAGAGAGATACTATATTCACGGATTGAAAGGCCAAACATAGTGAACATGTCAATTCTCCCAAACTGATTTACAGGCTTAATGCAATTCCTTTCAAACGGCTTTTGCAGACATTGACAAGATTACTCTAAAATTTATATGTAAAGGCAATGACCCTAGAATATTGAAAACAATCTTGACAAAAAATAAAGTGGGAGGGATTACTCCTTCCCATGTCAATGCTTACTGTATAAATACCTTGGAGATATTGCGGGTTTGGTTCCAGACCACAGCAATAAAGCAAGTGTTGTAATAGTCACATGAATTTTTTGGCTTCCCAGTGCACATAAAAGTTATGTTTACACTATATTGTAGCCTATTAAATGTACAATATGTCTAAATAAAGTACATACCTTAATTAAAAAATATTGATAAAATATGCTAACCATCATCTGAACCTTTAGGGAGTTGTCATCTTTTAACCACCCCCAACACCTTTGCTTATGCTATTCCTTTAACCTTACACTTACCTCTGCCATTTCAGGTTGTTAATATCCTTCCTATCCTTAGAGGCACAGCCTAAAATCACCTCCTTTTTCATGAAATCTTTCTCAATCACTTTAGCTAAAAGTGAACTCTCCAGCCTCCCTTCTGAACCTTATCATGGTCCTTGTATTAGTTATCTGTACATATCTCTGATCTGTAAGCACTTTTATGATAGAAATTAATGTCTAATGCATCATGCACTGACCTAGCTCAGTACCCTGGAAGTAAAAGACAATCAAGTATTTGTTTAATTAATCTGGTCCAATCTTTCCCAAAATATCCAACTGTAATTCCTTTTCCTCCGGGGCATAAATTTTCCCCTTGAAATCAAACAAGGCTTCTTTTTTTTATTTTTTTGAGGTAACATTGATTTATAACATTATATAAATTCCAGGTGTACATCATATTTTGATTTCTGTATAGTCTACATCATGTTCACCACCAAAAGTCTAGCTGCCATCATCACTGTACAAATGTACGCCTTTACCCCTTTTACCCAATCCTCACCTCCCTTCCCCTCTAGTACCAATCTGTTCTCCATATCTATTTCTTTGTTTATCTTCCACATAAGTATTAAATCATATAGTATTTGTCTTTCTCCATCTGACATTTCACTTAGCATAACAGCCTCAAGGTCCATCTATACTGTTGCAAATGGCAAGACTTCATCTTTTATTATTGCTGATTATATATATATATATATATATCACATCTTCTTTATCCACTCATCCATCAGTGGGTACTTAGGTTGTTTGCAAGTCTTGGTTATTGTAAACAATACTGCAATGAACATAGGGGTGCATATATCTTTTTGAATTAAGTGTTTTCATGTTCTCTGGATAAATACCCAAAAGTGAAATAGCTGGATCATAAGCTAGTTCTATTTTCAATTTCTTGAGAAATCTCCACACTGTTTTCCATTGCAGCTGTACCAGTTTACATTGCCACAAGCAGGCTATGAAGATTCCCTTTTCTGTACATCCTCTCCAATACTTGTTATTTCTTGTCTTTTTAATAACAGCCATTCTGATGGTAATGAGGTGATATTTCATTGTGGTTTAAATTTGCATATCCCCAATAATTAGTGATACTGAACATCTTTTCATGTGCCTGCTGCCGTCTGTATATCTTCTTTGGAAAAATGTCTGTTCAGATCCTCTGCTCATTTTCTATTAGGGTTGCTTGGCTGCTTTTGTTGAGTTGTATGAGTTCTTTATATATCTTGGATGTTAACCACTTATCAGATATAAGAATTGCAACTATCTTCTCCCAATTGGTAGGTTGTGTTTTCCTTTTGTTGATGGTCTCCTTAGCCATGAAGAAGCTTTTTCATTTCATGTAGGACCATTTGCTGATTTTTGCTTTTGTTTCCCTTGTCTGAGGAGACATGTTTAAAAAAATACCTCTAAGACTAATGTCAAAGTACGTGCTGCCTTTGTTTTCTTCTAGGAGATTTATGTTGTCAAGTCTTCTACTCAAGTCTTTAATCCATTTTACGTTAATTTTTGTGTATGGTGTAAGATAGCGGCTCTACTTTCATTATTTTGCATGTGGCTATCCAGTGTTCCCAACACCATTTATTGAAGAGACTTTCCTTTTGTTATTGTATGTTATTGGTTCCTTTGTCAAAAATTAGCTATCTATAAATCTGTAGGTTTATCTCTGGGCTTTCAATTCTGTTTCATTGATCTGTGTGTCTGTTTACCTGCCAGTATCATGGTGTTTTAATTATTATAGCTTTGTAGTATATTGTCAAATCAGGGAGCGTGATACCTCCAGCTTTGTTCTTCTTCTCTCAGGATTGCTTTGGCTATTCAGGGGTCTTCTGTTGTTCCATATAAATTTTAAGAGCCTTTATTTCTCTGAAAAATTTCATTGGGATTTTTATAGGGATTGCAGTGAATCTGTAGACAGATTTAGGTAATATGAACATTTTAACTATGTTAATTCTTCCAACCCATGAGCACAGAGTATCTTTCCATTTCATTGCATCTTCTTCGATTTCTTTCCACAATGTCTTACAGTTTTTAGTGTACAGGTCTTTCACCTCCTTGGTTAAATTTGTTCCTTGGTATTTTAGTCTTTTTGTTGCAATTGTAAATGGGATTGTATTCTTGATTTCTCTTTATGCTAGTTTGTTGATAGTACAGAAACACAACTGATTTTGCTCTGTTGATTTTGTACCCTGCAACTTTACTCTAATTGATTATTTCTAATAGTTTTTTGGTGGATTCTTTAGGGTTTTCTATCTAGAGAATTATGTCACCTGCAAATAGTGATAGTTTTACTTCTTCCTTTCCAAGTTGGATACCTTTTACTTCTTTTTCTTGTATAATTGCTCTGACTAGGACTTCCAATACAGTGTTGAATAAGAGCAGTAAGAGTGGGCATCCTTGTCTTGTTCCTGTTCTTAGAGGGACAGCTTTCAGTGTTTTACCATTGAGTATGATGTTGTTTGTGGGTTTGTCATATATGGCTTTCATTATGTTGAGGTACATTCTTTCTATACCCATTTTACTGAGGTTTTCTCATAAATGGATGCTGAATACTGTCAAATGCTGTCTCTGCATCTATTGGGATGATAATGTAAATTCTACTCTTCATTTTGTTCATATGGTGTATTACATTGATTTGCAGATGTTGAACTATCCTTGCACCCCTGGAATAAATCCCACTTGATCATGGTGTATGATCTTTTTAATGTATTTTGTTTGATTTGCTAATATTTTCTTGAGAATTTTTGAATCTATGTTCATCAGCAATATTAGCCTGTCATTTTGTTTCTTTGTGTGTGTTGCCCTTGTCTGGTTTTGATATCAGAGTAATGTTGGCCTTAGAAAAGGAGTTAGGATGGGGGTCGGCCAAGTGGCACAGTGGTTAAGTGCACACGTTCCACTTCAGCAGCCCAGGGTTCGCCAGTTCGGATCCCAGGTGCAGACAGGGCACCGCTTGGCATACCATGCTGTGGTAGTCATCCCACATATAAAGCAGAGGAAGGTGGGCATGGATGTTAGCTCAGGGCCAGTCTTCCTCAGCGGAAAGAGGAGGCTTGGCAGCAGTTAGCTCAGAGCTAATCTTCTTCTTCAAAAAAAAAGAAAATGAGTTAGGAAATGTTCCCTACTCTTCAGTGTTTTGGAAGAGTTTGAGAATGACAGGTATGAAATTTTCTTTGAATGTTTGGTAGAATTCACCAGAGAAGCCATCTGGCCCTGGAATGTTTTTTGGGGAGGAGGTTTTTGATTACTGTTTCAATCTCCTTACTAGTGACTGGCTATTCAGATTGTCTATTCCTTCTTGATTGTGAGGTTGTATGTGTCTAAGAACTTAGCTATTTCTTTTTTTTTTTTGGAGGAAGATTAGCCCTGAGCTAACTGCTGCAAATCCTCCTCTTTTTGCTGTGGAAGACTGGCCCTGAGCTAACATACGTGCCCATCTTCCTCTGCTTTATATGTGGGATGCCTACCACAGCATGGCGTGCCAAGTGGTGCCATGTCCACACCCAGGATCTGAACCAGTGAACCCCAGGCTGCCGAGAAGCGGAAGGTGCTCACTTAACCCATGTGCCACCAGGCAGGCCCCAGAACTAAGCTATTTCTTGTAGGTTATCCAATTTGTTGGCATATAGCTTTTCACAGTATTCTCTTATGAGGCCTTGTATTTCTGTGGTGTCCGCTGTAATTTCTCCTCTTTCATTTCTGATTTTATTTACGTGAGCCTTCTCTTTTTTCTTAGTGAGTCTAGCCAGAGGTTTGTCATTTTTATTTTTTCAAGGAACAGGCTGTTAATTTCATCAATCTTTTCTATTGTCTTTTTAGTCTCTATTTTATCTATTTCCACTGTGATTTTTATTTTATTATTATTATTTTTTTTTTTTTTTGGTGAGGAAGATTGGCCCTGAGCTAACACCTGCGCCAATCTTCCTCTACTTTGTATGTGGGATGCTGCCTCAACATGGCTGGACGAGCAGTGTTCAGGTCCGCACCCAAGATCCAAACCCATACACCTCAGGCCACCAAAGTAGAGCATGCAAACTTAACCACTATCCCACCGAGCCTGCCCCTACTATTTCTTTTCTTCTACTGACTTTGGGCTTCATTTGCTTTTTCTAGTTTCTTAGGTAGAGTGTTAGATTGTTTGAGATTTTTCTTCTTGCCTAAGATAGGTCTGTACTGCTATATACTTCCCTCTTAGTACTGCTTTTGCTGCATCCCATTGATCTTGGTATGTTATGTTTTCATTTTCATTTGTCTCCAGATATTTGTTGATTTCTCCTTTGATTACTTCATTGATCCAACAGTTGTTCAGTAGCATGTTGTTTAATCTCCACATATTTGTTTCTTTTCCAACTTTCTTCTTGTAGTTGATTTCTACTTTCATACCACCGTGGTCAGAAAAGGTGCTTGCTTTGATTTAATTTTCTTAAATTTATTAAGACTTGTTTTGTTTCCCAACATATGGTCTAACTTTGAGAATGTTTCATGTGCACTTGAGAAAAATGTGTATTCTGATGCTTTTGGATGGAAAGTTCTATATATATCTATTAAGTTCATCTAGACTAGTGTTTCATTTAAAGCCACTGTTTCCTTGTTGACTTTCTCCCTGGATGATTGCTCCACTGGTGTAAGTGGGATACTAAAGTCCCCTACTATTATTATGTTGCTGTCAACTTCTCCCTTTAGGTCTATTAACAGTAGCTTTATATACTTTGGTGCTCCTATGTTGGGTACATACATATAAGTAAATATTACGTCTTCTTGATAGACTGTCCCCTTTATCACTATATAAGGTCCATCTTTGTCTTTTGTTATTTTTTGGCATGAAGTCTATCTTGTCTGATACAATTATCACTACACTTGCTTTCTTTTGGTTGCCATTTGCTTGGAGTATCATCTTCCATTGCATCTCGTAGATCTTATGTTTGTATTCAGAGCTCAGATGCATTGCCGAGAGGCAGCATACTGTTGGGTCTTGTCTTTTAATGCATCTAGCCACTCTGTCTTTTGATGAATTCAATCTATTTACATTTACAGTGATTATTGATATATGAGGACTTAATATTCCATTTTATCTTTTGTTTTCTAGTTGCGCTATATTTCCATTGTTTCTTTTTACTTGTGTTTCTCAGACAAGTCTTTTTTTCCCCCATCCTATGCAGATATTCTCTCTCCTGGAATGTCCCATCCCTCAAGTTATAAATAATCCTTCAAAGTTCATCTCAAATGTCATTTATTCCTTAAAATATTTCCTTGCTTCTCTTAATCAGTTTCATCTCTCTTTCCTGAATTCCCATTACCCTTTGTATTTCCCTTAAATCACTTAGTCTATGCCTGCTATAGATTGAATGTTTGTATCTCTCCCCCTAATTCATATGTTGAAAACCTAAAGTCCAATGTGATGGTATTAGGATGTGGGGCCTTTTGGGAGGTGATTAGGTCATGAAGGCTCTGCCCTCATGAACAAAATTAGTGCTCTTATGAAAGAGGTGAGAGAAAGCTCTCTTGACCCTTCCTCCATGTGAGGCTACAGTGAGAGAGCACCATCTATGAACCAGAAAGCAGGTCCTCACCAGACACTAAATCTGCCAGAGCCTTGATCTTGGACTTCTCACACTCTTGAACTGTGAGAAATAAATGTTTGTTGTTTATAAGCCACCCAGTCTATGCTATTTTGTTACAGCAGGATGAAAGGACTGAGGCAATGCCCTGTACTACCATCATATTCCAGCATCTGTCTAAACCTCCCTAATCAAAGAGTAAAATCCTTTATAGCAAAGACTTCCTTGAACACTTAGAAAAGGCTTTGCATATATTTGGTGTTCAAGTATTTTCTGAACTGAATAAAAATTATTTCTAGAAACTTAAGGAATTTTTCTTATTATTCAACTTTCCAAAACCACTGAGAATATAACCTCCATAGAGCCAGTAGGTTTCATAAGGAATATTGATCAAATCTGCAATTCCCTTCTTATGACTTATAAGATATCATTTCTGATTCTACCCATGCCTCTCTAAACCTTGCCTTTTTAGTTTCTTATATTGTTTTTTCTACACTGACTCACCCATGATGAAATTCTAATAGTTCATTCAAATTCTATCAAGAGCTCTCTTCTCTGTCTTCATGCAGTCCCTGCAATCTTACCTACCCACATACTAATTACCGTCAAATCTTTATCTCTAACCTTTATCTTTAACATTAAGTCCTGGTCCACACTTTCAACTACCTAATGGACATGCATCCCCTCTATCTAGATGTACCATAGATGAAGATTTCCCAAATCAAATTTATTATCCTTCCATCACAAGTTTCCTATATTCTCCCTCTCTTCAACTTTGTCACTAACAAATTATTTTTTACTCTTCTTTTATGACTCATATCCAATCAAACTGTAGTATTAATCCCACCTCCAAAACTTTGCTTGAATCAATCCAGTTATCTCCATTTCTAATCATCTCCCATCTACATCTACAGTAATAGCCTTTCCTCTTATTTCCCTGTCTGCCTCCTCCAGCCTCTCTCCTCTCCAATTTATCCTACACTCTGCCACCTGAGTTATCTTTTCAAAATAAAAATCCAATCATGTAATTTTCCTACTCAAAAGTATCCAATGGTTCTTCAGCACCTATAGGACAAAGTCTAAACTCATCAGTATAGTGCAGAGCAGGGGTTGGTAAACTAAGTCCCAGGGGCCAAATTCAGCCTACCACCTGTTTTTGTAAATACAGTTTTATTGGAAAACAACCATGCTCATTCATTTTCATATTACCTATGGCTGCTTACACACCACCACTGAACTGAGTATTTGCAACAGAGACCAAATGACCCAGAAGGTTGAAAATTTTTCCTATCTGGTGCTTTATAAAAAATTTTACAGACTCCTAGCATAGACTGTTCAGAATAATTGAGCTTCAACCTCCCTTTCCAGTCTCATCTCCCACTTTAAAATCTAGGCTACTATTTTATCAAATAGGAAATTCTATTCTGAATAAAATCAGTATTCATTTTTCAAAGAGGTGTACTTGATACAGTTGGACCTCAAAGTATATTGAATAAAATGATGGTGTTTACCAATACCCACCATATTCTCTCATGTTTTATTTAAAACACATACATCAATGTGAAAACTATGATTCTAAACATAAATCAGAGGCTGGAAACTATTTGGGAAAGTGATAGCAAATATGAATATTATAAATATCTCAGAGCAGTTACAATGGTTGACAGGATGTTCTATTATGTCAACTAGGAAATATAAATTATTTACTTTGCTGAGAATTTTGTGGGAAGAGCACTGTATTTGGAGTCAAGGGTCAGGTCTAAGACTTAGGTTTAGATATTAAAGTAGTGCCCCACTATAGCTGCATGTGAGCTGGAAAATCTTTTCATGAAAACTCAAATACTGGATCTTTAATCTATAAGTCATTATTATTATTATCAACATTATCAGCATCTGTGACCCAATTTCATAATTACAAATTACATTGGCATAAAATGTTAAGGTTTATAAAGTAATTCCACAGACATCTCATTTGAGTTCACAGTAATCCTGTGACATATGAAGGCAAGCATTTTCTTCACTTTGTAAACAAAGAAATTAACCCCAAAGAAACTAAGTGACTTGCCTAATATCACAGAGCCAATAAATGGCAGAGCCTAGGATCAATCCAGGTCTCCTGATTCTAGTTCAATAGTCTTCCCCCTTTTCAATGCTATCTATTCAATGACATTATAGAAAATATAATCTGCTATGAGCCTGAAATAGGAAATGACTTTTAACAACAAAAATTCTACATTATATTCCTCAGTCTTCCCTCTACTCACAAAAGACAATGAACAAAATCAACACTCTGCTGTCTACTAAATTGGGGTGTACTAAAAAGTTCCCCAAGATCCAAAGAGTATTCTAAGATGGCCACATCTGAGTTGTCAGACAACTAGTCTACTCCAATCATTCTCTATTTACAGTGGAAAAAAATCTGTTTGTATTAAAATCATTTAACACTGGCATGGAACTTTGAACTGGTATCAGAAAATGTTTCTAGGCTAAAACAAAGGATTTTCAACTCAACAGTCTAAGAACATCCAGAAAAGCCCTTAAATACAACTAATAACAAACTGTTGTATGCTGACAAAGTGCTTCTGGAAGATTTTTAAAACCACACGTTAAAAGAATCAAAATCTATCTGGGCCTGAAAGAGTGAATATCAGCCAGGACTGAAAAAGAAAAAAGCAGCATGCAATTAATCAGGGGGAAGGACAGAAACAGATAAAGCCAGCTGCAAAGTTAACAGGAAAGACTGTTTTCCCAAGGTCATGAAGCAGTTGTAAAATATCATAACAACCCCCTCTTTGAGTGATTACTGCTTTCTTACCAATAACGCCCCCAGACTCATTTTGCTATTTTAATTTATTACTAGAGGGAGATACCCAATTTCTAAACTGCCCTGTTTCATGACAGCACCCTATCTCTAGTTAATCCCCACTTCTCTCAATCTGCCTCAGAAGGAGCCACCAACCCAGAATTAATCCTGGCTTCCTTCAGACCCTCCTCAGAATTCTTCAGTAGTAAACCAAAACTTAAAAAAGACACTTCCCTCCTCCCTCTTATCCAGAGGCCTTCTATGGTTCCTAGAGAGTGTAACTCCCTCACTATGAGTCAATAAATCTGATTTTGTCAGGCTTGTTCCTGGTGGTCTCTGGTTGACAAGTCTTTACCAAGGTAAATTATTTTGAATTGCCCTACAGATTCAGCAGTTTAGTACTGACAAAAGCCCTCCCACCTGGAAAAAAAATTTTCTAAGCCTAAACCAGAAAATCACTAACCATAAGAGATTCTCACTGCCAAGAAAGATGAATACCTCACTGAATTCTACTGCTCATATCACGGGAAATATCTGATCAGTGATGCTAAGTGATATAGTACTTAACCAAAGCCAGGCAAGTGCTGTATGTGCTGGGCGAAAGAGGGTATGATCAACTTGGCATCAAGATCCAGATAAAACCAGAAGCATACAAATTGATGATATTAACCGATTTTTAATACAAATGAGTCACATAACTCTTGAGAAATTTTATCTGTCATAATCTAATAATATGCTATACATAGTGTTGATGAAATCCTTGTGTAATTTTCTAACTTTTAATTTTTAAACTTTAATACAGATTATATAAAAAATAGAACGTTTCCAATTCTTCCATAAATAGCATTGAAAGATATACTGAATTAATTCTTTTAACCACAGGTCAAGCAAACTTCATATCCATCGAAGCCATAAACAACCCAGAGAGTTTAAAGGTGCCTCGTTACCAATAATGCTTTGGAAAATAGCAGGTCTAGGTATTTTAAAGAATAATCTCAACCCAACTTTGCTAGGTCAGCCTTGTGAGGGACATGAAGGACAAAGGACATAATTACCAAAATCACATTCTAGTATGATGCCTATAGGATCAATAAGTAATGTTGGAAAATCCACTAAAGTAACTACAAAATAATGAAGCAAGTTTTTAACTTCTAAGAAACAGTAGTTACACTCCTACCTCAAAGACAAACCTCAGGAATGTGAGGGTGGGGTGGAGAATGAAACGGGGAGAGGGATGCTTTCAGCAAAAGCTTAAGACTGAATCAAAAACAGTACCAGGCTCAGCCAATAAACTGCTAACCAAGTAACAGTTTTAAGGCTTTATACACACAAAGCAGAAAGGACTATTGTTCACAGAACAAGCTTCTCATAGCATGCCCATCACCATCAATATCATCTTCAAATACAAAGTTTCTCAGAGAACAAGTTGTATTTAAAAAGGGCTAAAATAATCTTGGATTAGTCTTTTCTCTTTTACAAAAAAGTCACTTGGTCAACATCCGTAGCTTCATTTTTTTAAAATTTTAATCAAAAATAGAATAATAGCATACATGCAACCTTCTGATTGGTTAAAATGCAGTTGAACATATCAGCTCCTGTAAGTAGAGAGGACAACAACAGACTAAGAAAATACTCTGTCAAGAACACTGCAGGGGTTGGCCCAGTGGCACAGTGGTTAAGTTCACACATTCTGCTTCGGTAGCCTGGGGTTCGCCGGTTCGGAACCTGGGTGCGAACACGGCACCACTTGGCACGCCATGCTGTGCTAAGTGTCTCACATATAAAGTAGTGGAAGATGGGCACGGATGTTAGCTCAGGGCCAATCTTCCTCAACAAAAAGAGGAGGATTGGCAGCAGATGTTAGCTCAGGGCTAATCTTCCTCAAAAAAAAGGAACCCTGCAAAGTGACTGAAGAAATTCAGTGTCAATTCTAGATTTACAATGACTAGAAATGTTTTCTATGTGTAGCCTGCAGGGTTTCCCAAAAAAGATCTAACAACTAAACAAATTAATATAAAATCTTGAAAGATGCCAGGAAAAGAATAAAAATGAATTTTAATAAAACCTGAAAACTGCAGCAAAAGCACAAGAGAATTATTTCTTTCATGGGTTTGATGCTACTATGGATCAAAATATGTCTCTGAAATCTTGACCACACAGAGTAACAGCTTTACAGTCTGTAAGGCTGATGCCATTCCTACCCCCATAACACCCATCCACAGTACAGTTTAAATAACACTGTTAAGTCCTACAAACTATTGATATTCATGGTCATTGAAAGTTTTATTGCTAGGACAACATTAAGTGAGATATGGTAAAGACATAGTATTTCTAATTCCATTCAGCCTTTCTGCCAAGTTCACTTAATATAATTTGAGAATAAATATCATAAATCTTTATTTTACTATCTTCTTCTAAACGATTTAACCTGATTTGGTTATTATACACAGATGTTTTAGACTGCCTTTTCCTTCAACTAAACAAATTCAAAACTGTTTACAGCTTCCCTTTATGAACTGTAAATATAGAGTTCTATTTCTACCTGGTACTAAGTAAAATGTATAGAACAAATACTAAAAGATTATTTTAAAATACTTTGGTCTATGTTGAAAGAAAAAGCTAAAGGAATGACAAAGAATAATGAGGAAAGGAAAAGAATGTTCATAATAGGATTAAACCAAGAAATTCTTTTTTCGTTATATTTTATATGATGATACTAAGGCTCATATTATAAAATCTGTTTTTTTAATAAAAAAATTAAATTAAACCTAATATTAATACAATATTAATTCCAGAAATTAATAAAAGGGGCTAGAAACTCATATGAGCAGTATAAAACCATATAAATGTCTTTAAAAGGGATGCTTCCATTTCCATGTGGCAGCAATTATAGCACTTCCATTCATTTAATATTTAGTGAGCACTCACAATGTAGCACACACAAAAGATACTAAGTTTATATTCCAGTTCTAATTACTTGCAGGTGTGACAAAAATCCCTTGCTCCTCTCCAGATATGTAAAAGTAATGACTTTGGGAGCAACTTGTTTCATGCACAATGATATGAGTACAAAAAGGAGGAAGGTGGTTAAGTCAAGAAAAGCAGGCAACAGAAAGCAAGGCCTGGCAAAAGTGTGATCCATGGGCAAGAGATAAGAACCACACAAAATTAGAGTGAGGATGACAAATATTCCTGGCAGAAACCCAATCACTCAGCCAAATAAAAAGTTTAAATTAAACTACTTTCTTTCAATTTACATTTACATACTAACAAGAGGCAGGTTTCCCACCTCCAAGTGAATTCTGGATTTAAGTGTGACATATAACCATACAATGGCCAAGAAGTCAAAAGCCAATCAATGATAAATGGAAGCTTATGGCAACATATAAACATTAATTTGGCTACAGAGTTAATGCAAACCTCCTGAGCATATACAGTATAAATTACAGGCCTACTATGTACATTACAGGACACTGCTATATGTCAATTGTACTAAAAGATAAAAGGGGGAACAAAAAGTTTAAGAATAGAATCTTAACGCATCATGCCCTTGACTCAGTTTAGAAATGTAAGTATGTACATTTGTTCCTTGGGTATAATGTCAGTCTCTAACTCAAATGAACAAGGCATCTTGCTGCCATTTCTACAGATAATTTTATAAAAATTGTTTAGAATATGATAATGTAAGAAATTGCTGAAACCTTTACCATAACAGATAATAGCTGAAATACTAGTTCTTCCAAATATTCATTTCAAACAGACATGAAACAGACTTTTAAAATTACTTCTGTACTGACAAACTAGCTCAGCAGCAGAGTTGTGTTTGTGTGAAATTTTATTTTCAAGTTTTAGTGTAACTACTACAAAGTTTCCAAAACAAATACTAATCTTTAAAGAGATGAAAAAATAACAATACATAGTCATTATAGTGCAAGATCTCAAATAATACTACAAATAATAATTACATACGTCCCAGAATTTTTTTGAGTGGCATCAGGTATTAATACTGTTTCCAATTTAGTTCAGTTTTCTTCCTCTGATTTGATTTAGGCACAATGCAAAAGCAATTAGATTAGTCAATCATACAGCTAATTAAATGGCATGACTGGAGCTTAGACCTATAATAATATAAATATTATAGGCATCTCTGCTTTTGCCCTATAGGAATTTGGAAATTCACCCTTAGTAATTTAAAGAATTACAGTAGTTACTTTGGAGAACGGAAACTGGGAATTAACTCCCAAATTCCATCCACATGTTCCCTCACCTCCATTTCATTAAATTACTAAATAATATTGTTAAGTGCATAAAGGATGGTGAACATTTGAATAAACAAGCCAATATAGTCGAGAGTCTAGATAAGGTCAGAATTTACTGTTTTGGGCCAAAGATAATTACAAAATTTTCATTGGAAAGAAATGGCACAATGTGATTTTTGAAGAGAGAGACTAAAATCAAAATAGGAAAAGCTAAAAGTAGTTTCTAAGTACAAAAACAGGTAAAATTTCTGGTTAAATTTGTAAAATGAATCATTACTCAATACATTATTACCAAATTATGCACCTATCCAGAAAGCTACTTACTGTTTTCTGTATTGTTCTAGATCTGCACTGTCCAATATAGTAACCATTACCATATGTGGTTACTGAATGTCAAATTACTTAAAATTCCATAAAAATAAAAATTTAGTTCCTCAGATACAATAGTCACATGTGGCTAGTGGCTACTGTTTCAGATATCACAGGACAGAACATCTCCATTATCACAGAAAGTTCTACTGGGTAGCACTATTCTACATAAAATATCAGTTAAAATGAGCCCCAAGAAATAACTGGCATAATTCCAACTATAGTCGATAAAATAAGACAATGGGACATATCCATTTATGATAAAAATTCTATGCAAAGTAGGAACAGAAGGGACATCCTCAAACTGATAAAGGGCATCTATGATCATACTTAATAATGAAAGATTCTCTGCTTTCTCCCTAAGATCAGGAACAAGGCAAGGATGTCCAGTCTCACCACTTCAATTCACCATTGTACTTGAGGCACTAGCTGTTCAAGAACACAAGAAAAAGAACTATAATGTGGAAAATATTAGAAAGGAAAAAGAAAATCTGTCTATTTGCAGAAAACATGATCATCTATGTAGAGAATCCCAAAGAATCTCAAAAAACAAAAGCTATTAGATCTAGTTAGTGAATTTAGTAAGGTCAATATACAAAAGAAAAAAAAAACTGCTTCCACTTACTATCAGCAAACAACTGGAAATTGAAATTTTAAAATAAACAATTTAAATAGCACCAAAAACCATGAAATTTTAAAGAAAAATTTCACAATAGATGTGTAAGACCTGTACACTGTAAACTACAAAACACTGCTGTGAGAAATTAAAGATCTAAATAAACGGAGAATTATACTATATTCCTGGATTGGAAAGCTCAATGTTTTTAAGACATTAATTTTCCCCAAATTGATCTACTATATACTATGTACTACAGATTCAATGTAATCCCAATCAAAATCCCAGTTGATTTCTTTGCAGAAATTGAGAAGCTAATTCTAAAATTATACCTTGCTGATGGGAATACATAATAGAATAGCTACTTTTGAATAATTTGGCAGTTTCTTAAAAAATTAAACCTGAACTTACTGTATGATCCAACAATCCCACTACCTATTTACCCAAAAGAAATGAAAACAGATGTTCATGAAAAGACCTGTACAAGAATGTTTATAGTAGTTGTATTTGTAACTGCCAAAATCTGGAACAACTCAAATGTCCATCAATTGGTGAATGGACCGATTGTGGTATATCCATACAATGGTACACTACTTGGTAACAAAAAGCAACAAATTACTGATACATGAAATGACACGCATGAATCAAAAAAGTATTAGGTCCAAGAGAAATCAGACACAAAAGGCTATATGGGTATGATGTCATTTAGATGACATGCTAAATAAGGCAAAAGTACAATGACAGAGATTAGTGTTTTCTAATGGTTGAGGGACAGGTAGGAGACTGACTGCAACGAGGCATGAAGGAAATTTCGGGGCTGACAGAAATGTTCTATATTTTTACTGTGTGGGTGATTATACAAATATATACATTTCTCAAAACTCATTGAACTGCACACTTAAAAAGGGAGAGTTTTATGTGAATCTTTGACATAAAAAATAAATGTAATGTGGCTAATCCTCTATCTTTGGAGCTCTATAAGTGTAGATCTGTTAGAACAAGTTAAGTATGGTAACATCTGACCGTGAAATGGTTTAGAGATAGACTGTTTGGAGGGCAAGCAGTGCAACTCATGGCAGTCACATATTTCTCTGGGCTTTGGGTTTCTGCTCTAAACAGGGGTTTACAATCCAGTTTCCCAAATCTGTTCCCAGCAAACTTTCAGAATGTCACAGGTATCCTGGGAAAAGAATTTCCACTGTCAAACTAGTTAGGAAATGCTCCCCATCAGGTGATTAACAATGCCTTTTAGCATATGAAAGGCTCTGAGTAGTCCTACACAGCATTCATTTTTTCCCGTATTTTTTAAACTCATTGTTTCCCACATTTACTTGACAAAGAAACCATTTTATCAAGAAATAGTGTTGCTAAAATTCTTTCTAATCCTAAAATTCTTTGAAGAAACTTTCAAGATTTACCTTAAGTTTTATTTTCACTGGAAAAGTAAAAAACATTGATTTTTAAAGCGGCTGTGGAGAACTGTAGCCCACAATGAGAAAACCGTGTCAAATCACAAATTTAAAAAGATTTCTTCTTCATCTTGCTTACTTTCCTAGTAAACTACTTTGAGCTTTCATCCGGTTCTGAATTCTAAATATCCTAAACTTAAGGATCTTAACTGGTATATACTACACAAAAAGACATGATTGAATTATCTCTATTCTAACAGCTCCTCCTCAAATAACAGGGCAGATTTAAGGCGTGAAAGCATCAATGCCAGGGTCTAAAATTCCTAAATAATTACTGTAAGAACAACAAAGTGATTTAAGGGAGAATGTAAAGCATTTACTGCACAAAATCAGCAGAAGTTTGAATTTTTGTGCATAGTTAAAAGACTTTTTGAAAAGGGAAGAAAGAATAAAGAAAGATTGAAAAACTAACACTTCAAAGGCTAATAGTGCTTCACCTGTGACCACTGAAGGACATATAAAGCATTACAAATAATGTTGTGTGGCGAAAAATATTCTATCTTTTGAACATAAATAAATGCATGACTAATAAAAGCTATCTCAATCCAATTCAATAAATTAATTATGAATAAAGCTTTAAGGAAAAAGTGAACACTGGAAAATTCTGAAGGGCAGATGAACTAACTCTAAAAACAAAAAAAGAAGTGAAAAAGACCAAGTTCAATTAGACCTAATCCAGTAGTGTACTTTTCCCCAGTAATATACAAGCTATGGAAGAGTACTGTTGGCAATATACATTAAAGTACCCAATTTACCTTAATAACCCTTATGAATCTTTATCAACGATTTTATCCAAATATCTTTTAAAATTACTTCTAGCCTAAATTTATTTAACCTCAGGGTAAATAAGTTCTATAAGCTTATTACATAAAATTGAAAAAAAGTATTATTTTTCAATTTAAGGCAGATACTCTAGGCAATAGGCACTATATGAAATAACAATGTTTTAGAAGAGTGAGAAACTAGGGAAGTAGAGTGGCAGTTACTCATCTAGATGCTTGGTTTTGTACCTTCGTTGTAAGAGTTAACTTTAGTATATATGCTTTTGTAGCTAGATCTCCTTGGGAACCACTACTAGTATTTCTTCATAAAGGTCTGATCAGAGATGTCCCAGAAAAACTCTGAATCGGACATGTGAATTTTAGTAAACTATAAGTGGGACAAGTGATTTTTCATTTTAATAAAGACATATAAAATTTATTACATCATTATAAATTTGGCAAGCAGATATAAGCAGAATGTACTTTTGTTTCCTTCTGAAAGCAATCTTTACATAGTTTCCTGTAAAATTTTTGAGCTTAGCACATAGATATGTAAATAGACATTCATACGGTTAAAAAACACCTGTAGCACGTAAAAAAAGAAATGCTTCTGCTAAGAAAAAAGAAAGAAAGAAAGAGAGAGAGACAGAGGAAAGGAGGAAGGAAGGAAGGAAGAAATGAAATAAAGAAAACAAGGTCATCTTTTATAAAACCATGATTATATTTGCTTAAAGTAAAAATGCTATAAAATATCTGGACCCACCATGAAACTCCTCAAGAATGTAAGCAGTTTGTTTATACTTGGAATTTAATTCTTGTACCTATTTTTGGCTTTATAATGAGTTCAGGAAGGAACAAATCAAGAATATGTTTATAACTCACATGGACATTACTCACCCACGTTTGGAGGTTTCACATAATTTACAGGTAGTTCTGGAGGTCTGCCTCTATGTAGAGCTGCAAAAGCAGACCCATTCCATAGTGTACTCTTACAGTCTACAGAAAAAGATTCAAAAGTCAGTCAAGGAATAGAACAGTGTTCGTTTGTCTTTTTTTAACTATACCTCAGAGGTAAATGTCTATTTTCAATTTCAGAATACATTTTTAACTATTAAAACACCACAATAAAAAGTAACATGCAGAGGCCAGCCTGGTGTCATAGTGGTTAAATTTGCACGCTCCACTGGGGTGGCTCAGGGTTCACGGGTTCAGATCCTGGGCACAGACCTAAACATCGCTCATCAAGCCATGCTGTGGTGGCATCCCACATACAAATGGAGGAAGATCGGCACAGATGTTAGCTCAGGGCCAATCTTCTTCACACACACACACACAAAAACAAAGAAAAACAAACAAAAAAGTAACATGCATAAGTTTAAACGTGTTATAACCCATGTTATGACTGGTAAACAGCAACACCTTAATATATCACCAGAATAATTTATTTCTGTGCTGATCTAGAACTAAAGCTTCCATTGTACATATATTTGAATCGTATGTAATTATGCCATGGATTAATAAGGTTTTAAGTTTACATTGCTCCTTCTTGATCTTTAGGCTTATACACATCTACTCGTATAAAACTGTATAAGCAAGGATATGACTACAGCACAAATATGCTGGGTAAAACTCAGAAACATTTATACTTGTTACATGCTCATGCTATGGAATGCCTGCCAATTGTGCCACAACAGGTTTCAACATTGCAAATCAGATGATAACCAACTATAAATAGTTGTGTTTTTTGTCTTTTAGGTTTATGTCAAAAAACTCAAGCAAATATGAAATATTCCTAATAATTCAACTTTGAAACAAAAATATTCTACTATTCTCTTGAAAGCATCCAAATTAACTGAATAGGACAATTTCCTTAAATGATAAAATGAGATGTTTAAAAACCGGTATGATTTATTCAACTATTTATCTTTGTGAATTAGGATTTTTAAAAACATTATAATAAAATTAAACATAGAAATAAACTGGTTGCTAGACCTGAAGTATTATTCACTAAGAGGCATCATTAACACCTAATCTCACATTTTTATGTTCATAAAATACTACTTTATATATTACATATATAGGGGTTCCGTGTAAAACTTTGGAGAAAATCTGTAAAAGCCTGAGAAATAGTGGAAGAGAGAAGCTGTTATTGAACAGTCACTGACGGGTTGATATTTTTGTCTAAATATTTTCAATTATAAAAATTTTTACATATCATCATTTTTATTTACCCATTATGAAATATACAATGTGATTAGGATAATATCAAGACTCATAACAATTAAGAACATTAAAATGTAATGAAAGAATATCTTAAGCATTTATACTATAACTAATAGAGTAGTGATCTTTTGAGATCTCTATTCCACAGGATTACAAAGAGATTTTATATTCTTTACCTCTACAGTATCACTGTTTTACGGAAAAGGGCTCCTTTTAGGCCTCTAAAAGATTACTTGTAAACTAAGAACAAAAACACAAGATTGGCAAGATAAGAAAAACTAGAAGAACATTAGTATTTAGAAAAGCATGGGAACATTTACTTAACATAAAAATATGCTGCTCTCCACTCCCTCTTATTAAAACTGTGAAAATCTTACCTTTGGCATCCCTTAACAGAGACTGCCGACCAACACCTAGCAATGTCTGCACCCCAGGAACACTCTGAGGGATCTCCTTATCTAGTAAGGGACCAATCCGCTCACAAATTTTAAGGAGGTAGTCTGGAGGAATGTGTGCATTGGCTGCCACCTAAAAAGCATACATAAAACACAGGAAAACAAATTTGGTTTAAAGGCCTTAATCTATTCCATTACCAAACTGTTCCATCACGGAGCAAAGTACAATTATAAAATATGGAATCAAGAAAATAACATTTTAAATATTTAATATTTAAACTAAACTTAAGACACAGCTACAAAAATTAAGCACATTTAGATGACATAAGATTTAAATGACACAGCACTCTAACTTACTTTTGCATGCCTTGATTAAATCATTTGCCTAGCTGTTAATCTTAGGAAATAAGTATTACAAAACAGCAAAAGTCAGCATGTCTAAAATTAAAGTACAAAGATGACAGGTCAACTCTACCAGTACTCAATTTATTCAATAATGATGAACTGATAAAAAATCAGAGGCTCTAGATTCTATATCAATGTTAAGAACGCAAACAAAAAGTATTACTTACACCAAACTTTCACCTAAGTCCCTTTAGGATTAACAGGACACATTTGCTTAATAAAGCACAACTGTTTTTCCTAAGAAAGTTAACTAATTTCCAAAATAGTATCAAATTAATGATTTTATAAATATCATGCCCTAAACAACTATGTGCTCAAAGTTCATTGCAACATTAACTCATTTTTAAAACACACAAGTAAATTCCTGAAGATGGTTAACATAGGTAGATAGTGATGAGACAATAAAACAACAAAATTTTTCATTTTTTAATCTAAGCTAATGTTCAAGTCCCTGATGTGTTTCATAAATACCTAATTATTAAAACAGTAAACAGAGAAAACTAGAATATTAAAAATGCTTAGATAAAAAAAAATCTACATTCTCATCCTGACATAAGGTCCTGAAATCAATCTATTTCTGGCTACAATGCCAATTTTAATAATATTTTATAGAGAGAGAGAGGAGAAAAATATAAATACATATGTCTATCATCACATACAATACAGAGAACCACCACCAGGTCAAGAACAATACAACACAAAAGAATAATTTTGTAAAATCATTCCTAATGATTACCATGAGAGAAGAGATTGTGTGTTCTCGATAAATATTTGATCATCAAATCAATGAGGAATAGAAACCAAAATAAAGTCTATTTATAAGCAATATCACATGAATACATAGAGGAAAAATTGTAGATTCTCACATTTGAGTGCCTTTTCTTGTTTTCTTAGCAAACAGGTCAAAGAACTACAATCCAACATGTATTCAGAATTCTAGGAATAAGTGATTCTATTGTGATTTTTAAAAATTATTTCCCGCCAATTATGTTTTGTAAGTCCTTACAAAAACCAATTTTAATCTACCAAAATAAGCACAGCCTGGGAGGGTCCAGCCCAGTGGTGCAGCAGTTAAGTGCGCATGTTCCACTTTGGCGGCCTGGGGTTCACCGGTTCGGATCCCGGGTGCAGACATGGCACCTCTCATCAAGCCATGCTGTGGCAGGCATCCCACATATGAAGTAGAGGAAGATGGGCCCGGATGTTAGCTCAGGGCCAGTCTTCCTCAGCAAAAAGAGGAGGATTGGCAGATGTTAGCTCAGGGCTGAGCTTCCTCAAAAAAAAAAAAGTACAGCCTGGGCAACTGTCACAATGCTCAGGAAGAATGGCAACTTAACCTGCTTACTGTATTATCTGCATCTACAAGGTTTAACTTCTGAATGGGAACAAAGGATCAAGCAAATTCTCTCAGTTATTTCTCACATCTCTAGTTTTTTTCTCAAGCAAATAACTATATAGAAGTATCTTTCAGTAAAATATACAGGTAATATTAAACCCAAAGCAGCTGATGTTTCCATCTAAAAACCATTTCTTGTTATCTACAGACACTGATATCCTAAAATCCTAATTTGTAATTCATTCCCTCTGTATTAGGGCATTTCCTAAACATGCCCACATGAAAACATAGTTAATACCCCTAAAAATATATATCTCAAAGAAAATACTTAAATATTTCATATTAAGATCTATAATAACTTATGCCATTTTCCCCCCCAACACTGTCTTGGATAAACTGGGCTTCTGATATCAGTCATTACTTTTTAATCAAGTAAATGCTATATGAGTCTTTTCATAGGATGGTAGTTGATGTCTTTACTGGCATTTTCTTTTCTAAAAATTTTCTTTTCTTCATCCTATTACCATCTCAAGAGTTATTCACCTGTTACAAAAATCTAAGTAACTATCCAAGAAATTGCAATATATCCAGCAATATATAATCCAGAAAATGGGAGTTCTCTAATATGAATTTTTAGAATTATCCTCTTACAGAAAATCTGTCAGAATTATATCTTAAACTGACATCTTAAGCCCCCTGGCTACTTCATTTCATAGAAACAATGATGTTTGATCTTCAGCTAATTATATAAAATTTTTTTATCAATTCTTCACTAATAATTTAAAACTACAAAATCGTTAAACAACTAAAACAAGGCTTATCTAATCCCAAATTCTCCCCTTGAAGATTTGTATTGTAAACTATTAAATAAATTTCACAAGTTTGATTTTCACCCTACAATAGAAAATTGCTCAATTTCTAAGTGGTCCCATTCAGACAGTCCATTCCTCTGAAATCAAAAAAAATTTGATTATAAAACAGTACTAGAGAAACACAGAATCTATCAACACAATAATAAAAATACTTTTGAGTTTAAACATGATAGTTTCTCTTTTTTAAACAACATTAACAGGCTTCCAGACTATATCAGCGTACTTCTTGCAATAATAATTTCTTCTAAATCAAACTTCAGAACTTATAAGTGGTAGTTAACATTTACTTCAATCCATTTACTTTGATTAAAGCTGGAATTTTTTAAAGGTGATCTTTTTAGGCATAAGCACTCATCTATCCTCAGTAATTATTTTTTAAGTTTTTAAAATTCTACATTAGAATTATGTATGAATACAATGTAATATATAATAAAATGTATTATTAAAAGTATGTATTTAAAATATTCTATGAAATTTGTGACTTAATATTATGAGTCACTTTTCAGTTAAAGTTCAAATATTCTAATTTCAGTTATTTAGCCATATTTCTCTTTCTGAAATATAATGCCAACAAGTAACAGGACAAGTGCTTTCAGATCTGCAGAAGAAAAGTATTCTCTAAAAACAAACTTCAAGAGTATAAGATAAACTTCTATGTTATTCTAGAAAACAGCTCCAAAAAGTTAAATTACAGAATCCCTGAATTGGAAGGATCCTTATACATAATCAACCTAACCCCACATTTTACAGTAGGAAAAACAGATCCAGAAAAGTGAAGTCCAATGGTCACAAGGAATGAATCTGGGTCTCCTTGCCCACTGCTCTATTACTGTCCTAGTAGGGCAGTTAAAAAATTATGAAGACAACACAAAGACTGCAAAAAATTAAAACTATAAATTTGAATAAACTGAAATAAATTAAATGAAACCTAGAATATATACCTTCTTGGTAGGAAGATTGGCTGACCTAAAGAGAAAATCAAACTGAATTATCACACATCAGAATCATGACAACTGAGAAGACCAGAGGGCTCACTGAGATGATCCTACTCATCATAATTAGTTAAAAGGAGTCCAGCTGGGCACTGAATAAAATGCAAAAGGCACCTAATCTCAGGGGGCCAGGCCTATACCAAGAACTATATTTGAAATACTAATTTTCAAATGGCAATGATATCATTTTTACTTTAGCTTTTAGAAATAATACGATCAGACAAGTAACTCTAAAACACAAAACAGAGAATTGTTTATGTGTTTTGTTTTCTAAGATCATGCCTACACAGGTAAAAAGAAGAATCAAACTGGGATCATATGCTTAAGAAGTAAAAGGCAACATTTTATCTAAAAAAATTTTTATATTTTTTTTGGTGGGGGAGATAGAAGAAGTACATACAGAAAATTAGTCGCATGATTTTTGATATTTAGGGACAGAAAACAAAACAGATGTTGAAAAATATAGCAAGGTTTTAAATACATCTATATAAGTATAGTATAGAGACAAGCATGGTACTCTGAAGTCTGAGAGCCTGGATTATTCAGGCTCTAAAATTTACTAGCTGTTACTCTTTCTGGCAGTGTGATACAGTAGAAAGGACCTAGATTTGAATTTTTCCAGGATCCTCAGTTCCTACTTTCTTGACCTGAAAAGTTACCCCGTCTCTTTGAGCCTGAGCTTCCTTAGCTGTAAAACAGGGAGTAATGATAACCACCTCATATGATTTGGTTAAAACCAAAACAAAATCATTCACTCATGCATTCATTAATTCATTCAGACATTTAAAGTATAGGGATGCAATGGAAAGGAGATTGAACTGCTGCCCTCAGGGAACCCATAGTCCCACTGGGGTAAATAAACTAGTACTAAATAGAAATAAATCAAAGCTGTAAATGCCCAGAGGTTTGTTCAGAGAGCTAAAGAAGCAAAGAAGTACAGTACCTAAATTTGGCCTGGGGGTAGGGGTTCATGTCCATTCTCGCACTTGAAAGCTAAGTAAAAGTTCACAAGACAGATATAGGGAAGGGAGGGCATTCCAGGCAAAGAGAAAGGCACCCCCCCCACCCAATAAACGCACTTTGCTCAGTGACTAGCACACAATATCTCCTCAATGTTTAAGATGCTCCTCTACAATGCTGTTAAAAAAAGAAAAAGTATAAAAACTCTATCCAGAGTTATCATCTGATATTGAAGGAAAAAACTACACGTACAAAAAAAAAAAAAGACTGGAAGAAAACAAAAAAATTAATAGTTTATTTTCTTCTTGACATTTTTCAGTAAAATATAAATGTCTGCAATAATCTGATATTATATCTTTATAGTTTAAATGTTGTTTTACTGTTTGCTAAATTTGAAGGAGGAGAGGGGGAAAAACTGGGCAGAAAGGAAAAGAAAACAGGTAAGCTTTTCTATTGTAGTGATACTACTGGTTAGCAGAGTGGGCTATAAAGTGTTAAGACTTCCTATCACTTTCCTTTGAAAATGTTAATCATTGTTCACAGCATTTTTCTTTTTATTAGTTATAAGATTTCCTCATAAATGAGCCAGCCAGAGCAACCCACAAAGGCTCAAGTATTCTCTGGGTTACACTGCCTCAAGAAAGCACTACAAGTACTATAACCTTGAGGACAGATGATATTAAGACAAGGACAAGAGACTCACCCACATCCTACAAGTTTCTCAGTAGAGAAAGGTCCAATAAAACAACTCAGTACCAGCTAGCAGATTAAATAAGCCTAAAAAAATACGTCATGGAATTCTTCTAACAAAAGTTAAGAAAACTGAATAAATAATAACTGAGGACCAGTTAAACATAAAGCACTATGGTAGATAACAAAGGTCATGAGAAAACATCTTCAACAAGGTAAATTCAAATACAAGAAATTATCAATAATGTATAGAAAATAAGTTCAGGATAAGAAGATATCAATCAAAAGGGTTGAGGATCCCTGCAATAAGACATCAAAAAGACATACCTCCCACTTAAAAAAGTGAATACTATACCAGTATCATAGGGAATTATTTTTCTGTAATTCATAAAAATGCAAACACTAAATATATTTTGACATAATTATCATTTCTTGTTTGAGTTAACACAGATGCACTTCAAACACGCATTTTGGGTTCAATTCTGACACTTTCTAAATACTCTTTTTTTAATGGTACTATTTTATATGTCCCTTACCTTAATAAAATATTAGGAAAACCAGGTGCTAATAATTAGCTAAGAAAATGTAAATTCTTGGGTCATAGTTCTCCAGATTTCCATGCTAGCCATTCAACCTCTCTATCCTATTTTTAAAATGTAGTAACCAGGGACCAGCCCGGTGGCACAGTGGTCAAGTGCGCACGGTTCACTTCTTGGCAGCCCGGGGTTTGTTGGTTTGGATCCCGGGTGTGGACCTGGCACTGCTTGGCAAAAGCCATGCTGTGGTAGGTGTCCCACGTATAAAGTGTATAAAGTAGAGGAAGATGGGCGTGGATGTTAGCTCAGGGCAGGTCTTCCTCAGCAAAAAGAGGAGGATGGGCAGTAGTTAGCTCAGGGCTAATCTTCCTCAAAAAAAAAAATGTAGTAACCAATTCATTTGCACAGCATTTCAATTAATAAAATGCATTCTTTCATATTTATCTCATTTGGTTCACAAAACAACCTTGTAAAATAGGTAAGGATTTTTATTATATAAACGAGGAAATTAAATCTCTGAAAGGCTAAGTAACTTGCCCAGGGTCACTCAGCAAAAAACAGCTATCTTACAGATTGAATCTTATGGTCTTTTCTACTACCCACAAAATCATCCTATGTGAGAAATGTTAAACACGGCTATCTCTAAAATATGGTACAACTACTAAATTGGCTTTAAATTACTATTTTGCTCCCTACCAAAAAAAATTATTCATTAATCAGTAATCAACATCAGTAAAACAAGAACACAAACACACAAACTAAAGTAATATTCAAATTTGACAAAGGTGCTTCCAGAACAAAATTTTACAAAGAACACTAACCCAATCCAAATTCTTTGTCCCTAACAGCAGCTCTCTTCACTTTCTTAATCCCATCTCATGTGTACTCAGATACTAGTTCTCCTAGGACTAATGATAAATCTCTAAAAGGATTTTAATCATTTAAAGTATGTTCCTAGAGCCTAAGGGTGAAAAAAAAAGCCAAGGATCAATCCAGACAAATAGCTAAAGCCAACATATTACAGATAGCAAGAGTGCACACGTGGCTCAAGCAAATCAGTACTGAGGAATACTAGTTTCCAGACACTGATTGCTCTCTGCCATATACCTATCAGCATTATATCCACACCAGGGTTGAGCAACACATGCTTTCTGGCTTCCCATGATGCATTCTGTTCTTCCTAACTATGGCTGTGTATCCACATAGCAGTTAATAAATCACACATGCTTAAATTGCTTCCACACTTAGAGATGCAATAACTATGCTACTAGCACTCAAAGATCGTTCTACTGTTCTATTAGACAATTTAAACTATTACTAGTAATTAGAGAACATGAGCAGAGTAAGGTAAGAAAAAAATACAGGTATGTCTGGAATTCAAATACAGTGTTTTAAAGTAGTTGGTAAGGGTCAAATGAGATAATGTGAAAACAATTTTAAACTCCAATATGTTATATGCAGATGCAAGTTCTTATAATGACATATATCATCATAGATGTATGTATTCTTTTTAAAGATAGTAGTGAACAAACAATCTTGATAAAAGCTTTTTTCAATAGCATAAAATTGCTTTGTCTTTTGTATATAAAATGAAGGTAATATAATTTCTATCATTCCAAATGTAAGCACTAATTGGTGCTTTCAATTCTATGGATGAAAAATGCTGAATAAATATAAAAATATATACCACACTTAAAGATAATTATGCCTTTGGTTCACTCTTATGATAGGAGTGTCTTTAAAATGATTCAAAACTCTTAAAATGTGTCTTTAAAAAAAGTTTCCAAGTCACCATTTCAATATACAAAATTTGTATATTAACAAAACCTGTCTATTTATACATACACACACACACACACACACACACACCGCTCATTACTATGTTTGTTGTCCCCAGTAAAGGTCCAAGGAGGAAGCAATAAAATATCCAACAATTCAACAGGGTCACCACAAATGAAAGGACATCTGTAATTATTTAAATTATCTACCTTAAGATGAATTCTAAGAAGTAAATCTAATTCTATTATGTTGTAACTAACAGTCAAGCAGAAATAAAGAAAAATGCCCAGATCAAACTTCAAAAACAATCACAATAACTTGAAATTTCTCCCTATATCATTACTTAAAATTCTGAAAATTAATTTAGAATGTTTTATTTTGAATGCCATATTCAAAAATCTTACGGTTCAACGTAAACTAACAAACATTTCATGTAAGGACTCACTTTTTGAAAGGCACTTCAGATCTAGAAATGTCAATACTTGCCTGTCAGTAGCTTTAACAAAAAAGCACCTTCCCTTGGGTTCCAAATTATAAGTAAAAACACTAAATCAGATTTAAAAAAGAAAAAAGGGGGTTTCTAGAATACGTAATAGTAACAGTATAACGAAGTGTTGAAGAAATTGAACTTATTATCTTAATATTCTTCTGTATAAATGAAGTTAAGCAGTACAGACAATTCAAGTGAAAGTATACATATGGACTGAAAGGCAGGACTTTTGTTTCAAATATGTAGTATACATGGCTATGCAACCCCAAGTCAGTATGTTGATATCCTTGTTTGTAGTCTTTCACCTCATCATTATGCATTTGTAGTCTTTCCTTTTCATAAGCCAGTACATCTTAAATGTGAAGTGTTGCTATAGAAATTAACACACCAGATTATACTACTTACAAATACTTTGTCCTAAATTTCAATTCAAAACATTTAGCCAAATCAAACATCACACTGTATAAATCCATTGTTCTAATAGCATTTTAAGAAACACGTACCCCAAGGAAAAAGATCCATCTTGCCCACAAAGAAGCCACTCAAAATCAGAGGTCAGATGTGAAATAATTGTAATCAACAATACAACTGATGAATCTAGCAATCAATCTACCACTGCACACTTAGTTCTCAGCCTCTACATTTCTTTTTCTTCTGTTCAAATTCTCACTCAGCCCTGCCCCATCTTCCCTTACAATGAAATCTATAGGTAGAGAACAGACATTTGACTTAAAATAAGGCTATATTGTCAAAATGTAGTATCACTAGAAAAACCGGATCCCAGTGTGGGAAAAAAACAATCTAGGTGTACAATATAAAAGCTAAATTAAAAACAAAAAAAGATACACTATTTATCCAAACTACAGATAATGTTCAAAGAGAAGAAATTCTGCGTATTTAAAAATTTTGAAATGTATAAGGAAATATAAAACAAATAAAAGATAAAGGTGAAAATCCAGTATATGTGGGGATATACAAATGGATTAACAACAATTAAAAAAAAATAATTGGTTAAAGTTTAAGCCTCGCTAATAATGGAAAAAAGTGCTAATTAAACCAACTAGAGGCTATTTTCACCTATTAAAGCCACCAGAAGATTAAAAAATATTTTAAAAAACTCACTAAGTACCAAGTGACATTATAAATTAGTACAATCTTCTGGAGAGCAATCTTACAATATATAACAAGAGCTATAAAACTGATGAGACCCTTTGACCTGATAACTCCACTTTAGGAATATAGCCCAGGACAATAACTCAAAAAAAAAAAAAGAGAAAAGAAGAAAGACTACTTAACTATGCAAAAATATTAGTGAAAAACTGGAAGCAACCCAAATGCTTAACTGGAAGTTGAGTTCCAACCACTTAAATACAACTGAATTTTTTCTTACCATTAAAATAACAATGACCATTCAAATACAGATAAGTATATGCAAAAGTGTTAAGAACACATAAAGCATAAAATGGACATTGATTACAATTACATAAATACGCCTTTACAATACAAGGAAAGGAAGTCTTGTAAAAGGAGTTTTGTTTTTTTTGTTTTTCTGTGTGTGTATGGTTAGGAGACTGTATTTTTAATTATTTTGACGTTCATTTACTTTTTATCACTGTCAAGTTAATTTAGGAAAGCTTTTTCCTTTTAAGTCTCCTTTTGCTACCTGCTTAAAATGGTCCACTTGGAGACAAATGTAAACAAAAACATTTTGAACACACCTAAGTATAAAATTGTATTTTCAAAACCACATAAGTCATAAAGTGTCAAAACACACATTGGTAGGCACTGTTGTTTTTTGCCCTTTTTTTCGGCAGGACTTAAGTCCAACAAAAAGTCTGACTACAAATTAAATAAACTAGTAATACATGTGGTTTTTCAAAAATAATTTTTATCCATCTAAGAATTTTTTACCATTAATAGTACAGCTGGTAGAGCTTCTCCTTACTACAATTATACCATTTTCTGTGATTTGCAAAAAATAATAAAAAAATTTAGTAATAAAGTGCCCTCTGTAATTTAATACAAAGAGAAATACCAAATGCACACCAAAGCAAATTACATACTATCTTATTGTAAACAAATTTTAAATCATTTAATTTACATTTAGAATCTATGGTACCCCTCCAACTTTCTTAAACTTTGTCCGATTTTCCTCCATTTGGATCTTATTTCAAGGAAAGATAGCTGAATTTAGATTTTAGTAACACCACCCCGTTCTCCTTTCATTTCCTTCCAATTCACTGTGCCAGCGGCTAACACAAGGGAACATCCTCCCCAAAATAAAAAGGATCACCTTTTTGTGGGTGTCAATGAGGAACAGAAGGTGCATTTACACTACGAATTATACTCGTAGGAGAAAGAACACAATCAATCCAATGCCTCCTTTACTAAAGTACATTGTATTTTAAAACATGACTATTGTTGTCTCCTTGCAAAATTGTGTTTCGTCAATTCTCAAAAAGGTCATAATCCATGGCTGTTATTTAGTGAAAATGTATCTGCACAAACGCGATTTAATAATGATTTGATGAGCTATTTTCTAAAATCTAAGATATACAACGACTATGCTTTTTATTCGGTAGTCAAATATCTAAATCCGGCAAATTTTGGAATTCGCTTGATGTTCCCTATTATTTTTAATTGTGTGGTTTTTCTCAATCCTGGGTCGGTCAACTCCGTTCCTAAGCCCCCTCCCCCGCACGCCCCCCCTCCCCCCGCCCCAAAAGACTAAGCCTGGCCTCAGTTCCCGTATTTCAAGCCAGGACCAACCAGAAACCAGTTTTCTTCCACTAATCCGGAACTCCGGGTTGTTACCAACGCTGTCATTGGCCAGCGTCAGTCCTTGGTACGTGCCCCAAGATAACCCCCTGGTTTCTCTCCGTTTTCCCCCTACAATGGGCCTTTCCCGATGTTTGTAACGTATTTATAATCCACAATACGGCATTTCTGATAACCAACTCACATTCTTCAAAGTTTTCGGGTGGAAACAAGCGAGGCCAAGGGGAGGGCAAGGTACCCTTTCTCCGATTCGCGGGCAGGGGGGAAGGGGCTGTCGTTCTTGGGCTCAGCGGCGAGCTCTATAGCCCTGTTGGCTGAGGGGTCGGGGGCGGGTTGGGGGAACAAGGTGGGGAGCGAGTGGAGAAAGAGTTGGGTTAAGTTGAAACGAAAACTTTACTCACCAGATCCTCGAAGCTTCTTCGGTGCTCTTTCCCCTCCCAGTCTAAGCGGCGCGGAATCAGCTGGGGGCCGGAGAAAAGAAAGGGGGTGGGGGGGGCAAACGATAAAAGCCAAGCCTCCGCTCCCCATCAACCCGACCCAGCCTGGGTCCCGATCCTCGACCCTTTGGCGTCTTTATTTCTCTTGGCCCGATAGCTGTTGCCTCAGAGCGAGACGAGTGTGGGGGGGAGGAGGCCGAGGGAGAGGAAATCCTGAAAAACCGCCTCCCACAGGCATAAAGAGGGGGCGAGTTAAGACCCCAGCGATATCCGCCCCTTTTGAGGGAAGAAGCCGGTTCACCCCTGTGACAACGGCCATGAGTGCCCAGATCCAAGCCTCCCTCCCGGCCGCTGCCCTCCCCCCCGACTTGCCCTCCCCTTCCTCCAGTCTCACCCCAACCCTCCCCACCTCTTCCCGAAGGGGCTCCGTACCTGATGCTCTTCGAGCTCCTGCACTAGCACCTGAGCAAAAGGGAAACGGATATGAGGAGCAGCTCGGGCCATCAACCCATTCCTCCCTTCCCACTTCTAACCCAGCCGCTGACGCTAAGACTAGTCAAGGCCGGCCTTTCCCTCACCCTCAGCCGAACCGCGCACCCCGCTGCCTCGATTTCCCCATTGGGACCATTCCCCCACGACTCCCAGATCTCCTCCTGCCTCTCACCTGAGCAGATTTGTTGCAGGGTCCGGACTGCAAGAATCTAGCAATCAGGTAATACAGCTCTGAGGAAGAGGGGAAAAAGAGGTTGAGAGGGAGGCAAAGAAGAGAAATAGAAGCTTTTTCAAAAGAAACTGACAGCCGTCTCCCTAAGCACCTATCCCCTTAGCCCCCCGGACACAGCTACCCACCGGCTTCGATCTGGGTAGGTGCCGCCGCCATCCTTTTCCCGAGGGGGTTTGGGGGCTTCGCTCCGGAGGGGCTGGCGGGGGCGGGTGGGGGCGCTGCCTCTATTGTGGTGAAGCCCCCATGCCCAGGAGTCCCGCCGCTTCCGCCGCACTCCTCGTCCCAGTTTCAGTCTCTCTCGGATTCATCGCATCACGTTTCGACCCATAGATATTCTAGCCCAAGAGCTGAGGAGGCGGAGGAGGAAGGAGAGGGAGAGAGAGAAGAGGAGGGAGGAGCCAAAGTGGCGGAGGGGGTGGGCGGGGGCAAAAGGGGTGGAGAGAGGGGAGGGTAAAAACTGTGAGAGGGGCCTGCAGCGCTGGTAGTTCGCCGCCAGAGGCACTAACGCAGCTGCCCGGCCTCCGCTCTCCCAGATGGCCGACGGTTGCCTAGCTACCGCTCCCGGAAGGAGGGGGAGGTGTGAGCTGACGGCCGACGCTCTGGCAGCCGCGTAGAACTCAGTGGTAGCGTTCTCTTCCGCGAGCTCCCCAGCCGGCTGCTCTTCCTGTGAGGGCAGTCGGCCCTTTCCTGTTGAGGAGCGCTTCTCTCTGGCGTGATCGTGAGGAACGTGTGAGGTGCGGGCTCGACTTAGCTGCTTTCTTCGTTTTCCTCCCGGCCGCCAAGAGGCTTTGTTTTTTTGTCTCTCCTCCGCGGACGGGAGGCTAGGCGCTACAGGATCTTGGGACTGAGGGAGGGAAAGAAGCCCCAACTTGGTCGTCCCTTATTTCTCTTTAAAATAATTTTTGTACCTGGTGAAAAGGCTGTACTTCCCAGTCCAGAATGCAGAGCTCATATTGTTACAGAGAAAGACCAGTTCTGAAAATGTCCCTCAGTTCTGGTAAATATATGGGAGGAATTTGACGAAAAAAAGACATGAAGCCTTTTTTTTCACCTTCTGAAAGTTCCATATTCCGTTCCTATAGGATAATATTAAGTTGTATTTTCAAATACTGCCAAAGTATTTTACATTACCGTGGATTTTTATGTGTTATTCCATGTTTGTATGCAGGGTAGTTTCTGCAAGTTTGGGGCAGCTTTTGGTGTTTAATGTATAGCCCCAAGCTCTTAGTACAGTACCGACTTGCGGTATTTGCTCACTGAAATCTTAAGTGATCAAAGGATTTGTAGAGTAATTGACACAGGTATAGTAAACTGAGTCTACTTCCCTACTTTCCCTTAATATCTTGGTCCCACTTGAAGCTTTGACCAAAGAAGTCACTAATAGAAGCTGAACGTGATGAGACCAGAATGCTGATTAAACTGAATGTACTATTTACTTTCAAATTAAAAGGTTTACCTTTAAGTTTAGGGCCGGATTCTTAGGAATTTGGTTTCCTCGCTCAGAGTTCAACCATAGACCACAGTGGACCTAGAGCTGCATTATGCTGACGTAAACTTGGCCTAGGTTGGTTAGCTCTCACTGGCCACTTTTTCCCCTAAGAAAGAAATAGCCGCACAAGGTAATTGTGATATGATAGGACTGTCTTTGGTCGTTATGCTATAGTACGGGATAAAACAAATCACATTAACTGAAAAAAAAATTAGATATTGAAAATATATATAAGCCCTAGATACCTAATTGCAAGTAGTTTAGCAAAACTGCAGGGTGTCTGAATATTTTTTACAGGTCAAGTATAATGTATGTAACAGTGAACATTTATCAAGCCATTACCATGTACTAAGTACTTTACATACTTGACCTCACTTAATCTTTATCATGACCCTAGAAGTTAGGTTCTATTGTTATCCCCATTTTATAGATGATAAAATTGACTATGTGACTTAGGACAACTCACTTAAATTCTGTGATCTTTATTCCTCATCTATAAAATGTGAATGTGGTAGTCTCCCCATTACCCATGAGGGATACTTTCCAAGATCCCCAGTGGATGCCTGAAACTGTGGATAATACCAAACCCTATATATATTACGTTTTTTCCTATGCACACATACCTATGATACAGTTTAATTTATAAATTAGTCACAGTAAGAGATTAACAACTAATAATAAAATAGAACAAGTATAACAATATACTGTAATAAAAGTTACTGTAGATCTCAGAAACCTCAGCATATGACTTCTTTCTTCCCTTATTAAATTGAGAACTTTCACTTTTTCACTTAAAGGAAGCACTTTATGGCTTCTCTGTGGCATATTCAAATTGCCAGCATCGCTACTCTTGTGCTGTGGGGGCATTATTAAGTAAAATAAAGGTTGTTTGAATACAAGCGCTGTGATACTGCGTCAGTCAATCTGATGACCAAGGCAACTACTAAGTGGTGAACAGGCAAGTAGTATACACTGTGCATACACTGGACAAAGGGATGATTCACATCCCGGTAGGATGGAGCAGAACAGTTCGAGATTTCTTCATGCTACTCAGAATAACACACAGTTTAAAGCTTATGAATTGTTTATTTCTGGAATTTTCCATTTAACATTTTTGGACCATGGTTGACTACAGGTAACTGAAACTGTGGAAAGTGAAACCATGGATAAAGGGTGACTACTGTAATAGCAATTGCTGTACCCACTTCACAGGAATTGCTGTAAAAGGAATGTGAATATATTTGTGTCATATTTCAAACTTTATAGAGCATTGTTAGATTGTTAGTCCAGTGATAACTTCCATATTAGTTTGGGGGCAATCAGGAGAGAAAAAGCATACAGAATTTAAATAGAGAAAGTTTAAGATACAGAATTATTAACAATAACAGGAGATTTGTGTAATGAGGGATTGCCTAGTAAGGAGTAAAGAGAATACTAAAGAATATAGGGCTAGTTATATAATATAATAGCAGATATAATAACCACTACCCTTAGAGCTGAGAGAGAGTACCATCAATCCCTACTCTCTACCCAGGGCTAAGATTCAGACCTTGCTGGGGAGGACAGAGCCAGCCGAGGCTCGTTCAGTGGCAGGAAGGATGCTGTGGTACCTTACCTGCAGAACTTGCTGAAACTCCATCCTCTGGAAGTTGCTGGAACACTGCCCTCTGGAACTTGTTAGAAGCCTACCCTCTGGAATCAGCACTCTAGGGTGATTAGGACATATGTTCACAGGGAGGTGTCTCACTGGAAGCACTTTACTACAAAATCGCCAGAGGGAGGGTGCCAGGGGAAGCTGTTGGGTGTACCAAAACCATGCAGTATAGGAGCCAGGCACTGGAGAATGTTGCACAAGTTGCAGGGGCAGCCTGCCCAATAAGCACACTGGAAGGGAAAGCAAAACCCTTTCTTCCTCCACTGTCCTTCCGGTTCCCTCTACTGACAAAGCTTCCATTCTAGCTGACCAAAGGAAAAATGTTTAAATCGCCTGGATCCATTTTCATAGAGCAGTCAGTAAGGGAGAATTTGGAGATGATAAGTCACAAATCAATAAACTGGCCCAACTTCCCTGCTGTTTTCTCTTTCTTTCTTTCTTTCTTTCTTTCTTTCTTTCTTTCTTTCTTTCTTTCTTTCTCTCTCTCTCTCTTTCTCTCTCTCTCTCTCTCTTTCTTTCTTTCTTTCACAGCATGGCTTGATGAGCAGTGCCATGTCTGCACCTGGGATCCGAACCAGCAGACCCCAGGCCGCCAAAGCAGAACGTGCGCACTTAACCGCTGTGCCACTGGGCTGGCCCCCCTTGCTGTTTTCTTGACTGTAATGATGAGGTTGATAAAAGGAAAGTTATTAAAATGTATATGTTAACATAAAAAGTGTTCATTTGTACAAGATAAGCCTAATGCTTTGAATTACTTTATCACAATTAAAATCAGTAATCTTAACCCTGTAGCCAAATTCTTAATTGGGAGAGGAAGGAAAATTTTATAAACTAAAACAAATATGGATTTACATAGAAAAAAATCTGGAATGTTTATCTTATACGTGTATTAATTTCCTAGGGCTGCCCTAACAAGGTATCACAAACTAGGTGACTTAAGACAGCAGAAACTTGTTCTCAACGTTCTGTAGGCCAGAAGTCTGAAATCGAAATTTCTCCATGGCCGTACTCCCTCTAAAATCTCTACTGAAGAATCTTTTTTGCCTCTTCCAGTGTCGGGTGGCTCCTGGCATTCCTTGGTTTGTGGCAACATAACTCCAATCTCTGCCTCCATCTTCACATGGCCTTCTTACTTATGTGTCCCTGTGTTAAGTCTCTGTCTTCTTTTTCTTATAAGGACACCAATGATTGGATTTGAGGCCCACCCTAAATCCAGGATGATCTCATCTTGAGAACCTTAACTTACATCTGTGAAGAGGCTATTTTCAAATAAGGTCATATTCACATGTACTGGAGGTTATGACATGGACATATCTTTCCGAAGGGACACAATTCAATCTAATAAATCATTTATTTTATTCTGGCTCTTAAAAAAATCACATTTTAATGGAAGATCAAGGTTGAAAATTTAACAGTTCTTCCTAGAATGGCAAAAGAAGTAGAAAATCCTGAGATGGAGGGACAGAAGTGGTAAATAAGAAGATTAATATAACACACTGTATAAATAAATAGTTGCTTTCTTTGCCTATCTTGGTTTCTTTAAAAAACCCAAAATTATATAATGTAATGATTAAAATAATGTATTAAACTTTAAACATATCACATACATTATGATATGTTAAATATTTTAACATATTGCATAGGTGTAATATGCATAACAAAAATAGCAAAAAAAAGAAGGAAGAGGGAATAGAGCTATATAGGAGTAACATTTGTATATCTCAACAGGACTAAGTTAGTATAAAAGTGAACTATATTCGTTAAGTTAAGAAATATATGGTAAGCTCTAGAGGAACCACTGAAAAAACGTAGGGAAAAAACGAATTAAAAAGTTTCACTAGAAAATGTTAATGCAAAAGAAACTAAGAAAGGAGAAGTAGAACAAAAAACACATGAGACAAATAGAAAACAAAATTAAAATGGCAGACATAAATCCAACTACATCAATAGTAACATTACATGTGAATGGATAGGTTCCACTTCCATCATGACAGCATGAAGAGCTTTGTGAACTAGCTCCATAGTGAAAATTATAAAATGTAAACACCCATTTAAAGTCTCTGGAAATGGTCCTAATGGCATAAAACAAGTGAAAAAATCATGTACTCAATAAAATCTACTAAAAGTTTAAGAACAGTGAACGTCTATGGTATTTGAACCAAGACCCACTTCCCCTCAAACTTACCAAGATGGAAACGCCATGGTAGAGCAGAACAACCAAGAAAACAAGGTTTCCTCTCCCCCTAGTTCTCAGTTGAAAGGCTATGTTCTTGAGTGGGACAAGACATAAGTGTTTCTCATACTAACTCCCAACTACCTATTGAGGCTAAGTTGTAATACAGTGCAGCCAAGAAGTAGGGACTTCTACTTTCACTAAGCCTCCACTATGGGACAAGGCTAGATCTTGGACATGATGTCACTAAGAATACTGGGGCCTCAATCACTCTTGCACTGGGTCGAGGCACAGGAGATATGTGCTAAGAGAGGCAAGGCAAAGAAACCTAGGCCTGCTGCCCCCCTCCTATACTGAGCACTCATATCCAAAAGCAGAGATGTCAGAGAGAAGTTTGCCATTGTCCTGGTCCCCAGTACCAGAGCTGTAGCTCTGAGATTTTGCCCAAGTTGGGAAGCAGGGCTTAGAAGAGAGAGCTCTGAATCTTTCCCCAGAGGAACTGAGTTTGGAGAAATTCAAGCCTAAGAGCACTCTTAAATACAGTGAAAGTTGTGGTAAAACACAATTGGAAGGAAATTCTTAGATTCATGGAAATTATGGGCTAAACCTTAGGCTGGTTAGTTTGCTGGATGGAAACAGAGGAAAAACACAACTGAAAAGAGCCCTCCTAAGGTCAGAGCAAATCTCAAAAACTGACCTAGGGAAATATTCCTTTAAAGGAGCTCAAATTTGACTGGATCAGACTGTGAAGCAATTTATGCTCCAGGGCATGTTGAAAACGATAGAGAAAACAACAGGCAAGTTTCTTAAGAGAAACTTAAGAGCTGGGAGTGGTTAGGAATAAAGACAAAAAGAGCCCTGCAAAAATTGTCTTCCCAAGATGACTGTGTGCATACTCAAGACTGCAACCTCTGAGGGGCAACATCAAGGGGCTTCACACAGTGAAGAAAACAAGCACATAACAATAACAAGACCTGGGTGGGGAGGGGACCAGTACCAAGGGTTGCTACAATATATTATCTAAAATGTGCAGTTTCCAAAAAAAATTTATGAGATATGCACAGAAATAGGGACGTATGAACCATACACCAGCAAAAAGGGGGCAACAGAAATTCTGTGAAAATGACCAGATGTTAGATTTAATAGACAAAGTCTTCAAAATAGCAATTATAAATATGTTCAAAGAACTAAAGGAAACTATGATTAAAGAAGTAAAGGAAGGTATGACATCAATGTCACATCAAATAGAGAATGTAGAGAGAAATTATTTTTAAAAAGAACCAAATGGAGACTCCGGAGTTCAAAAGAAAAACAACTGAAATTAATAACTCACTAGAGGAAACAAGAGTAGACTTGAACTGGCAGAATAAAGAATTAACAAACTTGAGGTAAAAATAAACAACTGAGACTGTATCAGACCAAAAAGCTTCTGCACGGCAAAGGAAACCAACAAAATGAAAAGGCAACCTACTGAATGAGAGAAAATATTTGCAAATCGTATATCTGATAAGAAGTTAATATCCAAACTATGTAAAGAACTCATACAGGGGCCAGTCCCGTGGCGCAGTGGTTAAGTTTGCACATACTGCTTCTTGGCGGCCTGGGGTTCTCTGGTTCAGATCCTGGGTGTGGACATGGCACCGCTTGGCAAAAGCCATGCTATGGTAGGCGTCCCACATATAAAGTAGAGGAAGATGGGCACGGATGTTAGCTCAGGGCCAGTCTTCCTCAGCAAAAAGGAGGATTGGCAGTAGTTAGCTCAGGGCTAATCTTCCTCAAAAAAAAGAACTCATACAACTCTGCAAAAAAAAACCCAAACAATTCCTTTTAAAATGGGCAGAGGATTTGAATAGATATTTTTCAAAGAAGACATATGAATGACTAACAGGTACATGAAAACGATGCTCAACATTACTAATTATCAGGGAAATGTAAATCAAAACCACAATAAGATAGCCAGCCCGGATGGCCTGGTGGTTACAGTTTAGTATGCTGCACTTTGGCAGCCTGGATTCAGCTCCTGGGCACAGAACCACACCACTTATCTGTCAGTGGCCATGCTGTGGTAGTGGCTCACATAGAAGAAATAGAAGGACTTACAACTAGAATATGCAATTATGTACTGGGGCTAGGGATGGAAATGAAAAGAGAGAGAGAGGAAGATTGGCAACAGATGTTAGCTCAGGGCGAATCTTTCCCAGCAAAAAAAAATACCACAATGATATGATCTCATACCTGTTGGAATGGCTATTATCAAAAAGACAAGAAATAACATGTGTTGGTGAGGATGTGGAGAAAAGTGAACTCTTGTGCACTGTTGGTGGGAATGTAGATTGGTGAAGCCACTATGGAAAACAGTATAGAGGTTCCTCAAAAAACTAAAAATAGTTGGGTCGGCCCAGTGGCATAGTGATTAAGTTTGTGCACTCTGCTTTGGTGGCCCCGGGGTTCGTGGGTTCAGATCCTGGATGTGGACCTACACACTGCTCATCAAGTCATGCTGCAGTAGCATCCCACATAGAAAACAGAGGAAGATTGGCACAAATAATAATAAATAGAAGTACCATATAATCTAGCAATTCTACTTCTGGGTATTTATCTGAAGGAAACAAAAACACTAATTCAAAAAGATATATGCACTCCCATGTTCATTGCAGCATTATTTACAATAGCCAAGACAAGGAAAAAACCTCAGTGTCCACCAACAGATGACTACATAAAGAAAATGTGGTGTGTCTGTATATACAATGGAATCTTATTCAGCCATAAAAAAAAGAATGAAATCTTGCCATTTGCAACAACATGGATCAACTTTGAGACTATTATGCTAAGTGAAATAAGTCAGACAGAAAAAGAAAAATACTGTATGATCTCACTTACAAATGGAATCTAAAAAACAAACACAAAAGCAAGGAAAAAACCAAGCTCATAGATACAGAGAATAGATTGGTGGTTGCTAGAGGTGGGAGTTGGGGGTGGGCAAAGTGGATGAAGTGGGTCAAAAGGTACAAACTTCCGATTGTAAAATAAATAAGTCATGGAGATGTAAGGTATAGCATGATGTCTATAGTCACTAATACTGTATTGCATATTTGAAAGTCACTAAAAGAGTAGATCTGAAAAGTTCTCATGGAGCCAGGCTGGTGGCACAGTGGTTAAGTTTGCATGTTCTGCTTCAGCGGCCTGGGGTTCACCAGTTTGGATCCTGGGTGTGGACCTACGCACCACTTGTCAATCCATGCTGTGGCAGGCGTCCCACATGTAAAGTAGAGGAAGATGGGCACAGATGTTAGCTCAGGGCCAGTCTTCCCCAGCAGAAAGAGGAGGATTGGCAGCAGATGTTAGCTCAGGGCTAATCTTCCTCAAAAAAAAGTTCTCATGGCGAGAAAAAATTTTTGTAACCATGTATGGTGATGGATGTTAACTAGACATTGTTGTGGTCATTTTACAATATGTACAAATATCAAATCACTATGTTGTATACCTTAAACTAATGTATTTTTTATTTGAATTATACCTCAATAAAAAATTAACAACCGATGAATAATTGATACAAAATTATGAACTCTGAAGAACAGAGAAAAAAAGAATGAAGAAAACCTCAGAGAAATGTTGGACAATATTAAGAGTACCAACATATGGAATGGGAGTATTAGTGAGAAAGGAGAGCAGAAAAAAATATTAGGAGGAATGATGGCTGAAAACTTCCAAAATTTATTGAAAAACATTAAACATTAAGAGAACTCAATGAAATGCAAGTAGGAAAAATGCGGAGATCCACAAATAGTCATATTATAGTACAAATGCTGAAAGACAAAAGAAAAATCTTGAAAGCAGCAAAATAAAAATGATTTCTACCTTACAAAAGAAGATTGAAAATTGATTTCTCATTTAAAATAATAGAGACCAGAAGGCAGTAAGATAACATCTTCAGTATGCTCATATTAAAAAGAAAAATCAAACAAGGGGCCAGCCCCATAGCCTAGTGGTTAAGTTTGGCGAGTTCTGCTTTGGGGGCCCGGGTTTGGTTCCTAGGCATAGACTTACAACACTCATCAGCAGCCATGCTGTGGTGGCAGCCCACATGCAAAATAGAGGGAGATTTGCACAGATGCCAGCTCAGAGTGAATCTTCCTCAAGCAAAAAGAGGCAGATTGACAATGGATGTTAGCTCAGGATGAATGTTCCTCAGCAAAAGAAAAAAATCAATCAAGAATCCTGTATCCAAAAGAACCATCTTTTAAAATGAAGATGAAATAAAGACTTTGCCAAATGAACAAAAAGTGAGAGACTTTGTTGCTAGCAGACTCACATTACAGGAAATATTAAAGGAGGTTATTCAGGCTGAAAGCTGAAAGCAACTGAATCCAGACAGTAATTCAAATCCATAGAAAAAACAAAGAGCAATGGAAAAGATAACTATGCAATGATAAAAGACAATGAAAATATATGTTTTTCCTCTTTTCTTACATTATTTTTCTAAAAATTGTATAAAATAATGTGTATATAATGTATTGTTTTGTCTATAACCTATAGAAATGTAATATATTTGCCAATAACAGCAAAAAGGAGGTGAATGGGAACAAAGCTGTATATTGGGCTAAGGACGCAATACCGTATGCTAACTCAAATCCACAGGAACAAATGCAGAGAACAAGAAATGACAAACAATCAGGTTAATATAACAAAAGCTGTAAATATATACCAGCTCTTCTTTCTTCTTTTAGTTCTTTAAAATACATTAAATTATACAAGCAATGATTATAATAATAGATAGTTTGGATTGAAACATTTATAGATGTAGTATGTTTAACATTAACACCACAAAAAGGGGGAAAGTGGAATAATGTCAGAGTAACATTTCTATATCTCAGCAGAATTAAGTTAGTATAAATTGTAAGCTGATTCTGATGAGTTACAATGAACATATTAAGCTCCAGAATAAACACTAAGGGAATAACTCAAAAAATATAGAGAAAGAATTGTTAAAGAAATTTAAATGTTCTGTTAGAAAAGATTCACTTAATGCAAAAGAAAGCAGTAAAGGAAGGAGAGAGGAACAAAAGGGCAACACATATATAGAAAAGAAAAAGTAAAATGATATAGCGGTTGGTGGGTATGTGAATTGATACAGCCACTATGAAAAGCAGTTTGAAGGTTCCTCAAAAAACTGAAGATAGAATTACCATATGATCCAGCAATCCCACTTCTGGGTATATATCTGAAGGAAATGAAATCACTGATTTCACAGATATCTGCACCCCCATGTTCATAGCACTATTACTCTCAATTGCCAAGACATGGAAACAACCTAACTGTCCATAGACATATGAATGGATAAAGAAAATATGACACACACACACAATGGAATATTATTCACCCATTAAAAAAGGAAATCCTGCCATTTACAACAAGATGTATGAAGCAAGGCATTTTGCTAAGTGGAATAAGTCAGACAGAAAAAGACAAATACTGTATAATCTCACTTATATGTGGAATCTGAAGAAAACAAACTCATAAAAACAGAGTAGAATTATGGTTGCCAGGGTCAAGGGAGTTGGGGGAAATGGGGAGATGGTCAAAGAGTACAAACTTCTAGTTATTACATAAATAAGTTCTGGGGATCTAATTGTTGTGACTTCATTAAAGTATCATTTGTTAGGTAGAGTCCCGGGATGTGGAATGGTGAGCCTCGGTTCAACAAAAGACCACAAGGGAATTGAAATCGAGAAGTTTATTACTCACAAATCCTGGAGGAGGGGCCATGTGGGGAGATCAAGGCAAGGTGCAGGCAGAGAAGGAGTGACAGGACCTGGGACACATGCCTTTGTTAGGGTCCAAGTGTGGAGTAGTTTGGGGCTCCTGGGCTAAAGCCAGATTGGTCAATTTATTTGTTTTGGTTTTTTTGAGGAAGATTAGCCCTGAGCTAACATCTGCCACCAATCCTCCTCTTTCTTGCTGAGGAAGACTGGCCCTGAGCTAACATCCGTACCCATCTTCCTCTACTTTATATGTGGGACACCTACCACAGCATGGCGTCCCAAGCGGTGCCATGTCCCCACCCGGGATCCAAACCAGCGAACCCTGGGCTGCCAAGAAGCAGAACATGTGAACTTAACTGCTGCACCACCGGGCTGGCCCCAGATTGGTCAATTTAAACCCAAAGGAGGAGGTGTTTGGTAAGCTGCACAGAAGTTTTATCTAAGGGGTCCACAAAGGGAAGGCTCTGGCAAGCAGTGGAGACTGTTTATCACAAGGGCCTTTAGGGGAGTCATATCAGGAACATATATTTACTTGTGACTCTGCAGGCTGTTATATACGGCATGTGCTCCTAGGAGAAGCTAAGGTCAGTTCAAGGGCCCTGTAGGCTGCTTGCCTATACAAAATGGATACTGAGGCAGCAATATTGTGGTGTAGTTCAGCTAAACTCCCAACCCTAATGTACAACATGGCAATTATAGTTAACAATACTGTATTGTATATTTGAAAGTTGCTAAGAGATTAAATCTTAGATTTTCTTACCATAACAGCAATAAAAATTGCTAATAATGTAAGGTGAAGGATGCGTTAACTAATATTGTATGGTAATCACTTCACAATGTATAGTTGTATCAAATCATCACATAGTACGCCTTAAAGTTACACAATGTTATATGTCAATTATATCTCAATAAAGTTGGAAAAAGGTAAAATGACACATGTAAATCCAAATATATTAATAGTAACACTAAATATGAATGGATTAAAAAACACAATGAAAAGACATATTGTCATACTGGATTAAAAGAAAACATTATCCTACTGTATGCAGTCTATAGGTGAAACTTTTGATATGAAGATACAAATAGATTAAAATTAAATGATGGAAAAATATATATCATACAAACAGACCACAAGAAAGCTGGAGTGTCTGTACTAATATCAGAAGAAATAAAATTAAAACCAGGAAATGTTACTAGAGATAAAGAGGAACATTAATGATAGAAGGTTCAATACATCAGGAAGAGATATAACAATTATAAACATATATATACTTAATAGCGGAGTACCAAAATACATGAAGCAGAAACTGACAAAAATGAAGGTAGAAATAGACAATTCAATGATAATAGTTGGGGACTTCAATACCTTATTTTCAGTAATGGATGAAACAACCAGGAAAAATATCAACAAGGAAATAGAAGACTTGAACAATACTATAAGACAACTAGACCTAACAGACATCTGCAGACACTCTACCCAACAACAGCAGACTATACATTCATCTCAAGTGACATGGAAAGGAATGAAATTAGAAATCAATAACAGAAAGAAAATTGGGAAAATTATAAATATGTGGAAATTAAACATCACATTCCTAAATAACCAAAGAGGAAGAAATCAAAAGGGAAATTTAAAAATTCTTTTAGATGAATGACAATGAAGACAAAACATAACAAAACTTATGAGATGCATCTAAAGTAGTGCTTAGAGGGAAATTTAAAGATGTAAATGCCTATATTAGAAAAGAATAAATGTCCAAAATTAATAAACTAACCTTCCACCATAATACACTAGAAAAAGAAGAGCAAATGAAATGCAAAACACATAGAAGGAAGGAAATAAGAAAATTAAAGAAAAAATTAATAAAGTACTGGGAAAATGATAGAGAAAATCAGTGAAAGCAAATGTTGTTAACTTGAAGCAATCAATAAAACTAGATTTGCTGACCAAGAAGAAAAGTAGAGAAGATTCAAATTACTAAAATCAGGAATGAAAGATGAGATATTACTGCCAAGCTCAGAGAAACAAAAAGTAATCCAGAAACTTCCAAAAACTAAAGCCCAGGCGCAGTTAGTTTCACTGGTGAATTCTAGCAGATGTTATTTTTCTTTTTTTGGTGAGGAAGATTGGCCCTGAGCTATCTTCTGTGCCAGTCTTCCTCTATTTTGTATGTGGGATGCCACAACAGCATGGCTGGATGAGTGGTGTGTAGGTCTACGCCTGGGATTCAAACCCATGAACCCTCGGCTGCCAAAGCGAAGCACATGAACTTAACCACTATGCCACTGGACTGACCCTCCAGCAAACATTTAAAGAAGAATGAATGACAGTTCTTCACAAACTCTTCCAAAAAAAATAGAAGAGGAAAAAATACTTTGTAACTCATTCTATGAGATATTACTTTGATATCAAGAGCAGACAAACACATCACAAGAAAAGAAAACCATAGACAATACCTCTTGTGAATGTTGTAATGGTTACTTTTATGTGTCAACTTGACTGTCCATGGGTATCCAGATTAAACACTATTTCTATGTATGTCTATGAGGGTGTTTCTGCATGACATTAACATTTGAAATGGTGGGTTAAGTAAAGTAGATTGCCCTCTCCAGTGTGGGTAGACATCATTTAATCCATTGAGGGTCAGAAAAGAACAGAAGGAGGAGGAAGGAGAAGATTGATCATTTTTTCCTTTTTTTAAATTTGTTTTTAAATTTTTATTTTTTTCGGATGTACATCATATTTCAAATTCTGTATACATTACATCATGTGCACCACCCGAACACTAATTATAGTGCATCCCCTCACATGTGACTCTAATCACCCCTTTTACCATCCCCCCTCCCCCCTTCCCCAATGGTAACCACCAGTCCAATCTCCAATGCTATGTGGGGTTTTTTTGTCATTTTTATCTTCTACTTATGAGTGAGATCATACGGTATTTGACTTTCTCCCTCTAACTTATTTCACTCAGCATAATACCCTCAAGGTCCATCCATGTTGTCACAAATAGCCGAATTTCGTCATTTCTTATGGCTGAGTAGTAGTCCATCGTGTATAAATACCACATCTTCTTTATCCATTCGTCCCTTGATGGGCACCTAGGTTGCTTCCAAGTCTTGGCTATTGTGTATAATGCCGCAAGGAACATAGGGGCACAAGTATCTTTATGCCTTTGTGTTTTCAAGTTCTTTGCATAAATACCCAGCAGTGGAATAGCTGGATCATATGGTAGATCTATCCTTAATTTTCTGAGGATACTCCAAACTGCTTTCCATAGTGGCTGCACCAGTTTGCACTGCAACCAGCAGTGAACAAGGGTTCCCTTCTCTCCACACCCTCTCCAACATTTGTTGTTTCCTGTCTTGTTAATTATAGCCATTCTGACCAGAGTGAGGTGATACCTCATTGTAGTTTTGATTTGCATTTCCCTGATAGCTAACGATGTTGAGCATCTTTTCATATGCCTGTTGGCCATCTGTATATCTTCCTTGGAGAAATCTCTGTTCAGATCTTTTGCCCATTTTCTAATTGGATTGTTGGTGTTTTTTTTTGTTGTTGTTGACTGTATGAGTTCTTTGTATATTTTGGATATTAACCCCTTATCTGATATGTGGTTTGTAAATATCTTCTCCCAATTGTTAGGTTGTCTTTTCGTTTTGTTGATGGTTTCCTTTGCTGTGCAGAAACTTTTTAGTTTGATGTACTCCCATTTGTTCATTTTTTCTTTTGTTTCCCTTGCCCGGTCAGACATGGGACTTGAGAATATGCTGCTCAGACCAATGTCATAGAGCGTACTGCCTATGTTTTCTTCTAGAAGTCTGATGGTTTCGGGTCTTACATTCAAGTCTTTAATCCATTTTGAGTTGATTTTTGTGCGGGGTGTAAGGGAATGGTCTGCTTTCATTCTTTTGCTTGTGGCTGTCCAGTTTTCCCAACACCATTTATTGAAGAGACTCTCCTTTCTCCATCGTGTGCTCTTGGCTCCCTTGTTGAATATTAGCTGTCCATAAACGTGTGGGTTTACTTCTGGGCTCTCAATTTTGTTCCATTGATCTGTGTGTCTGTTTTTGTGCCAGTACCATGCTGTTTTGGTTACTATGGCTTTGTAGTATAATTTGAAATCAGGGAGTGTCTTACCTCCAGCTTTGTTCTTTTTTCTCAGGAATCCTTTGGCTATTCGGGGTCTTTTGTTGTTCCATACAAATTTTCGTATTCTTTGTTCTATTTTTGTAAAAAATGTTGTTGGAACTTTGATAGGGATTGCGTTGAATCTATAGATTGCTTTAGGAAGTATGGACATTTTAACAATGTTAATTCTTCTAATCCAAGAGCACGGAATATCTTTCCATTTCTTTGTGTCTTCTTCGATTTCTTTCAACAATGTTTCATAGTTTTCTGTGTACAGATCTTTCACCTCTTTGGTTAAGTTTGTTCCTAGGTATTTTATTCTTTTTGTTGCAATTGTAAATGGGATTGTATTCTTAATTTCTCTTTCTGCTACTTCCTTGTTAGTGTATAGAAACGCAACGGATTTTTGTACATTGATTTTGTATCGCGCAACTTGACTGTATTCCTTTATTATTTCTAAAAGTTTTTTAGTGGACTCTTTAGGGTTTTCTAGATATACAATCATGTTGTCTGCAAACAGTGACAGTTTCACTTCTTTTCCAATGTGGATCCCTTTTATTTCTTTTTCTTGCCTGATTGCTCTGGCTAGGACTTCCAATACTATGTTAAATAGGAGTGGTGACAGTGGGCATCCTTGTCTGGTTCCTGTTCTTAGAGGGATAGCTTTCAGTTTTTCTCCATTGAGAATGATATTTGCTGTGGGTTTGTCATATGTAGCCTTTATTATGTTGAGGTATTTTCCTTCTATCCTCATTTTATTTAGAGTTTTTATCATAAATGGATGCTGTATCTTGTCAAATGCTTTCTCTGCATCTATTGAGATGAGCATGTGATTTTTATTCTTCATTTTGTTAATGTGGTGTATCACATTGATAGATTTGCGGATGTTGAACCATCCCTGCATCCCTGGAATGAAACCCACTTGATCATGATGTATGATCTTTTTAATGTATTGTTGTATTCGATTTGCTAAAATTTTGTTGAGGATTTTTGCATCAATGTTCATCAGTGATATTGGCCTGTAATTTTCTTTTTTTGTGTTGTCCCTGTCTGGTTTTGATATCAGGATAATGTTTGCTTTGTAGAAGGAGTTAGGAAGCCTCCCCTCCTCTTCAATTTTTTGGAAGAGTTTGAGAAGGATAGGTATTAAGTCTTCTTTGAATGTTTGGTAGAATTCACCAGGGAAGCCATCTGGTCCTGGACTTTTATTTTTTGGGAGATTTTTAATTGCTGTTTTGATCTCCTTACTGGTGATCGGTCTATTCAAATTTTCTATATCTTCTTGGTCCAGTTTTGGAAGGTTTTACATTTCTAAGAATTTATCCATTTCTTCTAGATTATCCAATTTGTTGGCATATAGCTTTTCATAGTATTATCTTATTATCTTTTGTATTGCTGAGGTGTCCGTTGTAATCTCTCCTCTTTCGTTTCTGATTTTATTTATTTGAGTCTTCTCTCTTTTTTCTTGGTGAGTCTAGCTAAAGGTTTGTCAATTTTGTTTATCTTTTCGAAGAACCAGCTCTTGGTTTCATCAATTTTTGTTTTTTTAGTCTCTATTTCGTTTATTTCTGTTCTGATTTTTATTATTTCCTTCCTTCTGCTGATTTTGGGCTTTGTTTGTTGTTCTTTTTACAGTACCTTTAGGTGCACTTTTAGATTGTCTATTTGGGATTTTTCTTCTTTGTTGAGGTAGGCCTGAATTGCTATAAACTTCCCTCGTAGAACCGCTTTTGCTGTATCCCACAGATTTTGGCATGTTGTGATTTCATTTTCACTTGTCTCCAGGAATTTTTTTATTTCTTCTTTGATTTCTTCATTGACCCAATCATTGTTCAGTAGCATTTTGTTCAATCTCCACATTTTTGTGGCTTTTCTGGTTTCCTTTCTGTAGTTGATTTCCAGTTTCATACCTTTGTGGTCAGAAAAGACGCATGGTATTATTTCGATCTTCTTAAATTTATTGAGACTTGTTTTGTGGCCTAATATGTGATTAATCCTGGAGAATGTTCCATTGGCATTTGAAAAGAATGTGTATTCTGTGGTTTTTGGATGGAATGTTCTGTATATATCTAATAAGTCTATCTGCTCTAATGTGTCCTTTAAGGGGAGTGTTTCCTTATTGATCTTCTGTTTGGATGATCTATCCATTGGTGTAAGCGGAGTGTTAAAGTCCCCTACTATTATTGTGTTACTGTCTATTTCTCCTCTTATGTCTGTTAATAATTGCTTTATATATATAGGTGCTCCTATGTTGGGTGAATAGATATTTACAAGTGTTATATTTTCTTGTTGTATTGTTCCCTTTATCATTATGTAGTGCCCATCTTTGTCTCTTATTACAGTTTTTGATTTAAAGTCTATTTTGTCTGATATAAGTATTGCTACCCCCGCTTTCTTTTCTTTGCCATTTGCATGGAATCTCTTTTTCCATCCTTTCACTTTCAGTTTGTGAGTGTCTGTAGGTCTGAAGTGTGTCTCTTGTATGCAGCATATACATGGATCTTGTTTTTTTATCCAGTTGGCCACCCTATGGCATTTGATTGGAGCATTTAGTCCATTGACATTTAAAGTAGCTGTTGATAAATATGTATTTATTGCCATTTTGTCACTTTTTCTTTTTTTTTAGGTGTTTTAGTAGTTCTTCTCAGTTCCTTTCTTTTTCTCTTGCTCTCTTCACTTGTGGTTTGATGGCTTTCTTTAGTAATATGTTTGATTTCTTTTGTCTTACTTTTTTTCCTGCTTGTTATAGGTTTCTGGTTTGTGGTTACCATGAGGATCCTATTTAATATACTATGCATATAACAGTCTACATTGAGTAAATAGCCTCTTTAGCTTGACCTCTTTCTAAAAGATCTACTTTTCCACTCCCTTCCTCCCACATTATATGTTTTTCACATCATATATAGTCTTTTGTTTAGTGTGTGTCAATCCATTACCCTCTTATAATTGAAATAGGTAATTTTAGTACATTTGTCTCTTAACCTTCATAGTACCTTCACAGGTAGTTGATCTGCTGCCTTTACTATACTTTTACCTTACAAGTGATTTTATTGCCTGTTTTTTCTTGTTGTTGTTTTGGGTTATTTTTGATAATTTTTTTCCTTTTATCTCTATTTGTGGTCATTGCTTTCCCACTTAAATAAGTCCCTTCAGCATTTCTTGTAGAACTGGTTTCTTGGTGATAAACTCCTTTAATTTTTGCTTGTCTGAGAAGCTCTTTATCTCTCCTTCTATTCTGAATGACAGCCTTGATGGATAGAGTATTCTTGGTTGTAGGTTTTTTCCTTTTAGCACTTCAAATATGTTGTGGCATTCTCTTCTCGCCTGTAGGGTCTCGACTGAGCAGTCCGCTGACAGCCTGATGGGCTTCCCTTTATATGTCACTTGTGGCCTTTCTCTTGCTGCTTTTAGGATTCTCTCTTTGTCTTTAATTTTAGACATTTTGATTATAATATGTCTTGGTGTGGTCCTCTTTGGGCTTCTCTTGTTTGGAGCTCTCTGTGCCTCCTGAACTTGGATGTCTGTTTCCTTCCTCAGGTCAGGAAAATTTTCCTCTATTATTTTGACAAATAAATTTTCTGCCCCTTTGTCTCTCTCTTCTCCTTCTGGGACCCCTATAATCCGAATGTTAGCACACTTGATATTGTCCCAAAGTTCCCTTACACTGTTCTCATTCTGTCTAATTCTTTTTTCTCTCTTCTGTTCTGCTTGGGTGATTTCCTCTAATCTTTCGTCTAGCTCGCTGATCCATTCTTCTGCATCCTCTACTCTGCTATTGAGTCCCTCTAGTGAATTTCTCATTTTGAGTATTGTATTCTTCATTTCTGATTGGTTCTTTTTTATATCTCCCAGTTCTTTGCTGATGTGCTCACTGTGTTCATCCATTCTTCTCCATATATCTGTGAGCATCCTCATTATATTTTGTTTGAATTATTTGTCAAGGAGGTCGCTAGTTTCTGTTTCACTTAGTTCTTTTTCTGGTGTTTTGTAGTGTTCTCTTGCTTGGAAAGTATTCCTTTGCCTCCTCATTATGCCTCTTTGTGCTATTTTCTTTGTACTAGGTGAGTCGGCTATGTCTCCTGATCTTGGAGAAGTGGCCTTATGTATGAGATGCCTTATGAGGCCCAGCAGTGTGCTTCCCTCTCGTCACCAGACCATAAGAACCAGGAGTGACCCCTTTGTGGGCTACTTGTGTTCTTCTGCTGTGGCAGGGTTGCTCCCACTGCAGGTACCCAGGGAGTCTGATCTTTCCTTCCCTGGCCAGCTATTTGTAAATCCAGTTTGGAGGGGCCTCAGCACTATTGGCTACAAAGTCTATTAGCATACTCTTATTGCAATTGTCCTCTTAATTGCATTGGTACCCAGTGTAGCTGGTTGCTAGGCTCAGGGGTGTACAGTTGTGATAGGCCTGAGGCCAGCAAGGCTGTTGTCAGTTCTCTTAGGAGTGCAGCTGAGTGGGGCTAGCCCTTGGCATGGAGGCACTCAGTTGTTTCAGGCTTTGGAAGGTGGGGCTGATCCTTTGTATGGCTATTTGTGAAGCACAAGTCTTCTGCCATTGATAAGCCTCACCCCCCACTGGACCACATACACTGTCAACACAGTCCTGGTCCGTGCACACTTAACCCCTGGAGCGTACCCCAATGCCACACTACAGAGGCCCCCACTTCTGCCCCAATGCCCCCCACAGTTCACCTGGTCCTCACACAAGCCCTGCCCCACAGAGGCAGACACCCTTGCCTGCCTGTAGAGGATCAAGGCACTCAGTTAATGCAGGCTGAAAAGTAGCCTGAGGGCTTGCTGTTAGGTGGGGCCAGTCCCTAGGGCGGGTTGCCTCCCCTGGCTGAACTGGATTAAATCTGTGCTCTAGTGGGTGTGGCAGACCCCTGGGCTAACAGCCCAAGGGATGCACCTCAATGGCCCTCACTGGTGTCCATATCAGCACACCTGGACCAGCTCAGAACAACGGCCCCCACCAATGTCTCAGTCTCCGGAGAGGATCCTCCTGTCACCAAGATGCCCCCAGAGCCCACCAGGTGAGTCTTGTTTCACCAAAGGACAGTCAGCCTTCTCTCTGGTGATTTTAGGTTGCTGCAATGAGTGAGTTTGCGCATGGGCCCTTTAAGACATGGATCTTTTCAGCTTTCAGCCGATAGCTTTTCTGGGGTGTCCTCGCTGCAGTTAATAGCCAGCAAAGCCAGACAGTAAGACCCCCCTCTCAGTTGGGCTGAGTCGGAAGGATGGTTATAGCAGTATTGCCCCTGCTCCGGACCTCACTCCTCCAGGGAGCGCTGCATAGCTTAGGGTGGCTCCTGCTTGGCCAGCTGAGAAGCTCCGCTGCTCCCAAAGGTGGCTTTTTTTCCTCTCCTGCCAGAGTTATTGCCTTTTCTGCTTTTGTCAGGACTGTCCCTTGTCGTGGGGGTTCTCTTTATCCAGTTTTCAGTTTTCAGTCCAGGGTGATTCTTCCCAAAATTGTTGTAACCTGGTTGCATTTGTGGGAGGAGGTGAGTTCAATGTCTGCTCACAGTGCCATCTTGACGAGATCTCCCCTTTTTTCCTATTTTATTGCTTGAGTTAGAACACCTCATCTTATCTTCTTCTGCCCTTGGGCTGGAATTTACACCATTGTCTCCCCTGGTTCTCAGGGCTTCAGACTTCAGTGAACTACACCACTGGCTTCCTTGAGTCTCCAGCTTGAAGAGGGGTGGATCATGGGACTTCTTAAACCTTCATAATCATGTGAGCCAATTCCTAAAGGAACAGAATTTTATGGATGAGTATTCTGAATTGGCTCTGGGGTTTGGGGAATTGACTCTATAATCTGATTGGATTAAAAATGCTAGTAAGCAAGGAGGTAGGTAACTCTTGACAAGACATTTTCACATATTGAGGCCTATGGGTTAACTATTCAGGTTCAAAACTGATTTTGCTTGAATTAAAGCTGCTTGACTTATGCCTTATCAAAAATACATTGTACATCAGCTTTAACCATTAAGTAAAGAACACACTCTCTTAACATAAGAATGCATACATCCTCTCCTACACCCTATTGGTAACACTTAGTCCTTTTCCAGACATGAGAATCGTGTTGACCTGCTAATTTGCAACAGAATACCTATTTTAAACTTTGATGAATATGTATCCAGGGTGTGTTTAATGTGTGTTCTTTGTTCTAAAAATGTATAAGACTGTACTGAAAACCATGCTTCTCCAGAACACTTTCTTCCTTTCTGGAAAAGTCCTTCCTGGAATATAATCTTCAGTTTGGCTCAAGTAAAATTCACTTTATCTCTCTTATCTGTAAAATGGTTATTGGTTATTTTGCATTAATATTTCTTGGCATAGGATGCAGGATTTCAGAGAAACCCCCTGGAGACCACCTTGGATCTACTTTGAACTGCTGCTTGGTAAAACGCACCTGAAGTACTCTTCAGGTGCCCCTGGTGAGTTTCTCCTGAAAGCCAGACCTCTTTATTTAAGTCATAGGTCCTGACTTTTACTTGAGCTGTTTCAAGTGTTAAGACTACGTGTCTTAAAGGGCTACTGGTACATTTGCTAGGTAAGAGAAACCTAGGGGGAATTTCCTAGGCCAGGGGAGCCTAGGAGGGACTTTGAAGTGAACAAGGCATACTGATCTTTAATTTGTCTTTAAATTAGAAATAATTGTGTCTATAATGTCTGAACAAATTATTTAATAGAAATTGTTCAGACTTTGCAGTAAAATGAAACTAAAAGAAAATGGGAAAGCATGCTTGTAAAAGCTGACCAGTTCCTAAGTGGGTAGCCTCCTCCTGGAACTCTGGCTGGCTTCATGTACAATACATATGGAGCAAACACTTGCGTGTGCTTAACAAAATGGGGATAATGGTAAATGGTTGGATCTTTTGATCAAGATAACCTAGGATAATTTTAAATTACAGTGGCCACTTTGGGGCTCCTTTGAGCCTCCAAAACTTGTACATTAGCCATTAGAGGGAACATTTCAATTGGATAAGTCATTTAAGAACTGCATTTAAAACCAAAAAGTTCAAAATTCCAAAGTAACCTTATTACAAGTATTGTTGCAAAAAGCTAATAAAAATTGTTATAAATGGTATCTGAAAGAAAAGGTTATTAAGTCATGGCTTTATTGACACCCCTGTATTATACCTTTGGAGGAGGGCCCAATATAAGGCCCTCCCATAGTTAAGGAGAGTCTGCAAGACTTTCTGTGAAACTGCTACTGATAGTGTATCACATTGATTGACTTGCAGATGTTGAACCATCCCTGTGTCCCTGGCATAAATCCCACTTGATCATGGTGTATAATCTTTTTGATGTATTGCTGTATTCAGTTTGCCAGAATTTTGTTGAGGATTTTTGCATCTATGTTCATCAGTGATATTGGCCTGTAGTTTTCCTTCTTTGTGTTGTCCTTGTCAGGTTTGGGGATCAGGGTGATGCTGACTTCATAGAATGTGTTATGGAGTGCTCCATCTTCCTCAATTTTCTGGAATAGTTTGAGAAGGATAGGTATTAAATCTTCTTTGAATGTTTGGTAGAATTCTCCAGAGAAGCCGTCTGGTCCTGGAGTCTTATTTTTGGGGAGGTTTTGATTACTGTTTCTATTTCTTTACTTGTGATTGGTCTATTCAGATTCTCTATTTCTTCCTGATTCACTTTGGGGAGATTGTAAGAGTCTAGGAATTTATCCATTTCTTCTAGGTTGTTCAATTTGTTGGCATATAGTTTTTCATAGTATTCCCTCATGATCCCTTGTATTTCTTTGGTATCCGTTGTGATTTCTCCTCTCTCATTTCTGATTTTATTTATTTGAGACTTCTCTCTTTTTTTCTTAGTGAGTCTGGCTAAGGGTTTGTCGATTTTGTTAATTTTTTCGAAGAACCAACTCTTTGTTTCATTGATCCTTTCTACTGTCTTTTTTGTTTCAGTATCATTTATTTCTGCTCTAATTTTTATTATTTCCCTCCTTCTACTGACTTTTGGCTTTGGTTGTTCTTCTTTTTCTAATTCTGTTAGGTGTCTTTTGAGGTTGCTTATGTGAGATTTTCCTTGTTTTTTGAGGTGAACCTGTATTGCAATGAATTTCCCTCTTAGGACTGCTTTTGCTGCATCCCAAATGAGTTGGTATGGTGTGTTTTCATTTTCATTTGTCTCCAGATAATATTTGATGTCTTCTTTAATTTCTTCAATAATCCATTGTTTGTTCAGTAGCATGTTGTTTAGTCTTCACATTTTTGCCCCTTTCCCAGCTTTATTCTTGTAATTGATTTCCAGTTTCGTAGCATTATGATCAGAAAAGATGCTCGATATTATTTCAACCCTCTTGAATTTATTGATGCTTGCTTTGTTTCCCAAGATATGGTCTATCCTTAAGAATGTTCCATGAGCACTTGAGAAGAATGTGTAACCTGCTGTTTTGGGATGAAGTGTTCTATATATATCTATTAAGTCCATCTGGTCTAATTTTTCATTTAATTCTATAATTTCCTTGTTGATTTTCTGTCTGGATGATCTATCCATTGGTGTTAATAGGGTGTTGAGGTTTCCTACTATTATTGTATTGATGTTGATGTCTCCTTTTAGTTTGTTAAGTGTTGCTTTACAAATTTTGGTGCTACTATGTTGGGTGCGTATATATTTTTAAGTGTTATGTCATCTTGGTGGAGTGTCCCTTTTATCATTATAAACTGCCCCTCTTTGTCTTTCTTTATCTGTTTTGCTTTGAAGTATACTTTGTCTGATATAAGTATGGCAACACCTGCTTTCTTTTGTTCATTATTAGCTTGGAATATTGTCTTCCATCCATTCACTCTGAGTCTATGTTTGTCTTTGGGGCTGAGGTGTGTTTCCTGGAGGCAGCATATTTTTGGGTCTTGTTCTTTGATCCATCCTGCCACTCTGTGTCTTTTGATTGGAGAGTTCAATCCATTTACATCTAGAGTGATTATTGAAATGTGGGGGCCTACTGCTGTCATTTTATCACTTGTTTTCTGATTCTCTTGCATTTCCTTTGTTTCTCGTCCCATGATTTTTGGACTACTAATTCAGGTAGGTAAATTTCTGTATTGGTTTTCTTCTTATTTGTAATTTGTGTCTTTATTCTTGTTATTTGTTTAGTGGTTACCAGGTGGTTTGTGTAAAGCATCTCATAGATGAGATAGTCCATTTTCTGATAGCCTCTTATTTCCTTAAATTAAAGCATTCCATCCCTTTTCTCTTCCCCTTCTAGGGTGTTATTGTCAGATTTTTTTTTCTCTTCCTTCTTGTGTTGTGAGTTTGTGGTTAAAATGACTGGATTATATTTATTCTTGGTGTTTCCCTTCCTTTTTTCTTTAATGTTTTATTTAACTTTTGCTAACCTGTTGTGATGGAGAGCTGCTACATTCTGTTATTGTCCTTCTACTTATCTCCATTGCTCTGGGTTTTCTAACCCCATTCCTTTTTCTGATTTTTCAGGTATGAGGGAATTCCTGAGCATTTCTTGAAGAGGAGGTCTTGTGGCAATGGACTCCCTTAACTTTTGTTTATCTGGGAAAGTTTTTATTTCTCCATCATATTTGAAGGATATTTTCACTGCGTAGAGTATTCTTGCCTGCAGGTTTTTGTCCTTCAGAGTTTTGAATATATTATTCCACTCTCTTCTAGCCTGTAAGGTATCTGCTGAGAAATCTCCTGATAGCCTTATGAGGGTTCCTTTGTAGGTTATTTTCTTCTGCCTGGCTGCCCTTAGTATTTTCTCTTTGTCATGGACTTTTGCTAGCTTCACTACTCTATGCCTTGGGGTTGGTCTTCTTAACATTGATAAAGTTTGGAGATCTATTGGCTTCTGTCACATGGAGTTCCATCTCTCTCCCCAGGTTTGGAAAGTTCTCAGCCATTATTTCTTTGAACAGGCTTTCTGCCCCCTTCTCCTTCTCTTCTCCCTCTGGTATACCTATAATCCTTATGTTGCATCTCCTAATTGAGTTGGATAATTCTCAGAGAATTTCTTCATTTCTTTTTAGTCTTAGTTCTCTCTCCTCCTCTGTCTGCAGCATTTCTATATTCCTATCCTCGAAATTGCTAATTTTCTCCTCCAGATTATCAACCCTACTGTTCAGAGAGTCCAGATTTTTCTTAATCTCCTCCATTGTGTTCTTCATCTCCAGTATTTCTGATTGGTTCTTCTTAATAGTGTCAAGCTCTTTTGTGACATAGCTCCTGAACTTGTTGAGTTGTCTATCTGTATTCTCTTTTAACTCGTTGACTTTTTTAATAATGGCTGTTGGAATTCATCATCATTTAGGTTATAGATTTCATTGTCTTTGGGATTGTTTTCTGGGTACTTGTCATTTTCCTTCTGTTCTGGAGATTTAATATATTTTTTCATACTGCTTGATGGCATGGATTTGTGCCTCCGCATAGAGATAGAGTTTAGTCACTGCTTCCACTTGTTTCTACTGGTGTGTGGGGTGGAGCAGCTGTTTAGACTGCACTGACCAGGAACTCTGGCAGCTGTTGCTGACTGGACCTGGGCCCCTCCTTGTAGTCATTGTGGTCCTGTGGGGTCCCTCGTCAGCTGTGGGGCCAATCACACAGGGGCCTCAGGCTGCTGGTGTTTACTGTTGCAAACCACCTAGATGCACTCACTCCTTAGGGTCTGCAGCGATGTTATGCGTTTTCCCTGCTGCCAGGAGCAGGATCACCTATATTCATAGCTCTGTCACTGTCAGAGCCCACAAGATCTCACTTGTCCACTATAGGTCAGAGCAGAGCTATGGGTAACTTCTGCAGTCTGTGGTTAGCTCACCTAGCTGTGCTACTTTTGCCCCAGTGCCTTCCAGCCTTGTGATTGCTGGTCAGGGCCTCTCCACTAGTGCTGTGCAGAGGCTTTTGCTGTGGCTGTTGTGGGACTGTGGATTTTCCCCCTGGGCTGTGGAGCCAGGACGCTGGAGCTCCACCCAGCCCCTGGCCACTCCCATGGGATCACTGGGTGTCTCTTGCCCCCTCTGGGACACAGCTAGAGTCTGTGAGTCAGAGGTGGCTGGCGGGCTGCTGCCTTGCCTGGGATCCTCCTCTCCTGGAGACTCCCAGATTCTGAATGCTGGGCAGGGCCTCTCCACTAATGCTGAGTGGAGGCTTTCCCTGCCGCTGGTGCAGGACCATAGAGTTTCCCCCTGGGCCATGGAGCCGGGCTGCTGGAGCTCCACCTCGCCCCCAGCCATGCCCATGGGATCTCTGGGTGTCCCTTGCCCCCCCTGGGACACACCTGGAGACCGTGAGCCAGAGATGGTTGTGGGCTGTTGCCCTGCCTGGGATCCTCTTCTCCCAGAGCCTCCCAGTGTTCTGAATGCTGAGCAGGGCCTCTACGCTAATGCCGAGTAGAGGCTTTCCATGCCACTGGTGTGGGACCGAGGAGTTTCCCCCTCGGCCATGGAGCCAGGCTGCTGGAGCTCCACCTAGACCCCGGCCATACCCATGGGATATCTGGGTGCCCCTTGCCCCCTCTGGGACACAGCTGGAGTCTGTGAGTCAGAGGCAGTTGGCGGGCTGCTGCCCTGCCCGGGATCCTCCTCTCCCAGAGCCTCCCAGCCTTCTGAATGCTGGGCGGAGCTTCTCCGCTAACGCTGAGTAGAGGCTTTCCCTGCCGCTGGTGTGGGACCTTGGATTTTACCCCTGGGACATGGAGCCTGGCTGCTGGAGCTCCACCCAGCCCCCGACCACTCCCACAGGATCTCTGGGTTCCCCTTGCCTCCTCTGGGACACAGCTGGAGTCCGTGAGTCCGGCGGAGGCTGGTGGGCTGCTGCCCTGCTGAGGATCCTCCTCTTTGGGAGTCTCTGGGCGTTCTGAATGCTGGGCAGGGCCTCTCTGCTAATGGTGAGTAGAGGCATTCCCTGCCGCCGGTGCAGGACTGTGGAGTTTCCCCCTGGGTTTTGGTGTAATCGCAGGGGGCTTAGGTAGGGCTGTAGTCACCTGTTTCCACTGTTGCTCCACCAGTGTGTGCACACTCCTGCCCTTGGTGCATGGCGATACTCTTGGGGAGTCCGCTGGAAGAAAGCTGCTTGCAGGTACTAGGCTGTCTGGGGGTCGGGTGTTGGAGAGTTTTCAACTATCTCCACCTCCTCCCAGGGGGAAGTCTGTCCACCTTCTGATGCATAGCAGCACAGGTCTCTCAGGTGTCCTGAGATGCTATATGGATATCCTTTGTTAACTGATGAATGTCCAATTAGTTGTAGATTCAAAGAGGGAAAGACAAAGAAGACTACTCACTCTGCCATCTTGGTGACATCATCTCCAGACATGCAGTTTTCATTCCACCTGTTATTAATCAAATAAGCTGATGTTATCTCTGTTACAAAATTTGTCAGCAGAAATAAAAAACTTAAAATGAGAGTTGATTTTATCTAATGTCTCATGAAGTTTTCATGAGTAATCTAAAGATAATTTTAGGAGAAAATGATTTAGGTAGATGTAAATGAGATAGTTTAAAGGTAAACTTTTTAGTTATAATTATATTTTATGGCATGTGTACTTAAAATAGCTTCTAAAACCTCTGTGGTAACTTAAAAATTTAGAGTTTTGCTAGGTTAAATTAAATGATGGAAAATTCATTGAAAATCTAGATTATTTTCAAGTAAGATAAAATACTGAAGTATTAGTTGCTAAACAAGTCTAAGTTTACCACATTTGCCTTCTTATTGCAGAGAAAGTAAAGATGTTTGGATGTATTAGTAAAGGTGTCTTATGCTTTTTTGACAGATTGTACTATAGAGTAGCATACATTTCTAGAAATTATGAAAAGTATTTATAAATTTGCCAAGTCACAGAATGCTAATGTAAAAGACAGTCTATAGTTATTTACTCCTTCATTTTTCACTAGAAATTAAGATTTCTAAGGGTTAAATATTCTAATTAATATATGTAATTAAACTACTAAAATAATAGAAATATCTTAATATGAAAGGAAAATAAAATGTATTTTCAGTAAAACATATATATATTTATGTGGAATTTATAATGATAGAATGGAAATGCATTTTGTTAGGGAAAAAAAGAGGAAAGCATAGGACGAAATCTGAATGTAAGAAGAAAGCTATAGAAGGTTTGTGAAAGAGGAACCTTGATAAGAGTTTTAAGCATGGTCAAACTGGCTGAGATTGTAATATATTTAATTAAGTAAATGAGTTTTAATATCAAAAGTAAGCTGGTGCAAAATTAGAATTAGATTTTCTCTTTCTTAAAAGGACAATTTCCTGGGAATTCTCAAAGAATTTGTTCTCTCTTCCTATAAAGAGGGAGATACTAAACTAATTAGGTTTATTTGGTGTGTCAAATTGCATGGGAAGCCTTGTCAAGTAAATGATAATACACCTTAGGTTATATTGTGTGGGTAAATCTTACTCATTATCTTAACTCTGCCACTTTGCTCCCAGCACCACAAGAGGAAAACTACCATCACTGCATTTTTATTGTCTAATTTGGTTTACAGATGGGTCTTACTTAAAAGATAGGCAGGGACATTATCAGGCTAGAAATCTTGTCCAGACTTGAGAATGTCCTCTTCTCTGTTAACCCTGCTAACCCAGTGAAAGATTTCCTTCTACAGGCTCAAGAAATTACCATGGAGGAAGAGAAACAAAGAGCAATAGAAAAGGAGAATTTTTTTTTAAAGATTGGCACATGTGCTAACATCTGTTGCCAATCTTCTTCTTTTTTTGTCTTCTTCTTCTCCCCAAAACCCCCAAGTACATAGTTGTATATTCTAGTTGTATGTCTTTCTGGTTCTGCTATGTGGGACTCCACCTCAGCACGGCCTGATGAGTGGTGCCATATCTGTTCCCAGGATCCAAATGGGTGGAATCCTGGGCTGCCAAGGTAGAGCTCATGAACTTAACCACTTGGCCATGGAGCCGGCCCCAGGAGAATTTTTGACACTACCATGCAGATGTGGTTCAGGCCCAATAATAAACCATAGTGTCTAGTGGGGTAAAATTGCTACTGCTCCAGCGTATACATCAATAAACCCATTTGACACCTGAAAAGATGATTTTATGGGGACAACAATATTTTTGGAAACTTTATCCCAGAATGGCTCATAAAGCATATGCTTCTTGTAGTATATGTCCTAAATATAATCCCAGGAAAACACTTCATGGGTTGCAAGGTCACTTTCACCTTCCTAAGGGACCTTTTGAGGTACAACAATTGAACTTTTTTCAGATTCCACCATCTCAAGGATATAAATATGTTAGTAATGATCTGTGTGTTCTCACATTGGGTTGAGGCCTTTCCTTGCAGAAGAGTGATAGCTTTAGTAGTAACCAAATTATTGGAAAGGATAATTCCTGTTTGGAGAATTCCTACTGAGTTATTCAGTGACCAGGGAACTCATTCCACTTGGCAAATAATTAAATCTATTTGTGCCATTTGGCCAATAATGCAACATTTTGACTAACAGTACAACCAAAATAATTGGAAAAGCTTTCAGAAGTATTTAATCTCTCATGCCCAAAAGCTCTTCTGCTAGTACTTCTCAATTTAGATCTACACCTTCTGGTAAACAACAGCTGTCTCGGGACTGGCCGGGTGGCGAAGTGGTTAAGTGCACATGTTCTGCTTCAGCAGCCCAGGGTTCGCTGGTTTGGATCCTGGGTGAGGACATGGCACCGCTTGGCAAGCCATGCTGTGGTTGGCGTGCCACATATAAAGTAGAGGAAGATGGGCATGGATGTTAGCTCAGGGCTAGTCTTCCTCAAAAAAAACCCAAAACAGTTGTCTCCTTTTGAAATAATAACAGGATGGCCTATGCTATTCGTTGAGGAAATGTATGAACTAACTTTGCTTAAAGGAGATATATTACACTGTTGTCAGGGTCTCATTGAGGTGCTTAAAAGAAATGAAAGGTTAGTAGTTGATTCCTTTCACAGAGAGCTCCTGGGAGACAAAGACTTTAAAGATCATGGACTACAACCTGGAGATTTTATTTATTGGAAGAGGCATCAAAAAAGGCTCTCTGCAGCCCTATTGGAGAGAACCATAGCAGGTACTTTTAACCAATCCATGTGCTGTAAAATTAAAGGGCATAGACTCGTGGATTCACATTTCTCATTATAAAATCCTCCTCTGCCTGAGTGGATTTCAACTCCTGTTTCTGACACCTGACTTCAACTGACAAAAACAAGTACCTTCAAACCAGATTGAGAAGAAGATGGCATCTGTTGTAGACAGCCATCCCAAGACTCCAGACCAGGCCTGTATTCCCAACCTTATATCTTCTCATTTAAACCCACATAATACTTAAATCATATATCCATTTTATAATTGTTCCATTTAAGGTTTTCGGAATACTGTCATACTTAAAGTAAGGGATTGGTTTGGAATAGACTGATCTTGAAGATCAGGCATTTACTGGGTGGTTCCTAATTGAACTCAATGGTTATGTGGAACAAACCTCTGGCCTTGGCTACAGCCTGGATAGCTAGGATGCTGCACCCTGGGCTTCCCTTGGATGCAGGGAAGAATTTTCCCTGAGCTAACATCTGTTGCTAATCTGCCTCTCCTTAAGTCCAGATGGGCTCATTCAGTGTTCCATGGGTATGACCACCTAGAAGCTATCTTTGTTCCTTCCTTGGGGCTAGAAGATATCGTATCAGAAGCCCTGACTAAATTTACTCAACAAGCCCTTAATGATAGGCAACAGGAATAGCTTTATTAAATACTGAAATTGATACAGGCCTAAAGCAAGATTGACAAGAGGGAAGCCATGTTGTAACTTAGAATAACCTCTAACAACTCACCTAGCTGTATGTGTTTTAACTTGCACATAGCCTAGGTGACAAAAAGGTACCCTCTAGGAAATATGCAGATTTTATATTCCTGGTTGATGCATGCACCTCCCTATAGTGATAGATGATGACTTTGTTCTTTTGAGTTTCTTAGGAATATGACAACCTCCTCAGAGAAGAACATCTATGCTGTCATCCATCATCAATGAAAACTGAAAGACTTGGTGTGGCATCTCCAGTCATTGATCCCAGTCAACATTCCTGAGCCCCTCCTTCATAGCCCACTAACCCTATTTAACTGCTTAAACTCTGTGCTTGTTTAAGATGGTCTTTGGGACACAAGTCCACCGTCTTTCAAATTTGCTGGCTAATTGAATAAATCCTTCTTTCGACCACTGACTCACCCTTGAAATTGACTGACTGCAGGGTTGTGACAAGCAGAATGAGCCCTTGCTTTGTTACAATTTTGGTGACCCAGATGGAACTAGACTCTGCCTGTGGCTAGTCAACTCCAGGGAGAATCTCAGGATGCTCGCAGAAGCTGCCAGGGTTTCATCTTCTCCCGAGGACTGTCCCTTGAGTTTCCCCAATTGCCGACTGCCTTCAATGCTTTCTTGGTGGGTAGAGAAATGGACAAGCATCTGTGAGTTGATGAACTCATATCTGGAGTAAGGTGAGTTGCTTCAGAGTGCACTTCTGAGAAGTCCCTTCCCTCTGTCTGGGGGCCTAAGTTGTCTTGGGTCCATCAGTTCCTTGGTGCTGTTTTAAGAGGGAATAGTTATAGGACTACACAGAATATCTGGTGGGCTAGTCTCTGTTAACTGGTGTGTGTGATATCTGTGTGGTGTGTGAGTATGGATGCTGCACCATCTGTGCCCAAGAAAAGTCCCCTGGGTCTCATACTGACCCAATGGGCAGATTTTGGTTATGAGTCAATGTCAAAGAAAATGATGATATTTTATTGTAATACTGCCTGTCCTCAGTATACTCTAGGCTCTGGGGAAAAATGGCCAATTAATGGATCATTAAACTATTACGCCATATTGCAGCTAGAACTGTTTTGCAAGAAGACAGGTAAAGATGATGAGATCCCATATATACAACCTTTCATGTTATTATATCAAGATGAAAAAAAGGGGGCCAGCCTGGTGGCACAGCAGCTAAGTTTTCACATTCTGCTTCAACAGCCTGGGGTTAGCCGGTTCAGATCCTGGGTGCGGACCTATGCACCACTCATCAAGCCATGCTGTGGCAGCCATCCAACATATAAAGTAGAGGAAGATGGGCACAGATGTTAGCTCAGGGCCAGTCTTCCTCAGCAAAAAGAGGAGCACTGGCAGCAAATGTTAGCTCAGGCTAATCTTCCTTAAAAAAATAGATGAAAAAAAGGAAGGAAAAGATGATTTAATGGTACAGAGACCCCCTGTGTTACAGAATGGACAAAAGGATGATGAGGATGTAATGATTTTACAAACCCCAAATCCCTCAGTGACACCTCAATGGTATCCATTCCTCTGAGGCCACCAGCTGCTCAGGGAGGGGGGTCTGACATGACACCAGGGCTAGGAGAGGGGTTTCCCCTTCTCAGAGCAGACAAGGGACAGAATTTGGTCAGGGAGCTCCTATCGGAACAGGACAATTTCCACTGCACCAATATCCTGTAGGAGTAAATGGCCACGGCCAGCCAGTGGGATTTGTATGGATGCAGAACCCCTGTTCCACTTCTGACTTGTTCAATTGGAAAAACAATAACCCATCCTACAGGGCGGACTCCCAGAGAATGACTGAGTTAGTTTCTTCTATTTTTACCACTTACCATCCCTCCTGGTTGGAGGTTCATATCCTGATGAACATGCTCCTAACAAGATGAAAAAAGAATAGTAATTGACAAAGTGAGAGAGGAAACACACAGGTTCCATCTAGCAGATCCTACTGGTACCCCTGAGGCAAATGCCACCATTCCTATTGCTGAGCCAGCATGAGTCCCCAATGATGCTTCAAGGATACTCATACTAGAACAATTTAAGAGATGTGTTCTAGCCATCTTGAAACTGGGGGTTCCTAAACAGAAAAGTTGAATAAGATACAGGCCATTCAAAAAAAACCTGATGAGGATCCTTCTGAATTTCTAGAAAGAATCTACCAAGCCTATAGGCGTTACACAGATGCAGATCCAGAAGCTCCTGAGAACCTCAGGATAGTAAATATGACTTTCACAGGACAAAGTGCCCCATACGCTAGAAGGAAACTGCAGAAACGGGATGGGGCATTAGGTATGCATCCATCTCAGCTGGTAGACATTTCTCTTAAGGTATATAACAACAGGGAATAATGGATCAAATAGGAAGATCCCAGAAGAAATGCTGCTTTTCTGGCATCTGCTCTCAGTGGACAGAAACCAAATCATCCCAGAGGAAGACCCCGCCAACTGACGGGAGGTAAGTACCCCTTGGGAAAGAAGCAATGTGCTTATTGCAAGGAGGAGGGACATTGGAAAAAGGAATACCCCAGGAAAGATAAAAAGAGTGTGAAAGAAAAGAAAAGGGAAGCCACCCAGACGGTTTATAAAGAGGAAAACTGTGATGAGGATTGAAGGTGCCTGGGGACTCTCTTGGACACAAAACACCTTATCCCGATTTCCCCACAGAAGCCCTGGGTAACACTGACAGTGGGGAACAAATTGACTTTCTAGTTGATACTGGAACTACATATTTGGTTTTAAATGCCAAATTAGCACAAAAAAACTTCAAACTCAACCCCTGTCACAGAAGTCTCTGTAAAAATCCAAAATCTTGCTTTCCTAAAACTATTGGAATGTCACATAGGAGAGTTGACCTTAAAACACAGTTTTCTGTATAGACCAGAATGCCCTACTTCCCTGTTGGACTGAATCTCCTTTGTAAATTGGATGCACAAGTGACTTTTGCTCCAAGACAACTCGATATACGAGCGCCTCTGGAACAATCTCTGAGGTTGCAGATAGCTTTACTGGGTATCCTGGAACCAGAATCAGAACTATTGCCACTCAAAATCTATGAGAAGCCCCAATGTCTGGGTATATGGGAATCCAGGAAGAGCAAAGAATGCTCAGTCAACACATATACCCCTAAAGGAAAAGAGAAGGAAGCATAACCTGAAACAAGAGACACAAAGAGGCATCTGGCCTATTTTTAAGAAATTCCTGGAGGTAGGATTGATTAAGCCCTTCCAGTCTCCATACAACACCCCTGTTCTCCCAGTAAGGGAGCCTAATTCCAATGAATATCATTTTGTCCAGGATCTACATGCCATAAATGAAGTGGTTCAGTACTTGCACCCTGTGGTACCCAGCCCTTACACCATATTAACAAATATACCAGGAGAATATGATTGGTTCTCACCCTGGACTTAAAAGATGCATTTTTCTGCATACCATTGGCAGAGGAAGCCCAACAGTTGTTTGCTTTGAATGGCATGATCCAGATACTCAGACAACTCAACAATATTGTTGGGCAGTCCTCCCCCAGGGATTTAAAACTTCTCCCACTCTATTTGGGTAGGCCTTGGCCAAAGACCTAACATCTGGAATTACAAGAGAGACTGTTATTACAACACATGGATGACTCACTGATAGCAAGCCCCATTTATGGACAGTGTTTGACCGACACGATAAAGACTCTAAATTACCTGGCAGAATGTAGATATAAAGTCTCACAGAAGAAAGCCCAAATCTGTAAATAGAAAGTCACATACTTGAGATTTAGATATCCAAAGGCCAAAGAGAATTATTATCAGATTGGAAGAAGGCTGTAGCATGTTTAAGTCATCCCAAAACCTGCCAACAACTATGAGAGATTTTGGGAATGGCAGGCTTCTGTAGGATTTGGATTCCTAATTATGGACCCATCGCAAAACCCCTCTATGAGGCTCTGAAGAGTTGGGACTCAGAACCTTTAAACTGGACAAAAGAGTGCCATTTGGCATTTGACACTGTTAAGGCTAAACTGATTTTAGCCCCAGTCCTGGGATTGCCCAACCTGGACAAGCCCTTCAGTCTCTATGTACATGAAAGACAGGAGATAATTCTGGGAGTGTTAACTCAAAAGTTGGGAACCACCTCTAGGCCTGTAGCCTATTTTTCAAAACAGCTGGGTCAGACAGTGAAGGGCTGGCCCCCTTGCCTCCAGGAAGTAGGATCCACATGTGACATTCTTTAAGAAGTTGAAAAGTTTACTTTAGGCTGACCCACCACAGTATATGTATCCCACCACGTCCTCACATTACTGGAACAAAGAGGGGGATATTGGCTCACATCAGGAAGGATGGGCAAATACCAAACCATCCTACTGGATAACCTGAATGTGATACTACAAGTCAACTCAGCTCTGAACCTGTCCACCTTGCTCCCCAGTGAAACCTCACAAGCCTTAGAACATGACTGCTTACAGGTCATTGAGACAGTTTATTCCAGCTGGCCAGATTTAAAGGGCCAGCCATTGGAGGAACCTGACCTGGAACTCAAGGATGGTAGTAACTTCATGGACCAAGTTACGAGATGCACTGGGTACATGGTTGTGACTTTGCAGAAAATCCTGGAGGCCAAGGCCTTGCCCCCAGGGACTTCAGCACAGAAGGCTGAACTCATCACCCTCACCAGAGCTTTACTCTTGCCACGAGGGGAAAATGTAGATGTCTATACAGATTCCTGGTATGCATTTTCAGTAGTACATGCCCACGGGGCAATCTGGAACAGAAGAAGACTCCTAACAACAAACAAAAAAGAAATTAAACATGATCTAGAAATATTACAAATATTGTAAGCTATTAATGAGCCCTCTCAGGTGGCCATAATACATTGCCCTGGCCATCAAAAGGGACTGGCTGACCAAACAGCCAAAAGGGCTGCTGAGACAAAGATCCCCACCATGAAGGGTCTCTACTGCCACAGATAGATCTATCTGGATATCAGGAAAGAGATTCAGAGAAGGACTTGGACTGAGCAAAAGAATAAGGGTACAATGGTGGACACCCAGCATGCTGGAAAAGTAATATCCAAGGAATAATTCTGATCCTTGAGGCCCTCTTGTACCCCATCTTAAAATATGTATATGAGAGCACCCATTATGGAAGGATGCTACCCTATAACGGGTCCAGAGATACAACATAGGGCCTCATTTATAAAAGACTATATAGCAGGTGACCAAAAACTGAACGATTTGTGCAAAAAACAACCCCAAGACAGTCCCAAGTCCCCCTTATATAGGAGCCCAATATAAAGGGGACTGGCCTACTGAAGATTGGCAAATAGACTTACTTGGATGAAACAAGTTGCTGTAAATTTCAGGTATTTGCTAGTGTTTGTAGATACTTTTTCTGGATGGGTGGAAGCCTTTCCCACCTAGACTGAAAAGGCATCAGAAATAGCTTATGTTCTGCTAAAATAAATTATTCCTAGATTCGGCCTGCCTAACACTTCGTAGAGAGATAATGGACCTGCTTTTGTTTCACAAGTCACACAACAAGTCTCTAAGGCACTAGCCATCAAGTGGATGCTCCACTCTGCCTAGAGACCTCAATCATTGGGAAAAACAGATAACATGAACCAAACCTTAAAAAATGATGTTGCTAAGATCTGCCAGGAAACACAAGTAACTTGGGATAAGGTGTTGCTCCTTGCCCTGCTACGAATCAGAGTAGCCTCCTGAAGTAGGCTTCAATTAAGCCCCTTTGAAATTCTGTACGGTAGACCATTTCAGGCCTCCCCCCTTAGAAAAAGTTCTCCAGAAGCCTTATGGGATATAATGATCATCGATCATGTAAAGTCTCTAAATTCTGTACTAACCTCTATCATGAGTTTCCTCCAAGAGGTCAACCTATCCGTCTGATATTCCATTGCACTCTTACCAGTCAGCTGACCAAGTTCTTCTTAAAATTTGGAAAGAACAAGGTCCTAAGAACCAACTGTCTGCTAAGTGGACAGGCCCCTTTGACTTTCTTCTCCCATTCTTCCTTGAAACTTGCTGGAGTAAAACCATGGATATATCATACCCAGGTGAAACAAGCTCTACCAGAAGAGACAGTGGAGCAAACTAAGACTCCAACATAGATCTGTGAGCCCATAAAGGATTCAAGATACATATTCCATAAAGCTTCCTAATTTATCCATCTATTCTGATCTGGTCCTCTTCAGAATGTTAAACTTTCCTTTTCTGACTATGCTAAATCTCATTTTTGTGACCCCTTGTTCTAATATCTGCCTTAAGAAGCCACCTCCCTTCTTAGATGTTAATTCCTTTTCCTGCAAAACAGATCTCTCCCTGGACCCTACTTATAGTGGCCTAGGAAAACCTCCCATTCAAGTTAATTCCAAACTGGCGATCTTATGGTACAATAGGTACACCCAATCTTTGGGGGAAATTCAAACTAAAGACCCAGTTTTAGACTTGCTTATTAACTCAGATTTTATGGAGTATATTTTTAAAGCCAGAATCGGCCCAGGAAAAACATCCTGAGAGCTATTTCCAGGGAAACACTAATGGTAGGGAAATAACCAGAACTAGTACCACTGACCAATACTAGCAGTATTATGTTGCCATTGGAATTGATGATGAACACTTAGAAAGGGCATCTGATTATGATAATGAGTATCTGATTAAGCCCTGTGTCTCCTGTCATAGTTCAAAGTGCCCCGACTCCCCTGAACCATGCTTCTTTGGTTGGGTGCCACCTAAAGCCAAATCCTCTGACAGGTGATGAAACTTACATCCAGTCAGAGTGAAATGATGACCACTACTGATAACCAGCTCCCTGCCCTTCATGAGGGGTGACTTTAGGAAGCTCTCTGGGCCTCCCAGACCACCTTGTACTTAGGAGTGACAACAACACATTTGAGTCTCATATGGTGAGCTCAACATTTCTGGATTAACACACTGTACCCAAATTGCAGCAATGTGATCATGCCCCAATGGGAACAACATATCTGGTGGTTAAACCAACAATGGCCCCAATGGAAAAAAATAAGATACTCTAGAATCAATAGGGGCAGAATTAAGTATATTGGTCCAGGCAGAGGCTGCCTTTAGGGAATATCACCAAGACCAAGAAAAGGGGTATTTAAGAGAATAGGGAAAACTGGGGGGACTCTTGTTCCAAGAAGAAAGTAGATGATGGAAAGTTGCTTGGAAAACTACCCAGGCCTTAAGTAAATGGATAAACCAAACCTGGGACATTATGACACAATATGCAAAAACCCAGTTATAGGAAAATGCTGGTGGCTTAACCCAGCAAGGCCTAACAGACATGCTCCTCCAAATGGAATCAGAAGTAGCTATGAAACAATGACCAACTATTTTAAAGGTAAAAGCTCAAGAAACCCTCTTATGGGAAATGTATGGGACTCCAAATATGTAGGAAATAATTGAAGGAACTTGTAGTTTATATCGATGCTCCCTGACTGCTCTAGTACCTAGATTTGACCCAAGCCAAAGGCATGACATAATCCAACCTGTTGGGATAGGTGCCATCCATGACAACTATTGAATACTTCCCTTTGGGGACCACTCAGCTCTTTACAATAACACTAACACAACCTCTTCCCAATGGGAACCAATTTCAGTCTTAGGATGAAAGCAGCACAGTGAGTTATGATTGTGCCCACAAAAACAGTAAAACTCTGAGATTACTTTAACTTTGCCAATAGTAAGGATCCCTATCCAAAATAACATTTGGTATAGAGGATGAGGATGATTTTGCTGGGAAAGAATAGCTAACTGCTACACTGTACAATTAGCAGATTATTATTGTGACCACAGTACATTTATAATGAAACTCTTCAAATGTCTGGTGCAATATAGAAGTAATAGGAAAAGTATACCTACCTGAAATTATCAAAACCTATGGTAATACTGGTGAGGAAGATTATGTCTATTGAGAATTAGAATTAAGATCCCCAACAAAGGTCAGCTTAATGGAAAATGAGTGGCATGAGCAAAAGAAAGATCTAGTTACTGATGAAATCCAGGATGCTCTTCAATGGACAGGAATAATCAAACATTGGGTACAAGTAACCATAATTGAGGGAGGGAAAAGGATCATTCAATTAGTCCAAAAATATGCAGATATCTGTTCAGGGTTTATTGGGTAGTTATCTTGCCTATTTAATTCTGCCTTAGGTGGCAATAACATTGCAAAGTTTCCCTTCCCTATCATACTCCTAATTGTATTAGCTCTTCTCATATTTTGCTGCTATACCCAATATCAAAAAAAAAAAAACCCTAAACAACCACATGTCATATTTATCAGCCCCATAACTCCTGAATGTTTCCAATTCAAGTTTCATCAGTTCCATTCCTCTATTCCCATGAAGGCCCTTGTCAGCAGGAAGTAGCCAGATAGAAATTATGGCCATATTCCCTAAGATTATGGAATGGATAACTGACAGTGGGGAAGTGATACAAGCCTAAAGCAAGGTTGATGTGAGGGAAACCATATTGTAACTTAGAACAACCTCTAACCAACCCACTCAGCTGTATATGTTTTAACTTGCACATAGCCCAAGTGATAAATAGCTACCCTCCCGGACATATGCACACTCAGTAGATTATATAATCCCGGTTGATACCTGTACCTCCCTGTAATGATAGATATCTTTGTTCTTTTGAGTTTCTTAGGAATATGGTGACCTCCTCAGAGGAGAACATCTATGATGGCATCCAGCATTAATGACAACTGAAAGATCTGGTGTGGCATCTCCAGTCACTGATGTCAGATAGTCAACATTCCTGACCCCCTCCTTTATAGTCCACTAGCCCTATATAACTGCTTAAACTTTGTGCTTGTTTAAGATGGTCTTTAGGACAAAAGTCTGCTCTCTTCCAATTTTTTGGCTAATCAAATAAACCCCTTCCTTGACTACTGACTCATCTTGCAATTGATTGGCTGCAGGGTTGTGGTGAGCAGAGCAAGCCCTTGCTCAGTTACAAAATATCTTTAATGAGAAAGGCTGTAGTTCAAAATAGAATTGCCTTAGATATTTTAACTGCATCCCAAGGTGGTATGTGTGCAATCATTCAAACTGAGTTCTGGGTTTTTTTTTTTGCCTGATGTATCTTCCAATGTGTCATTTCTGCTAAAGCATGTGAAAAAGCAGGTGAATGCCCTAAGCAACCCTATTCTCAGTCTTGATTTTTTTAGTTGGCTCCCTTCCAGTATTGGCTCCCTTTTGTGATCTGGATTGCAATTTCTATTTCTATTACTCCTCGGAATTCTTGTGTTAGTCATAATATTCAAACAAATTACTCTTGTCTTTACTCAGTGTTGTAAGACTAGCATGCAGGCTAGAGTGATGATTGCTTAGTGACTTGAGATGGTTGATCCATCTTACAACCCTGGATGAATTTCCTTTTCTGATAAAGAATATGCCTAAAAACTCATTTTTAAACAAATCATTTTGAGGGTTGAATTATCTGTTCTATAATTGTTATAAACAATGTAACTATAGGAAGTCATGTAAAATCACATGTACAATGTTTATGTGATAATGTAAAAATAATTGACAAGTTACATAACCTATGAAATGTTTCCCTTGTTATATATAACACTATGCTTGTCCCTATATCTGAGTATTTCCTCCAAATTTGGATAAATGGGCAAATCAATAAAATAAAAGCCTAGCACTGAGGGGCATGATGGACTCAGGGCAAGCAGCAACAACCCTGGCACCAAGAGGCAATATTTGGATAACCAATGCTTTCTATCACAAGATTATTGATCAAGAGGGAAAAATGACAGGAGATTTTCACAAATTGAGGCATATGGGGCAACTAGTCAGGTTCAAAATTGATTTGGCTTGAATTAAAGAAGCCTGGCTTACGGCCTATCAAAGATACATTGTACATCTGCTTTAACCATTGAAGTAAAGAATGCACTCTCTTAAGATAAGAATGCATGCTTCCCTTCCTATGCCCTATTGGTAATGCCTAGTCCCTTTCCTGACATCAGGGTCATGTTGACCTGTTAATTTGCAACTGAATACCTCTTTTAAAACTTTGATGAATATGTATCCTGGGCATTTTTAATGTATGCTCTTTGCTCTAAAAATGTATAAGACTGTACTGAAAACCATGCTTCTCCAGAACACTTTCTTCCTTTCTGGAAAAGACCCTCCTGGAATATAATCCTCAGTTTGGCTCAAGTAAAATTCACCTTATCTCTCTTCCCTATAGAATGATTATTGGTTATTTTACATCAACATTTCTTGGCATAGTTGTGAGGATTTCAGAGAAACCCCCCTGGAGACCACCTGAAATCTTCTTTGAACCACTGCTTGGTACAGCACAGGCACACAGAGCCCCTCTGGCTTCATGGCATTCTTCAGGTGCCCCTGGTGAGTTTCTCCTGAAACCCAGACCTCCTTATTTAAATCATAGGTCATGACTTTTACTTGAGCTGTATATACATTCCTCTGTATATGATACTTTCCACCATTTTGAGAAAACTAATGAATATAATGATGTTGATTGGTTGCTCCTAATGTCACTGAACAAAATAGTGAAAGAAAAGGATGAGCTCAAGGATTCAAATTCACAGCTCAAGAGCCACATACATGACCTAAGAACTTCTATGTGTGCTGTGTAGAAGACTACTATCTCTCATAGCTGCAGAGCTGAAATTGCTTAAAATCGAATGCAGAACCTCATCCTGTCACTGGCTGAATTACAATGCAAGTTGAACTCCTAGCCTTGCAGGGTGTCTACTGTTAAAGTGAGGGCATGGGTTATGAAAGAATGAGATCCTATGAGTTGGGATGGGTACATGTGGGAAGACATTGATGAAGCTGGGGATATTGGGCCCCTAAATTCTGGTTAATCTTCTTTTCCAGTGGAAGAGACCTCCCCACCACCAGTGGAAAGTGGCCTCCTCTATTCCAGCAGAATTGGCCAACCAACCCCTAGCAGAAGTGGCCTCCTAAGCCCTCATAGAAGCAGCCTCCCCACTTCCAGTGGCAGCAGCATTCCACCCTGATTAGTATCAGCCTTTTCACCTGCAGCAGTATTAGCTTTTCCACCTCCCTCTAAGGAGATTAACCATGCATTGCCCAAGGAAACTGTAAAGGCATCCCCTAAGGCATTTTCCATTGAAGACAATGGTGATTCTCCTCAGGACCCACCCCCATCGCCACTCTTTGTTTCTAGACCTATAACTAGACTCAAGTCCCAGTATGCCCCTAAAGGTGAGATACAATGTGTGACCCCTTAGGAAGTGTATGTACTCCAAAAGAACTACTCAAATTTTCTACTTTATATGAACAAATCCTGGGAACATGTGTGGGAATGGATATGAAAGGTGTAGATAATGGTGGACAAAGTTGGATCAGCCCTGATATGGGCTCACTAAGAAGAAACTCTGTATTTAATATTGCAGCTTGGGGAGTTAGTAAGGGCCCTCACAGTTTGTTTGGTTTGTTTGGTAGAACTGAAAGGTAACCAGAATGAGTAAATTGGAAATGCTGGATATGTCTTGGTTTAACGTATAGGAAGGGATACAAAGTCTTAGGGAGATTGGAATGCTGGAGTGGATTTGTCATTTAAGGCCAACTCACCCAAATTGGGAGGGTCCAGAAAATATACCTTTCACCAATACTCTGGGGCATAAATTTATGATGGAAGCCACAGCATCCTTGAAGAGCTCTGTGGTCACTCTTTTCTGTAGGCCAGACCTCACAGTGGGAACTGCAGTCACTGAATTAGGAAACCTAAATACAATGGGAATGATTGGATCCTCAGCTGGCAGAGACCAACTAGTGGCACTCAACCAGCAGAGTTAAAGCAGCACTCACAAAAGCACATGACTTTCCCAGACCTATGGCATTGACTAATTGATCATGATGTTCCTAGAAGTAAAAGAGAAAGGAAACCTACTAAATTCTTAGCTGATCTGTCAGAGCAGAAAAGTTCTAGGTAAAGTGTACCAAAGTCTAACCTGAATCATAAAAACAGAGAGTCATAATCCCTCAATCAATTCCAAGACTTTAGCCAGTCTACAGACCCAGAAACCCTTGAATGAAAGGAAGGCCACATACCCTCAAGGAAGGAACTGGAATACTACTGAAAATTTATACTGTTAATATTTCTCTCAGCCTTCCCTAAAGGGAACTATGGCCTTTTACCAAGGTAACTGGGCATTGAGGAAAAGGAAATAAGTAGACTCTTTTGGGACAACTGGACTCTGGCTGTGAACTGATGTTGATTCCAGGAGACCCAAAATGTCACTGTGGCTCTTCAGTCAGAATAGGGTCTTATGGAGATCAGGTGATCAATGGAATTTTAGCTCAGGTCCATCTAATAGTGGATCCAGTGGGTCTCCAAACCCATCCTGTGGTTATTTTCCCAGTTCCAAAATTCATAATTGGAATAGACATACTTAGCAGCTGGTAGAATCCCCACATTAGTTCCACCGATCTGTGGAGTGAGGGCTATTATGATGCAACATCACATTCCCATTCAACTCTTCTATTTGGCTTGTGCAGAAGACAGATGGATCTTGGAGAACGACAACGGATTATGATAAGCTTAATCAGGTGGCAACTCCAACTGCAGCTGCTATACCAGATGTAGTTTCATTTCTTGAACAAATTAAAACATCCCCTGGTACCTGGTATGCAGCTATTGATCTGGCACATGCCTTTTTCCCCATCCTTGTCCATAAGATCCACCAGAAGCGTTTTACGTTCAGCTGACAAGGCCAGAAATACACTTACACTGTCCTATCTCAGGAATATATAAATTCTACAGCCCTATGTGATAATTATTTCTCAGGAATCTTGATCACTTTTCCCTTCCACACGATATTACTCTGTTTCGTTAAGTTGATGATATTATCCTAGACATGATGTATACATGATCACTAGATTGGACCTGGCGGGCAAGAAGAAGCAACTACACTAGACTAGTCAGTAAGACATTTGTGTGTCAGAAGGTGGGTAATAAAACTGACTAAAATTCAAGTGATCTCTATCTCAGTGAAATTTCTAGGGGTCTTGTGATATAAGACATGTTGAAATACCCCTTCTAAGGTGAAGGATAAGTTGTTGCATCTGTCCCCTCCTACAACCAAGAAAGACGCACAACACCTAGTGAGCTTCTTTGGATCGTGGATGCAACATATTCTTTCCTCATTTGAGTGTATTCTCTGGCCCATTTACCAAGCAAACCAAAAAGCTGCTAGTTTTGAATGGGGCCCTGAACAAGAGAAAGCTCTGCAACAGGTCTAGGCTACAGTGCAAACTGCTTTGCTACTTGGACTATATGATCCTGCATATTCAATGGTGCTTAAAGTATCAATGGAAGTTAGAGATCCTGTTTAGAGCCTTTGAGAGGCCTCTATAAGTGAATGCTTAAAGGCACAGGTCTTTAGGATTTTGGAGCAAGACCCTACCATGATCTGGAGATAGCTATTCTCCTTTTGAGAGATAGCTCTTGGCCTACTGCTGGGCCTTAGTAGAAACTAAATGCTTTGCCATAGGCCACCAAGTTATCACGTGACCTGAGCTTCCCATCATGAACTGAGTATTATCTAACCCATCAAGCCATAAAGTTGGGTATGCACAGCAACACATCATCATTAAATGGAAGTGGTATATACATGATTTGGCCCAAGTAGGACTTAAAGGCACAAGTAAGTGATGTGAAGAAGTGGCCCAAATGCTCATGATCTCCACTCCTCTTATAACACCTTCTCTCTCCAAGCCTGCACCTTAGGGCCTCATGGGGAGTTCTATATGATCAGTTGACAGAAAAAGAGAAGACTTGGGCCTGCTTTACAGATGGTTCTGCACAATATAATGGTACCACCCAAAAGTGGACAGATGCAGCACTAAAGGCCCTCTCTGAGACATCTTTGAAGGACAGTGGTAAAGGGAAATTCTCCCAGTGCATGGAATTTCAGACAGTGTACCTGGTTGTCCACTTTGCTTGGAAAGAGTAATGGCCAGATGTGTGGTTATATACCAATTGATTAGCCATAGCCAATCATTTGTCTGGATGCTCTGGGACTTGGAAGGAATGTAATTGGAAAATTGACAACAAAGGCATTTGGGGAAGAGATATGTGGATAGACCTCTCTGAATGGGAAAAAAAGGCAAAGATATTTGTGAATGTTCATATGAATGCTCGCCAAAGGGTCACTTTAGCAAAGCAGGATTTTAATAATCAAGTGGATAGGATGACCCTTTCCCTGGATACCAGTCAGCCTCTTTCCATATCAACCCGTGTCATCACCCTATGTGCTCCACAATCATGGTATACTGCATGGCATTGCTGCTGATCAAGGAACTCACTTCACAGCAAAACAAGTGTTGTAATGAGCTCATGCTCATGGAATTCACTAGTCTTACCATGTTCCCTGCCATCCTGAAGCAGCTGGCTTCGTGGAACAGTGGAATGGCTTCTGAAGACTCAATTACAGTGCCAGCTAGGTGGCAATACTTTGTAGAGCCATGGTAATATTCTCCAGAAGGCTAGGTATGCTCTGAATTAGCTTTCAATATATAGTGCTGTTTCTCCTATAGCCAGAATTCATGGATCCAAGAATCAAGCTGTAAAAATGGGAGTGGCAACACTCACTATTTCCCCTAGTGACCCACTAGCAAGATTTTTGATTCCCATTATCATGATGTTGTGCTTTGTTGGCCTAGAGATCTTATTTCCAGATGGAGAATGGTTCCACCATTAGACACAATGATTCCATTGAAAAGGAAGTTAAGACTGCCACCTAGCCACTTTGTGCTTCTCATGCCTCTGAATCAACAGGCAAAGAAGAGAATTACAGGGTTAGCTGGGGTATTTGATCCTGACTGCCAAGGGGAAATTGGGCTACTACCCCACAATGGAGGTAATGAGGAATATGTCTGGAGTATAGGAGATTCCTTAAGGCATCTCTGTTATATCATGCTCTGTGATTAAGATCAATGGAAAACCACAACAATCCAATCCAGGAAGGATTAGTAATGGCCCAGACCTCTCAGAAATGAAGGTTTGAATCATCCCACCACGTAAAGAACCCTGATCAGCTGAGGTACTTGCTCAAGACAAAGGGAATATAGAATGAATAGTAGAAGGTAGTTATAAATACTAGCTATGACCACTAATCAGTGACAGAAATGAGGATTGTAATTGTCATGATTATTTCCTCCTTACTTTGCTATGAATGCATTTGTATATGTGTGTGTGTGTATATGTAAGGTGTATTGATTTTATATCATGGTATTTAAGTATTGTTAATTTTCCATCATAGTATTTAAGTCGTGGGATATCAAGAAGAGTAAATATCACTCAAGGACTTCACCTTCTCTGTAAGGCAGGGGGGTCAATGTGTTTTTGGTTATATGCAGGAAAATTTTATCATGTTAGGAAGAATTATGAGCTTGTTATTGTCTTTATTTGGTGATTAAATATGTTTTAAGGAGATGCATATGGGTGCCAAATTGATAAGGAGTGGACTTTTGACAGTTAATTTTATGTGTCAACTTGAGTGGACAAAGGGGTGCCCAGATTAAACATTATTTCTGGGTGTGTCTGGATGAGATTAACATTTGACTCAGTAAATTTATCATCATCCTCAATATGGATAGGAATCATCTAATCCCTTGAGGGCCTAAATAGAAAAAAAAGGCAGAAGAAGGATGAATTTGCTTGGACGTATCATCTCATCTTCTCCTCCCCTGGACTTGGATTTACACTGTTGGCTCCCCTGGTTTTTAGGCCTTCACGCTCAGAATGAATTACACTGCTGGCTTTCCTGGGTCTTCAGCTTGCAGATGGCAGATTATGGGACTTCTCACCCTCCATGACATAACTATGTAAACCACTTCCTCATAATAACTCTCTTCCTGTATATATATATCCCACTAGGATGGCTATAATTAAATCAACAGATATTATTGAGTGTTGGTGAGGATGTGGAGAAATTGGAACCTTCATACAATTGTGGTGGGAAGATAAAATGGTACAGCTGTTTTGGAAAACTGATGATTGCTCAATAATCTAAACATAGAGTTACCCAATAGTTTCACTCCTAGATATATACCCCAAAGAATTGAAAATATATGTCAACTCAAAAAATTGTACTTGAATTTTTTTTATCAACATTAATCATAATAGCCCCAAAGTGGAACCAACTCAAATGTCCATCAACTGGCGAATGGATAAACAAAATGTGGCATATCCACACAATAAAATATTATTCCACAATTAAAAGGGAAGAAGTGCTGATACCTGCCACCACATAGATGAGACTTGAAATCATCATGCTAAGTGGAGGAATCCATTCACAAAACACCACAAGTGTGATTCCATTGATATGAAATGTCCATCTATTGAGACAGGAAGTAGAATAGTGGTTGCCCAAGACTGGGGGACTTGAGGGCAAATGGGGAGAGACTGCTAATGGGTGCAGGATTTTGAGGGAGTGATGAAGTGTTCTAAAATTGATTATGGCTATGGTTGCATAATTCTGTGAATATACTAAAAACCGTTCAATTGTATACTTTAAATCGGCGAAATGTATGGTATTGAATAAAATAATTAAAATAAAGATTAAATGGATAGATAAATAAAATAGGTAAATAATAAAAATTAAAAATGAATGGATAGCTAGATATTCAAATAAGGAATACATTTGCTGCAGTATATGGGGAGCAAGTGGCTACTAAAGGAAATAGGCTATGACAAAGCCTTTGAAAGAGAAGGATGTTCTTACTAGCTTTAACACACTAAATAATGACTAACTTGGGAACTAATAATGCCCTCTTTAAAGGAATAGCAAAATTAACTTTAAGGAGGTATTAATATTACCCTGTTATTCCCTGTTCTCTAGAGCACATTTTCCGGTAATTCTTTTCTAGTTTGTTTTAATAGTATAAACATATTTAACCAGATCATTCATAATCATAGACTATATAATACAAAGACTATATAATCCTTACAACTCTCCTCCTCAACATACCCAAAGAAAAACAATTTTGTTTTGGACCATCTTTGTTAATTAGCCCTATTGAATTATGATTCTATTTCAGTCTTTTATTGCTGTAATAATTTATAAGGGAGTGTTCCAAGTTGAAGTTATTTTTAAAAATAACGTTTTAACTGCTTTTTTTAGTATACCTCATCTTTCTCTAGACTCACTGTATTTTGTTGCCCTCTAGCATGTTATTACCTACAGCTCTACTTACAAATTATAAAGTTAAATGAAGCAGAATCTCTTAAAATCAATCAACTGCTTCATGGACATTAGCATTACAACTACCCTACCTAACAAATTAAAAGATTTAGAACACTAAAATGCCATATGGGCACAGAGTAGTGCCAGTGTACAAATCATCCATAGCTAAGCTATCTTCCTGAAATGGCTCTGCTACCACCCAAGGCCTCCATGGTATTCCTGGAGGCATAAGAACACAGGGAGTGAGTCTACAATCATGGCAAGAGTCTTTGGAAAATCTGTATGCTTCATGGTTTACTCACAAACTCATTCTCTTTCCTTAGGCCATTCCAAGCCTTCATATTTTGAAGTTAGGGGACCCATCTTTCATGATTATGTTCCTATATTTATTCAATGAGTAAGAGATGCTTCAGTTCCATCATAATCCCTCAGATAACTAGTGCAAACATAAATAAGAAGTGGACCTTTCCTCTCCGTGCCCTCTCTGGCAGAAGCAAGCCGTAGCAAGTGTCTTAAAACCCAGTCATCCAAACGATCACCCTTCAGCGATACATTTTGGGTTAATTTCACTCAGAGATCATTCTTTCCCCATTTGACTGTCAAGTTTACCTTTTACTTAATTCCTTTTTTATATCAGAAGACTGGTATACTAAGAACCTATGTTTACCTAATTCATCTTTACAATGATAAAAACCAGTTAATGCCAAAGAGGAACACTCAGTGAAGTATGCTATCATGTTTACCTTCTCTAGACATGAACATTTTTGAGAAGTAAATTAAAGTAATGCTACCTGTGCCACTCATCGTCACCCATCCACTAGAACATAGCGGGGTTGGAAGGATATATTCTGTTTTTTTCTTTTTTACATAGACCTGCACACTTTTCCTTCATTCTCTCCTGTGTGCCTTCCACTGCTGCTTCAAAGAGTAACAGCATATAAACATTTTAAAATTTATTTTTGGACATTATTTTTTTGACAGGAACACTACATCCTGGAATGTCAGTTCTTTGAGGAAGAGATTGGTGGGTTTTTTTTCCTAGAGATTGGCAACTGAGCTAACATCTGTTGTCAATCTTCTTTATTTTCCTTCTTCTTCTTCCCAAAGCTCCCCATTACATCTTTGTATATTCTAGTTGCAGGTCCTTCTGGTTGTGTTATAGGGGATGCCACTTCAGCATGGCTTGATGAGTGGTGCCATGTCTGTGCCCAGGACCTGAACCAGCAAAACCATGGGCCGCTGAAGCGGAGCACAGGAACTTAACCACTGGGCCACAGGGCTGGCCCCAGAATGGGTTTTGGGACTGAAATCTATAGACTTCTCTAAGTACCAGGTCTCTAGTGGCTTCTCAGCTATTACTAAAAATTATTAGGCCCTAGAAATGTTTAATAATTACCTGTTGCTATTTCTTAAGGATAGCAGATGAGTGAAGATTGCTGAGGTGAGAAACAGACACACAAAAAACCTAAATAGCCTAGAGCCCTCTATTCACTGCAGCCTTTAGATAACTTCTCATTTATAAAGAGGAAAACAAAAGTTTAAAAAAGCAAAAAGAAAGAAAAAGTGCAATTCAAATACAGAGTGACAAAGAAAGCACCTCGAAGATGCCTCCTTCATCTGAACATTTCTCAGTTGCTATTTTATCCTTTAAAAGTACTCCGTTGTTTCAAAGTCAGTCACATTTATCTGTGCCTCCTCTCCTCTTTTTGATATGCGTCTCCTTAGGGCATTGGACAATGTTGACTACATTCTTTTTTTTTTTTTTGGAAGGAACATCGGCCTCTGAGCCATCATCTGTTGCCAATCTTCCTCTATGTGCTTGAGGAAGATTGTCACTGAGCTAACATCTGTGCCACTCTTCCTCTATTTTATGTAGGGTGCTGCCACACTGTGGCCTGAGGAGCAGTGCTAGGTCTGCACCGGGATCTGAATCTGTGAACCCTGGGCCACTGAAGCAGAGCATGCGAACTTAACCCCTATGCCCCTGGGCCAACCCCTACATTCCTTTTTTTTAAAAAAAAAATATTTTATTGTGGTTACATTGGCTTATAACATTGTGTAAATTTCAGGTGTGCCTTATTATATATCAGTTTCTATATAGACTGCATCATGTTCACCACCAATAGTCTACTTTTAATCCGTCACTATGCATATGTGCTACATTCTTTTTAGCTCTGCAGAACATTGGACAGTATCATTCACGAAGTCAGAGCAGTTAATAAACCCTTCTTTATGCTTTCCTGGGAACTAGATGGAAGTGTTCTAAGTAAGGGAATAGCAGTTAAAAAGTGGTTACCTAGTGCATTGCTTTTTGTATTTTAGTATCAAGTACCTTAATCCTGTAAAATCATATTGCAAGTCTTGAGTAAAGTAGCCATGGTAGTATTTCATAATCCCAATCATGTACCAGAACATCCTCAAGGGGCAAATTATTATAGTTATCTCCTCAATATTTGCTTGTGTGAAACAATTATTAACACCTTTTATAGATAACCTAGTCTGGAGAGACTGTAGTGAGAATACTAAATCTCTACGTTAAAAGCACAAAACTTTATCAGTTTGTATGGTAATCTGTGTTTGCTCTTTGATGCTTGTTTCTCAATAAATCTATGAAGATACTCGCCAAGGATTTCTGACAAGTTAGAGTAAATTAAAGGGGATGCAGTGCAAATTATAAGAATTCAATACAGTAACAATAAGGAAATATAATGGATTGTTAGTTAGGGAATGACGTAAAGAGAAATAATCTAAATAAGGCCTATATTATATTTGTTAGCTGACTTACTGAATAGACTAAAGTGCACCTGATATGTACTACCACTCAATTTATTTTCATAGGCATTGAGGAGGTATGTTTATTCACCTTCAATAGTATGTAAACTATTGTACAGAGCCGAAAGATAAAATTATTCCCAAAGTCATAAACTGATTTTATCATATTTATAATGTTTCCAATTTTTGACCTATTTTCCTGGTTGCATTTCAGTTTGTCAACAGCAGTCTCTAAAGTTCATATACATAATGGAAAGCATGCAAGTAATTTGGGGACATGTTTTTACCCCAGCTTTCTCTTATCACTGCAGCACACAGTTAATTGTACTCTATCAACAACTTAAAAAAAAATCAAAACATGTTTCACATTACAACTGATTGTAATTGTTATACTTCATAAATACAGCATGATCTGTAACTTCAGGGGAACCTTTTCTAAAATGAATTGCCTTTTAAATAGCTTAATCTTTAAATCAGTTTTCTTTTAACTTTTTTTTAAAGAAGATTAGCCCTGAGCTAACATCTGCTGCAAATCCTCCTCTTTTTGCTGAGGAAGACTGGCCCTGAGCCAACACCCATGCCCATCTTCCTCTACTTTATATGTGGGACACCTGCCACAGCATGACTTGCCAAGCGGTACTATGTCCTCACCAGGTATCCGAACCAGTGAACCCTGGGCCACCGAAGCAGAATGTGCAAACTTAACCACTGCGCCACCAGGCTGACCCCTGGAAACACTTTTGAATATACTTTTTCAATATTTTATATTTACCATATTGTTTCTCAGGGCATTTCTTTTGATATAGGATAAATATTCAATATATAATGTACTGTGTGTTTCTATATAATTTTCCAAAATGTAAAAACGTACAGTCAAACTAAACTAGTGGGCATGTAAAGGAAGAGGGCATTTAAATACTCAGTTAGCTGAGTAAGTGCTTTGGTTCAAAACCTTCTGGCTAATTTGGAGATATAAACACCACAGTTTATACTCCTAAAAAAGAGAAGGTTAGTAAACTGGTACTATTATCTGTATTCTCTTGAACAAGTTGGAGAATGAATTTATAAATGGGTGAATATGTAATGCAAGTTTTAGAATTAGTCCTAAAGATGATACTAAAAGGTAATATTAAATTTATACCCATTTTGAAAATAGTTTGTTGATATTTCAGACTTGAATAATGGCGATTATAGAAATATAAGTTTAAAGTTGGGAAGTAATAGTAAATTTAGTGCAACAAGTGGGCAATTTGTGATTCAATCTTAAAAGTAAGATTCCAATTTAGGAGTCAATTACTGTGTATTAAGCCAGGCACAGTGCAACTAAAATGGCCTTTAAAATCAACAAAATGACAAAACCTACTCTCCTCTTTATGATCCCCTCTATTGTCAATGATAGCTATCTCTCAGAAGTCTAAACTAGTGTGGAGAATCCAAGATTCAGAAAAGCAAACTTGGAATATAACATAGAAATTATTTATATTGGATTTTGTGATTCAGTCATAGTCAGTCAGTCAGCCAGTTAAGTATGTACACGCTCACATTGACACATATTTCCTCTGTAACATTTACTCTCTCACTTTGGTCCTTTCCTATTATTGTTGCTTTGGGCCCCAATTGAATAATGAAAGAAATAAGTTAAGAGAAAACACACAGAAAGGATAAACAACACAAAGTTGACTACAATTTGATTATTTTTAAAAACTATATTGTTTTAATGCACTGAGTCTCTGTGTTCAAGGAAAATAGACATAAATTGGTGCTATTTTTTGATTCATTAAATCAAGGAAATATAAAGCTAGAAGTAACAGTGGAAATCATTTAATCCAGACCCCTTATAGGTTTACAGATAAAGAAAATGAGGCCAAAATTCTTGAGTGCTCAAAATCACACGTATAATTATTAATATTGGCAGAACGCAGACAAAAAAAGTTTCACTGACTATACAAAATTAATTCAACACATACATTTTCACTTTTGTCAGTAGTAACTGGTATGACTCTGAAAGGAATTAAATACTGTACTCTGAGACAGTAGAAACATAGATTGTAAACTGCTGTACAACGATGACCAATGCTAATCTGTTCAATAAAGTAATCTCCTAAGCATGTAGAATAAAACAAGGGTATACCAAAGTCTTTCATAAAGATAATATTGTGGATACAAGTTTACTTGAAAATATAAATAAAAGTGTCATAGTTTTTAATATAAATTTATGATAAAGGATGGATCTTTTTTACCCTCAATTTTAGGAACAAATATTTGCATGATGACATTTTTGTTTTATTTGTTATTATAAAATAATATATATTTTGTATATGTATTTAAAATGTTTAGAAGGATACACAGGAAACCTTACAGTAAGAACTTCTGAGAAGTAGCAGGATGTGGAGTAGAAAGGAAACTTTTCCTCTTCTATTTTAATATTCTGAACTGTTCAAAATATTTTTTAACAGTAAGCCTGTTTGCTCTTTTAATGTGAAAAAATATTTAAAAACTATTTGGAAAACAGATAAATTCCACCATTCAGAATCACCGCTTTTAATATTTTGCCATATTTCTTTCCAACCTGACATTTTGCCATATTCATATCCAAAAATGGCTCATTTCTGCTTTTTTTCACTTAAAATTGTAACATAAATGTTTACTCATGTATTAAAAGCTATTTGTTAAATATCTTAATAGCTGTGTAGAATTACATTGTTTGGGTGTATAATAACTACTTTAACAATTCCCTTAATACTCTATATTTGGTTTCTCTCTCCCTCTTCATCATCGTAACTAAAGCAGCATTAAACATCTTTGTGCACAATTAGGATTATGTCCTTAGGATAGATTCATAAAACTGGAATTTCTGGGTGAAAAAGTATGAACATTTTTAAAGACCCTCCAAAAATAATGTTAAATTACTTTTCAGAAACGCACTAATTTATACTCCCAATAATTTTTTCTGCATGTGTGAGGAAGATTGGCCCTGAGCTACCATCTGTTGCCAATCTTCCCCTTTTTTGCTTGAGGAAGATTGTCCCTGAGCTAACATCTATGCCAATCTTCCTCTATTTTGCATGTGGGATGCTGCCACAGCATGGGTGGCTTGATGAGCCATGTGTAGGTCTGCATCCAGGATCCAAGCCCACTAACCCTGGGCCGTGGAAGCGGAGTGCATGAACTTCACCACCATGCCACTGGGCCACCCCTACTCCCACTAATTTTAATATTTCTTCCAGCAGTGTATAAAAGTGCCTGTATCACCAAACCCTTATGTGTGTGTGTGTATATATATATATATATATATATGTATATTGCTAATTTGTTAATTGAAATCGTTACTGTTTATTTTTAGTTGAAATTCTTTGGTTTAATGAAATTAAACATTTGCTACTTATTTATTAGCCATTTATATTTCATCTTCTGTGAATTGTCTGAATCACCTATGTCCTTCACCCCTTTATCTACTAGATCTTTGCTATTTTTCTTATCAATTTGTGTGAACTACCTATATACTAAGAATATAACCATTTTTTGTCATATTTGCTGCAAGTCTTTTCCAATTTTGTTCTTTTTAAAAATTGATTTATGTTGTTTTTAAGGGTGGACAGTTTATTTTTTATTTATTTATTCTTTTGAGGAAGATTAGCCCCTGAGCTAACATCTGCTACCAATCCTCCTCTTTTTGCTGAGGAAGACTGGCCCTGAGCTAACATCTGTGCCCATCTTTCTCTACTTTATATGTGGGATGCCTACCACAGCATGGCTTGCCGAGCGGTGCATAGGTCCACACCCGGGATCCTGAACCAGCGAACCCTGGGCCTCCGAAGAGGAACGTGCGAACTTAAACGCTGCGCCACCGGCCGGCCCCCAAGGTGAACAGTTTAAAAGTCAAATTTATCCATTTCTTTTCTTTCATGATTTATTTCCCATTGTTCTTAAACTTAGAAATTAATCCTTCATCTTGAGATTGCATAATCAACCTTTCTTTTCCACTAGTTTTATTTTTTTTTATAATTTGATTTTTTTCATGTAACTACTTTTTTTTCAACTGGAACTCATTTTGTTTGATGTGAGAGGACTGTTTACAAAATAGCTAACCAGTCGTTCTAGCATTATTTATTGAATATCTTTACTTTCACAATTGTATCTTATTGCCTTTATCATCTATTAAAATGTTATAATAAAGTGTATTTCTTTGCTATATGTTCTATTCCATTAATCTTTTCATTCTTCTGCCAATATCAAGTTGATTTAGTTGTTTTAGATTATATTAAAATATAACCTAATTGTATTAGTTATACTAAACTAGCCTGCACACACATCATTTTTTCTGTTTTCCATTTTTAAGCTAATATCTCCTATTTATTTTTTCAGAGGAACTTCAAAAAATTCTGTCACACTTTCCCTCTTTACTCACAAATTTTACTTTGGGATATTGACTGCAATTGTTGTGTTATGTATGTCATTTTTCTTGACTCACACTATTACACATTCATACATCTTAGTAAAGTTTCCTTTATAAAGAGTCTACATAGTCTCTGTTAAATTATTCGCTCTATAATCTTAATTTCTCTGGAATCCAGATAAATAGTACATTTTGTTTTATACTTATTATGTGTTAAGCATTGGGCTAGATCTACATATGTATTATCAGGAGTACTCACAAGAACCCTGCAAAGTAGAGGTTTATCATCCCCATTTTAGGGACAAGGAAATGAAGACTCCAAGAGGTTTAATGGCTTATCCAAGGCTGCAAAGCTATTAAATATCAGGGTTCTCTTGATTAAGTATTTTATTTTCTTTCATTGTGAAAGACTTCTTCCCCTCTTCCCCCCACCGCACACACTTTATATTGGTTTAATTGGCTATTGCTGGAAACTAGAAAATCTCCTTAAAGTATATATATGTGTGGAATACTACTCAGGCAGAAAAAAGAGGAAATTGTGCCATTTGCAACAACATGGGTGGATCTTGAGGGTATTATGCTAAGAGAAATAAATCAGAGAAAGGCAAATACCATATTATTTCACTCATATGTGAAAGATAAACAAACACATAGATAAGGAGAATAGATTGGTGGTTATCAGAGGGGAACGGGGGGGAGGGCAAAAAGGGTAAAGGGGCTCATATGTATGTTGACTAGATGGAAACTAGACTTTTGGTGGTGAACATGATGCAGCCTTACAGAAGCTGAAATATAATGATGTGCACCCAAAATTTATACAACGTTCTAAACCAATGTGACCTCCATAAAATAATTAAAAAAATAAAATATATATCTTTCATCCAGCCTATCTGTATTTATGTTTTTCTATCACCAATCTATATCTATAGCTATGTCTATTTCTATATCTATATCTATGTCTACATCTAACTATATGCATGTACGTGTTTATTTATTTTTGGTAGCAAAAGGTTTACAATTTCCACTTGGCCATGACCTGAGAGAGGGTTCTTGGGTGGTTAATAAGCTGTGTTATGCTGGAGGAAGAGGCGCTAGCAGAACCTAGTTCAGGAGAATTAGGTGGTGGCTGTAGTGGGGTGGGTATCACAGGCTACTGGGCTTGGGAGGCTTCTAGTTGTCTTGCTTGAAGGTGAGTTTTTCCAAGAGGTTCTCAATTAGACAGGCTTGGGACTGACCAGACTGTGGAGGTTGATCAGGTGGTGGTGCATCTTCTTGATGAGTTTCACCTCCTTTTAGGAAGTAGTCTTCCAGGAAGTCACAGAGATGAGGGTCTGTGGGGTTCAAGAACCCAGGATATGCTGATCCAGCAGGGCCTGCTTCAGGTTCTTCTCCAGGCCACGGCAGCCTCCTGGACATCCAGGGTACAACGTCACTCATGTTGGGATGGCTTTTTCACATCCTGGAAGAGGGCTTGGCCACCACACTGGCTTTGTAGCTTTAAGAGACACTTCGGGCTCTCATGCTTCTCCACTAACTCGTGGAAGAATTGGTCCACGCTCTCCCCCATCACATCTTCACCATCAAAAGAGAAGTCCAGAGAGAGGTAGGTATAGGAAGCCAGTAGGTGCAGGTTGGCCAGTCAGATGACAGCAGCTTTGACCTTGGTGGCATACTTCTGGAAAATCTGGGAACTCATTGTTGGTCAGTGACATGGAGCTAACCACAAAAAAATGGTGTTAGCTGCTCCGGAAAGCAGGAGATGGCTGAGAAGATTGTTCCAGAGGCTACGGCTGGGAAGAAGGTTGGAGAGTGTTTCAAGAGTGTTGGAGGCTGGAAGTGGGGAGTCCTCTGGTCTGTTGAAGCTAGAGACAGATCCGAGGACTGCCTAGTAGTGCAGTGCCTATATATATATATATTTTTTTTTTCTTGGTGAGGAAGATTGGCCCCAAGCTAACATCTGCTGCCAATCTTCCTCCTTTTGCTTGAGGAAGATTGTCACTGAGCTAACATCTGTGCCAGTCTTCCTCCATTTGTATGTGGGATGCTGCCACAGGATGGCTTGATAAGCGATGTGTAGGTCTGCACCCGGGATCCAAACCTGTGAACCCCAGGTTGCTGAAGCAGAGTGTGTGGACTTAACCACTACACCACTGGGCTGGCTCCTATATATATATATAAAATATATATATATATATAAAATATATATATATATATAAAATATATATATATATATTTTAAATTCTAACCTCTTTATTAATTCTGATGCAGTATAGTGTAGAAATGAATAGCATTTGCTATAGAGTCAAACTATCTTGAATCAAGCTGTGTCTGAATCTAGGCTCAGATACTTATTATGTGATCTAGAACCAAGTTATTTAGTCTCTGATCCTCAATGCCTTCATCTGTGCATTTGGCATAATAATAGTATCTATCTTATAGAATTGTTCTGAGGACTAAATGAGATGAGGTGTAAAGTACTTAGAACAGTAACTGGCACATGGTAAGCACTAGGAAAATGTTATTCATTATTATTGGTATTGTAATAATTTTCCAATTAGTAGTTTTTAGGTAGAGAGTTAATTCATCTATTAATAGTGATTTAATCTTCTTTTCAATCTTTATACTTCTTCCTATTTCCTGTCTTATCACATTGGTTAGAACTTTCTAAACTATGTTTAATAACAATGGTTATAACCATTATAATGGTTATCACTTGTTAAAATTCATTGTCTTAATGGGAGTACATCTAGTATTCAGTACAATATTGACTATTGATTTAAGATTGATTTTCTTTGTCAGATTAAAAAAAGTATACTTATTCTTCATTTTCTTTTTTTTTTAAGAACTTTTGTTTATTTTTTAAGATTGGCACCTGAGCTAACATCTGTTGCCAAACTTTTCTTTTTCTTCTTCTTCTCCCCAAAGCCCTGCCAGTACATAGTTGTATACTCTAGCTGTAGGTCCTTCTGGTTGTACTATGTGGGACACCCCCTCAGCATGGTCCAATGACCAGTGCTAGGTTCACTCCCAGGATCCCAACTGGTGAAGCCCTGGGCCGCTGAAGTGGAGCACACAAACTTAACCACTTGACCCTGGTGCCAACCCCTATTCTTCGTTTTCTAAGAGGTTTTGTTTTTTTTTTAAAAATATGGGAATGGATTTTGGTTTTTTTATTAAATACCTTCTTAGTACCTATTAAGATGATCATGTTGGTGCCATTTTATATTCCATATTTTACTTTTTTTTCCCTACTCACTCTTCATTTATCTTATCAGCTGTATTTTATATACTCTTTTGAGCCAAATAAAAATCTTTCTGGAACATGAAACTATAAGAATAATATAGATATGATGTATTGTACTAATAGATTTACTAATATCAAACAACCTTTCCATTCTTTGATTAAACCTTATTTGTAGATGGTATATTATTATTTGAATATACTGTTGAAATAGGATTTTTGCACCTGTATTCTTAAGTAAGATTGGTCTGTTGCAAGGGTTGTAAACTCAAATGATTATATAATTGATGGAGGCTATAACTCCAAAAGAAGTGATGGAGACCGTGACAAACAAAACAGTTCATACTCCATTTAATGAGGCTGCCACAACTCAGTGCCAGCTGACTGTTGTAAAGTGGGAATGTAGACACAGTGTGGCCAGACCTGACTTTCCAAGAAGCCATAAATCCATAATTTTATGCTAAATTTCTCAGGTTTTAAATGTTGCCATCTAATTCTAATTGTTTTAAAACCCTATATAGGCACATCAAAATAAAACAAAACAAATGCAAAGCCCCACAGCATCTGAAAGCTGGATCTGGACTGTGACTGCCAGCTTTCCATCTCTGGAGTAGAGATTTTCTTTTTTGAATTTTGACTAGTTTTTTTGTTTACTTGGGGACAAATTATATAGCATCATTCAAAAATGTAATAGTCACAGTTTAAGGATTTCTCCCTTAAGTTAAATTTAAAAATTGTCCACTTATTTAACTATTAATTGATTGTCTATAAATACAAACATAACAAGTCATACTAAAGTCACATTCATATCCAAATGAGAACCCTCATTATAAAAAAAAATATTTATATGAAATTCTACTTTTAGCAAAAAAATGTTAAAGAAGAATTTTGTTTTACATTTAGGGAATATCTGAGAGTCAGCACATATATAATCCAATCTCTGTATGTAGTATGAGTCTGTAGAATGATATCCCACTAAACACAGTCATAATCCAAGACACTACTACAGAATTTTTAGTCTTCAAATAAATATTGTTGATTTCAGCATTCTTATTTACTTATGTAAGACAAATTTTCCACAGTAAATATTGGGGAATTCTGACTAATCAGGTGCTATGAGCTGTAACTCCTCATTCCCCTAGCTTTCTGATTAAAATGAAAATTTTACTGTAATTAACTTATAGATGCATCAAAGTCCATATAGCTCATTCAGTTTATTGTTTCACATTTTTAAACAGTATAGCGGAAATTAAATTACCTAGTCCCCAAATACCTACTCTTTCTCTAAAGTGCTTCACAAACAAAAACTCACTCCAAAAACGTCTAATGTGAATTTCTTAGTCTGATTAAACTTTCTTTCCACCTAAGCTAACATCAAAGTACATTTTGTCCTTTGAAATTCTGATGTATTCACTAGTAGTTTTATTTCTCTCAGAATAACTCTTTCCGGCATGATGCAGTAGAAAGAATAATCAATGATGTGAGAGCCAGAAAAATTTTATTCTAATTCTGACTCCTTCATTAACTATGTGACCTTAGGCAAATCACATAATTTAAGCCTTTTTTAAAAACCTATATAATGATTGTACTCCTTCTTGCTATAAAATTCTGTGACTATAATCTTTACTTCTGTCCCATTACTTCCTGCATTTCAGTTTTCAATATCCATTCAGTGAAGATGTAAGTCTCTCATTTCTATTACATCCTTTAAGATACAAATACTCATCCCACACATCCCTACCATACTCTATTTGGCTTTTAATTCTCCTACATTTTCTCTTTTTCTTTCTTCTAGGGTGCTTTGTGGAGCCCGTGATCCCCGCAGACAAATTCCACTTTATTCTAACCCTGTTTATCAGCCCAACAAAATACGGTTCTCACACGAGGACATCAGCTTCTCTCCAGTCTTCCTCACTGGAGATTTCGTTTGCAGGCTCCCGTAGTGCATGTGGCTTCCCCAGTGCCTGGTTTCTGCAGCACGGACAGCTTCTTCAGTGCTTGGATCCTGTAGCACAAGCATCTTTGCAAGTACCTAGCTCCTGCAACACAGATGGCTTGTCCGGCGCTCAGCTCTCACACCTGCTCCTTGGGCATTTTCTAGATGAAGCCTCCATATGATCAGCTTTTCTAGTAGCCTAGAGGATAGTTTTCTGGCAAGCTCTAAAGAGCAAATTTCTAGCAAGTTCCCCCAGCCTGATACCAGAGTGACTTCTCTGTCATGATAGTGTCTACTCCAGTAAGGTCAGGACCTCAGCCCTGGGCAGGAGGCGGGTGGGGATGCTCTTCCTTGGGCTCTCTATCTCAGCCCCAGGAGTAGTATAATAGCTATTCCTTATTTCTGATATTCTTATATTCTTTAAAAGTCTCCTTACCTCTTCTTCTTCTTAACACAGTGTTCTTTTCTTTATTGAGGTCGTATTGCTTATAGCATTGTGTAAATTTTCATTATTATGTTTCAGTTTCTGTATAGACTGCATCGGGTTCACCATCAATAGTCTAGTTTTCACCTATCACCACACATGCATGCCCCTTTATCCCTTTGGCCCTCCCCTCACTCCCTCCTCCTCTGCTAAGCACTAATCTGTTCTCTTTATCTATGGGTTTGTTTATCTTCCACATATGAGTGAAATCATACAGTATTTGTCTTTCTCTTTCTGACTTATTTTGCTTAACATAATACCCTCAAGGCCCATCCATGTTGTCACAAATGCACGATTTTGTCTTTTTATATATACTACATCTTTATCCATTCATCAGTTGATGGGCACTTGGGTTGGTTCCACATCTTGGCTACTGTGAATAATGCTGTGATGAACATAGGGATGCATAAATCTCTCTGAATTGTTGATTTCATGTTCTTTGGGTAAATACTTGGTAGGGGAATATTTGGATCATATAGTATTTCTATTTTTAATTTTTTGAGAAATCTCCATACTGTTTTCCATAGTGGCTGCACCAGTTTGTATTCCCACCAGCACTGTATTAGAGTTCCCTTTTCTCCACATCCTCTCCAATGCTTGTTATTTCTTATCTTGTTAATAATAGCCATTCTGATGGATGTGAGGTGATATCTCATTGTAGTTTTGATTTGCATTTCCATAATAATTAGGGATATCAAACATTTTTTCATGTGCCTGCTGGCCATCTGTGTATCTTCTTTGGAAAAATGTCTATTCATATCTTCTGTCCATTGTTTGATTGGGCAAGCCCCTATTTCTCTTCTTGAAATAACTCATATTCTCATGGCTTCAGCTACCATCTCTTATCTAATTACTTCCAATCCATGTTTGTAGTCCTCGCATATCTCTTAACTTTAATTCTATATCATTTGTTCTTTTATCTTACAAATAGTTACTGAGTGCCTACTATGTGCCAGGCAGTGGTAAATACTGGAAATACAAAAATGAGCAAGGCAGGGCTTGCCCGGTGGCACAGTGATTAAGTTCACACTTTCTGCTTCGGCAGCCTGGGATTCGCCAGTTCGGGTCCCAGGTGCGGACATGCACATCGCTTGTCAGGCCATGCTGTGGCAGGTGTTCCACATAAAATAGAGGAAGATGGGCACAGATGTCAGCTTAGGGCCAGTCTTCCTCAGCAAAAAGAGGAGGATTTGTGGCAGATGTTAGCTCAGGGCTAATGTTTCTCAAACAAACAAAAAAAAAAGAGAAAAAAACCCAAAAGTGAACAAGGCACATTTCCTGCACACAACAGGTTTATTGACTGGTGTTGAACACTAACAAGTAAACGGAATATTACTCTACAGTGTGATCAGTGCTGCAGTTGAAGTAGAGAGTACTACAACAGCATAAAAGAAGGACAGCTATCCTAATATTGGAGGAGGTCAGGGAGGACTTCCTAGAGGATGTGATAGGTAATCAGAGACCTGAAGGATGAGTAAGAGTTAACTAAGTGAAGGGGCCTTGAAGCGGAGGAAGTGGTTGGAGAGACAGTTTCAGGCAGAGGGAACGATATGTGCAAAAGCCTAGATGTCATAGAAAGCATAGTGTTTTTGAGGAACTTCAATTAGTTGAAACCACAGAATTGCAGATCAATTAGCCAGATGGTAGAGTTTGAGGGAAGAGCGATTAAAGTTAAGCAGGAGCCAGATATTAAAATTGTGTGCTTCCTAGACATTTTTCCTGTGATGTTCTGCCAACCTCGAACTCACTATGTACAAGTAAGGAAAAAAACCACATTTCAACATCTTTCTCTTCCTTCAAATTCACCTTCTCAATTCTAACCTTTTGTTTTTCTGTTCCTCTACAGAAATCGTATCCTTTTATGCCAATTTTCTACAATCATGATCAATGCTATTCATTTGCCTTGACTATATTGTTTCCACTCTGAAGCACCCACTCTCATTCTCTTTAGCAATCCAATTTTATATTTTATTTAACATCTATCTCTTTAAAAAAATTTTCCTGACCTGTTTTCAATACTGTAATTATACTTATTTTTTCCCTTCTCTCAATTCTAGACTTTTAGTTAAGTATTTCTCTCGACCACATACTGTTGTACCTTGTTCGTTGATTGTTTTATTTAGGTATTTAAAATATTTATTGAGAACTTTCTATTGCTAGGAGCTGTGCTTAGCACAAGAGCCCCAGGAGTGAACAAGATAGACAGGACTCATGCCCTCGTGCAGCTCATAATATAATAAGGTTTTCTGAATGCATGTCTTACCCTTTCAGCTACACTGTAAGCTCCCTGAGGTCAGGGGTTGTGATCTAAAGTTTTGTGATCAATATATTTCAGTGCAGAGTAACAGAGACGAAAAAAAATTCCAGACGAATGAGAGAAGGGCTTAAGCCAAACAACGTTCTTAAAAATATTCCTAGGTGGTATGGACACATTTTCTAGAAAATGGGACATTTATCTAAAGCATAATATATTCTGAGTTTTTAATACTTTACAGACTTTAATATTTTTATTTAATTTTATTTTATTTAATACTTTAATACTTTTATTTTTCACGTGATTATCACAGCAAATGCTTTAAACATTTATCAATTAAACATATATTCATCTATTAATTTCTGAGAAACTCTAACTTCATTATATTAATCCAGGGTTTCTCAACCTTAGCATTATTGACATTTTGGGCAAGATAATTCTTTGTTGTGTACACACAACAAAGTCAGGTGGAGTTAGGTAGAGACTGTCCTGTCCATTGTAGAATGTTTAACAGCATCTCTGGCATCTTTCCACTAGATGTCTGTAGCATCCCCCCACCCCAGTTGTGACAGCCAAACATGTCTCCGGATATTGCCACATCTCCCCTGGGGAGAAAAATCACCCTGGTTTAGAGACTCTGCAATCCTATTCTGAGATTCATGGTACACAGTTGTATGCTGAAGATAACCCTCATGACCTCTACCCTAACGTTCAAAAGAAGACCCCTACGTTTACATTTTAGCAAATCTGAGGATTCCCCACACACAAGTCACAGCCACTTTTTCTACAGGGTATCTTTATATCAAGAAATCTTCATATTTTTAGAAATGAATGTGAAATTTACTTCATTCTTTGGCATTATTTGTCTTTCAATTAAAAAGTAATATTTACCAGCTATGCATTGTAAGTGTTTTCTGCATGTATTACTCACTTTAATTCGTATAACAACACTGAGAAGTTGGTATTACATTTACAGATGAGGAATCTGAGGTTCAGTACACTTAAATAATTTGTCTAAATTTATGCAGTTTGTGGTGTAAAGGGGTTTCAAATTCAGAACTCTGACAGCATAATCAGTGAATTTGCTACTAATTATACTGACTGACCTTTCTTTCATCTCAGTAATTTCACCAGTAGGAATGAGTTATAGAGTAAATTTTACTACCAGCAGAGAGTGGAGGATTGAAAATTCCTGTTCTTACTTTTATTCTCAATTTTCTCTCTTTTATGCCCCACCATCTCAGTTTTCATGCTTTTTAATGATACAACCTACCAAAAACCTATCAGTTTCTGATAACACGTAGGTTTCTAAACTAAAAGAGGAAAGAGATTGATCTTCATTACACTCAAATAAATCAATGGTATTAGAAAGATAAAGATATAGTCACTCTGATAAACACTTCAGTAAGATTACAGAGGTCTCAGTGGTGTTGTTGATCTTTTGTCTAGGCAAAAGTAATGTACGTTTACTTGTGATACAGTTAAGTTCCTCATTTGTAAAAGGAAGGGGAGTAGTCCATATGATTTCTAAGGTCTTTTTAAGCTCTGACCTTCTAAAAATATCTGCGTTGTAGAAAGTTCCTCTGAAAGAAATAGAAATCATAAATAAGATATCATATATGACGTTATTAAGACTTCACTGTTTAAGTAAAAAATAATTGGTATTTGGATGATAGTAGAACTTCAAAGTTATATATAATCCTAAAGGTGTTAGTTCCTTAGGGTTTTTCTATTTGATTGTTTTTAATTTGATTTTTATTTCACTCCATTCTTACTTAAGGACTTGTTTTCTCATGTTTCCTCTAGATGGTGCTCCATAGCCAAAAATTACTTTTTAGTCCAGAAGTTATTGAGAAATATTCTTAGTCAAGAAGACACTCCCCTTTGTCTCTAAATTCTGTGTTATACTTTATCTATGTCATAATTTATAAGATACTGGCTCTATAAAGTATAAATATATTTTTCTAAGTTTTACAAATTTATTTAATATAGCACAAAGCACCATCTGTATGGAATAATACCATCTGTTACACTGTGTACCAATCTCATTTCTCATATTTGTGTTATGGCAGTCAGCCATTAATTGGTGTTAGATGTTCAGTATCCTGTTGATCTGCTAGACAGTACGTGCGTTTTTATAAAATGAATCTTTTAAAAGCATAGGACACCTGCAGTTAAATTTTCTTTAAACATATTTCACAGCTATATAGTGAATATTTTAAAGATTGATTTTAAAGATTTTAAAGATTTTAAAGATATATAGTGAATATTTTAAAGGCAATATTTTACTTATATGTTAAGTATTTCTTGTTATAATATTTATTATTTCACAGAAGTATTAAAACTTTAATTTATACATAAGAAATATCCTAGATAACATTTTTGACATATTTTTAAAAGATCACAAATGTTTTTCAATTTAAAAAAATTACTCTTGCATTTAATTTCTTTATTCTTAAATATTCTATCATTCTTTAGTTCTCTAGTCTTTTTAAGAAACTAATTATCTCAGCAACTCTAATCCCCTACTATTCCTCTGCTTTTCACTTTACCCCTGAAGGTCAATGATGCCAGTTCCTTGGTATCTCAACTTATCGAGACTACCAACTTGAAAGATAAGATGAGCTGTCTCTGAAGATTTTGTGTATGGGTTTTATCAGCTAAGACTTTGTATTTAGCTGTCATTTTAAAAGAATTACTCAGCAAATATTTAAATGCAACCAACATTGAATGCTTTATTTTTTGTGTGCATCAATTGTTAGTCCTGAGAATTTTAAATATAATATAATTAATTTCTTAATAGCAAACCATATAAGGTCTATTTTTTAAAACAAATGAACCATGTGACAAATGGGAAAAGATCGGAAATGAATTTGGAATAAAGTGAAAGTTAGTATTTCATATTTCAGAGGCTCTTTTTGTCCTGAAATGTTGCTAAGGTAATGATAATATTTAAAAATTTTACACTTTGTATTTTATTTCTTGAGGTAAAAACATATACGTGAGAGACAATGCATTTGGCCATTAAAAAATAGCCAATAACAAAATTACAAACTTTAAATTATTATTTCAAAGTATCACTTAATCAAAGGACACACTTAAACTTGTGAAGTTGTGATGTCACTTTGGGAGGGCAACCAAGGTATCAGAATTCTAATAGTCTCAGAATATTAAAAGGGAATTTAGGATCAGTTGAGGTCAATTATAGCACTAAGTTATAGTTTTTAAAATTAAACCTACTTTTTCTATCAGATTTTTTTTTTGTTTTGAGGAAGATTAGCCCTGAGCTAACTGCTGCCAATCCTCCTCTTTTCGCTGAGGAAGCCTGGCCCTGAGCTAATATCCCGTCTTCCTCTACTTTATATGTGGGACGGCTACCACAGCATGGCATGCCAAGCGGTGCCATCTCGGCACCCAGGATCCGAACTGGCGAACCTCTGGCCGCTGAAGCGGAACGTGCGCACTTAACCGCTGCGCCACTGGGCTGGCCCCACTTTCAGACTTTTATGCATTATGTTATTAAACTTGGCAAGACCATTGGTGTTTCATACCTGAGTTATGGCCATTTAAGTTGACTACCACCTTGTATATATTGGAAGTGGATTTTCTTTTAAACAAAAACTATAGCATAAAGATCCAATTGTTTAAAAAATATTTATTTATTTATTTATTTGAGGAAGATTAGCCCTGAGCTAACATCTGCCACCAATCCTCCTCTTTTTGCTGAGGAAGACTGGCCCTGAGCTAACATTCGTGCCCATCTTCCTCTACTTTATATGTGGGACGCCTACCACAGCATGGCTTGCCACTAGGTGCCATGTCCGCACCCGGGATCCGAATTGGTGAACCCTGGGGTGCGGAAGTGGAACGTGCGACCTTAACTGCTGTGCGACTGGGCCGGCCGCTAAAAAGTATTTAACAGTGTTTTCATATTAGCAATTTGTTTGATGTACTTATGATCCCTTCCTTGAAAATAAGGCTATTTTTAAAACAGAATAAGCCTCATAGTAATTAAAGGTTACTGGACTAGGAATCTAGAGGCCAGTTCTGAGCTTGGTTCAGCTCTACAGATTAAGCCATAGCTGTGTATCCATGGGCAGTTGATCTAATCTCTTTATTTCACTTTCTCTTTTTTTTGAGGAAGATTGGCCCTGAGCTAACATCCGTGCCCATGTTCCTCTACTTCATATGTGGGACGCCTGCCATAGCATAGCTTGACAAGCAGTGCATAGTCCACATCCAGGATCCGTACTGGCGAACCCTGGGCCGCCAAAGTGGAACGTGCAAAGTTAACTGCTGTGCCACTGGACTGGCCCCAAAATTTCACTTTTCTTGCTTGGCCAACCACAAAGCGTAAAACACTAAACAAATGCAAGGTATCATTATTATAGGAAAATATTTACCCTAATCATCCCCTCATAAATGCAAAGCATGCAGCAATGCACCTACCATAACTGCCAGGGGCAGAGAAATTCTTTCTCTCTACAAACACCACAAGATTTTCTCCTCAAACTGGGCTTTTGCCAAACCAGAGTAGATAATCTCTCAGCAGGAGTTGGTGCCTTTTTAGGTTGCTCTGGCAGTTGCCACATTAGGCACCTAAGGGTAGTGGCTGCACACTTGGGAGACTACCTGAGCATAGATGTTTCTAGCCTTCCACTTCCAAAAAAGAGTAGTATAGCTCCATTTTCATTTATGTTGTACATATACATTATCTTATTGTTCATGCCCAGAGAGCAGGAGAAGGAGAAGAGGAGGCGGAAGAAGAAAACATGACAAAAAATTCTGCTTTTCATAGACACATAGAATTTCAAATATGGAAGCGATCTTAACAGTCATCTTGTGTAATCACTCATTCTTTTTCTTCATTTTACTCCAGCTTCTCTAGAGCTAGGGAGATTTTCCCCTATATTTTGTAAATTGCATAGAGACCAAAAAGAAAAAGTATCTATGACTCGGTTATCAGTGAAAAAGATACTATGTACGGACTTTCTAAGATGTATAGATTTAGCCTAAATAAATGTTAGAAGCTTAACATATAAATACAATTAAAATGACACTACAGCTCATAAAAACAAATCGGTGAAATGTGGAAATGAATGAAAAAAGTGAAATGAAATCTGGACCCCAGGAAATCACTACTGTAGGGATATTATTGGTTTTGGGAGCTGTATTAGGTATCTATTACTTTGTAACAAATTACTCTAAAACTTAGAGTCTTAACAAACAAATATTTCTCTCACATTTTCTTTGAGTATGGATTCTGGGCACAGTGTAGCTGGATGCCTCTGGCTTAGGGATTTTCACAAGACTGCATTCAAAATGTTTCCTGGGGCTGCTGTCATCTTAAGCCTTAATTAGGGGAGGATTTGCTTTCAGTATCACTCATGTAAATTTTGGAAGGCCTCAGGTTCACACTGGCTATTGGCTAGAGATATGAGTTTATTGTCATGTGAATCTCTACGCAGCGTGGCTCACATGATAGTCGGCTTCTCTCAGAGCAAGTGAGCTAGATTGCAGAGAGAGTACATGAGATGAAAGCCACAATTTCTTTGTAATGTAATTTTGGAAACGACATCCCGTCACTTTTTCTGTATTCTGTGTGTTAGAAGCAGGTCATGAAGTTCTGCCTACACTCAAGGGGAGGATATTACACACAAGGACATCAATAACAGAAAATGAGGATCATTGAGGGCCTTCATAGGGGCTGCCTACCACAGTAGTTCCTTGAATTCTCTCATTTTAAAGGAGGAGGGCAAACACTTTGAAAATGTTTTACTATAACTAATTGAACATAGCAAATTCCACTATATCCAGAATGGTTGGCAGTAAGGATATTCTATTAATTAACTGAATATTTATATTTTTGGTATTGTCATATAGTTCACATAGACTGTTAAAGTTAAGTATTGAGACTTCCAGTTCCAGCCAAGATGGAATAGCTCCACTTCTCAGTAGACCTCCCTCTTGCAATTAAAAAGCCCTGGACATAACGCAATAAATAACTATGAAAGGTGAAAGAAGTCAGACTGGCTAGGGACCTTGGCACTTGAGGAGTAACAGACAATGAGCTAATGAGGTGGTATGAAGCAGTGCTATTGGGCACCCTGCCCCCCCAACCTCCCATGATATCAGGACCCAGTGTGGAGCTGAATATACAGCCCCCACCCAGCAGCAACAAGATGGTACAAATCACTGCTCTGCTTTTGCCAGAGAGGTGTCAGCATAGCTAAACGGGAGGGGCTGAACTTCCACCCTCAGCTGGACATGCACACTACATTCAAAGTGACTGACTACTTGCAAAAAAGAAGATAAATGGGATCCAGAGTCTCACAACATAATCTCAAAATGAGGATTCAGAACAATTACAACTTGAATAAGAAAAGACAATCAAGAGACACCAACACCAAGACAACACATGGAATTATCTGATAAGGATTTTAAAAATTGTTGAAAAATGCTTCAGTGAGAAATTACAAACACATTTGAAACAAATAAAAAGTCAAAAGTCTCATCAAAGAAACAGAAGATATAAAGAAGAACCAAATGGAAATTTTAGAATTGAAAAATACAATAACTGAATTTAAAAAATGGATGGCTTCAATAGCAGAATGAATATGACAGAGGATGGAATGAGTCAATTTGAAGATAGAACAATAGAATTTACTCAATCTGAGCAACAGAGAGAGAAAATAGACTAAAAAGAAATGAAAAGAACCTCAGGGACCTGTGGGACAATCACAAAAGATACAACATTTGTATCATTGGAGTCCCAAAAAGAGAGAAGAGTATGGAATAGAAAATTACTAGAGAAATTATAAAAATGAAGAAGAGATTAATGATTGTCAAGGATTAGGGATGAGAGGAAGAAGAAAGTGGGGTCGACTTGACTATAAAGAGCTAGCATGAAGTATCTCTGTAGTCATAAAATAGTTCTGTATCTTGATTGTGGTGATGGGCATACACATCTACACATCATGAAATTGCACTCACACACACATACATAAATGAGCATGTGTAAAAGTGGTGAAATCTAGATAAAATTTGTGCATTGCACCAATGTCAATCTCCTGGTTTTGATCATACTATAGTTACCTTGGGGGAAACTTGTCGAAGGAAACATTGGATGTCATCGTGTTAATTTTGCAACTTCCTATGAGTCTGCAATTATTGAAAAATTTAAAAGTTAAGAGTTACGCACTACATGTACTAGGACCAACTTGTGATTGGAACAGAAAAAAGATAAATTTCAAAATTAAAGAGAAAGTTTCTTGAGAAGGAAACCCACACAGGCTGTTTATCACAACAAAATGAGAGAGCCTAAAACAACCAATAATTTATGACATTATTAGAAACCTCGTTCTTAAATTCCTGTGATACTTCGTTCTTAAATTCCTGACTTTATTTTTTCTTCTTTGTGTACATATATCATAGTGGACGCTTTTGTTACAAACTATGTATGTGACATTGGGCATGCTACTTGCTGAAACTCTAAGAATCTCAGCATCTTAGTATTCTTATCAATAAAATGGCAATGACAAAAGAATACCTATTTCACAGTTATTATGGGGCTTGAATAAGATAATTCATGTGAAATGCTTTCAGAGGGCTATATTCAGAGAAAACACTCAATAAAGTTAAATAAAATTAAAAGTAAATGTTAAACTAGCATCCTGTTTTTCCTTGCTTTGGTCACCAAGAGTTTTGGAGTGAAATTAAATGTTAATTTTGAGGAATTAAATACAATAAAACACACAAAACTAAAACTTTAAGAAACACGATTGAGGTTATTCTAGTGCTTTACGATGAATAAATGAACAGCAGATTTCATTATAAAGTACAGAAATTTGGATTTTTTATCTCTATGGACCCAAATGACATCTCTGGGAAAATGAATTATTTTGAAAATTATAACTCTGATATGATATTATTTACTGGTTATCTCTCTTTTTATGTAACTAGTACATGAGACACTTCCTATTTAATTGAGCCTACCATTTATTTGATTAGAATAAACAGGAAACTATTTTATAATTGCAATTTCCCCTTTATTCTCTCTCCTATATAGTAAGTATTCAATTGGCAACATCGAAAAGCCAAGCTATCATAATCTGAGATATGAAATTCCTTACTATCTCTTTTGAACCTTCATCATCCAACACAGTGAGATGCTATCTTCACAAATATTTTCCTTCAGATAAATGTTCTTTTAGGTATAAGTGGGAAATTATATCTTATTTGTAAGATTTTATTTAGTTCACAGTAAAATCTTACAATCTTAGTAGACATATTTATATTTTACTGAAGATGCTGCAAAATGTTTTCTTTGGAACAAAAGTGATAATGTCTCTGATTTATCAAAAATATATTTATCCACTGATCTATGACTCATTTGTAGGTCAGTAAGTTTATTGTGAATCACTATATAGAATAATCCATGCATAAAAAGTCATACCACCTTTGTGTTGTATTAAGATTTTATATAAAAAAATGTACATATCACTTTTTAAAACTGCCATATACCAAGTGCTTACCATGTACCAAACACTAGTAAAGTCTTTAAATGCATTATCTCATTAAACCTTCACATCACCCTATGGGTTAAGACCTATTTTTATTCCCATTTCCTGATGAAGACATTGAAGCTAATAAAGATAGCACAGCCAGAATTCAAACCCAAGAGTTTCTGATTCCAAAATCCATGCTCTTAACCACCCGCATGATACTGATTTCCACATTAATATAAATGACTTTCAATGTTGTGGAGCAGTCCAACTCGACTTGGGTTGTTTTTATAATAGGTATTTGCCCGGCTGCTCATGTGCCTTGGCTGTGGTATGGCTGGGGGTTTGTTTGCTTGTTTGTTTAACAGCTCAGCTTGTGATTGGTTGCATCTTGTATAATGTTCCCAGTATTCATACTTGCTCTCTAGCACGGTTTCTTTTTCCTCTTAGAGTGGAACTGAATGCCTACAGTTTATATGAAAATTTCATTCCAAGTATATTTATTCTTTCTGTATTCATAAAAGACCAAGATTCCATGTAACAGCCAGAATTGAAATAAAAACTGGAAAAAAAAACCCTTAAAAATCTGGATATTCCTAAACATCTAGAAATTTGATGTTATTTAGCCAAACATCTGGAGGTTTGATTGAATTTTTCAGCTTTCAACCAGATGCCTGGAAATATGCAGACATAGCCTGAGGCTGATCAGGTTTAGAACTTTTTAGTAAGGCTTACTTTAGTACCATCGGCTCTCCTCCAATTTCAGATTGAAAAGTCTAAATCAGAATAATTCAGAATGTTGTCCTTTCTGTTTGAACTTGCTTGCTGATAGGATCCTTCACCCCTTACTGACTTGGTATCACCAAGCAAACTTTTGAAAGTAAGGTAGTTTCTAATAAAGTCTTTCCAAAAGGAGATTAAATTATCTTGGCCTCCCTGGGAGGTATTTTCTCATTATAAATGAAAACTTTAGCATCTTGATTAACACAGCAGTCTCTCGTGAGTTAGTTTGTGTGAATCACATGCCCTGACTCTTACCAATTGTGTGTTGACAGATCAAGTCAAGTTTCTGAACCTGTGAAGTCTGGCTTTTGACGACCTTACCACAGAGTACATTTTAAACACCTTAGCATGTCATATAAAGACTTCCATGATTTGGTTCTAACCTACCTTTTTAACTTCATTTTCTGACATTACCTGGGACCCTTAACCCCACCTAAGTGCAGTTATTCATTATTCTTCAAACTCAACATGTATTACCACACTTATATGTTATTTCAGTTACCTCTTGTGTACCACTTCAAATCCTCTTGAATCTCTTCCTTCAGGCTCTGTTGCAGTGGTCAGTTCCACCCAGGCTTCAACCAGCTTTCTGTGGGTGTATCCTGATAGTGCACACCTTGGCTCAGACTATGGGTATACTTCTCATTTCCTATACCAGTGCTTCTTTGACATAGTGAGAGATGGCTGTGGGAACCTGCTTGGTACTCATAGATGTGTAAACCAGAAGTATAAGGGAGCTAATACTTATGGGGCCACCCTTAACCAATAAGAGACAGAATCCAATGGATAAATGCTTCCTCCTTTTGTCTCCTGGGTGAAAAGTTCTAAAAGACTCATTTTATAAGGCTCCTCAGATGTACCCTGGGTTCAAGCATTCAGTTACTTATAGTGATAGACAATAAATCCTTTTATTAGCTCTTCCTTCTTTCCTATGTCACTTCCCCTGTCCCTCATTCTCATTCCCTGGAATCATTTCCCAAAAAGACTAACCAAATAAAAACTTCAGACTCTGTTTTGGGGGGAACTCAGGTAAGGCAGATGCTTTTTAATTTTTATATCTCTCCTTTGGACAGTCTTGTCTTCTCACTTTTCTGTCTGGCAAACTCCCATTTATCATTCAGTACATACACAAATTGTTTTCCCTCCTCTCTGACACTTTCCTAGAGCCTTCTAAACAGATTTAGTGACTCTTTCCTCTGTTTTGCCATAGAACTTTGCTCAAATATCTATTATAAGGTTTTTCTCATTGCATTGTAATGACTTATTTATCTCTCTCCCCCACTAATTGTGATATCCTTGATGACAAAGAACATGTCTTCTTCATATCTTATCATTCACTCATTTGTTCATTGTTTCCTTAGATTTAAGTGCCACATATGTACCAGACACTGTGCTAGGCACTAGTGATATAATTATAAATATGACACCATCTCTGACTTCGTCTCACACGACCTGCATATAACAGGTGTTTAATCAGTTTAATACATCTGATTAAAATAATTTGAAAAATGACCACACTACCAACATATGTGAAGGAAACACTTTTTTAAATTGTGGTAAAATACATGTAACCATCTTAATTTATTATTAAATTATTAAAATTTACCATCTTAATAATTTTTAAGTGTACAGTTCAATGGAATTAAGTACATTTACATTGTTGTGCTACCATCACCACCATCCATCTTCAGAATGCTTTCATCTTAGAAAAAACTGAAACTCTGTACTCATTAAGCTATAACTTCCTATTTCCCTCTCCCCCCACCCCTGGTAATCACCATTCTACTTTCCACCTCTCTGAATTTGACTACTCTATGTATTTCATATAACTGGAATCCTATAGTATTTGGGGTTTCTTTGGTGACTGGCTTATTTAACTTAGTATAATGTCTTCAAGTTTCATCCATATTGTAGTATGTGTCAGCAGTTCCTTCCTTTTTTAATTTTTTTGAGGAAGATCAGCCCTGAGCTAACATCTGCCAATCCTCCTCTTTTTGCTGAGGAAGACGAGCCCTGAGCTAACATCCGTGCCCATCTTCCTCTACTTTATATGTAGGACGCCTACCACAGCATGGCTTGATGAGCGGTGCCATGTCCGCACCCGGGATCCAAACCGGGGGACCCCAGGCCACCAAAGTGGAATGTGCGCACTTAACTGCTGCGCCACTGGGCTGGCCCCAGAAGTTCCTTCCTTTTTAAGGCTAAATAACATTCCATCGCGTGTGTGTGTGTATGTGTGTGTGTATATATATATATAGAGAGAGAGCACATTTTATTTATCTATTCATCCATCGGTGGATACTTAGGTTGCTTCCACATTTTGACTAACATGAATAATTCTAAATTATCACTGTAGGGCATACCAATAATTAGCTACTTTTATATATTCTTTTGCAATATCCTATGATTCTCTGTTGAATCTGTCAGATATTATCTTCATTTTACTCAGATTTTCCTATTTATTAAAATTTGACATATTAAAAGAATGTTGGTATAATGTATTTGTTTTGTTATTGCCATTATTATCTAATGTGACTTCAGATGCCTGAAATGGAGATTAGTATTCTAATTCATGATTTCTTTTCCATAGCCCAAATGTTTCTTTAACATTGTTTAAGAGCCATAAACTAACAAAGTATTGTCCATAAGACAGCATTCATTAAAATGTATATATTCAGGAATGCTTAAAGAATTAACTTATTATAATCATTATAGTCATACCTCCAACAGTATTGTTAATGTAAATCATCTAGCAGATATGCTATGAAGACTTCTTTTAGGGGAAATTCTCATTGATCTTAATTTTATAGCCAATAAAATTATAGCAATATTATTTTTTATTGTTAGTAATGTCTTTTTTAAACTTGCAATCTGTTTTTAACAAAAGACATTTGATTTTGTCTTTAAGAGTCTTTTAATAAAAGACACTTGAGGGGCTGGACGAGTGGTTAAGTTCGCATGCTCTGCTTCAGCGGCCCGGGGTTCACCTGTTTAGATCCTGGGTGTGGACCTACATACTGCTGGTCAAGCCATACTGAGGTGACTTCCCACATAGAAGAACTAGAAGGACCTACAACTAGTATATACAACTATGTACTGGGGCTTTGAGGAGGAAAAAAAAGACACTTGAGATGGTCTTTAATTTCAAGGTATTTTTACATATTTGAGGCACTTATAGTATAGAGAAAATGACTTGGAATACTGACCATTTATGTAAGAACTATCATAACATTACAGGATAGGAGGATGTTGTTATGGTAACAATATAATTTACTTTTAAATTGAGCCATGTATCTCAAAGCCAGAAAAATTGCTGCATACTACGACTATTAGAATAAATACAAGCTATTTAGTAGTCTTGACTTATTTACTAGAATCAATCTAAAAACTCTTCTCCTAAAAGTGTCTGAAATTGAATTCAAGGGAAAATTTTGTTATTCTCCAAATGTGAAATAATATAGAGATTTCAATCGCATAATTGCATTTGTAAAGCTAGGCAACTTCAAACAATTTATTTTGTAATAAAATGGTAGAAAGTTTCTTGGAAAAATGTTGAAGGGTTAAAAAAGCTCTAAAGTCTCAGAAGTTTGGAATGTATTAATATCTGAAGATTGAAGTGCTAACAAAAACCTTTAAATCCTTCAATCCCTTTTCTCTTCTCTTATCAACCTTTTAATTTTTTCCACTCTCTTCTTAAACCTACTAATAATTTTGGGGAATGTTCACACATAATATCTAAGTGGGTATGTTGTTGATATAAGTAAGTGTATGGTTCAAATTTTAAACATTTATGATGCTTATGTCTACAGACCTGTAGATTCTGCCTCTGACTCATCTTTTTAATTCTTTCTTTAACTCTCGATTCCCATTGATATTTTCCTAATCTAAGCCCTTGTCATATCACATCTAGGATTATGTAATATTTCCATAATAGAACTCATTATCTACAACCTCTTCCTACTTCAGTCCATCCTACATAATGCCACCAGGAATTTCCAAAGCACAATCTGATGCTCACTCTCATTTGCTCATAAGATAAAGTTTAAGTTCTTGAATATAGCCAGATAGCCTGCAAGGCTCTTCACCATCTGGCTCCAACTCACCTTTTCAGCTTCATCACCTTCCAGCTCTCCCCTCCCCCCAACACATTCATTCTCTCTCTCTCTGTCTTTTTCTTTCTCTTCCCTATGGCAACATCAGGCTTTTCCATTTCCTGAACATTTAAAGAACTTTTCTAGCTCTATCTTTGCTCATATAGTTCTCCTTCTCAGTCTGAGAAACATCCTTCAAGATGCTGCTCAAATGTCAGCTCCTCTGTCAAGAAGACTTCTCTAACTCTAGCACTGATGTGCACTTGCCAGTTGTGTGAACTTCAAAAAGTTACTTAACTTCTTTAGGTTTTAGTTTCTTCAATCTGTATAAGGAGGATAATCAAAAGTAATTTAGAGAGTTGTTGTGAAGATTGAATGAAATAACCACTAAACACAGTGCCTGGTAAATTATAGGCCTTCCAAAATGTTAATTCCTCCTAGCAGTTACCATATGTCATTCAGATATAAACTCAGTCTTCAGCGCTCTTATAACACATTGTGTATATATCTATTGTAGCACTTATCATCCTGATTGATAATTAGTTTTTCTTTGTCTTTCCAGCTAATTATGAGCTTCTGAGTGGAAGGGAGCTTGTTTTATTGTTTGTCAGCTGCCTATTATGAGCCAGATGCTATTATAATCACTTTTACATGTTTATTCCTGTGTCCTCTGAATTACTAGTTCATGCTATTTAAATAGCTCATGTACAGATCCAGTTTTCAGAAAGCAGTGATGTCTTTAATAGTAATATGTTACTTTTTTCACATTTTTTTATTGAGTTCATAATAGTTTACATCATTGTGAAATTTCAGTTGTACATTATTTCTTGTCTGTCACCACATCAGTGCTCCCCTTGATCCCCTGTGCCCATTTCCCAGCCCCCTTTCCCTGGGAACCACTGAACTGTTTTCTTTGTCCTTGTGTTTGTTTACATTCCACGTATGAGTGAAATCTTATAATGCTTATCTTTCTCAGTCTGGCTTATTTCACTTAGCATAATACCCTCAAGATCCATCCATGTTGTTCTGAATGGTGTGATTTTGTCTTTTTTATGGCTGAGTAATATTCCATTGTTTATATATACACCACATCTTCTTTACCCAAACATCAGTTGATGGGCACTTGGCTTGCTTCCACATCTTGACTACTGTGAATAGTGCTGCAATGAACATAAGGGCACATATGTTACTTTGGATTGTTGATTTCAAGTTGTTTGGGTAGATAACCAGTAGTGGGATAGCTGGGTCATATGGTATTTCTATTTTTAGTGTTTGGAGGAATCGCCACAATGTTTTTCATAGTGACTGCACCAGTTTGCATTCCCACCAGCAGTGTATGAGGGTTCCCTTTTCTCCACACCCTCTCCAACATTTGTTATTTTTAGTCTTAGTGTTATAGTCATTTTAACAGGTGTAAGGTGGTATCTTAGTGTAGTTTTGATTTGCATTTCCCTGATGATTAGTGATCTTGAACATATTTTCATGTGTTTATTGGCCATCTGTTTATCTTCTTTGGAAAAATGTCTGTTCATATCCTCTGCCCATTTTTTGGTCAGACTGTTTGCTTTTTTGTTGTTCAGTTGTATGAGTTCCTTATATATTACGGAGGTTAATCCCTTATCAGATATATGATTTGCAAATATTTTCTCCCAACTGGTGGGTTGTCTTTTTATTTTGATCCTAGTTTCTTTTGCTTTGCAGAAGCTCTTTAGTCTAATGAAGTCCCACTTGTTTATTTTTTCTTTTGTTTCCCTTGTCTGAGAAGACATGGTGTTTGAAAAGATCCTTTTAAGTTCTATGTCAAAGAGTCTACTACCTGTACTATCTTCCAGGAGTTTTATGGTTTCAGGACTTATCTTCAAGTCTTTGATATACTTTGATTTTATTTTTGTGTATGATGTGAGATAATGCTCTACTTTCATTCTTTTGCATGTGGCTGTCCAGTTTTCCCAGCACCATTTATTGAAGAGACTGTCTTTTCTCCATTGTATGTTCTTGGCACTTTTGTCAAAGATTAGCTGTCTGTAGATGTGCAGTTTTATTGCTGGGCTTTCAGTTCTGTTCCATTGATCTGTGTTCCTGTTTTTGTACCAGTACCATCTATTTTGATTACTATGACTTTGTTGTACATTTTGAAGTCAGGGATTGTGATGCTTCCAGTTTTGTTCTTTTTTCTCAGTATTGCTTTAGTAATTCGGGGTCTTTGGTTGCCCCATATGAATTTTAGGATTCTTTGTTCTATTTCCGTGAAGAATGTCATTGGGATTCTTATTGGGATTGCATTGAATCTGTAGATTGCTTTGGGTAGCATGGACATTTTAACTATGTTTGTTCTTCCAATCCATGTGCATGGAATCTCTTTCCATCTCTTTATGTCATCATCTATTTTTTTCAATAATGTCTTATAATTTTCATTGTATAAGTCCTTCACCTCCTTGGTTAAATTTATTCCTAGATACTTTATTCTTTTTGTTGTGGTTTTAAATGGAATTGTATTCTTGAGTTCTCTTTCTGTAAGTTCATTATTACAGTATAGAAATGCAACTGATTTTTGTAAGTTGACTTTGTACCCTGCAACTGTACTGTAGTTGCAAAATATTTCTAACACTTTTCCAATGGATTCTTTAGGGCTTTCTGTATATAAGATCATGTCATCTGCAAACAGAAAGAGTTTCATTTCTTCACTTCCAATTTGGATTCCTTTTATTACTTTCTTTTGCCTAATTGCTCCTGCCAAAACCTCCAGTACTATGTTGAATAAAAGGGGTGATATTTATTATTAGTGTCTCTGTTCTGCTTTTTTGTTTAGTGGCTACCATGGGGTTTGTGTTCAAAATCTCGTAGATAAGAAAGTCCCTTTTCTGAATTGCCTCATTTCCTTAGACTAAACTGATTCAGTCCCATTTCTCTTCCCCTCCTAAGTTGTTTTTCTTACATTTTATTCCCTTTTGTGTTGTGAGTTTTTGGTTAAAATGACAAGATTATCTTTGTTTTTGGTGCTTTCCTTCTCTTTTTTAATGTTATACTCGAGTGTTTGCCAACCTCTTCTGATGTGTAGCTACAGTTTTCTGATTTTTGTCTACCTATTTATCTCCTTACTCCATGCTTTGTAACCTCTTTTTCCCTTTTTTTTTCAGGTATGAGGGCGTTCTTGAGGATTTCTTGTAGTGGGTGTCTTGTGGCTATGAACTCCCTTAGCTTTTGTTTATCTTTGAAAGTTATTATTTCTCCAATCATATCTGTAGGATATTTTTCCTGGATACAATATTCTTGGCTGAATGTTTCCTTCCTTCAAAGATTTGAATATGTCATTCCAGTCTCACCTATCCTGTAAGGTTTCTGCAGAGAAATCCACTGAAAACCTGATAGGGGTTCCTTTGTAGGTTATTTTCTTCTGCCTTGCTGACCTTAGTATTTTTTCTTTGTCATTCACTTTTACCAGTTTCACTACTACATGCCTTACAGTAGGTCTTTTTACATTGACAATTTTAGGAATTTTGGTAGCTTCTTCCACATGGACTTCCATCTTCTTCCCTAGGTTTGGGAAGTTCTCTGCTATTATTTCTTCAAAGAAGCTTTCCGCTCCGTTCTCCTTCTCTTCTTCCTCTTGAATACCTATAACTCTTATGTTGCATTTCCTAATTAAGTCAGATATTTCTCAGAGACTTTCTTCATTTCTTTTTAGTCTTAGTTCTCTCTCCTTTTCTATCTGGAGCATTTCAACATGTCTATCCTTGATTATGCTAATTAGCTCCTCTATGATGTCTGCTTGAGCATTCAGGGAATCCATATTTTGTTTTATCTCCTCCGTTGTGTCTTTCATCTCCAATATTTCTGATTGATTCTTCTTTATAGTTTCAATTTCTTTTGTGAAGTAGCTCCTGAACTCATTGAATTGTTTCTCTAAATTCTCTTTAACTCATTGAGTTTTTGATGATAGCTATTTTGAATTCTCTGTCATTTAGATTACATATTTCTCTGTCCTCAGGACTGATTTGTGAGTACTTGTCATTTTCTCTGTGGTCTGGAGATTTAATATAGTTTTTGATACCGCTAGAGGGCGTGTCTCTGTTGTTCCACTTCTTGGTATTATTTTGTCACAGTTGCCACCTATTGCCACTGGCTGGGGGTCAAGAGCCACATATTCTGTGCCCTCTGCATTCTGTTGAGATCTCAGACACTGGAGCTGGTGCTGGGCAAGGCTGGGGGAGGGGTGCATTCTTCTGTGTGCTCTTGGGGTTTTTTCACTCTACTTTCACTGTCTACTCTCCTGTGGTGTTGGCTCAATGAGGCCACCCCCCACAATAACTTTCACCTTGGTAGAGGGCTTCCCTTTAGGCTGAAAGGGCCCTCAGAGATCTTTGATGTTCCCATGAAAGAACGTCCCCACTCCTGTTCCTCCTCTCTCAGAGGCCACCCACAGTCCTGGATTGTGGTCTTTTGGGGAGGGAGCAAAGTTTTCTCTTACCCTATTCCACCTCCTTCCATGGGGATTCCAGCCTCTCCACCTTCTGTCATATGTCTGCTTGGGTCTCTCAGTCATCTTTTGTGTTGTGTTTGGATGTCTTCTGTAGGAGTATGAATGTCTTTTTCATTATATGGTGGAAGGGAGAGATTACCAGGAGAACTCTGCCATGATGCTGACCTTGTGTGTCTAGTTTGTCTTCTCAATGTCCTCCAATGATTTGTGTCACTTGTCTAGTTGATCAACTCCTTAGCCAGATTCTGGTTATGACTTTCAGGACTTGGTTACTTTTATTTTTTATTTTTTTTAAAGTTTGGCACCTGAGCTAACAAATGTTGCCAATCTTTTTTTTTTCCTGCTTTATCTCCACAAATCCCCCCAGTACATAGCTGTATATCTTAGTTGCACATCCTTCTAGTTGTGTCATGAGGGACACGGCCTCAACATGGCCTGATGAGCAGTGCCATGTCTGTGCCCAGGATCTAAACCAGCAAAAACTTAGGTTGCTGCAGTGGAGCACATGGACTTAAATGTTCAGCCACAGGACCAGCCCAGGATTTGTTTATTAATTAAGATATTCTGGTGATTGTATCTAGAATGACTCCTTAAGATTTGGCACCATTATTTGGAGAAATTGTGATGTCACTCTTAGAAGAAAAGTTTGAGGAACATATTTAGGTGAACAGAAGAAAGTTTTGGATTACCATGTTTTGCATTTAAAAATCCCATCAAGATGTTTATGAGTCATTTTAAAGTATAGCATGGAGTCTGGGCTGATGATATATTTTTGAGGCTTATTGGCCATTTACTAAATGCATACTATGTTCCTTTGAAGTTGACCCAGAAAGGGTCAATTAACTTACCCAAAACCATAGCAAAGAAGTGGAAGAGTCAGAGCTCAAAGTTAGGTTTGATTGATTAAAAAAAAAACCCTGTAATTTAAAAAATTAACATACAATAAATAACACATATGTTAAGTGCTCATTTTGTTAATTTTAAATATATGTATACACCCATGAAGCCATCACAATCAAGATAGTGAACATATCCTTCACTCTCAGAATTTCCTTGTACCCCTTTGTAATGTTTTTCTTCTGCCCCTCCCTGCTTCCCCCATCCTTAGTCAACTACTATTCTGCTTAATTATAAATTATTTTGAATTTTCTAGAGTGTTATATGAAATAAATTATATGGTATATTATTTTTTATGGCTTCTTTAAGCTTAATTATTTTGAGACCCATCCTTTTGTTGTGTGTATCAAAATAGTTCATTCCTTTTTATTGCTGAGTATAACACAATTTGTTTATCCATTCACCCATTGATGGGCATTTGGACTGTTTGCAATGTGTAGCTGTAACAATTAAAGCTGTTTAAACATTCATGTACAAATCTTTGTATGAACATATACTTTCCTTTCTCTTGAGTAAATACCCAGGCATGGAATGGCTGGATTATATAGTAGAAGTATATTTAACTTTTTAAGAAATTGCCAAACTATATTAAAAGTAATTTTACTATTTTACATTCTCATCAGCAATGTGCGAGTGTTCCAGTTCTTCCACATCTTTGACAACATTTTGTATGTTTAGTATTTTAAATTTTAGACATTCCAATATATGTGTAGTGATATCTCATTGTAATTTTAACTTACACTTTTCCTATTGCCTAATAATGTTGAACATCTTTTTTTGTGCTTATTTGTGATTTATATATTATCACTTGTGAAGTGTCTCTTCCAATATTATGCCAAATTTTTATTAGATTGTTTTCTCATCGTTGATTTTGGAGAGGTCTGTTTGTGTTCTGGATAGAAGCCCTTCATCAAGTATATGCTTTGCAATGATTGTTTCCTAGTATGTGACTAGTTGTTTTATTATCCTAACAGTGTCTTTTGAAGGTTAGAAGTTTTTGACTTTCATGAAGTCTAATTTATCATTGTGATCATTTATGGATAGTGCCTATGCTGTCATGTCTAAGAAATATTTGCCGAAATAAAGTGATAAAGATTTTCTCTTATGTTATCTTCTAGGAATTTTATAGTTTTCAGTCTTACATTTAGGTTTATGATTAAATTTGAGAGCTTTTAAAAAAGATAGTTTGAATTAAGTGTTGAAAATTTTTGCTTCTGTGTTTTTTTACACATGGATATCTTGTTATTTCAACATAATTTGTTGAAAGAACTATCCTTCTCCACTGCATTGTTTTTGCACCTTTGTCAAAAATCGGTTGCCGTTTATTTGGGAGTATATTTCTGGGCTTTGTTTTCTGTTCCAATGATCTACTTGTGTATCTTTTTCAATATTACACTGATTTGATTACTGTATCTTTAGTAATGTCTTGAAATCAGGTAGTTTTAGCACTCCAACATCGTTCATTTCAAACTTTTTAGGTCGTTTGCATTTCCATAGGCATTTCAATCTGTAAAAAAATGAACGCCGAGATTTTGATTGGATTGCATGGAATATATATATCAATTTACAGGGAATTAAGATCTTAACCATGTTAATATTCTGCACATAAATAAGGTATGTTTTTTCCTTTTTTTAGACTTTCTTAATTTCTCTCAGCAAAATTTTGTAGATTTTAGTGTACATGACTTTCGCATCTTTTCTCAAATCTAATCTAAGTATTTAATATATATATATATATATATATTTTTTTTTTAGGAAGATTAGCCCTGAGCTAACTACTGCAAATCCTCCTCTTTTTGCTGAGGAAGACCGGTCCTGAGTCAACATCCGTGCCCATCTTCCTCCACCCTATACATGGGACACCTACCACAGCATGGCCTCTGCCAAGCAGTGTCATGTCCACACCCGGGATCTGAACCGGTGAACCCTGGGCCGCCGAGAAATGGAACGTGTTAACTTAACCACTGTGTCACCAGGCTGGCCCCATAATCTAAGTATTTAATATTTTGATGCTATTGTAAAGGTAAATTTTTAAAAATTTCATTTTCCAATTTTTCATTGACAGTATATAGAAATGTAATTTACATAGTATATAGAAAGACAATTGACATTGTATATTGATCTTATATCCTGCATCCTTACTAAATTCACTTATTAGATCTAGCATAATTTTTGGTAAATTTTATCAGATTATCTACATAGACCATCATGTCATTTGCAAATAAAGATAATTTTACTTTTTCCTTTCCAATCTGGATGCCTTTTATTTCTTTTTCTTTTCTTCCCTCTCCTACTTCTTCTCTTCTCTCTTACTCTCCTTTCCTTCCCTTTCCATCACCTATTTACACTGACCAGAGCCTTTAGCACAATGCTGAATAGAAGCAGTGAGAGAGGATATATTTTTATTCTTCCTGAACTTAGAAAAAAAGCTTTCAATCTTTCACCACTAAATATGATGTTAGGTGAAGATTAAACCCCTTGTCAGGTTAAGGAGGTATCCTACAACTCTTAGTTTGCCAAGAGTTATTGTCCAAACTGGATCTTGGATTTTGTTAAATGCTTTTTCTTCCTCTATTGAAATTATCTTATACCTTTTCTTTTTTAGTTGTTTATGTGATGAATTATATTGTTTGATTTTCAAAATGTTTAATTCTGCATTTCTAACATAAATTCAACTTAGCCACAATGTATTATTATCTTCTTAATATATCATTGGATTCAATTTTCTGACCTCATAAAATGAGTTGAGAAATATTCCTTCCTCTTTAATTTTCTGGAAGAGTTTGTGTTGAATTGATATTATTTATTTTGTAGACATTGGTATAATTCACCTGTGAACATTGAGTTTTCTCTGTTAGAAGGTTTTTTTTTTTTTTGTGAGGAAGATTGACCCTGAGTTAACATCTGTTACCAATCCTCCTCTTTTTGCTTGAAGAAGACTGTCACTGAGCTAACATCTGTGCCAATTTTCCTCTATTTTATGTGGGATGCCACCACAGCATGGCTTGACGAGTGGTGCTACGCCCATGCCCAGGATCTGAACCTGTGAAACCTGGGCCACCAGAATGGAGTGCACAAACCTAACCACTATGCAATTAGGCCAGCCTCATAAGGTTTTTAACTAAAAATTAATTTTCTTAATAGATGTAGGGCTATTCAGATTATCAGTTCTTTTTTTAGTGAGCTTTGGTTATTTCTGTTTCTAATAAATTTTTCCATTTTTTTCTGGTTTGTTAAAATAATTGTCATAAAGTTATTCATAATACACCCTTATTTTTCTTTTATACGTGTAATATCTTTAATGATGTCATATTTTTTCTGGTATTGATAATTTGTGTATTCTGTTTTTTTCCTGGTAAGTCTGACTATAATTGTGGATTTGCCTAATTCTGCCAGTACTGTTTGTTTTTGATTTATGTATTTTGAAGCACTGCTATTAGGTGTACAAATATTTGGGAGCATTATATGCAAAGAAAATAAGATGTATGTTTGGCTAGAAAAGATGAAGTATGGTGATACATTTTTGTTGAAGAAAAGGAAAGTTGTAAAAGGTTTGTGAAACAGGAATCTTTGGAGAGAAATTTTCCATGTGATCAAGCTGGATAAGATTAAGTAAAATTTTTATAAGCATTTTAAAATAAGCTTTAATATCAATAATGTACTTATTTAAAAATTAAACAATTTTTGTCCTCTAATAAAAGGACAAAGCTTGCTTATGCTATTGATCTGATCCTGATAAGAGGTTATGAGAGGTTTTTCCTTACATTTTTGGGTTTTATCAAAATTACCTGCTGTGCTTTATGTTAAAACTGAGTCTTTTCTATTAAAAAGAGCTAAGGTTTTTGCAGCTTTGTAATCTTCTATATTTGCCTTTGAAATCTATTTGTTACTTTGGTTTAATGGATAAAGTATTGTTTTGTAACTTTCTGTGATCCTATTTGGTCAAATGTTTGAAATTTTTCAATATTTTTTTGCCTCCCCTGAAAAATTCATATTCTAAATAAGGTCTTTTTGTGTGTGTGCAAATTTCTTTTCTTTTATTGCGGTAACATTGGCTTATAACATTATATAAATTTCAGGTGTACATCATTATGTTTCAATTTCTGTGTAGACTACATCATGTTCACCACGCAAAGACTAATTACCATCCATCACCATGTCAATATGCCCAGACACCCCTTTTTCTCACCTTCCTCCCCCATTCCCCTCTGGTAACCACCAATTTAATCTCTGTGTCTATGTGTATGCTTGTTGTTGTTTTCACTTTCCACTTATGAGTGAAATCATACAGTATTTGCCTTTCTCCGTCTGACTTATTTCACATAGCATAATACCCTAGGTCCGTCCCTGTTGCTGCAAATAGCAAGATTTAACCTTGTTTTTATAGCTGAGTAGTATTGCATTAGGTATATATACCACATCTTTCTCCATTCATGTGTTGATGGCACTTACATTGCTTTCAAATCTTGGCTACTGTGAATAATGCCACAGTGAATATAGGGATACAAATATCATTACATATTTGTGTTTTTGTGTTCTTTGGGTAGCATAAAAGCTTTTTAGTCTGAGGTAGTCCCATTTGTTTATTTTTTCTATTGTTTTCCTTGCCTGATAAGACATGGTATTCAAATGGATGCTGCCAAGACCGATGTCAAAAAACATACTGCCTATGTTTTCTTCTAGACGTTTCATGGTGTCAAGTCTTACATTCAAGTATTTAATCCATTTTAAGTTAATTTTGTACATGGTGTAAGATAATGGTCTACTTTCATTCTTTTGCATGTGGCTGTCCAGTTTTCCCAACACCATTTATTGAAGAGACTTTCCTTTCTCCGTTGTATGTTCTTCACTCTCTTGTCAAAATTTAGCTGTCCATAGATGTGTGGGTTAATTTCAGAGCTCTTGAGAATGTTCCATTGGTCTATGTGTCTGTTTTTTGTACCAGTACCATGCTGTTTTGATTACTATAACTTTGTAGTATATTTTGAAGTCAGGGAGTGTGACACCTCCAGCTTTGTTCTTTTTTCTCAGGATTCCTTTGGCTATTAGGGGTCTTTTGTTGTTCCATATAAATTTTAAGATTCTTTGTTCTATTTCTGTGAAAAATGTCATTGGGACTTTGATGGGGATTGCATTGAATCTGACAGTTGCTTTAGGAACTATGGACATTTCAACTATGTTAATTCCTGCAATACATGAGCACAGACTATCTTTCCATTTCTTTATTTCTTTTCTGATTTCTTTCAATATTGTTTTATAGTTTTCAGTGTACAGGTCTTTCACCACTTTGGTGAAAATTATATTATATTCTTTTTCTGGCGATTGTAAATGAGATTATATTCTTAATTTCTTTTTCTGATATTTTGTCGTTAGTGTGTAGAAACACAACTGATGTTTGTTTATTTGTATCCTGCAACTTTACTGTATTTGTTTATTATTTCTAATAGTTTTGTTGTCTATTCCTTAGGGTTTTCTATATATAAAATCACGTCATCTGCAAATAGTGACAATTTTACTTCTTCCTTTACAATTTGGATCCTTTTTATTTCTTTTTCTTGCCTGATTGCTCTGGCTAGGACTTCCAACACTATGTTAAATAAAAGTGGTGAAAGTGGGCATTCTTGTCTGGTTCCTGTTCTTAGAAAGATAGCTTTCAGAGTGTTTTTCAAAAATGGATGCTATATCTTGTCGAATGCTTTCTCTGCATCTATTAAGATGATCATGTGATTTTTATTTTTCATTTTGTTGATGTTGTGTATTAAGTTGATTTATATGCAGATGTTGAACCATCCTTACATCCCTGGAATAAATCCCACTTGATCATGGTACATGATCTTTTTAATGTATTATATTCAATTTTCTAGTATTTTCTTGAGGAGTTTTGCATAAATGTTCATTATTGATATTGGCCTGTAATTTAATTTTCTTTTTTTTTTTTGAGGAAGATTAGCCCTCAGCTAACATCTGCTGCCAATCCTACTCTTTTTTTTTTTTTGCTGAGGAAACCTGGCCCTGAGCTAACATCCAGGCCCATCTTCCTCTACTTTATATGTGGAATGCCTGCCACAGCATGGCTTGCCAAGTGGTACCATGTCCACACCGGTGATCTGAACCGGTGAACCCCGGGCTGCCAAAGCGGAATGTGCAAACTTAACTGCTGTGCCACGAGGCCAGCCCTGTAATTTTCTTTATTTGTGTTGTCCTTGTCTGGTTTTGTTATCAGGGTAATGTTGGCCTCATAGAATCAGTTAGGAGGTTTCCTCTCCTCATCAATTTTTGGAAGAATTTGGGAAGGATAGGTATTAAGTCTTCTTTGAACTTTTGGTAGAATTCACTGGGAAATTCTGGTTCTGGACTTTTGTTTTTTGGGAGATTTTTGATTACTGTTTTGATCTCCTTGCTGGTGTTTGGTATATTCAAATTCTCTATTTGAAACTTGATTCAGTTTGGGAATATTGTGTGATCCTAAGAATTTATCCATTTCTTTTAGATTATCCAATTTATTGGTGTATAGCTTCTCATAGTATTCTCTTATAATCTCTATATAAAACATATCTGTTGTAATGTCTCCTCCTTCATTTCTGATTTTATTTATTTGAGCCTTCTCCCTTGTTGTCTTGGTAATTCTAGCTAAATTTTTGTCAATTTTATTTTTTCAAATACCAAACTGTTAGTTTCATTGATCGTTTCCATTGTCTTTTTAGTCTGTATTTCATTTATTTATACTCTGATGTTTATTATTTCCTTACTTCTACTGATTTGGAGCTTTGTTTGTTCTTTTTAAATTCCTTTAGGTGCAGTGTTAATTTGTTTATTTGAGATTTTTCTTGTTTTTTTGAGGTAGGTCTGTATTGCTATAAGTTCTGGCATGCTGTATTTTCATTTTCACTTGTCTCCAGGTATTATTTGGTTTATCCTTGATTTCTCTGTTGACCTAATAGATGTTCAGTAGCATTTTGTTTAATCTCCACTTATTTGTGGCTTGTCCAGTTTTCTTCTTGTAGTTGATTTCTAATTTCATACCATTGTGGTCAGAAAAGATGCTTGGTATTATTTCACTATTCTTACTTTTATTGGGACTTGTTTTGCATCCTTATATGTGATCTATCCTGGAGAACATTCCGTGTCCATTCATAAAAAAATGTAATTTGTGGTTTTTTAATGTACTGTTCTGTATATATCTACTAAGTTCATCTGGTATAATCTGTCATTTAAGGCTAAGGTTTCCTTATTAATCTTCAGATGGAATGATCTATTTATTGATGTAAGTGGACTGTTAAAGTCCTCTACTATTATTGTGTTACTATTTCTCATTTTATATCTGCTAATAATTGCTTTTGATAATATTTAGATACTCCTATGTTGGGTGCACCGATATTTACAAGTGTTATGTACACTTGTTGTGTTGTTCCCTTTATCATTATGTAGTGCTGTTCTTTGTTTCATTACAGTTTTTGTTTTAAAGTCTGTTTTGTCTGATATAAATATTGTTATCTCAGCTTTCTTTTCATTGTCACTTGCAGGGAGTACCTTTTTCCATCCCTTCACTTTCAGTTTGTGAGTTTCTTTAGGCCAGAAGTGTGTCTCCTGTATGCAGCATATATATAGGTCTTGTCTTTTTATGAATTCAGCCACCTCATGTCTTTTGATTGGAGTATTTAGCCCATTGAAATTTCAAGTAGGTATTAATAAGTATGTAGTTACTGCCATTTTGTTACCTTTTTCTGGATGTTTTGGTAGTTCTCGTTCCTTTCTTCTCTTGCTCTCTTCCTTTGTGTTTTGGTGGCTTTCTTTATTATTATGTTTGGGTTACTTTCTCTTAATTATTTTTGTATTTATTATAGGTTTCTGCTTTGTGATTACCATGAGGTTTGTATATTATAATCTACGTATATAGCAATCTATACTAAGTTGATGATCTGTTAAGTTTGACCTCTTACTAAATGCCCTGAACTTTTACTCCCCTCTTTCCACATTTTATGTTTTTTTTTTTTTTAAAGATTTTTTATTTTTTCCTTTTTCTCCCCAAAGCCCCCCGGTACATAGTTGTGTATTCTTCGTTGTGGGTTCTTCTAGTTGTGGCATGTGGGACGCTGCCTCAGCATGGTTTGATGAGCAGTGCCATGTCCGCGCCCAGGATTCGAACTAACGAAACACTGGGCCGCCTGCAGCGGAGCGCACGAACTTAACCACTCGGCCACGGGGCCAGCCTGCCACATTTTATGTTTTTGATACCATATTTATCCTCTTGCACGTGCGTGTATCCCTTAACCTTTGTCATGGAGATAGATATTTTCAGTACATTTGTCTTTTGACTGTCATATTAGCTTTGTAGGCAGTTGATCTTCTACATTCACCGAATATTTTCTTTCCCAGTGATTTTATTCTTTGATAATCTTCTTTTTTCTATTTGCAGTCTTTTCGTTTCTATTTAAATAAGTCACTTTAACATTTCTTGCGAGGCTTTTTTTTTTTTCCTGATAAATTCCTTTAGTATTTGCTTATCTGGAAAACTCTTTATCTCTCCTTCCATTTTGAATGATAATCTTGCTGGGTAGAGTATTCTTGGCTGTAGGTTTATCCCATTCATCAGTTTAAATATATCATGCTTCTCCCTTCAAGCCTTTAAGCTTTCTGTTGAGAAGTCAGCTGATAGCCTTATGGGTTTTCCTGTGTATATAACTTGTTGCCTTTCTTTTGAAGCTTTTAGGATTTTCTATTTATCTTTAATTCTTGACATTTTAATTATAAGGTGTCTTGTTGTGGGGCTCTTTGGGTTCATCTCGATTGGTGCTCTCTATGCTTCCTGTATCTGGATGTCTGATGTCTGTTTTTTTCCTTAGATTAGGAAAGTTTTCAGCTATTATTTCTTCAAATAGGTTCTCTGCCCCTTTTTCTCTCACTTCTTCTGGGACATCTATAATATGGATGTTATTACACTTGATTTTGTCACAGATGTCCCTTAGAGTGTGCTCATTCTTTTTAATTCTCTCTTCTTTTCTCTGTTCAGCTTTGGTGATGTCCTCTATTCTTTCATCCAGCTCACTGTTCCATTCTTCTATGTCACCTACTCTGCTATTGATTCCATATAATGAATTTTTCATTTCCATTGTTGTATTTTTCGGTTCTCATTGGTTGTTTTTTATATTTTCCTATTCTTTACTGAAGTTCTCACTGTATTCATCTATTCTTCTCTCAATATCAGTGAGCATCCTTATAAGCATTAGTTTGCACTCTTCATCAGGTAGATTGTTTATCTATGTTTCATTTAGTTATTTTTCTGAGAATTTGTCCTGTTCCCTTAATTGGAATGCATTGCTTTGTCTCCTCATTTTTCTTACTTCTCTGTGCTTGTGTCTATGTATTAGGTAGATCAGTTATGAGTCCAAATCTTAGAGATGTGTCCTTATGTAACAGATACTTTATGAGGCCCTGCAGTGTGTTTCTGTCTTGTCACCAGTTCCAAATGTTCCAGGAGTATCCCCTGTGTGGGCTACATGTGCTGCAGGTTACTTTTGCTGCAGGCACACTAATAGGCTTGGCTGGACCCAGGTTGGTTGATTATAAGGCTCAGCAATGTGCAGCTTCTATGGTCACTTTAGCCATATTGTTGAGTGGGGCAAGCCCCAGCACAGCTGTCTGCAAGGTCTAATAGCATACACCTACTGCAATTTTTCTGTTATGTGTGTCCAGCATGGCTAGTTGCTAGGCTCAGGGGCTCACAATTGCTGTAGGGTTCTGGCCTGTGAGCCTGTTGTCAGCTCTCTCAGGAACACAGTTGGGTGTTGCTGGCCCCAGATGTGTCAGCACACAATCTTTTCGGGTGTTGGAATGTGGGGAAGATCTCCTGTGTGGCTGTTCAAATGGCCAATGGCACAAATCTGCTGCAGCAGACACATCCCACCACCTGTGCCCCCCAACCTACCCCACAAACACAGTCTGTTGAGGCGGACCCACTTGCCCCACTGCAGAGGTTCCACACACCTGAACTTTGTAGGCCCAGAAGTTCCCTGAAGGCCAGTACCTAGGGTAGGCTGTCTAACCTGGCTGAGCTGGGTTAAATCAGTGCTCTATAGGGCAGCACAAACCCCTGTGCTAAGAGACCAGAGTAAGAAATCCAATGGCCTCTGCCAGCATCTGTATCAGCACACCTGTATTATGTCACAATAATGGCTGTCACAATAATGGCTGTCACAGGTGTCTCAGTCCTTGTGGAGGTGGGCCCAGATCCCTCCTGCCTCTCTGAGATGTGGCCAGAGCTTAGCAACTGAGTCTTTTTTATGAAAGGACTATGTACCTTTCCTTCTGGTGATTTTTTGTTGGTTTCTGGAATGGGTAAATCTGTGCTGGACCCTTTAAGAGTAGGCTTTTCTTTCTCTTATGTTTGACAGTTTTTCTGAGGGTATTCCCCATTGGTTTTAATAGCCAGCAAAGCCACATATTATGCCAATCATCACAGTTGTGCTGAATTCAAAGGCTGCTTATTGTGGCATTCCTCTCCCTCTCAGATCCCCGACTCCTCCAGGAAAAGATTTGTACCTTAAGATTGTTCCTAGCTGTGAAGTGCTGCAGCTAGAATGTGTTTTTTTTCTTCAGCAGAGGAGTATTTCTGCCTCTTCCACCGGTGTATGTTGTCTTTTGTTGCAGAAGTTCTTTTTATGTAGTTTCCAGTTCTCTCTCAGAAGTAGTTGTTCCACAGGTGGTTGTAGATTTGTTGTGTTTATGACAGGAGGTGAGTTAAGAGTCTTCTATGCCATCATCTTCTCAGTCTAAAGTCTTTTTGACCTGAAAGTAACTTTGAGAATTTCCAGAGGGCCCCTGGGACTTCTCAAAAGATTTGTTCTCTCCTTATAAAAAGGGAGATGCTAAACTAATTAGGTTTATTTGATATGTGAAATTACATGGGAAGTATTGTCAAATAAATTATGATAAACTTCTTAGGTTATATTATATAGGTGAATGTTGTTAAAATAATATTCTTGAGATTGTATGAAAATTCCTAAAGTTCTGATATGTCCTGATATAATTGATGACTATAATTATGAAATTACCTGCTTTATCTCTGATAATATTCTTTTCGGTGAGATACACATTCTTTGATATTGACATATCTACCCCAGTGTTTGTTCTTTTCTTTTAAAGTAGGGTTAGCGTGATGTATTGTGTTCCATTCCTTAACTTTTAAAATATTTTTGTCTTTATACTTAAATTTTCTTTCTTGTAGGCATCATATAATTAGGTCTTATTTTTTTAATTCAATCTGAAAATATCTGCCTTTTTTAATTTTATTGAGGTCATAATAGTTTACAACATTGTGAAATTTCAGTTGTACATTATTACTTCTCAGTCACCATATAGATGTGCCTCTTGACCCTTTCTGCCCACTCCCCAAACCCCATCCCCCTGGTAACCACTAATCTATCTCTTTCTCCATAAATTAGTTTATCTTCCACAAATGAGTGAAATCATATGGTGTTTGTCTTTCTCTGTCTGACTTAATTCACTTAACCTAATACCCTCAAGATCCATCCATGTTGTTACAAATAGTACTATTTTGTCTTTTTTATGCTGGCGTAGTATCCCATTGTATGTATAAACCACATCTTCTTTATCTAATCTTCAGTCAGTGGGCATTTGGATTGCTCCCACATATTGGCTATTGTGAATAATGCTGCAATGTGCATAGTGATGCATAAGTCTCTGAATTGTTGATTTCAAGTTCTTTGGATAAAATACCCAGTAGTAGGATAGCTGGACCATATGGTATTTCTACTTCTAATTTTTTGAGAGATCTCCATTCTGTTTTCCATAGTGGATGCACCAGTTTGAAGGTTCCCTTTTCTCCAAAACCTTGGCAACATTTGTTATTTTTTATCTTGGTGATTATAGCCATTCTAAAGGGTGTAAAGGGGTATCTAAGTGTAGTTTTGATTTGCATTTCCCTGATGATCAGTGATGTTGAGCATCTTTTCATGTGTTTATTAGCCATATGTATATCTTCTTTGGAAAAATGTTCATATCCGCTGCCCACTTTTTGATGGGATTGTTTGCTTTTTTGTTGAGTTGTGTGAGTTCTTTATATATAGTGGAGATCAACCTCTTGTCAGATATATGATTTGCAAATATTTTCTCCCAGTTGGTGGGTTGTCTTTTCATTTTGATCTTGGTTTCTTTTGCCTTGCAGAAGCTCTTTAATCTGATGAAGTCCCACTTGTTTACTTTTTCTTTTGTTTCCCTTGTCCAAGTAGACACGGTATTCAAAAAGATCCTTTTAAGACTGATTTCAAAGAGTGTACTGCCTATATTTTCTTCTATCAGCTTTATGGTTCCAAGTCTTACCTTCAAGTCTTTGGTCCATTTTGAGTCTATTTTTGTGTATGAAGACACAAGATATACATAGATACAAAGATACAAAGATAATGGTCTACTTTCAGTTTTTTGCATGTGGCTGCCTGGTTTTCCCAGCACCCTTTATTGAAGGGGCTTTCCTTTCTCCATTGTATGTTCATGACTCCTTTTTAAAAATTAGCTGTCTTTAGATGTTTTGTTTTATTTCTGGGCTTTCAATTTTATTCCATTGATCTCAGTGGCTGTTTTTGTAACATTACCATGCTCTTTTGATTACTATAGCTTTGTAGTATATTTTGAAGTCAGAGATTGCGATATCTCCAGCTTTGCTCTTATTTCTCAGGATTGCTTTGGCTATTGGGGCTCTTTTCTTGCCCCATAGGAATTTTAGGATTCTTTGTACTATTTTCTTGAAGAATGTCACTGGGATTCTGATTGGGATTGCATTGAATCTGTAGATTGCTTTAGGTAGTATGGACATTTTAACTGTGTTTATTCTTCCAGTCAATGTGCATGGAATCTCTCCCATCTGCTTATGTCATTGCCAATTTCTTTCAGTAATGTCATAGTTTTCCTTGTATAGATTTTTCACCTCCTTGGTTAAATTTATTCCTGGATATTTTGTTCTTTTTGTTTTGATTGTAAATGGAATTGTATTCTTGAGTTCGCTTGCTATAATTTCATTATTGGAGTATAGAAATGCCACTGAATTTTATAAGTTGATTTTGTACCCTGCAACTGTGCTGTAGTTGTTAATTACTTATAGTAGCTTTCTAATGGATTCTTTAGGGCTATCTATATATAGAATCATGTCATCTGCAAATAGTGGGTGTTTGAATTCTCCATTGCCTATTTGGATCCTTTTATTCCTTTTTCTTGCCTAATTGCTCTAGCCAAAACCCCCAGTACTATGCTGAATAAGAGTGGTGAGATTGGGCACTCTTGTTTTCTTCCTGTTCTCAGAGGGATAGCTTTCAGTTTTCTTCATTGTGTATGACGTTGGCTGTGGGTTTGTTATATATTGGCTTTATTATGTTGTACTTTCCTTCTACGCCAATTTTATTGAGAGTTTTTTTTTTTACCATCAATGGATGTTAGATCTTGTCACATGCTTTCTCTTCATTCATTGAGATTATCATATGGTTTTTGTTCCTCATTTTGTTAATGAGGTGTATCACAATGATTTATTTGCAGATGTTCAACCATCCCTGTGTCCCTGGTATGAATCCCACTTGATCATGGTGTTTGATCTTTTTAATGTATTACTCTATTTGGTTTACTAATATTTTGTTGTGGATTTTTGCATCGATGTTCATCAACGATATTGGCCTGTAATTTTCCTACTTTATGCTGTCCTTGTCTGGCTTTGGGATCAGGGTGATTTTGGCCACATAGAATGTGTTAGGAATTGTTCTATCTTCCTCAATTCTTTAGAATAGTTTGAGGATAGGCATTAAATCTTCATTGAATGCTTGAGAAAATTCTCCAGAGAAGCTGCCTGGCCCTGGACTTTTATTTTTTGGGAGGTGTTTGATTACTGTTTCAATCTCTTGTGATTGGTCTATTCAGATTCTCTATATCTTCCTGATTTGGTTTTGGGAGCTTGTAAGTGTCCAAGAATTTATTCATTTCTTCTAGATTGTCCAGTTTATTGGCATATTGTTTTTCATAGTATTCTTTTATATTCTTTTATATTTCTGTGGTATCCATTGTAATTTCTCCTCTTTCATTTCTAATTTAATTTATTTGAGCCTTCTCTCTTTTTCTCTTAGTGAGTCTGACTAAGGGTTTGTCAATTTTATTTATCTTCTCAACCAGCTTTTTGTTTCATTGATCCTTTCTACAGTCTTTTTAGTTTCCATTTCACTTATTTCTGCCCTAATTTTTCTTATTTCCCTCCTTCTGCTGAGGTTGGGCTTTGTTTTCTCATTCTGTTAGGTGTAGTTTAAGATTGTGTATTTGAGATTTTTATTGTTTGCTAATGTGGGCTTGTATTGCTGTAATTTTGCCTCTTAGGATTACTTTTGCTGCATCTTATATGAGTTGATATGGTGTGTTTTTGTTCTCATTTGTCTCCAGATATTTTTTGATTTCTCCCTTGATTTCTTCAATGATTGATTGGTTGTTCAGTAACATGTTGTTTAGTCTGCACATTTTTGTTCTTTTCCCAGCTTTTTTCTTGTAATTTATTTCTAGTTTCATAGAATTATGGTCAGAAAAGATGCTAGCTATCATTTAAATCTTAAATTTATTGAGGCTTGCCTCGTTTCCCAACATATGATCTATCCTTGAGAATGTTCCATGGGCACTTGAGAAGAATGTGTATTCTGTTTTTTTTGTTTGTTTGTTTTTGTTTTTCTTTTAAAGATTTTATTTTTTTCCTTTTTCTCCCCAAAGCCTCCCAGTACATAGTTGTATATTCTTCGTTGTGGGTCCTTCTAGTTGTGGCACGTGGGATGCCGCCCCAGCATGGTTTGATGAGCAGTGCCATGTCCGCGCCCAGGATTCAAACCAACGAAACACTGGGCCGCCTGCAGCGGAGCGTGCGAACTTAACCACTCGGCCACAGGACCATCCCCTGTATTCTGCTGTTTTTGATGGAACATTCTATACATATCTTTCAAGCCCATCTGTTCTAGTTTTTCATTTAATTCCACTATTCTCTTGTTGAATTTTTGTCTGGATGATCTATCCATTGATGTAAATGGGGTGTTGAGGTCCCCTACTATTATTCTGTTGTTGTTAATATCTCCTTTTATGTTTGTTAATGGTTGCTTTATGCACTTTGGTGCTCTTGTGTTGGGTGCATATATGTTTATAGTGTTACATCTTCTTGGTGGAGTGTCCCTTTTATCACTGTTCCTCTTTGTCTCTCTTTACCTGTATTATCTTGAAGTCTACTCTGTTGAAGTATGGCAACATTTGCTTTCTTTAGTTTGTCATTAACTTGGAGTTTTGTCTTCCATCCTTTCACTCTGAACCTGTGTTTGTCTTTGGAGCTGAGATGTGTTTCCTGGAGGCAGCATATTGTTGGGTCTTATTCTTTAATCCATTCTGTCACTCCATGTCTTTTGATTGGAGAATTAAATCCGTTTACATTTAGAGTGATTATTGATATATGAGGGCTTCATTCTGCTATCTTATCACTCGTTTTTGGTTCTTCTGCATTTCCTTTGTTACTCATCCTGTGTATTTTATGCCACCAATGTGATTAGGTAGTTTTCTATGTTAGTTTTTCAAGTTTTCTCCTTGTTTATCATTTGTCTTTGTGTTCTAATTTTTATTTAGTGATTACCACTAGGTTTGTATAAAAAATCTCATAGATGAGATAGTGCATTATCTGATAACCTCTTATTTCCTTAGACTAAGCCGATTCCATCCTTTTACTCTTCCATTTTTAAGTAATTATTGTCATATCTTATTCCATCTTTTTTGTGAGTTTGTGGTTAAAATGATTAGATTATTTTTATTTTGGTGTTTTCCTTCCCTTTATCTTTAATGTTATAGTTGTCTTTACTAACTTTATCTGATAGATACTAATCTGATCTGATTGTTGCTTACTTATTCACCTCCTTTCTCAGAGCTTCAGAGCCCCTTTACTATTTTTTTTTCATGTATGAGGGCCTTCTTGAGGATTTTTCATAGTGGGTTCTTGTGTCAATGAGTTCCCTTAGTTTTCGCTTATCTGAGAAAATTTTTATTTCCCCATCATATCTGAAGGATACTGGATAGAGTATTCTTGGCTGAACGTTTTTGTCTTTCAGAATTTTGAATATATATTTCCACTCTCTCCTAGGCTGCAAGTGTTTTGCTGAGAAATCCTCTGACAGCCTGATTGGGGTTCCTTTGTAGGTTATTTTCTTCTGCCTTGTTTCCCTTAATATTTTCTCTTAGTCATTGACTTTTGCCAGCTTTACTACTAAATGCCTTGAAGGAGGTCTTTTTACATTGATATAGTTAGGGGATCTATTGACTTCATTCACTTGTATTTCCAGCTCTCTCTTCAGGTCTGGGAAGTTCTCAGCTATTATTCTTTTGAACAAGCTTTCTGCTCCATTCTCCTTCTCTTCTCACTCTGGAATACCTATAGTCCTTATGTTGCATTTCTTAATTGAGTAAGATATTTCTCTCAGAGACTCTTCATTTCATTTTAGTCTTAGTTCTCTCTTTTCTTCCAACTGAAGCATTTCCAAATTTATGTCCTCAAAGTTGCTAATTCGGTCCTCCATTTCGTCAGCTCTGTTGTTTAGGGAATCTAGATTTTTCTTTATCTCATTCATTGTATTTTTCATCTCCAATAGCTCTGATTGGTTCTTCTTTACAGTTTCAACATCTTTTGTGAAGAAGCTCCTGAATTCATTACGTTGTCTTTCTGTGTTTTCTTGTAACTCAAGGTTTTTTACAATAACTATTTTGAATTCTTTGTAATTTAGGTTATGAATTTCTGTGCCTTCAGAGTTGATTTCTGGGTAGTTGTCATTTTACTTCTGACCTGGAGATTAATATACCATACTTTTTCATATTGTTTGATGGCAAGAACTTTTGCCTCCACATAGCAAGATTATCTAGTTGCAGCTTCCACCTGCTGCCACTCCGTGGGGGTCGGGTCCTGTTTATTGTGGGCCTGGCACAATGCATGGCTCCCAAGCTCCAGTCACTGACACCTTTTCTGTCTGTGTCATGCTCTGCTGCTTGCTGAGCTGGCGTTCTGGGCAGGGGGGAAGGGTATTTTCTTTCATCTACAAATCTCCCTTTTCTCTCTTTGCAACACTCTGGCCAATCCAGTGCCAGAG